>NC_141687.1:1675410968-1676896801 GCF_964263255.1 Lissotriton vulgaris
ACCACAAGCCACTTAAGGGAATATTTACAAAGAAAGACTTGATGTCAGTCTCAGAGTAGGATCAAAGGGCCGGTGATAAATCTCCAGGAGTTCGGCTTTGATGTTGAGTATGTTCCAGGGGTTAGAGTGTGTACTGCTGATTGTCTATCATGTCTTGTGAAAGAAACAAATACAGAGCATGATTGAGAGATGAAATAAAGCAAGGATGTGGATGTCCCCAAGGAAGATATCTGTGTAATAACCAAGTGAGCCATTGAAGAGGTTTATTGGAAACAGGAACTACTAGCAGAACCCATTCTAATAAAAGTGTGAGAAAAAACTAGATATGGGATTGAAGGCACAAGGAAAGGTTGAGGAACAGGTTCAACCATACTGGATGGTAAGAGAAGAATTGTCTGAGTTGGATGATGTCTGTTTAGGGGTAGTAAATTAAAACCGCCTAGCAATCTAAGGATGAGGTTAATCGAACTGGCCCATAAAAAATCACCAAGACTAAAAAGAGGTTAAGTTTCGACATCTGGTGGCCAGGGATAGATGGAGCAGTGGAGACAGTTGTCAGAGATTGTATATTGTGTGCAGCTAGTGACAAAGTGTTGAATTCGAACACCCCACCCAGGGTGTGTTGTTCATTACCGGAAGGACCGCTGATGAATGTGGCCTTGGATATAGTTGGGCTGTTGACTGGAGAAAAGAACTTTCATATATTTTAGTATTAGTGGATCTATTCTCCAGTTAGCCAGAAATTAAAATGCTCTCTGATATTAGTTCCAATATAGTGATCAAATTTCCGATACTTTTCATGCATGAAGCTCTTCCTAGCACATCAATGTCATACACCAGGACACAATTTTGCTCCAGAGAAACTAAAGAATTTCTAGAATGCAATGGTATAAAACACAAACTCTGTGCTTTCTACCATCCTGAAACTAATGTGGTAATATAGATATTTGATAAAACTATCAAGGAAATCATCCAACTACCGAAAGTGAATGAGTTATGTTGGAAGAAGGAGGTAATATGTATGTTGGAGGCTTATCGTCTCACTCTGCATCAATCCACTGACATGATGCCTTTTCAGTTATCAAACAGTAGAAGACCTTACTTCTGATCAGTGCATGGTGAATAAAGTGCTATAAAGGTTGGGTAAGGATAGACACTAACCATGCATGGAGAAGAAAAGAGCTTGAGTCACAAAATGTATGAAAGAAACATTATGACCAGACACATATGACCAAGTTAATTGATTTCTAAATAGGTGATTGGGTTAAAGTGAGATATCCCACTGGTCACAAAGAGAAATCAAATTTCACAGAATCAATGAGGATATTTAAACAATTTTGCAATGCAATAAAAACACAAGAATGGAGGTTATGGAATTTGGGAAGAGTGGTCAAATGTGTGGTGCCAGAACGTCATGATGAGGAAATGGAATTCTCAGGACAGGATGAGATAGACACAGAAAACACAGATGAACGTCAGTTAGGAAATTCCTCAAGGAGTGAGAAATTCGCTAAGCCAAGCAACAGGCAAGTCCAAAGTCATTATCTGGAAGAGTGGGCATGTGACACAGCCCCCTACCTACTTCAAAGATTATGAGTTTAACTGAGTTTCACATATTTCTTTGGAAATTGTTCAACTGAGTAGAAATGCTTTATTCCTCATTAAGTAAGTGTTGTATTCTCAAGTAAGACGTGTTGAAACATTTGTATTCATCATTTAACTTTATGTAGGTGTTTTATTTCAACCAAATATCTGAAGTGATTCTTTCACTATTTTTGATCTTACTGCTAATTTTATAATAAGCTTTATGCTTCTTATTATTGTCATTAGTGTATATTGAATCTTACTGTTAGTATTATAATAAGCTGTATGCTTCTTTATTGTTTTTATTAGTGTATATATCGTTGTTATTGCATAGAGAGTGAGTAGTGTGACATCTTACCCTGCAACCTTTGGGTATTAGCCTGAGTCCATGGAATTCTAGAGTCCCTAGAATTCCAATGCAGTCTCTCTGAGGGAACCAAGAGTGTAACAGTAGTTGAGCTCTAGGCAGCGGCTGAGGCGTGTAAGCAATAAGCATAACTGAAGCCTTCTCACATGTGGTGGTTATTTTTTGAGCGTTTTATCTGCATTTCACGATATGTTATTTGCTTTAATGATTGGCTGTTTACACGCGTGTTACTGTTTACATAAATGCTGACAGACTCCATTCAATTGGTTGGCTCCAATTGTTTGAAGCCAAAAATTGCTTTATTGCGGGTGTCTCCCACCTAAATTCGCCTCTGCTTCAATGTATATATATATATATCTATCTATATATATATATATATATATCTATATATATATATATATCTATCTATATATATATATATATATATATATATATATATATATATATATATATATATATATATATATATATATATATATATATATATATATAGATATATATATATATATAGATATATATATATATATTCCGCTCCGTGGGGTTGTGTCCAAGTAGCGGGTAGCACCCGAGCCTGCGTGCGCCTTCCCCAAGGCGTTAGTTGGTATGGGCAGTTGCGTGTTTGTAATAGGCCCGACGCGTTTCGGAAATTTATTTTCCTCATCAGGGGCCAGCAGTAAAATGCACGACTTCTACCATCTCCCTGTATGAAAACACGCATTATATATATATCTGTGTGGAACATACATTCCCCTGATTTTTTTTCTCAAAATCCTCCACTTTACACCTGTAAAATATTGGTATGTATGATGTGTGCCCCCAGCTCACCGCAACATATGTCAGAGCCAGTATGGCTATCTGTGGAGGTTTTTTTTGATTTTCAGAACATGTAGGGCGCTCTGCCTAGAGTAAACGTTATGAAGTTACTTAAAACAACAAGTGAAGTTGTGGTGCGTGAAGAGCGAACGGAGAAGCCCTTAACCGTTCAATTAGAAAATCAACAGACTTTCCCAAACTTAAAGAAGCAAAGCTCTCGCAACCACAAATCAGTATAATCAGGGAAAGAAAACGTTTCAACAAAGTATTTAGCAGTTCTGTAATAAGCAACAGCAGATCCTTGTATCTTTATCCTTAGGAAGGTTGTTTATTTGATCCACATTCAGCCGACACGTGTTTCGTCATGTTTAAAGTTGAGTCAACACGACTCTTCAGGGCTAGTGGTTTGACCCACTGGTCTGTAGGTCGGACTTAATGGACACTTTAGCTTCAGGTGGATAGTTCAGTATGTAAAGTTAATGACACTCAGAAAATAAACAAAGATTTTCTGCTCTGAGTTTAGAGCAATCGAAATTTAATCCGTTTAGAAGTTCTCCAAACCAAGTATGGTGGACGAAAGCAAAGATATACTGGATACGTGTGTGTATCTGCATTTAATCCTACATTCAAATATTTAGTGAACTATAAGCCAAATATTTGGGGACTTCCAAAAGGCGAAGACAATAGCATGAAGTCACTTTGTATTATTATTTTTATTGGGGGAAATAATTAAGCAGTCGACAAAGGAGCACTGGAAATAGCAAGAGCTTTGCATAGTCAAGATGTGACGATAAAAAGATGAATACACCTTAAAAATGTGAACTGAGAACAGGAAGCACGTTTAAATGCATACAGACAACATCACTGTGAGTAGATTGGGGGAGTGAAGAGATGCAGTCTAGAATGATACAAATATTGTGAAGAAAAGAATTTTGAGAACTTTGCTTAATTGGACCAACTAAGAGGCAAGTCCGAGGTGCCAAGGTCTTAGTCCATGTGGCCAGAAGGTCTGCCAGTTTGTGCATTCTTTGTTAGTCTTCTGGAATTACAGCCTGGCCTAGAATGTAGTTCTAGTTGTGCAGGAACTAATGAACATATCGAGTTTACAAGCGACATTGTTAAGGCTACTCAAGTGGAGTGTTTTATGCTTCATAAACTTTGAAGTGGGTTCTGGCAGGACCAGTGCGGTTCAGTCACGGTATGGGAGACGGCTTGACAATGAACTGCTATTTGCACCTGAAACAGTTTAATATAAACTCTCTGTTGGTGTCGGGATGTTCTGTGAACTTGAGTGGGCCAAGAGCCAATAAATACCCGAGGCTACTGAGTGCTGCTTCTGTTGTGACCTGGGAGGGAGGCAGTACTAAGCAACAGGCACCCCAGAGAGCATCTTCTATTGCTCACGTTGATAAGACTAACCAACACTTGGGCCCTCAGAATGATTGGCCCAGAACATAGCCCACATTTTCCCACTCTTGGAGTAATCGATATCGAGGAGATTGGTAACCCCAGTAGTGGGGAAAATCTGGGAAAATGCAAGAGGGATGCTTAGGGTCCTCTTTGAAATCAGGAATTACACCGGGAACTGGTAATTTCGGGTTCGGTTCCCCCCTAAATCCGCCTTCCCTTCTGAATTTTCTGTCTGAGATTTCACCTGCTTTCATAAACAGAAGTCTACATGTGAAAGTAAACAGATCCGTGCAAGCACTGAGGATCTAATAATTCTAATAATGGCGATAAATGCAGTTTCCAGCCTCATTAGAATTAATAGACTACTTGTCACGAGGGCTTTATCATCTGCATCCCTGAGTGCTGATCCTTTTGTGGCCTGTTCGAGGGCCAGCCACTAATTATCCGGGATCTCCGAGTGCAGTTTCTGTTGTGACCTGGGAAAGGGCCCTCACCCATTATCTCGGATCCCGGAGCGCATCTTCTATTTTTGATTAGGATAATGTGACTACTGTGTGTGTGTGTGAATCCACGAGTGCAGCTTCTGTTCTGCAAATGGTAGGTGGCACTCAACCCCTAGATACCTTAGTACGAAAAGGAAGGGCTCATGGTATCTTCATGGTGTGGCTGCAGCTTCTGTTGTGTTATGAAAAGGGCCAATATTTCCCGGTTGGGTATCTGAGTGCAGCTTCTTTCCTCTCTGGCAGAAGGCCACACTCAATATGTGGATTCCCGAGCCCAGCTCACACTAGACACTGCGAGAGACCCAGCACTTCATGCTTCCATCATGCTCCTGGAAAGGACCCAGTGCCCTAATTGTATAAATGGAATGTAATATTGCCAGAACATTGTTAATCAAGATTGTGAGTTTTACTGTAAACACCAAAGATGACTTCTTTTTTCTTTCTGTCTTTGCAGGGATCCTTCTCGAAGCTGCCCACGCATGCACCTTGTTCTGACTGCAGGGACCCCGGGGAGGGAGAACGCTGAAACATGATGTCACTGCTTTTGCTGTCGGTGCTGTGCGGGTTCTTACAACCTGGTAAATGAACCATAAGTGATTCTTGAGTTAGGTGGGTTCAGGACAAAAAGTAAATGAAAACAGAGGCTTTGTTCACTGCGTTAGTACTGCTCTGAGTGTAAGTAGGGGCTCAGAGGATGTGGCCTAACAGCAAAGGCGGTCTACCTTGAAGCTGGGGAACCAGGTTTGAACCTGGGCAGGGACGCTCAACATCCTGTGATTCTGGGCAAATCACATAATTGCCCTGTACCTAACACAAATGAATGCGTTCATCTGTAATGCAACTGGTGCTCATGTAAAGCTCTCTGATACTTTTTTGTCTAGTTCACACAATATAAAACTAAATATAACCACAACAAAGCTGCACCCATTTTTTGCCCCATTGGGCACTTTTGTTTTATAAGAGGGCCAAAGACACATGCACAGCCGCTTTGTAAGAACGATTTCTCAGGCTTACACTTATCATCAAACAGTGTCACAGGAGCGTTCTCTCAGTTGCATGGGTGTGTGCCTCTTGCAAAACAGGGACCACCTTTGCCCGTGCATAAATGCTGTTTTATTGACTCAGGTTTACAGGCATTGAGGTGTTTGGAAGGAAAAATAATCGTGTGCAAAGTGGTGCACAGCTAATCTGAAAGCATCTCTGTCTTTTACAGCTGTGTTTTCAATGGGGAGCGCATATTTTGTTTTCATATGGAGGCGCACTACTCCAACTATAATTGGGCTGTTCCCACATTGTAGACCAGGAGCATGCACCGCTTGATTTAATGTGCTTAGCTTAAAAAATATGCCATGATACCTGGTGCAAGTAAGGAAAACGCCCCCCCTATGATTGTTGTGGGGAGAGTGAAACATGGTAATTATCAGGTCTCTGGGCCCCACAGCCCCTGGGCATGTTACTCCAAAGGTAGCTATGCATGCCTCTGGTAATACGCCTCCCATTTATTAAGTCTGCAGGGTAAACCCATTCTCGGATGATTAAACTGAATTAGGCTATCCTGAAACAATGACAATGGCTTATACACAACAGAAAACAGTTCACCCATTAGCTGTCAATGTTTAGGCACAATATCCTAGAGCAGAGGTCTTCAAACTTTTTGATGCCAAGACCCTCTTGTCATACATTTTTAGGTGTAAGGATGCCCTTCTGACAAAAATTTCTAGAACCTGGTACTCCTCATCATTGACAACAATTGACAACCATAAACAACCCCAATTCCCACAGCAAATCATTTTTACTTTGGGGAAATAATATTAAACAGTGTTTAGAAAACCAAAGGTGAGTGAGCCTGGGGATATACTCAAATGTATAGCTAAAAACAAAGGGCCTCATTTATGAGAAATTGGCATAGGTCAGTGCTGAAACTCGTCTTGTGGCACTGCCCTATGACTATGTGAAAGGGCAAGAATGCCCGTATTTATGAAAGGGTGCATTCCTGTCCTATTCCCTTGCTTTGTCGCACAACTTGCTGCCTAGCACCAACATAGGCAAGATTGTTTTTTGTACAGGAAGGGACACCTCCCTTCACAAAAACAATCCCAAGAGGCGTTTTTCTCTTTCTATGTGAGCTGCAGAATGCAGCACGCATGGAAAGAAGAAAATAGGAGAAATGAAAACATTTCTCCTCATTTTGCCTCCACTGGGGAGGCGTCCGTTTTTAGAGCTGCCCCAGTTTTACGTGATTTTGTTAATATGGGGCAGCATCAAAATCCATCGGTGTTGCATGAGAATCTCCTTGACACAGAGTAAGGGAACGCAGTGACATGCACTTCTATTTGTTACTTTAGAACTATGAGGACATGGAAAGCCATGCTGGGTGACTTTGCACTGCTCATAGTTGTGGTTGAGTCGCGTGCGCTACTGGAGCATCAATAAAAGTGAAGCTTTGGAGTTGTAAGCGTCTCATAAATAAACACCAAAATATTCTGTATGTTATTTAGCTTTTTCACCATTAGATATCTACATATAAAATAATGGGTAGCGTAATTCAAAAATAAATGTAAAAAAGTGTTACTTAGTGGGAAATGCATTGTAGCACACTATGAAACCTCTATTAATTAATGCACTGCAGAGGTCTGTGTGTAACCATAGAGCCACTGAATTAAATTTGAATGGTGCAGTGGAAAATGGTGACTTCTGTATTTTTAGTGCTATCGGCGCACAGCCTGTGCCGGGAAGCACTGTGAATATGTAAGTTATTATTTTATACCTGCATTACACACAGTGTAAGATAGAATGCTGGAAATGTGCAAATAGTTTTACGATAAAACAGTGCTTCCAAAATGTAGATTTTAGTAATACTAGAGCGTTTGTGTTGGACTTGGCCCTTTTTGAAGGGTCATCCCTGAACTTTTTATTTTATTTTTTTTATTTTTTGAAAACCTTTATTGTTCAAAAAGGCAAAACAAATACGGGCCCACAACCATCCGGCCGGCCTCGAAAACATTTGAAGCAAAGTTGCAAATAGACGAATCCCGGCAATATCACATTACAAGGTAGCAAACAGTCCAAGTTACACTGAACCTAGGGGGACTGCCGGGAAACAGGAGGTATGAAGGTTAATTTTAAAGAATTTTTTCTCAATAATATGCTATAAAGAATAGTAACTAAGAAGGATCAGGGACCAAATAACCATCAAGGAACGGGAGCGGGCAACACCATCAGCAGTAAATAAGCAGGCAAAAACATAGGCAATATAGCGGCACAAAGCAATTCAGAAGGACGAGCAACCATTAATCATTCCACATGCCGATCGTCATCCCTCCCTCCACCTATCCACCCCACCGATCCAAAGAAAAAGAAAAGTAAAAGCAAGAACATAGGAGAAGAAGAAAAAATAAGGCCCATAGAACCAAAGACCAACGAAAGCCCCCCCCCCCCCATCCCCCCACCCTACACGCATGCAGAGGCTACGGCCTACCCACCCCTTGCAGTGTGCCTGTCGCCCAAAAAAGAGTACCCGAAATACAGCTAGAAAGAAAGGAGGAAAAGAAAAAGAAGAATCACGAATCAACCGAGAGGAGGGCCAGTTCTATATGCTCCCGGTCAACCCAGCCACAAATACATCCTCCACCCCAAGTATCACCAGCACAGTAGCAGGTAGCAAATACAATTACAGATGGGGAGAGTCATCTCTTATTGTGCCTCCGATTCATACAGTTGATATATGTAGCAGTCCCAACCTAATCCCCGCCAGTCAGTGAGTCAGTACAACGGAGGAAACCGTCTAGCCCTGGCCCGATCTCGGATGCCCCCCTGAACACACCCCTCGAGGAAAGCCAACCCCCTCTGAAACAAAAAGACAAAATGGACGCAAAGAGGAAGGGGGAGACTCGTGAACACAAAATGGACGCTGCCAATCCCCCCAAAAAACATTGACCTCAATAAAAAGAGCCTCCGGGGTATCCTGATGGTATAAACTCCACAGTGAAAAGAACGGAGGCCATAGTGAAGGAGCCTTCGGGGGGGCCAGAAGTCGCTTAGCCGGCATTCTTGTCAGTAGCAATGGTAGCGGAATCAAAGAGCCAGTCCCCGGAGGGGGAAACAAAGTATCACAGGTAGAGCTGGCGGACGACCGTCCGCAGGCGCCAATACAGTCAACACCGGTCTCCCCATCGCTGGGAGCACTTGGAAACACTGTAGCCCTTTCAAGCACCAACAAAGGATAATGCAGGTGTTGCTGGGAACAGACCCTCCGCTCCCGCCCCAGATCGAAAGCAGTTTCATTGAGCTTCTCCCCTAGCATACGGGAGCCATGTCTCAAAGCCGATCGCAGATCACAAAGGGCAGCCAGGATAGCCCCACAGGACAATGCAGGCTGCGGTCCCCCTGTCTCAAGATCACGAGAGGGTACATGCAATCCGGCCCCCAGCCCGGATGGGGTACTGCAGTCCCAGGGCGAGGGTGGGCGATCTTCCCCGTGCTGCGATTCAGCAGACACATCCATTCTGCCGATAGTCCAATGTAAAAGCAGGGGCGGGTGCGGCATGGGTGAGCAACAGTCCTAGCCTCTGATGCTGCCAAGGCCAGCTGCAATCGAGCGTCCTCAGCAAGGAGCCGCCTCCGTTCAGATGAATAGTCAGGGCAAAGGAGCAATCCGCCGATTTCAGGGCACAGCAATGGGGTCTAAACAGCACGCCCCCAGCCTCGAACAAAGGAGCCGCTCGTACAGTGCGTCCTTTCCTACAAGCGCGCTGCAATCTCGGTGCGCGGCAATCCACGGCAGGCAGTGTAATGCGGTCGGTGTCCCGTACAGAAGGCAACACTCCCCAGGCTCCAGGTAACACGCAGGCAGCCCGGCCGCCACCGCTCCATCGAGGTCCGGCGGCGAGCGGAGGTTCACGCAGGGGTCTAAACAGCAGGACGGTTTCGAAGTTATCTCCGAGCTCCGGACGAGCAGAGATCCCGGAGGAACACGGGCAAAGTCAGCACAACTTCACGGTCAGACCACCGCTAAAATACATCAGGATGCTAGGCAGGATAGCAATGCGGGGCTCAAGGGCTGGCGGAGCCGGGAGCCTACGCGTCTGCTCCGGTCGCCATCTTGGCTCCTCCTCCATCCCTGAACTTTTTGCCTGCCACCTGTATTTTATCTGACCAGTTGTTGGTGGTTTTATGACTGTGGGCACTTTACCACTGCTGATCAGTGCTAAAGTGCATATGGTCTCTATTGTAAATTGATTTATGGATTAGTGACTCCATGAATGGCTCTTTGGATTACTTGTCAGATCCTAGTGCACTGCGAGTGCCCATGGCTTGTAAATCAAATGCTTCTGGTGGGATTGCAGCACTTATTGTGCCACCCACCAGAGCAGCTTGTAAAGTGTGTCTCAGGTCGGCCATTGCAGAGCCTGTGTGCAGTCTGGTACTGCCCTGCTTACTTGGCAAGTGCACCCACTTGCCAGTCTCCAAACCTTCCCTTTTCTACATGTTAGCCACGCCTAAGGTAGGCCCAAGGGCAGGGTGCATTGTAGGTAAAAGGTAGGACATGCCCTGATGTGTGTGGCATGTCCTGATAGTGAATTACAGCCATTTTCATTTTTCACTATTGCAAGGCTACCTGCTCCCACAGGCCAAAATGGGCAGTTTGATTATAACACCTTATAATCCTAACTGACTCAGGGAACATGCTAGAAAAACTAATTTCGTATGCCGGAACTCAGAATGTTAAAATACATATTTTAGTGAAGTTGGTTTTAACATTCTGTGTTTGATAATACTACTTTTAGAAAGTAGGTATTTTCTTGCCTAACTATCCAAGCCTGACTCTGTTAGGTTGTGTATTCCATGTCTGGTTTGTGAGTGACAGGGGCTGGGGGCTCACGGAGACAGGGTGAGTCAACCCAAAGGCATGAATATACCTATCTGTATGTAGAGTGGTGGGTGGAGTAGCACCTGGCCCTGAATAGGGCTGTGCCTGCCTTGCACAATGCTGGCTCCACCTCTTGTGGTGTGTCTGATGACCCTGGCCCACACTGTCAAAGGAAAGAAGGAGTCCTGTGAACAAAGTGCTCCAGGACTGCACAAACTGGTTTGGACTAGGTACAGACACTCTTTGCCTTCAGAGACAAAAGATTTTGGTGTATAAAAGGGGGGACCCAGTTCCCAGAACTTTCGATCACTTCTGGGAACTTTGGCAAACCTTTGCTAAGGAGAAGAACCAGCCTGAAGGAGGAGACTACCCCTGTGCTGTGTGTTTGGGGGTTGGCCTGCAGTGGTTACTTCATTGCCAAAGAAAGGAAAGGAGGACTGATTGTGTTTTTCATCAACTTGAAGAAGAATCTCCAAGGGCCTGAACTTGAGCTTGCCTCCTGCCTGAAGTCTCATGGATACAAGACTTCACCAACCAGCTCCTCCCTGAATTCCCTTGCTGGGAATTGAACTGCCTGCTGTTGTGCTGGGCCTTCAGAGAGACTGCGTGCCGCTGGGAGCTGGAAGCATGAGTCAACAACGAGAAGCGTGTCGTCGCCGCAGCAATTGCCGTTGCTTTGCCAAAGAAGCGTGCCACCGCTTTTGCCATCGCACCACCGAAGCTCGTTGCAACACCAGAGAAGCGTGCCACCACCGCAGAGGGTGCGTCGCATCACCGGAGAAGCGTGTCGCAGGGCTTGTACCGGGCTCATAAGTTCATCGAGCCGCCACACGGCTGTCGGGCGTGCACACATCTCATCAACGTTGTCGCATCGTAACCAAGACACTATTTTGTTGCATCGCACTGGAGAGAAGTATCCCATCCAGGCGCCTTTATGTCACATTGTACCGGAGAGCAGTAAGAAACCGACATATCACCTACCCACAAAGTAAGGAAGTGAGCATCAACTCCCCTGCGCAGCAGTAAGGAACCAACGCATGCAATCCCCTGATTGTAAGGAACCGACGCATCAACTTCCCTGCGACCCTTTTATTTGTTCTGCGTTACGCGTCCAAGGTACATTGAGAGTAAAGTGTCACATTAACAATCTTAAGAGAACTGATCTATTTCCTACAATTTTAGCCCCTTTGCTGCTAGGTCCTTCCCCCGTGCTAAGCCTTTTTTTGGCTATTTGAGGTAGTTTGTGCTTAGGCTCCTGTAACTTTTTGACCACATAAGGTATACAAGCCAAATTTGCCTCCTTTTTTTCCAGCATCATCGGAATTCTAAAGGTACCCAGGGTTTGTGGATTTCCCTGGAGAGGACCCAGAAAATATCCAAAATACAGCAGCATTTTGTTTTTTGGGCGGGAAAATGGGACAAAATGGCTACAGATGAAAGCATCTGGTTTCTTCACTGCAAATGGTATCAAAAAAAGAGTTGTGGTGCTGAAATCACCACCTTCCCAGCTTCTAGGGACAAGCAGTCTTCTGTCAGAAAACATACATTTTTTACACAGTTTTTGCATTTTCTGGGACATAGCCTATTTTTGCTATTTTTGTGCTTTCAACCTCTTTCCAGTTAAGGGTAGAAATGGGTATGAAAGCAATAATGGATCCTGGAAAGCTATACATTTTAGAAAAGTAGACAACATTCTAAATTCAGCAAGGGGTCATTTGTGTAGATCCTTCAAGAAACTAACAATTAAATATAGGAAAAATTGAAAATTCGTTGAAAAAAACAGCTTTTTGTGGCAACGTTTTCACCTGTCACTTCTTCTAATTGTGACAACTCTTTAAAAGCAATATACCGTTACATCTGTTAGACCTTTCTGGTTGTGGGGATATAGAGGACTTGTAGTTTCACCAAGAACCCAATGAACCAAGAGCAAATAACTGAGCAGCTTCTTGCAATGTTTTTTCATTTTGTTCCGAGTATATAGCAATTATTTGGGAAAATATATACATAGAAAAATCGGTATGAAAGACACCAATGTATTTTTGAAATTGGAACAAAATATACAGTTTAAAAACAGTAGATATTTGCACATTTCGGAAATTGTGAGTACCCATACTAGCAGGAGACTTATAGGTAATTTTTCAAAATGACTTCTTTTTTACACATTGTCTTTAATTTGGAAGGCAGAAATGCATCAAAAGCCAATAGGTAATAACAGTTGCGCTACAATTCTGTGTTCCCCTATGTCTCCCAATAAAAATGGTACCTCACCCATGCGGGTAGGCCTAGTGCCTGCGTCAGGAAACGGTCCAAAACGCAATGTGGACACACTTTATTTTTACAGTGAAAACTGAGCCTTTTTTTGCAAAGTGCCTAGCTGTAGATTTTGAACCCTAGATCTGTCGGCACCTAGGGGAAACCTAGCAAACGTATACATTTTTGAATACTAGACACCCTGGGGAATCCAGGATGGAGTGACTTGTGTGGCTCCCACCAGATTCTGTTACCTAGAATCCCTTGTAAACTTCAAAATGTGTAAAAACAACACGTTTTCCTCACATTTCTGTGGTGGAAACTTCTGGAATTTGCGTGGATCCACAAAATTCCACCTACCCCGCATTCCCCAAAGTCTTCTGAGAAAAGCAGTACCTCCTTTTGTGGGTAGGCCTAGTGCCCACAACAGGAAACAGCTCAAAACGTAATGTGGACACACCACATTTTCACAGTGAAAACGGACCCTTTTTTGCAAAGTGCCTTGCTGTAGATTTTTAACCCTAGCTCTGCCGGCACCTAGGGAAACCTAGCAAAACTATACATTTTTTAAAACTAGACACCCAGGAAAATCCAGGATTGGGTGACTTGACTGGCTCCCACCAGGTTATGTTACCCAGAATCCCTTGCAAACCTTAAAATTTGTCCCCCAACTTTTGTTCTCACATTTCTGTGGTGCAAAAGTCTGGAATCTGGGTGGATCCACAAAATTACACACACCCCACATTCCCCAAAGTCTTCCGAGAAAAATGGTACCTCACTTGTGTGGGTAGGCCTAGTGCCGGCGACAGGAAAGGGCCCAAAACGCAACATGGACACACCACATTTTCACAGTGAAAACTGACCCTTTTTTGGCATAGTGCCTACCTGTAGATTTTGAACCCTAGCTCTTCCGGCATCTAGGGAAACCTAGCAAACCTATACATTTTTAAAAGATAGGCAATCGGCGGATTCCAAGCAGGTATGGCTTGTGTGGATCTTCTTACCCAGAATCCCCTGCAAATCTCAAATTTAGCTGAAACAATGACAATTTCCACACAATTTTGTGTGGGAAAGTTGTGGCATCACCGGGCTGACACAAACTTCCTACCATCCAGCTTTCCCCCAGGCCTCCTGATAAAAATGGTGCCTCACTCGTGCGGGAGGCCCAAGTACCCACGACAGGCAAGGGCCGAAAACGTATTGAGGCATCATCAAAATTGCCTATTTTTTGCCCCGTGCTTGGCGGTCAGCAAGGGAAACCTACCAAACCCAAACATTTCTAAAAACTAGACTCCGGAGGGATTACAGCGAGGTATGGCTTACGTGGATCCCCTAATGTGTTCATACCCAGAATCCCCTGCAAACCTCAAATTTTAAAAATCACTTTTCCCACAAATTTTTGTGTATGAAAGCTGTGACATTACCAGGCTGCCACACATTTCCTACCACCCAGCATTTCCCCAGCTCTCCCAATAAAAATGGTGCCTCCCTCGTGAGGGGGGCCCAAGTTCCCGCGACAGGCAAGGGCCCAAAACGTAATGAGGCGACATCAAAATTGCCTATCACAAAACGACCTGGTTTTGCAAGGGGGGTCATCTGGGTTTTAGGTCCTGTGCTTGGTTGTCAGCTAGGGAAACCTACCAAACCTACACATTTCTGAAAACTAGAGACCTAGGGAATTCTAGGGAGGTATGGCTTGCATGGATCCCCCAACTCTTTCTAACCCAAAATCCCCTGCAAATCTCAATTTAGCTGAAAAAAATCACTTTTTCCACAAATTTTTGTGAGGGAATGTTGTGACATCACTGGGATGACACAAATATCCTACCACCCAGTGTTCTCCCAGGTCTTCCGATAAAAATGGTGCCTCACTTGTGCGGGAGGCCCAAGTACCCGCGACAGGCAAGGGCCCAAATTATATCAAGGCAACATCAAAATTGCCTATCAAGAAAACGCCTGGTTTTGCAAGGGGGGGTCACCTGGGTTTTTGGGGCCGTGCTCGGCGGCCAGCTAAAGTCACCTACCAAACCCACACATTTTTGAAAACTAGACATCCCGAGGATAACAGGGGCGTATAGCTTGTGTGGATCTCCCAACTTTGTCCTACTCAGAAGCCACTGCAAACCTCATTTTAGCAGAAAAAAATCACTTTTTCCACACATTTATGTGTGTGAAAGTTGTGACATCACCAGGTTGACACAAATTTCGTACCATCCATTATTCCCCCCAGGTCTCCTGATAAAAATGGGGCTTCAGTCGTGAGGGAGGCACAAGTACCCGCAACAGGCAAGGGCCCAAAACATGTTGATGCAACATCAAAATTGCCTATCACAAAATAACGTAGTTTTGCAAGGGGGGGTCACCTGGGCTTTTGGCCCCGTGCTCGGCGGCCATCCATGGAAACCTACCAAACCCATTCATTTCTGAAAACTAGACACACAGGGGATTCCAGGGAGGTATGGCTTGCATGTATGCCCCCAATGTTTTCTTACCAGAATCCCCTGCAAACCTCAAATTTAGTTGATAAAAATGTATTTATTTATTTATTATTTATTATTTATTTATTAATGATATTTATAAAGCGCGAACAAAGGCCCGCGGGCGTCTCGGCGCTGGAATATCTGCAGGTATTTACTCCAAAGAGGAGAGGGTCTGAATTTACTGGTTAAACAGCCAGGTTTTTAACTGTTTGCGGAATGACCAGAGTGAGGGGCTTGTTTTTATTGAGTGGGGCAAAGTGTTCCATTGTTTTGGGGCTGATACCAGGAATCTTCTATCCCCCCAAGAAACCGATTTGGTACAGGGAACCATTAGGTTATTTAGAGTAGAAGAGCATAACGATCTAGGGGGACAGTAAGGAATCAGATTTAGTGTAAGGAATGCAGGTCCTTGATTGTGCAGAGCCTTATACACAATACAGAGGGTTTTGAACTTAATCCTGTTTCTGATGGGTAGCCAGTGTAGGTAACTAATAGTTTCTGTAACGGATTGATGTTTAGGAATTCTGCCCAGGAGCCTGGCTGCTGAATTCTGGATAACTTGCATTTTATTAATGACCCTTACTTGTGCATTTGTAAGCAAAGCGTTACAATAGTCCAGAGTGGACAACACCAGAGAAGTCACCAAGGTTTTACCGGCCGTTTCTGGGAGAAATGGAAGGATTTTCTTTATAAGTCTTAGTTTATGAAAGGCGGAGGAAGTAATTTGATTGGCATGTGGGAGAAAATTGAGGCGGTCATCGAAGATCACTCCCAAGTTCCTCACTTTACTGACAGGTTTAGGGGGGGGTTCGAGGGACGTGGGCCACCAGACAGAGGACCATTCTGGGGTCAGTTGTCCAAAGATGACAACTTCTGTCTTATCGGAATTAAGTTTTAGGCAATTGGAGGCCATCCAGTCCCCAATTGCCAATATGCCCTCTTTGAAGTCTTCGGCTATTTTGTGGCCATTATTTTTGATGGCCAGGACCAACTGCGTGTCGTCCGAATAGGAGGTAAGGCTCATCCCATGTGCTCGAATGATGTTAGCTAGGTCCGACACATAAATGTTAAAAAGTGTCGGACTTAGGGATGAGCCTTGAGGTACCCCACATGGCAGCGACAGATTGGATGATTGAAAGGAGCCCGGTGTAACAGCCTGAGTCCTGTCAGCCAGAAAAGATGCTAGCAGTTTCTTGGCTGTATGTTGGAAACCCATGTTTTCGACACGGTCGATCAGAATCGAATGATCGACCGTGTCGAAGGCAGCCGACAAATCTAGCAGTATTAATACTGCTGTTCCACCAACATCTCGGATGGATCTGATGTCGTCCGCGGCTTTAATTAGAGCCGTCTCCGTACCGTGATGTCGGCGGAAGCCAAATTGGGTCTCATCGAGTAGATGATGTTCCTCTATAAAAGCAGACAGTTGTTGGTTCATTGCTTTTTCGGCAATTTTTGCCAGGAATGGAAGGCTTGAAATTGGGCGGTAGTTTTTCAATTCGTCCTTGTCAAGATGTGGCTTCTTTAGTAAAGGTTTGAGGAGAGTTTTTTTGAGGGCGGCTGGATAGATACCTGTTCTAAACATGGAATTGCATATTAAGGTGATAGCAGGAAGAAGAACATCAATAATAGGAGGAAGTATTTTAAAAGGACAAGGGTCGAGTGCAGAGCCTGATCTAATCGTGGAAATAATATCCGCCGTCTGGGTGTTAGAGATGTCTGTGAACTGGGTGAAGATGGGACCGATGCGAGATGAGGTGGTGAGTATAGAGGGGGAATTGGTATTGTTTGAAAAAGCCAGAAAAATGTTGTTGACCTTACTGAAAAAGAAGTTGGCCAAGGCGTCACAAAGGGATTGGGAGGGGGGTGGGGTCAGATTGAAGGAGTAGCCAGCTTACTGCTTGGTGGTGTCGTAAAGTTCCTTGGTAGAATTTTTGGCTGATTCGATCCTTTCGCTAAAAAACTTTTTCTTGGCCTCACTAATCATAATTTTATATTTAGCCAACGTCTCCTTGTAGCGAATTTTGGTATCTTCAGTATAAGCCTTCCGCCAGTGCCTCTCCTTATTCCTGCAAAGCTGTTTCTGAGTTCTTAACTCCTCCGTTAACCAGGGGGCCGAGGGGGCAAGTCTGTTACGGGTCAGCTGTTTGATGGGGGCCAGTGAGGTGGCGGCAGAGCTCAACCAGTCATGAAATTGTGTTGTGGCGATATTAGGGTCAGCGGAAAAAGAGGGATTGGAATTGGTCAGGAGCATTTTCAAACTGGAACTGTCGATGTCATTCCCAGCAAGAAACGGTTGACGGTGGTTAGAAGATAATATGGGGGAACCAGAATCGTGAACAGTCAGTGAAGCCAAAATAGCGTGGTGGTCCGACCAGGTAAGGGGAAGGATTTGGGATATATGTATTTCATCTAAGTTGGAAAAAATGCCGTCCAGTATATGCCCTCCGTCATGCGTAGAAGAGTTGACCAGTAATGGGAGACCGAAGGTTGTCATATCCGTTATAAGGGATGCAGTATCCCTGTCCTCTGTTTTATCTAAGTGAAAATTGAAGTCACCGAGGACTGTTAAAGACTGCTAAAAATCACTTTTTCCACACATTTTTGTGTGGTAAATTTGTGGCATCAGCGGGCTGACACAAATTTCCTACCACACAGCCTTCGCCCAGGTCTCCTAATAAAAATGGTGCCTCACTCATGTGGGAGGCCCAAGTACCTGCGACAGGCAAGGGCTCAAAGTTGCCTATCACAAAACAAACTGGTTTTGCAAGTTGGTCACCTGTTTTTTTGCCCCGTGCTCGGCAGCCATCTAGGGATACCTACCAAACCCACACATTTCTGAAAACTAGACTCCCGGGGGATTCCAGGGATGTATGTCTTGTGAGGATCCCCCAATATTTTCGTACCCAGAATCCCCTGCAAACCTCAAATTTAGTTAAAAGAATTACTTTTTCCACACATTTTATGTGGGAAAGTTGTGGCAACACTGGGCTAACACAAATTTCCTACCACTCAGTGTTCCCCCAGGTCTCCCGATAAAAATGGTGCCTCACTCGTGTGGGAGGCCCAAGTGTCCGCAACATTTTGTGATAGCATTTATGATGTTGCCTCAATACGTTTTGGGCCCTTGCCTGTCGCGGGTACATGGGTCTCCCACACGAGTGAGGCACCATTTCTATCGGCAGTCCTGGGGGAACACTGGGTAGTAGGACATTTGTGTCAGCTCGGTGATGCCACAACTTTCCCACAGAAACATGTGTGGAAATGGTGATTTTTTTAGCTACATTTAAAGTTTGCAGGGGATTCTGGGTAAGAAAATTTGGGGGTCCATGCAAGCCATACCGCCCTATAATTCCCTGAGTGTCTAGTTTCCAGAAATGTTTGGGTTTGTAGGTTTCCTTAGCTGGCCGCCAAGCAGGGGGCCAAAAACCCAGGTGACCCCCCTTGCAGAACCAGGTTGTTTTATGATAGGCAACTTTGATGTCGCCTCAATACATTTTTGGCCCTTCCCTGTCGCAGGTAGTTGGGCCTCCCACACGAGTGAGGCACCATTTGTATCGGGAAACTTGTTGGAACACTTGGTGGCAGGAAATTTGTGTCAGCCCGGTGATGTCACAACTTTCCCACACAATTTCTTTTTTTTAAAGTGATTTTTTCAGCAAAATTTGAGGTTTGCAGGGTATTCTGAGTAATAAAATTGTGGGGATGAACAAAAGCCATACCTCCATGGAATCCCCGGGGTGTCTAGTTTTCAGAAATGTGTGGGTTTGGTAGGTTTCTCTAGCTGGCCACCGAGCACGGGGCCGAAAACCCAGGTGACACCCCTTGCAAAACTAGGCTGTTTTGTGATAGGCAATTTTGATGTCGCCTCAATACGTTTTGGGCCCTTGCCTGTCGCGGGTAGTTGGGCCTCTCACACACACAAGGCCACATTTTTATCAGGAGACCTGGGGGAATGCTGGGCAGTAGGAAATTTGTGTCAGCCCGTGATGCCATAACTTTCCCACACAAAAATGTTTGGAAAAAGTGATTTTCTTCAGCTTAATTTGTGGTTTGCAGGGGATCCTGGGTAAGAGAAAGTTGGAGGATCCACGCAATCCATACCTTCCTGGAATCCCCCCGCAGTCTAGTTTTCAGAAATGTGTGGGTTTGGTAGGTTTCCTTAGCTCGCCGCCGAGCACGGGCCAAAAACCCAGGTGACAGCCCTTGCAAAACCAGGTTGGTTTGTGATAGGTAATTTTGATGTCGCCTCACTAGGTTTTGGGCCCTTGCCTGTCACGAGTACTTGAGCCACCCACGCGAGTGAGGTACCATTTTGATTGGGAAACCTAGAGGAATGCTGTGGAGAAGAAAGTTTGTGGATCCACGCAGATTCCAGAACTTTCCTGCAACAGAATTGTGAGGAAAATGTGTTTTCTTTTACAAAGTTTGAGGTTTGCAACAGATTCTGGGTAACAGAACCTCATGAGAGCCAGGCAAGTCACCCCATCCTGAATTTCCCTTAGTGTCTAGTTTTTAAAAATGTACAGGTTTGCTAGGTTTCCCTATGTGCCAGCTGCACTAGGGCCCAAAATCCGCAGGTAGGCACATTGCTAAAAAAAAGTCGGTGCCTGGTAGGCTTTTTGCTGCCCGGGTGGGCGGGGGGGGGGGGATCAGGGGATGGGGGTTCACCCCGATATGCCCCCAAGAGGGACAGAAAGACTGTGGCTATTTTTTGTGGGGGTGGGGCATTGGTATGCCCATTTTGGGCAGCCCCTACCCTCACGCTTAATAAAAACCAGCGTAATCTCCGGAGCCCAGTCTGCTTTCTGCCGCCCCTGGGGGGCAGATCAGGGGCCACTGCCCCCATATGCCCTCCCGGGTGGCAAAAAGACTGGAATTTCTGTGTGTGGGGGTATTGTCATGCCCATTTTGGACAGCCCCTACCCCTACATAAAAAAAATCCCTGGTTTCTAGTAGGCTTTCTGCACCCCTGGGGTGGAAGATTGGGGGCTACAGCTCCCATCTGCCTCCGGGGGGCAGAAAAACTGTCATTTTTGTGGTGGGGTGGGGGGATTGGCATGTCTGTTTTGGGCAGCCCCCACCCTAATTCAAATTACCCAAAGACACATCCCTTGCATTTAGTGGGCTTTTTGCCCCCCCCCCCCCCCGGGTGGAGCAGATTGGGGGCTACTGCCCCATCTTCCCCCAGGGGGTCAGAAAGGCTGTAAAGTTGGTGGGGGTGGGGGCATTGGCATGCCCATTTACAGCCTTTCTACCCCCCTGGGGCAGATGAGGCAGTAGCCCCCAATTTGCCCCCCGGGAGACAAAAAGCCCACTTGATGCCAGGGATATTTTTTGTTGCCATATGTAATTAGGGTGGGGGATGCCCAAAACTGGCATGCCAATGCCCACACTCCTCACCACAATTACAGCCCACTAGATGCCAGTGATTTTTTTGGGGGGGCAATTTTAATTAGGGTAGGGGCAGCCCAAAACAGGATTGCCAATGCCCCCACCCCGCAAAAATTACAACCTTTCTAATCCCCTGTAATGGTGGTGGGGGCATTGACATGCCCATTTTGGGCAGCCCTCACCCTAATTACATATGGGAAAAAAAGTCCCAGGCTTCAAGTGGGCTTTCTGCCCCCCTGGGGGGGCGGATTGGAGCTACTGCCCCCATCTGCCCCCCAGGGGGGGCAGAATGCTGTAATGGTGGCAGGGGTGGGGTCATTGGCATGCCCGTTTTGGGCAGCCCCAACCCTAATTACATATGTCAATAAAAAATCCCTGGTGTCAAGTGGGCTTTTTGCGCCGGGGGGGCAATAAGGCTGTAATGGTGGTGGGAGTGGGGGCATTGGCATGCCTGCTTTGGGCAGCCCGACCCCAATTACATATGGGGAAAAAAAATCCTTAGCATCAAGTGGGCTTTCTGCCCACCCAGGGTGGCAGATGCCCCCCAGGGGGAGCTTAAATGCAGTAATGGTGGTGGGGGAGTGGGTGCATTGGCGTGCCCATTTTGGGCAGCACCCACACTAATTACATATCTCAATTAAAAAATCCCTAGTGTCAAGTGGGCTTTCTGCCACCCATGTGGGGGCAGATTGGGGGAAAACCTGAATAAGGCCAATATACCTTTGGGGGGGAGCAAAGTCCTGTGCCCAAGGGGACGCTCCCCCTCCCTTGCGTCTTGTGGTGGATCCTTGCTTGGAGATCACCTTTGTGGGGTGATACCCAAGCAGGGATCCACTTTCCAATGATACCTCTCCCATCTTTCTACGTGCTCAGGGGACTGAGATAGCCCCCTGAGCATGTAGAAAGTGAAACTGAAATGAGCCTAAATACTCATTTCAGTTTTGGTTTCAGTGAAATGACATAAGGGGGCGTGCACGCTGATCGTCATTTCACTGAAACAGTGGGGCCTCTGGAGCTTGGGAAGCTATTCCCCAGCTCCTGAGGCTACAGGGGAGAAATAGAAATCCCTCTGGTGCAGGGATTTCCAGTGCAATGTTCCAGGACCGCCGGGAGCCGTTCTGCGCACACGAGCACCGTGGCGCAGGACGGCCGTCCTGCGCACCGAAGGGGTTAAAGTCTATTTTTGAGCACAGTATTGTGGATTTATGTTGTTTGATCATGTGATAAGTCTATATAAAAATACGTATTTTTATAATACAACCTGTGTTTTGTCCATCTGTAGTGTTGTCACTTTATTACTGTATGTACAAATGCTTTACACACTGCCTCTGAGATAAGCCTGTCTGCTTGTGCCAAGCTACCAAGGGGGTGAGCAGCGATTATTTTAGAAGTGTAGCCTCTTACCCTGACTAGAAGCAAGGGTCCCTATTTGGTCAAAGGTACCTACCTCTACCAACTAGAGACCGCCAAATCTAACAGTAAATAATGCAATTATTTTTTTATTTAACTGTCCCTTCAACACATCTTTTGGGGTACTAAGGGCTGTGTTGATACAGTTCAAATTAAAAGCCAGCACTTCCCAGCCCAGTTGTTAACTCTTTGCACTTCTACTCAAAAAAACAAATCTTTGTCATCAAATACCTTGGAGTGGTTTGATCAATTAATACCAGAACTGGCTTCCAAGCACCCTTTACACTTGCAGATTAACTGATTGGCACATTTGCATTTCATGTAGACAAGCAGCTTATAACGATCTAAGTTTACAGTCCCAAGATCGTTGTCTTTTTCCAAAAGGTATGCAAATGTTTTTGATTGCAGGGACAAGTGAAACTGGGGAATGCGTGACCCCCTTCCCAGGACTACACGTCCCCCTGGGGGTCGCGCCCAACAGAGTGAAGACCGTTGTCCTAGAGTGTTCTGTAGTGAATAAGTCACAACCACATGTAATTGTTTGCTTCTGTTGTTTATTTTCAATTAAATAGGACGTACCTCTCCTCGAGTGTAAGGTGTGATACGTCTTACAACTCGGAGTAGGAAGTTTTAGAATGGCTAAAGTATTTGATACATATTTGTAAGCCATTCTTGACCGTTAGGTCATTTTCAGTCGATGACACCTGTACTATAGCTCTGTTGGCTGCTTTACTTCACAAGGTTGGAGATTAATCAATTTCCATGGTATTTGCACTTTCTCACTCCTGGTAAGCAGTAGATTAAAAGCAACAGGAAAGTATATTGATTTGGATTGTTTCTTTCATGTAAGAGTATTGTCCTCTACCTCTGCAATTCATTACCTGTGATGTGATTTGCTTAAATTCCTTATGGCCTCATTTTGAGTTGGGAGGTTGGGTGTTCAGCCACTGATTGGTAGAGCTCCCTCCTTGCCAAACTCTTGGTTCTCCTAAAACATTTAGAGGTGAAGAATAGCTTGGTTTTCAGTGGTTATAGCCGTCTCTGCAGCTGCAGCGGATGGCATTAGCGTCAGTGGCGTAATGCAAAACGATGGACCACACCTGTACCACTGAGGCTGCAGGGGCCTGTGTTTCACAGTGGTACTGGAACAATTTTCAGAGAGGAGGTGATGCCATCAGTGTCATATCACTGAATACATAGGGATTGTGAAAAATCCAAGCGTCACACAAAAAATAAGTGTAGCAAATGTGTCACGTCCATACATGAGGCGAGTGGTAAGGGTGTAGTATGAAGCCGGTGGTCCATTCTGGAGCACTGCTGTGTTAGCACTCCGTCATTTACAGACAGAACATTTTCCAATGAAATGGCCACTAAATTTGCATAGACATACAGCTTTACTTCTAAAACAATATAGCGCACAAATGGTATTGTGTGGAAATCCGGTTTCAGTGAATATTTATCATTTGCACATCACCAGTTTAAGTGTCTTCATTTGTTTGTCTCCTATTTAAATCTTTGATTACTTTATGTCAGAATAACAAACAAAATGTTCTTCATTTGTTCTTTCCAAATTGCTGATATATTTTAAAACATGTATAGTTCATTCACAGAAATGTATGTTCTTGCGTGTTTTAAAAAAAAGAATGACAGCCTACAGTCTTTCCTTTTACTTCTTGTACTCAAGCAAATTTGTCCCTTAAGTAATTTTAGAAAAAATCCTCTCACTTTGCAGTTAGAGAAATAGAAGTAAATTCCACTTTCCAAATATGCCGATATTTGTCAGAAGACATAGGTTGACATTTGACATCTGTCTTTAAATTCACAGCAAATGTGATAAGATAAACACAAAATGTAAAGGCATTTTTAATGTTCATTTACCTTTTAAACTCCAGCATGTATATATTTGGGGTGCAGCAGCACCCCCCTCCCCACACCCCTGCACTCTTCCTTCCAGCACCTACGGCGGTACACCCCTGCTTTGTGCCCCTTCATCTAAATGACCACCGAATTTCCTCCTGCGGACGCTCAGCTCAATACAGAGTGGGCTAGACTTCACTGATTTTCTTGCTTGATGGGCATTTTTTTTTCTTTTTTCGGAAAGAGAGACACGATATTTTGAGTGTTTTTCTGAAAAGCAAAAGAGAATTATGAGTGGGCCACTTCAAAATGGAGACCCAAACCTTGATCCCCACACTTCATTTACAGTGACGGGAACACTGATTTTACTTTTGGGATAATACAAGTATTCGGCTGTTTGAAACACCCTCACAGCAACATAAACACCAGGAAGAATGACCACAGCAGCACTTCACTGCAAACAGAGGCCACCAAACATCTAGCTAAGTCTAAATAGAGTAAGTACCAAATTGATAGCTGTAAATTATGGCTTTTTTGATAAAATATTATAGCTGATTTTAAAGAGCGATATTATGGTTTTTAGACATTTTAGCAGTTTAATCTTTGCTGAACCTACTAAAACCTTTTATTCTCCTTCATTAGTTACAATGTTGTGTCTACTATTGATTCATCAGGTACAGTGGCTGTGAACAAGGAGTTATGAGATGCCCGCTAAACTCCAATTACGGGTTTCTTTTACTGGCCAGGTGGATAGCAGGGGGTGTTTTCCTTGCTTGCATTATGGGTTCTGCCTTTGCTTTCACACAACTCATCAAGTGCTGTCCAACAGCATATTCATTTCTACTTCAGAAATTTGAGCATCATCTTAATTATTACTCGTCTGACTGTTTTTCATTCACTTTACGGTAAACATATCACTATATGTATTTTTTCCCCATGCCATCGTTGTGAGTTATAGTCCATAAGTATTCATGAAGCCCCATTTATTGTGCCTAACATTATCTTATTGTTGTGTTTAAATTCATTTTATTCAAGCTCCAATACAAATGGGCACGCTAAATCACTGTAATCAGTTTGCCAAAACTATTATCATAAATAATTCCTGCATTGTGTTTTTTTTCGGTTTAGAAATTTAAAGTTAATATATTAGGATGTAACTGTGGGGAATGGGGAATGGATTTTGAAGATCTAAAATCCATACTGCCTCAGTACCTAATATAACATTACGATATACAATGATACAATAGGTTCTCCTTTGAAAAACATAATGTTTATAGGGGTGAAGTGCACATAATTGAACTAAACAGAGGTTCGCCAACTTCACAAAGCTCTTAATTCATTCTGATTATATATTCTCAAGGGATACCAACTATTTTTAAACGGCTTGTGCCTATTGTGTTCTAATATATGACTTTAAGACAGAATAGTTCACTATTTTATACGCAGTACTATCAGCATTTTATAATTTTCTAACTGATCACAGCTTTAATATTTGGATTATAGTGCAGCTTTCTGGTATTTCTTGATTGTTATTGAAGGAGCTGTCATCTCCAATTAGAGTAGTTCTGGTCAGACGTAATTGGTTTTGAGAATGTGTTTTATTGTTTGTTGAAGGCTTCATTTACAGTGCCATCACTCCCAATTTGGTGTGCAGAATTATAGATTAGTTAACTATAAAAAAATATTGTATTTGCAGCTTTAACAGTACAAAATAAGTGTCATGACATTTTCCTTCAAACCTCAGCATCGAACCTAACCTTGTTTCCTTTCAATTTCCAGACCTTTTCAACATTTGGGTGTAATATTAACCCAATATTATATAAAATACAGCCACTAATGTGGCTGCTCTTAATATGCGATAATCCAGGGAGGAGACTTTGGGTGGATGTTCTAGATTTGAATGTACATCATTACTTGGCTTGATTTCATGAAAAGGGACTGTTGGTTACAGTAGGGGTCACTAAAAATATTCAATTATGTGGCTGCAGCTTTTTCTATGTAATATGAAATTAACAAAGTTGGCACATAATGCACCGTCTGCTAAATAATTCAGAGATTTGAATACAAAAATTGTTCTTAGCTCACACAGATCACAGATCTTATTAGCACTGCAACATAGTGAAGATCGTTGTCTGATACATAAAGAAAGTTAACTGTTCACCTTTCACATTTTGATTGCCCCTAGTAGACATTTAAAGGTGTGGCCTTTTTACTCGCATCACAAAATACTTTTATATGTTACAACAAAATACAAAATTGTACATGTTATTTTGGAAGCTAGGAAGTACAGTGTTAATAAAATAGTATTCCTGTTTTCCATACAATCTCAAAATACTAAAATTCTAGACAATATCATTTTAAGTGGGATTTACTGAATGTGTATAGATTTGTCTTCAAAGACAAATGTAAGGTGTGTGTGTGTGTGTATATGTATATGTATATGTATATACATATATATATATATATATATATATTCACTGAAAAAACCATAGGTTTCATTGAAGTAATAGTTAGTTGGACATTTCACTCATACAAAACCATTGAAATTCCACCGTTATAGTTAGTTGAGCTACATATAACTCACGCCCTCGCAATGCATTGCTGATGACGTCACATATTATATCATTCATGACATGGTCAGTGACACCACTGATGACATCTCAAATGACATCACTGATGACATCATTCAGTGACTGTGTTTTTCTTTAAAGTTTAGATATGTTTTATATATATGCCAAGTAGTATTGAAGAATGAGTGGGTGTATAAGTGTCTGGATGGAGGATTTAGTAGATGTGTGACTGACTGTACAAGTGAGTGATTAAATGTTTATTAATAAATGCATGGGTTAGTGACTAAACTGTGTGAATGTCTGTATCAGTCTATCTATTACTGTGTAAGCTGCTGCATTGGTTGGTGAGTAGCTACACGAGTGTCTATATGGATTATTCTTTGGTTGCATGAGTATTTGGGTCCTTGAGTGTATATGTGAGTGGATGGGAGGTGTGTGACTATGTGCATTGATATATGAGTGCTTCATTCACTGAGTGTATGAGTTCAAGAGTACATGTGGAAACACCTATATAAGTGGGTGAGTGTGTGTATGGGTGTGTTGGTGAGTGAATGCATATCTGAGTGCTACATGTCCAAGTAACTACATATGTAAAACACAGTGCATGGGAGAGTTAGAGTATATAAATAACTATACATGACAGCCAGTGATTGTGAGAGTGGTTGTATTTGATCAGTGTGTACTTGTATGAGAGAGTAAGTATATGTTAGTATCTGTATGAATAAGTGAGGTTGTGTGTGTATAACTGTATAGATGAGTACATAGAAGTGTGATTGATTCTTTGCATGACTGACCAGGTGTTTGAGTAACTCTGGATGAGTGGTGGTGTGTGAGTGTTTGTATAGGTGTATGAGTGCCTATTATATTGTTGTATTGATGAGTCACTGCATCTATGACTAATTGTATGGATGAATGAGATGATCTGTGTGTAGACCTAGGAATCCTTGAATGCGTACGTAATAACTGGTATTGGTGTCTCTATTCTTTCAAAAATGTAGTCTGTATTTTAGAATGGGTGTATCAAAGGTTTTATTAAGGTATGAGGAGGTGCATCAGATTTTCACGTGGATGATGCCATCAATGATGTAATCAGTGATGTCATTTGAGATGTCATCAGTGATGTCATCAGTGATGTCACTGAGCATGTCATGAATGATGTAATATGTGAAGTCATCAGCAGTGCATTGCGGGGGCGCAAGTTATAGTTAGCTCAACTAACTATAACGGCGAAATTTCAATGGTTTTGTATGAGTGAAATGTCCAACTAACTATAACGTCAATAAAATCTATGGTTATTTCAGTGAATTTCTATGTTTTTTTTAATGCTATTTCTAACTATAACATCCCTAAAGCCTATGTTTTTTTCAATGAATTTCAAAGGTTTTTTAAATGCTAATTTCTAACTATAATGTCCCTGAAACCTATGGTTTTTTCAGTGAATTTCAAAGGTTTCTTAAATGCTAATTTCAAATTATTTTCTTCTTCAAACCTATAGTTTGTCAGTGATTTTTAATTATCACTTCATTCTAAACTAGTGAAAACGGCAATAGCTCCCCCCAAAAACAATTGCCACAAATGAGAACAACAACTAACGGTAATAATATGTGAAGTAGACGTCTAAGTGCAAAAATAACACAAAAGCACCAGTTCCCAAAATTTTCAATGAGCAGCCAAATCTGGGGTGCGATCCAAAAACAGGCAATAAGCCATGTTTGCAGTAGAAATCTAACATCTGCATTTTACTGGTGTAAACCAGGATGACTACCTACAATGTGAAAGGGAGCACAGCCCAGAATCACATCTGAAGCGCAACATAAGTCATAGAGTTACTGTCACGCAGCTAAAAACACTCATGAAGGCCACAACACTCACTGCCACCAGCCTCAGGACGTCCCCCCAGACCACCCCCCTCCCTACTACCACCGAGGCAGTGCAGAACAGGACAGCGGACCTTCCAAAAACGGCATGGTCCCTCAGCCACACAATACTTGAATGTTGGCAGATATGGCAACCAAGTATGTGTGACGGATGCAAGTCCCCCATCAATAATAATAATGCACACAATACCAAGTGTAGCAGTGTTGTGCTGGACAGACCTCACTATGCAGAGCACAAACCTCTCCATGTGTACATATACTGCTGCTGCTTGTAGTGCTGTCCACAATAGAAGCAACCCTGTTACCTCAGGCAGTGGGGAAGATCTCAGACATGTATCTGTGTTGTCCTCCCCTGGAAGTGGAAGCGCAGTGGGTTGGTCCAACGTACACCACTCCAGTGTAGGAGTATGAATAAATAAGCCGGGGCTCTGGGCATGGTTCACTAGTGTGAAGGCCAACGAGTTAGCGAGAGCGGCGGACCTCACCCTGCCACTTGGCTGCTGCCATGACTTTGGGCCTCCTCGACACAGGCCCCCTTCAAACCCAGTGGCACAGTACCGCAGACTTATATCTGTACAGACTACTGCCTTCAATCTACAATGCGGACAGCAGGCCTCACAATTCAGATGGAGTAGCGATTGCAGAGGACGCAGTCCAGTACGCAAGACAAATTGTTCCCAGTGCGGCCCTCTCGGACCACACATCATTGCAGGGTGCACACACGCTGAGTGCTTCAGGTGCCACTAACTCACTGCACCATAAGTCAGCACCACGTGGCCTTATTCAGAAGGCCACGTGACAGAATTCAATAAACAAAAAATATTGCTCTCAGTGCGGCCCCTCCGGACCACACATCATCACAGGGTATGTATGTACATGCTCAGTGCCAAAGTTACTACTAACTCAGTGCACCATAAGTCATTGCCTCATGGCCTTATTAAGGCAGAATTCAATAGACAAAAGACAGAGGTGTCCATAATGACTTAGAATTAGTTGTGAAGATTATAATATGTGAAAAGTCCTGCATTATGTCTAAATGAAATTATTACAACTCATTTGCATGGTTCAGTGTTGGGATGTAAAAAAGTTTGTGCTGATATAGAGTTACGTTTCTTTTCTGGTGAAGAGGATTGCAGAGAAAGTGAGAGTTTGATAAGTGTTGGTGTTGAAGAAGAGATGGAAGATACGACTAATGTGAAGTTTTAAAGAGAAATAACAAAGTTCAAAGTAGTTTCTGCTGAAAATCCCAACGATGTTTGTATTTGTTGCCAAAGTACTCATTATAAAATTCAAACTAGGAATGTAGATGTGTTTTTAAAAAGTGAAAAGGAAAATAATGATAAATGGAGAGAATTTGCTGCTTTTCTGTTTGTGGAGAGTCATTTTGAGTTAGGTACTGTACAATGTGTTTGTATATATTGTTACAATAAATTAGAAGAGAACAAAATGCCAGCTAGAGCTGTCCATAATGACTTAGAATTAGTAGCTATACCTCCTTAACTTACAGATTTTAATACATGAGGCCATCTATATACAATCTGTGCACCCTTTTCAGGCTAAAATTCGTATGCAGCCTAAAACAGGTATGCTGCTTCCAATAGATCTAGAAAGAGGTTTAAAATGAAGAGTTGTGTAATTACTTTTAGATTTTAAGAAAAATGTTGAAACTGTTGGTGTAGAAAGAGAGGATACTGAACCTGTAGTCATTCTTGTTAATGGTGTACCCACAAAGAGTCGGAAAAAATGGCAAGAGTTAGTACATGTCATGAAAGACCAAAAGGCTACATTATATCTGGTGCAAAACAATATTTACTATAAAATTGTAAATGTAGAAGAAGAAGAAATGACATAGAAGATGAACCACATATTTCAAGTGGATAATTCAAGAAAAGAAGACATTTATTAACATTACACTATACATCCTCTAAATTCAAAAGAACTGATAGGAGATACTATTGAATTGTTCCAGATGAAAAAAGTCAAAGGAACTCCCATGAGTGTGTGGGAAACAAGTTTGGAAGCTCGTTGTTTTCCACAACTGTTCCCTGCTGGAAAAAGTAACCGATATGATGAACGACCAGTTCAGATTCTAGCTTCAGAATACCATACTTTACAATTGTACTCAGAACAACCAAGATTTCCTCAGTGTATTCCATAAATGTTTTATCTTTTGTTCCATATACCTATACTGCGGTCAGCAGAGCTCACAATTTAAATTGAAACATGATTTATTTATCACAGAGAGAATTCTACTCTATGTATTCAAACTTTGTCAAGAGAAAGTGACTAAAAACATTCCTCGATGTCTGTGCTGACTACTGCCTTCGATGTACACTACCGATAGCAAGGCTCACAATTCACATCGAATTGTGATTGCAGATAACACAGTCCAGTAGGCAATAGGCCTTGCATCCAGTGTGGTTCGCCCGCACTACGCATCATCGATGGCTGCGTAGACGCTAAATGCTTCTGATGCCCCTATCTCAGTACAGCACCCTTTCTGATATAATATTTTGTGTATAATTTCACATCTGCTGTCCTACCTCAGTGTATCACAAGTCATGAACCCTTTACAATAGGATGTTTTCTGTATTATTTCATATCTGGTACCCGTACCTCAGTGCAGCATAAATCATTGACCCTTTATGATTGAATCTCTGCGTCTGATCCAATGATTACTGTCGTACTTGTTGCCAGCACCAACTATTCCCGGAGGGTTGGCTTACAATCACCCCACACGCATCCACCACAGACGTCCCTGAACATGTGACCGTGGTAATAAAAAGGAGTCGAGAGCACATGCCCGTACGCAGTTCCACTATCTATCTGTGTCCGTGTGTTCATTATGTATGCAACATGCTGCCCCTGGGCCCTACCACATTATATAGTGCTCTGCACAGCGTAAGCAACCATATTACCTTTGACAGTGGGGGAAAACGTTAGTTTTGTAACTTTGTCTCGGTCATTGTTCAAGTACGTACGTAGAGACTGCATCATTAGAGTACTGCAAGCAGAGTGTTTAGTGAATTTATAAGTGCGTGAGGATCGTCAGAGTGATTGTATAAGTACATATGTTGTTGCAGCCTAACTACGACAACAAGCTTGTCTCAAATTGGCTGCCCTCCATGTGCCAAAAACGGAAACTTCAACTTTCCATGGCCCTGTATTTCCACAGCTGCAACACTCCACTGTGCAATACATATTCATATCCACACAGATGTCTTGTGTCCACCATCTTTCTTGTGTGGAACTATGGATGAATATAGGGTCAGTGATTCCCCATGTTGGCCATGTTGTTGGACTTGGCTCACAGAGTGACACTTTGGCTTTTGCAAACCGGGTGACAAGAGCACTCTAACACGGCCACCTGCATCCAGTGTTGTCAGATATTTTAAGCTTTTTATAACTCAAAGTCAACCAAAAAGTAGCCCAATATTGCTACTTTAAGGAAAGAGATGCAGGGACAGCGTCAAGCAGGCGGTGAATGCATTGGAATTAATGTTGCAGCAGGATACCAAGTAAATATTTGTCTAATAAAGCGCTTTAACATTCTACTTTCCTGGAGCGCTGTATATATATTTATAATCTGGCAACTAGCACAAACCAAAATTTTACCGCACAACTGGGAAAAATATAGCCCAATTGTGCATGATCCAGCCCAATCTGGCAACTCTGCCGGCATCACTTGATTACTCATAGAGCTCACGATGGAGCCACGACCATAGCACCACAGTCATTCTCCACAGCCTCACGCTGGACTGGCATACTCCAGGCCAGCCCACTCCGCTTACGCTCACAGAGGAGGACAACACCACTACATGGCCCAGATTTTCATTGTAGTGATCTGCTGGTCACAGGTCTAGCTGTTATTATGCCACACAGTGTTGCCAGATTTTCTAAGCATTCTCTACCACAAAGCCAACCAAAAAGTAGCCCAAAGTAGCCCAAAATTTCTACTTTAAGGAAGAAGGGGGAGGGACAGCGTCAAGCAGGCGGTGAATGCATTGGAATTGATGTTGCAGCAGGCTGTCAAGTAAATCTTTGTCTAGTAAAGCACTTTAACATACTACTTTGCTGGAGCGCTGTATATATATTTATAATCTGGCAACTAGCACAAATCAAAATGTTACTGCACAACCGGAACAAATATAGCCCAATTGTGCATGATTTAGCCCAATCTGGCAACACTGATGCCACAGCCACTCCCTCACAGCTGGTATACACCCACACCACACCCATCCAGCACAGGTGTCACAGGACACGTAATCCTGCTAATATAAAAGACCAGGCGCACATGCTCTATGCCATTTTAGAGTTGCTCGCAACGCATGCATTGAGGCCTGCACAGTTACACCGCCGCGGTGATGGCCCGTCCTGATGGTCCGGACACCTGATGTTTTGTGCGCTCTGCTGTACCGCAGTGTAGGCCAGAGCCTAACAGCGAGGGCCTACTGCCACGTGCGTGGCCTCACTTGTCACTGAGTTAGTAGCACCGCAAGCACGGAGCGGGTGTACAACCTGCAATGATGATTGGTACACTAGTATGTCCTCTGCCATGGCAATCTCAAGACCAGTACAAAACATGAGAGCTGTTAGCTTGCAGAACAGAGCTGCATGATGTGGAGGGTACCCTGACCTCAAAAAAGTGAGCAGTGAGGCCTTGGTGTGCAGCATCGGACAGATACCTCTGGCCGGCGGGAGTGGATGAGGTACAGCAGCCTGGATGCAGAAAGGGCAGAGCGATTTAGGCATACACAGTCTTATATACTCTGCCATTACTCATTCTGTACTATCAGATGTGGGAGCATGAGAGTTCCACTAGGTCCTGGCACGTGGTTGGAGACAGAGCGGTGGCATAAAGGTACGCTGTGACGGTTTGGTATACAGTGTGGGCACTCAGTTTCCCTCCTCATCTCTTCCTTTCTCTCCCTCACACTCTTTCTATCTTCCTCTCTCTCTCTCTCTCCCACTCTTCCAGTTTCTCTGTGCCTCTTTCTCTCTCTCTTCCTCTCTTTCACTGTTTCTCTCTCTTTCTTCATCTTTCTCATTCTTTATTTCTGTCCTCCTCTCGCTTTCTTTCTTTTTCTCTCTCTCTTCCTCTCACTATTTCTCTCTTTCTCTCTGTCTTCTGCTCACTCTTTCTTTCTTTCTCTCTATCTTCCTCTCTCCTTTGATGGACGCATGACGCACAATCTTATTTTGCTTTTTATCTAACAGGCTGTGAATCAGGAATTGACGTTCACCCCCCAACACCACCAGAACTGAACGTGCGTAGAATCTGCAATGATGCGTGGCCATCCTCAATGCATGAGAAACACATGGTGGACCATCTTACACACATGCCTGTGGCGGATGGTGAGTAGAGAGACTTCTTTCTTCAGCAGTGGGCAGTCACCTGTGAGCGGTGGGAGTGGATAGTGTGCAGCAGTCTAGGCGCACAAGAGCGCACAGACACCTCCAAGCAGTGGGAGTGAATGGGGTGCACCAGCCTCATTGCGCATTGGTGAAGCAGAATTACGTGTGTGCAGTTGTATGTACTCTGCAATTATTAATTCTATACTATATTTCAGATCACTAAACTTGAGGGTGCACTATCTCCCGGCACGTGGTTGGAGACACACCGGTGGCACAAAGGTGAGCTGCGAAGATTTTCTCCAGTGTCAACACTCCCTCTCTATCTCTTCCTTTCTCTCTCTCACACTTTCTCTCTTTCTCCATTTCTTCCTCTCTCTCTCATTCTTTATTTCTCTCTTCCTCTCTCTCATTCTTTCTCTCTCTCTCCCTCTCCCTCACTCGTTATCCCTCTCTCTTCCTCTCTCTCACACTGTTTCTCACTATCTATCTTCCTTGTATCTTACTCTTTCTCTCTTTTTCTCTGTCTTTCTCTCTCTCACACTGTTTCTCTCTTCCTTGTATCTCACTCTTTCTCTCTTCCTCTCTTTCACTCTCACTCTTTCTCTCTCTATCTTCCTCTCACTCTTTCTCTCTCTGTCTTCCTCTCTCTCACACTGTTTCTTTCTTTCTCTCTTCTTTGTATCTTATTCTTTCTCTCTTACTCTTTCTCTCTTTCTCTGTCTTCCTCTCTCTCTCACTCTTTCTCTCTTTCTCTGTCTTCCTCTCTCTCACTCTTTCTCTCTTCCTCTCTCTCTCTTCCTTCCTCTCTCTCTCTCACTCTCTTTCTCTCTCTCTGTATCTCATTTGCTGGACGCATGACGCACCATGTTAACTTTCTTTTTGTCTTGCAGGCTGTGAATCACAACTGGTCTAGCGATGACATGCCACAGCTGTACATAGTTGTATTTGTTGTTGTTTTGGTTTAATAAAATGTTTTATATGTAAATCTATACATGACTAAGGGCCATATGTAGGTAACTTGGAAATACTGATTTGGTATTAAGAAATCGATAATTCCGATGTACATAAAAATTCGGTATAATTTACAGATTCTGTAAAAATCAGAAAAATATTACCGAATCCTCAATACTGATCGGTATATCCGATTCGGTAAATATTTCCGAATCAGTAAATATTTCTGAATCGGTAAATACCGAATCGGTAAATATCGAATCAGAAATTCAAAACACCAGCAATGGAGGAATGAGCCAATCCTGTGTATCCACCAGCCCTCTCAACCAGGAAGTGGCCACACCCATGCAGGTGCACTCAATCAGAACCTTCTGGAGAGGCTGGGAGAGCAGAGGAGAACGACTTAGCTACTGGGTGAACTTTCCGTGCAAAACTTGCACAATGGCTAGCCAGGACACAGAAAGAGAAGGAGGTGATAGGAAGAGTAAGCTGAAATTCAGCACAAGGGAGCTGCAGGTGCTGGTTGAGGAGGTGGTAAAACAACATACCAAGTTGTTTGGGAAGCAGACCTAGCAAGTGGCTGAATCAGAAAAAAAGAAGATCTGTCTAGAAATTCATGGAACAGGTGAAAGTCATAGGAGTGAACCCCCGGGACATTGAAGTGCTAAGAAAAGGTGGTATGACATCAGAAGCATCACCAAGAAGAAGATGGCGGAGAACAAAAAGCAAGCCAGCCAGACAGAAGGAGGAAGGAACAGGGCACCTGCCCTGTTTGCACTTGAGCAGCTTGTGGAGTCCACCATAGAGCCAGAAAGTTTCTGTGGAATCGGGGATGCAGACAGCTCAGCTAGTGCTGCTACAAACAAGGTAGGAAGCATGCACAGCATTGTGCACCCCCTTCCCTATCCCAAATCCCCGATTAGGCTGTGGGAATCCCACTTCAGTACAGGTTTTTGTAAAGACCAGCAATGCATTATGGGAGATGTAGTCAGTGAAACACCTATCATGACAGTAATTACACTGAACAACAAGGAATGTGACACCCATCAGTGATAAGCAAGCAGAGGACATTGAGATAGTGTGCCAGAAATGTAAATTTAGTATAGCTTTGCAGGGCTGCCGGACTACTGAACTAATGTACTATTTCTGTCCACAGGCGAGACATCGCCCAGGTCTGATCAAAGCAAGGCATGAAGGGCACCCCAGAAGAAAAGAGCAGAGGATGCCAGTGCAAGTGTAGGGCACACCACCACCGGCATCACCACCACTGTCAGCCTCACCACCACAGCCAGCATCCCCACCACTGACAGCTTCACCACTACTGCCAGCTTCACCCCTACTGCCAGCGTCACCACTACTACTAGCCTCACCAGCAGCAACACCGCCTGCAGTGGTAAGACCCAGGAGGCATGATGTTGCCACGCTCCAGGAGATGGAGTTGTCCTCAGAAGACACAAGGGGGGAACATCAACTGCAGTAATGTTGGTTTGCAGTCCACCTCTGAGAGAGCACACACAGGTGCCAGACTCCTCAGTGCCTAGGAAAGCAGTCCTCCTTCACAGGGTGAGGATCAGGGTATCTTCGCAGGGCTGGAGCCAAACATGGTGAAGGTGCAGCACCTGCAAGGCAATGCAATTCAGTCAATACAGCGGAAAATTAAGCACCTCAACAACAACATGGGGAACATTGAGAGGGGCATCAGCACTATGACCTCCACGCTGGCTGATGGCATGAAGGAGATGGCTGAGGGCATGCGAGACATGTCCCAGTCAATGATGCTTCTGTGCAGCAAACTGGACGAGGACAGGGTGGCACAGTGCAGGTAGAGGCAGAGGATGGAACACCATACAAAGGCAGTGAACCGCCTAGCAACTGCCACTTCTCTGCTCTGCAGGTGCTCTGTGGCCATGCAAGAGGAGCTGGCACACTGCAGCCGTGATGTCTCTAGGGGGCTGGTCAAGGTAACAACTGCACTTGAAGTGCTGCTGACAACTCAGTCTGCCAATACGTATCCTGTGGATGTGGGGGACAGTAAGGAGATGACCAGTTGCAGCAGCCTTACTCCCCCTGCAACTGATACCCGGAGGAGCAGCAAACGGCATGGGGCTGGCACCAGCTCCAAAGCCAGTGAAGACAGTCAGCTGATGGCATCCAGCACTGTGGTGCATGGCCGCAGACGCTGATGCAGCCCTCACTTTGTGCACTAAATTGGGTGAAGTAACCCATGACATATTTTTGGGGTTGTCACAATTTGAACTGGCTGGTTGAGCCCTTTCTGTAGTGGCATAGTGCCCTATGATTAAAACTACGTCGTTTACATATAACAACTGGCTGTGTCTCCATACTCAGTTAAAAATAGTTGCGTGTGATCTCTGCCCGTCTTTGTCTCCCATCTAGTGCTGGCACCACTCCTGCTGCATTGGGCTCTGGCTGTGCAAATTCATCATCATCGTCTTCAGAGTCAGTTAATTCAACTTCTGTTCCTTTCTTAGTGGCAAGGTTGTGAAGCATAGCACAAGTTGCAATGAGTTTGCAGCAGAAAATGGGTGTGTAATGACGTGCACCTCCGCTTTTGTGGAGGCAGCGGAACCTGCTTTTCAACAGTCCAAACGTGCGATCCACAATGTTGCATGCTAATTTGTGTGCCACATTGTATCGTCTCTCACTGGAGGTTGATGGGTTTAGGTAGGGCGTAAGGATAAAGGACTGCACTGCATATGCACTATCGCCTTGGTGAGAAAGAGAGTGCCATTAATTACATACACCAAAACACATTCATCTGCAGTATCAATTAGGGTGTGTCACAGTGATTTACCTGGCAGGTATCCTTCTCCAAATTCTCCCACAGTCAGGCATGTGTAGATCTCACTGTTCTGGAAGATGTTTGAGTCGTGAGTGCTCCCAGGAAAATCGGCCATGATGGTGCAGATTACCTGCACATTTATGAAGTTGGTGGACTTTCTGTTCCTGTAGATATACTCAGTGGCTGCAGGTGGGCAGATTGGAATGTGTGTGCCATCAATACACCCTATGACATGCAGGAACTGTGCCATTTGGTAAAAGTCTGTCTTTGGTTTTCAGCAGTTCCGCCTGTGTGTTTGGGAAGCTAATGTAGTGATGCATTCTCTACATCATGGCATCTAGGAACTTGATAAACAAACGGGACAGGCAACTCTGTGACAGCCCACCTACCGCAGCTATCACCCTCTGGTAACTGCCAGATGCAAGTAGGTTTAGGCTACAGAGCACATGCACATGTGGTGGTATGGTGTGCACCCTTGATGTTGGGTGCTCCAGGAGTGGGTGCAGGTCCCATATCTACTCCAGGATGGTGTGGGGGTGTAGCCTGTACCTTTCATGGATATCAGCCTCAGTCAGTTGGAAGAGTGTGATGTGCTGTCCGTAAACGCGCTCCTCCCATCTCCAGATCCTCACTCCTGCTGCCTGTAGCCATAGCCGCCTCGCTATCACATAGAAAGCCGCCATAGTAATCACACTGTTACATTTTGGGACTGCTTATATACACTGCAGATAATTACCACCTACTTTCAGTCAGTGTTAATTACCGACTCCTTTCATGAAATTTGGCATACCGAATTTACCTACATCTCTTATCATTGTTACCGTTTCTTATTTACCGATTCGGTAAATAAGGAATCAGTAATTCAGATTCGGTAATATAGAAATCGGTAATGAGGAATGGTATTTACCGATTCCTATTTACCAAATCCATCCCTACATCACGAATGCCTAAATACCGGTCGATAACAGTGAAATTTACCCTTACCCACCGGTATTTGGGCCACCTACATTGGGCCCTATGATTCTTATTTATCCAACCTCACAAGCATCTTCTTATTAATGGTTCGCAGATGGACACTTCCGGGCCCAAGAAGGTTGTTGTGGGTATGCTGGTGATGTGGGAAGAGGGTGCATTACCTGCTAATGTGGGGAGATGTAGCGTGAAAGGGGTATCTCTCACAGAAAGAGCTCCGGTATGTTTTCAGAAATGCCTCGGACAGATGCCAGCTGATAGACTGAATCACAAAATGGCTTTTCACTGCTAATATAGTGTGACTTAAGAACAGTTTGCACCCAGGCTCACAGAGGGACAACTGCGGCCCATGCACTCGGCTCACAGAGGCAGAACTACAAGCCATCCGCTCCCAAAGGAACAGCAGCGTAGTAGCTCGCAGACGTAGAGGCAGAGCAGCGTACTAGCTTGCACAGGCAGAAAGCTGCGTGCCGACAGACTGGCTTCTAAAGGCATAGCTGCAAAGTGGTGATGTTGGCACAGGGAGCGTGAAAGGGTTATCTTCCTATTGGTCTCCTGGAGTGGAAGTCGTGGTGCCTGGCGCTCACCTGTTTCTCCTTTATTGTTAATAAATCTTAAACCTTCACTGTGTCCACATCATCATTACACAGAGCTCCGCTATATTAAATTTTCCCCTGAACCTTACTTTTATATTTTCACTTGATGCGACGCACAAGATGGCTGCTAACACTTCCTGGTTTGAAATGTTAGCAGGCAATCAGAGGCAAGCTCGTGCTCTGGAGCTAGGCACCAACCAGATACATATATATATTTTTTCCTTTAATATCTCAAAAACTAGTGAACAGATTTACACCATTTCTACAAAAGAGCGCTTTCTGGACCAAGACCTTTCTCCCTGCCAAATCTGGCGTAATTCCATTCAACAGTTTGACCTGTAGCCTTGTCTAAATTTTCCTATGGAAAATGCATTGAGAAAACACGTTTTGGGACCCCCCTTTTTTCTCAGCCCCCCCCTTGACCAATCACCCCCAAACTTTTAATATAGGAGCTGGTCAAAAAAGAGAAACTTTTGGGAAAATTTCCTAAACCCTCGTCAAACGACCCCAAAGTTGTAAGCACATAGAGGGGACATGCAACACCCCTCCCAACATGAGTAAAGCCCCTGGACTGTGGGGACCCCAGCGGGCCCCTGCAGCCCCAGTGAGTACCTGCTATTTTTTTTTATTCCCCCCAAAAACCTAGCCCACCCGAGGTCTCATTAAAATGCTTACATTGTCCCTGGGGGTCCTTCTGAGGCCCCCTAAGCATGCCTATTGGGTCAGGATGTTTCTACCCTACCACCTTCTCTTGTTTTATACCTTTGTTTCATTGTTTTCTGGTGATTCGCTTCTACAGAGTCACAAGGTGGCTGCCTACACTTCCTGGTTTGGAGTGTTGCCAGCCAATCACAGTGAAGCTCGTGCACAGGACCTAGGCTCTGCCCAGATATTGAAACTTTTATTTTTCTATTTTCTCAGCAACTACTGAACTGATTTACACCATTTAAAAGGCCGCTTTCTGATCCAAGCTCTACCTTTTTGCCAAATTTGGGGTAATTCCGGTCAGTAATTCAGTAGTTTCGGCTGTAGCCTTGCACAAAGTTTCCTAATGGAAATAGATTTTTTCACTCTTTTTTTTTTAATTTCTCAAAAACTACTTAACGGATTGACACCATTTAAAAAAAGGTCGCTTTCTAAACCAAGCTCTACCTTACTTTAACATTTGGGGTGATTCCGTTCTGCAGTTCGGGCTGTAGCTCGTCGCAAAATTTCCTATGGAAATGAACATGGGGAAAAAGTGTTTTGGAGCCCCCTTTTTTCTCAGTCCCCGCTTGACGAATCACCCTCAAACTTTAAGGATAGGAGCTGACCTGGATAGATTTTTCTTTTGAGAATTTCGCGAAGATTCGTCTAACGCCGCCAAAGCTATTAGCAAATCAAAAAATGCTTTTCCTATGCAACTAGGTTCTAACTATAACTATCCTTCTGCGCTGCAGGAGGTTTGTTGGATATATATATATATATACATATATCTATATATATATATATTACCTACTGGGGGTCACCAGTAGGTAGTTATAGTTAGGACCTATTTTCCATAGGAAATTTCCAACGTTCTATTTCTAATAACTTTTACGCCGGTCGACGAATCTTCGCGAAATTTCCAAAACTTGTGGGGCGCTCCGGTCCGCTCCTATTATGAAAGTTTAGGGGTGATTCATCAAGTGGGGGGCAAAAAAAAGGAGGGACCCAAATCGTGTTTTCCCAGAGCAATTTTCCATTGAGACCTTTAGCAACAGCTACAGCCCGAGCTGCTGGACAGAATTACACCAAAGACTCGTGCCTTTTTGTTAAATGGTGTAAATCCATTCAGTAGTTGCTGAGAAAATCAAAAGAAAAATCACATATATATCAATGTCCTTGCAGGATCCGCGCACCCTCCTAATGACAAGCTGTATGCTAATTGGCTGTCAACACTCCATTTTGTGCCTCGGTACAACCGAGGCACAAGAAAACAGTAAAAGAAATGTGCAAAACGCAAAACGGGGGCAGGGTAGAAATACCCTGACCCCCTAGGCCTGCTTAGGGGGATGCCACAAGGACCCCCAGGGCCAAATGGTTTTAATTTTTTTTAAAAAATCAGCAAAATGACCGCTGGGTGCGCGGATCCTGCCGGTAAAAAAAAATATGAAGTGCAGACTCCCGTGCTTCGTTAATATTCAGCCCACGGGGGGCCAAATCCCAGGGGCAATGTAAGAAATGGGTGGGAGGCCCAAAGGGGTGCCCCAGCCCAGAGGACCGCCACCTCCAGGGCATTGTAAATAACTGGGTGGGGGGCTCAAAGGCCCCCCCAAGCCCCGGGGACCACCGCCTCTGGGGCTTTATCAGAATATATGCGGTGGGCTCACGGCCCCCTGCAGCCCCAGGGACCGGCACCCACAGGGCTTGTTTGTTGACAAATAAAAATAAAAAACCTGTATGGGGGTAAAGCCCCCCCATGTGCCTTGGGGACTGCCACCTCCCCGAGGTTCTAAATATTCAAATTGGGGAGTCCATGATGGACCCCCAGCCCAGGGACCACCACCTCCCGGGGTTTTGTAAAATGTGGGACGGGGGCCATGCGGCCCCCCTCTTGGAGCCTTGTCGTGGCCCTGGGGACCGCCACCTCCCAGGGTCAGCTGCTGCAGTGTCCCGGGGTGCCCACCCCCCGGGACACTATAGTTTGCTATGGCTTGGCTCCCGCCCTGTCATAGCAAATTTGATTTGTATTTTGAAAGAGAGAGCAGGGAAACCTGCTCTCTCTTTGAAAATGCAACCCACTCAGGGAGCTGCATCTTAGCAGCTCCCCATGTGGAAAAGCAATGGCGGCTGCCGCAGGACGCTGGAGCCAGCGGGAACTTGGGGGGGATTGGGGCCCCCCTACGATACCCAGCGGAGAGGGCCAGCCCAGGGGGATGGGGTCCCCGGGGCTATTAGTGGCCCGGGAGGGGGGCCACGCGGCTCCCTCCTCAAAGATTAAAATTTGAAGAAAAAATTGAGAAAAAAAAGTAAGGCCAGCCCCGGGGGCCTTAAATGGCCTACGGTGGGGGCAAGGCAGCCCCCCTCCAAACAACCAAACCAAAATTTAAAAAATGGCCATCCCCCGGGGGATGGGGTCCCCGGGGCAGATTATGGCCTCAGGAGGGGGTCACAGCCCCCTTCCCAATTTCTTATGTTATGTTATGTTATGTTATTATGATTTTTATAAAGCGCCTTATCACCCAGAGGTATCCAAGCGCTGACAGAGGACACACATCGCCAGTAAAAAACGCCACGCCACCCACTACAGTGGCCCCAATGCTTCCAGAAAGAGAACCGTCTTCAAATTCTTTTTGAAGATAAGAAGATTATTTTCTTTCCTCAGTGTGACTGGAAGAGAATTCCATGCTCGGGGGACCGTGCTTGAAAAAGCTCTGCCACCTTTAGACACCAGGTTGAACCTAGGGCACATCAAATTGCATGCCTTAGTAGACCAAAGGGTCCTGTTTGGTGTATATTTGGTCAAGCAATCCTTAATATAGGTAGGGGCTGAACCATGGACCACTTTATGCGCAATACAGAGGCTCTTAAACTTGACTCTCTGAGCAATTGGCAGCCAATGTAGGCCCTGAAGTAAAGGCGTTGCCCTAGTACGCCGAGGTTTATTAAAAATGAGCCTTGCCGCATCATTCATTTCTACCTGGAGTCAGGTTAAAAGGTTGTTTGGTAAACCCAAATATAAGGAGTTACCGTAGTCCAGCCGTGCCAAAATCAGAGCGGAGACAGCCAGCCTAAAAGTGGGGACGGACAGCAGTAGGGAGAGTTTCCGGAGTTGGCGTAGTAGACAAACACAAGTGCCTACCACCGCTGACACCTAATTACCTCCAATAAGCTCCACAGAGCTGCGTTGCAGAGTGTTGTAAAAAGGGGCATGGCCTCTGAACATCTCTCTGCAACGCAGCTCCCTGGTGCATACAGGAGGTACCTGGTGGGCTAGTTGGCCCCCAGGGACCCTCAGGATTGAAGAGGAATTAATTCCCCAACTTAAAATGCACCACAGGGTGGGTTTGCAGACATGTCACCTCAGACCACGCCCCCTTCCTTCAACATTGTGCAAACATGCCCCGTGGCGAGTTGTAAGTTAGGGAATTCATTCTCTTTCTATACTAAGGGTCCCTGAGGGCCAACTAGACCAACAGGTATCTCCAGTATGCGCCAGGGAGCTACGTTGCAGACAGGTGTTCAGAGGTCTCGCACCTTTTTACACCTCTCTGCACCGCAGCTCTGTGGCGCTTACAGGAGGTACCTGGTGGGCTAGTTGGCCCCCAAGGACCCTCAGGATTCAAGGGGAGTTAATCCCCCAACTTAAAACGCGCCACAGGGCGCGTTTGCACAGTGGTGAAGGGAGGGTGGGGAGCCACAGGTGACGTATGCAAACACGCCCTGTGGCGCGTTTAAAGTTCGGGAAAGAATTCCCCTTCAATCCAGAGGGACCCTGGGGGCGAACTAGCCCACCAGGTGCTTCCAGTAAACACCACTGCGCTGCGTTGCAGAGAGGTGGTGCAAGCCGTTCCCCTCTTTACACCTCTCTGCAATGGCGCTTACTGGAGGAACCTAGTGGGCTAATTTTACCCTAGGGACCCTCAGGATTCAAGGGGACTTAATATCCCAAATTAAAACGGCCACAGGGTGTGTTTACACAGGGTGGAAGGGAGGGGATGGGGCCTGAGGTGACGTGTGCAAACATGCCCTGCGGCGTGTTTGAAGTTAGGGAAATAATTCCCTTTCATTGGTACGTTGCAGAGAGGTGGACTAGGTCGTGCCTTTTTTACATCTCTGTGCAATGCAGCTCTGTGTCGCTTACTGGGGGTACCCAGTGGGCTAGTTGAACCCTAGGGACCCTCAGTATTCAAGGGAACTTAATCTCCCAACTTAAAATGGCCACAGGGTGTGTTTACACAGTGGGGAAGGGAGGGGACGGGGCCTGAGGTGACGTGTGCAAACATGCCCTATGACACGTTTTAAGTTGGGAAAATAATTCCCCTTCAATTCTGAGGGCCCCCGGGGGCCAACTAGCCCACCAGGTGCTTCCAGTAGCTGCCACTGCGCTCCGTTGCTGAGAGGTGGTCCAGGCCATGCCCCTTTTTACACCTCCTTGCAACGCAGCTCTGAGGCACTTACTGGAGATACCTAGTGGGCGAGTTGGACCCCAGGGACCCTCAGGATTCAAGGGGACTTGATCCCCCAACTTAAAACTTGCCACAGTGCGTGTTTCACACATGTCACCTCAGACCCCCACCTCCCTTCACCAGTATGCTAATGCGCCCTGTGGCACCTTTTATGAGGTAGTTTTAATCCCCCTGCCCTATTATATACTAGGGGCTTACAGAGGAGGTCATGCTAATCACAGGGGTACCGCAGTGCATAGTGTTCTCTAGTGTATGTAGGTGTTTTAACTTTATTATAAGTATCTTTTAACATAGCACTGGCTCTAGAACTGGTTAGTCAGAGTCAGTTACCACCATTACCCATCTGAAAAAGTTGAGGGTACAGGATGATTTTGCAACAAGGCCTCTTTCTGCTCCTCTGTTTGTTCTTTCTGCACGTCTTCCTTCTTCCTGCACTTTTCTTTGTCTTTGAGGACGTCTGTTGCTTCTTTCTGCATTTTCTTTTGCTTCTTTCTGAGTTTTTTCTTCTTTCTTCACTTGTTGTACCGCTGTTGGCATTGGTAGAAACTTGCATTTAAAAATCCTTAGAAATTTACTGAAAAAAACATAGGTTTCAGGAACGTTATAGTTACAAATTAGCATTTAAAAAACCTTTGAAATTCACTTAAAAAACCATAGGTTTCAGACACTTTATAGTTAGGAATTAGCTTTTAAAAAACCTTGGAAATTCACTGAAAAAAAACATAGGTTTCATGGGCGTTATAGTTAGTTGGGCATTTCACTCATACAAAACCATAGAACTTCCCCCGTTATAGTTAGTTCAGCTGACTATAACTCACGCGCCCGCAATGCACTGCTGATGACGTCATATATTACATCACTCATGACATGGTCAGTGACATGACTGATGACATCTCAAATTACATCACTCATGACATCACTGATGACATCATCCGTGTGATAGAGTGGCAGACCTCCTCTCACCCTAATATAACCTTTGATACACACATGCAAAAATAGAAACTACCATTTTGAAAACAATGGACATACCAAAACCAGTTACAACACACCTATTCAGTAATTACAGGATCTACACACACATTCACTCATTTAACAACAGTCTTATACAGTCACTCATACATGTACTCACTCATCATATGTACTCATACACCTATACATCCTGTTACACAGTGACAGTGATCCATAGAGTTATTCGCACACTTAGTCATACATGCAAACAAAGTATCAAATATCCATTAAATTGCATATACAGTTATACACACACCACCACACTTACTGCTACAGAAACTTACACATACTTACCCTTTTAAGCAATCACTTGTAGAAACGCATACTAATTTATACAGTAACTCTCACTCTCACGTATACTCACTTATATACGTTCGTTCTTGAGCTTTATTCGATTTTTCTTTAAAATCATAAAAACATACATTTAAAAACACTCATGACAAAAGTTACATACAAAAGTACAAAATGGCAAAAAGATAAAAACATTTGTCCGTGCTGCATGAATAAGTTCCTTGGTTTCATAGTAGAATTCATGGTTTTCCATACCCATGGCCAATGTACATTGTTACGGGGTGATTGAAGGCGGAAAAGCCATGGCCACACTGTGCACGGGTGCTTCTGCCCTTCGAGTGAGCTGACTCTGCCTTTGGTTTTAGTCGATGGGTATATACCATGCTTGGATAAAAGTCGCGTAGGTCCCAGATGGATATAGGGCCAACACCTTCACGGGGGTACAAAGTTCTCAGGTGGGGAACGACTAAACTGCTTCTAAATTTTATTGAAACAAGATCACCGTCAATATCTTTTTGTAGGGGGCCTAGCCATCCCACCCTTCTAACAGACATGATTGTACCGTCAAAACCTAGGGGCAGTGGCCTGTTTTTAGTTAACCAATACGTGACTTTGTTTAGTAAGTCTTGTTCCCGCTCAATTTTTCCATGTTTGAGTGCTGGGACTCCCGCAAGAACACACACAAAGGGTGCAGCCTCCGGGGGTAGCTGTATATGAGTTGTATTATTAGGCTCTACTCTTGTAGCAGTATATTGTAAAGGGCCGGGTTGGGGTTAGCTTTAGGGGCATTGGAGGGTGGTAAGATAGGGACTAGGGGATGAGTTTGATTGTTACTATTTGTACCAGATGGGTTGGAACAGATGGGTGCTACAGATTTTTCAATGGGAGTTTGGTTGGCCTTAATACACTTCTCTATTCCCAGCAGCCTATCCTCTAGGGTGGTAATTTTGACTATCAGTGGAGAAATGAGTGAACTGACCATTTGTTCGATCTGGGACAAAAAATTCGAATTGAAGAAGGTTACCATATGGTCTATTTTTTCTTCCAATTTTAGAGGGGGGTTAGTTGCAGTCAGTGGGGAGCTAAAATACAATTTTTGTTGTTTTGATGTATTCCCTGTGGGCTTGACCCCATCCCACTTCCTTTTGCTAGATAAGGACTGTGGAAGAACTGTGTTTGGTGTATTGACATTTTTGGGTAGTGAAGGGTGTTCCAGGGGGCTGGCAATTGGGGTTGAAATACTGGTTCGTTTATCGGGACGAGGGGAGGAAGTTTTGATTTCATTTCTGACTTCCACAGTGGCATACCTCGTTTTGCAAAGGGAATTTAGCTCGTCGAACAGCGAGAGGTGTTGCGCTATACCATTCGTTGGGTGGGAAGATTGGATGGTGGATATGCTATCTATAGTCTTGGCAGGTTCATTCGTAATGGCGGTGGGCGGAGATGGCCTACAAAGAACTTGTGACCCAGAACGCAAGCCTCTCTGGCTGATAGATATATTAGTCACCCCTTGCAAGTCATCGTGGGGTGTGCAAATGTCAGGGTATAACAAGGCCTCAAGGAAATCTGGGGGTATTTAGAGAATTGTCAACTAAAGTCCAGTGGGGTAATCCCTTGCCAGAATGACAGGAAAGTCAAAAAGTTGTTACCTTAGCAGAGTGTTGGGGTCAAGGGGGGTGCTCCCGTCCCGTCCTCCTCGGGCCTCTGAGGGCCACAGAGGGCCCGCCCTTTGCCCGGGCTTAGCCCGGCGCGGTCCCGCGCGCCTCCCGTGATGCGGAGGAAGCCTCCTCTCTTCAGCGCCTCCGGGCGCGCAGAACCAGGAAGTGTCCCGCTTGGCCTGCTGGGAGCTGTAGTTCTCCTCCCCGGCGGCCGTGCAGGTGGATGATAATGGCGGCGGGGGGAACAAGCAGCGTGTGGGCCCCAGCAGCGGCATATGGCGTGTGGCAGGTAGGACTGTCCGCTATGGCCCCCCGCTCCCCAGTGGGAGCCTCCTCTCTTTCACCGCCTCCGGGCGCGCAGAACCAGGCAGTGTCCCGCTCGGCCTGCTGGGAGCTGTAGTTCTCCTCCCCGGCGGCTGTGCAGGTGGATGATAACGGCGGGGGGGGGGACAAGCAGTGTGTGGGCCCCAGCAGCGGCGTATGGCATGTGGCAGGCAGGACTGTCCGCTATGGCCCTAATTTATACAGGAACTCTCACTCTCACATATACTCACTTATATACACCAATACTCACATATACTAGTTTAAAACATATGTAGTTACTCATAAAACACTATTGAGACCGTCATTCACTCAGTAACACACCCATAGACACACTCATTCACCTATTCAGTCCTGCACACTTGCTGTCTTTAACACATACAAGCAGTGAGTCACTCATTCATTCATATATGCACTACGTAAGACACCCAAAGGAACCATACAGACACTAAGACACTGATACTCGAAAAACCAGCTAAGAACCCATATAGACACTCATGTAGCTACTTACCCACACATGCAGCCACTTTTACACAAAGTGAGAGACTGATACAGATATTTACATATTTAAACATTATTCACTAACCCATGTATTAACTAAGATACACTTAATCAGTGATTTATACAATCAATTTTTCAAAAAGAAAATCATCAATTTAGACACTTATATACCCATTTGTTCTTCCATCGACCTTGATATATACATATATAAAACATATTTAATTTTCAGAAAAACACACATTCACTGGATGATGTCATCAGTGATCATCTATCATCTATACTGAATGTCACTCTATTCTACTGTAGTCTACATCACTTTCTAATACTGTATGACACCCCACTACACTCTCCTGTACACCATTGTTGTTGGAACTGGCATGTTCTGGTTGGTTGGCTGAGGCAAGGCCCTAGCCTGGCTGAATCTAAAAACTCCTGTGAGGGGAGGGTAATTACACTCACTGTATAACCTGTGCTCAGTTCTCACCCTTGGGTAGCATGGCACTGAGTAGCCAGGCTTATCAGAGAGGCAATGTATAAAGTATTGGCACAGCCCACTCACACAGTAAATACACTGAGTGTCACAAAAGACACTTCACATGTGGTGTATGTATATATAATGTGTATTCAGCATACACATTAAGTAACAAAACAAGACATCATCTATTTCTGGGCATAAATCACATTCAGAAATATCACTAGTGGTGGTAGACCCAGCCGTGTTAAAAATGACATCAGCAATATGTACACTTGGGAATAATCCTAGTCTACCCCCAGCTCCCTTATGCTGTTCAAAACTTTGTCAGAATGTGGCCCACCATACCAATTATTCTAATTCATTACCACACAGTTTTAGGGTGAACCCTAGTCACAATGATATCAGAAATGTGTACACACAGATAATGGCAACACTTTTAACACTTTTAAATAGCCCATGGGCCAAAGCCGTACGGGTAAAACCCAATGTCAACATAATATTCTTTTGACAAAGGAATCGATGTATAAAGCAACACCACCATGCAGTGTGATTAATCACAGGCAGTTACTCCCACACACTCACTTAGCACCAATATGCTGTGCTAAGGCTATCAGGCTGGCTTGTATGGCACGCACTAGCACACACACAAGCACAGCACCCTAATGGTGGTGTAATGATATCCGGCAGGTCAGTTAATACTGCCTAGCAGACCCCATGGCCCAAGCTCTCCTCCACACTTCAGCCAACCCGACTACCCTACACCCACGGGCTGGAGATAAAGGAAACCTTCCCCCTGATACTAGGCTGATCCTAGCTTGAGTCAAACTTAGTCAAGGTCCCTGGGAAAAAGGTGTGGGTAGGTAACAGGGCTGATCAGGCGGCAGTTGGCAAATGGATGTTTGGCCACTACTCGGGAAGTTCAACCTACAGACTCCACACTGTGGCACCATCTCATGGGCCACTTCCCATTGCTTTTAGAAGCCTGCTATGGCCCAGGCAATTGCTCTCACCTCCCAGGCCTGATATGGGCAATACTACAACACAAAGTTAATGGGGCCAGGGGTTTGGGAGGGGTGAGGAGAGCAGTTGATCTGCCGCACTGAAGATACAAAAAGGAACAATTGATGAATGGGGGATGAAGCAGGGGAGCCTCTCTGAAGAAGGAGGCACTCTCTGAAGAAGGAGGCACCTCTTTGACACACATCAATCAAAGTGCCGCCCAGGCAATCCGGGCCCTCCAGAACATTAATCCACTCCTCCCTAGAAATGAGGCACAATGTCTGGTATGCATTGTATGAGCGGCACCAAACAGTTCTGATCACATACAATGCAGAGTCACACATTTAGCACCTCCCTGGAAATGAGACACAATGTCTGTTGCACGTTGAGTTAAGTCACACCAGACAATTTTGGTCAAACACACAGGCGCAAGTTCAGCAGTGCCACACAAATTTACGGGCATGCCTCCACCTCTGAGGGTCACTAGCTGTGAATCAGGCACTGCACTCAATGACCATGCAGTCCATGTGTTACACAGGAGAGATGCAGTCCGATTGATGAAATTGCCCAAGTGGGCGTCCAGCAACCTGTGAATCCGCTCACCACCAACAAGGCTCATATGCGTATTGAGGCCCCATGATACAGGGGCCTCTCTCTTGAGATGCAGGCAGTGCTTTTGGGGCAATCCGGTCTCCAGGCAAAATAGTTAGTTCCACGCTTATTCCGCGCTACCAGTGGGAATCCAGCAGACGATGTGAGCACTTAAGAGGCACTGCACTCCACATGTTAAAGGTAGATGGTATGGGTCCCTCGCTGGATGTCTTTGATGTCCCTGAGACCTCCACAAGAGAATAGGGGGCAAGCCAACAAGCCCTTGGAGAGTACACTTCAGGGTGCCACACAACAGCAAGTAGTCAGCCCGGGCCAGCAACTATTTAGGAAGGGTGCATTGTCCCTTCCATTGGCAGTAATGCTCCTTGTGTACAACAGATTCCTCTGGCAGTGTGCACCACACAGTTACAGGGTCTCTGGTTCCACATTCCCACAAGTGTATCTCTGCCCTGCTGAAGTATAGCACCATTAATTATTCTGTAAATTGACTTTGAAGTTGGGGGTGGTTCAGAGGGTTTCCCTTTGAACAACAGATGTCTTACCTAAATTTCAGTCCAGTCTGCCATGTGGCCATGGAATGCAGATCGAAATCTTTAGTAGCGTCATGATCCGGTATCCAGAGGCCACGTGTCAAAACCTCTTCCCCCAATCTATCCACCTTGGCCTTGAAATGGCAGAGGTCTGCCATTCCAGTTGCATGCCCAGTGTTTATAGCTGTCTCTGGGGAATGCACAGATGTTCTGTCCCATCCCCCAGTGTAGACTGGAGTCAAATTAAAAGGCACACAATTAGTTTTTTGAGCAAAGAGATGCCCATGTTCTAAAAGTGGCATTTCTAAGCCATTAATGACAAATCCCTCTTTACCACAAGAGAGGTTTTGTCATTGTGAATCCAAGGATAAGAAACATTATGAGGCTTCTCCACTGTAAGCCACTATTGTAGTAGTGAAAACACATATGGGTATTCTTCACTTCCTGGGCAGGGAACACACATGTGTACCTGCCCTAACTTTCACCTACCACTTGCTTCACACCTTATGACTTACCCCATGAGTGCCTTAGTGGTAGTGAAAGGTCTCCTCAGGATTGGCCAGTGGTTTAGAAAGGTCAACCTGAGCATAAGTACCTTTCCATGCACACAGGGCTGCAATGGCAGGCTTTGACACATGTTTAAAAACACCATAGGAGCAAGTGCTCATACACAGGCCTGCATATGCAGGTCTGGGATACGTTGAACAAAACATCAAGTAAGCACTGCTTCCTAACATGCGTAGGAAGGGTGTGCACACTTTCACATGGCATTTACAGTAGGAAAGTGCCCAGAGTCCTAAAGCCACTAAAAGAGAATCAGCTGAACCCATTAGGGAAACATTACATCACGCATGTCAGGTCTGAAAACAATATGCCAATATATGGCAACTTACTCAACAATATGCTGCTCCTCTCCACTCTTTTGTATTCAATGCCACTATCATCTACGACATGCCTCTCCAGTCGGACTCTTTGCTCCACTCTACTCTATGCCACTTAAATGTACTCCACTCTACTACATTTAGGCTTTCCTGTATTCAGTTTTTTGTAAATTCTGGTGGGGTTTTTACAGTGTTTTCAAGTGATTTCAATACCTTAAAAAACAGTGGTTATCAGTGGTTACACATTTTTGCCGCCATTAAAAACGACAGAAACAGTGTTTTTCTGGTGTTTATGGAACGTTTTGCTTTTATTATTGCTTGCTTTCTGCACTGATGGCGCATGGTATATAGACAGAGTAAGTATAGTGTATATGAGGTCCAAATAGATTTTTGCAAATTAAACCTATTGTATTACACCATACAATACTTCTTCAGTGAGCCTTGGGACTTGTGCGATCGCTCTTTCCTTCCCATGTAAACGTCTGTGAAAAGGCCCTCTCAACCTTGGCGCTTGAGATGGGCAACGCCAAACCAGCCAGTACACAACTTGTTAACTCTGGCCACAGACATAGCTTTCCATGCCAATACTGGTTCACTTGAAGATTGCGATTCTCATGGCATGTTCTGCAGAATTTGCGCTGATCTCGGTGCTTATGCCCTCAGAGTTATTGAAGCGGTCAAAAATGAAGCAGCACTTTTGAAATTAAAATGAAGCAGCACTTTTGAAATTACAGAGGAAATTGCCCTTTACAGAAGGGATCTAGAACAGAGTACCATAGTGAGGTTTCATTGACTTAAAATGCCATTGGTGTTGAAGAGACATTTCTATGTATCATTGCAAGCCATTTCTCATACATTGTAAAATAAATGTTCCTGAATTGCTCTTCACAATTGCTTTGCTTACCAAGTGGCAAGCACTCTAAAATGGAACATGCTGCAGTACCAAAGTCACTAAAGGTGTCGTCCAGCCTACTCTCAAGGAGATGTTGCATATCTACACCAATAATGCTGAACGCTTGGCAGACAAGGGTATTTTCAGACTCTAGTTCTTTTATTATGTGCACTACAGCAATTATGTTTTCCTGTAAAAATCTAAGAATGCAGTAGAGTTTACTTTGTTCACATCACTATCATGTGACCAAAGATGTGACCAAAGATCCTTACATTTCTTGCCTTTGGCATCATCACTCAGCAAAAATTCAGTATTCGGGTGCCACATGAATAATATAGCATTCAAAGCCCCTTTGACTGAGAGCCATCTACTAAGGGACACAGTTGGGATGACTCTTTCTTTGATGCCACACAAAGCACAGAATGATAAATATTTGCATATTACTTCCAGTGCATAAGAAAGCAGTGCACCAGAATGAACTAAAACGTCAATAGCATTCCTCATTAAGTCTGAAGATTGTAGAGATACTTTCAGCATACCATCTAACAAGTGACAAGGATCTCTTACAGGGTAGCACTTCAGCTTAGGTATCAATTTTGAAAGGTCATCACACAACGGTTTCATACACGTATCTGAATCACTGCAAATACAAACAATATCACTCCAATCTTTGTTGAACTTGGAAATAACCTTTTTTTGCAGAGCATTCCAAGTGACAGCATTCGACACAACAGACAGCCGACGCGTTTTGTCCATTTACAGGACTTCTTCAGGGCTGTTAAGTACAAATTAATAGAAATACAAATATAAGAGACAAACTTCCAACAAGCATATAATGCTTCATAAAAAGGGACAAAAAACGGTTTAGTTTGCCCTAATGACACTAAAAAGACAGACTAACAAGATATTAAAACATTACAACAATGTCATGTGTTACAAAAACACTGATACATAAATTCTCCCTGCTCATATTCATAGGGCAGAGTTCTATAAAAACAAGGGACACACAGCCCCAGCCGGGACTGTGTTGATCCATGAAATCCTCATATGTGCATATTTCCTACAGCAATAAACTACACAGAAGAAACACTGAGATCTAATATCATTGGTTTCAAAAAAAGAATAAAGGAAAAAGAGGGGGGGGTTTGTAGTAGCCAAGAGCAGTCTCACAAGAAAAGTCCTTAGAGGTGAGAAAAAGTAGAAGGAGCGTTAAGATAAAATGTAGAACTGACAATAGGAATTACATTATTTTTAAAGCGGTGACCCTGTATAAATCTTAGTAAAGGGTAAAATTGACCAACAGAGCCACATCCAAGTTTAAGAGGCTTCGTACTCCGACACAAAAATGGTCTACAAAGTGTAAAGACACTAGTTAGATGCAATTTGTAAAAACGAAGAGTAATGATATCACGAGTCATATAACTCGTGTAGCGAACACTTACATTCAATTAAGAGATATAGTCCTAATTGTATATCTCAATAGGAAAAAAGTACACAGCAGGGCCACGTCCAAGTTTACAAGCATCTTAATCAGCCAACCTCATAGAAGAAACAATAATGGAACAGCGGTGACTGATATCTGGAATCAGATTAAAAAGAGAAAGGTGGATAAAGCTTCCCTGTCCTGTGTATCAATTGGAAACTTCTCATATGGATCAACGTTGCCCGACGAGTGGTTTCAAAATCAAGCATCACGCTAAAAAATCATTGCATACCTTACTACGTGCAAATTATGTTTTAAGAAGTGGAGAGCATCCTGTGATATCATAAATCAATAATATCTTGTGTGCAAACAAGAAGCTAAACAGCCGAAGTCCATGGTATCAATAGTCATGACAATTAAAAACATACCTTTCATAGAGTGATAGAGAAAATTTCACCCTACTCCACTATAAAACACTTTGCTCCACTCCATGACAGTCTACGACACCCTACTCTACTGTTCAATACGCCATTCTACTGTAGAACTCGCTGCTCCAGTCTATGATACTTGACCCGACTATATGAGATGCCATGCCACTACATTATATAACACTTTGCTACACTGTACTATACACTACTTCACTCTACTCCACTAAATTCTGTGGTACTGAACATTCTGGAACCGTGTCATAAACATCGACGTACCATGACGATTTTGATATCAGCAGACCGGTAATGGTTCGAATACTATACACAAGCATTTCCGTCATGTTCGAGTGATGGAATCACCCTGAAATCGGACTTTTCATCCGGAACCCTCGGGTTCCATTTTGTGATCGGCAGCCATTTTGTGATTGCCCTCACATAAGGCAATGACTAAGGCCGAAACCAATCTGAAGGACGCGTACACCTTTGCTGACTCCGCTGTGACCTGGGCAAGCTAACTCCAGTGCCTGAAGCCAAACCTGTTCGGGCAGTTCCTTTCCCAGTGGCCGAGCGAGATCAGAATTAAGGCACAGCATGTCATAAACCGATCATCGCACACAAACCATGCCTAATCTCACACACACCTGTCCCTGTTTCTTCTTTATGACCTGTTTTACGAGAAGGAGGTGCCCGTTTTTATTAGGGGTCCGTCGATATCTGATGAAAGTTCTGGGCCTTGCCGGGTAATTGATTATGGACTGGACAAACTGAAACGTGGGCTTGTCATCATGACTTTGCTTTTCCTTTGTGGCGAAAATATGTGAATGGTTTACCGTAAAATAAGGAATGTTTGCCTGAAGCATATTATTTTGTATACAAGGAGAAGTCTGGCTTTGTAATGTTGAGCAGTCTCCTGAGAACATACATGCGCTTCATGCTGTTGTACTTCTAGGATACCTGTTACTGGCTGCAGCCAATAAATACGATCTTTGACTTCACCAAGAAGACTCTGTGTTTCTGTAGTCTGAAACAGGAAGGACTCGAAGTCTTTGGGTGTTCTCCCTGGCACCGCTGGGTCCAAAAAAACCCGGTACTTCAATTGGCGCCCAACGTAGGGCGGTATCAGCGGTACCGGTCCAAGCCAGAGGTTCGTGAGGAGCTTCGTGTGAAAATTCTGGAGGACGGCCAACCACTTCATCGACCCCTGCATGTTGACATGGTCCGAAGGTCTTTGCTGCGAGGTTCCCAGCTTCCCGACGGCTACGAAGGACTGCTGCCCTGACTATCGCCCTGTTTTGGACCCTTGATGATTGGTAAAGCGAAACGATAGACGAGTCTTCTGGTGACGTCATCGATACCTCAGTTAAGTATAAGTGGAGCGTCTCCCAGTCCTTAGTTTTGTTTGGTATCCCTTCGAGTATCACTTTGTTTGGAACTTGCAAGTGCCAAAACCAAAGGACTCGTGTATTCACGAGACTATTGTATTCGATAATCCTTTGAAGTTTCAAGCTAGACTAGAGAGCAAAGATGCCTGGTCTTAGCAGACTTGGAAATTTGTTTTGTCTTGGTTGCAATAGGGATTCCCGATTGGAGGACTCGTGTCCGGTTCCTCCGATTGGAACTCCAACCTACGAACTATATGTGAAACACGGCGTAGGCCCCATTGCGTATAATGAAATATGGAGCCGTTACACCTGAAAAGATGGTGTTTTAAAATGGCCCCAATACAGTAGTTTTGACACAGAGATTTTGGATAATCTTGAGGTTAAACTTCTTGAGAAGAAAGCCCGCCGGCAATGTTTGACTCTTATCGCATATGGCGCAAAGAAGCCAAACAGAAAGAAATGAAATTAGTGAAGAAAAATAAACGAGGTTTGTCAATGGTGCAAGCTGCTATTTCGTTTAGGGATAATGAGGAAGAGCAAGAGAGCGAACAAATGCATAGGATTAGGAAATTAGCGATAGATAAATGCTACCCAGTTTTGCCAACTAAAGAACAGGAAACGAGGAAAGATCTTGAAAAAGATTCTTTAATGTCACACTTATTAAATTCGCCACCCCCTTATGCACAGAGTGCTACAGCACCACTGCCACCTTTAGCTGCGCAACATCCAGTTGTTTTGCCACCTGCGATTCCTCCACAGCCAGCTCCTCTTCCGTTGAGTACTGTTCCTTTGGCGCAGCCTTCTCAAGGGCCGTCAACTTTGCCTCCTACGCCTCCTACTTCGTCTGCTACTCCTACGCCTATTTACACTACTCCTTCTGTTTCGACCTTGGATCCTACTACTATTGTTCCGTCTTCTCTTATTCTTTCACCTTCTCCTTCTGCAAGGCGGAAAATGACTGCTGCCTTGTCTGGTCTTCTTTCTCCTTTATGGGGACATTTGAGTATGTCTCCAGTTAGTGAGCGTAGACAATCGCGTAGTCAGTTGCCTGACACAGATGAACGTACAGTTTTGGATCATTTGGCGCGTAAGTGGATTACGTATGCTTCTCAGTATGATCTAGAGGGTGTTATGGATGCTTTCCTTCAATGGGAAGAACCAAAGCAACAGTACGTTTTTGAGACGATGTGTGGATTTCTCCATGAACAGTGGAATGCAGAAGTAGGTAAAGCTCCCGATGAGTTGTATCATGTGCGTTCGGAGTTTGCGAAAGGGTCCATTGTGGGTCCCCAGGATGTTGGAAGAGCAATGGCGACTATTTTGTCGTTTCGTAGTGACACTCCTTCTGAGCGATTGTTTGAGTCTGACTCATCAGATAGGAGAAAAGCACGACAATATCCAATGAGAGAGGTCCCTCCGGTGTGGAAGGAAGCAGTTGCTGCTGGTCCAGGTAATGTTCCGCCAGCTGTACAGCCTCATTTCCAGCGTGTATGGGTGCATGTCCCCTGGAAACGCGCTGAAGTCTTAGCTATTAAGCAGTCGTTGCCCGACCCGCGCAAAAATCCAGCAGGGTACTATAAAGAGTTGACTCAGACTGTGGGTTCATGTATTATGAATTTGGCGGACATCGACATGTTGTTTGGAAATGTCGTTCCACAACCTATTTGGAGTAAGATTCGTCACACAGATCATGCGCAGGAATTGGGTGAAACATGGGTTAATCTTAGAAAGGCCGACAATGGGCAAGTAGGCGGTGCTAAGCCTGATGATTTAATTGCAGAACTTCCTGGTAGGATTATTACGTATATGAAGACTTTAATGCCCGAATTGCGTGTTAATTGGGACAAGTTGTCTGCATGTAAGCAGAAGAAAGATGAGACTGTGTCCGATTTCTTCACACGGTTTGAAGAGACTTTTGTAGATCATAGTGGTCAGGACATGGCTACCGAGGGTGGTCAGAGATTGTTTATCGACAAAAGTGTGCATAATTTGCTTCCCGAATTGTGTAATAAGTTGAAAGATTCCGAGAGTGCTTGGGCTGTTTCCACGTCAGCGCAGATTTTAGCTACGGCCCAGTACTATGAGAATAGGCGCGAAGATGAGTTAGAGAAAGCGGATAAGAAAAATAAGGAATTGAAGACTAAAGTCCTCCTGCAGCAAGCTTATCCACCCCGTACTAATAATCAGCGCGATTATCAGCAACCCGAGCAGTATTCGAGGAACTCGCAAAGAAACGAGTTTCCTCAACAACGTTTACCGTATGGACCCAATCCGTGTGCATATTGTAAAGAAGGGGGTCATTTCAAGAGTAGTTGTCCAGTTTTGTTACAGCGCATGAATGGTACTTCTGGTGCGAGAGGTCGAGGTGTTCAACAAGCCCCTAGAGGTAGGGGACGTGGAAATTTCCCCCAGAACACACGTTCCTTCCCGCCTCAGAATTCGATGATTAGTTTTGACCAGCAGAATAACGCGTCTGGTAGAACGGCTCAGTACTATGCTGACGACTACTATGCAGAAGATGAGAATATGGGAGGTAATGATTGCTAGGACGGCCTTGGACAAAGAGAGGGAGTTGTTTCAGTTCCAGTAGATCAGAGTGGACCCTATGTTGAGGTGATTACATCAGGTGTGTCAGAACCTTTTCTGTTGGATACTGGTGCTACAAAGAGTTCTATAACGCACTCAAAACTCCCTGGCGCACCTTTGTCTGGCGAAATGAATGTTTCAGTAGGTTTTTCTGGCGCCCCTGTTAGGAACCCAATTTCGTGTCCTATGTCTCTCTCTGTTGGGCCTTGTGAATTCGAAGCACCCCTCATCCTTACAACAGGTTGTGGTGAGAACTTGCTAGGGTTGGATCTGCTGAAAAGATTACATGCGACTTTGTACTGTTCTCCTTAGGGAGTACAACTTACACTGGGTAAGAGAGTGGTTTCGCCGATGTATTTGTCGAAGGATAAACTTCCGACAGAATTCTCTTCTCTCCCGGATATTCTCTGGACTACTGGTCCTAACGATGTAGGTCTCTTGGAAATACCACCATATGTTGTGACATTGAAAGCCAATGTTAGAATGCCGCGCATTCCCCAATACGAGATCTCTAGTGAAGGTGAAAGGGCGTTGTTAGCGATAATTTACGATCTGATTGAGAAGGATGTAATTGAAGAGACAAGGGACAACGTTTGTAATAGTCCTGTTCTGCCTGTTTTGAAGCGTACTGATCCTTCCCAGCCACCTGTTTACAGGTTTGTGATTGATCTTAGGGAGGTCAATAAAATAGTCGTGCCACAATTTCCAGCTGTCCCTGATATCACTGCCCTATTGACTATGATTCCAGCTTCTGCAACTTGGTTCTCGGTGATTGACTTGAAGAATGCTTTCTTCAGCATCCCGATTGCCGAGGACAGTAGGGATATTTTTGGTTTCAGTTTAGGAGGCCGAAGCTTCCGCTTCAAACGCGCTCCTCAAGGCTACTGTGAAAGTCCATCGATATACAGTCAGGCATTGAAAACACAGCTTGACACGATTGTTTTACCTGACGGCGCTGCTCTTATTCAGTATGTCGACGATTTACTAATTGCTGCAGATACTGAAGAGATTTGTAAGGAAGCCACACTGTCGTTGTTGCGTCATTTGTGCGATCTACATCACAAAGTGTCTCTATCAAAGTTACAGTATTGTCGACAAGAAGTGACCTACTTAGGTCACCTCTTATTGAAGGAGGGAAGGAAACTGACCTCAGAAAGAATTCAGGCAATAACGAAATTGAGTGTACCTAGGACACAGTGAGAAGTACGTGCTTTCTTGGGCATTACATCATATTGCAGACAATGGATACCGAATTTTTCCTTATTGGCCAAACCTTTGGTGGCATTAACTTGTAAAGATACACCGAATCCCATTCCATGGTCTGAAGAGTGTCAAAAAAGTTTTTCCGAATTGCGTGATGCATTGTGTTTGGCTCCTGTGTTGGGTACCCCCGACTATAGTAAGCCCTTTACATTGTATGTCCATGAGAAGGAAGGTTGTGCCTTGTCAGTGTTGATGCAGTCTTTTGGGGACAAGCAACGTCCATGCGCGTATTTTTCGTCGACTTTAGATCTGGTAGCTAAGGCGTTGCCGAGTTGCTTGAGAGCCACTGCGGCAGCAGCTGTTTCTATTCGACAGTCTGCTGGGTTAGTGATGAATAACATGTTAATTGTGATGGTCCCGCATGCAGTGGAAACTCTGTTAAACAGAACAAAGACACAGCACTTAACTAGTGCTCGATTGTTGGGTTATGAACTGACACGGTTAGCGAGTCATGTGCACATTAAGAGGTGCAATACCTTGAACCCAGCCACGCTATTGCCGATTCCAGTAGAGACAGATGAGGTTGAAAAGCATGATTGCTGTCTCAGGACTGAGGAAGAAACGAAAGGGAGAATAGACCTTAGGGATACTCCTCTTCCAGAATGTGATGGTACTTTGTGGGTTGATGGTTCGTGTTTCAAGTTGCCGAATGGTGATACGACTGCAGCATATGCTGTGACGACTTTGCATACGATTGTTGAAGCTGCACCTATCCCACATAATTCAGCACAAGCAGCAGAGTTGATTGCACTTACAAGAGCGTGTGTGTTGGCGAAAGGAAAACAAGTGAATGTGTACACGGACAGCCAGTATGCATTTGGTGTGGCTCACAGTTTTGGACGATTGTGGAAAGAACGTGGGTTCCTGACTTCGCATGGTGCTAAGATCCAGCATGGTCAATTGGTGAATGAGTTTCTCGAGTCACTAACCTTGCCGTTACGAGTTGCGATTGTGAAATGCAGTGCTCACAAAAAGGTTACTGATGATGTTGGTCGCGGAAATGCGTTTGCAGATGAAGTCGCGAAAGAAACTGCAAGGAATGTAATGAGTCGAATGTATGTTGCAGGCCCTGCACGATGGGTTGGAGACGTTGGTATGTGTGAAGATATGATTGAGAGTGTGAAATCCATTCAAGCTGAAGCTACAGAGAAAGAATTGAATGAATGGAGAGAAAGTGAGGGTAAATTGGATGCAAATGGATGTTGGGTTGAATTGTCATAACATCAGCGATGGTTGCTACCCGATGCATATGTGCTTGCAGTGGTGACAATGGCTCATGGAATGGCCCATATCAGTGTGAAAGAGATCTGTAAGTTGTTGGCCCCGGTATGGCAAAATGCTGGAATACCCAAGTGTGCAGAGAATGTGGTCAAGAACTGTATGGTTTGTCTGAAATACAATCCTGGTAGGGGAACCCCCACTCGAGCTGGTCATTTTGTGCCTCCAACGTATCCGTTCGAGGTTTTGCAGCTAGATTTCATCCACATGGAGAGGTGCAACAATTTGAAATACGTACTCGTTGTTGTTTGTGCCTTTTCAAGATGGGTGGAAGCATACCCCCTGAAGGATAATACTGCATTATCCACAGCTAAAGCCCTTGTCAAGGAATTCTTCCCCAGATTTGGAATGCCGAGAATGGTCTGGAGTGATAATGGAAGTGAATTTGTGGGTCGAGTGATGAAGAAAGTGTGTGAAGGGCTAGGCATTCAACAAAAGTTCCACGCTGCAAATCACTCCCAATCAGCTGGTTTAGAAGAATGCTATAACGGCACCCTTAAATTAAAATTGGCCAAAATCCAAGCTAGCTCTGGTTTACAATGGCCAGATGCCTTGCCCCTAGCTCTCCTGTCCTTGCTTGTGCAAAATCAGGTGGCTCGGTTAGTGTACGGCCTTCCCTGCTCCCATCATTCAACGCCACTACTGAAGGCGCTACACTGGTTGCCTGTTCGGCAACGTTCCCTCTTTAAAACCGGTTGCATGGTTTTCCAGGCACGCCAGGGATCAGCCCCTGCCTTTATCTCCTCCTTGATAAAGGAATATGTCCCCACCAGAGTGCTCCGATCATCTTCCCAATCCCTCCTTCAGGTACCCCGCTATAAGAGGAAAAAGTGGGGAGGGTCCAATTTCTCATTTCTGGCACCCACCTTTTGGAACTCCCTCCCCGACCATCTACGATCGGCCAAACATTACTCCCTCTTCCGCAAGGGCTTGAAAACCTTTTTGTTCAGTCAAGCTTTCCCACAGTAAATCCTTCTCTTCTTCTCTCTCTGCTCCTGCCTTCCATGCCTCCTTAGCGCCAAGAAACCGTTTGGTGTACGCTGCGCTATACAAATATTTTAAATTCAAATTCAAATTCATTTGCACCCACTACACAGCCTGCACCACCTCCTACTGTTTCCCCGCACTCTTTTCAGCCTCTGCCTGAACATGAGTCCTCTAGAAGATTAGAGTTTTTAAAGAACCCTTTCGTTCAACTGTTACACCAGCATCAATTAGTAGTAAACACAACTAACTGCTGGGTGTGTGGTCTTATGCCGCATACGACAGATAAGGGTATCCCATACTTGGTCTTACCATTTAGCTACAATGGTTCTTTATGGGCATTTCAGACAATGTTCATATTTGCCATTGAACCATACCCCCACGTTCCACAAAAAGTAACTCAAGCAACAAAGCTTTGGTAGTAGGAATTGCAAATATGAGCAGAACGATTGACTCATACAGAACGATTCCAAGGGATGAGTTGCAAGCTTACGTTAGATGGAACATAACGAAATATGGAGTTACTTTGAGTGAGAACGAGCGAGCAAAGAGATCCTCCTCGATTTGGATTGTACCCCATCAGGGTCACCTATGCCTGCAAGGTAATGGCAAAAATCCACAAGCTCAGTTGGGGAAGAGCGTCTGCACTGAAACATATGTTTTTACATCTCGAAATTCCCCTTCGTTCCTAGCAGCTAAGGGTACCTATTTCATCTGCCATGATAGAGCGTATACATGGTTGCCCCCTGACTTCTCGGGCACATGCTTTGTTTCGTTCTTGTTGCCCCCCACTTACACGGCCACGGCGGATTACCATAGGACAAGGATAGTTAGAGGTGTCATCAGTAAAGATGACACTGCCGGACAAGAATTTGGTGATTTTGTAAAAGGTTTTCTGCCGTTCTGGGGGCCTATGGTGAACAGCAGGAACATAAGGCAATTGACAAGAGTGGTCGAATCCACTGTCATCAAAACAGCCGGTGCCCTTAGTAATTTGACTGCTGAGCTCCAGTCGGATCGCCTTATGACTCTTCAAAACAGGGTCGCGTTAGACATCATACTTGCAGACCGAGGTGGGGTATGTAAAGTGATCCAATCAAGTTGCTGCATTTTCATCCCAGACAACGCTCCGACAGTATAACAGGCGATTTCCGAACTGCATAAAATCTCCGAATCCATTCACGTGGATAAGGGAGACTGGTCTTTGATGGGGTGGTTCTGGGAACTGATATCTGCCTGGGGATGGAAGATTCTGATAGTCATTGGGATGATCTTAGCCATTCATTTCCTGTTCTGTCTATGCATACAATGTGCTCCCGCAATATGTGGCCTCTGTGCTACATCGTGTGTAAGGAAACCTGTATCGAGAAATGAGCTAAGTAATAGGATGATGCTACAGCAACATCTCAATGACTTTATGAATATAGACCTGGACTCAGATTAGCATGAGTATAGGTTATTGCCTATGTAAGGGCAAAAGGAGGGTCTGTGGTACTGAAAATTCTGGACCCGTGTCATAAACATCGACGTACCATGAAAATTTTGATATCAGCAGACCGGTAATGGTTCGAATACTATGCACAAGCATTTCCGTCATGTTCGAGTGACTGAATCACCATGAAATCGGACTTTTCGTCCGGAACCCTCGGGTTCCATTTTGTGATCGGCAGCCATTTTGTGATTGCCCTCACATAAGGCAATGACTACGGCCGAAACCAATCTGAAGGACACGTACACCTTTGCTGGCTCCGCTGTGACCTGGGCAAGTTAACTCCACTGCCTGAAGCCAAACCTGTTCGGGCAGTTCCTTTCCCAGTGGCTGAGCGAGATCAGAATCAAGGCACAACATGTCATAAACCGATCATCGCACACAAACCATGCCTAATCTCACACACACCTGTCCCTGTTTCTTCTTTATGACCTGTTTTACGAGGAGGAGGTGCCCGTTTTTATTAGGGGTCGGTCGATATCTGATGAAAGTTCTGGGCCTTGCCGGGTAATTGATTATGGACTGGACAAACTGAAATGTGGGCTTGTCATCATGACTTTGCTTTTCCTTTGTGGCGAAAATATGTGAATGGTTTACCATAAAATAAGGAATGTTTGCCTGAAGCATATTATTTTCTATATAAGGAGAAGTCTGGCTTTGTAATTTTGAGCAGTCTCCTGAGAACATACATGCGCTTCATGCTGTTGTACTTCTAGGATACCTGTTACTGGCTGCAGCCAATAAATACGATCTTTGACTTCACCAAGAAGACTCTGTGTTTCTGTAGTCTGAAACAGGAAGGACTCGAAGTCTTTGGGTGTTCTCCCTGGCATTGCTGGGTCCATAAAAACCCGGTACTTCAATTCCAATGTACAATACTCCTGTCTATCACAATGGACTTTACAACCCTCTCCTCCAGCGTACTGTATGAAACGCCACATAATAACCTTCCACTTGTAACACATGACTCTAGAATTTAAAATACATTTTAATAAAAAAATGTTTAAAAAACATTGAAATTCAATGAAAAAAAAACAATGGTGAGTTATTGTTAGGAAAACTTATTTTCCCTATCCAAACCAATTTGAAACTGCACAAATTAAAAAAATTATAAAGTTTTAACTTTCGTTTACAATTTAATCACCTCCTTCAACTAGTGGACCTTGTTACACACTCTTTTGAGTTTGCTAACCATACAACAGTAGCTATAAGTTGTCTCGCTGCCATTCACTGTGTTCTCACAAATAATGATATTCCACTGTACATTACACCGTACAAGACTCTCTACCACTTCATTGTATGACACTCCACTCGACAAGTCTGAACTGTATAACACTCTACTCCAATGAAGTCCCCTCTATACCATTACATTATACAACACTCCACTACATTCTATGCCACTCTACAACACTTGATTCAATGCCACTCCACTCCATTGTACAACACTCAGCTCTAATGTTTGACCCATCACTACACATTGCAACATGCCGCTCCTCTCTACAATACTTCACAAAACAACACACCATGCCACTCCACTGTATAACACTTTACTCAACTGTACACTATGCCAATCCACTCTACTTGAGACCACTCTATTCTGTTCTCGAATACTCCACTCTTTGACACTAAACTCTACAACAGTCTCCTTCACTGTACTGTACTACACTCCACTTCACAACACTCCAATCAATGACTCCCACAATTGTGATATAAAACACGTCTATTAAAAAATAAAAACCATTAAATGCAATGAAAAAAACAATGGTTAAGGATTATTTATAGTTAGAAATTCCTTATGCATTCTTTCTACACAAACCCAACTTGAAATACACAAATATTCAAAACTGTAATGTAATAATTATAAATCCAATTTACAATTTTTAAACCACCTTCAAATTAGTCGCGCACCTTCAAACGCAGTCGTCACCTCACTCGCCACACTACATTAACTATAAGGGAGTGGATGCAGCCTTTATGGCTAGATGGGTCGACGTCGAAGCTGGGCAACCGGGTTCAAGTCTCAGTTAGGACGCTCAACATCCTGTGATTCTGGGAAAATCACTTAATCTCCCCGTGCCAATCAAAAATGAATGTGTCCTCATGTAATGAAATTGGTGCTATGTAAAGCGCTCTGATACCCGATATCTTTGGGTCTAGTTCCCGCTATATAAAACAAAATAAAAACTATAGCTCATGCCTTTTCCATGCACTGTTTATACCCTTGCATACTACATCACTTATTACATGTGAAATCGTAGCATTCATAACAACAATTATAACTTCTCAAATGACATTATCTGTCACAACACAGTGCATGGTAGAGTGGCGAGGTATATTTAGTGTTGTCTAGTTAGCGAGCTGAAAAACGTGTGTAACTAGGTCAGCTACTTATAATCATTTGAAAGTGGTAGATATATTGTAAATGAAAGTTAGAACTATAGACTTTAGAATTTTTAAAGTGTGTATAGTTTAAACTTGGTTTGTGTATGGAAAATAGTTTTTCCTAACTATAACCAAGCTTAAACCTTTGTTTTTTTATTGATACCACACTCTCTCTTTCTCTATTTCTCTGTCTTTCTCCCTCTCTCTCTCTCTTGTGAAGGTGCATGAAAGTAGAGTTAAGAATTGTGATTCCAGATGTACTTGCTTGTATGATATTGTGGCAGCTGTTACTCTTCCTTAATATTTTTGGAACAATATTCACAACATGCTATTTTAGTAAAATACCTTCTTATTTTTATGTTGACATTCATGTTTTTATTGTTGACAATGGAGTAAAAATATTTGACTAACACTAGCATGGCATACTGGCATGTCTAATCAATGACTTATTTCCCTGGTGTGCCGGACTGCCTTTGCAGATATTATCTTCCTCATCCTCACAATATAAGGCTTAGCAAGAACTTAGCCACATCAACCATTGTGTTTCAACAATATCCACAATGCACTAACCAATAAAAGTTGTTTATTATTTTGAGAGGCATCATCATATTGTGAAATATTAGGAATTTGAACCTTGTTTGCATTTTGGTTTTTGTAACTTCTTTAAACTGATGTTTGACTTTTCTCCAAAAAGCTCACTAAGTAGGTAGTAAATGCTCCCATAGAATGCAATTGGTGTGAATAATGGGAGCATGCTTAAAAATGGTTGTCCCATTCTGGATATTTTAATATTAAAGATGTAAATGACCCTTGACACAGCCCAATAAGAGCTGGTGATCACATTGCTCATTAAATGGTTTCACCAGTTTGTCTACATTTGTTTTGCTTGCTTCAGAAATTAGCTCAACAAAATATCAATACAGATATTTTATGTGATCTATTTTGAGTATGAATAATGTTACTTTTTTATCCACACAAATATGATGGTATATCCATGAGGTATATATTTTGTTTGTAGTAACTGTATAGCAATGGTTTCCAATACAGTCACGAATAATTGTGAGAAATGTGACAATGATAATAAATTAATATGAGCATACACTAAAATTTATAAATTCTTACAGATGTTGTCTACTTAAATTCAGGAAACTCTCTTCAGAAGCATAGCTTCAATATTTTGATGATGTTTTAAACTCACATATAATATACACATTGGGTTATGGCTGTTAGTTTAGTTACATCTCTATTTGGTTTTGGAAAAATTAAGCAATTTACAATTTGAAGAAGTTCCTGCATGCACTGTCTCTGCATAGCTTCAAGTTATGTGGGTTTCTGTGAAACCCTTCCAGTTGTGTTAAATTCCTACTAGACATGTGTTCTCTTAAAATCATCATTCCTTTCTGATAAATAATAGACCATACTTCTGACCTTAACAAACTTTTTTTTAAAACCTCCGTTCCATGTACATTGATGAGCTAATATCAATGCATCTCTGATTTGGTATTAGTTTGCATGGTTGCCATTGATTTGAGGAACAAATATTGAGCACAACACAGATGAGTCAATACATGATGTCATAAAAGATAACCACCATCCTTTATCAAATAGTCACTATTGGATGAACTGTTAAGCACATTGGCCCTCAAATATGGGCAATTAGATGTTATTTCACTTTTAAAATAATCTAAAGGAAATACAAATAATTCATCTATAGCATCTTTTCTTACTTCTTATTCATAGCATTGTGCTTTTTACTGATCTGCTTGATCATCTAAGTAACCCACACCTTTTCTCAGCCTTTCCAGCCCCAATTACCTGTCCTGCCTGTGCAGCTGATCAAATCTGCAACGCTTATGCTGGGACGTGCGATTGTGACCAGACCAAATATGAACCTTTAGGTAATGTATATAATGGAGCAATCACATTACTGCCTATTAAGTCTCTCAATTTTAAATAATGTTTAGTACTATGCTAAAACTATATTGATTAATACTAAAGTCAAGATTGCAATTAATACAAGAGCACATTTTGATAAACAATCTGTCCAATTCTTGATCCTGTGATTTCCTACAAATTATTAAAATGTGCATTGCACTTCACAAAACTTTACCAAGTTTACGTAGCAAAATCTTCACAACTTTGCATATCCCTTGTTGTTCTTCCTAACGACTTTTGTCTTGCTTTCAGGGGGTTTCAAGTTTGTGCTTTATTGCAATACTAATTATATGGAAGCAGTCCTGGCCACATGTCAGCTGGAGAAAGACATGTATGACCCCAACACCTTACACCTCTCGTATACTGACTGCCAAGGACAAATAAGGATAAGTGGCTCCCAGGCCGTGATCGTACTCAGAAATGAAATCACCAATGGATCATGTGGCAACATTTTATCGGTGAGAAAGTGAGGGGGGCTAAAACAGAAAGAGGATTAGCGAAGAAGAAAACAGCCCTTAAACTACAGTCTTAACTGTATACAGTATTTGATAAAATATAACTTTCACATAAATATCAAAGGCTTATAAAATGTGATTAGTTTGAATGATAACACACATTTTCTGTGGATTTTGGAAAATTCTGTAATCACATCATGGGTGGTTAACGTCATGGTGTGTAATGCCTGTTGTGACATAAAATCATATAAAGTAATTCTCTTATCAAAATGCAGGGTTTAAGTTGATCTTTTCCTAAGATCTTCAGACACAACATTGTATTTCATAGATGAGGTATAGGCAGATGATAGAATGTATCCATTTTTTAGACTTGAATAGTCTCCACAGCCCTATGTCCCTCAGCCCTACTCTTTTCAACGTATACATGACACCACTTGCTAAAATCACCCACTTACAAGACATCACCGCCATCTCCTAGGCTGATGACGCCCAACTCATCCTCTACCTGACGGACAAAACAACCACCACCAGAACCAACTTCACCATCTTAATGACCATGGTATCAGACTGGATGTGAATCAACTGGTGCAACTCACCTCTGACAAGACAGAAGTATTGGTCTTCGGCAACAAGACCTTCCCATGGGACTCTACTTGGTGGCCATCAGAGCTAGGACTAACACCCACAACCAAAGACCATGCATGAAATGGAGGGATCATTCATCCTAAATGACAGGCTCAACCGGACTGCTCAAGTCAATACAGTATGCTCCTCCTGCTTCCACATTCTACACATGCTGTGACAAATCTTCAAACGATTGCCTTTGAACACTAGACAGACCCTCACACAAGCACTCTTCACCCAGAGGCTGATCACTCTCCACTCAGGAGACTCCAAACAACTCCTACATAGACTCAAGAACATCCAGAACACTGCTGCAAGACTCATACTCGACCTCCCATGTTGTACCCACATCACACCACACCTCAGGGAGGTTCACTGGCTCCCCGTTCACAAGCACAGCCAATTCAAACTTCTCACGCACGCATACAAAGCCATACACAACTCAGAACCAGAGTAACTGAACAGCAGCATACACTTTCACCAACCCACAAGACACCTTTGCTATGACTCGCTCTCATACGCACATATTCCCCATATCTGCAAAAGCAAAACTGAAGGTCGCTCATTCTTCTACATCGCACCAAGACATGGAATGACCTCCATCTACACATCAGAGCCTCCTCCTCATTTCTGAGTTTCACAAGAAGATGAAGAACCTGCTCTTCGTATAGGCACCGTGGGACCACAAACCTACACACCTGCCCAATTGACTGGAGACCGTCTCCGGTGATTAGTGTTCTATACAAATCAATATAACGTAACATTACTAGTGGGCTGGAAAATTGAGAACCCTGAAAAAATTCCGATTTATGCTGGGGTCGGAATTATCAATTTTGCAGAGTTTATTACACCCAATAAGTACACTATATTTGCACCCCCATTAAATTCTGGTGGGCCTTTTAGTCAGAATTTAACAAGGAAAGACACCCGACTACCCTGACTACGACATGCAAATTTGTGTGCTGTCAAATTGACATATGCAGATCTTTTATTTTGTTGAAGAAGATGGAACATTCATCAAAGCTAAGACTCCATGGCACAAAACAATCTGTCATCTGAGTATTCGCCTGCCTTTCTGTGCTGGATTGGGAATTGAAGAAGCCCAAGTGCTTGATGTTCAGGAAGCATACTACATTAAGGACATTGTTCACAGGTATCTTACACTACCACCACAAAAAGGGAACAAGACGGCTTCAGATTGCAAAGAAAAGTGTTGTTGCTATAGGGGAGAGATAGTTGCCAAAGAATAAAATATAATTTTTCATATTGCTTCACGTATCCTTGCACTGGAGCTGCTGACATATCTTGTACGCCATGGTTCACTTTGTGGCTGCTATTTGCTAGATGTTTGGTGATCTTTGTGGGGGTATTCTTATTGGCATTATTGACATTTAGAGAACGCCCCAGGAGCCTTCCCAGTACTCATAATTCAGGGATACACTGAATAAGTTTCCGAATGTGGAGGGGGATCAACCGAGATTCTGACATTCGTCTTACTACTTGGATGTTTGTTTACAGCCTACCTCTGCAATGTTCAGGGCACCATTTGTTGATCATGGCTGCACAGATATGGTTTATTGATATACTTTTGAATAAAATTAATAATTGCAATGAATGTGGAAAGCATGATAACATTTGTAGAAAAGAGGGGCTGTTGAAGCTTTTGTTAGCCAAAGGATTACGCAAATAAGGTGTTTGTAAGAAGCTATTCTGTTTCTTTTGTATAAATGAGCTATGGATTAATGTAGTTGAGCCCATTAGGCTATCAGTCCTGTAAGAAATGGGTTGTAAAAGCGAAAAAAGAATTCTGGAGAGTAATGGGAATTTGGGTGTGTTGAAATTCTGTGCCCTTTAGGGAATGGACTAATTGGGTATTGGGTGCCAGTGTGGACTGGGAAATAACGTATTTTGTACAGTAGTACAGAGACATGTCTACAGGAGGTAAGGCATTGATAACCTGATGCCTTCATTCTTCCTCACTTGCTAACCAGCTCAGGTGACAGAGTGATGTGGTGGTGTGATGCCACAGGTATACTTGTTGGTATGTTGCTTTTCCCTTGTCTCAGTACCACTCATCATTCAGTTGTGACATACTAAAAGCTTGTAATAACAATTTAGCAGAGAAATGTGCAACGTTGTTAATCCTATGTTTAAAAGTGATGTGCACATGTGACAGATGTAAATATGAGTGTAATTGTCGCAAAATGAGCATTAAAACCAAATTTTATAACAGAAGATTGGGATAATATAGAATGCAAAAGCAGGCTGATTCTTTAGATGTACAATTTGTACTACAGTGTGATTACGGTATAGCAAAACTGCAGATACACATGAAAGTACTAAAAGAGATGTTTTTGGTTCTGGGAATTATGACTGAAGTCTGAACATGGAAAAAGCCCTGTGTCGTGAAGATTCTAGATTGTGGAAGGGAAACGAAGCCGTGTGTCTGCAGGAATATTTGATCTAAGGATGAACAACTCATACTAAAATCTTAGAAATAGAAATCTAGGCTGAATTTTGATAGCGTTAGTTGGCTATTCATAAGGTGCAGTGCATAAAGAAGATTGTTTGTTGGAGCCAGAATTTAAGAAAAAAACGTTCACAAATTACTTGACAGCCATGTACAACCATGCCACGTGTTACATCTTCTAAGAGTCCTGACTTTTTATTTTCTTCAGAAAAGCACATTACATTCTGCACTATTCACGTTTCGATTAATAATTTAAGGGGATGGGTTCAAATATTCTAGCATGCAAAGTGTTGTCTGTTCATAAACTAGGGCTGGAAGAAGTCCTCATGTAGGTCACAAGGCCACATCATACTATGAAACTTGACAAATGGAGGAGTTGTACCAGAACTGATTAAGATAGAGTTGAAACTTCACCTATGATCTACTGAATGAAAAGCATCATTCATTTACCATTTTCTCAATGTGGACAACATTTGAAAGATTTTTAATCCAGATAGGTTGCCATTTGAAGGTTAGGGTGCATTTAAAGAGAATCTTTAGTCTCCTCTCCATTTAAGGTGAGCAGAGCCAGACCCCTATCATGGCACACCCAGAGATGTGGCAAGAACAGCAATTACTTGGAGGCACAAAACACCTTTCAGCCTCCGAAACCCATACACAAATGTGCTTTATATTTAGTCTGGTGCTGGTTTTAAAAATAGGAGAACTGGGACATTATGTACTGTAAGTGTTTTGTACCGGCTCATTTAAGTTTATTAAATATAATGTCACAATGTCCAGTCATAGTTGGCAAGGTAAGCACTAGACCACAACTCCTCCAGCTCAATCCCTTGGGAACGCCTCCACCAATCTACCACTAGACAGCATCTCCTCGAATATAACCAATGGCTTCATCATCCACACCTTAACAATACCATATGGCCTCCAAGTTGGCAGCTAGGCCAAATCCCCTTCAGCTTAACCTCTATGACTCATCTACAACCTAACAACTAGACAACATTGTCTCCAACTTAATCTTTAAACAACATCACTCAACAACAAAAACCTATCTTGTCGATTGTAGTCACTCAGCTACATGTCCACCTCTACAAGTAGATTAGATAAGCTATTGAATTTCTAGGCCACAAATCCAATGTAACTATTGAACCACATCACATCTAAAGGAACCACTAAACTGCTTCACTTCCATATAAATCAATGCACCACATCTCCAAAATAAGCAGTAGATCACACGTCCTCCAGCTTACTAAATTGGTCACATCACCTCCATAGCAACAGCAAACCATCTCTATTGCACTCTTTCCAGACGATCACGTTTGTGACGGAATTGACAGAGGAAAAGTCTGGCTCTCAAATTATTTATTAGTTTCAAGAGGCGTTTAGGATGAAAGATAATTATCACCTGTACGTTAATACCAATGTATGCTCCCCAAAATGTGGGCTGTTGCCAGAAACTTCTGTCACCAACTACCCCAAAGGCCCCCTCATGTAAGAACCCACCGCTCATACCAGCACCTGGCTAGACGGCATATGACTTTGAAAGTTTGCTTGCAGGCAATGGTGGCACACAATGGCGACTGTGTTCATAACTTGTTTTAGGTAAATTTTTTACCCACTAATATTCCTCAATATTTGTATGTGTTGCTCCTCTCCTTACTCATGACAAAGAAATACTGTGCTAGCGATCTAGGGCCCAATTCACAGAATTAACTTAAGCCAAAATCCTAAACATACTACCATTTTGGTATTCACAGAAGGCACTTACTAATTTTGGTATTCACAGAAGGCACTTACTCATTGATGAGTAAGTGCCTTCTGTGAATACCAAAATGGTAGTAAGTTTCGGATTTTGTCTTAAGTTAGTTCTGTGAATCAGGCACCTGATTACCATTCCTCTTTCATCATTTGAACGGGAATCTCTGTAGTGATTATGAAGAAGATGCAGTTTTGGTGGGATACAACATTTCCTTTTATTATTTCCACATTCATTACCTCAGAATCATCATGAACCAACTGTCACAACTCCATAGATAACCTGTCTGTGGGTAGAAGCAACTCACCAAGGAGAAGGGAAAGACTGAAAAGAGGGCAAGACGTGGGTGATCAGGAGAGATCATCTTGGGCAAAAGAGGAAACGGATAACAGAAAAACAAGGCATCAAGATGCAAATTACAAGTAATTAGTTCAAAAATCTCACTAGCTTATAACGAAAATGAGGCATATTTCCTGAATGATCAATGCTTCTGAATTACATTACCATATTTAGCATTTTGATCGACTTTAAATGTGTCTATTTATCTAAAAACTCAGACGCAATCAGTTTACTCCTACACTTTTTAACGGACGGAGACTCATTCTTTGACAGCAGCTGACTTTGTTTTTATCCTTGACTAAAGAAGAACTAGCAGATAGGGAAAAAGTAGAGTACCTTCTAATAAGACCTAAGCAACAGGGACAAGTGCAAGGTGCCCTGTTGGTCAGTCTTCTAGCCAAAACGCAATGTTTATAGAGGGAAACCCAACTCTTGTAGTGTTATTTATTTGGTCTTCTGATATTCTTAAGATGGGGATTCATGTAGCAGTGTTTAAACTGTTGTTCAGTACATTTGTGGAACGTCACTGATTTCAGACTTGTGATGGTTGGTCCAGCAGCACTCCAAGCGTTGTCTTCAAGAGCAAACGGGAACCATGATTCACAATTTATTACAGCTTGTGCTTCTTTTCAGGACAACGGGACTCATGTGACAATCTCCAACACCCTCACAATTGCAACCTATGTGACAGGGTTCAGCCAAACCGTGAACATCTCCTGCACGTATGACAGTAGCTATAGCGCCAGTGAGCAAACCACATTTGTGCCAATGCTCCTGTAAGTATACTACTCAAATATAAGGACTTGCATTTAGTAAAGCATTATAAAGATTAAATACAAGATTGTAGATTATTATGAAATTCTCCCAAAAATGTATATAATTGCAGTGAAATATGCTACGAATTGCCATGAAGTGACATCCTAATCAGCAATCCAATGGACTCAGCCCTTCAAAAGAGGATTGCAACTCCATCTAAGGAATTAACTTGGATTGTTGATTGTTAATTGGGGTTTCCTATTATCTCAAGAGATCCTTGGAAGAATGGTGAAATTAGTACCAGCTCATTTTTCTTGACTGTGATAACTGGTATTGGTTTTTTCAAACTTCTTTTTATTAAGAAGCTGTTAAAGTGCACAAGTCATCAATGGCATAGCAAAATAAAATACCACTGTAGTGCCTCTCGCAGGGGCCTCTTACTGTTGTACATACTATCACAATTTCTCCTACACCTCCTGGATTAGTCCCTGATATATTATTGTTGGGCTGGAATGCTGTCCCCAGTCTATTAAATATTAGTGGCCTCTCCTTCTCCACCCACAGTTAGCCATTGCTGTCAGATTTACCTGAGGTGACCTCCCCATCAACCCTGAGTCAGAGGGAGAGAGAGAGAGAGAGAGAGAGAGAGAGAGAGAGAGATAGAGATGGATACTTGTATTTGATTTCATAAAAGGGTGGCAACCCATTATACGTAAAATGTAAATTTTGAAAACCTATATAAAATGAAAGCACACTAAGGTGCGTTCTACAGCGATTAAAGTAAGAATGTAAAACATACTATCAATACCATCAGTGAATTTCAAGACTAGTTATGCTAAAACTTATTAAATCAGTTAATGTTTTCTTTTTTTCCTGTTCTATACCACAATTTTCAGGAAATGTATAGATCTACAGGACAATTGGATTGGTTGGTCCTTCAAGGCATTGGAAAACGGCTACTCTGCATGACCTTATTTGTTCCTTCCTAAAGGCTTCCCGAAGGACCATTCTATGGGTTTCTGCCGGTAAGGGGCAGATGAATAATAAATGCAAAAGAGATTCGTCCCCTCCTCTGAGTAAGCCAGGCCTCCTCTAGCTGCAATACCGCAAGGGATTCTTTTAAAGCTCTGAATGTTGAATTATTTAGCCTGGCTTGGCTTTCAATTTCCACCCAACAGTGGTGCGCAAGGGTGTTGTCCACTGCATCCCTCATTCTCCAGTAGAACTTGACAAGAGCCCCTTGTCTATCAGGAATCTGGTTTCTTAGTCCATACTCTAATCGTATTTGGGATTGTGAAATGTGTCGGAAGATCGAAAACAGGTTCTTAAAAAGGTTGATTGTACTGTATTTAGAAAGTACAATCTGAGCCGTATGAGATTGAAGGTAGAAATGTTGCTGAAATGATTTTTAGCAAGTGTCCTGTAGAACAACCTGTAAGTTTATTTCTCAGAACTTTGAAAGTGAACTGCAGTTGTTTGGCTTTAGTACGTCCTTGTACCAGTTGTGATTTAAAATTAAGGTTGCGGTCTATTTCAAAACCTAGGGCCCGATTCACAGAACTAATTTAAGGCAAAATCTTAAACTTACTACTTTTGGCATTCACAGAAGTTAGGATTTTATCTTAAGTTTGTCTTAAGGCAGACTTAAGACAAAATCCTAACTTCTGTGAATACCAAAAGTAGTAAGTTTAGGATTTTGTCTTAAGTTAGTTCTGTGAATCGGGCCCCTAGATATTTGTATGAATCAACACAGGTCAGAGGTTGCTCATCTAAGTACCAGAGGAATTTACGATTTGTCATTGTTTTGAGCTGTCTGGCGATGCACATCACCTTTGTTTTTTGATGGTTGATGGTTAGTTGAGCCAAGATGGTAAAAGCTCCTAGTTTGGTGATGATTCGCTGCAAGCCTACAGGTGTTTGTTCAAGGAGCACGATATCGCCCGCGTATTGTATGCTGGGTGTGGGTATTTTGCCCAATTGTGGGGGGGTCAGATTTGCTTGACCGGAGTTGTTTATCAAGGCCGGCAATGTAGATGTTGAAGAGGCAGGGTGCTAGCACACACCCTTGTTTTAACCCATTAAGGGTTTGGAACTTTTTAATTATGCTGTGCCAGTCTCCTTTCCTGACTTGAACCCACATCTGGCAATACACATCGATTATGGCCTCCAGGTGTTTCGTTGGGCCACCCCTGTTTTGCATTTTTGCCCATAACGTGGCTCTCAGGACTTTATCAAAGGCTGCTTTGAGGTCTATAAAGCATGCATACAGAGGCCTAGATTTTGTGGGGGCTTGATTAACTAGCAGGTTGACCGCGGAGATGTTTGTAAGTGTGCCCTAAATCCAGTTTTAGTGTAGGGAATGAGATTATGTTTATTGACCAAGTCCTCCAAATCGACCAACAGGTTTGATGCATACATTTTTGCTTCCACGTCAATTAGGGCTATCAGACGGTAGTTGGAGGGGTCGGAACAGGCGCCCCGTTTGTATATTGGGTTTAAAGTTCTACCCCTCCAGGAGTCTGGGATGGTAATGGATGCTAGGATGGACGAGAAGAGTGGCGTGAAGAGGCCGGACCAAAATGGAGGATCATGCCGAAACAAGGCATTTGTCAACCCGTTGGGCCCTGGGGCTGCCTCGGGTCTTAGTTTTTTAATGATTTTTAGAAATTGCTCTTTCCGGATCTGGGGAGAATAATCGATTGCTTCTGGGTTGGAGGTGGCTTTGACACGACCTGCAACGAGTGCCCCCTCGCCTAGTTGAGAACCACAAAGTGCAGGGCCGACAATGAAAGTTTTGTTGTATAGGATATTGATATGAGCTTTCCAGGTGTCCTCCATTATGTCTGAGTTATGATGCCGGTTCTTGCCGTTTGTTAATTGGTTGATGATTTCCCAAAAGAGCCTGGAATCCCTTTGTTTGCAGGAATGGTGGTGTTTGGCCCAGAGATGTTCTTGAAACCCTTTTTTTGCCACCTTAGTGTCTCTTTTTTGGTCTTTTCTGGCTTTGGAGATTAATAGCAAGAGATCCCGGGAGTGGGCAGAGCCCTGGTTTCGTAGTATTCTAAGATGTTTGTTCAGTTTTTGTTTTTGTGTCCTGAGATGTTTGGTGAACCAATCGCCCCCTTGATGTCTTCTCACTTTTTTACCTGTGGCCTGGTTGTAAAATTTTTAGTTTAGTTCTAGAGTGAAGCGCTCCCAAGCCTGTGTATTTATGGGTTCAGTTTGAGATCTTTCCTGGAAGTGGGTGCATGTCACCATGATGTCGCCGATCGTATTCTTTTTCAATACAAGGCATTTAAAAATTGTAGCATTGCGTTTGTTGAGATGTTGCATTAGCTGGCACTGAATTTATGATGTTTCTTAGCAACGTGAAGGATTGCGGTTAGTGGTCTCTTTGTGTCCTATCCATTATTTGGAAGTTCGTGATGGACCGAAAGAGATCTTGATCCGTGAAGGTATAGTCTATGGTTGAAGCAGATTTCTGGGTAATCCTAGTGTATGCTGCAGGGCTGTCTGTCGGGCTGCTCCCGTTAAGTATACTCATGGGAAGATCAACCAAACAGGACGTGCATCTCTTACCAAGGGTGTCTTGTCAGTTCGGGCCTGTGCACGCTCTTTGATACCTTTATTTCCATTTTACAGTAAGTCATATTAAAATCCCCTGACAGGATGATGCTCACGTCCAGATGGGCAAGTTTTAATGTTGACTGTGGTGCTAGTAAATGGTCAACTCTTGTCAATTTTTGTTTGAACGCTGGGTGAAAATAGATATTAGGAATAAAAGCAAACAGTTGAGGGGCGGAGCTTCAAGTTTGACACATTGCAACCAAGAGAACTCAAGGTCTATAGTGGAAACTTGCCAGGGAATATGGGTTGAAATGAAAATTGAAAGGCCCCCTTTAGCTCTGCCTAGTTTAGTGACTTTTGGCCGGCTTCAGAAATTCCTTAGAACCAATTATGGGTGAAGAGTTTATCAACCAGGTTTCCTGAAAGAGGAGAATATTGTACTTTGTGATGAATTCCATGAAGCATGGATCTTCTAATTTAGTACTAAGGCCAAACCTTTTTCCAGGAGCAGATGTTACAACCTGTGAGTGAGTTGGTGGCTACATGAGATTTGGTTCATGCCATGTCTGTGGGTGTTCCGGCCGAGATTAAATCCTGGAATCCTGGGGGCTTAGTGGCTTCTGGGTGAGCAAAGGTAATGGTAATTTTCCTGGTTGTGAACTCTTTCCTCTTCAGAGGGGTTTGATGGTCTGGGCCTTTAGCTCGCTTTAACAGGCCCTCTGGTTGATTGGATGGTTGAAGCAGGTTGTGATAGCAAGGGAGTTCTGTCTTTTTTAACTTAATGCCCCACTTTGCAAATTGGTCCCTCTGCTGCCAAATTTGTTCAATAAGTGAAGTGACTGAGAACGTTGCTATTGTTGTTTCTTAGCCCATGAGTGTGAGTTCTGTTTAAACTCTCTACTAACAATGTCACAGGTGTTTATGTGGCTCAAAGGAGGCAGGGCTTTAAAGAGTGTAAGCAGGGCACTTCTGTTTAAGATGTCGAGGGTATGGTCGGAATAACGTTGGTGTTGTTTAGTGGACGTTGTTTGTTGACCCTTGTCCAGTTGCATTATTGCTTCCCAGGTTTAGATCTTGGGTTAAATCTTGGTGGCAATTTGCTTTCCTCTCGTTGTCAGTAACCAAGTTTACTACCCGTGGGCTGATTGCACTAATCTCTTTTAAGACATTCCTTGGTGTATTTGAGGGTTTCTCTGTTTGTGTGGTTTGTGTAGCCTGGGTGTATAAAAGGTGTTTCTCTTTCCTTGGATGCGTAAATATTCTGTATACTTTCCCAAACTGCGGATGTTCGGTTTTGGTGTCAGTTAGACAGCTGGGGTTGTAGGTAAGGTGGATAGGGGGTTCGGTTGATCTTGTTTATAATTGTATCCGAGGGGGGGGGGTAAAGCTGCATCGTGGTCACTCTGTTTCAAACCCTGGTCGGTTTGATGGGAAATAAGATGGCTGCCTGTCTTGAATGTCTTCTGTTTTTTGTTTTTCTTATGCTTTTTCTCTCACGCTTGGCTAATATCTTGGTTGCTGTTGACAGCTTTTCTAGGGATTGCTCACATTGATCAATTAATTGAGGAGCCAAAACATTTAGATTATCAAACGTTTTTGCTGGAGGGGGCAGTTGAATCTGTCTGTGTTTGGACTTAGGTAGATTCCGCTCCACTAGTGATGTGCCTTCCCGTGGGGCGAGGTTGTTTAGTGTCAATTACCCGTAGTGCCTCGTTTTCTGTCTCTGCTTGTGGAACATTCTTTATTGGAGCTTCCGTAGTTGTGACGAAAAGGTCTGACAGAAGGGTGGCGACTACCGCTAATTGTCTGTAATTTGGGTGCAGTGTGATAAGAGTGGCTCAAATCCACCTGAGCGACTTACCTCACTCATCTATCATTCTCATATAATAAGCCAGCCAGGCAGTGGAGAAGAATTAGAAATATATTTTATTGGCCATAATATTCATCTGCAGATGGGCCCTGTCAGGTCTACACCCCAGGGAGTGCATCGAGAGGACTGACTCCTCTCATCACAGTAATACATTATCACATAGCATGGCAGAGTAAAACCACGCCCAGACTGGAAAAGTACTGGGCTCAGCAGAGGGTGAACAATGAACTCATACATGAGGCATCTGCACCTGCAAAGGCAACACTGTTATCACCCCTCAAGGCCACAGAGCCGAAGCTCTGCTACTCCAGGGCATATGCTCATAAGGGAGGGGGGGAAAACTGTACCATTAGACATTGGAGCTGCAGAGCAAATGTCAGCATCAGAAATCTGTCTGTCATAGACAAGCTTCTCTCTCTTATAGGAAAGTATACAAAAATATCAATAATGGGAACCTAACAGATAGAAGGCAATGTACTACAGCAAGTCTTCTAACTTAGAAGGCAAAAATAAGACAAAAGCTTAGCCATTACACATTAGGCTAACATATTCACAACTTCATTAGCAGGAAAATTACAATCTATCAAGTGGCAGTGGGACGTTTGGTAAGATGTTTCCCGGTCTCGCTGCACACTCAAGTTCATCTCATTGAAACTATGCAGTTTCTGTTCCACCCCCTGAATATGGATTGCTAGGATGTTTTGGAAGTCCACTTGGGTATCCAGCTTATCAGCATGGTAAGTCATTTCTTTGACGATTGTGTCCATTGTTTGTAACAAAAGCTGCCAGGCTGGCGAGGCTGGAAGACTGTCTGGCTCAGCTGGAAATACCTGGGCGTTGTGTTCCCAGTAGTTTGAACATGCTGACAGGGGAGCATGTGAAAGACCCGGTGTCCCGCTAAGTTGTTCCCTTCTTTGGAAGGAATGCAACAAGTCGGTTAAACCATGCATATCAGGGTAAAGAAACCACTCCTCCTGTGGATTGGCCTGGCAGGGGTTCTGGCCCTTTTGTTGTTTTGCTGGCACTTCCAACAAGAACGAAGAGAAGCTGGGCTTATCGCAATTGATTGTGTTAATATTAGAGAAGTCAGACTCCTGAGCATCAGTGTGTACGGCGCCTTGAGATTTTGTTGAGTTCCCAATAAAATTCAAGGTATTTGTGGTCGTCTGGTTGGCGGGGGCCCGTTCATTAAGGTTTTGGGGGCTGAATTTATCATGTGAAATTGAAAATAATGTCTGCTGATTGAGAAGATCAACAGAAGGGTAGTGGTGGAGTATTTGTGCCTCAAAAACTTGGTTGTTTTGGTATTGTCTGAGTTCTGGTAGGAGGTGAGCTTTGGATGATAAGAGTTGGAGGCTTAGAACTGCGTTGGTTGCTTTGTGTCAAGCTTCCCAGCCCAATCACTGAGGTGACTGGGAACTTCTCCTTTTTTTTCGATGTGAGCACTTGTAGTGGCCTCACTCACCGAACCTGAGCTGATACTGATTTCATCTCTTGCTTTAGGGGCTATAAGGTCATTGCAGTGTCGATTAACAGAAGTGGATTTTATTACAACTTTTAAAAAGTCCGAAATCAGTGCCTGTTTGGTACTGAGTGATGCCTAATCGGGACTACAGAAGTGGCTTTGGTACTGCCTCCCCATTTTGCTTCTGAAGTCGCAGCTGTAGGTGTTTTTGATATGGCCTCAGTTGCTGGCATTTGTTGGGGTTGTGTCCGATAAGACTCCTGATTCTAGCCGCCAGTGTTTGTCTTCTTTAACTGAAGGACAAGAGCCTGGGGAGTTCATACCTGGGTGATCTTTGGGTACAGCCTCTTTGGCCTTTTCCTTGCCCTTTGGCTGGGGTGCACTTCTGACTTTCCCTGACTGCTTTCCCCGCTGCCCCCACCCCTAGTGGGGAGAAGATGGAGGATGAGTAAGACTGCGGTTGGGGTGGGGGGGTTCTGCGAAGTTGCTTGGAGCAGGTGCAGCTTGATCCGGTCTCAAGCTGGGTAGCAGTGTGAGGAGGGGAGGTGCAAGAGCAGGGCATTCTGGGGGCCGCAAGCCGCACCCAATCTAGTTGGGCCGCCTCTACGGACACTCTCAGGCACTTCACTCTGTGGCCTCCTGCTAAGGGAGGCCACACTCTCGCACTCTTGAAACCCACTAGTTGCCTGCTTGTGTGCCTCGCAGCGCACTGCTTGCTTGCCTGTTGTGCTTATTACCTTTGCCCGGCCTCCCGCCTCTTCTCCAAAATCACCGCCTCTGCCGCCTCCGTTCAGCTTCCCGGTGTTTACCGGGGTCTCCCGGGGTGTGCCTGATGTTGTGTGGGCCCACTGATTTGCTCTGTGGAGACAGCTGCAGAACAGGAGCAGGCTGTGGGCTGGGGAGGGCCGTGGAGGGCAGGGAGGGAAGTAACCAAGGGCCGTGAGCTGTCAGTTTGGCTTCTCCCCACACAATCAACTGCCAAACTGCTACTGCTGCTGCGGCGATCAGCGTGAAAACCTGGAACTGGATTTTTTTTTCCTGAATCAGAGATTCGTGGTCGAACGGGCCATGCGACTCACATTGAATAACAGATCACAGGTAGGGTCTCTCTTACAGTATAGACAAGTTCTCGCCACAGGGAAAACCTTAATTGATCTCACAGATATTTAGTTGAACCATAAAGAGGTCCGTGGCAATTGGCCCCAATTCAACACATTTGGCCAGAGGCTCGCATTCCCCCAAAATACCACAAAGCTAGATATCACATATAGATAGCAACGCTCAGCAGACCAGGACACGACATGAACACCACACGAAGCGATCACGCGTTCCTTCTGCCAGACATCTGGACACAATCACACTGGCTCACACTAGCTCTCCCTGAGGTCGAGAGCCAGCTGTGTCCTTTTCAGATGCCCAACCCTGTTAATTTACAACTGAGATGCTTTCCAAGAATGCAGAAATTGTTTTATTGTACCTCGCAAAATGTGTATAAAACGAGTCAAAACTTTGAACACTCAGAATCTTTCCTCCGATGCAGTCTGTCGAGACTCTCCTGCTTCTGCATTTAATGAAACCAAAATGTTCCTGTTTTGTAAAATGCCTCTTGTATTTTGATTTCTTTAAGGTAAATTCATAATCAAGCAACAGGTGACATGGTTTCACAGCTTAAGTAGGCACACAATGCTTGCTCTGCCACAGCTCTATCCACAAGACCCCATTTTTTGTTTCCTGCATGGTCCTTGACTGCAATAATCTTACCTGACCTGCATGTCAATATTCCAATCCTCTGTGGGATGTGGAAGCCCCCATAATTTTCCTGAATGCACTCCAATCCCCCAATAAAGTCCTGAAGTTATTTTGACATATGCCCTATTTCTTCCCTAGGAATCAGGACAGGTAATGCTTAGACAATGAGTCTTGGAAGGTGCTTATTTTAATCACTGTCATTCTCTATCTCTAGTATCTTTCATCTGGTATTGGCCCTACTAAGGGCTACTTGTAGCTGGTCACATTTTAGTCTTCAGCATGGATAGCATCCCCAAATAGCGGGTGGAGTCCTCAATGCTTACAAATGTTTGCCTCCACCATAGTGAGTGTGACTCCAACTCTTCAGTACCAGTGTTAAAGATTGAACTCCTTACAAGTCTTACAAAATCATGCAAAGTCCATCAGCACTAGACAATTTTCCCTGTTTAAAGAGACTTTATTGCATCTCCTACTTCGGCTTCTTCTTTAGGCCTCTGCACATCTATCAACTGCTCAAGTTAGCAGTCCTCTAAGAACCTGCTGCCCTCAGTTTCCCTTTCCCTTACAATTTTACTAAAGGTTGTTAGGGAAAGGGAAACTGAGGGCATCAGGTTCTTAGACTGCTTCTGCCTTCGCCCCCTCTTCTATACAAACTTCTTTTTGCTGTCCTAGTTTCTTGTATGTGAAATTTACTCTATTGTATCCTTAATTGCTGATCCAGTTTATGGCCAAACTTATTCTCATTGTAATAAAATCTTGTTTAGGCCTAAAAAGTGTCCTTTCTTCCTTGTTCAATTCCAGAAGGGATAGATACCCTTTCATACTATTAATTTCTAGCACTGTATTTGCCATTGTTTAACTTTCACAATACTGTGGCTTCTTCACATTTGCAAGGTTCTCTCAGTACTTTGTCCATCATTACAAGGTACTCTCTATTGCTGTGTACTTAAGAGCTGTGGCTGTACCCCTAGTATATACTTTCAAGGCATCCTAGATGATGGCGATAAAGAAATTCCTGTGCCTGTGTGCTAAGCTCCTTTCTGTGGAGCGGGTCTTTAAGTTGGTAGGCTTCCTGACTTTATGTGCCCAGGTCTGTCTTTTAAATGTTCTCAGTATATTTTGGCTGTCACAAAGGTAATGGATTCTGATGTATAACCTATGAACCGACTGAAGAAACAAAAATCAATATCTGCAAGAAGGAGGTGGCACCATATACCCAAAAGACCCATAACACCCTTTACTCTACAAAACTTCCCACTGGCTGCTATGGCCCCCAGACCCAGGCAACTGAATTGAATTAGTGTAACATTCCTGACAAAGCAAAAGTCCCCTCCTATATCTAATGTGGCCTCCATCAATTGAAACTGCACAGACAGGATCCTCCTGTATGTGTATGTCCTGACCCAAGGTCGGTCCATAAATATATTGATCACTGATCAGTTATGCCAAGCAGCAGTTCTTACCAAGCATCTCTCTGGTATTTGTCTCCCTGTTTGAGATGATACTTTGTTGGCGCACATTCTTCTTTACTAAAATGGCTTCAATGGCTGTCTTCGAAGAATGTGATGCAAAGAACAGGATTGGGTAGTCCCTATGCTTCAAACTGTTCTGATCTTTTCTCCTTAGATGTATATCCTGTAAGAAAATAAAATCTGGATTTTATAATCTCATTTATTGCCACAGTCTGTAAAGAGTCAGGCCTGATTATTTATGGCCCGAATTCATGAATACATTGATGTATCAGGACATACTGCTGTCTTTGCCAAGATGCAAACCATTCGTCACACTTCTGGCACCCTTTCTCGAGTAATCATTATGACCAAGCCATAATTACAATGTTTTTTTCCCCAAGATGCTGGCACCTGTAATCAACATTTCAAGTCTGCCTTTATACTTACCTCATTTGGTGGGTCTCATTCTCTTCAACACAGAAAGTCTCCCTGGGAGTTCAAACAGCTTCATTTTCATAGTTCTGGATTCTATTGTATCTTTTGCTGTATCTCCCAGTCATTTAATGTGATTATTCTTCAGTATCTGCTGACATGAAGTCCCACTTGCTACCCAGTCGATGAGCTTATCTTCTTTATTTAGTGCCACAGCCTTACTCATCTTCATTACAGATGCCCATTGTCTTCTTAATCAAGTCAATAGATGAGACTGCAATTTCTGCTTTTATCCTTTTAAATTTCAGACCCTCTTGGAAGGCCCATTGGCAGGGGCGGCTCCTCTGTTAAGGCGGAGTAGCGTCACCCCACTTCTTTTCAGCACTGCAAAAAGGTTATTATAGTTTTATTTTTCTGTGCTAAGACTATTTTGCAAGGCGTGGCTGAGCAGGGAGGAGGAGTTGGGGCACTCTTTAAGTGCACATGACTGTCTTGGGCCGGCCAAACAGTCATAAGCACTTTGCATGTTCTCCACTGGCTGTATTGTAAAGCCTGGGTAGAAAACATCCCCAGGCCTCCAGTCCCTGTGTGAGTGCCGAACCACGGTGCTCAGTCAATTACAACACTGCACTGCAGTGTTGTGGTTGGCTTAGGGGAGCCTGGGTGCTTCTTGTTGACACAGAAGGAAGAGAACAGAGGAGAGACGGCGGCTGACCCAGCCAGCCACCCGGCGACCCGCAGGTAAGTGATCTTTTTTTTTTTAAACCCCCTCCTCACTACTGCTGCCTGGTAGCAGCCGCCACTGCTCATTGGTATTGTATCTGTTTTTCCACGAATGCTTACTTGTTACAGTAAGCTCTCCATTCAGCAACTTAAAAGCAGCTGTGTTGAAAGAGTTGCACCTTACTTTCTCAAAAAGTATTCAAATGTGTTATCTTGCTTCTTGAAGAGTTTACTACTTTACAAGTGTGGGCAGTTAGTGGTTTTATTTGATTTTTTCTTTGGCCTTTATGCTTGAGACTAATTGGAAATGAGTCATCTTTCTCTAACATTTTTCTGAAGTGGACCTGAACACAGCCATTGCTATTCTCCTCTTCTGCTTGCTCATTCAGCTTCATGGTCATGATGTTTTTTCATCACAATCTATTCTTACGATCTTCGCATTTCTCTGTGGAAAGTTTGACCTGGGTTTTTCAGTGTCACGAATGAGTTTGTCACACATAGCTGTTATCTGACTGAATCATCTGATCTGCTTCTCATATCCAGGATCTATGACCGGCATTTCATTTTTTCAGTTAAATGTTTTTAATCCCCAAGTTGGATTTAAGGTGAACCAGACCATCTGCCAGTGATTTTCCAAATCAACATTAAAGGTTTGATAGACAATAGATCATTCTTTGTGAGCTGTGAGCTTTTATTGAGAGCTATCGCTTTATCTCAAACAGCCTCCCTTGTTTCCCTTAATAGTTGATTCTTTGCAATAAATATAGGTTTCCATTTTTATGGTGCTCTAATTACCTGTGAAACTGATACTTGTACATAGTAAACAATTGAGCAGTCATTGCCGTCTAGCAAGCTTAACTGGGTTGCCTACCCTCACACTACGGGGGCATGTCTGTCATCAGACGTCTAAATGTCTCAATGGATCGCAGACTTTAACTCAGTCCATGTCCATTTAGCACTTTCAATTTCATGAAGGTTGCTCACTGTCCTCTATTGCTTGCATTTACTTTCCTCACAGAGAAACACAGCACCCAGTATGCCTATGACACTATTTACAGTGCCACCATAATTTACTATAAGCAGGATATCTGTCTCTGTGGCCTCCCCATTCCAAGTTGGCCTGATTAGAAAGACACCATGGGTGACATCGTAGGTCCATGGGCTGTCAGACTCTACATAATCAATATTTCAGGCACATCTCTTTTCCAGTATCTCCCTTGCATGATTCAGGAGTGCAGTGGTAACTCCTTTCCTTGCTATAAGCCTTTCTGCTGTACAGCGCCTCATAGGCACTGTGGTGATGGTGGCTTTCTCACCAGCCATGGGGAGGGGTGTGGTATACTGTGTCCAGGCACAGTGGCCTATAGACCCTCACCTAATTTACCACCACACCAATATCGCGGATCTCCGTCTCACTCCTTCACCACTTCCAGATCCCCAGGTAGGTCTTCCAACCACCAGGTAAGAGTTTTCCGCCCTCTCGTGGGTCTCTGCCTACAAACACGCCTCAGAGCTCTTGGAAGCCCCTCCTACCCCAACATCCCCTGACTCCTTTTTCCTGTAGCACAATTTTGTGAAATAATTGTTTATGTGCTGATTGTCTATGGTTGCACTATAGTTTCAAGTTTATTTATTTATGATATCGGAACTCAATTGAGGTCCACATAAAAATTCAAACAAGCAGTAAACAATAAAATATCATAGAAAGGTATAATGTCAGTTTGTCAATATAACGGTAGGAAGCATTTAAAATAATGAAACAATTTAAAACAAAACATTTCATTTGGAGGGTTAAACATTGCTTCAATAAAATCAGAGGCTGTAAGGATACCCATTTGCAAACACATAGGTCTTAACCATTTGCGTCTAAATACCATAAGTGCCGGACATACAAAAATGACATGATACACATCCTGGGAATTGGTATTACAAAAGTCGCATATGTCGGAACGGCCATACCATTTAGATAAAAGACAATTCAAAGGGAGTAAGTTTTGCCTTAACAAAAGGATGAAACGCCGAACTCCATGGGGGAGATTCCAGGATATGTATAGCTGAGGTTTGTTCATTAGACAAAAACCCACTGGAATGGAGCATTCCTCTCTTCATTTTATTCTTCCCTCTGTCTATTCTATAACCTAGCTCCCAGGAAGCCGATTTTAATATCGATTTTAATTGGACCGTGGAAAATGAAAAAAGATCTGATTCATCTAACTGTAATAATGCAACAGCTTGTCGAAAATTTCTTACAATTAGGGAATAAGCATTAAAAGTACCCAACAGTTCATTTTTTATGAGATGCCTCAATGTACCCGGCATTCCTTTAGCTAAGTTAAATATCCAACGCACCACACTCGCAACTGCTTGGGCCCAGGAACTACGCAATCCGGATTCCTGTCTCAAAGAAGACGTGGAATTCGCGGTGCTTACTGAGGTGAGGATGCGTAATATTTTTCCTTCAATGGAATCCAGAAACTCCCATCTTGTCATATCCACTATTTCTAGTCCATACATAAGGGATGCAGGGATTTTTGCTCGGAATACCTCGAGCAATAGGGAGAAGTGCCTTCTACCTGTCGCCTTGTAAAGAGAAACAAGGCTCTTCCCTTGAGCAAGAGCTTTCCTGCTATTATTCTCAATATGTGCTATGTCACTTAGATTACTCGTGACAACCTTTCCAAGGAAAGGATAGGATTTGACTACTTCTAGTCTTTCACCCCCAACAGACCAGAGATAATTGTCATAATTGGATTTTTTCCTTCCCCGGAAACACATTATTTTACTTTTTGAAATATTTATTTTTAGAAAATGAGCCTCAGCATAGGTATTCAGGGCATGTAGTCGACCATTCAAACCTTTTGGGGCGAGGTCCAAAATTAAAATATCATTGGCGTACATTAGGCATACTATTGGGGTTCCCCCTAAAACTGGGGAAATGCCATTTTTAGATAATAATAAAGCCTGGCGGAGATCTGCTATGTATAAAGAGAACAACAAAGGAGCCAACAGGCATCCTTGTTTAAGTCCATTAATCGTGGGAATAACCCTAGATAGTCCTCTCTCTCCTCCCATTAATACTCTGCACCAAGTATCTGTATGTAGGGCAATAACTAGTCTTAACAAACTAGAGGGCATCCCTAAATCAAATAACTTACTCCACAACCAAGATCTATCAACCTTGTCAAAGGCCGTGGAGAAGTCAATAAAAGCACCATATATATTTCCTCCACGGACTTTGATGTATTTTTCTGCCAGAATCTGGAGAGTCGTGAGATTATCTAGGGTACCATGTTGTTTCCTGAAGCCAGTCTGTCAAGTGGTAATATTCCTTTAGAAGATACCCAATCATTTAGGGAATTAAGTAAACATTTCGCAAAAACCTTACCAGTGGCGTCTAGGAGGGCTATTTGTCCGTAGTTTTTAGGTAAATCTCTTGCCCCCTTTTTAAAGAGGGGAACCAATAAACTCCCTTTCCAGGAATATGGAACAATGCCACTGGTAAAGCAGAATCTAAAGACTGGGTATAACATTTTTCCCCACAATGCACTTTGAGATTTTAAAACAGAAATGGGGACTTCGTCAGGGCCCATTACACCTGATGTGCGCAGGCCCTTGATTGCGGAAACAATTTCCAATTCAGAGGGAGGACCATAAGGTAACGAATTCTCCTGTAGCTTCGCTGGGTCAAACGTCACATTATTGCCACTATACAGATGCTGAATAAAATCAACCCAAGATTGCTCACTAATGGATATCGGTAAGGGTCTAGATCTTTGTCATCCTTCTCCGATTATAGACCAGAAGGTCTTGGCCTGCCCACTTCTGGATGCCTCACGGAGTTTAACCCAGATAGTATCTTCTTTATCTCGTTTTAGTCTGGCCTTTATCCTATTTCTCCTTCTTCTTAAAAGAGTTATCCTTTTACTACGTTCAGGGATAAAGGAGAGGTACTGATCCCTAACCAATTTGTTTATTTTTATATTTAAATAATAAAGGTCAGAAGGGATTTTAGTAGTTATTCTCCTAGGAGGAGGTTTTTTAGCTTTGGATTGTAGGGTACGTAAAAAGGAAGCGAAACACAGTAGTTCATTCCCTTTCCAAAGGTGTAAGTTCTCTACTGTGTGTTCCAATATATTAACCAAGTTTTTAATAGCCCCTGGGTGCCAGTAACAAGTCCCTGCACTATAGACTTTTAACGCTTTGTAAATGTGTGATTGTGAACAAGAGTATTGTCTGTCTATTTATTTTATAGTTACTAAGTACACAGTGTTAAATGGTTCACAGGTGTGTTGTTTCCTAAATAAACGGATTCATTTCATGAAATTGCCCTCCTTACATATAAACCATGAATGTTGTGGTTGTATATGACATAAATCTGACATCTTGTAAGTCATTAATTTGCCTTCATGCACGTCATATATTTTCGCTCGTGTTTAATGAGCTATCAATTTGTTCCCCTAATCTGTGCATTTTATCTAAAATGATTTTGAATTTGTTGAAGTCATTAACGCATTCTAATGTTCATCGTGAAATTTCCCTTCTGTTTTGTACTGGTTGGTCCTACAAGAGTTATGGGTATTCCTAGATAGGCAAATAAGAACTCAGTATCCTATTGCCAAGAAGTCCTACTGTACGAACTGTCATTTGATGATCACCTTTATTTGTTACTTGTCTTTTTGTCCACCTTTTCATGCCTTTACTGTAAAGCGCTCTGCTACCTTCGGGTCTTGTTAGCGCTATAGAAAACTTCTAAATAAATAATAAATAAAAATTAATTTCTCAAAAAATTATTCTCAGGGCCTTGGCCTGTCAGTCATACATTTATTTTTAGAAAAACCACAAGATCAGTTATGACATGAACCAAGGTTACAGTAGCCTCAAACTTATATGATTGAATGACCGAGTAGTGAGCAACTGGACCCAGCCACACGGCTTTTTGAATAGTCAGTTTCAGTGCATAGCATTGCATTAGCCTCTTGGACAGATCTAGGCCTAGAGCTCCGTCTGAAAGGGTACATATGTGCATGCCTTTTTATTTAGAACGTGATCACTCTTCAGTTTTCGACACTGACCGCCGAGCAGCAGGTCAGGCACAGGGTGTTACTGGGAGAAAATGTTATCGTCTGAGTTAACAAGGTAACGGATCTGGCAATTAGGCACGGATTGTAGGGACAGGCTGGACTCCTCCTCATGTAAGAAGTTCACTGGCCGCCACCCTTACCCCACCCTCTTAAGCGTTTTTGAATGTTGTAGCTGTCACTTATAAAGAAAACCAGGAACTTTGCCGGACTGTGAGTGGCTGGTATTTCGCTGTATGGTTCAAGTGGCACAGAAACATAATGGCAGCTCCCAGCTATTGACACGAGATTCATTCTGTTAAGGCAGGCTGAAACAGCTTGGAGGCGTGCCCTGCTCCCATTCCTTAAATGTAGGCTTGGAAACTTAACAACATCACTGTTTCCTCCAAGCAGTGCAATCTGGAGGCTGAAGTGACTCTAAAATCTGTACGCTGCAACCTCCCTGACAGAGTTACCTGCCTACTCTCAAAAAGTTTCCTCAAAATGTTCTGGTACCTTTTTTCTGATCCATTACATACAGGAGCTAAGAGGGAAAAGACGCAGGTTGCCCTCCACTCACAAGTATTCATAACAAAAAACCTGCTCTGTATCTGATAGAGTGTCCTGAACATCACCTGCCTCCCTTCCTGGTGAGTATACTTATAGTACATGCAATACTTCTGCTGTACTTACAGGGTGTTCCTATCTTCTTCCTAAAAAACAACAATTCTGCCTGTGTCTATGACTCCACCACCGGTTCTTAACAACCATTCATCATGAAAAGTGTGTGAAAAGTGGGAAGGTGCCTCACGGAAACAACCGCCAGGAAACTACTGATAGGTACTCATCAGTGTGTTCCACTTATCATCATCGTTACCTTTCCACTGAAAAATAAATGAGCAGATAATGTGTCCAACTCAATTGGTGAAAAATCTAATAAACCTGACCCCTTCATGAATTGTATGGTTCTAACCCACTAAAAACGAGGTAGACAACCCCTAGCACTATGGCCCATTTTATTCACTGCTGAGTGTCTGCTCACATTTAAAAACAAAGGGCTACTGTCGTACTTCGTTTTAATTTATATGAAGCCGACATGTTTTATTGATTAATACTAAGGTATTAGAGCTGTGAAGTCACAGTGTGGCGTGGACTAACCCTTTGCCCTGCAGAAGTTGCCGATAAGTAGTGTTAGGCAATGAAACATGTTGGCTTCATATAAATTAAAACGAAGTACGACTGCAGCCCTTTGTTTTTAATGTGAGCAGACACCCAGAAGTTCACAAAAATGTATTTCTTTAGGAAGAAATCCAGTCCACCCACCTAGAGAATAGTTGTTATTGGGTTTCTCTACACGGCTGCTGGAAAAGCCGGGCTATGTAGTCTGACCTTTTAAGAGGTTGCAGGGTTATGGACATTTTGTTGGTGGCTGTGGTCATTATTAGATGGCTATATCCTGAGTTGACTGCATATTGAAATAATGTTGCCCAGTACTGAGTTTCATGAGGGTAAACCTTTTGCAAAGTTGCCCCGTCTACCATCTTCCCACTTGGTGCTTGCTGAACCATACACTTCTTTCCCTCCTTTCAGCACATCATTCTCAAATCAACTGAAAGGCTATGGAAGTTTCTCAGCCCAGATGTCTCTTTATAGAGATTCAGCTCAGCAAGATCCTGTGCTGGCATCAGATCTTCTGTACGTGGGAGACCAGGTGTTCCTCATCGTGGAGGTGCCAGATCTGGACGAGAGTCAATTCTCAATGCTGGTGAAGTCACTGTTTGCCGCTCCAGTTGCCAATCTCAGCTCAGTTCCTCAATACAATCTGATTACAGAAGGGTATGTACACCCATTTACACGTATATTCTATAAGATAATGCATGGATAAGCAATGCCTCAAAATGACCAAATATGAACAAACACCATGTAATTGACTAAGAAGTACAAAAGGGGCTAAAAATAGTAAAGTATTGATTTTTTTATTGAACTACGAAGTCAAGACAGAGTCAATATAATTAGAGTTTGGCAGCCACAAGTGACTGTGATATATTTGCTCAATTCATTTGTTAGTACTCATTACATATTTTATTATCTACAAGGGTAAATTTTCTATGTCACAATGTTCCAAATGGTTGACTCTGCACAAGCTAAGGGAAATAACTCTACTGCTTTTGTCAGTTTAACTGATGGGCATTTGGAGACCTGGAAAATGATGGTACTATTAAAAGCCCTGCTGATTGGTATTACTAAGCAAAATTTGACCTCTATTTGTATATAATTTGCCCATCAAAAGTCAATTTTTCTTGAATTTTTGCCATCTTTGATCTTGGCAAAATTCTACTATATGAGGTAATCACCATTTTTACGAGGACAATTTGTGCGTAATGTAGTCTCACCTTTTTTTTGTTGCGATGTTTCCTCATTGATCCAGTTTGTACGTTATTATGTTGCAATTATCAGCAATTTTCAGCTCAAGCAACTCAAGCTTTTTTGTTCTGCTACAGTTGTCCAACTCCCACAATGGTATGATCAGTGCTACAGGGAACCCGCATGAAATAAAGTTATAAATAATGAATTTAAATGCAAATTGTTATTATGTGAATTAGCCATCGCAAATGGTGAACTGAAGTTGACACACAAAACACTTTGACCCCTGGTCTCTAGCATTATGTAGAGTACTGGGCCAATACAAAATTCTATTTTATTGACAAATTTTAAAGCACGCTATACCAGCCATGAGTGTTTTGTGATTTCTGAAATTGATTAATTAATTAAGAGGAAGGGAGCAGTGAAACAATAACAATTTGACTGAATTATGTAAGAAGATCTAAGTGGATCAAATAAGATATCGGCATTATCAATATGAAAGTGGCAGTCTGGTCACCAGTGAAAAACCTGCTGGCACAGGCCTGTTATTGAAACCCTTTTGTTAATCTGGCACATTTTAATTTGAAAAAGGATCCTGTCTACACGTTTATACAAATGAATTGTACAATACCATCCAAAGAGGAATTTCCTTTAAGACCGAATCTTACTTCAATAAATCGCCCTTCATCTAAACATCACATCACCATAGTCTGTGATTTTGTGTGTTCTCTCAATCCAGTCATATAACATCAAGAATCCATTGCCTTCAATAGTCATCCTATCAGTTTACCTTAACCAAAGATTTGTGCTATCTCCTAACTCATTCATATAACAGAGAGAGTCTATTGCTTCTAATGGTCAACCTATCGCATTACCATAGCCAATCATTTGTGCTGTTTCCAAATTCATTCACCTAACATAGATGGTCTATTGCCGCCGATGGTGCTCCTGTCATACTATTACAGCACCTTTGGTTAGCATGTTTATCATCATTATGGAATAATGAATTGTCTCTGTATCACTGCCATCACATATGACTTCAATGGGCCCCAAGAAGCAGGGTGTAGCATGCCCGAGTGTGTTTAGATAATTTGTTACACTGAACCAAGTTCAGGATCTATTTGTCATGCATGAGGGAATATTTACCCATCCATCTCATAGTGACTACATTTGGCCAGTAGCAATGCCATTGAAAATTGACACACATTGCCCTCTGTGTTTTGGGGCATCTACAACATATCCTAGAAATGTCACCAGCTAAGTTCTCGGTAAATTCTAATTTGTCATTACACTTACAGTTTCAAATATTTCCGAACCTGACACTCCCTTCCCCAATCTTGCAACTCCTGGGCAGGACAATGCAAGGTGAAAGAAATCTGCATTCTCTATATTACATCTAAGACAGGTTGTTGATATGTTTTGAACATAATGAGCAATTATCTAAGGGTATAATTTAAGTCTCATGTATTTATTTGAAGTGCACTAACTTCTGTTTTCTAATATTTTTATTGAGTAGAAAAAAACATAAATACATTGAGGAGTTTTATAAAATAAGACAAAGAGAAGAGAAAGAAGAATCTTTTCAAAATTCACTTCAATCCAATCACAGTCCAATCCAATCCAATTCAATTCGCCTAAGAATTTTCGTTATTGACTTGGGAGGGTACAAGGTGCAGTCAGTATTTAAAGTGCAGAGTGCAGTAATCTCGGCATGACCTAGTTTGTAACAGCTGTTCTACTCCGGAAGTGATCACTATCACAATCTTAGAAGAAACATGTATAATTGGCAATTAAGGAAGTAAACGTACTACTCAGAAATATCGATTGTAATGTCTGGTTCTTCCCCCTGAAAGTACACTCTCAAGCCTTTGTAGGAACAACAAGGATTTATTGCTTATTAATACAAGTAGCAGAGCCAGGGCGCCGAGCGTCTTACTATGCCTAGCTCCGGTCGCCAACTGCCGTTTCTGTGTTCGCGCCTTCGCACTGATTCCCTTCTGCGCATGCGCGCGCTCCTGACGCTCCGGTCTATGGCGTGACGCGTCATCGCGTACACGCGCATAGACTAGAGCGCACACCACATATCTCCCCCCTTTTAATATACACAGGATAACATTCCCCCCCCAGCTGCTGGTTGTCCGGGGGACAAAAGTCAGTGTCTATGAGGGGCGCAGGGGGTGACCCACCCTATTGTCCATCCATTATAAAGTCTCTGTAACGCAAGGGCGCAGTGACAGGCCTGCCACTGCGGGTGTGTCTTACCGGCATGTCTTCTTCCACCTCCGTCTCACCTCGTGATCTCTCACCAACTCTCGAATCTCCTCTCTGTACTGCCTCCGCTGGTGCCTCTTCTCTGTCGGTGGACTCAGTGTTGGGCGCCTCTATCTCATTGTCCACTTCTGCACTTTCCCACTGGTCTACCGCATTGTGCTCCTGTTGGGGTCTTGCTTCTTGGCCATCCAACCGTATCTCTTCCTCCTCGGTTTTGGGCCACACTATTATCTTGTTAACTCTGGCCATGCGGTCTTGGGACCATACCTTCCCGTCGCTGAGGAGGGCCGCTCTCCCTCGCACCTCCTTGACCTGTAAGGGCTGGCTGAACTTACTTTCACCTTTCCTTTGCATGGTAGGGAGTCTGACCCTGACCCACTCTCCTTCTTCCAGCCCTGATTCCCTCGCATTTCGTCGTCTGTTGTAGTGGGAGGCATAGATCTTCTGGGCCTTCTCCAGGTTGTGCTGCACCACTGCAGGGGACCACTTGCTGGTAATGGTCTTTTCCCTCCACACTACGTTGTCCCTTGTGAAGGGATGTCGACCCCTTAGTACCTGGAACGGGCTGTACCCCACGGCCGTGGGGGTGATCCGGTAGGCCCACAGCATGCTCATGACTTCCGTCTCCCAGTCTTTGCCCTGTGAGATAGCCGCCTGTATGGATCCCATGAGCACGCGGTTAAACCGCTCCACTTGGCCGTTGCAGGCGGGGTGGTAAACATCTGTGTGCCTCGACTCAATCCCATTCCTCCTCATAAACCGGACCCATTTGTCCGATACAAACTGTGGACCATTGTCACTGAGAACAGATTTGGGTATACCCTCTCTCAAGAAGACGGACGTCAGGAATTTCAGAATTGTGTCCGTTTCCATGGATTCTTGTATGTCCACTTCGGGCCATTTGGAGTACTTGTCCATTATGACGCATATGTATTTGTTCACTCCTCTGCTGTCCAGGACGGACCCCAATATGTCTATAGCTACATTCTCCCAGGGACCTTGTGGGGTGTCGAACTTGCCCAGTGCTGGTCTGAGTGGACGTAACACCTTGTCCGCTCCCTGGCACTGCCCACACTCCCTCACTTGTCTTTCAATTTGTGCGTCCATACCCGGCCACCAGTACATCTGCTTAACTCGTGCCTTGGTTTTCACAATGCACAAATGACCCTCATGCAGTTGCATCAACAGTTTGGGTATTAGGGAGTCCGGGGGTATGACCCTCTCACCTCTATACAAGAATATCCCCGAATCACTTATGGAGAGTTCTTCCCTCATCTCAAAGAACCTCCGCACTCCTTCTGCCAGCTTCTTTTTGTCCGGCCAGCCGGAGGTGAGGTGTCTCTTTACCTCCGTTTTCTCCTCATCCCTTTCGTAGGCGGCTTCCCATTCCTGGGCACTGATCGACGTCTCATGGTCTTCCATGCTGGCAACCATTTCTTCCTTGTCCTGGGCCTCCTCCGGCGCCTTCTCCATGGCCGCAGCCCGGTTGAGGTAATCAGCGACCCTGTTTTGTGTTCCTGGCAGATATTCTACGTCATAGGTGTAGTCCAGCAGTTTCAAGGTCATTTTTGCAATCCTTGGGGTCGCTGTATCGTGGCCTGAGGAAGTCAAGACTTTCACGAGTGGCTTGTGATCTGTTCGGAGTTTGAATCTGGTGCCCCAAATAAACTGGCGAAACTTGTTCATCGCCCAGGTGACCGCCAGCATCTCCTTTTCGATCACACTGTACCTCTGTTCCGTTGGGGATAGTGCTCGCGACGCGAAGCTGATCGTCTCCGTGGACCCATCTTCTCTCTCTTGCGCCAAGACCGCCCCCAAGCCTTTGTCGCTCGCGTCGGTGGTCACTATGGTCTTGCCATCGGGCACGTATCCTTGTAGTGGGATGGCCTGGCTGATGCAATCCTTGACCGTGTCAGATTCAAGTTGAGCCTCCGCATCCCATTCAAATTTTGTCTTGTCCCTGATCAATTGCCTCATTTTGTGTGTTCTGGTGGCAAAGTGTCTCACGAATTTGCTATAATACTCGGCCATTCCCAGGAATGACCGCACTTCTTCCTTGGTGCATGGGGCCTTGGCATTTTTGATCGCCTCCACATTCTGTACCTTCGGTGAGATGCCATGTGTCCCTATTTCGTGACCTAAGTACGTCACGGCCTGGGTCCCGATCCTGCACTTACTCCATTCTGCCGTCATGCCTTTGTTCTGCAGCACCCCTAGGACTCTATGCAGCTTCTTGTCGTGATCTCCTCTGGATGAGCCCATCACCAGGATGTCATCTTGAAAGTACTGCACCCCTGAGATGTCCTTGAACAATCTGTGCATCAGCTTCTGAAACACAGCCGCAGCGGATGCTAGGCCGAAGGGCATTCTCCTGAATTGGTAACACCCAAAGGGTGTAATGAAGGCCGTGTACTTCCTGCTCGCTGGGTGCAGCTCTATCTGGTAGTACGCTGACGTGAGGTCTATTGTGGAGAAGTGGGTGACGCCTTTCGTTTTGGCTAGCATCTCCTCGATTCTGGGGAGTGGGAATCTCTCCACGACGAGCTTTTTGTTGAGCTCACGAAGGTCCACACAGAGGCGGACCTTGCCGTTCGGTTTCTTGACCACCACCAAGGGTGAGAGCCACTCCGCACTGTCCACCGGCTCTATAATGCCTTGCTCTTCCAGTTTCATCAATTCTTGTTGCACCAACCCGCTCGTGGAAATGGGTATATTCCGGACTTTATGCACAACTGGTACTGCCCCTTCCTTGAGGACCATTTTATGTACAAATTTGTCCAGTTTGCCCACTGTGCCCTCGAAAACTTTAGGGTATGCCGATCTCCAATCTTCGTCTTTGTGGAGGGGCCACTCATCCGTCAATAGTATCTGTTCCTTTCCCCCAGGGTTGAGGATGATGCCCAGGTCCCCGGCGTCTCTCCATCCCAGAACCGATGGGCCTCTTTCCGCCACATACAGGGTGCACGTGGCTGTCCTCCCTCTGAATTCAAACTCAAAGTCTCGGCACCCCACCAGGGGAATGGCGTTCTCGGTGTACGATATGGGCCTGATGTCCGGAGGCCATAAATCCGGCCCCACGACCGGTGCAAAATCTTCTTCCCAGATGGACCTTTGCACAATGGTCCAGGGGGATCCTGAGTCGACCGCCACGTGTACTTTCACCCCTCCAATGAGCATGTCCGTGCGGGGCTTATCACTTCGCCTCCCTGCCACCTCCAGCACTTGGTCTTCGATGCACAGCACCAAATCGCCCTCGTCCAGGTCATCCTCACCGCTCACGTCCGCGGTGGCTGCTTCTACGCACTTGACGGAGGATTTTGACCCCTTCTTCCGACACACCTTTTCAAAATGGCCGGTCAAACCACAGAACGCGCATCTGGCACGGAACGCAGGACAACGTTGGTCCTGGGCTGTGTGCGCCGTGCTGCCACACCTGTAGCACGCAAACTTACTGCCGGGGCTGGGGCGACCCGTCTGTTTCCCCGACCCTCTGGAGTCTTTCCTCGTGTCTCCATATCTGCTTTTGGAGTTACTGGATTGAGGTACCTCATCAATTTTGTTAATCATTTGTCTCGGCACGCTTTCCCGTTTTGCTGCATCAGCGCCTCGTTTAGACATTTCTGCTTTCTTGACCATTGCTACCACTTCCTTGAGAGACGTTTCATTCATCGCCCATAATTTGTCCTGGACGGCTCTGCTGGTCGTATGCATCACGATCTGATCTTTTATGTATTCATCTTGGAGAACACCATACTGACACGTGATGGCCAAGCGTCGGAGGGCTGCCACATAATCGTCAATGGATTCTCCCACCTCTTGTTTTCTCTGCTGAAAGTTGTAGCGATCTATGGAGACGCATACTGCTGGACGGTAGTAGCTGTCCAAGTCATCGAGTGCATTCTTGAAGACGTCTGTCTCTGTTGCACCCCTCTCCTTGGGTACTAGATTCTTGAACACCCTCGCCCCTTCAGGGCCTAAATTGTGAAGCAACAGTCTCTTCCTTCTTGCCGGGGTGTATTCCGCTTCGGCCTCGTCTTCCAGAGCTTCAATGTATTTAAGGAAGTATTCTTTCCAGTCCTCCCATTTTAACTGCGGCTCACCCGGTCTGGGCAGGAATGGCACCGGTGCCATCAAGGCTGAGGCTTGATTTGCCATTCTGGCTTCACCTCTGGGGTCTGCCACCTGAGCACCTGGCTGGATGGAACCCCTGGATGCTCCTGCACTCCCTGCTGCGTCCCCTTGGCTCCTGGGACTGCCTGGGGTACTGTCTCTTGTGGGCAGCGTGGGGTTATCTGCCTGTGTCTCTTCCTCTGACTTGGGGGTGGTGCCTTTGGTTGCCAGGGTGCTGGCTGTAGGTTCTGTTTCCTTGGGCAGCACTGACCTGGTGGTTTGCGCTGTTTCCCGGTCTTCTCGTGATCTCTGCGCTGCTGCCACGCCCTGCGCTCGTGCTGGTGGTTGTCCTGTCCCTCTGGCTGATGAGGGGCTGTTTGGGGGTATAGCTCCAGCTCTCTGTGCACGGTGGTGTTCTGCGTGCCAGCCTCGTCGCCAATGTAATGTCTGGTTCTTCCCCCTGAAAGTACACTCTCAAGCCTTTGTAGGAACAACAAGGATTTATTGCTTATTAATACAAGTAGCAGAGCCAGGGCGCCGAGCGTCTTACTATGCCTAGCTCCGGTCGCCAACTGCCGTTTCTGTGTTCGCGCCTTCGCACTGATTCCCTTCTGCGCATGCGCGCGCTCCTGACGCTCCGGTCTATGGCGTGACGCGTCATCGCGTACACGCGCATAGACTAGAGCGCACACCACATCGATGACTAAACATGTTCACTCAAAGAAGAAAGTACGATATTAGCGATAAAACCAGGTTAAAAACATCTGTTCTAATCCATAAACCTTGAATACTGATATGTGCAAAAAGCAATCATGGTGTAAACGTACTAGTCCAAAATATCGATTACTAAACAAGCAATATTAAAGGTGCAAGGTGCACTATTATTCTGCGTGGCCTAGGTAATAGCATTAGTTCTACTCCAGAAACAAACAATAATGCAATTATTAGAGAAACGTGCAACTGACAGTTAAACATGAAAATGTACCACTCACAAATATAAACTGCTACACATATCTTCCCACAAAATGCAAAGTGAAGTATTGACGAAAACACCAGGTTTAAAATCTTTGTTCTGTTTCATTCACATATACTATTACATCTTTAGAAAGACACGTGCAAATCAGACTTAAAGTGCCATCGTGCTACTACAAAATACCGATTACTGAACATGTATATTTTGCATTGATTTTCCTTCTTTTTCTGACCTTTCTGTCCAACCTTCCTGTAACCTTCTTTGTTTTCTTCACTCCTCATACGCTTCTTTTCATACTACTCAATTTTTTAAATTAGCAGTATTTTTACTTTATAAAATGTATTACTTCTAGATGAGGAGTGCCTTATGAATAAAGTGCATTAGCAAACAAAAACTACGCAATGACGTGAAGAGTAAAGATATGACCAGCTAAAAGGCTAATATGCCAAAGGAATTAGGGGAACCATATAGTAGTTTCATCCAGATCACAATCGTCTCTGAAATATTGCCAGAGAGTAGTAAATATTTTAAACCCCCCCACGCGCTTTGCATACACTTCCTCAAATTTCATGATGTGACACATTTTCACATTCCAGTCATGGATTGTCGGGACCTTAATGGTCCTCCAGAACTGGGGGCTAAAAGAACATGCAATCTCATTGCTATTGAAATGTTGTTGACCTTTTGATAATTGACAGCTCCATTTCGAGACACCAAATAACGAAAGGGTGGCCTTTGGGAGTATTATTGTCTCAGTAGCCTGACTGATGGCTTCAAACAACTTCTGCCAAAAATCAACAAGATGAGGGCAAGAAAAAAAGTGTGAAGCCAACCTCCTTCTCCTTGTTGTTTGCAACGAAAACAATCATTCGAAACCACTGGATTCATTTTATGCAACATTTCCGGGGTGTAAAATGCTATCCATATAGACAGGAATAACGTTCTTTTGAGATTTGCTGCCCGGAGGGATATATCTCCTATCTCTGCAATGGCATTCCAATCTCTCTTATAGATAGAAATGTGTTATCTCTTCTACCCTGGGAAGAAAACTAGTTAAATCAAACAGTGGGAAAGATCTAAGAGCCCGTCTATACCAATCGCCTATTCCTAGCAACCTGCTCTTCACCAGAGCTCTGCTGATTATATGGAGGTCATAACTTTCACTTTTTATTGTGACCTGCAAAAAATGTTTCATCTGGTGAAAATTAAGAAATGTGGTACACATTGATGTTTACTCCTCATTATTAATTCTTCCCAGGAGATAAATTTGCCTTGAACAAAGAAGTTGGCATACATCTTAAAACCTATAGAGTTCCATAATCTCACCTCACCATCTGCTAAGGAGAGCCCGAGATAACTACCCTCCTGCAACGACAATGACACCCATCAAAGGGTGTCTTATGAAGTTTACTCACACCAAGCATCCGCGCTACAACATCTCGTAAAAATGTATATCTGCTCTTCTTTGGTAATTTGGAGGCTTTTATAAAAACTGGTGGGCTAATTTCTGATTCCTGAATCATTTTATCAATAAAAACATGTCTATTGCTTTGTACCCATTTAACTATCTCAAGAGAATATCCAACAAAACGGTCTGATAATACCTTTGCATATTGGGCAGCTCGCTGTACTTGTGCTCTGACCTGCTGGAGATTGCTGTCATCAACCTACTTCTTGCGGAACCCGCTCCGTGGGTCCCGCTGCGCTGGGAGTCTTGCCTGCTGCCATCGGAAAGGGGACGCTGAGGGAAGTTCATTTGCCGGGGCTGCGAGCGAGTGCGCGCGCTCAACTCGGACTGCATATCCCAGGAGCGCCCGCCTGCCTGCCTGATCAGTTCCACCTGGGCCGCTCTCCCCGACCCCTCCCCCCTACACGGAGCCCTTATTAACTGCATCTTTGGACCTGGCGAGTGGGACGCCTCGCTGTACTTGTGCTCTGACCTGCTGGAGATTGCTGTCATCAACCTACTTCTTGCGGAACCCGCTCCGCGGGTCCCGCTGCGCTGGGAGTCTTGCCTGCTGCCATCGGAAAGGGGACGCTGAGGGAAGTTCATTTGCCGGGGCTGCGAGCGAGTGTGCGCGCTCAACTGGGACTGCATATCCCAGGAGCGCCCGCCTGCCTGCCTGATCAGTTCCACCTGGGCCGCTCTCCCCGACCCCTCCCCCCTACACGGAGCCCTTATTAACTGCATCTTTGGACCTGGCGAGTGGGACGCCTCGCTGTACTTGTGCTCTGACCTGCTGGAGATTGCTGTCATCAACCTACTTCTTGCGGAACCCGCTCCGCGGGTCCCGCTGCGCTGGGAGTCTTGCCTGCTGCCATCGTAAAGGGGACGCTGAGGGAAGTTCATTTGCCGGGGCTGCGAGCGAGTGCGCGCGCTCAACTGGGACTGCATATCCCAGGAGCGCCCGCCTGCCTGCCTGATCAGTTCCACCTGGGCCGCTCTCCCCGACCACTCCCCCCCCTTCACCTATTAGCGACCTCATTCTACATTAAGCCCCTTGTATCCCCGCTGCGCGGGAGCGCCGGGAGAAGCCCGGGACAAGGGCGGGACCGTCTGTGGCAGTCCGGGGCCGCTGGAGGCCGGGCCGGGCCACGCCATTAACATCTACGGTCCAGGTACTGATTAACCCACTGACTTTGTAACTGATTCGTGAATTGCTAGTTTTTTTGGTGGGCAGAAGGGGGGTTTCTTGCACTATGGCTTGCTCAACAAGTACCTCTACCCTGTTGCCTCCTGTGGGTGAAGCAGAGCCTGCTGTCATGGGCCCTCTTGACTCTTACTTCAAGCGTTTGCCACAGGATATTGATAAAGAGATCGCTCTGGCGGAAAGACGAGCCGGGCGTAGGCTCTCGATAGAGCTTTTGAGAAACCCGCCCGAGAAAAATCAAGGTCTGAACTTTCCTGCGCTGGTTACACCTCTGTCATCCATTGTTTTACCAGCCACCCAGGACCTATTACTCGACTTGCCTTTGTACACTGAGTTAGCTGCTAATTCTTCATCGGACACTGTAGCAAATCTATCTGTTGCGCATTCTGATGTACCTAGCCAATTAGCAAAAGGGAAAGGAGCTTTAGAAAAACACTGTGTACAACTGGAAGCGATTAAATCTAAGCCCGGTGTTAAAAGGAAATGGGGAGTCACTGTAAAAAAATCACAACCTCAAAAACCTGCAAGAAAGTACAGGAAGCTGGGTACTAAATCGTCTTCAAGCCATGTCCCTCCAAAGAATGGCGTATTAATGCCAATGGAGGAGGCTGAAGCAGCCCCAGTAGAAGTGGACCCTATAATCATGGTGCCTTCGACAATGTTGGCGGTGCCAGTCCCAGATCCAACTATCATAGCACCTTCGGGGTCACTATCTCCCAATCACGATCTCCTGTTAGAAGTAGAAAAATTAATGCGTTCCCTTCTAAATCCCGTAGAACTAAGACTTAAAAAGCTAGCTGAACAACTGGACCATCTAGAACAAGCTAGCCTAGATAACTTTTTTTCTATTAAATCTCTAATCAAGTCTGGCAAAAAAACGGGTGAGACTGGGAAACATCAACAGACAGTCGATAAAGATCACGGAGCCGTGTTGGTTGATTTACAATCCCCGCCTGTAAGTGGCATTCCTGTACAGGATAATAAAGGGGGGAATAGTAAGAATGTATCTGATCTAATGCCCACCAAAACCACTAGTAATTGCGGGAAAACTAAGCCCAATAACATCACCAACAAGGGTAGTAAGGATAGCGTAAAAAATCCACCAACCACAACTAGCAAAAATGCCACACTTTTGCCGACCGGACCGGGAAATACCATGGCCCAACGGTCAGGAAATGATAAAATCCACACTAGTAATGGCATTGGGAACAATGCTCACCGTAACGGGAATGGGACAAATTCCTGTGTGACGGTGGAAAACATCCCTGCACAGAGTTGTGTTCCTTTAGAACAAGTACAAATAAAGACCCAAATAACTAAATTGCCGACTAGGATCCCGCCAGTACAGCTCACCCCGGACTCCTACCCATATGTGGCCATACTTACCAACGTCCCACCCCTAACGGAGGGCCAAAGAGAAACTTATGACATGCTAAAAAATAAGGCCATGCATTGGCTTTCTGTCAATAGACCACTGCCAGGGGGAGTGGATGGCCTGATAATTGGGGCTAGAAGGGTCAATTGGATAGGGAATACCTTAAAAAAACAGGGGGGTGAGTGTATTATAATCAACTTTCAGGATCCAAGGGTTGTGGGGCTGATTACGGGAACGGGTTGGAACATTAATATTGGTGGGATTGGGGTTGTGGACCTTACTTTCTTTTATCCCAGACCGGTGATCTACCCAGGGGGCTGTAGGGAGCAACCGAGACCCAGTCTCTGTACCTGGGTAGAGGCTGGCCCCCCCGCTGCTCCCATATCTAGATCAAATAATTGCTACATGCAGGCATTTAACCCCTATAATGGGCAGGGGCAGACGAGGTGGGGATGTTGACGGAGACCAGTTGAACAATTACGTTTGGAAGAGGAAATGGTTGGGGGAAGTAACCCTGATGTAACTTTGGTAGCCTATGATGATGAAACGAGCCAAAAATCCGAAGTGGCGAATGTGAGGGATGGGGGCATTACTGTATGTCCGGAGGGGTGTGTGCGTGTACCGGCCCTCCCAACTATCATATGCACCAAGGAGGGTACAGATGCTAATTGTACAAATATTGTTCTAAGTGAGGATTGTGACTGCGGGAAGCAGGATGATTTGCCGCCCACGGCACCTAAAGAAAAGGGGATTTGTGTAGAAAATACCCTGGAGAGACTTCTGTCATGGAATGTAGCGGGGCTGGGGGCTAGATTGTTGTCACAGCATTGGATTGATTTTGTAAGTGGGTTTGAAATGTGCCTATTCCAAGAGACGTGGGCTTGTGACCCAATTTATTTTCCGGGTTACCTAAATTTTTGTATACCAGCAACGAGAGGCCCCAGGGGAAGACCTATGGGAGGCCTCGCAGTCTGGATTAAGCAAAATTCAAATGTAAAAGCAAAAATGATTGATCTAGGTTGCAAGGATATACAATTTTTGAGATTATCCGTAGGCAAGGGTGGCACGATAGACATTTATAACATATATGCTAGGGGCAAGAGTCTGGGGAATTCTGCTACCTTAGAAGTTCTATCCGCTTCCCTTGAATCCCAGTCACTTGGAAACAGAGTAATTTTGGCTGGTGACTTGAATAGGACATTCGAGCCCCTAGAAAATACTGCATACCCAATAGGTCTAGAGGAAGATGCCCTTTGGGGCATCCCAAACCTTAACCTCCTACCTGTGAAGCGGTGGACAAAAGATATTTTGTCGTTGAATGCGTTATGTCTGGAGTATGGTCTGAGGGCCCTTAATGGCAGGACAAAAAGCGACCAATGTGGTAATTGTACATTCAACAATGGACATAATAAAAGCAGGATCGACTATGTCATCTGTAGTCTTGAGTTATGGTGTGGCGTGGGTGACATGGAAATTGTGGGGAGAGTAGAAAGCGACCATAACCCCCTCTGTGTCTCCCACTCATGGTGGAGGGCCGCACGAGCCAACCCTGTGTCAGGTAGTGAGAGCGTACCTGTTATGGCCAATGACTCAAGAAGGGTGAAATGGCCATATGTCCTGGCCAATTTGGCCACCTTGGAGTCTATTCATTTGGAGGTAGACAATGCTATTGCCGCCATGGAAAAAGTAGATCCTGTATTACCAGGCTCTGTCCAAATAACTGATATACATGACACATTCTTCTCTTTGATAAAACCGCACTTTATTAAACCACTGAAGACTAACAGAAAACTACCAATCACTATGGCAACCTGGTTCAACAAACAGTGTAGGGTAGCTAGACTGGAGTTGGGCAGAGCACTCAAAAGCAGGGACAATGCCTCGATTAGAGCCTCCAGGAAATATTATAATGACAGTATCCGAAAGGCTAAGAAGCAGTGGGATGAGGAGTACTGGGAGGAGCTACTTGAGGCTTCAGGGCAAAAGGATTCCAGAACTTTCTGGAAAATTGTGAAATGGGGAAGAGGGGGCGCCCCCAATAAACCCGACAACAATGTCGATGAGGCATTGTGGGTCGAGTATTTTAAACCCCAGTATGCTGAGTGTAGGGATATAGTGGCCATAGAATCAATCCCTATGGTTTTTTGCAAGGGTGATCTATTCCTAATCAAGGATGCGGAACTTGTAATTTCAACTCTGCAGGGGGGAAAAGCCCCCGGGCTAGATGGAATCCCTTCAGACATTTTCAAACACGACAAGGTCCAGTGGGCAAAATATGCGACCCTGTTGGGAAATGGCTTGGCCAAAGGGGCAAAAATCCCCAATATATGGAAAGGGGCAATAATAATACCGATTTTTAAGAAAGGCGACCGGTCACTCCCGGTAAACTATAGACCAATAAGTTTGCTGTCTACTATGCAAAAAGTAGTGGGGAAGATGCTGGTAGACAAACTTATGGTCTGGGTAGATGACAACAATGCCTTATCCCCCTTCCAGGCAGGATTCAGACGTGCAACCAGTACGGTCGATCAAATTTCTCGCTTCACCATGCTACGGTGGGGGACTGTACTCCTGGGTAAAGGCAGCCTCTATGTAGCATTTGTAGATCTAAGGGCTGCCTTTGACCTGGTGCCCAGGTGCACGCTGTGGGAGGTTCTGTCCAAAATAGGGGTCCCACTTGATTTGCTCACGTTAATAATGCGTCTTCACGAAAGCAATTATGCTAAGGTTCAGTGGGGGAGGAATGGGGAATCCACTACTAACTTTCCAGTTGAGCGGGGGGTACGGCAGGGATGTGCAATGGCGCCCCTGCTGTTCTCCCTGTTCATTAATGGCATTGTAGATAGGATTTTGGACGCAATGGTTGACGCACCTACGTTAGCGGGCATCAGAGTTCCAATTCTGATGTTCGCCGACGATACCTTGATTGTGTCTAAGACCCCGTCGGGTCTCCAGCGAGCCCTGAACATATTCGATGCATTTTGCAAAGAACAGGGTCTCGAGGTTAATGTAAATAAAACCAAGTTGATGGCCTTTGGGCAAAAGCGCCAATCTCAACCCAAGGTATTTTTGAACAATATCAAATTAGAGTTAGTAAATGTTTTTACATACCTCGGGGTGGAGATATCAAGTAAACTTGGATGGTCAAGACACATAGAGAAGGCGGTGTTGAAACATCAGCAAATCTCAGGAGCCCTTAGGGTCGAGCAAGTAAAATCCAAAACCAGGCCTATAAAACCTGTTCTTATGGTTTATGACGCAAAAGCCCTGGGCGCAACCCTTTATGGGGCTGAAGTCTGGGGCTTTGAGAGTCTTACCACCCTTCAAAGATCTGAGAACAGGTTTGTGAGAGGGATAACTAGTCTTCCCCAAAGTACCCCACTAATACCGCTTGGCCTTGATCTAGGCAGAAGATCGCTTAGTGACCGTGCCCGACTGAGGCCTATCCTCTATTGGAGACGGCTATGGACAACCATGGAAATAAGACACTACGCTGAGGGGTTCCTAGCATTAGCCAAATCAGATGTTTTTCGTAAAATTAAATGGCTAAAAATGCTAAGGGACGTCCTTGCTGAGCTTGGGCTCTCCAAACTATGGGAAAACCCCCTCGGGGAAGTATTCCCTAGTAAATCCAGTATCAAAGAAATATACTGGGACTACATTGACCAAAAACTTTGGAGGAGCGCAACCTCGGAATCCATGGGGGGTAGATTTATGGAAATCAAACAAAGACCATCCCTTGAAAAATATTGGGACAGTATAACTGTCCCATTAGACAGGAAATTATTTTTTCAGTTAAGGGCAGGCTCTCTCCCCCTGAGGTGTTTGACGTCCAGCTGGAGAACTAGTAGTGGTTTGTGCTGCCCGTCATGTGGGGCTCCCAATGAAAGCATCGCACATTTTCTTTTTTTATGCGAGGCATATGCAAATCCAAGAAAATCTTGGTTGGCTCCAGTATGTAGGAATCTTGGTGTCCGAAGTGGTGTTGAGGGGTTGAGAATTATTTGTTCCTCCACTGAAATGTCCATCGTAGTTGGAACAGCAAAATATTTGGGGTGGGCATGGTCCATAAGGAGGAGGGCTCTAACCCCTAATGTGTTTTGAACTTTGCATTTCCCCTTGTTTGACTTATCCTTGCAAACATCTACTGGGAGATATATATGAATTTTAACTACAAAATGCGGCTAATATGTATGGTATGAGTTCTTAGTGTATAAACTTTGGGAATGGTCCGTAACGCGGAGGTTTCTATATCTCAACATGCATCTAGTTTTCGCATATTATGAAAAAGCTATTTTATTCTAAGTGGTAACAATTTTAATGCTTATGTATTATGTATTTTAAGTATAAATTTATTGTAACAGAATGTATGAAGTTTTTAAAAAAAATGTATGAATTTATATGTCTGTGCTTTTATGAGTGTATAACTCAAATAAAGCTTTTTCAATCAATGCTATTGGGCAGCTCCAGCCCTCCTTGCAGCTTTAGGAGTTTTAGAACTCCAAGCTGCAGCCTTGATTACTTTTTATTCCAGATTAAACTTCTGAAGATTGCTTCTAGTTCCAGAAGGAAACTGCTGATTTTTTATTGGGATGTTAGAAAAGAGAATTATTAACAATGGTAGCACCGACATTTTTATAAATGAGACACGCCCAATAATTGTCAAGGGAAGCAGTGACCACCCCTCGAGCATTCCCTTTATTTTTTGCAACATTTTATCATAATTTAAGTGGAATTAACTTGATAAATCGTTAGTCACTAATATCCCCAAGTATCTTATTGGAGACAACTTTCCCGCTGAAGATTGTAGTGGAATAAAGACGTCGGAGACCGATACATTAAAAAGCAATAATTCTGTCTTAGTTGGATTTATCTTAGATCATTACATTTTAGTGAAGTCTGTTATCGTAGGGGAGGAGCCATGGACGCGTCCAAAATGGCTGCGTAAGCCGAGGGCTCCCGAGACCCTCGCCACCCCTCCCCACCCCTCGGCACTATCCTGTCCAGGATCCTGTAATTGGACCATCAATCCTGAGAGCGGATCGGAAGCGGCGCCAGACGGAGTAATTTGCGTCCCGGGCGACCGCTTCTTGACTTGCTGAGAGCACCGGACAGTTAGCGGCCTCCTGTAGCTGAAGCCGGGGCCTCGAGTTTTCAGCCGATCCCGGCCAGTGTCTAACAACATCGCGCCCAAAACCGTAAGTCGCCGGCTCGGCCCAGCGGACTCACCAGCCTCTGACGTCAATGCCGTAGGGGAAGGCCCCCTCCCCCCCTCACTGCCGCCCCAGTGGTGTGGTGCAGGGACGAGTTACTGGTGATTTGCTTCGGGGAGCATTGGAGGCCTGCAGGCTCCAGCTGGAGCCTTTAAATTTATCCTGTTTTGCCAGCCCAGGACAAGAGGGGACTGGGGATGAGGGTCTCTGCTGTAATGGAAACGCTCTCCCCGGTTCTGTGAATGGCGCTGCATAGTGGATGGGGGTTGCACGCCGTTTGAGGTGCACCGCAGTGAAATTGATGGCCCTGAAGGTTTGAGGTACCTGGTGTTGGAGACAGAGGGCCTACGTTGTGTGTTGCGCTGCATTTGCTGGTCTGTGGAGCTCTGCGGTGGTCCCTGGGGTGTGCTGTGCTGCAATGGGAGGCCCCCGGTTCATGTGATAGAGCCTGAGGTGTGGCGCACCGGCCGGAGAAGTGGAAGTGGTACTGAGGAAGACTGGCATGAGCAGGAATGAAGGGGCATATGTTCGGCGTTGGACTCCTGTTTCGCGGACCACGGTGTTAACTCTGCAGTGTTACAGATGAAGAGGCAGACTAGGGCCTCGCTTCTATACTGGAGAGGACCAGATAACATCGTTGTTGGACGTATGGTCAGGTCTGGAGACTGAACATCCCCCTGCTGGTCGGCTTAACTCTTTGGGGCTGCGCTGCCCGGACGGAAGTGACTGCAATACTGCCCCTGCAGCTCTACTGATCAACTATTGCTGTGTTTACAGGGTTACGGCTACTGCTGGATTAGCTCTTCCCTAATTGTCAGCATGGCCGCCAGACCTGAGCCGGAGAAACAACAGTCAAGGTCGACTAGAGGAGCTAAGTTTACTCAAACTAATAAATTGGATCGCTATACACAAGCTAGAGGGTCGCCTTCTGGAACTGGGAAGCCGCAAGACGGGGGTGGTCAACGTGTTGACTGCCGCAACAGAACTTACGTTGCAAGATGTTATGGTCGCGATCGACGGGGTGAAAACCTCTCTCAGACAAAAAATGGAGTCTTTGGATCATAAACTGGATACAGTCACTATAGAGGTTAACTTGATCAGGGCGGACCTCACCAAAACCAATGAGAAGGTAAAATCACTAGACATCAAGACATCCAGTCTCACCGAAGATGTGGCGCTCCTGCAGCAAGACGTACGTGATCTCAAAGCCTCCAACGCAGCCGCAAGTCATAAGCTGGATGAGTATGAAGGGCGGGCCCGTAGAAACAACGTGCGCATTATTGGTGTACCAGAGAAAGCCGAGGGTCAGGCTGCAGACCTCTTTGTTGAAGTCATTATACTCAACCACTTGAAACCCAGAGGACTGAGTAACTTTTTATAGTGGAAAGAGCGCACATGATTCCAGGAGGTAGGCCGCGACCCGGAGCACCGCCCCGGCGTATGATAGCGAGGGTGCTTAATTTCAGGGATAGAGACGCTATCCTGCAAGCCTCCAGAATTGGAGGCCCCCTGAAGTATGACAACTCCACCCTCAGTTTCTTCCCGGATTTTACTCAGGCGATACAGAAACAATGGCAGACTTTTATTGGTGTTAAAAAGAAACTCTGTGATAAAGGACTAAAATACGCAATGATGTACCCTGCTAAGTTACGTGTTGAACATGAGGGTAAGGCGCTCTTTTTTGATAATCCCGAAATTGCCTCGGACTGGATGGAGGGTCTCTCCTCCTAGGATGATCAGCGGCGACAGAGTGGTGCCGAAGATGAGACTGTACAGAAGTAATAATAATCATTGACATTGTTGCAGGTGGGGCTTGGCCGAATTGGAGGGTGGGCCCTGGCTGGCTGTAGACTGTTCGTGGAACTATTAAGTGTGGTAACGGTTTTAAAATGTCCAACGATATATTCAGGGGTTGGGCAGGGAATTGGAGGGCAGTGCTCCTCCTCGGGTTTCCTTTTCGGTAGATAGGTAGTTAGATCATGGGGTGGCAGGCACACTGCGAGCTGGGGGCGGCTGTACACCGTGAGCAAGGGTGCAGGGAGGGGGGTTGTCAGTGGGGTTTGTTTGACAGGGGGATTTTTTGTTTTGTTAATCTTTTTGTATTATTTGTAATAGGTATTGCATTTCAAGGTTTCGTTCTGAAAAACAGCATATTCATAGTGCAGGAGTTGGAGGGGAAGCAGACCCATTTCATGTTTGACGATGGGGGGTAAGGGGCTGAGGGTACTGAGTTGGATTGTCAATGGGTTGGGAGACAAGATTAAACATAGTGTGGTTCTTCAGTTTCTGAAACATCTTGCCCCCGACGTGGTCCTGCTTCAGGAGACACACTTAGTGGGGAATTCATGCAAGGTGATGCATAGAATGGGTTACCGACTGGTTGCACATGCGGGATTCACTTCGGGGGTCTAGCGGAGTTGGGGTCCTGCTCAGGAAGACGCTCCCGATGTTAATTGATTCCATTATTGAGAATGATAGAGCCCGATATATATGGGTGTCAGGTCGTTGGGAGGGGCACACCCTCTCCTTGTGGTTGATCTAGGTCCCCCCAGGTATGCAAACAACTACTTTCGTAGATTTGGGGAAAGTTCTTCTGGATCTCCCAAGGGGTCTATTGATATTGGGAGGTGACTTTAATTCTGTGGTCTCAGGCGCTATGGACAGGCACCCACCTAGAGATACAGGGCATGCGCAAAGATGGCTTCCTGATTTTATGGATGCATTGGGTTTGATAGATGGTTGGAGATTGCTTCATCCGGGCCAACAACAGTACACCTTCCACTCTGGTGCCCAGGGTAGTCTTTCACGTATTGATTACTGTTTATTACCTGAGGCCCAAGCACACTACATCATGGAAGCAGCGCACCTGGCTAGGGGTATTTGGGATCACTCGCCACTTTGGTTCAGATTCGATATTGCTTCGGGATCAGTAGGTAGGGTAGTCCCCATTAATCCCTGATACATGCAAAATCCTAGAATTCGGGCGGACCTGTTGAAGTCGATCAAACTCTATTTTCAAGAGAACGAGGGATCGGTGTCATATCCGATTTCACTTTGGGAGGCCTTCAAGACAGTCATAAGGGGTCAGTCTTTGTCATTGATCGCAGGAGCAAAGAAAGATCGTAATGAAGAAATCGCAAAGGTAGAATCTGAGGTAACTCGTATTGAGGTGGATTTGGAGCGGGAGGTAACTCGAGCTAAGTTTCATGTTCTGAGTCTCAAGCAGCTGGAATATAGAGCGTTGGTTACAGATAGCGCCGGAGCCCTAAGTAGGGAGCAGCAGGGTCGGTTATATGATGTCAGTGATATGGCCGGGAAACGTATCGCCTGGCTAGATAAGAAAGGCAGAGCAGATCGTGTAGTCCCGGAGATTGAGACGGCTGAGGGGGCACACATAACAGACCCTCAGGGTATAGTGGGGAGGTTTGCGGAGTATTTTCGGATGGTGTACACCTCGGTTTCCGAGTTACCGGAGGAGGATTCACACTTGTTATTGCGAGATATCCAACTCCCGTGCCTGACTAAGGAAGACCGTGATTTTATGGATAGTGGCCTCACGGTAGATGAAGTTGCTCTGGCAGTGCGTTCACTGAACTCGGGTAAGGCATTGGGCCCTAATGGGCTCCCGATCGAGTTGTATAAACTCAGGCCTGATAATTCAATTCAATTCAATCTTTATTATGTTTTGGAACTCCGTGGAGGTCCACATAAGAGAAACACACAATACAAAACTCCATTCATTACCAAAAAAAAAAGACAATTTACAACAGTTACCGCAATACAAGACAATTCATAGATACATACTTCATAAGCAAGCCTTCAATAAATAGCTAAAAAGCATTTAAAAAAGTTAAAAATGTTAAAACAAAATCTCTCATTTGGAGGGTTATATAGGGCAAACATAAAGGAATTAGCATTTAAAATACCCATTTGCAAACATATTTGCCTTAACCATTTACGGCGAAAAGGACGCAGTACTGGACATATAAAAAGTACATGCATTCGATCTTGGGTAGACAAATGACAAAGATCACAAATTGCAGGGACTCCATACCATTTAAACAAGAGGTTATTTAGAGGTAGCAGGTCCTGCCTCAAGAGCAACCAGAATCTCCGAACGCTGTGGGGCAAATTCCAAGTGACGTAGGGTTGCACAAATTTTCTTGCAAATGAGTCAGTAAGGGGATTAACACCTTTCTTAGCAAGGATCGAGGCATAGTCCAATCTGTAGCTAAGGTCCCAGGAGGCCTCTTTTAAGACAGACTTTAGCTGGGGTGCGGATAAGGAAAAGAGGATATCCTCCTCCAACTGCAGAAGCGATACAGCCTTTCTAAAGTTTTTAACGATTAAGGAATATTCTCTTAAACTTCCCAATAGTTCCGCCTTTAAGAGAATTCTCATAGTCCCCGCTTCTCCTCTGGCTAAGCTTGCAACCCAACGTATTACCGCTGCCAGGCCCTGCACCCAACTGCTGCGCAAGCCGAACTCAAGTCTGCAAGCGGCCACTGAGCAAGCGGAATTAATGGAGGTACGCTTCTTAGTAAATTCCCTTCGACCACATTTAAAAAATCCCAATGCCTTAGGTCGACCAATTCCAATCCATATAGGAGGGTAGAAGGAATTTTTGCCCTGAAGACCTCCAATAAATAAGAAAAATGCCTTCTTCCCATTGCCGAATACAGTGCACTTAAGCTTTTCCCTTGGGATAGGGCCTTCCGGGCATTGTTGTCGATATGGGGTTTATCACTTAAAGAGTCTGAAATTACTTTTCCTAAGAACACATAACTCTTTACTACCTCAAGTTTGTCGCCTCCCACGGACCAGACAAAGTTCTCAAACTTATGTTTTTCCGGCCTGAAATACACATTATTTTACTCTTTGCTGCATTGATTTTTAGATAGTGGGTTTCTGCATACAAATGTAAAGCATGGAGGCGCTTGGCAAGACCTTTAGGCATGAGATCCATTATTAAAATATCATCCGCATATAGCAGACATGAGATGTGTTTTCCACCCAAGACTGGAGCTATACCATCGCAAGAGGAGAGTGAGGCGGCTAGATCTGCAATATACAGAGAGAAAAGCAGTGGAGCAAGGAGGCAACCCTCCTTAAGGCGATTAATTGAGGGAATGATCTTAGACAATCCTGTAACTCCTCCTTGGAGAACTTGACATGATGTGTCTGTATGTAGCGCCTGGATCATATCTAACAGTTGAGGGGGCATACCCAAAACAGATAGCTTTCTCCACAGCAGAGGGCGATCAACCTTATCAAAGGCTGTGGAGAAGTCTATGAAGGCCACATACACTCTTCCGCCACGTACCCTTATGTATTTATCAGTAATAATCTGAAGGGCGGAGAGATTATCCAGGGTTCCATGCCCCTTGCGAAAACCTGTTTGTTCTAGTGACAAAATTTGATTTAGAGCCACCCACTCATTAATTAAGGACAATAAGCATTTAGAAAAACCTTCCCAATAGCATCTAGGAGGGCTATTTGTCGATAATTATTGGGAAGATTTCTATCGCCCTTTTTAAACATGAGCACCAAGATGCTCCCCTTCCAAGAGGATGGTATAATTTTTTTAATGAAGCAGATCCTGAATAAAGGGTATAAAATTTTGCTCCAAGATACTGGATCTTGTTTCAGGACTGATATCGGGAGTTCGTCCGGTCCCATAGCTCCTGATGGTCGCATATCCTTAATGGCCAGTTCTATGAATAATTCAGAAGGGGACTCAATTGTGGAGATGATGTCTTCACCAATTCTCCTAAATTCCACTCGCAGGTCATTCCTGGCATATAAATTTGAAATGTAATCTACCCAGGATTGTTCCGAGATAGGAATTGGGAGGGGGCGCACTCTTGTACCGCAACCCTCCCCAATGAGAGTCCAAAACTGTCTAGATTTTCCTTGGACAGCAGCCTCCCGCAAGCCGATCCATAAGGAGTCCTCCTTTTCTTTTTTAATTTTTTTCTTTACCCTGCTTCTCCTTCTTTTGAGGAGAGATATTTTCTGAAGCCTCTCTGCTGATCTACATATATATTGCTCCCTCACCAACTTATTTATTTCCTTGTTGAGGGTAATAACTGCTTTAGGTAAGGAGATCTTTCTTATGATTGAATTAGATTTAATTACTGTGGAGATAATCTCCTTCATAAAAGCCTCAAAAGAGGGTAGTTCCAACCCCTGCCAATTAACTAGGTTGCTTAAAGTTTTTTCGAGGATTGGCTCCAAACCCTTCATGGCTTTAAAATCCCAGAAGCATCTGCCTGTTTTTTTTTAAAGGAGACCACGTCACCATTAAGCGACCAAGGCTCGGAGATAGGGGATCCACTGACAGTGTTAATATAATAACCTTATGATCGCTGAAGGTTGATTCTATACCAACCAAATCCTTTAAAAGAGAGCAAATACAGTGGTCAACAATTACATAGTCCAAAATTGATTTACTTTGAGAGGAACTATGTGTATAATTAGCGGGGAAATCAGACGGAAGCCTACCGTTAGCTATGAGCCCCTCCGAAATGTACAATTCTTCTAAGAGTAGTTTACCCCGTTTATTTGTTTTTATATTTCCTGGGAAAAGGGCTTGGGGAATCTGCAGAGCCTCCTCTTTTGCTTTATTTCTAAAGAGCTCTAGGCTAAAGTTGAAAACTTTACAATTTAAATCTCCTACTAACAGAAAGTTAGGGGAAGGAACTGTCTCCTTAATTTGTCTAATAAAAACAAAAACTTGTTTCAGTAAAGTATTAAAATGGGCGTCTGGCGGTATATAAGCGTTTATTATCACGAAGGGATGCTTTTCTCCCGTACTATCTAAATTAAAGAGAGTCACGGCCTGAAAAAGATTACTGGAATCTACGTAGTGGGAGAGATTCCACTTTATTCTATTGGTCAGTAGGCACGCAATTCCCCCCTTTGCATGTCCTCTATTTGAAGGGGTGGCTGCCACCTCCAACACAAAGTAGTCTCTCCCTGCGTCTAATTTGTCAACACACCATGTTTCCTGGATGCAAATTACACTGGCATTCAAGGAGATAAGGTACTGTAGTTTTTCAGGGTTGTTGTTAATGCCAGTGGCATTCCAGGAAAGAACAGTGAAAAAGCTGCTAAAGGTGCGAAAACAATTTTGGGTTGTCTGTCACCTTGGTCGACAGGGCACCGGGTAACCAGTTCCATTGCTGTTCATTCTCAGTTATACCCCTATTTATTATCATTGGAACGGGGATAACATGTGTAACTAGCCTTTTCGTTTTTAAGACGCAAATCTTTAAATCTTCAAAGGGCTGAGAAGAACCAGCTTGACCCAGGACCCGATAATGGCCGTTCTCATGGTGGTTATTAACACTTGTAGCTAGAAAGGGCACCACATCAATCCCTTGACTCTGAAAGATTTCTGCTTGATTTAGTATAAGATTCACTATCAACTTGGAATGGAACCTTACCCTAATAAATGACATGGCCCCAGTTCCTAATATCGTTACTAAGTCAATATCATTTGATTGAAGCAGTTTCAGACACTCTATATCCCTAAAGCATTTCAGCAATAAGGATCTATTCAATACCAAATCAAGATCAAATAGTGGGAGAAAATCTAAAATCAATGAATCTGTATGGATTTCCACCGTATTATTAGAAGAGTTTTGAACAGGAACTACCCCTTCTGCCAATGTATGGAAAGAAGGGGCAGTGGGGCTAAGAACGGTTGATACCACAGGAACAAATTTTCTTATTTCTACTGCAGGAGAGTGGACCATAACCCTTTCATCTTCTACGCCCAAATCTCCAGAAATTGTATTAGAACAATTAGTAGCAATTTCATTGATTTTAACAGGAGGAACCACAGTATTGAATAATAAAATGTTTGAATCATGCCTCAAGATCCCATTGTCGATCTCAACCTTTGCAGGGGGAGAGTTTTGGCAAACTTGGGAATCCTCAAACATTATTTGTCTCTGCCTCCTCTTTTTAAATCTACGGAGAGGCTTCCTCTTTTTTCCTTTACTCTTTTTTTGTTTTCCCACTTTCTCCTCAACCTCCATCCCCTTAAATTCTGGATCAAAAATGGGAAAAGTGCCTTTTCTGCATTGGTGTCTGACAATACAACGCTTTTCTCATCTATAACAATGCCTGGTTCTAAATCTTTTATACAGTTATAAGCAGCCGTTTTAAAAACTGGGCATAATTCCTTCATAGCTGAGGCAACGAGAATATTCTCGGAAGACAAACACGATGCATTAGCTGGTGTTTTTTCAGGGAGTGGAATAGTACAAGGATCCAGGCAGGATTTCTTTTCTGGATGTTTTAATAATAAAACCTTTAGGATTTGAGTGACAGATTCTAATACACAATCTGTACTACCCACAAATTCACTCAATAACGTTAGAATTGAGGATAATAAATGTTCCAAGGAAATCAGAGATTCTGATATAGGTTTCTCAGATGAATTTGTACAAGGAGCATTAATGGCCTCAATCCCCGTTATATTGAGCATCGGACTCTTTGACATATTAGTCTGGAAAGATAAATCTTGGGATTTGAGGGATGGAGTGCTACTGTAAAGAAGTAAACCAGAGGGGGTAGCGCCAATGTGAGACTTTATAACCTCTAGTAGTTTCCTTGACTCATCTGCCAAGTAGCGACCACACAACTCTAAGTCAATGTCCAGAGGCAGAGCGTCCCCATTAATGACCTCTCGTGACTTGGAATGTCCGAATGAAACATTAGGAGTAGAGTTTTCAGATATTAATAAATCCTTAGATAGATGAAAAGTATCCAGGTTAGGGGCTGAACCCTTATCATTCTCAGAAAGAATTGGAGGAGATGGTAAAACACCCAAAGTAGAATGTAAGCTTAAATTTAGATTTTCCAATTCCGTCCCCTTCTTCACCTGATCAGGTTCTGAGCTATTCAGGGGAGTTGAACATGCGCCCTTATTAAAAGCAGGCATTTCTGGGGGTACCTTGTCCACTGTTTTCTCCCACAACAGAAATATCTGGCTTTGGCCCTTCAATTGGTGAGTAGAATCATCCTTGTTTCGCAGGGGGTTGGATCTTGTCTTTGCACAGGATCTTCCCCCCAACAATCTCCCAGACCGAAGCTTTTTTGCAGTCATGTTTCAAACTATGCTTTGAACACTGGTAGTACAATACACGATGCCAAAAGACGCTTTTAAGAGTACTCAACGTTTTAAAAAAGGCGAGGCAAAATAAGCGTATCAATCAAATTGCAAATGTTGAGGCAAATGTCGAAGTCTATAAGGGCTTAAATGGATACACAATAGATTAAAAAATAAATATTAATAAGTGTGCCCAGCCCAGCCTACTTCGGCCACTGAAGGCCACGGAGGGCCCGCCCTTTGCCCGGGCTTAGCCCCGGGCGCTCCCGCGCGCTCCCGCGACGCGGGTGATGTCGGTGTTTGAAGGCGCCTCCTGGCGCGTGCCTGACGTCACTGCCGCTCTGCCTGCTGGGAAAGGTAGTCCCCCACTCGGCGGCCGCTTGGTTGTGATAGCGGCGGCGGGGGACTACAGGGCAGGGGCAGCGGTGACTGGGCAAGGTTTTAACTCTTCTGAGTTTGCAGGCAACAAAGGACAGTTTCAGCGGAGCGCCCTGCTCCAACGCTGTGAGAAAGGCAGAATAGCGTAATACCCGCTCCACCGGCGAAGTCGGTGTTTGAAGGCGCCTCCTGGCGCGTGCCTAACGTCACTGCCGCTCTGCCTGCTGGGAAAGGTAGTCCCCCACTCGGCGGCCGCTTGGTTGTGATAGCGGCAGCGGGGGGACTACAGGGCAGGGACAGCGGTGACTGGGCAAGGTTTTAACTCTCCTGATTTTGCAAGCAACAAAGGACAGTTTCAGCGCAGCGCCCTGCTCCAACGCTTGAATCCTGCGCAGCTTCTGAACAATGCCCTGCGGGTCCTGCGTGTTGGAGACAGAAGGGCGGCTTTCTGTTGTAAAGTACATTGCGGCCCCCACCGCACAAGGAGGTAACTGTGGCTCCTGCCGCACAAAAAGCACAGAAATGCACAAGAAGGCAATTTTCAGCTCACACCGTACTAGGCGGAGACTTGTGGTTCCTATCACACTGCCACACTGGAAGACGTCTTGCATAGGCGTCTCGCGTCTCCTGCCCCACTAAGAGGCTCTTTGCGGATTTCTTTCGCACTGTGGGGCACTGTGAGGTATCTTACAGCTCTCGACTGCGCTCAAAAAATGCACGACGGATGCGGGTGCTACCGCGATGAAAATTGATTCGCGGCTCCAAAGTCCTGCCGCGTTTACATTGCAGCCCGGCTCTCGGCTCACGGAGCTCAATCCCGGTTTACAAGAGAGCACCGGAGAGCACAGGGAGCACTCCGGCAATGGCGGCACCCGCAGCAGTAGCTTCTGGCGTCTGGCGTCTGTCGTCACTTCCGGCATATTCACAATCCAAGTCAAAAAACAGTGGGCAATAAAGATTGCCCACTACCTTAAGAGTATGTTCGTGGCGGCACGGGAAAAGAAGGTGTTACCATATGATCAGAGGGTGGCATCTATTGTAGTCATTCATAAGGAAGGGAAACCAAAATCCCACTGTGCTTCGTATAAGCCCATCTCGTTATTGAATGCAGAACCGAAGATTCTGGCCAAACTGTTGTCTAATAGGCTTATTAAGGTGATTAGCCGATTGATACATGCTGATCAATCGGGCTTTATTCCCCGTAGGAACACGGCTTTAAACCTTCGCAGGTTGCACGGAGTACTTGCCAGAGCTCATAAACTGAGAGAACAGGCTGTAATAGCGTTACTTGATGCAACAATAGCCTTTGACACAATGGAATGGCCGTACCTGTGGGCAGTGTTAGCTAAGTTTGGTTTTGGACCTGAGTTTATTCGTTGGGTGCGTTTGTTGAATACTGAACCTCTCGCTCAGGTGGTGGTAAACAACCGGGCTTCGGCACCATTTTGTCTCGGGCGGGGCACCTGGCAGGGGTGTCCGCTCTCTTCCCTTTTATTCTCATTGGCACTTGAGCTTTTGGTGGCCTGGATTCGTTGGGAACCCTCGATTTGTGGTATTCGATGGTCCCCCTCAGTTAGAAGATCGGATCTCACTGTATGCAGATGACATTCTGCTCTATTTGACATCACCCAGAAAATCATTAAATGTAGTCTGTGATGTTTTGGCCTCCCACGGTAGAAACTCTGGGCTCACTATAAATTGGGGAAAATCCTATCTGTTGGTTCTGAGTGGCGATACCCCCATTCCCCCGCAAAACTGCCCGATTAAAATCACCATGGATGGGTTTAAGTATCTAGGTATCATTATCTCAATGGATCCCTCAGTTAGATACGAGAGAAACCTCCTTCCCCCTCTGATTAGACTCCGAGGCGATGTCACCAGTTGGAGGAAGCTTCCTCTCTCCTTGTTGGGGCGTGTGGCCCTCTTTAAGATGATGTCCTTGCCTCGTTTTCTTTATGCCCTCCAAAACACATTAGATATAGTGCCAGGCAGTTATTTTCGGGAGGTGGAGGGGATACAGTGTAGTCTGATATGGGAGGGCAGACCGCGTATTGCCTTGTCCAAATTGACCCTACCGTGGTATGACGGTGGTATAGCTCTCCCTGACATCAGGAGATACTTTTGGGCATCTCAGTTGGCAGCCATAAACCAGGGTACTTACGTGCCCGATACGGACCCAGGATATGCGATGGATAAGTGGCAGCTCCCTGGGGGTAATTACAACAGAGCGTTGTACACCAAGTCAGCAGGGAAAAGTTTAACGGGACCAACTAGGGTGGCAGTGCGGATATGGCAAGACGCTACTAGCTCTTTGGGATGGAAGGATCGACTTACGTTGGCCACCCCACTATTCGACTCAGACAAATTAGGCAAGCTTTGGAACATGAAGAGTTTCAATAAGTGGGACATGATAGGGATTGCTACTATTGGCGATATTTGGGTCAAAGGGAGGATAAAGGCGTTCGCTGAACTGCAAACCGAGTTTGAGTTGAATGGAGCGGAGTATTTCCGATATGCACAAGTGAGTCATGCGCTAAAGTCGGCGTTGCCTGCGGAAGAAGAAATACCTGAGGCCTCGCCGTTGGAAGATAAAATATTGGATGGGCACTTGCCGGATAGAAGTATCTCTCTGATTTATAAGAAATTGATCAACCACAGAGCAGATCTTCTCCTAGACTTGAGGGACAAGTGGACGAGGGATGGTATTGAAATAGATGAAGAAGACTGGCAATTGGCCGTGTCCCCCCCGAGGGAGGTTGCGATTCCAGCGCGACTGAGGCTAGTTCAATTGAAAATATTACATAGGGTGTATGTCATAGGTCCTCGTTTGGTTCGGATGGGACTATCTGAAGATGGTTTGTGCAGGTGAGGATGTGGTCAGGTGGGCACGTTCCTTCATATCACTATATGGTAAAGTATTGGAGTGAGATACTCGAAGTCATGCGAGAGGTACTGGGGGTAACAATGCTACCTGAGGCGAGGAGGTGTCTCCTTAATATATGGGAACCTACGGATTTAAACACAGCGCAAACCAGATGGGCCACTCTAGGGGCAATTATAGCTAAGCAAAACAAAGCGCAACGGTGGGGATCCGAGAGACCGTCTACACTGGAGGAGTGGAAAGAATGCATGGATTGGTGTACTGTTTACCTGGCAAGAGGCAAACCTCGTAAATGGGCAACTGTTTGGGGATTGTGGAATCGATACAGGGGGGAGATTTTGGTACCACCAGTGGACTCTGCTTTGGACATTCCTGTATACCCTGACCCTTACATAGAAAAGTACTATGCTTTTCCCTCTCCCCCTACCCCCATTGCTCTCCCCCTTCCCCCCCATTGCTATTGCTATGATGTAATGTCATTTGGGAATGATTAACCTCTGTACTATGCACTCACTTTAATGCCTTGTTTCAATAAAAATAAATATAAAAAAAAGTCTGTTGTCGTATGCATTTCACAGTTAATATTCACCTGTTCAGACTGAAGATAAGATCATCTGCAAATAATTTTAATCTAGTCATTCCTTCCAAAGGTGCCTCTATTGTGTTTGTGCAAAGTTGTTCCGCCAGGGGTAAAATAAAAAAAGTTAATAAAATGGGGGACAGAAGGGAATCCTTGCTGCGACCCCTTTTGATTAATATTTTGCCTGCCGTCTTAGAGTTGACTATCACCTTGGTCTGAGCACCTGTGTGTAAATTTGAAAGCATTGCAATAAACTGCGATAGAAAACCAAATTTGTACAAATTATACAACAGGGCATACTAGTTTAGGAGATCGAATGCCTTTTTGGCATAGATTCCTCATTATTAGCGCTTTTATGCTATTGGTGGGAAAATAGTCTATTGCCTAAACTAAAAATTAAGTGTTGGCCAACATAAGCAGCCTCCCACGAAGCTACTTTGATCTCTGTGAATTAGGTGTTTTGCTGCAAGGGTTATACAGATTGCCCAGATTTTTATCAGTAATTTATAGTTTATATAAAGTAAACTAATTGGTCTGTATGAGTGGACTAATTGTGGATTTGTATCTTTCTTTAGAAAATACACAATTATAGATTCTTGAATGGTTGAGGGGACCTCTCCTCCTTCTCTATGATTAAAAAGGTGTACTAAAAAAGCCCAAGTTCATCAGAGGAAATCTTAAACAACTCCGTGGGCAGCCCATTATCTCCACACGCCTCTTTAATTTCAGCAGGTGTTATAGGCTTTAGAAGGGTCTGAGACAGTGAAAGTGAATTAGCTTGGAAGCTGAATGGTGGGATAATACTGTGCATTATCAGTCATTGGGACACTATATTGTGTTTGATGGTGTCTCTATAATGCTGGAGAAATGTGTTAGCAATCTCTTTCCTATCTGTTGCTAACTGCCCTGTAGCAGGATTCTCGATATATTTTATCAAGACCTTTTCGCTTTTGGCCCTGGTGGACCATGCCAAAAACATGCCGATATGTTGATTTTCTTCATATATTTTTTGTTGATAGGTATTAGATTTATTAATCTCCTCTAAAGTATAGTAATCCCTCAGGTTTTGTTTTGCTGATGCTAATAATCCCTCCACTGGCTCTATACCAGAGTTCACCACCCTAGCAGCTTCAGTTACATTATCTAGTGCTGCCTACAAATGTGCTTTCTGTTGTAGGCATTCTATATTCAGATGCGCCTTAAAGGCAATGATTCTTCCCCTCAATGTTGCCTTAAAAGCCAACCAGATTGAAAAAAGAGACCGTTTGATTAATAATAGTGAAAACCTCTAGAATTAACTGTTTTGTTTCCTTAACCCATTGAGGATTGTAGAGCTACGTTCTGTCAAGCTCCCACATTAGTCTATCCCTTTTCCTCAAATCAAGCTCTACTGCTACCGAAACAAATGAATGGTCAGAAAAGGCATTGGCTTGGATAGCCGATTGACCTCTCTTCAAGGATTTCGAAACAAAAACAAAATTGATGCGTGTGGCCATTTTAAATCTCTGTAATAAGGATGTATATTGTTTGGAATGTGGATGGTCTTCTCTCCAAGGGTCCAGAGCTCATAATTAGATTTAAAAGCCTCTCTAATTTTTTTGTCTTTGGTTTTTGTTATTTTTGAATTCTTATTAGATGTACCTTCGGCCAGACCCGAATCTGATTAAAAACCCCTCCAAAAATCAGCGACCCTACTGCACCCAATGCCATTTTGTAAAGCTGAGTAAGAATCAATATCATCGCAAATTGGTCCATAATAATAAATACAATTTAAGCTTAACCCTTTAATTGCAGCTCTGACCCATATCCATCTACCTTGTGGATCCCTGATCACCTCTCTATTTTCCCAATCAATATTGTTGCCTAATAAAATTTAGTAATACCACTGGGAGTAACCCCAATAGTGTCCCAGATGAGATAGATACTTAAGGTGCACCTAGTGGTATACCATATACAAAGCCAGCTTCCTACATATGTCATTTATTATCATCAAGTGTTGAGTACCCTTCCACCCTAAACAATTGTAATACATTGCATATTATACTGTTGCGTACATAGTTTATGCCATGATAGTTTTCATGTGTATCTAACCGGTATGCAAAGGAGTGCAGTATATTAAAATCACATTGACCAGACATCAGGACAATTAGGGAAAACAATTCTGTATAAAGTAATTATTACATGCAGTTTGCAAGGCAGTAAAATAGTTTTTCTCATGTCATTTTTGCTTACTGTGGTAATAAACATGTGTATTTTTTAGTACAGTTACTTCAAATAACCTATTATTGGGCCCTATTTATTTTCCCTACCGTGGCATTTATGGTACATTTGAAGATGCACAGAGGGTAATATGCTTTTTATTACCATTTTTGAGTGTGGGTTGGGTTGGACCATGACTCACGAGAGGGAAAGCCTCTCTGGCTCCCTTTACACTCCTGCATGAGTCTAGGGGCAAGTGCTGTGTCCCAAGGGATCTCAGCCACCCTCCACTCCCTACATTTTGTATTTTTTTATTTGATGCCATCCTTTTGAGGTACCCTGCAAGGTCAAGGATGCCCCAACCTGCCACCATTTACCTTATTTTGTATTTTCCGGACATGGGATAGTAACATTAAGGGGCCGATTACGATCTTGTTAGCAAAGCATTCCTACCAGTTAGGAATGCTTTCTGTGCGAGAGTCCCACCCACTGAGTACGATGTGTCCGTATGTGTACAGACTCGGTTCAGTCAGACTCATATTGAATTCAATGGGAGCATGTGTACCCAAAGTGAACAAAGGCTCCCATTGCAAAAGGGGTGGGAGGGGAAAAGCGGACATCCCATGGAAAGTGGGGTCCCATGGGTACCCCCGTGCGACTGATATGGAGGGCCTAGGGTGAAGGGGGGCCTGCTACGGCCGCCCCTAAGTCCAATTCAGACAGCTGCTTTGTCTCGGCAAAACCGAGTCGTTAAGGCTGTCACCTCAATTAGAAAGTCTTCCTATTTGCAGATGCCCTTTATAAACAAATGAAGGGGAGCGGGATGAGCACCTGTTTCGCACCCATCTCTGCAGATTTGTACATGGGGGTAGGAGGAGGTGATGCGGCTTCGCTACAATGACAATCTTTTTCTTAATTTGGTTTGGCGAGTAGGAGTTGATTAAATTGTTTGAGGTATTGAATAATAGTGGCTTTAATCTCATATTCACTATGAATCTCACAGCACTACCGAAATGCATTTTTTGTACATCAAATTGAAGGTGGAGGGAGGTATCTTAAGTCCTGCATTATTTAGGAAAAAAACAGCTAGAAATAGCATCTCGCATGCTAGAAGTAATCCTCTAAACACCATATGGAATTTTCCCTCTGGGGAACTAAATAAGTTCAAGAGGATTTTTCAACGTTGTAGCACTTTACAAAAACCTGTATAACAACTAAAAAACCTCGCACGGGACCTGTTTTCACATAGGAGCAGTTTTCTTTACTGAGGAGGGAAATCTGACTCAGTCAGTAGGGAGTGCAAGGGTTTTCTATACTCCAGGCACAGATAATTTCTGCCATTTTCCCCGGCCAATTGAGCTTTATTAGGCATTTGACACTCTGTGCGGGGTGGCTCCCTTCATTGCCGCCTAATATTGTTTTGCCTTAAAGACATACAGCTTTTTTTGGACTGGAAGTTGTTTTTTCTTACAAGTGAAAGGCACTGCAATAATATGTATTGTAAGGTTTCTTTCTTTTCAGTATCTCCTTGGCTTCACATAGAGGTGACCTGCTTACATTTAGAAATTATAAGTACCATCTTTAGTAATGCTCTGTATGCCACTTGCAATGTGACACCAGTCGGGGGCAATTCGCGGAGTTTTTTATGTGTCCCTTATAAAAGCTCTATTTTTGTTCCAAAGGGCTTTTCAGTCGGTTTTGAAAATATGATGACCCATGGCCCACTGTCGTCTCATATTGTGAACATGACATTCTCATTCCCTGAATGTTTGTGTTTTAATGCTGAGTGACATGCCTGCAGGGTCGGACCAGAGGCCTGAAGTTTTTCTTGAGACAGCTACAGGGCTTTGTTTGAAGGCTGCATTCAGAGGCACACTGGGACAGAAAACAGGCCGGGTACCAAAATAAAAGTGGGCCTCATTATTGAATTAAATAGCTAAAAAAGGTTTGCAAATTAGGGCCGTTCTGAACTTGTAAAGATATGTTGTATATGTTATTTTAAAGATATGCAAGACTGCATCGGTTTGAGCTTGCTGCAGACAATGTTTGATTTAATATGAGGGAAATCAACAGTACCAACCGTAAATAAGGCCCACAAACATTTAGAAAACTGGCCTAGACACTGACCTGTCAGAGCAGCCCATCGGCACTGCCTGCCTGCCTGATTGTATGGCTAAGGGGCTACATGGCTTCCCTAGAAGGGTATAGGGTTTTGTTAAAGAGCTGCAGGATTGCATAGGAGTCTTCCAGAGCAGAGCCTTGGGACTATAGGTGGGACAGAGGGCTGCAGGATCGTGTCAGAAGACTTTCTGACTGAGTTAGGGGTACAGAGTTGGGTTGAAGGGGAGTTCAAGAGCATGGATCTGAGGGCTGCATGGTTTAGTAAGAGGGCTGAAGAGGTGGGACAGGAATATAGGCTTTTGGTAAAGACTATGGGTTATTATTAGGTAGCTGCAGGGTTGAATCACAGGGGTGCAGGGTTCTGTTAGAGGCCAGAAGGGTGGAGGATGGAGTCAGTAGGTGAAGCGCTTAAAAAGGTTGTAGAGCCACATTGGGGTTGTCATGCTGGGTCTCCGTGCAACGTGATTGGGAGAGAGAGAGTGGTTCAGAATCGGGATCCATGGGCCCGATTCACAGAACAAACTTAAGACAAAATCCTAAACTTACTAACATTCTGGTATTCACAGAAGGCACTTACTCATTTTGGTATTTACAGAAGGCACTTACTCATTTCGGTATTCACAGAAGTTAGGAGTCCTAACTTTAGGACTCCTAAATGCCTTCTGTAAATACCGACAGTCTTAAAGTTAGGATTTTTCTCATTTTAGGAGTAGTAAAGTTAGGACTATTAACTTAAGGACTCCTAAACTGAGAAAATCCTACCTTTAAGACTTTCGGTATTCACAGAAGGCATTTAGGAGTCCTAAAGTTAGGACACCCAACTTTACTACTCCTAAACGGAGAAAATCCTACCTTTAAGACTTTTGGTATTCACAGAAGGCATTTAGGAGTCCTAAAGTTAGGAGTCCCAACTTTACTACTCCTAAACTGAGAAAAATCCTAACTTTAAGACTTTCTGTATTCACAGAAGGCATTTAGGAGTCCTAACTTTACTACTCCTAAACTGAGAAAAACCCTAGCTTTAAGACTTTCAGTATTCACAGAAGGAATTTAGGAGTCTAAAGTTAGGAGTCCTAACTTTACTACTCCTAAACTGAGAAAAATCCTAACTTTAAGACTTTTGGTATTCACAGAAGGCATTTAGGAGTCCTAAAGTTAGGACTCCTAACTTCTGTGAATACCGAAAAGAGCAAGTGCCTTCTGCGAATACCAAAAAGAGTAAGTGCCTTCTGTGAATACCAAAATGGTAGTAGGTTTAGGAGTTTGTCTTAAGTTAGTTCTATGAATCGGGCCCCATGAATGTAGTGCATATTCATATAGAGTGCAAGGTGTGAGGGATATTTCAAGTTGATGTAGTATATTCTGAGAACGCGTGCAACATTTGGTTAGTGGGCCTATACCACGGGCCACGGGGCTGAGATAAACATTGTGCCTTTAGTGATGCCTAAAGGTAGCATTACTGGCCAGCTGCTCCTTTTGAATGTAGGATTTGCATTCCAGATTGATATAAAAATGTAATATTGACTCTAATTTCTTTTCTTTATTTTGCAGATGCCCAAGTGACTTGGGAGTCAGATTCGTTGTACAACAAAATGGCCGCTCTAAGTTGGCGAGCTTTGAGATGAGCATGTTTAAGCTTGTGAACTTCGACTCCTTTGTCCTCTTTGCCGATCTTTTTCTATGTGAGAGTACCTGCTCTCTGGTAAGAATCCCTCATATAGCCTTGTGTTGTCGCTAATGACTCAGACCGTTAGTAATATTAAACAAATACATATATCTTCAAATCAATAACAAAAACATGATAACGGCATAAATCATCTTGTTCACTTGGGCAAGTGGAAATAGTGGCACTGAGTAAACATACTCGATGAATTTGGAAGTACTAAATTTTGGGGTATTTGATTTCCTGAGTCTTTTTTGAAAGCCTGTCTTCTATTTCATTGACTAAAAGAGTTCCACCAAACAATGGGCCTCATTACTATGGTGGTGGGACCGCCACCATCAGGCCGTCAGTGGCGGCCCCACCGCCATCAGACCCTGCAGGTACGCCTACCGCATGATGATGGTGGGTGGATGTAGGGCTGTCGGAGAGACCGACCGTCACAATCCGATGGGCTCAAGGAGCCTGCCGGATCGTCGGACGGCCTGCAATCCCTACAAGAGTGGCGGTGCCTGCTAATGCGCCACCGTAGGGATTACAATGTCCCTTCCTGCCGGCAGAAAGTAAATTTGGGGGGCCCTAGTGGGCCCCCATTCCTTCCTGGCCCTCTAATATGGGCTCTGGGAGACACCTATGGAGCCCCATACATAGCCCTGCTCCATGTGGCAGGCACCACATGGTGCCTGCCACATGGTACAGGGATTTGATAGAGTTTTGTTTGTATTGTGGCATGTGCTAGAGCCCGCAGCAAACGCCGCAACACAAAAGATACACAATGCAAATGCTGTTAAGGCAGTCACATCGTAATGTGGCCAGTGGGACCTTCGACTCCTAGTCGGTGGTCCTGCTTCGCATCAGTACGTCTGCCGGCATCATAATCAGGCCCTATATCTGGGTTTCCGTCTCTTTCAGTTTATGGCTCAATACTTTCTCCTACATAGCCCTTTCTATTACAGTAGGTTGTACTTTCTTTTATCAACATCGGTCCCTCACATGCGCTTCTAACAACAAGATCCGGTGGCGGTTAGTAATATGTGATCCCTAGATCCCAACTGGCAGATCCCGCTCACTTTAATTGCTTTCTCTATGTCTGTTTTAGCCATTTTTGTAAGTGGGCAACTAAAACTACAACTTCAGCAATTGTTCCTTACCACCCTTTCAGGCATTCTGTATCATGCATGCCATTTGAGAGAAAATGTAATCTTGTTAATTTTGTGTTTTCCACAGGATTGCCCTAGTACTGCCTGATTATACATGGAGAGACTGAACTGCATCAGGTAGTGTGCATTCGTTTTTTTGTGTACAATACAGAAAGAATATCATAAAGTAGCAGATTCTATAATACTTAGCAGAAGAGAAATATTAATATTTTTTTAGCAGTAGAGAAATATTAATAAATGCAGTTATATATAAAACCAAATATATCAGAATATATAGAATAATATAAATGAGGAACGATACAGGGTAAAACTCAGTACACTAAGTACAATTAGAACAATCATCATTAAATATTAAATATGAAATTACTGAAGTGACAACTTAGTGTAATGCAAAAAACGTTAAAATCTGAAATTATTAAGGTATTAATTTGCTAGTACATTAAGTTACACATTTCATTAAATATATACATTTAAATATCAAAAAGGTAATATAGATACAAATACAAGAACACCCAATTGAAAGTATGAGTGTAACAGTATTAACTAAGAAGGAGATATCAAGTGTACAAGACTCTAAACTATGTAAATGTCGTTACTAGGCCTTTTAGAGAGAAGGATAGAAGAAACAAAATAAAAAATATAAAAAGTAATTATCCTTTTGCAAAAGAGGCTAAAACAGATTAAGTCGTGGAAATAGTTGTGGAAACATTCTCTATATTGAGGACAGGATCCTGCACTTGTAAAAACAACCCTGTTTGGTCTTGACTGATATATATAACTCTCTCATGTGAGGCAGTTTGAATCATTGTTGTTAACCAATTCTCTTGGGATGGTGGAGATGTGGATTTCCATTGCATTAATATACATATTTTAGCAGTAGCCAATGCGGGAGGTACAAGACGGCATTGTAGTTTGGAGAGAGTAGGGGAATCCCGATAGTCATGCAGTAAAATAGTTGCTGGCAAAAGTGGTAGATATAAAGAAAAAGTGTTATGTATAACCTGACCTATGTATGACCAATATTGTTTAACCATAGAACATGTACATATGAGGTGGACTATGTCACAGCCAGAGGCGTTACACCTCCAACAATTAGTATGCGGTAGCAGGCCTGCCTTATGTAATTTAACCAGTGACCAGTGCCAGTCATAAAGTATTTTAAATAAACAACATTTTAGACGAGCTTCCTGGGCACCTTTAGCCAAATTTCCCAGTAGTTACACCCATTCTTCATCTTCATAAGAAATCCCTAAACATGATTGCCATTTAGAACGAAGATCACAAGAAAAAAGGTATGAAAATAGTTGTGTTGTAACTGTTTTATACAGACCAGAGATAACTCCTTTATGTCTCCCCAAATGTGAATATAAGACACTACTGGTGAAATTTGTAGTATCCAGGGTTTCGGACCTAAAACCTTAATAATGGAATTATTGAGTTGTAGATAATTGTCTGATTGTGATAAGGGGAGATTGAACTCATCCACCAATTGGGAAAAGGGTATGAGATACCCATCGTGAAGAATCTGATCCAAGGTAATGATACCTGCTGATTTCCATTGGGGCCAGGAGAAAGTCTTTCCTTTAATGCGAATACTGGAGTTATTCCATGTTGGGGCTTTTGCATGTAAACGTGGATTAAAGCCCAATATACGGTGTGTTCTTAGCCATGTTTTGCGCATTTGCTGATAGTATAGCCTTACGGGGATCCAGGCGGCTTGTGCCTGACCCATATAGGGCTGAAAGACCTAGTTCCGTGGATAACGGGGATCTCTCAACATTTACCCATTGTGGTGTATTGAAGTTATCTTGGAGCATGTATGTAAGTTGAGATAGTTGTAATGCAAGTGAATAATGTTCTATCGAGGGAAGACTGAGACCTCCACTGGAGTGATGAGCATTTAGTTTATTCACTGCCAAATGAGGTTTTATGGAGCCCCATACAAAAGATTTTATCTTAGAGTCTATGACGCGTAATGTGGATAACGGAATATGAAAAGGGAGCATTCCGAGTGTATAGAGGAAACGCGGAAGTGTAATCATTTTTATAGCTTGGACTCTACCCTACAAAGATAAACCCAATGCTTTTCATTTATCGAAGTCACGTTGCATCTGAGTAACCAGGGCACCTGTATTATCTGAAACCATTGCTATTGTCCCTTTGTTTACAGGCATACCTAAATACTTTAAACAAGAGGATTGCCAATGAAAGGGGTAGTCTTGTATCACATCTTTTGAGGTGCCATCTGATATTCACTCTTGTCCCAATTAATTTTATACCCAGAGAAAGAGGAGAAATATTCTATGATTTGAAGCAGCGATGGTAATGAATGGATAAATCAGTAATGGTTAGTAAGATGTCATATGAGTAGAGATAAAATTTAGATTCGCCCACCGGAAGGGGGACACCAACAACAGCAGCTGACTGGCGAATTGCTGCTGCAAGAGGTTCAATGGACATTAGGAACAAAAGAGGTGAAAACGGGCAACCTTGGCGAGTTCCTCTACAGATTGGGAAAGTATCAGAAACAATACCTCCGCAATTAACTAATGCAGTAGGTTGCTCGTATAACAGCCGTACTTTATTTATAAACTGTTCACCCAATCCAAATTGTTCTAGGATTTTGAAGAGGTAATCCCATTCCAAGCATTCGCTTTCTCTAAGGTTCATATTTGTTTTTAAAAATTGCTGGCATATTTTTCAAGTCTCCGAACCCAGTCATTTTATATTGAATTCTCACGCATTTCGACTGAAAATTATGAATGATACATGAGCACTAGGAGGCATGGTGTTGGCATAAAACATGATTCTGGAAATGAGAATACATGGAGTCAAGTGGGGCAATGTTGAACTAAGCAGTCAGCAGTACTAGTCCAGCGTAGCATCCTGGCGATCACAGGCTGCTGGTGTCAATGCTGCTGAATGTGGTAATCTGAATAGCTAATCAGGGTGTGGCCTATCGGCTAGAGTGGCCAACCTCAAAGCTGGGGAACTGGGTTCGAGTCTCAGCAGGACTCTTAACATCCTGTGATTTGGGGCAAATCCCCTATCTCCATGTGCCTAACAAAATGAATGTGTCCTACTGTAATGCATTGGATACCTTCGGGTCCAGTTCGTGCTATATTAAACTTCCCTCCCCCCAAAAACAGGTTCATAAAGCACAGATTAGTTGCTTTTGTAGTCCTCTGTAAAGCTGGGGTAGGAGAGGGGTTCCCACTTCTCACAGTAAGGAGCATTTTAGTGTAGGGCAAGATATCTCGGGCACTGCCATTAATAGACTTCGCTTTTGTGCTTATGAGGCAGCACTGGGCTTGGAACCTTTGGTGGTAATTTGTAGTTTAAGGCCTTGGCACCACTGCAAAATATGGATGAGAAAAGTGTACACATTAGTTAGTCCTGCTGTATACAGAGAGTCTTGTGCCTGATAAACGAAGAGCAGGATGGTCTGGGGTGGTTGAATAAGGTCCTGGCGGCAACTCTGAGGACTTATTGAAGGTTCATGAGCTGTTTGGTAGGCCAGAAGGAGGCTGGTGATATAGCCCAGTTTGTTGATGGTCAGGGTGTTAAGGTTATAATAGTGTGTGACTTGAGATGAACTCAGGGTCTCTGAATGTTCACTACATGGCAGTAATAGAATAAAGAATTAGGGTGATGGAAATGGGTAGAACCTGTTGAATAGCAGTCATGCAGTTGGGTACTAAGTGTTTGAGACCTGTGGTAAGGAAGCGGAAGTTAAAGAAGATTCAGATTCGAACACGCATTGACAAAGGCAATAGGTCTGCCCTTCAATGGAGTCTTGCTGAGCTATTGGCTTTGATAATAAAGGTACAAGGATGGCATAGGCAGTATATAGGTCAACAGCAGAGAGGGATACAGCAATGCAGGTGTGGGACCAAAATCAGTGTGTGAGGGCAAAGGTAGTGTGATGTGGACACAAGCAGGGTCTTCGTGCAGTGTGGACTGCATATGGGGCTGGAGAGAGTGAATGTTGGGGAAAGTGAGCCTGAGCGTTTCAAATATAATGTCCTGGTAAGTGTTACAGAGGGTGTTTTTTTGAGGTGTTTTGGGAAAAGATATTCTGTTTGCCAGATGGGTGTGTGCTGTAGGGTTATGTTTTTATAGCATAGTGAGAGATGAGATATAATATTCTTTCTATATAATACTACAAATTCAGTTATTGCAGTTTCTAGGCACTGGAAATAACTGGTATTACTATTAGCCAATTTTATGATACTACAGTTACTAATATTAGATGCATGCTGAAAAACAGAGTTAGACGAACACAAAGCGCAAAAAATGACATACAAACACAGCCAGGCCTGCAATCACATAGATATTTTAACATGCTAACACCAGCATTCCAACATGCATAGCCAATTCCAAACAAATACACTGACAGGTAAACATATATGTTACCATATGTTAACATAGACACACTCGCACCCAAATGAATACATGGTGCCGGACGAAGCACTGAACTGGGCTGTCTGTGTTAGCAGCCTACATTTATGCAGCCCTCCCATGGATGCTAATAATGGAATGAGCTGTATATGTCATCAGAATACCCGCTCCCAAAGATAGGCAGAAAATTACCTAATATCACGGTTCAAGTAAAAGGAAGCACGGCCATGGAAACCCAAAGCTGATGAAGGAGCAAATACAAGAGCACCCAACACAGAAAGTGCCCCAGGTGCTAGACCTGTCTTTTCCATATGCCGGAATGTGTTGTTACTGTGTGTGCAGGGGATGTTACATCGAATTCTTGGTCCCATGGACCACTTGCATACCACCACCCATGAGGCATCTCAAGAGGCCTAAATAAAATGAAAGACTGAACCGCCAATTCTGGCACTGAATGGGGCTTATGTTTATGCAGATGCAATGCAAGAGACCAATGGCTGAAGTGGTCGGACACAATTCCCCATGCTGTATGCTTTAGTGGATGGAAACAACGTGTGATTGCCGACTGAGCAGACCAATACATGAGCAAGGATGACTCAATGTCCCTCTATGTGTTTATTTATAAATATATGTATTTTAAAGCGAAAATCTGACGAGGCAGTCTAAAAGGCCTGACCTAAAAGGTGACTGGAAGAGCTAAAGGAAGAGATAACTTCACCAAGGGCTCTTGTATAGAGTGATGACAGAAGAGGGCGTTATGACATGCTTTTGAGCACCTCTTTGTCCTTCCGCCTCCATCATTACTCATCTACCAATATGTAAGTCTTGGGGGCGGAGTCAAGATGGCGGATTGACGCCGCCAGGTGAAGGAAGCAGCATGGAGTAGCTCCTCCACCGCTCCACCACTATGATATTGCGAGGAAAAGCGATTGTACAGCGCACGAAGCAGGAATAGTTAAGAGGAAGCAACATAGAAAATATGGATTCTTCCTCACGAGAAGTCTGCTACGGAAGAAACGCAGAGAGGTGAAAATACCAGACCCCGAGACGAGCCAATGCTAAGGCGGGAGGGGAAATGTTCTAAAAACTCCAAAACTTAAAAAACTGAAAAATCCCGTAATCTTCATTAAAGCTCTCTCTCACCATATTCGGTGTCGATGTTGCAGCTCGTCTGCCGTTTGAGCAGAGGGATCCTGCCGGTTTGGAGACTCGGAAGGACCTGTCCGCTTTGCGGACGGGCGTTCGGCAGGGCGGTCAGCTGGGCGGGTCTCGGCTTGCTCTCTGCTCAGCTGTGCGCAGGATCGGACGAGGACCGGGCGCCACGCTCAACAAAAGAGTCGAGGCACACGACTAGATTGATGGCATCGAGGCAGAATACCAGCTCCACCCGGGCTGGCAATATTGGAAAGAGAGCAAAACTGGACACTTCAGGTACGGCGTCTGCCTGTGATGTAAAATCGGCAATGAGGGAGTCTGCAGCAAACACGAAAGCTAAGATGGTTACGGGCGCTGGAGTTAAAGGTACAACCATCTCGGCTGCTAAACAAATGCTCCGCCCGGCTGTGTTTGACATAGGCGCTGGCAATAATATTGAATTATCGGCTTGCTGTGATGAGAATTTGAATCACTTTAGTCTGTTTTCTCCAGGTGAACGAGAAGGAATAGCCAACAAGGAGTCAGACGCTGTAGTTTTTGAAGTAGTGAATGCAGTTCCTTTAACAGTCCCTTTAACTGAACACAATGGGGAAGCCAATTTAAACGCGGCTAACATTGGCAAAGAGATTTTAAAGGACACGGATAAGGTCGAACCCCACACAGAGGATGAACCCGTCCACATGGTTGTTCGTACAAGAGAGAATTGAAGCGATACAATGCTATATAGGGAAGCTGCTGAAGGGAATGTAAACGAGGTCGATCACTTAATTACTGTACCGGCAGAGATCCACGCCTTCGCCAACAATATAGTTGACTCAATTAGTCATACTGATGCAGCACAAGCAATCCAGACAATAGCAGACTCAGGCAGAGTTGGGTCAGCAGCAGAGAAACAACTCGGCGAAACTCTACCGGGAAATAATGTAGTAGAGTGCGTACTCACCGACGCAATAGACATAACAGAGGAGAGCTCTAACCCTGACTATGAAAAGATGCCTGATGAGGACGAAATTGAAATCGATACAGAAACCTCATATAATAGATTTAATGCCAGTGAACTATCTGGCTCAAGGAAAAAAAAAATTGAAAGCTTAAACCAAATCCAAGGCCACTGTTCGTAAACTACTGACTAAAGATCCCTCTGTAATCAAGAAGGGGCGAAAGGCTATTGTAGACGATAGCCCGCTGAGAAAATGGATTAAAGCAAAGGAGGGAGTGAAGAGCATGGCCTTGAGGTTATCTGGCGCAAGCCCCGATGAAGATTTGCATTCAAGGGACAAAAATACACCTTCTAGACTGGAGAATATAAGAACACTGGCATCAGTAAACGTGGACGCTACAATCTCACCAACTTTGCCGACGAATCCTGAGCCCAGTAACTTGGATACAGTTACGGTCATACAGCCTAGCATTTCTGCCTCAACTCTCTTTGTAAATTCGACCAGCAATCTAGCAACCAGCACCCTCATCAGCTCACAAATAGACTCAACAAGTTCAAGGCCAAGCTCAACGCCAATGGAAGCAGGAACTGATAATTTTCTATTGGGATTATCAAACACCGATAAAGAGAAGGTAAATGCGGGCCCTAGCTCTCCCCTTATCAACACGCTGGCCTTAATTTCGGACCACAGCGATATATCAAGTCCCTTGCAGGCTCAATCAACTATGCAAGGAAAAACAGTAGACCATTTAAACATCGCTTCTACCGATCTAATTATGCAGACTCTCTTGGCACAAAGACAAGAAGGCCAACAACATTTCTTGCAGCTAAGAGAGGACAATACTAAACTGTAGGCATTCATGAGTGAAGTGTGCCAAAAGCTCGGAGGGGTCACGCAGGAGATGGAGGATTTAAAACAACGAGTTGTGGAAGTGGAAGAAGGTGCAACTCGAACCGAATCACTAACCAGATCTCACTCAATATGTATATGTAAACTAGAGGCCAAGGTGGAGGACTTGGAGAATAGGGCACGTAGACATAACCTCTGACTTTTTGGAATTCCCGAGGGCACGGAGGGGGCCGACCCCAGATCTTATGTTGTGAACCTATTCCAAAAGGCTTTCAGTGATCTATCAGACTGGGATTGGGACTCTCAACTCCAGCGGGTACAAAGACTACCTCTCTTTCAAAAGAACAAAGATAATAAATTCCCTAGACCGTTCCTGATCTACTTTGGAAACTTTCTGCTGAGGCAAGCAGTGTCTCTTAAGCCAAACCTAACAGCCCGGTCACTCTTGATAACATTACTTTTTTTGTGCGCTCGGATTTAAGTAAGGGTACAATGGACCGACACTGGGAGCTCTGCAAGCTGATCGCTTCTTTTAAGGCTATAGGCTGAACGGTTTATTTACAAGAGCCTGCCCACCTCAAGGTGATTAGAAATGGTCAGTCATTCTTCTTTGCTGAACAAGAAGAGGTGGTCCAGGCTCTAGAAAATTCACAATTGAGAGAGGCAATTGAAATGGCCACAGCAGGATATGTTTCTTTGATTTCTACTACTTGAATTTGAAGTAGTAATGAAAGTACAATGGGACGCATTGGGATGAATTTTGTTTTTGTATTCTTAAATGCATTCATACACAAACCTCTATACTTTCTTCTCTACTTCCTTCCTCTTTTTCTTTTCCTCCTTTTCTCTTTTTGCTTTTCCTCTCTGACGAATTGAAGATTTTATTTTTGGAAGCAGGTGGGGGTTGCCTTCATGCTTACCACTTCACTGTGCTGCCACTACAGTGGCAGCAAGGGATAGAGGGGTGCTCCCCCCATTGGGACTTGAGGGTAAGAGGGTGTGGAAGGGTAATGGGCAAGGGTGGGTTAAAGAAAAGGGGAAAAAATGTATTGCAAAAAATATTTACGGCTTAGACAAAATCAAGTCATGTTTGTTTGATAAAGACTTTATACAGAGGAGAATCAAAGGTACCAATATAAGATATGTTTAAGTTAAGACTATTAGTTTGGAATGTTGCTGGCCTCAACAGCAAGCAAAAGAGGAGATTAGTACAAGAGGAGGTTGATATGTACAAACCCCACTTTGCGCTTTTGTCAGAAACTCACATTAGCTACCAGGATAGAAAGCTGCTGTCCCAAACGGGGTACGAGCTGGTGGTATGTTCAACTCTGGGTGCCTCAATCCGGGGGGTGGCCATTTTAAAACAAAAACGACTAGGTATCGAAATTCTCAAGACTGCATCAGACGTACGGGGAAGGTGGGCAATCGCTCAAGTCCAATTCGAATTTAAAAAATATGTTTTGTGTTTGGTATATGGGCCTAATATAGACGACCCTAAGCTGTATGAACAGCTAAGTATAGAGTTATTAGAGTGGGAGGGGGAGGTCTTGGTCATGGGTGATTTTAACTGTGTTATCAACTATAAAATAGATTCCACGGGACAGGGTTCTCTAAATAGGATGCGCAAGGTGAGGTCTGCAATTTTGAAACTTGGTAGACTGCTTAATCTGAAGAATGTATGGTGTTCTAAATATCCCTATATAGCGGGACATACCTACTATTCAGCGCCCCATAGATCCTGTTCCAGAATAGACATGGTTTGGGCAACGGACCAAATAGCAGGTAACTGTAATATGGAACTATGTTCGAGGATCACATCCGACCATAATCTGATACTACTAGAATTTGAGATCAGGGATCAGAGGAGGGACATACGACATTTAAATTTCCCTAGATATCTACTTATAGACTCTCGCTTTGTTGCATCTCTAAAAGAACATATTAAAGAATTCATAGAGATGAACATTAATTCAGCTAAGATCAATATAGTTTGGGACTCTTGCAAATGTAGTATAAGGGGGTTCGCTCAGCAATATATTTTGAGGTCAAATGCCGAGAATCGTCGAGCCACCAAGTTAACTACCTCTAATATATTTCAAGTAGAACAGCAACTAGCCGAAGCTACTACACAAGCAAAATCAAACATCAATTAGATAAGAATAGAACTGTGTAAATTACAATCATCTATTAAAAAGACTCTTAGAGAGAGAGATACAGCGCCAAAATGTATAAGTATAAAATGGCTCAATATGAAGGCGGAGACAGAATCGGCAAAGTGCTGGCATACAAGGCAGCTGACAAAAAAGCGAGAACTAAGATTAAAACAATCAAAGGTCCTGATCTATGTGAATATGAACAGCCAGATGAGATCTTAGACCAGTTTGTCAGTTACTACCGAAATTTGTACACCCCAGACAATGCTCCCACTAAGGCCGCAATACTGCAATACCTTAGCAAACATCTGTCCATACAAAGAGATATTGATATAGAAGCTCTCCAACAACTTAGCTCAAAAATAACACTTACTGAAATAAACATGGCTATCTTAGCTCTACCCGTGGGAAAAGCTGCTGGGGAGGACAGCCTACCCATGGAATTGTGCAAAATTTGAGCACAGGAATTATTGCCTCTTTTAGAATCTGTCATCAATTCTATAGTAAAGTCTGGGAAGGCTCCAACATCTTGGAAAATAGCCAAAATAGTTTTTTTTCTTAAGAAGAACAAACCTCCGGAAGAATGTGGCTCTTACCGGCCGATCTCTCTGCTCAATTCAGATGCAAAAATCTTTTCTAAACTTTTGGCAAATCGTCTAGCCCCCATTATGCCGGCTTTGGTTAATGTTCAGCAGCACGGGTTTGTGTTGGGGAGAGACACCATGGCCCATGTGAACACCACAATTACAGCTTTTGATGTAGCCTCAACTACCCTCACCCCACTCGGAATGGTCATGCTAGATGCAGAAAAGGCATTTGACCGAGTGGGGTGGGAGTACTTGTGGGAGGTGTTAAAGAAGATGGGCATTCAGGGCCAGTATCTCGATTGGGTATGTTCACTGTATGACAATCCGCTGGCCAGGATTAGCTACGGGGGAAGGGAATCAGCGAACTTCCTGATAGAGAGGAGAACAAGGCACGGTTGCCTTCTGTCCCCTCTGCTCTTCGCTCTTTCTCTGGAGCCATTTCTAAACGCATTGTCTGTACAAGCTAACATTATTCCAACTCATCATGGCGGGGAGTGCTTAAAAATAACTGCTTTCGCAGATGATATTGCGGTATATACCAAAGACCTAGTTAGAGCTATCCCAGAAATAGTAAAAGAAGCTGCACAGTTTGGCAAAGTGTCAGGATATAAACTAAATGTAAGTAAGACGCAGGTCATCGCTAATTACAAACCAGCGGGCCCGATTCCTGGCAGATGTCAAAGTGCGACGTACTTAGGAACCAAGCTAGCAGCTAATATTGATAAGATAATAACAATGAACTACGACTCTCTACTAAAGGAAATTGCTCTAACTTTGAAAACATAGCACAAGATCCCGCTTAGCTTAGTGGGTTGTATCAACCTTGTAAAAATGAAGATTCTGCCCAAGCTATTATATCTATTCAGGGCTATACCTTTACAACCTAGCAAACTTTTTTTCAAAAAACTGGAAGGTATTTGTAGTAGCTTCTTATGGGGTAACAAAAAAGTGTGTAGGGCTATGAAATTCCTGGAGCTACCAATCGAAAAGGGGGGATTAGCTTTTCCCGATTTTAGGTTATACTTTCACGCAACTTTTCTTCGCCGTATACGAAGTCTGATGAAAAACGAAGGTTCGCTATTCTACCACCAGTATATGTTGGGACCTGATTGCAACCAATTCTTATTTCATTTACATGATCCTAACTACTTTAAACGAGTAAAGTTTAAGACAGCTAGACATATTAAAAAAATGTGGGACCAAATCATGACCATTGATAAGATTTCTTTTTATAATGCTGAGCTCAGGCTATGGGGTAATCCAGGCCTACCGGATATTTTCTCAGACGGGGCAGGAAACCTTTGGCTAGACATGGTATCAACACCTTGGGGGATTTGTACAGCCCAAATGGTCTCTTGGATTTTGATACACTAAAACTCGTATTCGAATTAAGCGACGACATGTATTTGAAATATATCCAAATAAGAGATCACCTGCTCCGTAAGATGAAAATTTCTGAAGTGGCCCAATCGGATATATTAGTATTTTTATATTCTGATAAAATAAAATCACTTATCAGCTTGGGTTATGGATACTTAATTTGTGGCAAAACTGATGATAGTATCAAATTGGCGGCTAGGCTGGGAATGAATATCAACCCCACACAGATTCTATCTTCACTAAGCCTTATAAACTCGATAGTCCACTCTTCTAATTTGAGACTACAGCTATACAGAACCATTACTTAGCTATATTACACTCCGCAAAGAATATCTAGTTGGGCGCAGGGAAATCAAGCAAACGATAGAACAAAATGTCCGAAATGTGACATGGAAGCTGCTGGCATATGCTTTTTTCTTGCCCGGGGTTACTTTCATTTTGGAAGGGGATAATGAATGTTTTAATTAGTAAACAAATTACTACCCCATCACTTACAGCACATTTGGTTTTACTGGACATCAAAGATGTTCATTGTCAGCATAAAGATCTAATAACCATAATTTTCGCCTGCGCAAGGCTTGTCAAAGCAAGATCATGGATCTCAAAAGAACCTCCAAATATATTTGAATTTTGGACTTTGATAAACGAAATAAATGTAATGGAACTCTCACTAGCAAGACTTAGAGGCCCTAAGGCATTGAAAAAGAAGGAAAAAATTTGGCGAACTTTTGTTGAGTCTTGAATTATACTTTTGTACTATCATGACCCATGAGGCCAAGCTAAATCAACGTTGATTTCTGTTAAAAACTACATTTGTTTTCTGAAAATGTATTAGTTGCTCCTCTGTCTTGAATGTTTATTGATTTGCTTTCTTTTCTTTTGTATATATATATCTTATGTCATGTAAATCTAATTGAGTTTTCCTTCTTGCAATAATAAAAATATTTTTTTTAAAAATATGGAGTGTAGACAATACTTCAGCTGCGGCTGCTGCAGGTAAAGCGGTGGGGATTCATTTTCCCTCATGGTCGTCTCTCGAAATCCCCCCCAGCCAGCCCCACCGCTCTTACCTGCAGAGGCCGGGCTGCAATACTTGTGTTTTGTACAAAAGGCAGATATGTTTCACTGAAGACCACTTTGTCTCCCATTACTGCGTTACCAAGGATTCATTGGTATTTTCTCATAAGGACAAAATCTCAAGGAAGAACATATCAAAAACGAGAAGAATTTTTTTTACAACTAACCATTTTTTTGTTTTCTAATTAATAAGTATTTTCTTATACGTTTCATGACAAAGAGATATTAAAGTAACAAGATTAATTTCAGGGTTAAAGTTGGGATTAAGGTTAGCGTTACAGTACGGATCAGCGTTAATATTAGAGTTAAAGTAAGTGAAAGATTGAAGGGGAGAGTTAGGCTAGGGTTAAGGTAAACAACTATTTAACTATTGTAAATCAGTTTATCTCTTCCATTTGACATGCATATCCATGGAACACAAGGCATCGTTTTATCCTCTGAATTGTTGGATAGCTTGAGGTTTGTTGGTGGTAGCAAGCTATAGAATGGTAAGGCAGGGATAACGCGTAAGGAATTACCATGTTAGATGGCTGGAGGAAGCAGAAGAAGTGTGATGTAAGGAAGTTCCACATGAGATGATTAGAGGAAAGAAAAGAAGTTGGAGATGCTGAGTTGCCCTCTCTGGATAAGGTGTATTCTTGGCAATAAATAAATCACCTTTATTACCAAGTTCTTCAATAACTTCTCCATCAACAACCTAATAATCTCTTTCCCTACCTATGTCCCGTGTGACACAAGCACCTTTCTAAAGAACTTCAGCACTTTCTGGCAAAACTATGTGAACATTCAAGCTCCAACTAAAATATACAAGTACAAGCCAAAACCCTCAGAACCCTGATGCTCTAAAGATCTTGCTTGCAACAGATGCTCCATCCACAGACAGGAAGGAAAATGGTAGAAAAACAGAACTCCTGATGACTCAATGAGAATGACATCTCTCTTAATAACACACTGATTCCTCTTTACATCAGCCAAAGCAAAGTACTCCACCAGCACCATAAATGCACCCACCAATATAAGCAGAAAGCTTAATCCGATACTGCATCAAACAAGTGTTTGACCCCCCCCCATCTCACACTCCACAGACAAGTGCAATTCTAGCAACATGGAGGCGGCCCATTCTGATGAAAGTCATCCAGCCTAAGAGCGGAGCCTTTGGGTATACTGCTATACATCGCCCCTATTCATTAGCTCCAAATAATTTTCTTTTGAATTGTGAGTGGTTTCTACTCTATGTCCTGTGCCATTTATGTTTCTCTGGGTGGCGCTGCTTCCTCTACTACAATCTTGTCCTGATGATGAAATTTATTCTGAGGGGGGTCAAAGCTTCAATGATATTGACGTTTTGGGCTGTGTTTATTAATAATTGTGAAATGAGCATTGTAAGTGATTAAAAGCTTGCTCATGGGAACACTTTGTAGACTGCTATAAATATATATTTTTTTAGAGTTGCTGTGCCTTTTTCTGTGTCTTATTTCCCTTTTTGCAATCCACATGAACAGTGCCATTTTTTCACTTGGACCACCTTTTGTACATGTTGTATATATTGGTTAAGGAATCTCATATAAATAATTAACGATGCACACCAATTGTTCAATTATATTGCCTGTGGCTTGATACTAGTCGTCACATAAATTTACTATATTGAGAATACATTCACTGATCTCCTAAGAGTTGCTAAATGAAGTTATGTGTGACTCTGGAGGAGCCATTGTGGTTGTTACATATAATACCCAGGTTTCTAGGGATAGCAGGTTGTCCCATTCTTAACTTGCTTATAATGTGAGTCACAGCCTGATTTAAGACTGGCCGATTCTCTCCCCTATCCTATATCGCCACACAAATCAATTTTTTTAGCATTTCCAGATCTCTCCTAGGGGTTCCCATAACTCACACACAGTCCCTGTATCTCCACTTAGCCTCACCTGTCTCGCCCAGACTCCAATATCAACTGCAAGCTCCCCAGTCTACTTGTTTCTCCTCCTCAGCTATATTCCACTCAGACTATCTCACCGTATCTTTCCCTCAATCATTGTTTTTTTCATCAGTTCTCCACTGAATCGCATAGACTCCCCATGGAACAATATGGATTCCCCATGGAATTACATGGTCTTACTGTAGAAGCGCATGACCTCTCCATAGAACCACATGGTCTTCGGATAGAATACTATAGCCTCTGTGTGGATTTAAATGTCCTTTGCATGGAAACACATGTCTTTGCTATGGAACCACATACCCATCCTGTAGAACCACATGACGTCCCAGTGGAACCACATGACCTCACCATGAAGCCGTATGGCCTGCCTGTGGAACCACAGGGCATTCATGTAGATCTACATAGCTTTCCTTCGAAACCACCTGACCTCTCCATAGAACCATTTGACCTCCCTATGGAACATCATGGCCTACCAATGGAATCACTTGGCCTCCCCATGGAACGACATGGCCTTATATGCAGCCACGTGGCCTCCCCGTGTCTCCCCATCAGTCGCATGTCTTCCTTACAGAGCTGTGCCTCCCTATCATCTCTCCATAAAATCTAGAGTTCTCCAAGAGAACCTCATGTTTTGCCCTTCGCTTCCTAAGTCTTTACCTCAACCCTAATATCACTGCCTTCACCCTTAGGTTCTCAATATAGTGAACCTAGCGGCTGCTCTCCATTAGTGGCTTATCAAGTGTTTCAAATTACCTTATGAAGCTCTCTTGTCCCCTGGTTAGATAGTAATAGACATAGAATTGGCATGTGGTAGGCCCTTCACTCTCGAGCCCTGGTGCCACTGCACTTGCTACACTAATGAGAAAAAACCCTGATCTCTGTCTCTTGGTGTGCACCCTTACAGAATATTACCAATGTAGCTGCGATGGGTCAGCCAAATGCATACTGTTGAGGGCTGCCCTGATGGGCAGAGAAGTGCTGCATTTTAATATCAACACGTTTTATGTAAAAACATATAAAAGTGAAGGAGTCCAGAGTTTTTCCTAGAAACCCACCGCCTGCGCTGCCAAATGCTGGGAGGGGTGGGGGGGGGGGGGGGGGATACGAAAGCTGTCTAGTTTTGATTTGCGTGCATACCTCTTTCTTCATCCCTCTTACACTTCCTATCCTGTATCCCGCTCTTGTCGGTTCTTTTTATTGTGTGCTCTTTGTTCTGTTGTCTAAATTTTTCTATCCTTTTCTTCCCCCTTCTTTATCTTACTTCTGATTTCCTTTCTCTACTTTATGGCCCGATTTTGATGACGGAACATAGGTATCCATCTCTAACGCAAAGAGTGGCTGTTCCCTCCACCTTCAACCTCTTGCACGGATTTTCACAAATTATGAAAGTAATTGAACCATAAAACCCTTGTATAGTGTGGTGATCTACACAGCAAATAATCGGTGATCCCTATTTGTCATCTTTTAATAGAAAATATAGAAATGTTATTGCAGATGTGAAGATTATATGCATTGATTTGTGTGACGAAGGGCACTCCAATTTATTTTGTTCTGCCTGGGTGTACAATTATCCATTGCTTGGCTTCAAGTGTTATTTTAGTTTTGAGCTACCTTTCCTAATTATATGGTTTTGATGCAGTTCTAACTGTCTGTGGAAGTAGTAGGTTTGATGTAACTTGTTAACACTAGATATGTTGAATGATAGGATATCATTTGTCAGTATAACTTGAAGGAATGTACCACTGAAGGAGCAAACGCATAGACAACTGTATTACTTTGAGATGTATTGTGCATATGATGGTCTCAGGAATTGTGTTTAATGTGTGCTGTTTTTGTAGGGTGATGTGTTGGCGTTTCTGGGCAATGAATCAGCCTGCCTAGTGCCACACACACACTGTTGCACCATATTGCAAAGGTGTTTGTGTCATGTCTGGCATATGTTTTGTACTGGAAGAGCCTTCTAGTAGAAAATACTATGCTTAGACTAATTTTAAAACGTTTCCCACTTTGGATGTGTGCTGCACAGTGCAAAGTGGGAAAAGGTAGGCAAAATAAAGGCTTTCTCCTGTTTTTACACCACCTTTAAAGAGGTGCTATTTTTTGGCTCAAAGTCCTGTCTACTAATGTTAGTAGATAGGGCCTTGTGTCAAGAAACTGTGGATGGTTGCATAGGAATGCTCATGTAAATTCCATGGAACTCATCCTTAATGTAAAATAATTGCAAGTGCATTATTTCACGCCAACTTTTCAGTTTTCCGCTGGAAAGTAAATCCAAAATAAATATTTTGTGCAGGTATGCATTGCTTTTGTGATGTACAGCACAGTGTGCAGCAAACACCTTTGCCTATTTGCTCCACATGCTTCAATATGGATGCGTGGATTGGTAAGTAAAATGGTTAGGTATGAATGGTTTTGAATACCCATCTGTTATTTCAGTGCCAAAATGTCCAAGAGGTGAACGTTCACTCACAAATACATATGTTGGGCCCGATTCACAAAGGTAAAATGAGATGAAAGCCTGACTTTACGACTTTCTGTATTTCCAAATGGCATTTACTACTCGTAAATGCTTTTTTGTGAATACCTAAAATTGTAACATTTAACTTTTGATATTCACAAAAGGCATTTACAAGTAATGAATGCACATTGTGAATACCAAAAGTCGTAAAGCTAGACTTTCGTCTCAGTTTACTTTTTTAATCGGGACCATTGTGTTGTGTGTGGAGGGGTGAATGGTTGTATTGATACATGAGTAAATGGATGGAGAAGGTGCCAGTTGGTGGACAGTTAGGTGAGTGGGAGGATGAACTTATGTTTTGATGAATGCTGAATTTGTGTGGACAGGTAGATTATGTATATAAATGGAGAATGAGGATGGAGATTACATGAAGAAAAAGTCTGTGGATTGATGGGTATTCTTGCAAGTATGTTTGATGGTTAGTTTGTGTGTTTATGAGTGATTAAAGGTCACTTTGTGCATGGGTTATATGCAGATCCACTGGAATTATGTGCTTCTGTGACTGCTGCTTTTATAGCATAATTGTGTATTTGCCACATTTGCCGCAAAATCCATTATCTGCTGCACGATCTGCCAATTTTAACAAAAATAAATAGTTTCTATCGCAAATGGTTTAAAAGTTACTCAAACATTGCAACATGTGTTTGAGTGCAGTGGAAGGCCCCTCACAAATGTTAAATGGTCATCTTTCACTTGCTTATTTCTGTATTTGGTTATTAAACTGATACTAATGAGGTGACATCTATTCCCAGACAGTATTACTATGTATGCAAATTCCGAAATAATGAAATAATACTATAACAAACAGGGGCCACATTATGCAGTACAATTCGTTTTTTCTTGCCGCATGGTTTAGTCAAGACAGCAACATAATGCGGTTTTTTTTGCCGCATATTTCCAGTGCCCCAGGGAATACATGGATGCCTCTGGCATTGATGTGTGTACAACATGATGGTTCTTTCGTGTGTGTGCCCAGACAATGTATATGTGCATGTATGTGTATGATGACTGTGATGCTGCTGCATTTGAAGCTGGTTCCCTTGTGCAAATGATGAGCTTTAAAAAGGAGGTAGAGACTTAAAATGGAATGATCATGTTCCTGCTGGCCAACAAGGCACAGGAAATCTCAGTGATGGTGAAGCACTGTTACCAGATCTCATCAAGAATTCGGACACTGCACAGTTACTGGGAGATTCTACAATAGCAAACATGATGCATTTGATATGATACTGTGATTTGGCCACTATTGGCTGTAAGAGCAGCCTATGACAGAAATAAGGGCATTGAGTAATCTCAGAATAATGTACAACATGTTGGTGACATGTAGCTTCCAGTTCTACGGCCACACATGTAAATGCGACTTCAGCAATTGTGTTTATCATGTGCCCCAATTTATAAGAACATTTATTATTTGCACATCTCACATATGAGAGGGCTTTCAAATGCGTGAGCACAGGAAGTGTGCTTTGAAAGAAACCTTGGGGCATATTATCAAGCCTGCGAAAAATGCGTTAGCGACTTTATAAAGTCGCTAACACATGTTTTTTTATCGGACTATTCTCAATACGTCTTTACCGGAGTTAGAGACGTATTCTTGACTTCATCTATCGCCCTCGCGCCGGGGACGATAGATAACGCTAATGGGATGCAGGGTGGGCGTTCCCACGTCCAACTACATGTAGATTGTGGTTGGAGGTGCTAACACCCTATTATCAAGGCAGGCGTTGGGAGAAGGAGACCTCGTTTATCTCAGGTCTCCCAACGCCTGCTTTCATCAGGTGTAAGCATTGATAACATGGGGGGTGGATCATAAAGCTGAATCCACCCCACCACATGATCAAGGCACACATTAGCGCATGACAACAACGCTTGTTTTCACGCGCTAATGTTCCCTATAGCCGACTATCGCCGGATTTAATATCGCCTACGTGTTGCGCGTTGATAATAATTCGCTATCACGGCAATAAAATCCGCCGATAGCCGGAGATAGGGAAATGTGCGATGTGCGTTTTTTAACGCACATCTTGATATTATGCCCCCTTGTTTTTGATTCAACCGACTTTAAATTTTCTCCATTTATAACAAGAATATACGCAATGTACTGGTTACACATGACAACAGACTTGCCTCTGATTTCATGAGTAAATATTTGGGTGGTTCACATCATACACGCCCCTGAAGTTACGTCCCTGAAAACATGCACTGCATATTTAATACTTATGTTCCGTTTGTTACTGAAACATGGCTTCACCCTGAGTCCAGCCCTGATATATGTTAAGCAGTACCTTATGGGTTAGTTATTTACAGACATGATAGGGCAAATAAGCTAGGGGGAGGTTTAGCTATTATTGTACGAAGAAACATCCAGTACTCGACTTTCCAGTCTAACAACTTACTGGGGTAGAAAGTCTTGGATTTTGTATTCTCCTATCTGGCAAGATACCATTTTCTGAGGTTCTGATCTATTGCTGGGAGGAAGCCATTTACCCAGTGGCTCTATGATAGTCCAATCTCACTGTGCTTAAAGGCTTTAATTTGCCTGTGAGAGACCAGGACTGGCTTTGGTGGAATCGTTCTACGCATTCAATAGGCAACAGCTGGTTTCACATGTACCACACAACGTATGACATATCTTGAACCTTATCTTTTCAAATATCCCCCTTTCTATTGTTAAACCTATCCCACTTGTTTGTTTTGGCAATGATTTTGTCCCATTAAGTTGGAAAAGTGGTCATCTGTAGAGTGACCCAGGTATAGCGGAGCAGAGGGTGTAGCTAGAACCGGGCAACAGCTTTTACCACTCAGCGCCTTTGCCACACAAGGTAAGTATATTTTCATAAATATATATGTATGTATTACCTACTGGCAGTCCCCAGTAGGTAGCTATAGTTAGTACCTAGTTCTAGAACAAATACAGTATACCTCTTTTACAACTCTAATCCTCCTTCGAACTTTGGTTCCAAAATAAAAAGATAAGAGTTCAGTAGCTTAAAAGGAAGTCTTTGCTTAAATTTGAGGTTCTTATGATTACATCCTGTCCGCCCACTTTACTTTTTTATAGGCAGCATATTGACCAGATGTAACAGTAACTCCTTCATGAAATATGATAGCCATAGTAGTGTATGTTCTTCCAGAAATGTATATTTGTCCAGCTTTGAAATGTGGATTCTAATTCCATTTCACTTCCATCTCCGCTGTAATGTTGTAGTGCTAAAATATGATATTTCCCACTTCTTCGTAGACATAATGTTGACCTGAGATGTGATCGACAATTTTGTCAGGTATTTTTTTGTGTAGCTTGTGTGAACAATCTGTCAAAAGACAAAGTTGTCGATTCTGGTAGTGGTAAATAAAGAAATCATGAATATATTTCTATACTTGCTGCAAATGAGCAATCTTCACACACATGGTTCCATGAGTAAGTAAATCAAAATAACTCATCAAATAACTCATCAAAACATATTTCTTCTTCTTCTAATACTCCAAAGATCACCATTATAAACTCCTGTGCATCCTGTTGAGTGTTTGGAGTAAACTTTACAGATCCACGACATATATCTAACAAGGTCTCAAATAAATATGTGTAGCTATCATCTACACACCATAAACACAAAGTCTCCTTTTCGAGCAACCCTTTTTTCCTAACACTGGCTCATTTTCTTTTCAATCCTTCTTTTGAAATTTTTACTCAACTCCCCAGATCCATTGCAGATACACAAACCAAAAGCACACATTGAATACAAAGCAGCATATTTAGGATTCACTTTACAGGTCTGTGAGTGGATGAATGACCGTGTGTGTGGATCTTTGAGTGAGTATGTGAGTGCCAGCATGGGTCTGTGAGTGGATGTGTGAATGTTTCTGTGGATCTGTGAGGGTCTGAGAGTGGATCTGCGAGTGTCTGTGTGTTTTTGTAAATAGGAGTGCGACTGCCTGTACATGTTTATGAGTGGGTCTGTGACTGCAGGCAAAGTAGTGTGAGAATTTCAAGTTCCTGCACAAATCTGTAAGTGAATGTATAAGTGGATGCATGGGTTTCTAAATGAGTATATGAGTACCTCCATAAGTTTGTGATTGGGTGTATGAGTACTTCCATGGATCTATAAAATGTTCTCTGAGTAGATTAGTTAGGGACTGCATGGATATGTGAATGGATGTTTGTATATGAGCATGGCTCAATCAGTGGGTCTGTGACTGGCTGTGTGATTCTGTGAGTGGGTGTGAGAGAGTATGAATGGGTCTCTGAGTGGGTGGGTGAGTGTCTGGATGGTTCTGTGAGCAGGTGTGGGAGGGTCTGAGTGAGTCTGTGAGTGGGTGTGTGTATCTGTGGGAGTATGTGAGTGTCTGTGTAGATATCCGACTGGGCGTGTGAGTGTCTGTGTTGGTCTGTGACTGGTTATGTAAGTGGGTGTGAGAGTTCCTGCATTAGTATGTCACTGAGTGTTTGAGTATCTGTGTGGATCTGTGAGTGGGTATATAAATGAGTGTCTGTGTTGGTCTGTGAGTGTCAGTATGGGACTGTGAGTGGGTGTTTGAGTGTCTGACTGCCTCTGTTAGCGGGTTTGTGAGTGTGTGTGGGTATATGAATGTCTCAATATGTCTGTGAGTGGGTATTTGAATATCAGAGTAGATCTGTGAGAGGCTGAATGAGTATCTGTGTGGGTCTGTGAGTGGGAGTGAATGTCTGAATGGGGTTGTGGGTGTTTGAGTAGGTGTTCTGAATGGGGTTGTGGGTGTTTGAGTGGGTATGTGAGTCCGAGTTGGTCTGAGAGTGGGTGTGTGAGTGTCTGGGTCAGTGAATCAGTGTTTGAGTATCTGAGTGGGTCTGTGAGTTGGTGTCGGAGTGTCTGTGTGGGTCTGTGAGTGGGTGTGTGAATGCCTGTGTGGGTCTTTGAGTGGGTGTGTACATGGCTAAATGGGTATATGAGTGGGTCTGAGAGTGCCATCCCAGGTCTTTGAGTGGGTGTGTCAATTCCTGTGTAGGTCTATGAGTGGGTGTGAGAGTGTTGGTGTGGGTCTGTGACTGTGTGTGAGTGCCTGTGTAGGTCTGCGAGTATGTGTGTGTGTGTGCCTACATGGATGTGTGAGTGGGCCTTTGAGTGCCTGCATGGGTCTGTGAGTGGATGTGTCAATGCCTGCATACATCTGTGAATGGGTGTGTAGGGACCTACGTGGGTCTGTGAGCAGGTCTGAGAGTGCCTGTATGGCTCTGTGATGGGGTGTGTAAATGCCTGCATAGGTTTGTAAGTGGGTGAGTGACTGCCTGTGTGGGTATGTAAATGGGTGTGAGAGTACATGTGTGGTTGTTTGAGTGGTTCTGAAAGTGTTTTTCATTCTTCCAAAGAACAACAAGATTCTGGGATCCATCATTGATTTTCATGGGGGGCACAGTGAGCCTCATGGGGGATCTGCAGATTCCCAAAGGTGGAAAACAAGCTAAAATAACTTACATTTGTACCCAACATAGGTGCCTCTGACACTTACCTATCACACCTGTGGGACCAGGGTAGCGCTACCCTTACCCCTTTAATTATGATGCAGACTGGTCCCTGATACTTAAAGTGGTGGCCACAACCTCCTGACCAGGTTGTGGTCAGCCAATGAGAGCATTGCTGGTGGCATGTGACTCTGCGGACCCACTTTAGGGGATCCACAGAGGGTCTGTGTCCCTAGATATACAATTTTAGTTTTCCTTTGATAACTCCGTAATTGCTAAACTGGTTTACTTTTAGTTTTCCTTTAATAACTCCATAACTACTAAACTGATTTGATTTACACCAAATCACAAAAGGGCTGTTTTTGGACCAACAGCAACCTCGACCAAATTTGGTGTAATTCTGTCTGCTAGTTCAGGCTGTAGTCGTGTTGAAAATCCATATGGGGAAATTGCATGGGAAACACTCAATTTTTTACCCCCTTTTCTTGGCCCCGGCTTGACAGATCACCCTGAAACTTTGCATGCAGAACTAGACATACCATGCTACTGTTTTTGAAAAATTTTGTGAAGGTTTGGCAAATGGCGCCAAAGTTATAAGCAAGTCAAAAACTGTTTTCCTATGGAAACTAAGGGGCATATTAGGATGTCGGGCACACTATAGGGCCGCAAAATCCCTCTCGGCCGGCCTTTTCATGGCGAGTTACTACCATTAAAAGGAGGGCTGAAAGGGACATTACAATTCATATGGTGGTGCCTGGTAGGCACCACCACCATTGTAGGGAATACAACCCCCTCTGCCGCACCGGCGGGCTCAAGGAGCATGTTGGATGCATGGCGGTTGGTATTTCTGACCATTCTGGTACACAACGGTTCCACGTATAACACCTCATTCTATGCCACTCCACTGTACACCCAGTGTATGCACTCCACTGTATGGCACTCAGCACCACTCCAATTTATGCCACTCCAGTATATGCCACTCCACTGAACACCATTTCACACTACACTATTCCTCTCCACTGCCCTCTATGCCCCAACAATGTATGCTATTCCGCTCTACACCACTCTACTTTATGCTACTTCTCTTTACCCACTCCAGCCTAAGGCACTCCACTGTACACTATTCCTCTTTATGCCACTCCACTTTATGCCACTCAACTCTTTGCCCCTCCACTCTATGCATCTCCACTGGATGCTATTCCAATCCACTGGATGCTATTTCACTATATGTCACTCCATTGTATGCCACTCCACTTTATGCTACTCTACTTCATACCACTACAGTCTACGCCACTCCACTCTTTGGAACTCCATTCTACTGTATTCAGCTCTATACCACTGGACTCTGCTCCACTCTACTATACGCCACTCCACTCTGCATCACTCCACTCTTCCACTGGACGCTACACACTCTATGGCACTCAACTCTATACTATTCCACTCTATGCCCCTCCACTTTATGACACTCCACTTTATGCCACTTCACTCTACGCCACTATTCTGCACCTGTCCATGTTATACTATTCCACTCTACAGCATTCCAATGTAGTCCACCCTACTACATGCCCAAATACTGTACCGTGTGCCACTCCACTCTGTGCCACACCAGCACTATTCCAGTGTATGCCACTCCACTCTACACCACTCCTCTCTACTCAATGCTATTCTAATTTACGCCACTCCACTGTATGCCACCCCAATCAATGCCATTCCACCATACGCCACTTCACTGTATGCTGCTCCACTCTACTGTATGCCACTTCACACTATCCCATTCTGCGCAACCCCACTCAACGCAATTCCACTCTGTTCCACGCATTTCTATGCTCCTACACTGCACACTATTCAACTTTACAGCACTCCACTTTTTGCCATTCAACTCTGGACTGCTTTACTTTACAGTATTCAACTCTATGACACTCCACACCACTCTGCCGTATGCCACTCCACTCCACTCTATGCCACTCCACTCTACACCACTGGACTCTAGACACTCTATGCCACTCAACTTTATGCTATTCCACTCTATGCCACTCCACTGTATGGCACTCCATTCTATAGCAGTCCATTCTATGGCATTCCACTCTACACAATTGAACTCTATGCCACTCCATCCCACACCACTTCATTCTACGCCAGTCCATAGTATGATATTCCACTCGATCAATCGATCTACTGTAAAGGTTGCCCGGGACAGAAAGAATCAGAGGGACACTTCCTTTTTGCTTGTCCTAGATATTCTGTACCCCGAAAGAAATGGTTAAAACCACTGTTCCAGAGATTACCATTTAAAACATCTGCGGAAGCCATTTGGGCGCTAAAGACCAACACCTCTGAACTCTTTGTTGTAAGTCTGGCTAAATATCCGGGCTGGGCCTGGCTTTTAAGGTTAAAACACATGCTATAGTTCCCAGGGCCCACACATAGTGTCTTGTAAAGTGACAAAATATGTATATTGCTTAAACCATCTGTTTTTAGATTTTTCCATCAGCATCCTTTGCACACCAAACAAGAAATGGTTTCCCATTAATCAATATGTCTTGAAATGTATCACTAAAACACAACGTGTTTTTTTTAATTTACTCAGGTCCTCCTTTTACCAACATTTAATGCTTCTTTTAACTATTCTTTTTATTGGTCTGTTCAAAATGCACCTAGTCTTTGTTCATTGACGTTTTGTTTTTTTCTCCTTTCAAATAGTTTTTTTCTTGTTTAAAACTTTTTGATTGTTTGACTTATTATTGTATTTTAATGTGTCTTTTATGATTTGTTAAAAATCGAAATAAAGACTTGAAACCTGATATTCCACTCTACTGTACGAGACACCACTCTATGCCTAACACTGCATACCACTCCACTCTATGGCACTCCATTCTATGCCACTTCACCCTAAGCTACTCTAATCTATGCTATTCCAGTGTATGCCATTCCACTGTATGCCACTCCAATCTACGCCACTCTACTGTCCGTCAATCCACTGTACACTACTCTACTCTATTCCACTCAACTTTTCGTCACTCTACACTATGCTATTGCTCTTTAATCCACTCAAGGCCATGCCACTATACGCCACAACACTGTACAATATTCCCCTCTATGCCACTCCAGTCTCTGCCATTCCATGGTACGTCACACCATACTATACCACTTCATTTTATGCCACTCCATGCCATGCTATTCCACTCACCACCCCTCCCCTCTATGCCACTGTGCGCTATTCTGCTCTATGCCACTCCACTCTATAGACCCATGCCACTCCATTCTATTATTATTCTACTCTACAGCACTCCACTGTATGCACACATGGTATTCCACCCTATGCCACTCCATGCTATTTTAGTGTATGCCACTCCAATGTATGCTACACCACTGTATGCCACTCCACTGTATACCACTCCACTGTATGCTATTCCACTCAACTTTGCGTCACTCCACTATACTGCCCTCCTCTGTACACCACTCAACTGTACGCTAATCCACTCTACGCTAACCCTGGGTGAGGTTTGCATAGTAGCGCTATGCTACACTATGCTTCGCTACGCGAAGTGCACTTTGCACTACGCAAGCTATGTGAGCTGCATAGTGTGGTAGGTAAAATGCTGTTCGTACTGATTGCACAGTGCCGGATGCTTATCCGCACTGCGCAATCATTGCAAATGGCATCTTGCACAGTGCAAGCGGTCGTTTTCTGCAGCTCGAGTAGATTTGTATCCGAGCAGCAGTTTTCGCTACGCGGACTAGTAGTTTCTCATCGCGAGCGGTCACGAGCATACGCGACCACTCGCAATGGGAAATCTGACCTCCACGCATTGAGAATCTCGCCGGGAGGTTTATTTTCCACGCTTGCGATTGCAACTTGATGTTGCTGATCGTGAACGGGGAAAAAGTCTCGCCATGATGTCATTTTGGTTGCTCGCAGTCGCCAACTTGACGTTGAGGACTGCGAGCAAGCAAAAAATGGCAGCTACGTTACGCGTTTTTGCACTGTGCTACAAGCAATTCGCGTAGCGCGAAGTTGCGCGAACTACACGAGCGTAGTGTAGTCCTACGCCCAGGGTTACTCAATGCCACACGACTGTACACCACTCCACACCCAGCTATTACACTCTACTCTATGCCACAACACTGGATACTGTTCCATTCTACCCCACTCCACTCTGTGCCACTCCAGTATATCCCATTCCACTCTACTCCACTCCACTTTATGACACTACACTGTAAGCTATTCCGCTCCATGCCGCTCCACACCAATCCATTCCCCACCAGTCCACACTGTGCTGTTCCACTCTATGCCTTTCCTGTACTCTGCACACTCCACTCCACTCAACTCTCTGGTATGCCCCTCTACACCACTCCACTCTATGGCACTCCACTATATGGTACTCCACTCTACTCTATTACACGCTTTGCCACTCCACACCACTCCATTCTACGCCAGTCCACGCTATGCTATTCCACTCTATGCATTCCACTGTACACCATGTCACTGTATGCCCAACACTGTTCACCACTCCACTCTATGGCATTCCCCTCCACCCTATGCCACTCTACTGTACACTATTCCAGTGTATGCCACTCCAGTGTACCCCCACTCCTGTCTACACCACTCTACTGTCTGCCACTATGTGTCAATCCACTGTACTCTATTCCACTCAACTGTATGCCACCCCACACTATTCTATTGTACTCTAATCCCCTCCACTCTATGCCTCTCCACTTTCCACCACAACCCTATACATTCCACTCTATGCAACTCTACGCCACTCCACTCTATGCTATTCTTCTCAACACCACTCCGGTCTATGCCTCTACACTGTAAGGCATACCTTTTAGACAATTTTCATCTTGTGACACGGTAATGCGAGCGAGCAGAGAGAGCGAGCCCGAACCACCTAAGGGGGTCTCAGAGGGGTTCTCCCCCTGAGAAAATTTTGAAAAAATAGTGGGCAAATGGCATTTTCAAGCAAATTTGAGAAAGCAGGAAGGTTAATACAGCAATTGTGAATCTGGTCTAACAAAGACTGTGACTGGCAAAACTGGGTGTAAGCAAGGTTAGGTTTCTGCCTGAAACAAGAATATAATCATGCACACATTGACACATGCCCCAGTGATTTCGGGCACAAAAAGGGGGTGTACGCACTGCCAACCCTTTCAACCATGCACAAAGTCCGCCTGCTGCCTTGCTGAATCTGAATTTCTAGTTTATGTAGGCAGGGCCCATGAACTGTGGTCTTGTGGTGGTGCAATTAACAAATATGGTCTGTTTCTTTTTTATGCTAACACACGGGAGTGAATGCGATGAGCTCTGAAACTGCAAAGCTTTTGAGTCTAATAAGGCAACAGAGCACTGAACAGAGTCAAAAGATAAATCGATGGTAAAGATTAATATATAGCGCAAACTACACCCGAAGATATTGGGTATCAGAGTGCTTTACATAGCACCAGTTTCGTTACACAAGGACACATATTTATTATGCAAATAAAACCTGCAGCAATGTTTTTTCCAACAAACAATGTGTCTTGTGTGTTCTTTATTATGAAATTGCTGTGCTGTGCAGGAGGGGTATGTTGCTGATATTGGCACTATGGTCCTGGGCTGATCTTACTCTCCCAGTGTCTCTGTTCAATGGTTTGACAATGTGTGAGCACAGTCAAATGTGCTCAACAGAAGAACTAAAAAACAAGGGCATATTCCCAGACAGGACCCCAACATGGCATACATTCACCCATTCAGGGCTGTTTAATGTAAGACTGCCGTATTGTCACCTCCAAAGCTGAAGGAGACCTGACCTTGCAAAGCGTAGGCCCCCCTCCAGGGCCTCTTCCCCTCCTTCCTGGTCGGGACAGACACCTCTTTTACAGCGCATAGAGAGCTGAAAGAGTGAATATTGTGCTGTGAGAGGATTGAAAATGGCGAGGAACAAAAATGTCACCCGCAAGTCTGTGAGGGCTGAGGGACGGGAACTGCTGCAGGACAAATCTATAACTTTCGGACAGTTAATCTGCCTAGCCCTATTAAAATCATGCCATACCTCCGAGGCACAGCTTTCCAAACTCGGGCTGTGTTGAAAGAAAGCTCTCCCTTCTCTCCCCTGTTCCTGTGTACTCCTTCCATATTCCTTGCTGGCACACATTTCTTTCCCAGCTGTTACCATTCAGGCTTCCCTCAGATGTCACAGGAGGTTACAAGAGTTCAAGGTATGGGGGAGGGAGGGGCAGCTGTTTTTTTTTGTGGGGGGGCTGTGAATATGCAATTGCATTTAGTGTTGTAAGACAATCACGCTTGTTCCTCAATCTCCAAGCTACTGCCCCAGCTTGTTCATGAAAGAGGAGGGGGTTTTGGTTTGAAAGTGCTTAAATTGCAGGCCCATCAAAAACCTCAGTTAGGATGTTAGTGTCCCCGTGTTAACAAATCGTGTGATATTGGACAAGTTATTAATTACTCTGCTCTTGTGGTTTGCAAAGATGTGATGGGGGCTGGGGGGCTTCGAATTAGGCAAAATGTTCAGAAAGTGTGTGAGAAGAAACTGAGCTGAACCCCAATTACCCTTGGCCATAGAGTCGCGGAAAAATACCTTGTTTCCAGAGACACACAGCGCATTCCACCCACAGGTTTCCCATTTCTATGGGGCACAGGGGATACAATGTAATGCCAAGTTATTACATTTATAAACTTACCATGCCAAGCGCCTGGGATGGAGAGTAAAGGCGGCTCCGTGGACTGACTGGGCGTTCAACGCGCGTCGCAATGGGAAGGAGGCTGCGCACTCGCCTAATGCCTCTCCTTCCTCCGTGTTCTGCGTCACTGAATGCAAACATTCAAGAGAGCATTCACCCTAATCTGCCCCCCGCAGGCGTCATCGTCCAGTGACACACCCACATATTGCAGGGGACACAGTACCGTGTTGCGACACAGAGTTTGGAAAGCTCTGCTGTAAGCTATTCAACTCTATGCTTCTGCACTCAATGCCACCCGACGCCAGTCCATTCTATGCCAGTCTATGCTATGCTATTCCACTTCATGGCACTCCACTATGTGCATACACTGTACGGTATTCAACCCTATGTCTCTCCACTGTATGCTGTTCTAGTGTTTGCCACTCCAGTGTATGCCACTCCACTGTACATAACTCCACGGTATGCCACTCCACACTATGCTTTTTCACTCTACTCCACTCTATGCCACTGTACTCTACACCACAACACTGTATACTATTTTACTCTATGCCTCTCCAGTCCATGCCATGCTACTCTACGCCACTCCACTCTACAACATTATAGTGTATGCGATTCCATTAGTTGCCACTCCATGCCACTCCACCTCACTCCATTCTCCACCAGTCCATGCTACGCTATTCCATTTGTTGCCATTCCGTGCCACAGCACACCACTCCATTCTCCACTAGTCCATGCAAATCTATTCCAGTATGTGCCACTCCAGTCAAGCCACGCCACTTTAAGCCATTCCACTCTACAACCTTATAGTGTATGCTATTCCATTAGTTGCCACTTCATGCCCCTCCACATCACTCCATTCTCCACCAGTCCATGCTACACTATTGAACACCGTGCCACTCCACTCCTTGCCACTCCACTGTATGTCCAACACTGTACGCTATTCCACGCTACACCACTCCACTGTATGCCACGCCACTCTATGCTATTCCAGTGCACTCCACTTCAATCTATGGTACTCCACTGCATGCCACTCCATTGTATGCCGCTCCATTGTATGCCGCTCCATTGTATGCTGTGCCACTGTATGCCACTCCACTGTATGCCACTCTACTCTTGTTCACTCCACTCTCCAAAACTCCAGTCGGTGCCACTCCACTCTATGCTATTCCAATATTTGCACTCCACTGTATGCCACTCCACTCTTCATCACACCACTTGTTGCTATGCCACTCAATGCCACTTCACTATATGCCACTCCATTCTATGCCAGTCCACTGAATGCTAATTCACTATACACTACTTCCTTCTATGCACACTAACCTTCAATTTTAAAGACAGCAAATGTGTATAAATACGATAGTCTATTCAAAATTCAAAAGTGTATTTCATTGACCTGTAGAACCATTTCACCTTAGTAAATCAAAATATAGCAGTGCATTCAGAAGTATTTTCTAAGTGATAGTTTTCAAACATTAATTTAGAAACATTCAGGCTTTCCACTCTCCTCCCACCCTGACAAATATGCCATTAGTGATTACATCCAAGCATAGTAGATGGGTTTGTACAGCACGCATCCTGAAGTCATGTAATTAGAGTTCCTCGTCTATGTGAAAGGAGGGAAATTAAAACAAAATATTTCCCCAGGGTCACACAATTTGGTCAAGTGGAGAAGCCGGGATTCATGCCATGTTTTCTGGTTTCACAGTGTACAACTGAGTTCAGCCCTAGATATATATGCTTTGCTTCCTCAACACCCGTTCCACCACATCCACTTTACACCCCCCACTGGCATCAGTGCGGTCCTCGGTCACACCAAAGACCAAACATTGCGGCACCTGGGAAAATGTTTGTGAGTACCCATGCTCTGCGCTATTCCACTGTGTGGCACTCCATGGTACGTCACTCCACTGTACATCACTCCACTGTAAGCCACTCCACCCTGTGCTGTATAATTGTACACCACTTGATTCTTTACCCTTCCTCTCTACGCTATTCTGACACTACACTAGATGACTACACGATTTAAAGCAATTTTTTGCAAAGAACCTGGGTCTGATAATTGATGATAAGCTCCCCATCGTCTACTAGATTCTGTCGATGGTCTAAACGTGTTCCTTTTTGCTGCGTACTGTTAAGAAATCCTAAGACTACCTTCCACAGGTAGCATAAAGGACAGTTGTTCACGCACTGATAACCGCCAGACTGGATTACTGTAACATCCTATCTCCAGATATTCCTGATGGATGGATAAAAAAAGTTCAGATCGAGCAAAATCCACAATGGAAGTTGAACTATAGGAACACTCTATGCCAGGATCACCAAGTAACGCACTAGAAGATTATAAACCCTTTAGAACTCATCAGCTAGACCCAACCACCAACACAGAACCCATATCACACCACGCCCCAGGGACTACTCTGGCTCCCAGTAAAGAAAAGGGTTCTTTTTAGGGTGTTATCCGCATGCACTGGGAGTTTATAATCGGGTCCACAGTACTTGAGTAACACGATCCAGCACTACCATCCTACATGCACCATTTCCTCTGGATTAACCTTATTGGTAACAGTGCCTTGATTCTGGGTGGAAAGAAGTGTTGGCTGCTCATGCTTAGTGCTTACAAGCAAGCAATTAGATCTTCTTCCACCTGCCCTTTGGCCTATTTCTCAGAAATCACAATTTAGAAAGTCTATACTAACCCATTGTTTTGCTGTAGACTATGGCGGTCAGTCTATGATGTACCTTGGTTGGTCCTAGTGCCTGGACACTCTGTAGGGTAGCTGTGCACTTTTTAAAATATGTCATTCAGTTATTCATTGTTGACTGAGATTTCCAGAAAATCCACATACAACAGATTTGTTTACAATTGGCCTGCATCGAACATATCTATATAATTAATGCTTTTTCTGAAAATGTCACTTGGATCCAGCTCCTGTGATCATATTTTTAGACTTTCATAGTTTGTACAATCAAAGGGATTCCAAGCAGGGTCACTGGGGTTTCTTTTGCTATACCTCTCTACGCCTGAATGACACCCTTAGTTTATGCTTGTAATATGTTTTGCACAGGTTCTCTTTCACTGGAATCTTTTAGTAAGTGGACATAGTAATACATAAGCGCGCGAACATTCTCCTGAGATAAATTCATGACAGGGATTGTCCATGTAACGCAAAAGATGAAAACACTGTCAGTCAGGTGTGTTGTCTTAGTGTGAAGACTACAGTAACAATAGAGTATTATTTACTTGTGTTTTTTTGGTGTTGCTGGCGTGTATACATGTAGTCCGCATATACTAGCAAACTTTACGAATTCCAGTACGATTTATTAGGAATTGCTGTACGACCTGAAGAGGGAAATGCAACATGTACACTGCAAAAATATAGACTACACAAAATGATCTGACTACAGTTATCAGCCATACGATAAGCATCAACAACATTTTATAATGACAATATTATCTACTCCAAACAATATCATCCAACCTATATCTATCTGCAAAAACAAAACAGATAATCAGTTTACAAAAATGTCGTCCATGCATGACGCCCAAAAATAAAAATTCTACCTGAAAATATCAGCCTTATAACATTGAATTGCTAAAATGTTAACCATACCATAATATCTTCCACCTAAAATATTGGTGATACAATCGCAATGTGCCAAGTTTAGTCGTATACTCTACAACATATCGACCATGCAATAATTTCTAGCCTCAGAATATCAGCAATATATTTTCATTTTCCAAAAAAACTTACCTGCTCAAAATACCCATACCCAGCCGAAGGCACTTCATCTTGTTGTAGAACTTAATTGAATGCTGTTGTTGCTCGAGGGTGATCTGTCATATTTTGGGACGAATGTTTGATGCCATTCAGATATTGTTGATAATTCATAGCGCTTCAATGGTCGATATATTTTTTGCAGGCTTCTTTACTCACGCTCCATTGTTATAGTCTGTTTTTGTTGTCTGCATTTTTACTGTATACAGTTCACCTCAGAGCCCTTGTATAGCTATAATGAAGGTCCTTTGTACTTGGGTCTGACTACGGATGTGTTTTGTTGCTAGGCGCTGGACCATGGATGCTGCAGATACGTGTCAAAGACTGCCTTTGTTTGGAAGCCCTTCTACTACCTTGAAGAAGAACCTATTCAGAACTATCTGATGTGAATGATGAATTCCAGCCTGTTGCCTTGATCATCTCATGACTTGCTGAGCAATTACACAATTTCATTTTCTTTAAATGACTTTGGCACAAATTTCTTCTTTGACATATATTTGAGATGCAAACAAATGCCATCAACCAACACAAAAGGCCAGTGTGGCCATCAGCCTCTATTTTTCACTAAAAGTGCCTACTTTGCCACTCTCACAAGATATTGCAATTTAACATAAAACTGAGCATTTCGATTAAGTATAATGAAAACAGTCAGTGTAATCTGAATAAAACACATAGCCATCAAGTTTATAAATGATAAAAAAGGAGGCATTTAAACGTATACACTTTCATGTAGTTGAACATATGTTGTATTTCACACAATAGGAAAGCAAGCTTTGGTTGCCACATGTGTAAATATAGCAGTGTTTTCGGTATTTTCCAAAGGCATTGCCTGTAAAATGGAATGGCATGATTATGATCTGTGGGGTCAATTTCTGTGAAACATTAGTTTGTGCATGGAGTGGTGATTTGCATTTATGAGGTAATTGCCAAATGAGATATAGACGCTGGGGTGGGATACTTACAATTAGGAGTATTACAGTAATACATGAAGTTTTTTCCTCAATGACTGCAGCAGGTCAAAGCGGGCATATTTCAACTGGGGAAAATATGTAGGAAAAAGACAAAACATGCCGAATTAGGTGCTTTATATACTGATTTCGCATGTTAGCCTCATTCCCAAGTTCAAAACTCGAAATAAATTATATTTACAGCAGCCAGTAAATATTGGTTGTGGTCAATACCCGCCTTAATCTGTACATAACTTTCTTTTTTTGTGCAGATTTCTCAGCTTTGTGGAGAGGTGTGGCTCACTGGTTAGAGGCGGCAGACCCGAAGGCTGAGAACGGCCCGGGACCAGGGTTCGATTCCCGACGCGGCAGGGTCGAGGACCAGGGTCAGCGGACTGATAATTCTCGCCTCGGTGCCCACTTTGGGCAGTGATCACACTCGGTAACTCTGGGCATTAAGCTTGCCTCATCTCTACAACGGCCCCCCACAGACGCCGGGGATGCCTGGCTTCACCTTGGAGATACCCAGCATGGGACCATCTCACAGGGAAAGCCAGGACGGGTTCCCCAGCGGTCATTCGCGCCAGGATACTCCGGCAGTAATTGAGCGCGCTATAAAACACCTTACATTTACATTTACATTTACATTTATAGTCTCCACAGTTGCAAAGTTACTATTTAATCGTAGTTTGTGAATGCCCTAAAAAAGTAAACACACACACAATCATAAATTAACCTTTGTGAATCATATAGTATAGTATAGTCTTACTTATGCAAAGAGTGATGGGCAGGTAGGGATTTGCTGCTTAGCTCTCTGGGGCCACCGGGAAACCACATTTAATATAAATATGTTTTGAATGATTGATTTTAGGTTATGTGGCTTATTTTGTGATTCCATGGTTCCATCAACCTCCTGTAGGCATGCCTGTTGTGTTTTTAAGGAAAACTGCTGCTTGGGTTATAGTTGAGGTGGTTCAGCTTAGGTGATATAAAGAGTAGTACCTAAATCAGTGGCGGCTCTTCGAGGGAGTGCGGTGCGGTGGGCCGGACCGGGGAGGGTCAAGGTGGGGGGTAGTAAACTCCGGCATACGGCCGAACCGAGTTAAGTACATAAATAAATAAAATGAATTATACAGCACGTGCAATGTAATTTGTTTTATTTATTTATTTATGTACTTAACTCGGTTCGGCCGTATGCAGAGTTTACTACCCCCACCCTGACCCTCCCCCGCACGTCACACCGCCCTGCAGCACATTCTGGAGGAGCCGCCACTGCCTAATTACTCATTTACTTAAGGTCTCCATTATGTCCATCACTTTTTTAGACATTAACACTGTCTTCTCACTCTAGGGTGTACAGACGTTTATCTATGAGTGCAAAGTTTACAAAATCTCAGCTCTTCTTAATTTAAAAGGTCTCCCTGTTTATGTTCTCTGTCACTGAAGTAAACTTTTCTGCGCATTGCCAGGTGTTTTATTTTATTGTGTTTGTCAGTCAAGTTTATGTCTGATCAAACCCAACCAAGATGGAAAATAAAGTGTTACCTTGTGCCTAGTGTTTCTCAGCACAATAGCAAATGTAAGCATTTTTCTCTCTCCCAGTTGACCTTTTGAAACGTAAGTTGTTGCAAAGTTAGCCATTTTCGTGCAAGCGTCAGGGAAAACATAAAACGTCGTAGCTTTGGGGAGTTACAAGATTTTCCCTGAATTTCACAAAGATTGTACACGGACCTGTATCTCACTTATTACCTAAACATGGATCTAGAAGTCTTTGATGATTTTTTTTCGGTGCCTGTTGATGGAAGCAGAGTCAATATATAGCAAAACCTATTTCGTGAAAAAAACACAGGGGCAGATATACAAGAAAGTGATGCATCTGTAGAAATGCGTCACTTTCCCTATGCCACCCTGAGAAACCCATTGTGCCACCATGAATGCAACCTATTTACAATGCGGCGCACCCTGGCGCAAGGATTGACAGATGTGTCAGAAATTCTGACGCATCTGTTGGCGCAAAAGTCACGCATTGCTGGAGTTGTGTCACAAGCGTGACGCAACTCCAGCAATGCATGTTGAGGCCTATCCTTATTGTGCTGTGTCACTTCTCACACCTGCTTCAAGCAGGTGTAAGGTTTTTACGCTGTGGCGTCCTAGAAGTTGTGCAGTGAAATGTTGTATATTTCACTGCGTCACTTTTACAAGGCTTTCCTGTGTGGGAATGCACACCCTGCGTACATTATACCTGACACAGGTATAATGTGAGGCAGGGCTTTACAAAGTGACACATCTCCCTAGATGCATCACGTTGTAAATGGGCCACATTTTTATGTCACCAACGCGTAACAAAAAGTGATGCAGAGGTGGTGTAAAAATGATGTAAGGGGCTTGCAAATCTGCCTCACACAGAGGCGCAGTTATAATTGCAGTGTAAGGGCTTCACTATATAAAGACAGAAGGATGTGCTTTATGTGAATATCATCACTTGGGCCCTGTTTTTAGTTCACTGTTTCTATTTCAGTTACACTCACTTTAGTACTGTTTTAATTTTGAGCACTGCTCGCTGTAGAGGTCTGTCAAGGGAGACTCTCGCTCTTCCTATATTAATTTGAATCATGTTTGGGTGTAATACCTTTTATCACACATTATTGGGGACAATACTGAAATAGTAAAACTATGCCTCGGGTCAATTTATCTCTGCTTGTTTTAGAGACTTAGGTCAGCAGTAATAGATTGAAAGCACCTATTTTTAGAAATAATGTGAACTTTTGAAAAGATTGCATGCAATTGCATGTACGTTTTGAGAGGTACGCTTCAGGTTATCTTGAGTAAAAATTGAACGTGTGGGCATGAGTCTAATAAAAAAAAGCCACGTGAGACATGGGCAAGGGGTCTGTTTTGAGGAGAAAGGGCCTCATTAATGAAAAGTGATTAATCGCTGCGTGAAAACAGCGATGCGTCACTTTTGATCGCGCCCTCCTTGCGACATGCTGGATGCGTCATATTTACAGTATGACGTATCATGTCGCAAGGAGTTACAGATACGTCAGTATTTCCGAGGTATCTGTAGGTGTAAAAATGACGCATCACTGGAGTGTGTCACAAAAGTGACGCAACTCCAGCAATGAGTCATTTCACATGGGAAAGTCCCATGTTAAATGTGCCTGCTTCAGTCTTAGGCCAAGCTATCGACGTATTTGCCTCCTAGAAATGACGCAGTGAAATCTCATAGATTTCACTGTGTCACTTCTATGAGGCTTACTTGCGTCAGAACGCCCCCACCCCCCTGCATACATTATACCTGGCGCGTCGCAAAAGTGACGGAAGGGCTCATAAATAAGCCCCAAAGTGTTTTCTGTGACACAGTTACTGAGTGAAGCATGCATTTCATATGTGAGGCATTTCCCACTCGAACCAGCTCCTGAAGGGAAAAAAGCGCAAACTCACACGCTGACGTAATATCCATAATTGCTTGAAACTTGAAATTGCGCGAGGCCAACGAAAAAATGTGCACAAACCTGTTTCGCACCCTTTAGGAAAGGCTGAAACTGTCAAGGACAATCAGAATGATTATAGTTCCGGGTATGAGTAATGCTTGTTTCACTGCATTCCAGGTTCAGTTGCGTGGACATAACGCAGACAGAAGGAGTGGTCGAGTGGATGTCCCCTGTGTTTTGTGAAATTAGGGTTCGTGGATGCTAATAGCTTGATTGCTCATGTCTCCGGGCCTTACCAGCGCTTGCATTATACATCGTGATGATTTATGACCATGATTTAGGACAATGATTTATGATGCTCAGGCAGAGCGATTTATGACAATAATATGATGACAGAATTATTTATGATACCTGATGATTTATGACCCATGATTTATGATGTCCAAATGACACTGACAAATAACGAATTATGATAATGTATGATAATGATTAATGACCCCGGCCCGAAAAGGTGCCCAGGGGAGTTGTACAAATATGACATATGTAATGATTAATAAACTGCGGCCAACAACCACCATAAAAACAATGACTGTTGGCTGTGTGTAGTAATACAGATAAACAGGTATGGTATGGTTCCAGGAATGGGCACAGTGAGGCTGTTATTGCAGAGGCCGCCCCCGAAGGGGGCCTCAAGGGCCAGAGCTGTAATGGCCGCCTGAGCCCAAAAGGAACAGATCCGGTCTGCGCTGGTCAGCGCCGCTGGGAATCGCCTTGTGGCAAAAAGCGCCCAAAACAATTTCTCTCCTCCCCCTCCCCAAGAACAAAGGTAAGAAGAAAAGGGGGAGGGGGATATAAGGCAACGCTCCCCCTGGGCAGCTCACCTTTTGCATCAGGGAGCTGGGGGAGCGGCACCAATGGTTTTCGAGTCCCACCCACCCACACCTACAACAGCAGCGTCGCAGTGCTGGCAAGGACGAAAAGAACTAAGGGTGCAACAATTAGCGATGGAGACATACCAGGAGTAAGGCCACGCACTTTTGGATGCCTCACGGCTGAGTGAAGTAGGCTAACAAAGGGGGTAGCAAACAGAGACGGCTCACGCAACCCAGCCCCCGCCGGTTGGCAGGGCACAAAAGAGTCTGATATGGTAGCGAGCTGAGGCCTAACTCCGGGAAGAGTCTACTCCCCATGCGGAGAGCGCAAGGGGAGCGCAAAGCCAACCCAATGGGGTGGAAGGCGGAAACAAAAGGTGTATAGTCTTGGTTATGGAAACACACCAACAGGGCGGTGTGTAGAAGGAGGGCCACCCACTCTGGGATGCCTCACGGCTGGGTGAGTACGCCTGACAAAAAATTGGGGTAGCACACGGAGACGGCACTCGCAGCCCAGCCCCCACGAAATGGCAGGGCGCAGGAGAGACTAGCAAGGTAGCGAGGTGTGGCCTGGCTCCCGGAAAAGGCTACCCCCCACATGCAAAGGGGCGTGGAAAACAACAAAGAACAATCGACAAGTGGTCAGGGTGATTTATGACCGACCCTATGATATGCGAATGAGCAAAAAGACAAAGATGTACGGCCAGCCGATGATTTATGGCTGATGATTTGTGATGCCCATGCAGAATGATTTATGACAACAGAGTGATGACAGATTTGTGACAGAATGATTTATGACATCCTGATGATTTATGACCATGATTTACGACAATGATTTATGATGCTCCAGCAGAGCGATTTATGACAATAATATGATGACAGATGATTTATGATACCTGATGATTTATGGCCCATGATTTATGATGTCCAAATGACACTGACAGAAAAACAATTGTGATAATGTATGATAATGATTTATGACCCCGGCCCGAAAAGGCTGCCCAGGTGGGTTGTACAAATATGACATATGCAATGATTAATAAACTGCGGCCAACAACCACCACAATAACAATGACTGTTGGCTGTGTGTAGTAATACAGATAAACAGGTATGGTAGGGTTCCTGGAATGGGCACAGTGAGGCTGTTATTTAGGCCGCTGGTGCACCACAAAAAGTGACGCACCAGCGGCGCAAAAGTGACGCAAGGGCTCATAAATAAGCCCCAAAGTATTTTGTGTGACACAGTTACTGCGTGAACTACACAACGGCCAATACTGAACTGACTTACTTCTTATTTATCAAGTTTCTGTTATGAATAAAACATAGCAGTCTATTATCAATTCCTTCGCTAGTTTATTTTAGTCCTTTTTTTCTAGTCAAAAAGCTTTTTCATTTTTTTCAAAGGACATTTTTTGTGCATATACAAAATATATACAAAATGTACAGATTTATACAAAATTTACATAAACAATCTCTTAGTGACTAAACAACACATCCACACCAAACCTTTCTCACTACATGCACTCAACTAGCATTCACACACATAAACAACATATACCTCTGAGGTATAGGTCAATGTCAACAAAAATGCTTTTTTAAAGTAGAATGGTTTTGATGAATCCTACACTTTGATGTTCAAACAATCTGAATAGTTAGAATGTATTATATTATATCCTAATCCAGTCTTTCTAATCTTTTTATATTGTTGACAATTGACCACAAAGGATCGACGCGTTTCGAACCCCCTATCGCGGGGTTCTCCTCAGGATCAACAAGATTTCTACAAGAAAAAAAGACATATATGCCAAATTAGACCCCCTAGTTTGTCAAAACAGCATATTCACTATCCAAACCAGCCACCGGTCGGCTCAAACCTCCCTAACCTAAAAATCCTGTGAAGGGTGTCTCTCGGGACTGGTGTGGGTGTTGTTACCTAAACATCAAAAAATGAGAAGGACAACCACATGACACACTGTTCCTTCCATTAGAAATACTCCCATAATGGGCTAGATGTATAAACTTAAACTCACCTCACAAGCATTTTTAATTCGCTTGGAGTACCTGCAAAGAAGAGGAATAGCAATGTGGTTGGTGTCAACACCAGCAAACAAACATCCATTGTAAAACCTTAATCGTGAGCCACCTACCCGGTTTTGGCGTAGAAATCGCTTCATCTTGTAGAAATCTTGTTGATCCTGAGGAGAACCCCGCGATAGGGGGTTCAAAACGCGTCGATCCTTTGTGGTCAATTCTCAAAAATATAAAAAGATTTGAAAGACTGGATTAGGATATAATATAATACATTCTAACTGTTCAGATTGTTTGAACATAAAAAGTGTAGGATTCATCAAACCATTCTACTTTTAAAAAGCATTTCTGTTGACATTGACCTATACCTCAGAGGTGTATGTTGTTTATGTGTGTGAATGCTAGTTGAGTGCATGTAGTGAGAAAGGTTTGATGTGGATGTGTTGTTTAGTCACTAAGAGATTGTTTATGTAAATTTTGTATAAATCTGTACATTCTGTATATATTTTGTATATGCACAAGAAATGTCCTTCGAAAAAAATGAAAAAGCTTTTTGACTAGAAAAAAATTACTAAAATAAACTAGCGAAGGAATTGATAATAGACTGCTATGTTTTATTCATAACAGATCCTTGATAAATAGTAAGTAAGTCAGTTCAGTATTGGCCGTTGTGTCGTTGTTGTAGTTTAAATAGGCTTAGCCTTGCTGTTGAAGAGCCAAGACCCTGTTTTGTTCCTACAGTTACTGGGTGAAGCATGCATATCATACGTGAGGCATTTCCCACTCGAACAAGCTCCTGAAGGGAAAAAAGCGCACACTCACACACTGACGTAATTTCCATTATTGCATGAAACTTGAAATTGCGCGAGGCCAACGTAAAAATGTGCACAAACCTGTTTCGCACCTTTTAGAAAGGCTGAAACTGTCAAGGACAATCAGAATGATTATAGTTCCGGGTATGAGTAATGCTTGTTTCACTGCATTCCAGGTTCAGTGGCGTGGACATAACGCAGACAGAAGGAGTGGTCGGGTGGATGTCCCCTGTGTTATGTAAAATTAGGGTTGGTGGATGCTAATATCTTGATTGCTCATGTCTCCGGGCCTTACCAGCTCTTGCATTATACATCTTGGCCTTTGGCTTGACCTATGTTCGTTGGTCTGAGCACTTAACACTGATTATTGCCCTCTATAAAGATAATTACCACTGTTAATGCGCAGCGCTGAAGAAACTGATTCCTGATAGGCACTTTCTTTATTCATTTCACATTTGTTTAATTGCCTTGTTGATAAAGTAATTAAAGCTGGTCAACATTTTTTAAAGAAAACCACATTGCTGCGCAAAATCTTCAATGTTAGAATAAACGTGTTAGTGTAAATATGTACTGCTGTCAGAATTGTAAGACTACATTAAAAACTGTGGCCCATTGGCAATTGTACGGCTACTTTCAATTTAAATTATCCTAATCAGGACCATGTGAAAAACTCCATTTAGAGATGCAATCTTATAAAGAAAACTGGACCAGAGAGGCCTTTACCTTTATTTATTTAATACCACCATGATGTCAACTTCACCTAGCAATAGGAATACATGCAATTGGACGGTGAGTTGGCTGAAATATTGCTAGCATTGCTAGCATAACAATTACTCATGGACATGGGTCTACTATGTCGGTTTTCCTTACATAGTCTCCTCATGAAGATGAAAAATGCATTTTCTTCACATCAGATTTGCAAAGTTAGTTTGCAATGCAGTCCGTTAAGTTACTAAGGTGTGCCTTATTTATTGAATACTTTATTATTCAAAATTAACTAATATCACAGTAAGCAAGATCAGTATTCAGTGAAACATGTTCTTCTTCATACAATGGGCGGCTCCCCTACGATGATAAGTTGTCTATTGTTAGTGAGGAGAGTTTAGGAAGGCAAAGATCACACCTATGCACGTTCAGCAGCTTTGGTCTCGATTCTACAGTTGTACTGAGGTGCCACACACCTCTTTTGCACAGTAACAGGCCTGCAGAGCGGTACAGTGATGAGATCAATACAGTTATACAAGTCGAGGTGCAGTAGGTCTTGGAAAATTTAAACACCTCAAGCCCAGAAGAAAAGCAGGAGGATCAAAGACAAATGGAACAGTGCCAAGGGGTCTTTCAGTAGATTGTAGATTGACTCATAAAGAGAATATTGGTGACCGTTGCATGCTCGTATCTAACACACATGCACTTGAACCTTTGGAATCCATTGTCAGTAATATGCTGCTACCACACGTGGCCCTGGTTGCAACTATATGGAGTGAATACTTGTGCAAGAGGCACTATTCTGACAGACAAGTGAACCTATAGTTGCTCCCTACACTCTTGTCGCTTTGCGGTCTTCTGACTGTGCTTCATATTCATTTCATGTTCCTTATTTAAAATCGGTGTGGGATACTGAGTAGGTGGAAGCCTGCCTATACTTAACATGTTGCTATATTATGTGTTACTGATGCTGATTGTAGTTTGAGAATCTAGACCTCGCCTGCCAAACTCTCTTTCTGTCCGCTTCATTTAGAGATGGCCAGACTGTAAACTTTCCACCAATAAAGTACCTGTTGATAAAAAAGGTTCCACCGATGGCCCGACAGACTCTGGGCCGGCGAAGTAAGGGCATTACAGCCACTCAAGTTAGAGAGGAGGAATGATAAGCTTTTTTCGTTTCATCTCCAAAAGCAAACTTCTACTTTGGGAGTTCACTTTTGAAAAAACAAAGGGGCATATTGGCAAGGGCTTTATCGCCGCTTTAGAGGCACTTTTTGCCAGAAAAGTGGCGATTTTTTTATCGCCCTATCAGCAAACTGTCACTAACAGGCGTTAGCGACAGCTTTCTGGCGATAGCAACCGGTTTGGGGCCCGCTTTGCATGTCAGCGATATTTATCGCTAATGACATGCAAAGTGGGCATACCCAAACTGGTAGTGTCTGAAAGCAGTCGCTAACACAGCTATCGCCTATTAACAATACCTGCGAAGCGATAAAAAACACGCGCACTAACCACGATTAGCGCCAGTATTTTACACCTGGTAAAAACCTGACTTAGCCATATTGGTCAATGGGAGGTGGATTCTATGGCTAAGTCCCACCTGCCTATTAGCAAGATTTTCCTTAGCGATAAGATTTCTATCGCTGGAAATCTCGCGTTAAAGATGGGATTCGCCGCTATCGCTGGATCTTTTATCGCAGTGGAGATAAACGTTGGTAATACTGCAGTATCTCTGCGATAAAATCCAGCGATAGGAGGCGATAAAAAAAATCGTGCTAAGCGCAGGTTACGATAATTATCAACAAGTCAGTGCTAATATGTCCCCAAATTTTAAAGGTTAGGTAGATGGGCATCAAAACCGATAGCAGCCATCCACCAAACATTTTGTACCTTGATGGCAACTGACTTGATAACAGTTCCTTTCCATTCATAGATATTACTGAGTTAAAAAATAATAATTTTGTTGGTAACTCTTTTGATGTAACACACCGTCCTAGTATATTGATGACAGTGCTTCATTTGTAAAATAGTAAGTTGCAGGGCCCTGACCAGGAGGCCACTGCAGCTTGCATCACCCATTGCCCCTGTCATCACTGCCAAAACAACTACTAGCCATCTCTCTTGCTTGCAAGTGCGAGAGTTCAGATTATTCCAGGGCCCCAAGTTAGATGAATGTCGGGGCTGGCGGATATTAGTCATTTCTAATATATTGTACTCATAAACAACTGTTTTACTGCTCGTCTCTAAATTAGCTGAGCAGTACCACGATGCCCTAAGTGCCCTGTTGACAATTAAGTGCTGGTGCCGAGCACTGGAAACTAATTAAGTGCTGGCCTAGATAGACCCTGTCTGGTAAGCTGCTGGACCTCTTGGAAGGGATTGAACAACAACGACCGGTGACTCTTCCGGTGGTGGAGGAGGTAGCCACCGATGCCCTTGAGACGGCCCAGCACCCCGTAGAGTGCTATGTCGGATTGGCACATGCTCTGCTGCAGCTGAGGCCTGAGGAGTGGAACGAGTGGGGTGGACATCTGGGGCCAGCAATAGTTGGACCACACGGCACAACCGTGACCCCCCCGCTGAGGCCGAGGTGGCGTGCCGAGACCCGACGGGAGCTGCGGAGCGTCCTTGCAGAGGATTAAGAGCGCCCGCCTGATGGTGGGGCGGGGCTCCGCCGATAACGGAGGGGAGAGAGACCTTGACCTGTGCATTATTGGGTTCCAGGGGGCCATGTCACGACCGGAAGAACAACCTTAGCGGAGGTCACACTCACTATGCTGGATGGCCTGTGGGGACCATAAGTCCTAACTACACGTTGAAGCCGAGACCCTGAGCCCTAGACCTACAGGAGAACCCCGCCTTAGTTATCCGGGTACGAGAGGAATCTAGTGGCTGGGCCCAACAAGATGGTGGACGCGGTGGTTCCTGCCTAGGTCGAGCCCGGAACCGCTAACGAAGATCGAACAGTGGAGGTGGATAACTAGTGCGGAGCTGGCTGCTGCTGGTGCTGCTCTCTTGCAACGGGCCCGGAATTCCGCGTGGGGCTGCGTCGTGCTTGCGCATGCCTTGCCGCACCTACGGCAGAACCCTCCTGAAGAGCGGGTCGGAAGCGCCGGGGGCCTACGGCCGATAGTTGCTGGCCCACGCGATATACCCAGGTCTCACCCATTGTGGCGGTGCAAGTGTTGGTTGCTCGGAGCACGCTCAACCATGGGGAAACTGAAAGGGGGCAGAGGCGGAGCGCAGTCGTCCACGGAGGAAGAGCCTACAGATGGTGGAGAACAAGCGGGGGCTGTTCCGGTGCGCGACCCCAGCCTGCAGTAGCAGCTGGACAAAATCCTGGCAGCCATAGCTGATTCCCGCACGGCGCTCCAGCAGGAAATTTCACAGGTAGCCACAGGTCTGGGACTATTAAAAGCTGATCATAGAAAACTGGTAGATTGAGTCAAACTGGTGGAAAGCACGCTGCAAACCATTGAACCAGCGCAAAAAGACCTTTATGGCAAACGTAATGGAACGGGTCAACGCCCTAAAAAAGGAGAGCGAAAGATGCAGAGGGACACAATCGGCGGAACAACATTCGGGTAGAAGGTTTACCAGAGAAAATCGAAGGGTCAGACATGGTACAGTACCTTGAGGATTGGATAAAGACAGTGGTGGCACCGGAGGGCCTGTCCACCTTCTACACCTTGGAGAGGGCCCACCAGGTGCCGGCACGGCCGCCTCAACAAGGGAGGCCACCGCGGCCAGTGGTGGCCCGGTTACTGCACTTTTGGGACCGAGACCTCATTTTACCGAAGGCATGCATAGATGGCCCTTTCCAGGTGGACAACAGCAGGGTCAACATCTTCCCTGACTACACCTATGAGACCCAGCGCCGGAGAACCTCTTTTCTGGCCGTCAAGAGGAAATTGCGCAGTATCCAGTACTCCCTCTTATTACCAGCCAAGCTTAGAGTCATAATGGACGGTAAAACGTGGTTCTTCGATACAACGGATGATGCTGCTGCCTGGCTGGAACTGTATAAGGCGGGAAAAGATGATACTAGAAAAGGCGCACTGATTGACTCAGAGGGACTGCCGGCGCGAAAATCACGACGGAACCGGAGCAGATGGAGGGGAATGAGAAAGCCTTCATCGTCCCAGACAGCAGCCGAGAGGCGAGATGTGTTAAAGGTGGTGTCCACATTGTCGTGAGCGTGGGAGACCCCTTCACTGGAGGGCATAGACTCGGAGAAGGAAGGTAAGCGATCTGAATCCAAACATTCTGAAGTGAGCAGCGAACGCCTACCGAAGGTAACTCCAGAGACGGCGGAGGGAATGTTGGACGAGGGGTGAACGTACCTGGGGGCAGCTTGGGAGGCGAACTTGGAGCTGGTATTGAATCCTGAATGGGACCTGTTTGGGGGTTTCGGCTCTGTGAGGCTCAGAGGGAGGGGAGGTGCCTGAGGGTTTTCATTATAGAGGGCTCGGTTGAACTGTGAGGTCTGGTAGAGAAGGGAGGCTCCGCATAGTCCTCCCGCATCGCCCTTAAGGCATACCCACAGCAACTGCTGTTGGATTTCGTAGTTGTTTGGTAGATTTACCGGTTTGGGTGGGGACTAGATGGGAGATGCTAGGTCCTGTTCTTGGGAGGGTGGGTGGGGTTGAGTGTTCCGGGGAAAATTGGAGAGGTGTAATCACCGATGCAAACACAGAAACGAGATTACAATTGTGCAGGGAACAATGGGAAAATGGCTGATCCAGCTAATCTAAGATGTATAACCTGGAATGTGAGAGGGATTCATACAATGGCAAGACGCCATAAGATTCACGCCTATCTAGTTCGCAGGGGGGTACACATTGCACTACTCCAGGAAACACATTTAACGAAAGCGGAAAGTGTAGTGCTACAACGAAGGTGGAGGGGCCAAGTGTAAGCATGAGCGAATTTTGCGGATCTCGCGTTCGCGAATTTTGCGGATTTGCGGATTCGCAATCCGCAAAATCCGCGAATTCCCGCGAATTTGCGGATTTGTTTTTTTTTGTGTTCGCCCATGTTTCTGCCAGTTCGCGAGGGTTTTGTACACTTTCGCAAATTGCGAACTTACCTGTCGGGTCGCAAGTTTCGCGAACTTGTTGTTTCTACGTGTCCAGCCTGTTTGGGACACTCTTCTTCATCACTGCCACTCTCTGTCACCACTGCCACTCTCTGACTACTCATGCCACCCTCTGGCCCACCCATGCCACCCTCTGTTTCATCACCACACCCTCTGGTTGTCCAGTGTACATTATTTTCGGCAAAGCAAAGCACACCTTCCCTGCCTCAAGTGACCTGAATTAATTTGGGGCTGATTAATGTGTCACAGAATATTTTTTTAGCTGGCACCTGCTTCCTTAGTGCGCCCTGATTAGTGATCTTTTGCACTTGCTAAGTGCTTTCATTGTTGCAAAATTAGTTACAACACCTGCCCTGCCCCAACTGACAATAATGAATTAGGGGCTGATTAATGGATTTTAACTTCCAGCCTGGCTCCTGCTTGTCTCCCTTAGCTGTAATTCAGGACCTTTGTGGCATATGTGTAACTATTCTGAGGTTCAGAGCAGGGTCACATAATAGTTTCAACTGGCAACTGAACTCTGGAGGGGCCCCTCAGGAAGCACTACAGGAAATGGCTACTAATGATGAGCCTGAACTTTTGAACCTGGTAAGTAGTTACTTTCAGTTTTGCTAAAATCGTATTTCTGCAATTTTGCACTTATTCGCGGGGCGCGAACTCACGCGAACTCACGCGAACAGTGCGAGCAGTGCGAGCATAATCCGCTGCTCGCGGATTTGCGGATTTTGCGGGAGATTCGCAAATCTCTCGGATTGCGGATTTCCCGAAAATCCGCAAAATCCGCGAGCGGAACGGATTTTCCGCCCATGCCTAGCCAAGTGTATAGTACCACATACTCAGCTTTGGCGAGAGGAGCCCTGATCTGGATTAGGGCGGGGGTCTCTTTTCAGATGACTAGGCAGATGGTAGACCCTGAAGGTCGGTTTGTGGCCGTGGAAGGTAAACTGAGGGGTAGGGACATGGCCTTCTGTAGTATATATGCACCTAACGTTGATCAGTTGAGCTTTCTAGCGAGTGTATCTGGATCACTGGTGCACTATCTTGCGGGCCCCTTGATGATGGGGGGGGGGGACTTCAACTCTATTACGGATGTGTCCCTTGACAGATTGCACCCCCCCTTGACCGACTCTCCGACGCATCGCTTGACCATGGGTAGGTTAGATTGGCAGACACATTGGGGATTAATAGATGTTTGGCGTGCGCAACACCCAAGGGACCGAGACTACTCCTATTTTTCTGGCATGAATGAGCTGCACGTGAGATTAGATGTGGTGCTGTGCTCACCGGCGGTACTGCCAGCTGTTGTACAGACTGAATATTTAGCCAGGACAATATATGATCATAACCCGCTGCTAGCTACTATGCAATGGGTGACTGGGATCTCGTGTGTCTCCACATGGAGATTGCGCCCGACACGCTAGAAGACCCGCTCTTCCAGGTGGCGCTGGAGGAGGGGATTACCCATTATTTTGCAGAAAATGCTGGTTCGACTGCGTCGCGGGCCACGGAATGGGATGCCTTTAAGGTAGTTGTGCGGGGGCTCTGTATAGGGAAACACGCGGGGGTACGGAAAGTCCTATTAGGCGATTTGACCACGGCTGAAGATAAGCTCCGCCAGGTAGAGCTACTGCGGCCAGGCCATCTCAAACTACAGGGCGAAGTTAGCACAGCGAACAAAGCGGTGGCTGCGGAGATGGAACGATTGCGAAGCTTTGACTAGAAGGCTTATGCGATGAGGGCCCATGCGGAAGGAGACAAGGCTGGTACTTTACTGGCCTGGCTCGCCAACCCTTCGAAAAGAAGCTGCCCCATTGTGGCTATCGAAACAGAGGAGGGAGAAGTAGTCTACACCCAAATTGAGATCCTGCAGTGTTTCACGCACTACTATGAGGAACTTTATAAAAGTAAGCTGGTGGCCGGAGACTCTGCTAGTGATTGTTTCCTGAAAGGAATGCGCCTACCGCAACTAGAGCAAGAACAGGCGAAAAACTTGGGTAGAGACATAGAGATAGGGGAGATCCGAAGTGCCATTAAACAAATGGCCTGCAACAAAACCCCAGGACTGGATGGGCTGCCCGTAGAATGTTATGGGAAGTATGTTGATCTGTTGGCACCAAAACTTCAGGAAGTTTATAGGGAGGCGAAGGTGACGGGGCGCCAGCCCCAGTCAATGCGGGAAGCGCTGGTGATCCCACTGTTGAAACCAGGGAGGGAGAGTAAGAACACGGCCTCTTACAGACCACTGTCGATGTTAACCACCGACTACAAGATACTGAGCAGCATTTTAGCTACCCGGCTGTTAAGTTATGACCGCGCTTGTTCATGAGGACCAGGCTGGCTTCATTCCGACACGGAACACGACCACGAATATCAGGCGGTTGGTGCGCCTACTAGAGGAAGACCACCCGAGGGCGCGTCAATCAATGGTATTGTCGGTGGATATTGAGAAGGCTTTTGATAGTCTAGAGTGGGAGTATCTGTATAAAGTAATGGGGTGTTTCGGCTTGGGCGGCGATTACCTGCAATGGACAAAAGTCTTATATACATCAGCGGTGTCTAGAGTGAGAGTGGGTACGCTGATATCCTCGCAGTATCCGGTAGAACGAGGGACGAGACAGGGATGCTCACTATCTCCATTGCTGTTCGCCTTGGAAGCAGAACCCCTCGCGATTACGATACGAACGGGAGACCACTTTGAGGGACCAGAAGAGTAGAGACGGTCACCAGTACGTGTCGCTATACGCCGACAACCTGCTCCTCTTCCTTGAGGATGCAGACAGGGCGCTGACGGGAGCTGAGAACTTGCTATCGAATTTTGGAACACTCTCGGGCCTGAATGTTAGCTGGTCAAAAACATGTATGTTCCCGGTGAGACAGGGGGAGCCCCGTCCGGAAACGATCCGGAAAGTGAGGTGGGAGTCCACCTGTTTGAAATACCTGGGAGTACACATTTATCACATGGCAACAGATATGCTGGAGGGTAATGTGGGTCGCAGTGTGAGAGCGCTGAAAGGCAGCATGGCCTTTTGGGCCACCCTCCCACTATCGGTGATGGGCTGCATAGCCCTATTAAAAATGATAGCGCTTCCTCGCTTCATATATTATTTTCGGACACTACCAGTGTGGATACCGAGCTCCACGTTTAAAACATTGAAGTCGCTCATAGTAACTTTTCTCTGGGGTACAGGCAGACGTAGGGTAGCGCAGACGACGCTCATACGACCTAACATTGAGGGTGGACTGGCAGTTCCAGACTTTGAGTTGTATTATCTAGCGGCCCAATTGCAGATCTTCACGCAGGAAGTGGGAAGAGAATTTAGAAGACCGGACCACAAGAGAGGCACAGGGATACAGCGCCATGTCCTCTCTTTTATTGCGCTACAGCAGAGGTTAGACCTCAAGGAACTCTTAACAGAAGAGAAAATGCTCAGACTCTGTTGGAATCACTCCCAACGCAGGGCGGGAGTGTTACACCCGTACGCACCTGAAATCACGCTGGGAATGGTGACGGCGTTACCACACGGAGGAGATTGGTCGCAATTGCAGGTTTGGGAAAAAGCAGGACTCCAGATGCTGTGGGACTTATATGAGGACGCGGCTATGCTGCCTTACCAGACGCTCCAAGAGAGGTTTGACTTGCCAAGAGGGGGCTTCTTGTTGCACGCTGCGCTGACGAGAGCGATACAAGCGCATTGGCGGGAAGAGTTGATGGAGCCTAAGACGACGATGGCCTGCCAGTATAGCATGATGGCGGCAGGGACGTTCAAAGCGGTCACATGCCTGTACTCCAGAATGCTCAATGAGGGGTTAGCTCCCCTGGACACACTGAAAGGAAAGTGGGAGATAGATCTAGGGAAACCCATCCCTGAAGTAGCCTGGGCACAGATAGTGAGAAGGGCTTGGAAGAGCACGAGGCACGCAATATTTCAGCTAGTGCACTTCCATATACTCCACAGAGCGTACCTGACGCCAGGAAAAATCAAGAAATATTTTCGAGTGGCAGAGGCGGCATGCCCCAGATGCACGAGAGTTGGAGTAGAAATAGAACACATGTTGTGGTCCTGCCCAACGATGGGCCCTTATTGGGAGGAAGTAGGAAGCACCCTAAATGCGATAACAGAGAGACCATTGGTGTTTGATATGGCCACTAGCATACTACACTGGTTCCCCCACAAATCCAAGAATAAAATCACGAGCAAGTTTGTGGACATGGGGCTTATACTAGCAAAGCGGGAAATCACGAAGCACTGGAAGGCAGCAGTAGAACCCAGCTACACACGGTAGAAGGGCGAGTTTCTAAAGTGGGCTAACAGTGAGAGCGCGTTGCGATATCAGCTGGCGCCTAGGCGAAACAATGATAAAGAGCTAGAGGCAGCGACGGCGTGGGAGGTCTTAGTGCATGCGCTACGAGAGTATGAGCCACAGGATGACGGAGCAGAGGGGGTAGCTGAATGAGGGTAGCCCCGAGACATACCAGGTACATACTACGATTTCATATATGGCGACTCCTGAGCACAAATGATAAGGGGAATGGAACGGGGTGTGCGCATCGGTGATGGGGGGGCTAGGGAGGGGAGTGGGAGGGTATAGTCTTGATAGCAGGGAGCTGGGGGAGTAAAATTTGCAGGACGTTGTTTAATTTGGTGATTTGATTGTACAGAGCTGATGAATAAACTTACCAAGTGTTGGACAGTGGATGGGGGTTTCCGATGGGTTTGTTTAAGCGATTGTTTAACTTACATAGGAAATAGGGAAAAATCATTTATTTTTCAAAATGTTTATTTTAGACTTGTCCTAACAGCTTTAGGTGTTTTCATACCTTTTGTCACTTTTCTTCTCCAAAAATATAAATACTATTGGGGCAGATTTATGTCGGACTTGCGCCACGTTTACGCCGCTGTTGCGTCATGCAACCGCACGGAAACGTGGCGCATCCCTGCGACCTATTTACAACGTGACGCATCTAGGCAGATGCGTCACGTTGTAAAGCCCTGCGCCACATGAAACCTGCGTCAGGTTTCATGTGGGCGTTCTGTCGCAGGGTGGGCGTTCCCTCGTAGGAAAGCCCCGTAAAGCTGACGCAGTGAAATTTACAAGATTTTACTGAGTCAGTTTTACGACGCTGCTGGGTCAAATCCTTACGCCTGCTTGAAGCAGGCGTAAGGAGTGACGCACCACGTTATGTATGGGTGGCCTCTGTACATTGCAGGAGTTGCGTCGCACTTGCGACGCTACTCCAGCAATGCGCCGTCCGTACGCCACAAGATGCGTCACGCATCTGCCCTTCCTTGCACCATGGTGCGCCTGATTGTAAATGCGGCGCATCTGTGGTGCCGCAAGGAGGGAATTGCGTGACGCATCAGTTCTGGCGCATCCCTGCTAATTTGCAGAGATGCGCCAGAAGTCATAAATCTGCCCCCTTTGGATTTAGTGAAGTAAACACCTCTTGCTTCAAGCTATTTGATGCTTCGTGTGTCATTCCGCATTTTAGGAAGTTCTATCTGTGAATGTATGCACTTTTTGTCACACTTAATCCGTTTAATCATGCAAGCATTTTATACACAAATGAATCTTTTATTCCACTGCAGTACATGAAGGAAAAGCATTTTGAGTGCATTTTTCAGGACTTTAGTGCACATGGCTCACTTCTTGCTTATTTTTCATGATCGGGATGGACTGAGCCTAAGTTGAGTGCCCCAAAATCAGCAACAAAAGCTGCAATCTCATGAGACGTCTGGCAGCCATCTTTGGATCAGACCATTCCAATCTCAAAGAGAGAAATCCTAGGTGCCTTCGAGCTCTCATAGTCCAGCCCTCATGCATCCAAGATGGACAGCTTTTTATGTCTTCAGGCATGCTTAGTTTAATGACCAGAGCTGCATTACAGATAATAATCAAACATCATCTGCACAGTAATACCCAAGCCTAGTCCATACGGACATATGCTGTGCATCCTCACAAAATGTAGACACAACCCCTTACAAATCCCAGTAACCACCACACAACCTCAATCAACTGAAAACATGCAAAATGAAAAATTGCATAGGTTCTGCAGGCCTCCACGCTAAACGTATCACAGTCCTCATAGCCTATCCCAAGCTTAACACACTCTTCATCACAGAAACATCTGTCACCCTATATCATTCCACTTTCCATATGTTCTTGTTCAAATAGGTTAGAACATTCACGTGCAAATTGTGTACCTAAGAAGGGATGAAGTCTGAATGCCATTCATGAGTCCTCTCACCTTGCACCCCAGGCAAGTAAGCAAAACTAAATCTGTGAAACTCATCACCTGCCACTTCCTATTATGTTCAATCCAGTCCATCACCTCTACCTCAGGCACTGGTCTCCCGGAGAACAAGGACTTTAAATTATCAGACCTCATCAACACCTCATCCAACTCACATTCCCTCACCTGCTCCTCAGTGACTTCAACTCGCAGATAACTCAACTAATGCATATATGAAAGGCACCCTTCTAATCTAATTGACACGCCCAGTGTAGTACAGCATATCACCAAAACAACATACTCCAAAGGTCATGTCCTCAACTTTTTCTTCTCAACATCACCATCTAAAAAATGCAAACCTCCCCTAACCCATTGGACTAGGCCCACAGCCCCACTCTCCTAATCACCCCTCTCAGGGTCCAACCATCACATAAAGATAAACTCAAAAGAGAACAAATCTTCTGGTCCTTCAAGGATTTCTCCATCAACAACCTAAAGGTTGAAATCAGTCCTCGCTCTGCTACCTCTACATCTGATATCACTACTGTTTTAAATAAGCTTTGTGCATTTCTGGAAAGCCAAGTGAACATGTGTGGCCAGCTATAAACACAGTCTAAAACGTTCAGCCCTTTGGTATTTCAAAGAGATAACAGGCAACAGATGCTCCATCTATAAACAGAATAAAAGTGGAAGAAGCCCAGAAACCCCAACAATCTTACTCTATTGAAGCCCCTCCATGCAAAAGTCAGGCAACTCATTACACCAGCCTAAACCAAGTATTAAATAAACAGCTCCTGTGATGCTGCCAGCAGAAGCAGTATGCTTGCCAAAGCAATACGTACTGCTTCATCTCCTGCCTGACCCTCCAACACACATTCCATAGAGATGTGTAATGCCATTGGTAGAGCGGAAATCAAATTTTAAATAATTTTTTTTACCATCTCTCCCTCACACCAAAACAGGGTATTTCCCTGATACAGATTACACGTGTTTTATTTATTATTTATTTATGGATTTCCATTCACTTTTCTGCCACATACCTTTGATGTCATTTGAGAGGATCGGGAGCTATACATCACAAAATCAACAATCACAATAATACTTTAAAATGTATTCGATAGAGAGAGTTTAGCCCTGTTTTGAGGACTTTATTCTCATTAAGAGTTCTTGTACGTTTGCTATTTCTTTTTAATCAATTAGTCAAACGACATCAATAAAATTACAGAATTGATTGTCAAAATATTGGCTAGAACAATTCATTAATAAGACTACAGAGCATCCCATAAAGGAAAGAAATCCCTATTTTAAAGAATGGGGAAAATAGTGGGTATTAGCAAGAACCCGTTAAGAGTTCAAGTCCGAGACTCAAGAGTGAGAGTGAGTGGGATGTTCAAAGATTAATTGGTCAATATCAGCTGAACTTTCTATAGAGAGAGGAACACAAAACAAAATAATCATGCAGCAGCAGTAGCAAATGCAATCAGAAAACAGGTCAGGTAGGTTTGCATTCAAAGCAAGCACAAGGAGATGATGGACGGAGCGCTGAAACTTTTCAGACACTCATCCCAAGTCACAGATCTGGGTTGAATCCATCATCATTCTTTATCTCTCTTCGCCACCTCTGTCCAGACCCAGCTATATGCAAATCAGTCTTGGCCTTGTGCCTCATGGGAATAGTACAGCCGGAACTACCAAGCCAGGTCTTTTCTGAACCGGAAACAAGCTTCCTGGGACCAGTTTCCGGGTAACACCCTTCATTCAGCCATAATCAGCAAGCCGTTAGCATTCAGCTTCAATGCAGAGAAATGTTATGGGCATAGAGAAGCATCAGGGAAGGGCGGTGAAGAGCATTTCCTGCTCTAGGAACATACATTATTGTAAATAGCTGAAAGCAATGTTGCACGTCGGTCTGTATCTTCTCTTTTCTTCTTGAGCACCGTCATATCATGGAGTTCCTATAAATCTATATAGGATCTGCGTATTTAGACAACATAAACTATGGGGATTTGTGTCTAGATTGATTGCACACACCACCACCGGATATGTTTGCCTGTATGCCAGCTAGCTCACAGTGCCACTATGAACCCCTCTTACCAAGGAGAAAATAGTTTCTGGCAATTATCGAACATGACAACCCTGACCCCTCAGGAATATTGGAAACAGTACAGTACTTTTCGCTCAGTCACTCGTGCTCACTTTGTCTCAGGGAGATACACAGAAAATACGATGGGGACATTTTCAATAAGCATTTATTGAACCAGCATCCTTCTAGTGTAAAATACGTGTGCTGAAACAACCATAAAACATGAACAGACATATACGGTTATAGGCACCAACAGAGTAAATGGAGGGTAAAATTCTACTGTAGTATTAAAACAATGTGTATATGCAGGTATATAGATACATGGCAGTAATAATGTGTACTCCTACGATGCTAACCCTAACAAGATGTACCTCAGTGTACCTACCATGTATGTAGGTGTATAGCCAAGAATCCCCCTCGGATAGAGCTAGAGCCAACCCCATTACCTGATATGAGAGAATGAAGGACCCCGTCTTGGTCCCGAGTCGGACACCCCGCGAGGGATGTGAGACCACTATGTGCTGGAGTATCAGCATGCAGCAACGTCAGCGTCTCGTGTCAGTGTGTCAGCATGGAAGTCTTTCTCCTCTGTTTGTCCATTGAAGATGTGGTACTTATATACTTGAAAGGATACTGTCAGGGGTTCTACCTTGCTGTGTCATATAGGCTGAGGATGACGATAGTAATGAACCTTTTTTTTGGGGGGTGTTATCATTTTCTTTTTTTTAATTTCTTTATTAGATTTTCAAAAGCAGAAAAGCAGCGTGAATAACATTTCTGCTCCGCTAATCAACACATACATTCAAAACCAGCAAACTACAGATGATTGACTTGTCTCTTTAAAAGGAAATATACGTCTCATAGCACATATCATACAATAATATCAAACAGTTGGGCTAAGACCTGATATCATAATAATATCACTTGTAATCAGGCAGTGCCTGTTCTTGGACTTGCAGATAGTGTTGAACCTTATACACAGTTATTATGCAGAAGATGGTAATCCTGCTGTTTCTGAGAATCATCATGCACAATAAATTAGGCTAGTTTTCGGAGAAAACCACATGACATTTATGCAGCACCTAACTAGGTAAAAGGTCAGCACCAAACCGTTATGCAGTATCATGGCAGGGTATATGTAGGTGAAAGGTTAGGTGACTACCCAGGCCTATATTGAGGTACATTGGAAATCATAACACCGTCTTGTTCTTTCTAATGATCTTTCTCACTATGCTTAAAAAGGATTACCTTGAAATATGAAACAATAATGAAAACTAAAATTATGTATGAGGCCTTTCAATTCTTAGCCCTCCTTTCCTTGGATATGAGCACATTCTAACTTTCTAATGAAATAAATTATATGGTACACTAAACAATAGACATGTAAACAAAACATTTGCAGCAATGAATATTCATATAATCTATATAGGATCTGCATGTTTAGACAACATAAACTATGGGGTTGGTGTCCAGATTGATTGCAGACACCACCACCGGAAATGTTCGACTGTATACCAGCTAGCTCACAGTGCCACTATGAACCCGTCTTACCAAGGAGAAAAAAGTTTCTGGCAACTATAGTTCATGACAACCCTGGCTCCTCAGAAATCATGGAAACAATACAGTATTTTTCGCTCAGTCACTCATGCTCACTTTGTCTTAGGGAGGTACACAGAACAAACAATGGGGACGTTTTCAATGATCATTAATTGAACCAGCGTCATTGTAGTGTAAAATATGTGTGCTACAACAACCATAAGATAGACACAGATAAATACGGTTAAAAGCACCAACAGAGTAAATAGATGGTAAAATACGTGTGTTACAACAACCATAAGACATACACAGATATATACGGTTATAAGCACCAACAAAGTAAATAGATGGTAAAATTCTACCATAGTGCTAAAACGTCAGCGTCGGATATATGCAGGTATATAGGTACATGACAGTAATAATGCGTACTCCTACCATGCTAACCCTAACTAGATGTACCTAAGTGTACCTAGAATGTTTGTAGGTGTATAGCCAAGAATCGCCCTAGGATAGAGCCAACCACATTACCTGATGTGAGAGAATGAAGGACCCATCTTGGTCTCGAGTTGGACAACCCATGAGGGATGTGAGACCATTAAAATTATATCAATCAATCAATCATAGCATTTGTAAAGTGCAATACTTACCCATGAAGGTCTAAAGGCACTGGGGGTGGGGGGTGCTGCTACTGCTCGAAGAGCCAGGTCTTGAGGAGTCTTCTGAAGGCCAGCAGGTCTTGGTTCTGCCGTAGGTGGGTGGGGAGGGTGCTCCAGGTCTTGGCGGCGAGGTCGGAGAAAGGTCTGCTGCCGGAGGTCGCTCTTTGGATGTGGGGGACTGCGGCGAGGGCAAGGGCGGCAGAGCGGAACTGGCGGGTGGGGGTGTAGAAGCTGAGTCGTCCGTTGAGGTACGCTGGTCCAGTGTTGTCAATCAATCAATCAAAGACATTTATAGAGCGCACTACTTACCCGTAGGGTCTCAAGGCGCTGGGGGGAGGGGTGTGCCGCTACTGCTCGAACAGTGGAGTGCTTTGTGTGCGTGGGTGAGGAGCTTGAAGGTTATCCTTTTGGTGACGGGGAGCCAGTGCAGGTCTCTCGAGTGGGGTGCGGCGGGGGGTGTCGAGGATGAGACATGCGGAGGCGTTCTGGATGCGTTGCAGTCGTCTTAGGAGTATGCCCGAGGCTCCTGCATAGAGTGGATTTTCGTAGTCCAACCTGCTGCTGACGAGGGCCTGAGTGACCGTTCTTCTTGTTGCGGTGGAGATCAACTTGTAGATCCTGCGGAGCATGCAGAGGGTGTTGAAGCAAGAGGATAAGACATATTCAACCTGATTAGTCATGGAGAGGGTGAAGTCGAGCAGGACCCCTAGGTTGCGTGAGTGCGGTGGTCGGTGGGTGTTGGAGCTGTTCCCAGTGCGGCCGGCCATCAGGAGTCATCCCAGGCCGTAGAGGTTTATCCGAGGATGAGGACCTCTGTCTTGTCCGAGTTCAACTTCAACCTGCTGTTCCTCATCCATTCAGCGATGACCTTCATTCCTTTGTGTAGTTTTGTTTTGGCAGTTTGGGGTCTTTCGTGAGCGAGAGGACTAGTTGGGTGTCATCGGCGTATGAGATAATGTTGAGGTCATGCTGTCGGACGATGTGGGCGAGAGGTGCCATGTAGATGTTGAACAGCGTTGGGCTGAGGGATGAGCCCTGGGGTACGCCGCAGATCTGAGTGGCCTCGGAGCAGAAGGGGGGGAGGCAGATGCTCTGTGTTCGGCCGGAGAGGAAGGAGGTGGTCCAGTCCAGGGCCATCTCTTGGATCCCGGCGTTGTGGAGGCATGTTCGTAGTGTGCGGTAGCAGACCATGTCGAAGGCGGCTGACAGATCCAGGAGAATGAAGGCCGCTTTTTCTACGTTATCCAGCAGGGACCTGATGACGTCGGGGGCGGCAATGAAGGTGGTTTTGGTGCTGTGGTTGCTGCGGAACCTCAACTGGAACAGGTCCAGGATGCTGTTCTCCACGAGGTAGCGGGTCAGCTCTTTGTTGACGGTTTTCTCGATGACCTTTGCCTGGAACGGGAGCAGTGAGATGGGTCGGAAGTTCTTGAGGTCCTTGGGGTCTGTCTTGGGTTTCTTGAGTAAGGTGTTCTTCCAGCTTTCTGGGAAGGTTGCTGTCTCATAGGAGATGTTGATAACTTTCCGGAGATGGGGTACAATGGTTGTGCTGGCTTTGTTGAAGATGTGGTGTGGGCATGGGTTTGACTGTGATCCGGAGTGGATGAAGTTCATGATCTTGCAGGTTTCGTTTCATTGACGTTGGTCCAGGAGAGTAGGCGGTTGGTGCGGGTGTTGGTCAAGAGGATGGCGGTCTCAGTGGTTGTCGAGGTGGTTGTGGCGTTGAAGCTGTCGTGGATGTCGGCGATCTTGCAGTGGAAGAAGATGGCCAACAAGTCACACAGGTCTTGTGAGGATGGGATGTCGTTGATGTTGGAGCTGGGGTTGGAGAGTTCCTTCACGATGTAGACGAGTTCTTTGCTGCTGTGTGCGTTGTTGACTAGGCCGTCTTTCAATGAGGCCCTTTTGACGGCTCTAATGAGGTGGTGGTGCCTGCGGGTGGCGAATTTGTGGGCTGCATAGCTGTCCGGTGTTCATTCGCGGAGCCAGTTCTTCTCCAGTTTTTGGCATGTTCCTTTGGAGGCCTGGAGGTCTTCGGTGAACCAGCTGGCTTTCTTGCTGATGTGACTGTTGGAGGGTTTCTAGAGCGGGGCAAGGATGTTGGCGCAGTCGTGGATCCATTCTCTGAGGTTGCATGCGGCGGTGTAGGGGTCGGTGGGGTCGGCTGGTGGGCTCTGGGCGAGGGTGGTGGTTAGCTGGTCATCGGTGACTTTGCTCCAGCCACGGCGAGGCATCTGTCGGGTGTGGTGGTGCGTGGTGGGCTTCCTGAAGGTGAAGTTGATGCCGCGATGGTTGGTGTATTGGAGTTCGGTGGCATGGTTGAAGAAGACGTGGGAGCTTGCGGAGAAGATAGGGTTGAGTGTGTGGCCGGCAGTGTGGGTGGGTGTTGTGACGAGTTATCTGAGTCCGAGGTTGGCATGGTTATCGATCAGGGGGGTGGAGTTGGTGTCGCTGTTGATCCCAAGGTGGAAGTTCATGTCCCCGAGGAGGATGTAGTCCGTGGAGGCGAGGGCATGTGTGCTGATTAAGTCGGTGATGGAGTTGCTGAACGGTAGTCGGGATCCGGGGGGTCTGTAGATGAGGGTTTCTCTAACAGTGGTGTTGGGTTCGGAGTGGATCTGGAAGTGCAGGTGTTAGGCGGTGTTGAGGGTGTCGTCGGTGTTGGTCGAGACTCTGAGGGTGTTCCTGTGGACGATGGTGATTCATCCTCCTACTCCGTTGGTGCAATCCCTGCGGGTGATGTTGTAGCCTTCCGGGATGGCTATGGTGATGTTGGGTGCTGAGGCTGAATTTAGTCAGGTCTCCGTCAGCAAGGCGACGTCAGGGAGTCAGAGTCGAGTAGGTCCCAGAGTTCAATGGTATGTTTGCGGGCGGAGTGGGTGTTGAGGAGGATGCATCTGAGGTAGTTTGGTTCTTTCCTGAGCGGTGGCTTGGCGGGGTGGATGCTGGTGAAGCTGCAGGTCGGGCATGTGAAGGGTCCTTGGGTGCTCTTCGGGGTGGCACTGTAGCAGGTGTGTTTTCGTCCGGTGTTGAGTGCATGGGGGGTGTTGGCATCGTAGCGGCGTCGTGCATCGTGGCATATTCGAGGGCCAGGGGTTCAGGCGCAGGGCGCGGTCCAGGTGCAACGGACTTGCCTGAGGCACACAGTGGGCGTGACAGCTGCGCAGCCGCACAGCGGCCTCCTTATAAGGGGAGGTGGGAGGGAGGAGCAGCTGGGAGGTGGGATGAGCATGGGGGTGGGGCTGCAGGGAAGCAGCGGCGGGAATGGGAACGGAGGAAAAAACAGGATACAGAAGGCAAAAGCGGGGTCAGAAAAAATACAAGTAATACAGTAAAGGGGCACAAAAGGGGCACAACAAGGAAAGTGGAGAGAAGCAGGCAACAATTACCACAATTACAGGTACAACAGTCACAGGCACAGAAATGATGCGGAGGAGCGGCGAACTTACGGCAGCAGCGGGGGAGAGGCAAGGACACACAGGGAGTGCTGTGTGGCGTGGGGAGGGGCCTGACCTGCAAGCAGAGTATATATGAGGCCTTTCAATTCTTAGACCTCCTTTCCCATGGAAATTAGCACATTCTATGTTTCTCATAAAATAGATTGTACAGTAAACTAAACAATAGACTTGTGTAAACATAACAAACATTTGTAGCAATGAATATTATTCAGCACCACATTTCTTCTTTATAAATTGGAAAAGAAATAGGTTAAACTATGAACATTTTCTATTGATGCATTGTATTAAATTTGTACATAGTATGAAGTTATTCTATTCAATGATAAATTGTTTCTAGCAAAACATTATTAATTAGATATATTCTAAAATGCAGTGTGGTGTGATGCTTTACAAAAAAAATCAGGATATGGTCAACTTTAAAGCATTTTATGCATGTTCCAGCACATTCTGTTTTGCTACTAATATAATGAAGCTTGCTTTAGTATTTTGGAGGCCTTGCATTAAGAAGTATGACTGGGTTCTACGTAATTGCATATTTTAATGGTCCGTCAGGACAAAATATTTTGTATATTAACATTGCATGCTCATCTTTAACTTTTAATTTAAAAAATGTTATTAAAAAAATATTTTCAGTTCCCCATCTGATGGTTATCTTATCCACCACCCTTCACATGTAATGTCACGCTCTCCCACCCCAAGCTAGAACCTTCCAACCTCCGTGACTGCCTCTCCAATGTCCATCAATGGATGAGTGATTCAGACCTAAAACTAAATGGATCAAAAACGGAGATCCTGCTCCTGGGACACAAAACCACGAACCTTCCCCCCAACATCTGGCCCGCCTGTATGGGTGAACCCCCTACCCCCAAGACGGAGGTTAAGAGTCTGGGAGCGTGGTTGGAGACAGATCTCACCTTTAGAACACAGGCAAGAAAAACAGCCGGCATCTGCTATGGCCTACTCAGATCATGCAGAAAGGTGCTCCCCCTACTCCCATTCCAGTCCCGACTTTTGCTGATCCAAGGCCTAATCTTATCCAGGCTGGACTACAGCAACGCCATTTACCTATGAGCGCCGGAATCCACTCTACAGACACTGCAAAAAACCCAGAACGCCGCAGCCCGATTACTCACGAATACCCCAGCCAGAACATCAGCCAGACCGGCACTGAGGAAGCTACACTGGCTCCCAATTAGGGAAAGAGTAACTTTCAAGGCCCTTTGTCTGGCCCACAAGGTGCTGCACAATGCAGGCCCCCCAATTCTTAACAACTGGATCATACCCTACAGACCTGCGAGAGCGCTTCGGTCAGAACAAGGAAACCTTATCATGATCCCCAGGGTGAACAAGGCCCGCATAGGCGGCCACCGCTTCTCAGTCAATACAGCAAAAAAAATGGAACGCGCTCCCCCCGAGTTTCAGAGTAGAACCAAACCTCCTACGATTCAGGAAGTCCCTTAAAACCCTACTCTTCCCCTGAGTCGTCAACAACCCCTACTTCCAACCCTTAGGAGCCTGAGGTTTAGCGCTGGGATACTCTTGGGTGACTACGCGCTCTATAAAAACCTAAAATAAAATAAATAATAAATAAAATACTCTCATCATCAGTTGAGACTTGACTCTTTCATTAAGAACATTTGAATTTCAATGATTTTCTACATTTGTTATGTATATGGTCATTTAACTCAAATTATTTTGTAGTTCTCTTGCTCATTTCCCTGCTCCTTCATCTGCTAATGCAATTTCTAAAGCCTTTGAATAATACAAATGAGGTAAGTAAACAAAGCCTTAAAATTAGTATGGGCAGAACGTTAGCTTTCAGAATTCCTCCCACTGTATTTTCAGATCAGTTTCCAGTTGTGCATATTCCTTTTCCACAGTTTCCTAAGTCTCTCTAATTCTTTTAATTATGGTCGCAGGTCTGAAATGTTGTTTGCAATTCTTGTATTTTCCTACCTTTACCAGGTATGTAAGAGCAGCAATGCCGAGTTTTAAGCATCCGACAGACTCCAAATTTCCTGCATGTAAAATGTCTAATGCTAGACGAGTTTGCAAAATCATTGATCTGATTGCTACAAGCTCAGTGTTTACAACTAATAAAGCTCTGAAAGTGCTAGTTGCCAGTTTGTCGACAACTGTTAACAGTTCTCTAATGTTTCCATCATTAATTATGACGCCTACAGGTGGAATATCTGCTCCACAAATACCTCCTACTAATCGGTTTCCATTTTCTATACTGCAGGTGTGTCTGTGTGAAGGTTTCATTATTAATGCATCAGTACTATATACATTATACATCTTAGGAAACAATGTAGCTAAGTAGCATATGCCAACCCAATCAACAGGTAACTGGAAGTAAGCGTCTTATCCATACACAAAATTAAGTTCTAGAAATGTGTTTTCTTTACCCTGCAAAATTTGCCATTTTCCTCCCATTAACTAAAATGTATATTCACAGCTACTAATTCCCACACTTTGTTCTCTCAAGTTGATTTTCATTCTCTTGTTCTTCATCAGCAACTTCAATGCCACTTTATGAAATAACAGGTACTTGATTCTGTGCAACAGTTTGCAGTCTTCACCTCTCTTTTCTCCTTGCCGTTGTGATCTTGGTATCATTGCTCTTTACTGAGGGTCAGCTTGTGATGGTACAACCACTGCTGCTCTTCTTTCAGATGACTTTCTCACTCTCCTGGTGTAAGAAGCATGCACCCAATTTAGAACTCCTTTCGAGAGACAGTGGTCCCTGAGTAAACAGCGATTAGATTAGAAATCAAATAAATATAGCCCCCAATCGGTACTATATTTAAGCCTTTGATCCAGCCATAAAAAAGGCTGTTTGATATGCAATTATGTAGAATATACAAAACATGTGAATTAATCACAGTGGGACACAAGCCTGTATCCATAAATTCACAGAACAAGAGAAAACAAGAGAAGGCTCAAGCAGCATGTGGTTCTCTGTATGGAATCATGACAATGGAACAGACAACGAATGTGGGAGGTCACCTCTACACATAATGTAGCACATAAATCACATAGTATAAGGTTGACAACTTTGTTGACGGCGTTTCGATCCTTAACATAGATATTGGATCATCATCAGGACTTTCAGAATATAGTACCTGAAAATATTTTGCCTGTAATTAACTTGCGTTAAGAGCAGGGAGCGGAGCAGTGTGTAATGAGGGATGGTTATTCCATGCGTGACCCTGAGCCACATCCAGACCTAGTATTAGGTCCAACGGACCACCCTCAACTCAGATCACCCATGTCATTGAATGGATTACTCTGCCTCCTACCTAATACTAGGTCGGACGTGGCTAACACTGGTGGATTGTCATTGACTGGAGGAGTACAGCGCTGATCACCGGGACTCTGCTATGGAGGCTTACTTAGATGCCTTAATCCACCAGTGTTAGGATTCAATCAAAACTGCTGTCCTGAAAAGTGCACAATGTATTTCAATACGTATTCTAAATCACCGCTACAACTATGCGGACCACCACCTGAGGGGCTAGAACCCAGACTTCGGCTTGATGCAGGTTGTTCCACCCTCCCCATCCTGAGGAAGGACCCGCCTGCAGAGGATACAAACCACCCTCTATGCGCCAGGGTCGAAACATCGACACTTCCCCCTAGGGAGCCTATACCCTACTTCACCCCATCCTACCTTTTTACAGAAGATTATACTCTGTGCAACATCAAGAACCAGAAAAGTACTTTCGAATCCATGAGAGACAGGCTCCATTGTAAAACTGGTGCTACTGTAAACTACAACCAGTTTACTAAGCACAAAGCACAATACTATGTGTAACTGATTGTTTTAACTACTCTCTGATTTCCCTCCCTATACATCTGTTCTATTCTCACGAGCACAATCCTTTTTCCACACTCCCCCTGGAGCAACCCTCTTTTCTGTTTTTCTGATTTGAAACGTTCCCTTCAGTGTTCTGTTCTAATAACTGTGAGATTAAACAGTCACTATTGAAGCTATATATGGTGATGGTGTGTCTTTTTGAGGTTATACTTAATTGAATTGAGAAACTACTGGGGTACACTTATGATGTAACTTTAGTTCTATGTGTATCATATTCATAGATTTTGACTTAATGAATACCTTCTCAAGGCAATTAGTACAGGGCCATTGTTTTCTATACCAAGCATTAACCAGGCCCTTGGACTAGTATGGGTCACCCCATTATTTTGTAATGGCCCCCTTCCGATTCGGGCCCGTGGGGCTACCCAAGGATCCTCCTTTAAGACCATGCATGGTGCGGCAGGCACCATAGGGTGCCTGCCACAGGGTGCACGATTTTCCCCAGCCACCCCTTTCTTCAAAAGGAGCCTGTGTTTTCCGTCAGAACAAAGGCTCCCATTGAATTCAATGGAAGTCCGACCGAATCGTATCTGGAAGCATCCAAATGCATTGTAATCGGTTGGTCGGACTCCCAGGATCCTGGTCAGTTGGAAATCATTCCGAGACCGATTCGCTCAGAATGCTTTCTGACTGACATCATAATTTCTTGCTTGTTTGCTTTTAGATACACAAGAGAAGAGACATCACCATCAGTACTGCCATACAGAAGGCCTGTGCAGTCAAATGTCAGTCCTCCAATCTCTTACACTTGTGAAGCTTAGTGCCGCTGCCAACTGAGGGCTTAAAGATGGGCCCAAAGAAAGATGTTTCCAAGACAGTGGTCAGTGGTAAGAAACAGCTTCCCACCAGTGGCGTGTTGCCCCAAACCTTTTTTGGGCTACCATGTCATGTGCCTGCTGCACTGGCCTCTGGGAAACAAGCTGAGAACATCACTCCTGCATCAATAGCACCACCCAAACCAACCAGGACAGTGTATTTCAGTGAGACAGCAACTGCAATCATGGTGACGCCGATGAGAAGTGATGTTCAATTGGATTTGTCCCTTTCACAAAGTAGTACACCGTCATTTCAGGAAAAAGAGCAAAGTGGACAGCAACCACAACCAATAATAGTATGTTTTCCTGATGTTGGAGCAGATCAGGAGTTTGAGCTTCCTTCCAAGCAAGAACGTTCTGTTTTAGAATCATTGGCCCCAGATCACAAGCAAGAAAAAGGAAGGAAACTACTCAACCATCTTCTCCAAGCACCACTTCTGATGATGATGACTGGGACATGGAGTAGACCCCAGCTGAGTCCAGGAGACAACAGGAGAGGCAAGGAAAATAAAAGTTTCTGAAAGACTTAGGCTTATGAAAGGGGATGATGGTGAGGATGATGATGATGATGATGAGGCAGTCATTGTGGGAGGTGACACAGGGTAGTCTGACATTGCTATTCAACCTGCTCCGAGGGATATGGCACAGGTAGCACTGCCAACTCCCATATTTACAAAGCCCTAGCTGAGACCTGCACCATACCTACCTCAGGAGAAGCAGAGAGGCAATCAATGACACACCCACCTACCTCCAGTTCTTAAGGCATTGGCAGTGGTACAGGACAAAAGTACTTCTCCAAAGTTTGAGACTTTTTTACAGATTGCAAAGAGGGGGAGCACATTGCAGTATGCAACATTTGCCACACAAATGTTCATCGAGGTAAGCCTGGTACAAATTATGGTACTGGAGGCCAAACGACCCATGTGAAAAAAAACACACAATAACATGGGAGTAGCACTTTAAATATATTGCTGGATGTGATTGTGGTGGTGAGGAGAGCTGGGAAACATCAGTTGCAAGTCCAATCATGGTGGGGGGGTCATGATGAGGTAGAGGAGGGTGACATCTTCATGCAAAGCAGCCCTGTCCTCAGCAGTGTGCCAGCAGAATAACCCACCTCATGACTTCACAATGGCTCAAGACTCGGAGGGAGATGGAGACACCACAGCATTCAGCGACTGCCCCTCCACAATGCACATTGAGTCTACCACTGCCATCTATTTCTAGAAAGATGCCTGTGAAAATAAATAAGAAAATAAGAAAATCCAGACTTCTAATATGGGCATGTTTAGGCGGGAGGGGTTGTATGAGCGGAATGACCCAACCCATCAACAGTGTGAAGCTGGCAAAATGTTAGCACTTTACTTTCTCTCTTTTTCTTTTGTGAAAGGAGTGGGATTCTTAGAATTTGTGGCAGCCATCTGCCCAAAATGAAAGAAACCAAGTCAAACCTTTTTTGCCAAAGTTGCTGTTCCTGCACTTCATCATGACATGCTGCAGTTTGTTGGACAAGTTTTGCAACAACGTGTTGTTCACTCTATCCACCTGACAACAGACATGTGAACCAGTTGTCTTGGGACTAATTACATGTGCATCACTGCGCACTTGATCTCTTTTGCAGGGGTAAAGCAAACAATATCTGAAGCTCTTGGCCCTGAAGAAAGTTTTAAGAGCATCCAGCTTCATATAACAGTGACCATGTTCACCATGGAGGATTCACATACAACTGTTAACATCTTGGATGAATTTAACAGCAAGGTGTATGAATGTCTGCGACCCAGAGGTCTCAGATTTAGATTTGTTGCCACGGACAGTGGCAATAACAATGTCAGGGCCATATCAGACAGAGGCTATTTCAGGGTCCTGTGTTTGGCCGATTGCAGTAACCTGGAGGTGCAAGACTTTCTCAAAAAAGAAGACATATGGGGGTCATTATGATTGAGGTAGGACCACCACGGCCGGTTCGGCGGTGGCGGTCATGCCACCATCACCAAGCCTATAACCCACTGCCAAATTAGGAGGGCGGTGGGTACCGCAGAGGACACAAAGTCCGTCCGCCGCTTCACCACCAACGGCAATCGCACCGATTGCCTGGTGTACGGTTCAGGGCTTCTAAAATGGTGGCCGTGACTAGCAGGCACCGTCCACCAAATAAGGATGTGGGTTTAGAAATGCCTTTCCATGGCGGTGATGCCGCCATTGAAAGGCCCGTTATAGGACCCCCTTGTTTGGGGGGTGTCTCTGCACTGGGTGGGTACCCATGGTAGCCCCTGCATTTCCATGCTCCAAGTGGCAGGCACCGTGTGGTGCCTGCCATATAGTGCAGGGAAATTCAGTGCAAGTAGTTTTAACATTGCACACAGTGCTGCAGCCAGCAGAACCTTCCGCAATGTTAAAAGCCCAGCATCCTAATATGTGTGGTGGACTGCCACACATCTGGCGGGTGGTCCCAGCACCGCAACAATCGGCGGCGGACTTATGTCTGCCCGCGATCATAATGAGCCCCATAGTCAGCAACATACTGACCAGCTGCTGAACTGTACTCATTTCAGCCATTTTTTAAAGCCCAGAAACAGTTGCGAATTATTCAGTAGACTAATTGAGAACTAGTTAAAGCCCTGATACACTAGGTGCCAACGTGTTGTAATTCGACCTATTACATTTGGCAACATCTGTTTGAGCAGTACAAACATATCAATGACCATGGCATTCTAAGAGGAGGGGATGCAGTTGGGAACGGTATGACCACGTGTTAGAAATGGGACCCTGGCCGGCCAAGACTCGCGTCGAGGTCAGTCAGGGATCACCATTTCTAAAGTCAGGGCAGGGGAGTCACACACCAAGGCAACCCCCACTCGCCCTCTAGGTAGCGTGGCGCGAGCAGTCTAGGCTAAACTTGGAGGCGGTATGAGTTAAGTATTTGCGCACGCACCCCAGCAACAACACCCAAGGCCCACCACAAAGAAAGGACTCCACACAAGGTTATATAAAAAATAGCCTTTGTATTATAATAAACAAAACACATTAGATAACACACGCAAACTGTACAATGTGCCAGAGGCACGGGCAGAATTTACAAGGGGGATTATGTACAGGACAGGGCCACATGGACCACTGTCAGGGGTAGGCACTTGTTAGAAAATAATACTGGTAGATATACACTTATGTCGTAAACATAGAATGAGTAGCACGAAAATTATAAAAGCAACACACATCCAGTAATCACTGGAACAGTAAGGACCTCCTACGCAACCCTAACTCACTGTAGGTAAATCACCCAGGTAACTGGGACCTAAGGAAGGAATACCAACACCTAAGCAGTTCACTCTTAGCAAAGGGAAGGAAACCTAAACATAAACTGAAACATCACTAATCCTCTATGCAGGTCACATTTAGCAAAGGGAGATAAACATAAGAATACCTAATCAGGTCACTTTTAGAAAAGGTAAGCAGAATCAACATTTCACTGTGCAGGTCACATTTAGTACAGTGGATAGACCTAAACAATCCGCTCTGCAGGTCACATTTAGCAAAAGGGGATAACCATAAGAATACCTAATCAGGTCACTTTTAGAAAAGGTACAGGTTAGAACACATGCGCAAGAATCACATCATCAAGTACATTACAATGCGCAGGGTGCACATAGCACAACACTCAAAAAGGGTCCCTCAGGCCAACTGGCCTCGAAAGGGGCGGAATGCCCTGAGTCTCAATGTCAGGGAAGGGTCTGCGCAGGCAGCACAGACACAAAGCCTAAACGTGGCAACTCTCCACTAAGTGCTGGACAGTTGATAAACACAGATGCACAACGTTGGAGCCAGGTGGGCAAGGAGCCTCTCAGGGGCTTGCCAAGCAAAATGGGCAGATAGAGCTCAGCGCTCTTAATCAATGCAAATGGCCTCACAGAGCCTCGTGGCTCTCAACTTAAGAATTGCTGCCCACGTTGGAGCCTCGCTGGGCTCAGAACACACAACTTGCCCCCAGGAGCCTCGGGGCTCCAATCTAGATGGCAGGCTTCGTTGGAGTCCCTCACGGGGGACTCGCGATTAGGTAAATGCCCCCTGAAGCCCTCGGGCTTCACAAAGTAGTGCGCGCAAGATCGCGCTACGGGGGAGGGGCGGACACCGACAATGTGTCCCGACGCCCCTCTCCCTCTTCCATGCACTCACCGGCTGTCTCAGGGCGGGCGGGGCTCCTCTCTCCTCACGGGGAGCCTCTCTGCAGCAGCGCGGGGCTCCTCTCCACACGGGGAGCCTCAGGACACGGGAGCCGGCTGCTCCTCTCGCGCTCCGCCTGGCCTCGTCTCCTTTCCCTCCGCCTGACTTCCGCCGGGGCCGCCAATGGCAGCGCGGCCCTGGGGGTCAGGAGGCGGGACTTCCGGGTCGCTCTAGGCAGCGGCCCGGCAACAGCTTTCAGGGCTCCCGGGCTGCGGCGGTGAACACGGGGCAATGCCGGGTGGGCACCGGCTCGAAATAAAATCAGCACAACGGGGCAATGCCGGGTGGCACCGGCCTTCAAAATAAAGATAAAGCGAGGTGGGCACTCGCTACTGCCGAAAATCGGCGAAAGGGGTCCCAATGCCGGGTGGGCACCGGCAATGCAAAATACAGCGCTCCCAAGCGCTTAGGGACTCCAGAAAGCGCGCCTAGCGCTAGAATTATCAGCAAAGCGCTGGGGCACAAGGAAAGCGCTCCTAGCGCTATAAATCAATGTCAGGGCGCCTCCAGGCGCAGCAAAGCTCCAGCAGGGTCTGGAGGCAGGCAGAGGGGCAAGGCAGGGCCAGAGCCAGCACACTGGGTCTCCAAGCAGGGAGACAGCCAAGTGGCGGTCCTCTTGGCCCCAGCAGCAGCAGCAGCCCCCTCTGGCAAGATCCTAGGCAGAACCAAGAACAGGACAAATTGCATGGGGACACAGCCCCTTCTTATACAGGAAAACCCCTTTGTCTCAGGGTGCAGGGTGGGGGGAAAACCAGTCGCAGCTGGTTCTGAAGTACTCTGTTTACCCCAACCACCCTCTCTATTCACTGGCAGGGCTAGGGCCATCAGTCGCACTACAGGGGGTGGAGCCAGCATTGTCTGGGTAAAGTCCAGGCCCATCAGGGACCAAGTGCACTCCTCCCAAGCCATCAAGCATGCTGATCTCACACTCACCACCGGGCAGACCCATCCAGCCTTCCTGGAGCCAGGCTCACCAGCCAGCTCCAGCCAATCACATTGCAGGCATATTTTCCATTAATATGCCAAGTCCAAGAAATGACATTTCTACACATGCCACACTCACGCAACATACATCATTGCGAAGCATTCATTCCCACGAACACGCACATACTAAATTCGAGCATGCACTCACCACACATCAGGAATTACTAGGGACACAGACATTCCCCATGCATCCCTATGGGAGAGCAGGCCAGCCTCACTACATGCACGCACTTTACTCTGGGACACAGAGAAAAAGTGCGCACAGACCAGAAAATCATCCACGCATATCACAGATAAAAAGCAAAAAGATTAGGGGTGAACCTGCCATAAGGGCCAAGTCCAACACAACCCCCTACCAGCCAAAACGCAGGGCAGACCAATCACCACCGTGATGGACTTACCTGCTTGGGGCGATAAAACACGGGCGCGGGCCCGCAACTGCAGGGACACCCTCCTGTTTTACGCCACTGTGAACCCCTAGGGTTCTTTCTAAAGCTACTGTAGGGACTCACTGGATTACCCCACTGGTAATCTCCAGCTGCCCTCGGCGAGGACCAGGCCCTAGGCCTCCCAGGTGCCACTGGTTCCTGCCAAGCCACCAAGTGGGGGGTAGTAACCCCTGGCACATAACAGCCATGCTCCACTCTTCCTGTCTGCAAGACAGGGCTAGACTGCCACTGGTTCTCCAGCCTAGGGTCTACAACCTTAGGTGGACCAGGAGTCTCAGGGAAGGCTCTCCTCCCCTTACCTCTTCTCCTAGGGTTCCTCCTCCTCCTGCGAGGGGTACCCTCTAAACACCACTCTCCCAACCTAGGGTTTAACCCCTCAGGTGGTACCGGGGTCAGAGGTGGGCTTTCCCACCCACTGCACCCCCTTCCAGAGTCCTGCTCCCTCCCAACTGGGGCGGTACCTCTGGAGAAAGAATTGGTTAGGACACTGCTTACAGTATTCCCACCCTTCAGGTCAGGCAAACCCTGAACCTGGACCTCCAACCTCCGGTCTAGAACCTTTGGTGGAATCACTGCCTGGCACTCCAGGACTTCTGAGGACTCACAGGTCACTCCCAAATCACTCCTTTCACTGGACTTCTGTACTCTCCCTCCCGGAGCAGTACTGCCAGACTCCAAAACTACAGAAGCTCCACTCACAGATGCTCCAGGTCCTCCACACACTAGGAGATCTCCCTCAAGTGGACTAACAGGTAAGCATAGGTCCCTACCCTGGTGTTCCCTAACGAAACCATCCAGGCTCTGAGGCAGGGCTTCGGGCATCTGGGGACTCTCGGTCTCACACTCACTTCCGCTCCACTGAGACAGACAGCAAGCCCCTACACCCTCCTCACTATACTGAGACCTAGCTGGGCTACTCTCACCCTCCTCCACCACGCTGGGTTGGAGAAAACCTGACCCACTATTATTGGAATCACTCACTAGCGGTGCTAAGGAACCTCTTGCACTCTCCCATCGGTCCGCTTCCGCTGCAAGCTCACAGGCACTAAATGATCCAAACTTCAACAGGTGCTGGCGCAACTCTGGCACACAATAACTGAGCAGGTGCTCTGTGACAACCATGCAAAACAATCCGCCAGACTTGTCGTTCACGTGAGCCTTTTCCCAATCAAACAGTGCTCCACAACACTCATCCTCAAAGTCTTCCCAAGACTGATGAGGCAGTTTCCTAAGTCTCCTGAACTTCAACCCAAACTCTTCTGCGGGGGAAACAGGAACCGTACTCGGGGAACTGGGAGTGGGACTGTCTACACCAACACTTAAAAAGCTGCCACCACTGGACTCCACCCTCCCTGGGGAATCCAGACAATTACACATGCACTCAGGGGGTAACCTACTCTCTTGGGCTACCTTCTCCCTGAACAAGGCCCTCTCAGCCTCTAGCTTGGCAAGCTCCCACCTGAGCTGTTCCATCGCTAGCTGATGTTCCCTCTCTTCCTTCCTATCCAACCACTCCTCTGGGGACAGGGAAAGGGACGGGGCGCTGGTACTGACACTGGACCCAGCAAGGGACTCCCTATCTATGGGGTCCTCACTCTCTGCTGACATCCATCCACTGTCATCACCATCCAACTCACATTCATCATCAGAATCTTCAGGGCTCCCCACAGACTCACCACCCTCATGGCGTGCGGCCCGGGCCCTCTCTCTCTCTCTGTGCTCGAGATCCCACTGATCCTTTTGCCACAGGATCAGGCTGTCCCTAAGCTGGGACTGAGTAACCAATTCACTCACCTCTATGCCTCCCTTTTCGCAGAATCTGACCAGCTCTAACCTACTGTACCTAAACAGACTACAGAGATCAAAAACTGGCTCCATTTTGACGGACGTTCTCAGGAAAAGTTTGACACAGGGAACCTGGGGGTCTGAGCTAAACAGGAGAACACAATTAACACAATTCAGCAAGATTCCTATCTCAAGAACTTGCACTCCACTGTCCAGCGTAACACACACTCATTCACACACAACCCTCGGACTGGTAAGGCAGTTTCTACCACCCCTGATTCTCTCAATCTGACCACTAGCGACACAGGTACCAACCTCTGGGAGCAGGGCGGGGAACAAGGTACTGGACAAAATACAAATGACACCTTTCAGGAGAAGCAAAACTGAACTTCCCTAAAAAACAATAATCCCCAAAATGCGGTTATCTAAAAAAATGCAGAGCTTTGAAGTGTGGCCTGTCGCCACCGTGGTACAGCGCAAACACAAATCCTTATCCTCACCGCTTGCCGCCAATGTTAGAAACGGGACCCTGGCCGGCCAAGACTCGCGTCGAGGTCAGTCAGGGATCACCATTTCTAAAGTCAGGGCAGGGGAGTCACACACCAAGGCAACCCCCACTCGCCCTCTAGGTAGCGTGGCGCGAGCAGTCTAGGCTAAACTTGGAGGCGGTATGAGTTAAGTATTTGCGCACGCACCCCAGCAACAACACCCAAGGCCCACCACAAAGAAAGGACTCCACACAAGGTTATATAAAAAATAGCCTTTGTATTATAATAAACAAAACACATTAGATAACACACGCAAACTGTACAATGTGCCAGAGGCACGGGCAGAATTTACAAGGGGGATTATGTACAGGACAGGGCCACATGGACCACTGTCAGGGGTAGGCACTTGTTAGAAAATAATACTGGTAGATATACACTTATGTCGTAAACATAGAATGAGTAGCACCAAAATTATAAAAGCAACACACATCCAGTAATCACTGGAACAGTGAGGACCTCCTACGCAACCCTAACTCACTGTAGGTAAATCACGCAGGTAACTAGGACCTAAGGAAGGAATACCAACACCTAAGCAGTTCACTCTTAGCAAAGGGAAGGAAACCTAAACATAAACTGAAACATCACTAATCCTCTATGCAGGTCACATTTAGCAAAGGGAGATAAACATAAGAATACCTAATCAGGTCACTTTTAGAAAAGGTAAGCAGAATCAACATTTCACTGTGCAGGTCACATTTAGTACAGTGGATAGACCTAAACAATCCGCTCTGCAGGTCACATTTAGCAAAAGGGGATAACCATAAGAATACCTAATCAGGTCACTTTTAGAAAAGGTACAGGTTAGAACACATGCGCAAGAATCACATCATCAAGTACATTACAATGCGCAGGGTGCACATAGCACAACACTCAAAAAGGGTCCCTCAGGCCAACTGGCCTCGAAAGGGGCGGAATGCCCTGAGTCTCAATGTCAGGGAAGGGTCTGCGCAGGCAGCACAGACACAAAGCCTAAACGTGGCAACTGTCCACTAAGTGCTGGACAGTTGATAAACACAGATGCACAACGTTGGAGCCAGGAGGGCTCAAGAACAAAGGTGGGCAAGGAGCCTCTCAGGGGCTTGCCAAGCAAAATGGGCAGATAGAGCTCATCGCTCTTAATCAATGCAAATGGCCTCACAGAGCCTCGTGGCTCTCAACTTAAGAATTGCTGCCCACGTTGGAGCCTCGCTGGGCTCAGAACACACAACTTGCCCCCAGGAGCCTCGGGGCTCCAATCTAGATGGCAGGCTTCGTTGGAGTCCCTCACGGGGGACTCGCGATTAGGTAAATGCCCCCTGAAGCCCTCGGGCTTCACAAAGTAGTGCGCGCAAGATCGCGCTACGGGGGAGGGGCGGACACCGACAATGTGTCCCGACGCCCCTCTCCCTCTTCCATGCACTCACCGGCTGTCTCAGGGCGGGCGGGGCTCCTCTCTCCTCACGGGGAGCCTCTCTGCAGCAGCGCGGGGCTCCTCTCCACACGGGGAGCCTCAGGACACGGGAGCCGGCTGCTCCTCTCGCGCTCCGCCTGGCCTCGTCTCCTTTCCCTCCGCCTGACTTCCGCCGGGGCCGCCAATGGCAGCGCGGCCCTGGGGGTCAGGAGGCGGGACTTCCGGGTCGCTCTAGGCAGCGGCCCGGCAACAGCTTTCAGGGCTCCCGGGCTGCGGCGGTGAACACGGGGCAATGCCGGGTGGGCACCGGCTCGAAATAAAATCAGCACAACGGGGCAATGCCGGGTGGCACCGGCCTTCAAAATAAAGATAAAGCGAGGTGGGCACTCGCTACTGCCGAAAATCGGCGAAAGGGGTCCCAATGCCGGGTGGGCACCGGCAATGCAAAATACAGCGCTCCCAAGCGCTTAGGGACTCCAGAAAGCGCGCCTAGCGCTAGAATTATCAGCAAAGCGCTGGGGCACAAGGAAAGCGCTCCTAGCGCTATAAATCAATGTCAGGGCGCCTCCAGGCGCAGCAAAGCTCCAGCAGGGTCTGGAGGCAGGCAGAGGGGCAAGGCAGGGCCAGAGCCAGCACACTGGGTCTCCAAGCAGGGAGACAGCCAAGTGGCGGTCCTCTTGGCCCCAGCAGCAGCAGCAGCCCCCTCTGGCAAGATCCTAGGCAGAACCAAGAACAGGACAAATTGCATGGGGACACAGCCCCTTCTTATACAGGAAAACCCCTTTGTCTCAGGGTGCAGGGTGGGGGGAAAACCAGTCGCAGCTGGTTCTGAAGTACTCTGTTTACCCCAACCACCCTCTCTATTCACTGGCAGGGCTAGGGCCATCAGTCGCACTACAGGGGGTGGAGCCAGCATTGTCAGGGGAAAGTCCAGGCCCATCAGGGACCAAGTGCACTCCTCCCAAACCATCAAGCATGCTGATCTCACACTCACCACCGGGCAGACCCATCCAGCCTTCCTGGAGCAAGGCTCACCAGCCAGCTCCAGCCAATCACACTGCAGGCATATTTTCCATTAATATGCCAAGTCCAAGAAATGACATTTCTACACATGCCACACTCACGCAACATACATCATTGCGAAGCATTCATTCCCACGAACACGCACATACTAAATTCGAGCATGCACTCCCCACACATCAGGAATTACTAGGGACACAGACATTCCCCATGCATCCCTATGGGAGAGCAGGCCTGTCTCACTACATGCACGCACTTTACTCTGGGACACAGAGAAAAAGTGCGCACAGACCAGAAAATCATCCACGCATATCACAGATAAAAAGCAAAAAGATTAGGGGTGAACCTGCCATAAGGGCCAAGTCCAACACCACGGATGTGGGCAAATGGGCCTGACACAGTGTTACTTCCTTTTGAGGTTTTCACAGGTATTTAGACAAAATAATGAGTTAGAAATGTCGACTTACACAAATATTGAGTTGTTAACATTGTGACACAGAAATATCGATAGCAAGAATATCGTGGTCAAAAATGTCGATTTTAAGGTAAGAAATATTGTTTTTAAAAATATAGAAGCCATTAATATTGTTTGCAAAAATATAGTTATCTAAAATATCGATTATTAATTAGTGTTATGTATTTTAGTATATATTTTAATTGTATGTGAGGTATTTTTATGTTTTTTAATATATGTGTTAGATTTTTAGTAGCGTAGCAGTTCTATATTAATTACAGTTTGTGTTTTTTAGTTCCATACTGGGTAGTGGGTTTATAGGGGAAAAGAATGGGAAGTAATTTAATAATAATAAATTCATGATTATTTTTTATGAATTAATATTTTGGGGATTGAGATTTTATAGTGTAACTTGTGGAAATTACTTTATTTTTAATTAATTATTAATTTGTTGTTAATTAATTAATTGGTAATTAACTATGGTAAATTTTCTATTTGTTTTAAGTGTGGGTTCTTGGATGTATTGGGGCAAAGGGTGGTGTGTAATACATTTTAATTAATTGATAATGAATTGTTAATTAATATTAATTAATTAATTGAGAAATAAATATAGGAAGTGTTTAATTAATTTTAGGTGCGGGCTGTGGGGTTATCATGGTAAATGGTAGGAAGTAATTAATTTTAATTATTAATAATTAGGGTCCGATTACGATCTCGTCCAGAAAGCATTCCGACCGAATTGATCTTGGAATGCTTTTCGAACAACTCGGATCCGGGAGTCCGACGAGCGATTGCGATGCATCCGGATGCTCCGGATGCATCCACATTTTGAACACAGGCTCACATTGAAGAAAGGGGGGCTGGGGAAAATCGTGCACCCTGTGGCACGCACACCACAGTGCCTGCCAGACTGTGCATGTTTGGAAAGGTGGGTCCCTTGGCTACCCTCACTGGCCCCCCTTTGGAATGCTCTAGGTGAAGGGGGCCTGCTAAGGGCCCCCAAAGACACATTCTGACAGCCGTTTCAGGCAAACCGAATCAGAATGGCCGTCCGAATCATTAATCATAATCACTCGATCAGAAACTGAGTCCATAGAGCTGTACAATTCGCCCTCGAAAGACTCAAAATGTCTGAATGTCTTTCGGAACTGATTCGAACAGGCCAAACGATTTCGGTTGTTGTGAACTGTGTACGATTCGGTCGGAAACGAAGGTTCTGAATCAGATTGGGCAAACCTGAATCCAATTCTGAGGCCTTCCCAATGGCATTGTTAGTTGTTAATTAATATTAATTAATTAAATATTAAAGATGGAGCTTGTGTAATTATTTTAGGTGTGGGTTGTGGGGTTTATAGGGGTAAAGAGTGGGAAGTACTTTATGTTTAATTAAATTATAATGAATTGATCAATAACATTAATTAATTGATTAATTGATCAATAATCAGGGTAATTGTTTTATTTTTTGTGTGTGTGTGTTTTGTTTTATAGGTGTAAGGGATGGGGAGTAAATTAATTTACCTTACTTTATTATTAGTTGTTAAATACTATTCATTTGTTTAATTAAAACTACATTTTAATTGTGTAGTTACGTTTTTTACTGTTTAATTTTAGCTGTGGATTGTTGGGATTATAGTGCTAAAGGGTGGGAAGTTAATCAATTTGTATGTGATTTAATTTGTTTTTAAATACTTTAATTGATAATCATGTTAATTATGAAACTACATTTTTAAAAATGCAGATGTGGGTTGTGAATTGTGTGTTGTTATAGCTTAGGAAGTAAATAAACTAAATGTTTGTAATAATTAATGTTTCTGTTTCTAAATAATTTCTAACTAAAAATATTAATGTGTTTGAAAATATTTATTTTATTTTATTTAATATGATACATGTTGGTATTTGTCATATGTATTTAACATTATAATATGTTTTAATGTTTTTATTTTGAATATTAAATATATATTTGTATTTTAATTTTTAAAATATTATATATTTACATATATATATATATATATATATATATATATATATATATATATATATATATATATATATATATATATATATATATATATATATATATATTTAGATATTTTTTGTTGTTGATATTTTGTTTGTTTTTAATTTTGAACTGACTGGAGTCAGAATACTAATTTTTACCCCTACACAATCCAACACGTTCCCTACTGTTGCACTGCCTGGAGTGGGAATAGTAAACTTTATGCCTCCACTATCCAACACTGAATAGTACGTTTTACCCCTCCACTATCCAACACTTTCCCTACTTTTTACACCTCTGCTACCTAACACTCTCCCACCTGTGCACTCATTTTTACCCCTCTACTGTCCAACACTTTCCCTACTTTTGTACTCATTGGAGTGAGAATAGTCATTTTTACCCCTCAGCTTTCTAACACTTTCCTTGCTGTTGCACTGACTGGGGTGGGATTAGTAAATCTTAACCGTCTGCTATTCACCACATTCCCTACTGTTGAACTCCCTGGAGTGGGAATCGTAAATCTTAACCCTCCACTATCCAACACTTTCCCTACTGTTGCACTCCTGGAGTGGGAATAGTAAGTTTACCCCTCCGCTATCCAAACACTTTCCCTACTGTTGCACTCGGAGTCGGAATAGCAATTTTACCCCTTTGCTATCCAACAATTTTCCTACTGTTGCTCTCATTAGAGAGGGAATAGTCATTTTTACCCCTCTGCTAGCCAACACTTTCCCTAATGTTGCACTCATTTGAGTGGGAATAGCAATTTTTACCCCTCCGTTATTCAACACTTTCCCTACTCTTGCACTGACTGGAGTGGGGAATGTAAGTTTAAAGATTTTTAAATAGTCTAATGTTTTGATTTATAATATACTTTGTTTTAATAGTTTTATGTTATTCGAATAAAGTATATATATCTTTTTTATTTTTTATATATATATATATATATATATATATATATATATATATATATTTAAAAAACAATATTTTGTACAAGTATATTTTTGAAATTGATACATTTTTTCCCAATACTTTTGTACTTACAAAACATAGGATGTAGATATTTTTGACATCGATATTTAAAACTAAATATTGTGGTATGGGGAAATGTTATGTGTCGATATTCTGTCAGTGAACCGTTTTCACATGGGAAGTTAGCAAGGAGGACAGCACGATGGGCCAGGCTATCCCGTTGTTGCATCTGGTACATGACCAGGTAAAAAAGGTGTCTGAAAGGTTTTCCCCCACATGTTTGATGAAAACACAGAAGCACATGCCTTGTTAGATAGCTTTATCCTTAGTTTGGCTTGTAATACAAGGCTGCAACATGACATCATTGTGTCCAAGGAGAACATCTGTGCCACACAACTTGATCCATGGTACAAACAAAATCTGCCTACTTTCATTCATTTTTCTGAAAGGGATGTTTCAAAATACAAGAGGTTGATTGTTGAGCAAGCCAGAGACCTGGAAGAAGAATGGCTGGAACTTAAAGTCCCACTCCACAGTTCTGGGGTTCTGCCTTCAACTTCAAGAGAATGCAGTCTTGTCTCAAAGCTGTCAACAACATCAACTAGAACACCAGCAAGAACAGCAACTAAAGGACGGGACCCAACCTCTGCATTTTATTGGTTTCAATTGGCAGGGCTTAAGTCCAATGCAGAGGCAATGGTTTAAAAGATTGACCAAGTAGTAGCAACAGTGACCATCCACAGAATGTTCCAAGACTATCTGGATGATCCAAAAAAGGGTCTATGGGAATCAAAACCCATCGATGTATTGGCTTGGGAAGACGCCCCAGTGGGCAGAGCTCAGCAGGCTGGCAATAAAGTATCTGTCTTATCCTGTAGACAGTGTTTCTGCTGAGCATGTGTTCAGTGCAGCTTCTGTAGTTGTTACAGTGAGAAGGACCAGTCCCTTGCCTCAAAACATGGAGAGATTGACTATGATCAATATGAAAAAAACAACAAAGGAGTGTATCTATGAAATAAAAGAAGGGCAAACATGTTTGCAAATCACAGTGAGATTTTCCTGTGAAGAGAACCAGTTAAGTTTTTTAGAAGGCCCTCACTCACCAACCTAGTTGACACCAGAACATGGGTGATTTAAAAACATGCTTGCTTTTCTTTTATTTCTTAGATACACTCCTTTGTTGATTTTTTGATTCATCTCGTAGGGAGTAGGAGTGTTTATGACTGTTCCCTGCCTCTCTTGTTGATACAAGAATGGTCAAATGAGCCAACATTTCATATCACACAAATACACAGTTCCTGAACAGCACAGGAGGAGGATGATTGGTCAGAATCATATGTGTAAACTGACCAACTTCTGGGTGAACCACCTGAGTTTAAGAACTATCGCTACTTCCGGAACTGAGTATGCCAGTGACCCATAGAACATTTTTCTTTTTGAACTTCTGTCTTTGTAAAAAAACAAAAAGTAGCTGGTGGAACATTATTTTTGTGCCAGATTTATTCTGCCCCACTATTTTTTAGTCACTGATAATGCTGTGATCAGTGTGCATTGAAGAAGCCTTCACAATTCCTTCATGACATTGGAGACAATGCCTACCCCCCCTCCAACATGCCTATCCTATTCTGCATCACTTAGAACTAGCAGGGCTGCCCGAGAAGATTTACAACAGTACCAATATCAAATTCCAATGTGTTGCCACATCAAAGATGAATACCTAATACCTAACCTACCCGTGCTTGGATTAGAAGAGGTTACTACAACTATTGCAGCAGTGAATGAGTGATCATGTGAGTGATGATTGATGATTCCTGAGGTGTCAGACAGTGAGGGAGGATGTTGCACTCTGATTTAGGAACTTGCCTGAGATGATTTGCAATGTTTTGGGCCTGAACGATGGAGAATCATTTTTTCCATGGAGGTGACTGGCCTTTACAAACTTTTTTTAATGTATTTATTAGTATTGCTAAAAAGAAATACAGACACAGAAAACAAAGGCAAGAGATCGTGGCATAGAAGATACACATACAGTTTGTGTTTCAGAGTTAACATTCAGCAGCTGACCCATTGTCCATAAACACAGTACAAGAGTAGTACAACCTAATTTGACCTCAATCAACCCACAGAGGGATACATGTCCCGAATTACACTCCCTGCATGCCACTTCCTTCACGCCGAGGCAAGAGGCCCCATCTGAGGTCGCGTCGCTCCACCCCATGTGTGCAACCCGTCCAGAGACAGTCCTTAGTCTATGGTGTGGGCCCACCCCGGGGGCAATTATGTGTTCCCAGTAAATCATGTATATCCGTACTCTCCACCTCCAGTGAGTCTGGTGTGGGCCTTTTGTCTAAGAATAATGACCAATAGTTCTTAGGTCTGTTGCGTGGGGGCAGCAATTCGCTTTATAATTCGGTCTGGGTGCTGCAATATAGCATTTCGTTATTCCACTGCATCAGCGTCGGCACGGGTCTGTGCATCCAGGAGAGAGCCACGCACCTTCTAGCTAGGAGGAAGACCATATCGATAAAAATTCTAAGATCCTTCTGGAGGGGTTTGGAATAACCCAGAATAGCCAACAGAGGGTCAGGAGTTAGTGCTAAGTCAGTGACCCTATTTACCTCCTCATAAACCCCGCTCCAAAAGGATGCAATCCCCGGGCAGGACCAGGCTACATGCAGGAAATCCGCCACCTGCGACCTGCATCTTTCACAGTGGGGACTCTCTCGGAGACCGTATCTGTGGAGTCTTTCCGGGGTATAATAGACCCTGTTCAGGAATTTAAAATGTATCAGTTGGTGACGTCCATTGAGAGATATTCGCTTTGTGCTTAAGTAGCAATATTACCACTTCTCTTCGGTCAGATGGACCGCCAAGTCTCTCTGCCATTCCAGGCAGGGTTTAGTATATTCCGCCGTCTTTTCTGAGAGGGCAATACTATACGGGTTGGTTACCAGCTTGGCAGGTGACTTAACGTTAATAATGTAAGTGAAAGCCGTAACATCCGGGAGTTCCATCATGTCCTCCCTCAGAAGGTCCCCGAGGGCATGCCTCACCCTGTGGTACTGAAAACGCGTCAGCAATGGATAGTGAGCGTCCTCCAACGCAATCTCCTCCCATGAGTGTACAGCACAGTCCGAGAACAAATCTCCCATATTTCGTATGCCATGGGACTCCGACGCAGCCAGCACCCCCTGTCTCTGCACGGCGCCAACCAGGTACACCAAGCTAGGGGGGCAGTCGTACATCATTCATGTAGTGCCAAGCGTGCAAGACCATAGTCAGCGAGTCTTGGATTCTGGTACGGCGATCTCGAGGCCTAGATAGCAACGCAGGTAGAGGGACAGGTGCGGCGACAATGGATTCTATACGCACATGTGGGGCATCCGCCGGACCATGGATCCAGTGGTAGGTGTGAGAGCCTTGTGCAGCCTGATAATAAAGTTCCATGTCAGGAGCACTCGAGCCCCCCTCCTGATACAGGCGAGTAAGAATTTTCCATGCTACCCTCGGCTGCTTGCCGGCCCAGGCCAACCGAATCATCAGCGAGTGTAGCTGTAGAAAGAAGGATTTGGACTGTACCATGGGTATATTACTAAACAGGAACAGGAAGCGGGGCAGCACGATCATTTTCATGAGAGAGATTCGCCCCACCAGTGACAACGGCAGAGCGATCCACCTGTCTATGTCACCTTCCAGTTTGGAGATGGCCACACCGTAATTCTCCCGCAATACAGTCTCCGAGTCCGTATGCAGGTAGACCCCAAGGTACCGCACCCCCTCTGTGGTCCACTGAAGTGGGTATTCTGGAACCACCCTCCTTGTGGCAGGTGTGATCGGAAACATGAGCGATTTGCTTCAGTTCACCTGGATGCCCGAGAGGGAGCTGCACAGGACCACCTCGCACAGCACCACAGACAGGTGGGTTTCGGGGTTGCAAATATATAATAGCGTATCATCCGCATACATGGACTCTATCAGGTTGTATGTGGGGAATCGTATGCCCTGTGCCCATGAGTGCATATAGTATGGGAGATAGGGGACAGCCTTGCCTCGTATCCCTGCTGATTTGGATGGGGTCAGTGGTCGAAGAGCCAATCCGAATGCGAGCTTTGGGAGCATTGTACAGGGTCATTAAGAGCTGTAGGAATAACTCTCCCACCCCCATTCGGCTTAAGACTTGTCTCATTAAGGCCACTCAAAAGAGTCGAAGGCCTTTTCCATATCTAAAAAGACTGCGACTGCGGGGACCTCTGGGCGCGTGTGCTGTAGAGCTGCAAAAAACATCCTAAGATTATAGGTGAGGTTACGACTGGGCACAAAGCCAGCCTGTTTGAGCGCAACCATCATGGTGACCATGGGGCTGAGTCAGTTAGCTATCAGTTTGGCGAATATTTTCGAGTCAACATTTAGCGACGACAAAGGTCGGTACGAGGCGCAGTCTCCCGGCGGTTACCCCAGTTTAAGTATGGCAACCAGTATTGCCTCACGCATAGTGGGTGGCATAACTCCAGAGTCAGCTATGTCCTCAAACAGTGTAAGCAATCATGGGATCAAGAGATCCGTAAAAGCCTTGTAAATGGCGACGGTTAGGCTATCACTTCCAAGCGTGCTCCCCGCTCGCATAGCCGACAAGCCCATATGACTTCCTCCCGTTCTATCGGTCGTACTAAAAATTCCCGATGGAGATTAGACAACCGGGGTAGTTTGATGTGAGAAAGGTAGTCAAGTATGCGTTTTTCTGGGGCCGGCCCACGAGAGGCATCCAGAGCTGCGTAGTATTCACAAAACATTTCAGCTACCTAGTCCTCTGGTAGTGGTGTGTCCGAGGGCGAGGCCCTTATATCTGGAATCACCACTACATCCCTGCGCTGCTTGGCCAACCGTGCGAGAACCGCCCCAGGGTGCTCTCCCTCACCATAGACTCTAGAAGTAGCGTACTTTCCCAGGTGTTTAACTTCCGAGTCCGCCTCTTCGTGGTATTCAGTCAGCGTACTAGCGAGTTCCTGCACAAGGACGTCGCTGTTGTCCGTTAAACGAGGAGCCTCCAGCTCCTTAAGCTTTTTCTCTAGGGCCGTCAGTCGCCTCTAATCGATTTGAGCACCCCCGCATATTTCGAGATGGCGATCCACCTGATGAACACCTTAAAGGTCTCCGAGACCGTCTGAAACGAGTCAACAGAGCCCACATTTGTGTCAAAGAACATCTCGATAGACGTGGCTAATTCCTCCTTGAAGGAGTTATCCAATAAGGAATAGGGTGGGAAACACCAAGCAAATGCCAAGCAAACGGAGGGATCACCTCCCAGGTGTGGCAATCGTCAGCAGCAGTGGTGAATGGTCTGAGTAGGCTCAAGACAATATCGACCAAGCTTGCACATTGTGAGTTAAGTGAGTAGAGGTCAGCCAATAGTCAATCCTAGTGTGTATATTGTATGATGCAGAATAATGAGTATAGCCTCCCTGGGACGGGTGTCTGTGTCTCCATACATCTCTCAGATCCAGTCATGTCATTGATATCTCTAGTGCCCTTGCGAGGCCGAGGGTCATCTATCAGGGCCGTCCAACCTATCTATACTGGGCTGTCGTACCATATTAAAATCACCCCCCCAGAGGACAGAACCCTCCGAGTGCGTTAGAATCTTATCCGTCAAAGCTGTAAAAAAGGCGGGGTAGTCGTAGTTAGGGCCGTAAGTGTTCACTATACAGACCTCCATGCCTTTCCCACATCATTTCGATATGGTGGACCGTCCCTCCCCGTCCGTCTCTAATGGCGCCAGCGTCAGAGAGGCCTTAGGGTTGACCCATGTCAGGACACCTCTCGCATGTGATGTGAAACCCGACGCGTGTACGTAACCCTGCAGGTCCCTTGTGTGTAAAATTTGGCTGTCTGTGTGGAGGTGCTTCTCCTGTAAGAGAGTGACGTCTACTCCATGTCTGGAGAGGTATTGAAAGATCTTCCTAACCTTTCGGTGGTCGTTAAGACCCCTAACGTTCCAGGTCATCAGCGTCAATGTGTCCAGGGACCCCCGTCAGCCGTCATTCATGCGTTAACTATCTGTATATGGGCTGTGGAGATATATCGTATGATTTTCCAATCATGTTATGCCCTGTCGCATCTGTGCCAAAAAAACAACAATGAGACCCCCCTGCAAGAAAAACCAACACAATTCCTCATCGCAATTCAATTGCCTCTTGCAATGTTCCAAACCCCCCCTCCCAACACCCTCCCACGCCTGCCCAACCCCAACTCGCCCGCGAAAATTTCCCCTCCCCCTCTACATCCTGAACTCTCCCTTCCCCATTCTCCAATAAGTCCAAACACGATAGAAAGAGAAGTGTGAATCACGCGGGGGGAGGTAGCCGACAGAAAAAACACAATTTGTTCCTATTCCATGTGCTCAGCCACTCCCCCATCTCACAGCAATGCTAGCTCGAGTGCAACAGTGCTGTGCCTGAGTGTACCTCGGAGCAAAGTCAATATTACGCATCTTCCAACATAGTCTCTGAGTCTGCAGTCGCTTCTGCCCCCCCAACCGGTGGCCCACCCACCCCCCAGGGTCGCAAGTGAAATAGACGCACATAGTGGGGTCCCGCCGAAAGTGGCATATTAAAACTTCAAAATAACATGAACATTAGATCCAAAGGAAACAGAAAATCAAGACCAGACCGTCACCCTCTCTCCTCCCCCCCAGCCCCCTCCTGTGTCGCAGAACTGAGTCTTTCGCGGACAACAGCGCAGATGGCGCCACCGCAGCCCCGGCACATCATTAGACTGTAATGTAACGGCCCGCACCACACAACAGGCAAAAGATATGCTCAGCCATCCGTAGTCATGTGTTGAAGTTAGTCCTGTTCATCGAGGGCACCTCCCGCCATCTCATCCAGAACAGCTCTGTCCTGGGAGGAGCGCGAGTCCTTGCGCCAGTCCCTAAAGGCCTTCTGCAGCACCTTAGGGTCAGTGAAGATCATGGACTTCCCTTGCCTGTTGACCCTCAGTTTCGCGGGGTACAGCATTGCGTAGTCCGCGCCCATTTTACGAAGCTGTCTCTTCATTGGTACAAATTGCCGCCTTGCCTCCTGCACTCTAGCCGTAAAATCCGGGAATAATGAGATCTCCGACCCCTCGTATTGTAGCGGCTGCTTCTCCCTGGCCAGTTTAAGTGCCACATCCCGGTCTCTGTAGTTTAACAGCTTCACTATTATAGGATGCGGGGGCACCCCAGGTTTCGGCCTCGGGCCCAGGGATCGGTGTGCCCTCTTGACCACGAACATTCCGGAGAAGGCTGTGTCCCCTAGTAGCTTTTTTAGCAGATGTTCAATAAATAGCTCCATATTCCCGGTTTGTGTGGTTTCCGGAAGGCCCGTGATACGCAGGTTGCATCTGCGGGAACAGGCCTCCAAATCCTCAGTTTTGTCCTGTAATATCTGCATCACGCTGCCCAGCTGCTTGTGTTCCGAGTCCAGGGATGTATGTGCCTCTTCTACCTCTGTTAGGCGTCATTTGGACATATCAATGCGCTCCGCCTTCTTATCGAGCCTCTCCGCCTTTCGGTCTATGCGGTAGGTGAGCGCGTCCATCTTGGACCCCAGGGAGACGATTCCACCCTGCAAGCTCTACTCCATGGCGAGTAATATGCTGTGGATGTCTTGCTGCGGGTGTTCTACAACTGTCTCCGTCTCCCCAGACCCGCCTTCTGGTGCAGATTCGCCAGGTCTGGGCCTCTTCGGGTCAAACGAGATCTTTGGTTGGGTCCTGTCCGTCCAACCCATCGTATTGTCGCTGAGCGTCCCCCAATCTCAGTAGCAAGCCAGATAACAGTGTCTAGTGGCGGGGGTCACGGCTGATCCCGTCCAAGGACAAACCCCCTGCCAAGAGGAGGGGGGGTGGCAATTACAGCAAGCGGCAGACCGCTTGCTGATATATCAAGCTTCGTCCCTTGAAGACAATTATAGAAGAACGTGGCATCAGGGCTACCAGCAGGTCTCCTCTGTCAACAAGTACCTCAATATGGCCCCCAGGCTTCCAAGCTTCATTCTAGATCCAGATGAGCCCCTTAATGTGCCCCTGTAGTGGTATTGCTGGGCACATGGCGACTTCCAGGTTTGTGATGCCTATTGGACTGTGTCACGACTCCTATAGCACTCAGCAGCAGAGCTCTCGTGCACCTCACCACTTCGAGCAGCGTTTCAGTGTGTCACTCTGGCAGTGGGGTGGGCCCCTGTAGGTCCGTAGGAGTCCCCGTGCCTCAAAGCAGGCAGGTCCTCTTACTCAGCCGCCCGATCTCCCATTCAGCTGCCGCAGGCCAGGCCAGCTTCACAGCTGGGCCTCCGCACTTCAGGAGCGTGTCTCCGAGCTCGCCTGACCCTGGGGGAAATGGATGGCCAGAGGGCGCCCCAGGAGCCACGTCCGATCCATCTTGCCACCAGGGCCCGGCAGTAGGCGCGGGATCCCCCAGCCAGAGCGATGTCTTCCGCAGACGGAGCAAGGGAGACCCACAACTCAGGGCCCGGTCTCCGCCGGCGACCGCACTTCAGGCCCAGCCGAGCCGTGGTCTCCGCACCGTGCTGCTCTGCTGTCCTCCGTGCAGCCCTTCAACCTGCGCCTCACCCGGGTACCCGCGGCGTCCAGGAATCATTCCTCTTGCTATTCTCCGTCTATCACTCGTGCCTCTTCCAACGTCGGGGAAGCACCAGGGCAACGATGTGGTCTGTGCCCCAGGCCCCAACGGCCTTCACAGTCCCACCGCTCGCACTGCCTACAGCAAGCCCGGGCCGCACATCACGATCCACGCAAACGGGGGGTTTCAGGGGGTCACACTCTGCCAGATAGCAGGCCACAACAGACTCTCAGCGCTTTCCTTCAGGGCGAAGTCATGAAGCACTGTGCAACAAGCAGGATTCTGGTCGGGTAGGAGGTGAGACAGGGGAGCTCTCGGCTCAAGCAGCCATCTCGGTTGTGAGCTAGGTCCGCCCCCCAGGCCTTTACAAACGTACTTAGCGAAAATGAATGGACCTGAATGCGCCATTCCTATGATACTTCTAATTTTTCATCTCCTATGATGACTGCTCCATAGATAGTTTGATTTACAGGACTGCCAAATTCCAATCTGGTGCTTGCATCAAAGGTGACATGCTGTACTTACGACTGTGCGTGGATCTGAACAGGTAACCAATGCACCAACAAGTGATCTGATTATTGAGTGATGGTCAATGATGATTGATGATTTATGTGATGTTATTTAGTGAGGGAGGGTATTGAACTGTAATTTGGGAACTTGCTTGAGATGATTTGCAATGTTTCAGGCCTGAATGATGGGTGATAATTTTTTCATTGGAGGTGATTGGCTCTTTTACACTTTTAATACTTACAATACTTACTTGGAGGGTCCTTTTCTTTGTTCTGGTTCTTCAGAGACCAGAACAGTCACTTTAGTTAACAAACAAAAACATATGCAAAATACTGCAATTCTCTACTTGTTATTCAACAGCAGAGCACTACTGGTCTATCTTGCTTGGGTCATGACTGGGCTGAGACGGAGTTACTCGGAGTCAGGAGGAGGATGTAAGAAAGGGCGGGAGCAACGGGACTACCTTATTAACAGGTAGAAGCAAGGAATTATTGGCTTCAAAAGTGATTCTGAGGACTAGTGCTCAGCTATGTGGAATGGAGAGAGGTGCGTTGATTTGTGAAATGCTGCTGTGTGTGTATGTGTGCGTGTTGCACTGGTGGCTAAAGTAAACTCTGAGTTCCCCTATTGTTTTTTTTTGCTCTGTGTCTGAGTCTTCTTGATACAGTCCTCATGAAGCTTAACTTCCTTCTGTCCCTCTCCCTGACTCTAAATTGCAGTTTCTGTTTTACAATCCTTAGGCCTTCTAGTCTCCTGAATGAGCAACAGGTGAAAGCTGAGCTCAACAATTCTCTTATCTATTGGACCAATCCAGCCAGACAGGCACCCAAGAGTGATGGACATTCCTAAGGAGAATGCATATCCGCTACCTAATTTAGAAATACAGTATCATTTTTCTTTTAACAATCATATTTGGAGAACTAGGTGGGTTTGTATACTTCAAAACTATAATAAAGAACATTTTGATATCTGATACCTTGGGTCTTGGAGTATAAGGAATGTTTGCAATGCATTTAACTGTACTATGTTATACTCATTCCTATGTTTCCTCCCACAACACATTGATGACAAAAAATCTGCTGCTCATTGACCAGATTAATGTTGTCCTTGTGTAGTGTTTGTCTTTGTACAACCTTTCCCCAAATCCCCTTTCCCGTCTATTCATCAAACTGGTAACCATCTTCCCCTGAGCAGTGTGATTTATTGAGGTGTGGCATAACTTACACCATCAATGGATCACACACTTGAGGGGGGCGAGTGTGGTGAAAGCAACACCAACTCAATGCAGGTTCTTCTAAGCAATAACACACACGGCCCAATGCCCACCAGCACATAAAAGTGATTGATATCTTAGATATAGAATGAAGAACATCAGTCGTATGCATCTTCATTCAGGCCTTGAGGTGCGTAACAGTAAGCTTGTTGTTGGAAAGGGCCCTTTTTGGAGGGTTATCCCTAAACTTTTTACTTTTTACTCCTATTCTTTCCTGACCTGTGTGTCTTGGTTGTAGTACTCTGGGCACTTTACCACTGCTGGCTGAACACCCGTGACTGCCTCGTCACGTACAGCTGTCCGGCTCGGCCAGCACCGATTGCCGCCAACCGGCTCTGTCGCTGCATTGCAACTTGCCTGCACTGCATCTTGCACCGTCTCACCCTGCACCGCCCGCCTTGACCTCACTGACGTTTGGTTGGACGATCATCACTGAGCCACTGCTCGCACCGCATCATGGGACACCGCACCGTTCACTGCTTCCACTTTGCACCGTAACCGCCGCGATGGACACCACAACCGGTTCTGTCACCTGCATCACAACTTGCCAGCACCACATCGAGCACCGTCTCGCCCTGCACCGCCTGCCTTGGTCTCCCCGACGTCATCTGGACGATCGTCACAGAGCCGCTGCTCGCACTGCATCGAGGGACACTGCACCGTGCACCACTGCCACTTTGTATTGCAACCGCAACGGATGCCAAGACCGACTCGCATCTCTTTGTGGGCAGCCCTAAGAAAGGTACTGTAACAAGTCTGTCCCGCTGTTGCTGGCCTGTACCGATGCGGTCAGCTAGAACTGTGAGACTCTGTTGTTTTCAGCATCGCAGTAGACTCGGACCCTACTAACTGTGTTTTCAACGCAATTTTGACATTTAAAAGACATCTGGTGAAGCAACTATTTTGAAAGTGCTGTTTTGTGGATTTTTCTCGTAATTGGTCTTTTTTAAGTATATAAAAATATTGGATACTTTTCTAAACTGGTATGGTGTCCTTTTGTAGTGCTTACATTGTGTTATTGTTGGTTATGTGCAAATAATTAATACACTGCCTCTGAGATAAGCCTGACTGCTCGTGCAAAGCTACCAAGGGGGTGAGCAGGGATTATTTTAGGAGTGTAACTCCCTTATCCTGACTAGGGTGATGGTGTTTGCCTGGCTTTGGTGTAAACCTTAGCCAACCAGGAATCGCATTTCTAACACTTGTCCACTCCAGACTCTGAGTCCTGTTTTTATGACTCAAGGATTTTGTAAGTTACTAGTAGCTCCCCGTTGCTCAAGTTACAACCATTGCTATTTTTTTGTTATTTTATCACTATCAGGAATTCTCATTGTGTCATCATGTAGTAGTCTGGTCTCAATTCTTTTTAAATCTTAGATATTCTTTGATCTACTAACTCAGTGTTTTTATTTCCATTTAGGTGCCGGAGATGGATAATCCTTCCAATTAATCCTAAATTTGGAGCTCACCTGGTTGTAAGTGGGACCTCGCGTGTGAAGTTATGATATCTTCCCTGTTATTGCTTCATCTATATTCAGGTAAGACAACTATGGGACTGAACTGTTGGCAGCTTGTCAAAGTAGTGGGAGCAACATCTTCCAAAAGAGAACAAACAGCATTCTCCTTCTTCCATGTAGCCTGGAGAATCCCCTCTCTCTTTTTAAAGTAGTGAAGCTTTGCCAAGATTTCCTGTGGTCATTTTCTTCCCCCAGGAGTCGTGGGGCCCAGTCGTTCAACTCTATCAATTTTCACTTTCATACCGGTGGATCCCAGCAGCTCCAACAACAGGCCTGTAACAAATGCCTCCAAGTCTGGACCTTCCGCTCCCTCCTCTACGTTGCAGAGTCCAATATTATCTCTACGAGATCTGTTTTCAAGGTCTTCACATTTCAGGATGGAAGCCTGGAATTGTGTATGAAGGAGTTTCATGGTGTCCTGCTCCTGAATCTTAGCTTTGAGTTCCAGTGTGCGTGTGCCTACAGAGTCAACATCTTGCTGGTGTGATGTTAGTTTTCCCTGGATATCTGATTGAAGAGCCTCCAGGAAAGTGTTCAGATCATATTTGAGTTCCTCCCATAGCTCCCATGTGAAATCCCACAAGGAGGCAAGAAGGTCCTCTTTTGTGAGCTCCATTTTACCTTCTGAACCTACTGCAGGAGCCGCCCTCATGCCTCTGTGGGCAAAATGCAGCTGGAGATTCTTTTTGCTTGGGATGTTTTAGGCAGCATAATGTCAACAGGCACAACCCCCAGGAGTGGCAATATGCTAATGTTGGACTTCGTTCAAATAGCATGGGTACAGTGGACGTGTTTTCTTACCACACAGTAAGTTCAAAGCAAGATGGTATCTCATGGCACAGGTTCTGCTCCTTTACCATGGAGGTCCACATGTGCACATGGGTGTTCCCACTCAAAGGTTCACAGGCTTACCCTGGCTGCTTCGAGGAGGCAGTACTTGCTGGGTTAAAATGGGTGAAACCGATGCTCAGGCCCCCTTTGAGCCATCACCATATGCCTAGAAAAGAAGTGTTTATTCATGGGCTAGGCTCTGTGCTGCGGAGAATTCAGCATTTATCCCTGCGAGTGTACCACCAAGACCCATTATGTGCAGTCTTGGGAAGGGTCTCTCCTAGTTCAAGCACCATCGACCACTCTAGGCATTGCCCTTTGTCTTCCTGCAGGGTCAATCCCTTGGCATTCCACATAGAAAGACCTCATAGCCCTATGGGTTTGCAGCTCAGGAGAGAGCTATATTGGGTGCTATGGGACTCCACTCTCAGATACCTACTAAGGCGTTCCGACAGGGACCAGATCTCAGCAAGTCAGTTAGCATCTGTTGCCAATTTGAGGCAGTGCCTGCTCCATAGCTGGGTAGTAGTCACTCGTGGGGCCTAGGGTGCTCGCATGGAGTGTGCTTTCACTCCTCATCTATCTGTGTGTTGTCATGTGGTACCACCATGTTGGAGTCAGGCATTGTTGTGGGTGCCAGGAAACTCTCTTTATCACTCGGAGGCTGTCGGTCGGGCTTGGGTTTAACTATCTGCTCATTGAAGTCCAGGCTTACCCCATTTGGCCCCGCTCCACTAGTCTTAGGTTCAGGCAGTCACTTCTTTTCACCACTCCCATTAGTCCGGGTCAGCATAACCAGCCTGCCAGTCTTCAGCAGCACCTGTTGCCCCCCAGTTGATTACGGGTGTACCCCTTAGTGGGTTTTCCCCTCCTTCAAACCAGCACCAGTCAGCTCCTCTGATCCCCAACCATAAGGTTTGCCTGGGGGTCTGTTTCTGTTGGGTCAGTACTTTGTTCCTGCACTTCGCTGTCATCGGAGAGGGGCCAGGGCCAGTCAGTTACGTGGAGGTGCCATTGGTGCCAGACCCCGGTGAAGCCATGTTTGGTCTTCTCTCCACCACCACTTAGTTCCTGGGACAAATGAAATCTGGTGCCATCTTGCTATTCCAAGGAGCAATCACTCTGCCATGGCAGTGCCTCCCCAACTCTATGTCTCATATGCCACTTGTATGGCCATGAGAACAGTTGAATCACATTGCCATGCATAGACTTTGCACTCAACAGGCAGTGGAGCCCCCAATGGATTACATCTACTCTGCCATCTTGGTTGTGGTAAGACAACTATCTGGTAAAGTGGGCTAGTTATGTTAGTAAAGAAGTAACTAATTGTTACTGCTAATAAATGTTTATCTAGGTTGTTGTAGACAATATAGGTCATGGCAGCATCACAAATGGTCTAAATAGTTAGAAAGGTATAACTCTATAACTAAGCGGTACAATAATACAAGTAAATAAACAGGCTGCGTAAAAACTAAAGGCAGTAGTACAAAGTAAAAGTAAACCAAAAAACTTAAAGCATACATTTTGACAAAATATTATAAGTTTCCCCTTTATTTATTTTTTTACAAACAAATCCACCCTCTTCACCCACAACAGACCCACCAAACTGACCCAACCACCAATGTCCAAAAATCTGAAATGTCCAACGAAAAAAAAACCTGGTCCCAACTTCCTTTCCACCCTCTATACCCACAACAGCAAGTCCCTCCCAACAAAACATATTTTTTTCAATGGGGGTAGAAGAGGGCATTCTGTATTTAGGTCCGGAGCCTCTCCAGGCTCTGCTCCATGGTGGTGAGGCGGCTCTCTATAGTGGTCAGTCACTGCAGGATGCACCGCAGCAATGGCCTGCTGTTGTCAGAGTGGGAGGTGGCGGCAGCAGTTGCTGTCAGCTGGTGGCGGCACTGGCTTTGATATGGCAAGGAAGCTGGAGGCTGATGGGTACCAGCTACACTGGGGCCAGGCTGAGACTGAGAGGCAGCTTCTGCCTCTTCTTCTTCCTTTAGGACCACCAGTTGTTGGTATTCCTCTTGGATATTTTCTAGCTCCTTCTGCCGCAGATGTGCTGCTATCTCCTACCTGTTGGTGTTGGTTGCTACAGGCAGCCGCGATCCATGCAGGTAACAGTGGTGGGGCGGAGGGGCTATGTGGGGGTGATTTTGAGGGACACTGCTGAGGGAAAATGTATTATTTATTTAATTTTCCCTCTGCATCATCCCCCCTCATGCAGCCACACTGCAGTTATCTGAATGGACCTCGGCTGGCTACAGGTGGACCAGAAGGCGTAGTTATATTGAGAAAAACAAAAAGAAAAAAGTCAAATTGAAAATTATATTATGAGGAAACAATTGTTTGAAATTAATGGGTGGTACAGTAGCAGTATGTTGCTGGTCCCCGAGGGCCATTGGAATTTGATGTGATTATGATTTGGAGAGTCACAAGGCCAATGTTATGTTTTACCTGCACATACTTTGCATAAAAAGCACTGACTGTGGCAGAAAATTATTAAGGCAAAATAAAAACAGTGGAATAAAAAGAAGTTGATTTTTTTTTTCAGGTAACTAAACAGACATTTTGGGGCCGATTACGATGGCGGGCGGAACATTGTCCGTACCACCATGGCAATGGGAAAAGACCGCCCGTATGGCTCGCAGCGGCACTGCCAGTCCCATTACGGTGCACCACGGGGGGAAAAAACACTCGTTTCGGTCAGAATCCATGAAACACCACCGTGCACGTGCGGAAAAGCTGAAACACTGTCCACAGCGGTCCTATTTGCCATGGCAAGCGCACAAACTGCCGAAACACCAGCGGGATTCCCGCCAGTGCAATCATGATGGCACTGCGGTGCTTGCGGTACGACCGCTTGTTACCGACTGCCGTAAATGTCAACAATGATGAATGTGAGCCCCAGAGATCGGACCAGCGCGTTCCGACAGCGGCAGTACATCGGAAATAGTAATGGCGGTCGAAGGCTACTACAGCACAAAACCAACTAATGTGGAAGTGCAACTGGCTCAGCCAATAAAGACAAGTAACACATCCCATTGACAGATGCCTCTGGAACACATAAACTACAAATCCCAGCTCAACACAGACAACACACCTGCCATGAATACTCCCTGAAAACACACCCACATAGCTGAGCATAAAAGCAGCCCCTGCCTAACCACACTCCCCATCAAAACTCCAGAAGTGAAGGGCCCTACCTCATCACACAAACGAAAGCCAAACCTGAACACATCACCCCATCACAAACATACCCACACCACACACATCATGATCACCTCCACCCACAACTTCACTCCCAACCACTCAGCACATCTCACACCATGGCAGAGAAAATGCCAAAATTCACTGATGGTGAGTTGTCAGTCATGGTGGATGAGATCATAAGCGTAGAGCCATACATCTTAGGACGCAAGGTACAACAGACCCCAGCAGCCAGACACCAACAAAATACTGCCATGCACTGCAATGTAGTATCTGCACAACTGTAAAGCAACAGTTCCTAGGCCCAAATGTCCTCATGTCCAAAACACTTCCCCCAAACAGGTCTCACAGATCCCACATCAACTCCCTCTCATTCAGCACAAATGTACCTAGCAGTATTTAAGTGGTGGTACATGTACAGGCAGCCTACGCTATAACTCCCACCAGGCCCCCTTGTCCCACGGCTGAGCAGGATTTAGCGCTACCCCAGAAGCATGTGGCAGTCATTGCATTGTTTCACCTCCAGCCAACAGGTAGGCAGCCATCGTGCCTGGGAGGCCTGTTTGGGTGGAGGGAGGCCTGTACCACCGCTCCCACCATGCCACCCGTCCCACAGCCTACCAAGATGGAGCACTCCCATCCCACCCTACCCCACCTCACCCAGGAGCACCTGCAAGCTATTGCATTGTTCACCTTCACCAAACAGTTAGGTAGCCATCTTCACAGGGAGGCCTGTTTGGGGGGAGGGACGCCTAAACCACTACTTCCACCATGCCCCCTGTCCCACAGCCTACCAAGATCGATCCCTCCCCCACCTCACCCAGGAGCACCTGAAAGTCATTGCACTGTTCATCTTCGCCTAAAAGGTAGGTAGCCATCTTCACAGGGAGGGCTGTTTGGGGGAGAGAGGCCTGTACCACTATTCCCACCATGCCCCCTGTCTCACAGTCTACTAAGATGGAGCACTCCCTCCCACTGCACCCAGGAAGCACCTGGAAGCCATTGCATAGTTCACCTTCACCAAAGAGCTAGGTAACCATCTTGGCTGGGAGGCCTGTTTGGAGGAGGGAGGCCTGTACCACCACTCCCACCATGCCCCCTGTCCCACAGCATCATCAAGATGGATCCCTCTCCCACTCCACCCAGGAGCACCTGCTAGCCATTGCATTGTTCACCTTCACAAAACAGGCAGGTAGCCATCTTGCCTGGGAGGCCTGTTTGGGGGGGAGGGAGGCCTGTACCACCACTCCCACCATGCCCCCTGTCCCACAGCATCATCAAGATGGATCAATCCCCCACCCCACCCAGGAGCACATGGAAGCCATTGCATTGTTTACCTTCACCAAACATGTAGGTAGCCATGTTGCCTGGGAGGCCTGATTGGGGGAAGGAGGCCTGTACCACCACTCCCACCATGCCCCCTGTCCACAGCCTACCAAGATGGAGCACCCCCTCCCACCCCACCCAGGAGCACCTGGCAGCCATTGCATTGTTCACCTTCACCAAACAGGTAGGTAGCCATCTTGCCTGGGAGGCCTGTTTGGGGGGAAGGGAGGCCTGTACCACCACTCCCACCATGCCCCCTGTCCACAGCCTACCAAGATGGAGCACCCCCTCCCACCCCACCCGGGAGCACCTGGCAGCCATTGCATTGTTCACCTTCACCAACAGGTAGGTAGCCATCTTGCCTGGGAGGCCTGTTTGGGGGTGAGGGAGGCCTGTACGACCACTCCCACCATTTCCCCTCCCCCACCCCACCCAGGAGAACCTGGAAGCCATTGCATTGTTCACCTTCGCCTAACAGGTAGGTAGCCATCTTCACAGGGAGGGCTTTTTAGGGAGACGGAAGCCTGTACCACCACTCCCACCATGCCCCCCTGTTCCACAGCCTACTAAGATGGATCTCTCCCCCACTCCACCCAGGAGAACCTGGAAACAATTGCATTGTTCACCTTTGCCTAACAGGTAGGTAGCCATCTTCACAGGGAGGGCTGTTTGGGGGAGGGAGGCCTGTACCACTATTCCCACCATGCCCCCTGTCCCACAGCCTAACAAGATGGATCCCTCTCCCATCCCACCCAGGAGCACCTGGAAGTCATTGCAGCACACCAAACGAACTACCAGGTAGGTAGCCACCTTGCCTGGGAGGGCTGTCTTGTGGTGGGAGGCCTGCACTATAAATCCCACCAGGCCCCCTTGCCCCACAGCTGAGCATGATGTAGCACTCCCCACACCACCAAGCATGGGGAAGCTTTCTCATTGCTATCGTAAAACTTACAGGTAGGTAGTAACCATGTGAAGCATGCTCAGCTTTCCCAAATTCATGTTGCCACATGCCCACAAAAGCAATGCAAATCATGTAGATGACAACATGCCTGTGTTGTCACACCATGTGTACACTGCACCAAGTTAAAATTCACAACAGACACCATGGACTAGTAAGGTATGTACCTCAACATCATGTCATGGTGCACTGTCTTCTTGCAGACATGCAAAGCCATGCCATTGTCAATCAACTGTTGCATCAAATGTCACAAATATCAGTGTAACATCAACCTTGTTGCGTGCAACTCAATTACTATATGAACTCTGTCCAACAGGAGAACGACAACGAACTACACAGGATTACAACAACATGCAGAGCCAGCCCCCGTCACCAGAACATGAGCACTCTGATGCAGATTCACTCACATTCTCTGACCTGGATTCTGAAGCTGGCCCCCTGAGACGTGGGGCAGAGACACAGGAGGACAGTGACCCTGAATCCCTGGCCACCATTGCAAGAGTCCTTGGTTCCTACCAGGAGAATCATGGAGTAATGTGCCAGCTTGCCCAGGACTTGCATGAGAGACGCATGCTGCAGCTGTCAATGGACACACGGATGGGCCAAATCGTCGACATTGTTGGCCAGCTAGTGGGTGTGCTGAGGGACAGGCTCCCAGGCTCAAGTGCAGATCAACCCCCCTCTAGTGGCATGCCCGCCATGCAGAACTACAAATCAGTTATTGCCACAGAGAGGGCTTGCAGGAGGAGAGGGAGTCCTCAGACACCATTGACCCTAGAGCAAGTGCAGCCCCTGCCAAACGCACCAGGGGCCGTCCGAGAATCCTCAGGGGAGGATCTGGTGGCAGGCCACCTTACCAACGCCAAACACGGAGCCAGCCATGATGGTACCTTTTTCTTTCCCCTTGCATGGACTAGGTAGACTCTGTTGGCCCACGTTGCCAAGTTGATGCCCTGAGTCTGTTGGACTGTGTGACTCCTGCTTTGTGCAGAATACTACATTTATCTCATCTACCATGACAGACAAACAATGTACACACTCCTCAAAATTGTGTACATATTCACTTTACTTGCTCAAATCCTCTGCTTCAATAAACACCCATCACATACCTATGTCTGTGTCAGCGCCATGTTTATTTACGTAGGTACAATGACAATTCAGTGTCACCGTAACACCAGCAGTGAAAGCGAAGAGGCCTTGACAGTGTGAATGAACCTGGAAAGGATCGAGAGAATGACATTTACTACTCATGTCATGCCATTGCAGCTGAAACACATCAATAGTCATCAATGGTACGTAGAAAAGCACACATAGCAATGCACATTTAACTCAACATACACATGAAGTACTTGGAGACAAATAGCCTGTGCAACACACATCAGCCATCATCTCACACGCAACAACAGCCAGCAGTCAAGAACATCAATGCCTTCACACTGACATACAAGCCAACACATGATCTCCTTGTCCTACGAAGTCACTTACATTCAAGGGAAGTAGTTGGCAATTAACTGTTGATGCAGGTCACCACCTTCCTCTTCACCACTATTGTCATCACTGGAAGTGTGTGGATTTGCAGGAGGGGGCATCTGCTGCTCATCCTCATCGAGGATGAGTGGAACGGCTTTGCGCACGGCAAGGTTGTGGAGCATGCAGCATGCCACTACTATCCGGCACACCTTCTGTGGGGAATACAACAGTGCACCTCCACTCTTGTCCAAGCACCGGAACCGGGACTTCAGCAGGCCGAAGGTGCGCTCAATCACACGGCGTGTCCTACAATGTGCCTTGTTGTAGTTGACTTCACCCGGGGTACCTGGATTTCTTATTGGGTGCAGCAGCCAAGGCCGGTTGGGATACACTGAGTCACCTAGGTGTGGCATACACAGAGAAAGTTAGTGATACAAACAGTTGAAGAGAACAACATGTCACACACATCACACTACTTGACTCATTCTACTCACCTACAAGCCATGCATGTTCTGGATGCAGATATGCCATCAACCATGGTACCACGCTGCTCTGCAGGACGTAGGAGTCATGGGCAGAGCCTGGAAATCTCGCACACACATGGCTGATGATCAAATCAGCTTGGAAAACCACCTGCAGATTAATGGAATGGTAGTGCTTCCTGTTCCTATACACCTGCTCACGTGCTTGTGGTACAAGGCCAATGTGTGTGCAGTCAATGGACCCCAATACATGAGGAATGCGGCTAAGGGCATAAAAACCAGCCTTCACAGCTGGCAAATCTTGTCTACTTGGGAATCGAATGTATTGATCCTTGTACAGCATCATTGCCAACACAATCTCCCACAGCACCATGCTGAACGTGCCTTGCGACATACCACCACCAATGGCAACTGTGTATTGGAAAGAGCCCGTAGCAAAAAAATACAGGGTTGCCATGAGCTTCACTGTTGGGGACAGGGCAGTTGGATATGTCCGTTGAGGTGTCAGATCGGGCTCCAACTGAGCACTCAGTTCTTGCAGTGTTGCGCGATCAAGACGGAACTTCCTGATGACATCCACATTATCCATGTCTGCCAGCACTCTGAAAGGATGGTGCACATTTAGTCGTCGCCTACATGACAAAGAAGAGGAATAATGTAATTCAGATAATGCTATGACATGTATCAATCATATCACATATTGACTTATGCAGCACAAACAATTAAGGGACTTCAACCATTCATGAATCTACATCTCAGATGCAGGTACACATTGAACCCATGTGGGGTTACATCTGGTCATGTTGCACATACTGACTAACTCAAAAACACATGTGGACGTCGTGAATGGCACACCAATTAATCTTGTGTACCAAGCCCTAGTAGTAGGTGACACAGGAGAGGTATGATACAGCTACACTGCTGACTAACATGTAGCTGCAGTGCCTGCCACACCTTGCTAATCAACTTGCACAGACCACCAGTGTTCACCACAATGTAAACAGAGTGTGTAAGCAGATCATGTGTACTAGATCATTCAGATATTTGCACATCAAATTGCCCGCAGTATATGTCCTTGCAATCATGTGTGTGGACTGATTGTCCCTCTCACACAGTGATTATATGGTAAACATTGTACCATATGAAAGAAGCAAGAGATGTACATGCACACACATGTCATGGCTGACAGGAGTAAGTGCATGTCAAGGCATTTTACTTTGCCTGAACACATGGCATGTGCAGGCATCACTGATTTGTATGTCACATTAGCATTCATATTGAGAAACAACTGCAAGAAGACACTGTGGTGCCATCTTGTCCAGGAAGAAAAGTAGCTGAGTCACATTGCTAGTGCATACAGTGTCCATACGTGCGGTAGGCATGCAGCGCATCCGTGGGTCCAGTCCAGTCATTGGATATACTTGTAAGATGCAACATAGCAGTAGCCACCGCCTGGCCTTGCTGGTGTGACACTGCCAATGCCATTGCAGCCAATGGGTCCAGCGATCGCGGTGGTGTGATGCAACATTTGAAAACTGCGGTAGGCGTGCTCCGCATCCACGGGTCAGCTCATTGGATATACTCGAAAGATGCAACATAGCAGTACCCACCGCCTGGCCTTGGTGGTGTGACACTGCCAATGCCATTGCAGCCAATGGGTCCGGCGATCGTGGTGGTGTGATGCAACATTTGAAAACTGTAGTAGGCGTGCTCCGCATCCGCGGGTCAGCTCATTGGATATACTTGTAAGATGCAACATAGCGGTAGCGACCACCTGGCCTCTGCGGTGTGACACTGCCATTGCAGCCAATGGGTCCGGCGATCGCGATGGTGTGATGCAACATTTGAAAACCATGGTAGTCGTGCTCCGCATCCGCGGGTCAGCTCATTGGATATACTTGTAAGATGCAACATGGCGGTAGCGACCGCCTGGCCTCCGCGGTGTGACACCGCAAATGCAATTGAAGCCAATGGGTCCGGCGATCGCGGTGGTGTGATGCAGCATTTGAACCGCGGTAGGCGTTCTCCGCATCCGCGGGTCAGCTCATTGGATATACTTGTAAGATGCAACATAGCGGTAGCGACCACCTGGCCTCCGCAGTGTGACACCGCCAATGCCAGCAGCAGCTAATGGGACCCGCGATCGGGGTGGTGGGATGCAACATTTGAAAACCACAGGAGGCGTGTTCCGCATCCACGGGTCTGCTCATTGGACATACTTGAAAGATGCCAGCCAGCCAGCCCAATAACAGTAGCTGACTATCACTATAACAACCCGAGGGGCCTATAAATGTCTGTGAAAGCCCAACAGATCTCACATGCCTTCAGACACTGCTGACTGCCATTACTCCACAGCAACTGCTTGTTTCCCAGATTCCTGGATACCGTGATGTCGAGGACGGAGAAAGTCAGAGTCAGTCCCTTCACCATGGAGGGACTTGAGGTTCTGGTGGACGAGCTCCTTGGACAGTATGCGTGGCTTTTTGGTGCGCCTGGTGTACTGTTAAGTGTCACTGAATACAAGTGTGATACTGCTCAAAATGTCACCTTGATGTTCCTGTGCACTAGTATGTGCCTGTGAGTGCAAGTTCATGTGCAGACATCCATATAGTTATCATTGCATGCTCCATAGATGGGCCATGTGAATTGCATTGGGACACATGTCCTGAGGAGGTAATTTGTACACCTCTCGATCCATTCCTGCACTACAGCAATGAACATGTTGTTGTGTGATTAGCTATTGTAAATCTGGGTCACACTGCCATGAAATGCAATGTAATGTTTGTAGCCTCATTAGGCAACATAACTGACAGGGCAGAGGGTAGAGAGTGCCTTTCATTTTTCAAAGCCGGCACACAGACAAATGTTGTTTTGATACTGCCCAACGCAGGACTTACCCTGACTGTACCATGTGATGTAATTGCCCACTCACACGTGACAAAATCACTGGGATGTTCATATGTATACTGTTTTAGGCCAATGGACGATGTGTGTTGTGAAATGCTATAGCGCATGATGTTTAGGTGTGCAGAATGTTCAACAGTCCTATGCATGACTGCTACCCAGTCCTGTAAGTTGCAACTCCACACACCTATTACCCATAGAGCCATCATAGGACTCAGAATTGCACAATACAGGTATTGACATTGTAAAAAGGGCATTATGACTCTGAATATGTCAAGAAATGCGTCATACACGAGGCAGTGAGGCATCACCATGCCAAGGGCATTGGGGTGTGGGGGGAGTGGTTGACACAGTCATTCAGGTACAACACATTTTTTGCACTGTATTTTGTGTGTTGCTCACTCACAGACTGCGTCACCGATTGGTGACTACTGCACATAGCTTTCAGTGCTGCCTTTGTGCCTGTGTAAGTGATGGCCATGTCCTGTGTCCTGCATCATACGTACATATGTATGTAGTGATGTCATGCAAATGCACAATGTGTAATGCTCTATGGCATGTGATGAGGATGTGGCTCTTCGTGTGGCATGCATTTCCGTTCTCCTGTACTGACACATGGTGTGAATTTACACAGGGTGTCTGATACTTCCTTTTCTTGTCTCCCATGCCTGCAGTCGAAGGTCAACCAACGTAAGGCTGCATGGAAGGACATTGCACGGAAGGTGCGGGCCCTCTGTGTATTCAACAGCCGGCACACACACTGCCATAAGAGGTGGGACGATATCTCCTGTCTCAGCAAGCCCGTGAGAGAGATTACGTTGGGGTTGGCACCTCGGACCGGCAGGCTGGCGTGACGGACCCTGACACCAATTATGTCCCACAACTTTTCTGTGACACAGCCAGAAGTGTATGGACATTTGAGGGCCCATCAGCAGGATATATGTGGTGAGTATTCTGAGAAGGCTGACTTCGTGTGTGACTGACTGACTGCACGAATGGCATCTGTGAGCCACTTCTGTTGTCGTTGATGTGTCAATTCAGATGAGATTACTACTCAGTGGCCTATGTGTGGAGTACAGGTGTCATGTTACTTCCATGGATGTGAATCCACATGTTTAAGGTACAATGGCACTTGATATTGCGTCATGACATGTGCGATAATGACATTTTGTGCATTGTGGGTGTTAACGACATCAGCAAGCAGTCTACAGCAGAGTGTAACATGTAAGTGTGCATTTTACGATCTGTTCCACGCAGGACTTTGAAATGGTGTGACCTACACTTCTGACAACAACGTGCAAATGTTTTTGTGATTACTTGCTCAATTTGAAATGCATCATTAGCTCTGGTGCAATGTAAGATGCAATTACTAGTATTTGTGTTGTCTCCTTACAGTGACTGCAAATGTGGCAGGTGCAACAGGCTGTGTTGTATGCCTCATCACATACAGGCAGGTGGGTTTGCCTACAGGGATGTCCATGTTGGGTTCAAGGGGAGCACGGCCAGGATGTTTGCCTGTGTGTACATCACAGGGGACCTTGCTGTCAACAATGCATGTTTGCATCTGCTTCTGTACCTAGCATTGTTGTTATAAACGCACACTGCACAGGGTGTTGTGCAACATGGTGTTGTCATTATGTACTTTGGTGTTGTGCATGCATACGTTCTTTGCGTCACTTGCACTGTACTAAACCTATGTCTCTGTCCATTGCAGAATCTACTGAGTGCACAGGAGGCAATGAGATGGACACCAGTGCTGAAGCATCAGGCACGTATTGGTCACATGAGGTCACTGACACGGAGGTGTCCAGCGCCTCGGAGGGCGACAGGATTGTTCATGAAGAATCGCTCCCAGAAAGCCCAACATCTACATCTGATGACTCCAGTGGGGAGTCCGCAGCAGTGGTGGCCACAGGGAGTGACAATGCAGAATCGACATCCACAACACATCGGCCAGTGCCCACCATCATGCCTACTACCACTTGTACATTCCGTGCACGCAGGGTTGTCAAGGGTAGAGTCACATTCACCCCAGGCAGTGCAGCCCATGCCCCAGTGTCCCCTGCTGCCCTCAGTGTAGGGGTGGTAGACAGGCAGGTCTGACGTCAAATGCTTCCCACATTCCCATCCCTCCCACAGCTTTGCCTGGATGGAGCTCTGGTATCACAGTAGCATTTGGATTTGCATGTCAGTGCACTGTGTGGCACTTTCACTGTACACATTCTCATGCACACATGTGCATTGTTTGAACTATGGACTGGCCAATGTCATTTCCTTTGTTGGCAATTTGATGGCTACCGTGTTAGTTTGCAATAAAAACAGTTACTCCTGTTGCATACTTCATTGGTTCACTTGCTGAACTAAACATTTGTTTGGGTGTGTATGGCTCAATGAGCAACATGCTCTGCATGGCATTTCCACATTGCTATTTCATTGATTAAGTTTGTAATCGTTTGACTGACGTAACACTCACTTTTGTTAGGATCAACTATGTGACTTGGGAGTGCAATTATGCTTGTTTGTGTTGATTGTACTCTTACACTCATCATATCACCTTGAGATTCGTCCAATTGTACATATGTGATGTTAGAAGGCTATGCCACAACCAAGGTGTATTGTACACACAATGTGACTTGCGGGGTGACCATGGTTGGTGTTATCTGTGAGATGGGTTTGGATGTGTGAACAGTAGTGTGTGTGTTGGATTCTAGTGTAGACCTGTCTGCATACTCACAAGGGTATATTTGTATGTGCGCACGTGAGTAGTCAGACAGTATGCTTGGCCTGTCCTTGTCAGTGTTGTTGATGTGTATGTGGCACCAGTATGCTGGTGGGCTTTGGTCCCTGACACTCACCTTACCACTAGCAGGGAAGGGGGCTGACACCAGGGGCACCTGCGTGGCACCAGTATGCTGGTGGGCTTTGGTCTCTGATACTGACCTTGCCACTAGCAGGGATAGGGGTTGACACCAGGGGCACCTGTGTGGCACCAGTATGCTGGTGGGCTTTGGTCCCTGATACTCACCTTGCCACTAGCAGGGAGGGGGGCTGACACCAGGGGCACTAGTATGCTGGTGGGCTTTGGTCCCTGATACTCACCTTGCCACTAGCTGGGAGGGGGGCTGACACCAGGGACACCTGTGTGGCACCAGTATGCGGGTGGGCTTTGGTCCCTGACACTCACCTGGGCACTAGCAGGGAGGGGGACTGATACCAGCAACACCTGTATGCTGGTGGTCTTTGGTCCCAGACAATCACCTTGGCACTAGCAGGGAGGGGCTGACACCAGGGGCACCTGTATGCTGGTGGGCTTTGGTCCCTGACACTCACCTTGCCACAAGCAGGGAGGGGGCTGAAACCAGGGGCACCTGTGTGGCACCAGTATGATGGTGGGCTTTGGTCCCTGACACTCACCTTGCCACTAGCAGGGAGGGGAGCTGACAGCAGGGGCACCTGTGTGGCATCAGTATGCTGATCTGCTTTGGTCCCTGATACTCACCTTGCGACTAGCAGGGAGGGGGCCTGACATCAGTGGCACATGTGTGGCACCAGTATGCTCGTGGGCTTTGGTCCCTGACACTCACCTTGCACTAGCAGGGAAGGGGGCTGACACCAGGGGCATCAGTATGCCGGTGGGCTTTGGTCCCTGCTACTCACCTTGCCACTAGCAGAGAGTGGGGCTGACACCAGGTGCACTAGTTTTCTGGTGGGCTTTCGACCTTGATACTCACCTTGCCACTAGCAGGGAGGGGGGCTGACACCAGGGGCACCTGTATACTGGTGGTCTTTGGTCCCTGACACTCACCTTGCCACTAGCAGGGAGGGGGGCTGACATATGGGGCACCTATATGGTGGTGGTCTTTGGTCCCTGACACTCACCTTGCCACTAGCAAGGAGGGGGGCTGACACCAGGGGCACCTGTGTGGCACCAGTATGCTAGTGGGGTTTGGACCTTGATACTCACCTTGCCACTAGCAGGGAGGGGCGCTGACACCAGGGGCACCATTATGCTGTTGGACTTTGGTCCCTGACGCTCACCTTGACACCAGGGGCACCAGTGTGGCAAGTCAATACAGGTGTTGTTTTGCCACATTACACCTATGACCTGGTTGCCAGACATCACTTTCACTGATTGTCAGATGGGCACACATTTGTATGTGGTGCAGGTTATGGTGGTAGTAGCTGTGATTGTATCAGGCAATGACAGTTGCTATCAATGGGGGCAGGCGATTTACTTTGGGCCCAGGTCCCACTCAATCCTTACCCCCTCACTGACACTGTGCATGGGTGGCATGCCTACTGGGTTGTGCGGATGTTTTTCCACATCCTCACCGCTGCGGTGACGTGACGGGGAGATGGCGGTGCCTACTTTGTTGATGTTTGATACCGGTGCATAGCAGTGTGTTCACAACTAGCGGCGCCTTGCAATGACACTGGTGGATATGATCCTGTGCCCACCAGGATGTCTGGAGTGGACAGGAAGACATTTGCAGGTCAGGTGTCACTAAAAGAGCCTCAGGAGCTGGGGAAGCTTTCCCAGCTCCAGAAGCTGTTCTGATTGTTTCACTGAAATGACGATCAGCGCGTATGTCGCACTGACATAATTTCAGTGAAGCCAAAACTGAAATTAGCTGATTAGCTTGTTTCAGTTTTACAGCCTTGGTGCTTTGCTGGCTATCTCTGCCCCTTGAGCAACGAGGCAGACAGGAGAGGTATCATTGGAAAGGGGAGAATCTCCCCTTCCTAGTGGTACCCATCCCTAGTGGATCCCAAAGGAGGGTTATCCCCAAGCAGGTATCCAGCCACTAGGCACAAAGGATTTATTTTATGAGTGCATAATGGGGTGGGGGCTGCTTAAAATGGGCATGCCATTGTCCCTACCCCCAAACAACCTTCACAGTCTTTCTGCCCCCCCCCCTGGGGAAAATGGGGGTTATTGCCCCTGATCTCCCCCTGGGGTAGGGGCAAAAAGCCAACTAGACATCAGGGATTTATTTTTTATATCTAGGAGGGGTCCCACCTAAATATATTTGAAAACACTCTTTCTGCCCCCAATGGGGGTCAGAAAGCACACTAGGCACATTGAAATTTTATTTATGTACATTTAAGGGCGGGGGCTGCCCAAAATGGGCATGTCAATTCCCCCAATACCCTAAACAATTACCACAGTATTTCTGCCCCCCTTGGAGACATTTGGAGGCAACAACCCCTTATATGCCCCCCAGGGTTGCAGAAAGCCCACTAAGCACCAGGGATTATGTTTTTTTTACGCAGGGGTGAGGGCTGCCCAAAATGGGAATGCCAGTGCCCCCACCCCTCCAAAACTAATTGGTCAGTGTTTCTGCCCCCTTGGCGGCAACATCCCCCGATCTGCCAGAGGAGGGGGGCAGAAAGCCCTCTAGAAAGTATGGTTCTATTTATTTTTGTAGGTCATGGGTGGGGCTGCCTAGAATGGGAATGCCAATTACCCCACCCCCTAAAAAATTGCCAAAGTCTGTCTGACCCCCCCAGAGGCAGATGGGGGCAATAACCTCTGATCTGCCACCCTGGGGATGGGAGAAAGCCTACTAGACACTAGGGATTATTAGGTGGAGTCTGCCTAAAATGGACATGCCAGTGCAGTGCACCGTCTTTCAATTCCCTTGGGGGCCAAATGGGGTTATTACCCCCAATTTGCCCCACAGGTGTCAGAAAGCCCACTAGTCACCAGGGATATGTTTATTTGCATGATAGAGAGTCGCCTCATTGACAAGGGTCGCTCTCCTTTTTAACTCAGGACACATTCTGGCTGTTTATGCCCCCCTTTGATGCAGATCAGCAATATTTGTATGCTTCTCTGACCCCCAAGGGGGGTGAAAACCACTAGACTCCAGGGAAAGTGTCTGTGGGTGAACTGGATGGAAGAACTGAGACTGGTGGTCTGTGTGTACTGGTATTTGGCTGGTGTTGTGTGTGGACTTGCACTTGGCTGTTGGTGTGTGTGAGTGGACTAGTGCTTGGTGGCAGTGTGTATAGACTGGCACTTGCTTGACAGTGTTCATGGACTGGCACTTGCTTGGCGGTGTGCATGGACTGGCGCTTGGCTGGCAGTGTACCTAGACTGGTGCTTGGCTGATGGGTGCATGGATGGTGCTTGGCAAACAGTGTATGTACTGGTGCTTTGCTAGTGGTGTGCGTGGATGGTGCTCAGCTGGTGGTGTGCACAGTGTTGGCTCCTCTGCTATGGCAGAGGAGCATCGCCCTCCCCAAAAAAGTGGCAGGAAAGGAAAAAGAAAACAATGATAAACACTTGTTTTATATCTTGTTCAGTCTTGGATGTGGGGCCCGTATGGTGACTGAGGGGAGTGGTAGATGCACTCCCTTCACTGTGCATGACGGTTTGGCCGGCCGTCTCGGGCGTGCCGAATTGGCATGCACAGTGAATGCTCTCTTCAAGCTAGCAACACAGCTGGGTTGGAGAGAGCAGTCACAGACTCACAGTCTGTCTTAGAGAGCCAATCGAGGGCTATCAGGCTAATCTCAAAGTTGCTCTAATGTGTGAGAACAGCTTCAGGATTGGCCGCAGGGCATTCTGTGAGCCTGTGCTGCTGGAGAAGAAGAGGTGAAGAGCACAACACGGAGGGCTGCTGTTACGTATTTTTTTTACCCACCTGTGACACCTATTCCCACCCAACCACCCCCCACTAGCCCTGCCCACCCCTCCGCTCGACACAAGACTGGCCGTGCCTGGGTGTGCATGGACTGGCTGTGTGGCTTGTGTGAATCCCCCAGTGTTCTTTTTTGTACTCAGAACCCCCTTCAAACCTCAAATTTAGCTAAAAAAGTCATCTTTTCCTGACATTTCTGTGAGGGAAAGTTGTAGGATCACTGCACCAGTACACATTTCCTTACACCCATCGTACCCCTTGGCTTATCGATCAGAATGATACATCACTTTTTTGGATACCCAAAGCAGAGTCAGCCTAAAAAAGTATAAAGAAACTGCCATTTTGGACCCACTTTGTTTCCCCTTCAATCGCTACATGTTTTTGGCCCTTTCCACTTGGCCCACCCACACAACTGAGGTATCATTTTTATTGGGAGACCAAGGGAAATACTGAGTGGTAGGAAATATGTGCTGCTGCTTGGTGCTGTGATACTAGTAATTTCTCACACAAAAATGTGAAGAAAATGTGACTATTTAGCTAAATTTGAAGTTTGCAGGGAATTCTGGGTAGGAAAATGTTGGGGATCCGCACAAGCTAGACCTTCCTGGACTCCTGTGGGAGTCCATTTTTCTGAACTATCTAGGTTTGGTAGGATTCTCTATATGGCTGGCAAGTCCATGATGACCAAAAACACAGGTGCCCTGCTTTCTAACATAAATCGACCTGGTTTTGTAAAGAGGTCACCTGTGTTTTTGTTCCCGGGCTTAGCAGTCTGTTGTATCTTGTTTTTATGCTGTATTACTTTCTTGACACTGTGCATGGATTTCCCAATAATTTCTGACCCAGAAACCTCTGCAAACCTCAATTTAACTAAAACAAAATCCTGTTTTCCTCACTTTTCTGTGAGGGATCACTGCGCCGTCACAACCTTTCCAGCACCCACTATTCCCCGTAGTCTCCCCAGTAAAATGATACCTTACTTGTGTGGATGGGCCAAGAACCTGTGACTGAGAAGGGCCATAAACGTAGAGATTGAGGGAATATTTTTTGAAATACGTTTTAGGCTGGCTCTTCATTGGACACACACACGTGAGGTATCATTTTTATCAGGAGAGCAAGGGAATGTTGGCTGGTAGATCATTTGCACCAGCTCGGTGCTCCCACACAGTAATGTGAGAACATTTTAATTTATTTTTTGCTATATTTGAGGTTTGCAGGGGATTCTGGGTAGGAAGACATTGGGGGATCCATGCAAGCCACACCTCACTGTACTCCCCCGGGTTTCTAGCTTTCAGACTCGTCTGATTTGGTAGTTTCCCTAAATTGCTGCCGAGCCAGGGACCAAAAACCAAGGAGACCCCCTTTCAAAAACCAGGTCGTTTTGTGATCGATAATTTTGATGTCTCCACTTGGCCCACCCACACAAGTGAGGTACCATTTTTATTAGGAGACCTAGTGAAATGTTGGTTGGTAAGAAATTTGTGTCAGGCCATTATCCCACAAATTTTCCACACAGAAATTTGAGGTAAGTGTGTATTTTGTTTAGCTAAATTTGAAGTTTGCAGGGGATTCTGTGTAGGAAAATATGGGGAGATCAATGAAAGCCACACTTCCTTGTACTCCCCTTGGTGTCTAGTTTTCAGAATGTCTGGGTTTGGTAGGTTTCCCTAGATGGCTGCAGAGACAGGGACCAAAAAACGCTGGTGGCTCCATTGCAGAACCAGATAGTTTTGCAATCGATAATTTTGAAGTGTCCATTGTACATTTTGGGGGGTTTCCTGTTGCGTGCACTAGGCCTACCCATACAGGTGAGGTACCATTTGGATCAGGAGACTTGGGGGAATGCTGGCCGACTGGATATTTGTGGCTCCCTACAGATTCCAGAACTTTCCATCCCAGAAAAATTAGTAAAATGTTTTTTGATCTTCTAAAAAAATCTGAGGTTTTCAGGGGAATCTGGGTAACAGAACCTAGTGAGAGCCTCACATGCCACCCCATCCTGGATTTGCCTGGGTGTCTAGTTTAAAAAAATTTACAGATTTGATAGGTTTCCCTATGTGCCAGGGAAATCCACAGCTAGGCACATTGCAAAAAAGGGTACATTTTCACCTGAAAAATTTGATGAGTCCAAATTGCTACCCACACAAGTGAGGTACCATGTTTATTGGGAGATTGCAGGAATACTGGGTGGGTGGAAATTTGTGGCGCCCCGCAGATTCCAGAACTTTCCATCTCAGACATTTGAGAACATTCTTTTTTACAAAGTTTGAGGTCAGCAAGGGATTCTGGTTAACAGAACCTGGTCAGAGCCACACAATTCAACCCATACTGGATTCCTCTGGATGTTTAATTTTAAACAATTTACAGGTTTGCTACGTTTCCCTAGCTTCCACCTGAGCTACAGTCCAAAATCCACAGCTAGGCACATTGTGAATAAAGGGTCTGTTTTCACTGGAAATATGTGATGTGCCCATATTGCGTTTTGGGCCGTTTCCTGTTGTGGGCACTAGGGCTACTCATACAAACGAGGTACCAATTTTATTGGGAGACTTGGGGGAATGCTGGGTGGGTGGACATTTGTGGCTGTCTACAGATTCCAGAACTTTCCATCAGAGAAAAGTGAAGAAAATTTGTTTTTTGACAAAGTTTGAGGTTTGCAAGGAATTCTGAGTAGCATAACCTGGTGAGAGCCACACAAGTCACCCGTCCTAGATTCTCCAGGGTGTCTAGTTTTCAAAATGGTCTTCCCAGAAGCTCTCAAAACAGTTCAGATTCTCCCACTCCTAAAGAACCTCACACTAGACCCTGATGCCCTCACCAATTGTTGGCTCAACTCTCATCTATCTTTCATTAGCAAGAGCATTGAAAAATAAGTCTATATACAACTCCAAGATCACATCAACATCAATCATGTATATGAATTCCAATTCAGCTTCATGATGTAGCATGGAAACATACCACAGTGCGCCAATTCTCAGAGATACAGAGAAAATTTGGGGTCAGTACAAGAATGTTTTTTAAGCATCTACAGATAAGAAGCTTATTGGCTGGAAAGAGAGGAGGACCTTTAGGATTTGGAGAAAATATAATACTACAATTAATAGAAGGGGGGCATGGCTGCATGATAAAAAGGCTCTATGCCGAACTTATAGCACATAGGGGAGACGACTTGGGTAAATTTGAAGCAAAATGGATGGATGCGTTAGAGATTACGGAGGGGATCTTTGAGAAGTCATTACAGATGGGACATGAGGTTCTCCGCTCTACTTCATTGCAAGCCCAGCACTATAAGACCTTGTACAAGTTATACTATACTCCAGCCATAATTGCACAGTGGGGGGGTACACAAGGGATAACATGTCCAAGATGCGATAGCCAGAAGGGAGACATAGTGCACATGTTTGGCGAATGCCCCAACCTGACTCCCCTGATAAAAGAAACCGAAGGGTTTTTAGATAGATCTCTGAATTGTAAGTTAACGATGACACCTGAAGTAATATTAATGGGATTGGATGGTACTGGAGAGCAACCACAGCTGGAGAACTTTCTGTTTGTAGCTATGGCCGTATTTCGTCTATGTGTAGCTTCGGCATGGCGAGATAAACTCACCCCCACTATGCAGCAATGGTTGGCCAGGCTTTTGTATATATACAACACGGAAAAAGGGCTATATGCTAGAAAAGGGAAGAAGGGCAGATCCCTTGGTCTTCAGATTTGGAAACCAATAACAGACTGGAAGAATAGGGTGGCAGGAAAAACAGAACTTCTATAGGGCTTTCAGGCGGACGTGCAATGTAAATCAGGAATATTAACTACGCTGCATCCATGGGGTATGTTTATTATTTGATCCTCTTTCCACGTTTTTTCTTTTCCAGCTGTTTTGATTGATGCTCTTGGTTACCTATTATAATTTGCTAGGTTGAAATATTGTAACCTGAGATGCAGAAATGCCCTAGAAAATCGAAACTTGATTGCATTTTTTTGCTTTCTTCATGTCCTGTGCAGGGGGGGGGGAGGATTTACCTTTGCCATCATTGATCATATCTCCCATATTCACACCCTAAAGTCTTCAATGGGATTCCATGGCAACTATCACCACCTCGAGGCTACCCTACTAACACTAGTTTATTCACATGGGCACATACAGGTCTCAAACGAACCCTATTACCTACGGAGATGTAAGGATTCCATCTACTCCTCCGTTACCCTCAACGTCTACATGGATACCCAATATGCTGACAATGTGAAAGTCTCCTGCACTCCAGATGTCCAATGTCTCAAACACTACCTGCATCCCATCCATACCTTATTACCTGGCACTCATTTGAAGTTCCATGCTACCAAGATACAATTCCTATAATTTACCAGGAACAATAAGTAACAACTAGTCCCTCCCAATAAGGCTCAGTGATGTTCGCTTGTGTGGATTAAAACACCAGTGTCTACTCAATGCCACATCACTTTGATTAATTCTGGACACCAAGATCACCATTAGGGAACACCTTACCAGAAAAACTAAGATGGCGTATGTAAAGTTGTGGGCTCTAGGCCCACACACTTGGTAAATCATGACACAGACACAGTGGGTATGCCTACTGAACGGGACATAAGCTCGAGATTTCAGGCCCTTGTATTAACAGGCACACGTCACTCTTGGTGCCTTGTGTTGGATGGGTGTGGGGTGGGTGTACAGACAGCCCTCAAATGAGTGCCTAATAAACATGTAACTGCTGAAACACTAGAACGTATCCAGCAGGACACTGCATTGCATTCCTCTCAAACTTTATTAAAACCAAAACGAGTCCAACATATGGAAATAAAACTATGCACACAAGACACCACTTAGGATCTCAGCCTTGAGAGGCAGGCAGCAGTACAATGGTAGACAGGTGCAGCTGGAAGCACCTTGGCATCTCTGTGCACAACCATAATTTATCCAACTGCCACTGGGCATGAACATTGTGTAGATTTAGATCGGATCTTTTGACAGTATGCCCATTGGGTCAGTGTCCACTCACGCAGCGATTGTCAGTCCTGAGTGCTCTTGCTGAGACGCAATTGGTGTCAACAGTTCAAACTTGGTGCATCAGAAGCACCGGTGGAGTCCCGCTGCAGAGCATACTTTTGGGGCATCTTGGCACTGTGATGACAAGTCTTACCAGGGTGGGGATGGCGTTGACAATTCTTGGGACTTTTTCCTCTGAAGCCCCATTGCCTCCTGGTACATTGTTGGTAACACAGCTTCCCGACCATCTTTTGTACCAGTATACCTTCGTGCAGGAATGTCCTTAAGGCCCTTTTCCTTGTTTGCACTGGTACTGCATGGACTGTGCAGGGCTGCTTTTGGACAGCCTGGGGGCCATTACATGATTTCTGACAGAATCTCGACAATGTTGTTTGCACAACTGCAATGGTAGGTGACACAATGTACTTGCTAACAGGACACAGTGAAGATGGGCTGTCAGATAGTCTCGGGACAAGTAGGGATCTACTACGATGGGCGGACTGAAACTGCAAAATCGACTCCCCACCATATGTGCGGCGGTCCTGTGATGCAGATTAGGATGTGCCTTGCGATGTGCCTGCCCCGTTGTGCATGCAAATGCAGGGGGGTACCATAGATACCCCCCATGTGCACCCCCCAACACCCCAGGGGCCCGCAACGGGCCCCCGGTCCTGACACCGCATGCCTTTCCATGGCTACAACGCCGCCATGGAAAGGCACATCTCTGCCTGCATATTAATATGGATGGCGGTGCGTTGCAGACACCGCCACCATATTCAACCCTTTTTCCGCCCGGTCGACTCGTCGATGGGAAGAAAACCAGTGGATTGTCATTCTGTCCGCCGAGGTCCCCCACGTCATCGTAATATGGCAGAGTAAATGGGCAGCGGTGGTGGGAAATGGTGGATCGCCACCGCCATGTGGGCAGTGGCGATCCGCCCGCTATACTAATAGACCCCTTGGTCTCTCACTTTGCTAGGGGCGCCTCAGTCTCCAGGTGCTTTAAGGAGTAAGGCTCCATGATGGTTATGAGTTGCTCCTTCATTGTTTTGGGTGATGCACATCGCAATGATGATGTGGTTGCCATTTGAGCTGGATGATAGGTGGTGGTGATTTGCTTGGAGCCAGTGTGACTGGAGGGACTTTGCAGCCATGTAGCATGGTATCTTTGCCGATGCCATTCTTCTCTCTTGGCATATGCAGTTGTGAGCAGGGATGCCACCTGTCTCAAGCAGACGGGTGCACTGGGAAGTGTGGCATAGAGGCTCAGTTTGCTCTTGCTGGTGGCTTGTGCTTCGTTCTCCCGCTGTGCTGTCACCAGGGACGTTGCTCCACGTCAGTGGCTGGCTTGCATCTGCGGGGCACTCTCAGGTAGTGGCACAAGTCCTCTGTCACTTCACCTTGTGATCTTGTGCTCTTGTTCATCTGTGGTCGTACGGTTCTTCAGTGTAACTGATCTGTATTGCCCATTTCTTCTTTCCTCTCCTTTTCAGCTCTTCTCAATGTGGTATTGTGCCACACTATGTTCTTCTTGCTTGCAGTGTGTTATGGTATCTGGCCAATTGTCACATATCTTCTCTGCACATGATGTGATGGCAGCTTGCCACTTGGAGTGTGCGAATCTCCTCTTCCCTGCAAGGGGACACTGGCAACTCCTTCCTAAGGCAGTGTGAGGAGGACACTCTCTTTGCAGTCTTTGACTCACTGCAGGGCGATGCTATTGCAGTTGAGGTTTGTAAATGCTCTCTTTCTGCATTCGGGCATGCTTAGCATTTCCTGAGTGTGTGCTGTACATGCAAACCTCTATCTCTCCTGTGGCTGGCCACTAGGGGGTGCACAACGGTCTTCTACTCTATCACGGAAAGAGTCAGGGGGCATGCCATGCTCTCTTGGCCATCCTCAGCTTTGGTCTCTGCTGCAGCATGGGGGAAGGGGAGCAGCTCTATTTGAGCAGGGGGATGTGGCTGCAACACAAGTTTGTGTTCATGCACTAGGCATATGGCAGCCTACAGTGCAAGCTGTTCTGCAAGGCTGTCTTGTTATTCCCTCCTTGAGGCAGAGGACAGATGGGGTGTCATGAAGGAAACTACTTCTTCAGTGCTGCAGTGGCAGCAAGTGGCTCCTTTTGTTTTGATTTTTTTATGTGGGGCGGCTGGGGCACTAATCTCATGTGCATGTGTCTGTATTGTATTTGAGGCTGCCTGTGTGTGAGCCTCATACTCTGGCACTAAGGGTGATCGCGGTGCAGTGAGGACCTGCTATGTGGTGCTGCAGTCACTTGTGCTGGAGCCACAACATCTTCCTGATGCTGTGGGTGTGTTACCTCTGTGGGCGCTGGAGGTGCAGTTGCAAGGGTGGGTCACTCTATAGAGTAGCAGCCTTGTTTTCTCGACTGCTGACGGGGTGCTCCAATTGGCTGCCAGTAACTGTCTTTATGCCAGATCTCCTCTCATCATACTGTGGATTACATTAAGACTTCTCTGGTATCTAGCATTTGCCTCATTGGGAGGGTGCTCCTCTCACTTCCCCACGCAGGAGCAGGTGGCAGGCGTTTCACCAGGTAGGGGCATATCATAGGCCCTGGCATACATTGATGGGCCACAAGGCATCTCTCACCAGTGACCAGCTGCTAGTGTTGCTGTTGGTTCTCCGCACAGCTTGCATAGCCCATGCGTTCACTCCGCTGGCGGGCTTTAGAGCACCACGCATCAGGCTGCCATATCTCCTCTTGCCCTGCCCAGCTCACAGCATGCAGAGCGAGGCGGAGGAGTGGGAGCTATGAGGTATGTTGGTCGTCACTGCACTGCGAGGAGGCCTTATGTGCAGACTTTGCTGTGATTTTATATCGGGACACCCACTGTGTTGAGGGTGTGGCTCAGGCAGGGCTTGGGCACCTCACCAGGTTGGGTATTACATGGCGTGGGGCCGGTCATACTAGGAGGGACAAGGCCCGTTCTTCCTACCTATGGCTCTACTTCTCACCACTTTTCCTTCTCCACGCAGATCACCTAACTCAATCTCTCTGCAGGCGGACGGCAGAAGGTGTGGCGAGGTGCTGCAGGGTCTCTGTTACCTCCTTCTCAGCGGGACAGGGACACACTCCTCCAGGGGCGACATAACCACTTCACCAGGTTGCCGGTAGGTCGCAGTGCCTATGGACATGTCCCCTCGACCTTCACGTCAGTTGATGCGAGAGGTGGCACAGCATTGGTGTTCAGACTCCTCGTTGCCATTGTAAAGTTGTGAGCTCTAGGCCACATACTTAGTAAATCATGACACAGGCACAGTGTGTATGTTTACTGAACTGGCCACTAGTTCAAGTGCTCGGGCCAGTTTATTAACAGACACACGTCACGCGTTATGCCTATGTCGGATGGGTGTAGGGTGGGTGTATGGACAGCTCTTGAAGGAGTGGCTGATAAACAAGTACCTGCTGAGACACTAGATTGTGTCCAGCAGGACACTACAGGTCTAATACTAGATCTCTACTGCCGAAAGGTCTCCCAACCTCCGCAATGTCCTCCTTTTATGGCATCCTATATGCCACAGCACCCCTCATGAAGTTCATGAAGAAATATGCCCTCTTCACACTGATGGAACTCCACTTTCCAGTACACACCATGGGCAACACCAGCTACTTCATGAACAAAGTTATCAAGACTGGCACCCTTGCTTATCTTGCTGACAATCTTGCAGCCAAAACATGATAAGAATGGAAATGTAAAATGTGCTAAAAATAAAAAAAGCAAGCTCGAGTGAGATTTGGCGTGCCCTAGCGTGATTTTCATTTGCTAGGAAGGCACCCAACAAGGATTTTCCCAACACGAGCTGTCCCAGGCAGTCGCTGCCGTTCACAGTCAGAAAGCTGCCACTCGAGTAGAACATCTACTTGAGCAGCAGTAAAATCTACTCGAGAAGATGCACCCTCTGGCATGCTGGGTGGTACTGTTTGCACCGATTTTTCAGTGCGGAATGAGCTCCCAACGCTAAATTACAGTGCGAGCAGCGCAACATACCTAATTCTGTTTGTTTGCAGATTTCTGTAGAATCTCTCAGAGTTTGTTTGTCTGTAGAACTACACAGAGTGAATCTCCACGTTTCACCGAGGCAAGTTTGGATATCCCTCGTGAGGTCAGCTGCTGAACGTGGGTCCTTGAGTTTGGAACAGACAAAGAGTTCCTTGATCCAGCAGCTAGAAAATCAAGTTTAAAGTTTATTAATTTTCTGATTTATTTATGTCAACATGAATACAAAAGTAGAGACATTACACAAGGCATTAGTGGAAATTACACATCCCCATAGTATGATTTGAAACAATTGCAAACACTGTAAAATCATTGCTACAAGAGAATTATATTGTGTAAAATATGCAATTTTGTAAAAAAATACAAGAAATTACAAACTTACGTGATGGGCAGATTGTAGAGGGCCTAACTGCTGCTGCAAGTATGTCTTCTGATCCTAGAGATGTAGCTTTTTCTGTGGTTATCATCACTGCCTTGTTCCTAACAGCAACTGAAATGAAGGCAGCACAAACATATTTGAGCAACTTAGAGCCTGATTTAGATATTGGCAGATGGGTTACTCCATCTCAAAGGTGACAAATATCCAATACACCAAAATATAAATCCCATTATATCCTATGGGATTAATATTTTGTCAGATGGGATATTCATCAACATTGTACCAGAATAACACATCATGCAACAAGACACTAACCCAAGGGAACTCCTAGGGGGAGGAACTAGAGGCGCGGGCCACTAGGAGCGAGCTGGCCTCCAAGCTAATATGAATACACAACAGAAGCTGCTCCTAAGGCTTTGACCGAAAACTTCCTTAAATCCTAAGTGAAGATACTGGCATCTCACAAAAAGTGAAGGACAATCCTCACACACCACCAGGTGTCACATCAGCCAAGATCTAAATCAGGCCTTTAGTGTAAGTTTTAAATAGGTCTGGGCAGTGAAATCCGCTCTCTTTGCAGAGTTTTCTGCATTCCGCGCTCCGCGGAGCATGTGGAATGTCAAAAAACTCACGGAGCAGAGTTTTTTTCCTTGCTCGCCAACGTCAAGAGTGCATGCACAAGTGTGGAAAATCCACTTCCCAGAGGGATTTTTCCTCAATCGCCAACATCAAGTGAGCAAGCGCTAACAAGAAAAATTAATCTCTCAGTGAGATTTCTTGACCCGGGTGGTTGAATTTCTCATCGCGGGCAGTTGAGGATGGTTGCGACCGCTCGCATTGAGAAACTTTCCATTCACGTTGAGAAAGCTGCCTCTACTCAAGCCACAGAAAAGGAGCAGCACCCTCTTGCCTTGTGCATGGTACCATTTCCACTGATTTTACAAGGCAGGACAAACACCCAGCACTGAAAATCAATGCAAACGGCGTGACCAAACGCACTCCACCACTTGGGGAACTACATGTAGGGCAACAGAGTTTTTGGGTCACTTCACGGAGTTCCACGTAGCAGAACCCCACAAACTCCTCCCAGGCCTAGGGTTAAATGAAGTGTATGTGCTATTAGAACACTGGTATGTTGAGCACTCCATTAAATTCTAATGGCCAGTAGAAGCCCGGAGCCCCAACAGTCCAATGTTTGTTCACAGCTGTTGCTGTGAACAAAAGACCTCACTGAGCCCGAGGGGATTTCAATCCCCTCGGGCTCTGTGAGGCCTTTGTTTTACAAATTAGAGCATTCTGCCCTCTAGGGGGAAAATGTTCTAATAACCTTAGAGCCTTCCATAGAGGGCTCTAGCGGGCCATTAAAGGTCCGCTCTCTTGTTAACGGCCCTCCTCGAAAAACTGGAGTGGTCCTTTAAGGGCCCGTTGAGCCTGCCACAGCGGTCTCTAAGGCTATATTCGAAAACACTCTGAAAAAGTTTGAGAAATTCCTCTTTTGAAAACACAATACTAATTACTTTGAAAACAGAATTAAAATTATAATTGAAATACACGCACATTGGAGAACATTTTTCAAAGGGTTCATCATTTTTAAACCATTATCATGCATATTGAGCTTGGTGACAACAGGAATGTGTCACAAAACACATACTGCCAACATATCAAACATTATATCAGAAGATTGGTCATTTGTGAAGTAATGTGTAGGTGAACTTAACGTTGTATACCATTAGCTAGCTGTGTGGAGCGAGGTGTGATTTCAATATGAGGAACAGGAATCACTCTTGCAGCGATAGGAGCTGGGCCAGTATTGCAGGGTCTATAAGAATATGAGTACATTTCCAATAAATTCAACATTTAGCATGTCAAACACATATAAACTAGTATCTATTACTTTCAAAACCAAGTAATTGACATGGCAAAACATATTTAATGAATGAATGACATTTCGGGACAACACGAGAAACAGTTCTTGTTAGCATATGTACTTAGCAATTCTTGCTGGTTGTGGTTGTTGTCAGTGAGCAGGCCCTTGAAGTCAAGCTCCAGCAGGTGCATGGACGTCTGCCCTAGTGGAAGGATTCACTGTGGCCTTACATGAGCAATTAAAAAAAATATGGATTTATTTTTTCGAAAAATATGTTTAATTCTATAAATAAACATATGTATGTAATACACTAAACAATGGTGGTATGATGGAAACACGAATACGGAAACACATAAGCCATTATTTCTTAATAAGTCATGTGATAAGTAGAACAGTGACAAATTCTACACATGACGAGCAAGAAACTTTGTTTTTTGCTTTGCAAAGATTTCTGGGACTTGTAGTGTGATAGAAAGGAACAACAAAACAATAACAAAATACAGAGGCAACCCTTGTCATTTATTTAGTGAGCTACTACAAATGAGACAAATTTCTCCCCTGAAACATTTCTCTTCCTCCTCAGCACAGGCAGCATTGTTATAGAACAATGTCAGGGGAGCAGCAAGGTAGCAAGATAAGGTGTGAAGAAACATTGGCTTGGTTGTGACCAGCTTTTATGTAGTTTGAATTCATGTTTTTCTGACGTAATCAATTGATTTTAGGTGTATGTACTTACTCGTTAGTTTAGCATGTGTAGTTCTCACCTTCTCCGCCATGCTGACTCCTCCACCCCGGGAGCGGGCTGTCTGACCCAAATGTGAACTCTTACCCGCGAGTGCAGAGACATAGCCTAAGTGAAGAGACTAGAGGGCATATTATCAAGACAGGAGATAAAATTATCGCCACTTTATCGGCAGAAAACTGGACTTGATAATATGCTCTGTGGAATTCCAATCGAAGCCCATGTTAGATGTCTTCACATCTAAAATGGGCTTCAATTGGATTTCCATAGAGCATATTATCAAGCCCATTATCACCGCTTTATCGGCAGTTTTCTGCCGATAAAGTGGCGATAATTGTATCTCATGTCTTGATAATATACCCCTATGCCCTTATGCTGAGATTCCACAGTCAGAAATATAATACTCATAACGTCATTCGTGAATAGTAAAAAAACGTAACCATACATAGAAGTGTTAGTTTACCTTTGTTAATCAAGCCCAGAATGAGGAGCCCCTTTGTTACATCTGCCCCAGATTAGGAAATCTTTGGTTGAAGAGCATGTGAGTGGTGAGGGGTTCAACATGATTGAGAATACAAGCTGAAAGGAAACCTAGGAGCAACTACAGAAACTGAGTGCAACATGGCATCGTACTCATGTCATGTGTTTGGTTCTGCATTAAAGATTAAAGGTGTCATTTAACTCATGTACCAAGCCCTAGACGTGATACCTTTTAGAAAGGATGTACAATGTTGGCCATTGTGTATGAACTTGTGTATTAGAGAATAGGTGAAGTGTGAAGCAGGGGCCTCCATGTAGCTATTGACACATTGAGAGTTAAGGCCGGTGTTAGGAACAACAAAGCACAGATGGAATGCATTATTTCGAGTAAGTTGATACATGGCTCACGTCAGCAAATGCCAGAGAACCTGTTCTTCCAGTAAATGTGAACTGACCTGTGGCCGGCACCTCGTGGGGGGTGCATTCAACACTGCCTTATGCAAGGACTTTCTGCACTACACACCATACAAATGAGAGCCTGGTTTCAAAATGGATGAAAGTGGTTCTGGTAAAGCACAAGCGGTCCTGGAAAAAAACTCCAGTGACTTGCAGAAGCTCAAAATCTGGACGAGATGCCAGAAGTGGAATTTCCACCAGCATTCTATTTCTCTCAAAACCGAAAGCCCCTCTTGGCAATTTACAATTTTTTTGTCATAAAAATCAATACATTGATGCCCCAATTCTTTATTAATTTTAGGGGACGATGTTTACCTTCAATGCAGTGAATAAAAAACTGCCTGAGGTGGATGGATTCCATGGCGAGGGTTCTGCAAGATGCTTGGTAACACAAGATAGCTAGAGGTTAGTAGGGGGATTGCGGGCTAAGTTGGTCTAATAGTCAGCGGTCTGTAAGGGGTCATTTCAGCGGTGAACCTGTCTGCTTATAAGCCCGTCCATCACAGATGAAGCGATTGCCTTAATGAACTGATACCAGCTTTAAACAGCTCTTGTAGGCACAGGTCAACCACACATTGGGCTCTTCTTTGCCTTGTAATGTTATAGTCAGAATGTGGGGGAATGACATATTGAGCTTATCTACACATGCCCTATTCGGTATTCATGAGATTGCCACATGCAGGATGCAAAGGAATTTTACAATCAGGAGGAATGGAATTTCCCATTTTATTTGCTCAGAATGTTCCACTCAAGAAACCTGGGAATGTGTCAGAGTTTGAAAGTGGGGGAATGTGCGTTTGCAAGGGACGTGCAGGAATGTTGCATACAGGGTGGCAGAGAATATGAGACTCGAAATGACGTACTGGAATGATCAAGGATGCCATATTCACTTCAGGATGAAATGTCTCAGTAAACATGGTTGTGAATATTATATTCTGGGTGGGAATTATACTTTTAGGATGTATGGCAATTGTGGTGTTACGCTCTAGTTGTTGCACGTCACGCCGTGACGTGACGTGCTGGCGGCCATCTTGGTGGCTGCGCGCGCATAGCGCATTGGAGGCGCGAAAGCCGAGACGAACGGCAGATCGGCTCGGCGCTCTTCAGGGTAATATAAGTTAATAAACAGGATTGACCTCAAGCAAGTGTGGAGTCTTTATTGGAGAAAGGCTATACATTACAATAGCGACGAGGACGGGACCCTGAACCCCTGCGTGCACCATATGGAAAAGGAAGATAACAAATAAGGAAAATACACCGAGGGAAACATCAGTGATACCGGTGAACAGAAGATCTCCAGCAGGATGCAGGACAATGGCGCCAGGCAACCGAGAGAAGCACGCGGTCGAGGGGAGACCAACAAAGCTACCACACGAGGTACCCTACCCTAAAGAGCGTGGCAGAGCCCGAACCCACCCTGGAGGGAAAGGACAATCACGCAAGGGGGGAGTGAACACACCCTAGCGAAATAAGCGTACAGCGCCAAATTACACTGCGAACCATAAAACAGGGTGAACCGCGCTGGCGGCCTTAAGAAAGGGCGAGGGGGACCACACAGAGAGTCCCCAATCACAGACTGGTAAACAAGAGAAAGACAATACACCAGGCAGTCCCAGAAGCCAAGGGGATACACCACCCACGATCAAAAGTGAGAAGATGAGCGCGCAAGCGGGCTATGCGACAGCGCCAGTGCAATTCTTGCCAAGACCAGGAGAACCACTAATGAAGTGGGAGGACTGGAGGGAGTACATTGACAACTTCATAAGGGTTTTAGAAGATGAAAACGAGGAACAGTTCAACCCCAAGAGGAAAAAGCGCATCCTACTACTCAACCTAGGCCCGGAAGGACTCAGAATTTACAAGAGCCTGGTGCCTAAACAAAGAGGAAACGCGGATGATGATGTGTATGCCCACGCCATTGATGACCTGAACGAGCATTACAGGCCGGCAGTGTGTGTATCAGTAGACAGGTTCAATTTCCAGCAGAGGAAACAACGCCCGGGAGAGATGGTAGGGGAATCCATGGCGGCCCTGAAGAAACTGGCGACCACTTGCAAATATGGCACATGGGAAGAAGAGTTCATCAAGGATCAGGTTGTGATGTACACCACGAGCACTGCAGTGCAGGACAAGCTGTGGGCCAGCGGGGACACCACACTGAAGGAGGTGATGGTGATAGTTAAGAGGGCAGAGCTGGCGCGCAGGTGCGCGGAAGGAACAAAGAAGGAGATGGCGCCCAGCACCATGGTAAATAAAGTAGACGAAGAAGAGCCCCGCAGAGACTACAAGTACAAGGGGTCGTCGGCAAAGGGACCCAACAAATGGCAAGGCAACCCAGGCCCGCCAGGAAAACAGACGGGGAGCAATAAAAATTCATGCTACAGATGCGGGAGCTGGTTCCACGAGGCGCACGACAGGAAGTGCCCAGCGTTCCGCGCCAAATGCATGTACTGCGGCATAGTGGGCCACTATGAGAAGGTATGTCGGAGGAAGTCCTCGAAAGGCATGGTAAAATACATAGGCCAAGAGTCCGAAGAACAGGAAGAAGGCACAGAGGAGGACGTCGTCACGGTACTGTGTATCTATGACCAAGTATTGAGTGTGGATGGCAGAAGAACGACGAAACCGGTAATGGAAATGACGATAGGCGGAGTACCGATAAGTGTGGTGGCCGACACGGGCTCACCTTACACCATTGTCCAGAGAGCGGTGTGGAATGAAATTTTCGCGCCACATCTAGGCCCAGAGCTGGAGAAGCTGGATATCTGCCCAGTCACATACAATGGGGACCGTATACCTATGGCAGGAATCAGACCATTGAAATTTGAGTTCAGAGGCCGTTCCGCCTTCTGCAAGCTTCACATATCGGAGAGAGGGCCCTCAGTGCTAGGGTGGCTAGACCAAGGCGACCTGGGCATTAAGTTGGATCCAGGAGGCAAGGAACAGATACTGCTCACTGAACTGGAAACCTGGCCAGATCTGGACAAATGGAAGAGAGAGTACCCCAAAGTATTCAGAGGCACGGTAGGAAGGATGGAGAAATTCTCACACAAGATAATCCTAAAGGAGGAAGCCGTACCAGTCGCCCATAAGGTGAGAAATGTGCCTTTGGCAGTGAGAGACGCAGTCCAGTAAGAACTACAGGACTTAGAAAAAAAGGGGATCATCGAACCCATCACGTGCGCGGAGTGGCTGGCGCCATTGGTGGTAGTTATGAAACCCAGTGGGAAGGTCAGGCTCTGTGTTGACCTACGCGAATTGAACAAAAACATTGTGGTGGAGAAGTTCCCCTTACCTAGAATTGAAGAAATGCCGGCCAAGACTAGAGGAATCAAGTGGTACTCCACCATAGACTTGACCTCAGCCTACCATCAGATTGCACTACACCCAGAGAGCCGCAAATTAACATCGTTCATCACCCCATTCGGATGCTATCAGTTCCGCCGCATGCCGTTCAGGCTAGCCCCGGCGGCTGCGGTGTTCCAGAAACTGATGCACCAACTGTTTAAAGACATGGACGGCATCCAGTATTTTCAGGACGACATCCTGGTAATGGGGCGAGACAAACCAGACCACGATGTGAAACTCAGCAAAGTACTGAAGATCCTAGATAGTAAGGGCCTCACAGCAGAATGGGCCAAGTGCCGGATAGGCATGGAGTCGGTAACCTACCTAGGACACGAAATCGGAGTGCAGAGAATGTAAAGGCAATTTGTGAAGCACCGCCGCCCACCAGCAAAGAGGAGGTCAGGTCGTTCTTAGGCATGGCGGAATACTACAGTATATTTGTGCAGCACTTCGCCTCCAAGACGCATAAACATGAGGCAGCTGACGAGAGATAGTACTGAGTTCCGTTGGACGGATGAGACACAAAGTGAATTTGAAGTCATCAAAAGGGAGGTAGTAGGAGCAGTACCACTCCAAGGATACGATCCCCAGGGAAAGACTGTGCTTATCACCGATGCCAACGACAAGGGGCTGGGTGCTGTACTTATGCAGGACCGAGGACAAGAAAAGATGGAGATACTCAGCTTTGCATCCCGCACTCTGAGTGAAACGGAAAAGAAATACAGCGTAATAGAAAAAGAGATGCTGGCAGTCGTGTGGGCAATGACAAGATTCAGGCAATTTCTGTGGGGCACACGGTTCCAGTTGAAAACTGATCATAAGCCCTTATTGAAAGTACTAACATCCAGCGGACATGCCAGTGTCACGCCCAGGATTTCAAAAATGACCCTAAAACTACTAGAATTCAGATACGATGTAGAGTACATCCCAGGCAGCAGGAACAGAGTGGCAGACTACTTAAGCAGGGCGGGGGCAATGGAACAGAGTGAGGAAGACCAAGCAGGAATGGATGAACTAGTAGCACTCACGGAGGACCAAGAAAGTGTAATCGGGAATCAGGAGTGGAAAGAAGCGTATGATGTGGACAAACCATAAAAGATGTGAAATTATACATCACAAAGGGATGGCCGGACAAAAGACAGACCAGTGAGGACCTCAAGCCATACTACGTGATCAGGGAGGAATTGTCGATGGACGACCAAGGAGTGTTCGTGTACAGGGGAGAGAAAGTTATCTTCCCGGAAAACATCATCCCCAAGTTACTAAGCATGCTCCACGAAGGACATTTGGGGATAGGAAAAATGAAGTTGAGGACCAAACAAAACTATTGGTGGCCAGGAATGGACGTACGAGCCGAAAGACACGCCAGGGACTGCGTACAGTGCCAAGGGGCAGATAAGACACTAAAACTGCTACGCCCGGCAATAGGAAAATTTGACCCCCCGCAGAATCCGTGGGAAGAGTTGTTGGTGGATATCCTGGGCCCGATCCTGGACGAACAAGGAGTGCAAAAATACGTGTGCGTCCTCATGGATAGATACTCTACGTGGCCAGAGTTGAAAGTGGATGAAGCGATGGACACAGAGACCATAATAAAGTTCCTGTCTGACACCTTCGTGAGAGAGGGCATCCCCAAGTCCATCCTGAGTGACAATGGCCCCCAATTCAGGTCAGAAAAGTGGAGCAACTTCATGCAGAGAAATGGTATCCTAGCCAAACATACGTCCATCTACCATCCGGTCGGAAATGGACTAGTAGAGCGATTTAACAGAGTGGTGATGGGGTCGGTGCAGGCAGCTATCTCCAACAACAAAGACTGGGAAAGGGAGATATTGCACATGGTATGGGCGTACAGAATCACCCCCACAGGGACAGGATACAGCCCCTTCCAAATTCTGAGGGGTCGTGAACCATTCACTCGGGACAACCGCGTATGGAAGGAAAAAATAATAACGAGCAAGTGGTCCCCAGCAGTGGTGCGAGCCAATTTGGAAAAGGCCCAGGCCATCTACTCGAGACACTACAACAACTGCAGAAATGTGAAAGAGACAGACTTGGAAAGAGGAGAGTGGGTGCAAGTAAAGTTAGCCGCGCTACAAAGAAAGGGAGACAGCAAGTACAGCAAGCCCATGCAGGTCAAGGAAGTGTTGGGCAGAGAGGCTCTACTAAGCGATGGAAACGTGTGGTCCCAAGATCGCATGGCAAGGTGCAACAGAGTTCTACGATGGAACCAAAGCGGAGCCGATCTAGAAGACAAGGAGGAACGAAATGTGGAGCAGGAACAAGCAAGTGTGGAGCTGGATGTGAGAAGAGGAGAACAGCAGGAAGAGAGAACTGATGACGGCAGCCAGGGAGCTGCACGAGAAAGAGACATGAGGAGACGGGATGTAAGCGCGGATGCGCTTGGAAGCTAAGGAGCGGATGTAGAGACTCAGGAGAGGGAGACTCCGTCTACTCCGATGAGGCTGACCCGAAGGGGAAGAGCGGTGGTGAAACCGGCAAGGTTTCAAGACTTTGACATGAACGGCGGACTGTAAGTTAACTGTTCCATTGTTTGGAAAAAGGGGAGATATGTGGTGTTGCGCTCTAGTTGTTGCACGTCACGCCGTGACTTGACGTGCTGGCGGCCATCTTGGCGGCTGCGCGCGCATAACGCATTGGAGGCGCGAAAGCCGAGAGGAACGGCAGATCGACTCGGCGCTCTTTAGGGTAATATAAGTTAATAAACAGGATTGACCTCTAGCAAGTGTGGAGTCTTTATTGGAGAAAGGCTATACATTACAGCAATGTCACACATGAGGGTATGTGAAATTGGGCATCTCATGGAAGTCGCATCCAGGATTCAGGGGAATATCTCATTTACAATACTTTTAAGAATTCAAGATGTGTGCAAAAGACACATTCAGGAAGTGCACAGATGTTAATTTGAGGATGCATAAGAATGGCATATTTCGAATGTGTGTATGTGCATTATATTCAGTGTGCCTTGCATTGTCAAAATGCGAGACACATTCGCAATGACTTGCAATGCCACAGGTTGTGTATCTATGACTCAGATTTACTGCCTTGAACATTCAAATGTGTGAGCAATCGTGCCATTTTCTATCACAAAGTTTCCCGAAATTTCATATATTCTTTACAAACCTACACAAAAGTAATACAATTAGAGAAAATTGATGATTTTTTTTCCCCGAACCGAGCGAAGAACAGGTTGAGCAGAAATGCCTCCTTGAGACATTTTTCCTGTGAACAAGTCTCCCGCTGCATTCGTGCGAGAATGTTTCATGCTAGGTTCATGCATACTCTAAAAAGTTCACCCAAAAAATCTTTGGGGCATATTCATCAAGGTTCTGCGTTGCCTTTGCAAGGGGGCTTAAGAGAGATGTTAAACCTTCACTGAGATTTGTCATGCCACGCAAGGCAGGCCACCATGCGTGACCCTGCATGGCTTGATAAATCAAGTAACACAAGGCAGAGCAAATCGCTGCCTTGTGTTACTCTGCGGCAAGGAGGCGTTCCACGGGTGCAGCATGGATGATCCCACACATCCACTCATGGATTTTGGTGCATTCCCAGATTTCCCATTAGTGTGGACCTGGGAATGCATAAAAATGCTACTCTTCCCAAGTGAGGAGTAATGAGGAGAAATATCTTTATTTCTCCTTGTTTTTTCTCTTTCTACACGTTGAAAGAGGAGAATGCTTCTCAGGATTATTTTTGTGCAGGCCTTCCTGCACAAAAACAATCCTGCCTACAATATAGGCACCATTGCACCATGACGTAAGGGTGCCTGCATTGGCGCTAGGCATCCAAAGGTGTGCTAGTGCTAGGAAAGGACAGAAATGCACCGTATAATGCTAAATCCAGCACATTCGTGCATTTCCCTTTCACACAGTGCAGTGCGGCAAGGTGGTTTGCAGCATTGCACTGCATGGAAGATTGATAAATATATCCCTTTAATATGTAATTTAAAGATGTCTTGAATTTTATGAAGTGCAAAATTCAAGACTTTTGGGAGTCATGCAATCATATTTCAAAATCTCGCACACCGCTTGTCATTACACATGGATGCAGTACTGTATCACCCATATTAATTTGTGGAAAGTTCATATTGACTTTCAGTGTTGCTCAAATAGTGCATGACGTGATGATGTATGCACCTGACAGGTATACCCTGGCAATATTTTTGGCGCTGCCCCATAACTTGTAAATATGGGGCATCGTCAAAAAGCAATGGGCGTTACGGCGGAACACCACTGTAAAACCCATTGCACACCTGTTGGACTTGGCCCTTTTTGCAGGGCCATCCCTGAACCTTTTGCCTTCCTCCTGTATTTTGTCTGACATGTTTTATGACTCTGGGCACTTTACCACTGTTGATCAGTGATAAAATGCATACGCTCTCCCTATTATAAATTGATGTATGGATTGGTGACTCTGTGATTGACTGATTTGGTTTACTTGTCAGACCCTAGTACAGTGCACTGAGTGGGCACAGAGCTTGTAAATCAAATGCTGCATGTGGGCTTGCAGCACTGGTTGTGCCACCCACAGAAGCAGGCTGTAAAATTGTGTCTCAGTTCTGCCATTACAGAGCCTGAGTGCAGTCTGGTACTGCCAAGCAGACTGGGCAAGTGCACCCAATTGCATGTCCCTAAACCTTCCCTTTTCTGCATGTTAGTCGCCCCTATGGTAGGCCCATGGGCAAGGTCCATTGTAGGTAAAAAGTAGGACAAGCCCTGATGTGTGTGGCAGGTCCTAATAGTGAATTACAGCCATTTTTGTTTGTTCCCCATAGACCAGTATGGGCAGTTTGATTATACCATCTTATAATCCTAACTGACTCAGGGAACTAGGCAGGAATTCGAGTTTCGTAAGCCTGAACTCAAAATGATAACATACATCTTTTAGTGAAGTTAGCTTTTGCATTCTGTGTTTGAAAATACTGCTTTTAGAAAGTAGGTATTTTCTTGCCTAACTATCCAAGACTGCTGGGTTGTGTATTCCTTGTCTGGAGTTTGAGTGACAGGGGCTGGGAGATTCCAGAAGACAGGGTGAGTCAGCACAGGGCTGAATAGAGAGATCTGCTTGTAGATGGGTGGGAGGAGTTGCACCTGGGACCTGAATAGGGCTGTGCATTCCCTCAACAATGCTGGCTCCACCTCCTGTGGTGCATCTGATGTTCCTGGCCTACACTGTGAAAGGAAAGAAGGAGTCATGTAGACAGAATGCTCCAGGACTGACCAGAACTGCTTTGGACTAGGCAAAGACCTCTCTGCCTTCAGAGAACAAAGATAATTTGAGTATAAAAGGGGGACCCAGACCCCAGAATGTCAGATTACTTTGGGAAACAAGAAGAACCTTTGCTGAGGAGAGGAACCAGAGAATCTGGGGAGGAGACTATCCTTAAGCTGAGGGCTGTTTGGGGGATTGGCCTGCAGTGGTTGCCTGACTGCCAAAGAAAGGAGAAAGGAACTTTGTGCTACTTTCAAATCAATGTGTAAAGGATCTCCAATGGCTTGAGATAGAGCTTGCCTCCTACTGAAGTCTCAGGGACAACAGACTTCACCAACAAGCTCCCCTGCCTTCCCTTGCTGGGAATTAAAGTGCCTGCAGTTGAGCTGGGCCTTCTGAGAGACTGCGTGTTGCTGGGAACTGGAAGCGCAACTCAAGACGAAGAAGCGTGTCACTGCCGCAGCTGTTGTCGTTGCATCACCGGAGAAGAGTGTCACCGTCGCAACAGACGCCGTCGCATCACTGGAGAAGCGTACCGCCGCTGCCTCCATCGCATCACCCGAAGCACCTCGCATCACTGGAGAAGAGTGTCGCCATCGCAGCAGATGCCATCGCATCCTAGGAGAAAAGTGTCGCTGCCGCAACCACTGTCGTTGAATCACTGATAAAGCGTACCGCCGCTGTCACATCGCATCACCGAGGTGCCCAACAGCCCTGGAGAAAAGTTTTGCCGTCGCAGCAGATGCCATCGCATCACCCGAGAAGTGTGTCGGAGGGCCTACCGCGGCTCAGAAGGTTTGTTGAGCCGCGGCGCGGCCATCGGGCAAGCACGCATTGTTGTTGAATCAGGAAGAGGACGCCATTTTGTTTCATTCCACCAAATCTTCATCGCATCACGGTGCTGCTGGTCGCTTCGCCACAGAAGCATAGTAAGAAACCGACGCATCACCTCCCCACGCTGAGAAAAAACAACGGCTCACCGTGCCCTACGCAGCAGTAGGGATCCGACGCATCAACATTCTTGCGTGTAAGGAACCGAGGCATCACCTTCCCTGAAACACTTTCGTTGTTTAGCATTACGCATCTTAAGGTACATTAAACTTAAAGTGTTGCACTTACCATCTAAGAGAACCAAGCTATTCCTACCATTTTTAAAGTACAGTATTGTGGATTTTTGTCTTTTGCGGTCTTGTGTTAAACCATATAAAGAATACTTATTTTTTATATAAAACCTGTGTGGTGTCCATCTGTAGTGTTGTCACTGGATTACTGTATGTGTTCACAAATGCTTTACACACTGCCTCTGAGATAAGCCTGCCTGCTCGTACCAAGCTACCAAGGGGGTGAGCAGGGGTTATTTTAGGAGTGTACCCCCTTACCCTGAGTAGACGCAAGGGTCCCTATTTGGTCAAAGGTACCTATCTCTGCCAACGAAAGACCCCCAAATCTAACAACACCACTTTTCACCCTAAGTGCTGCAGTGAATAGGAACATTAATTACAAGACAGTGCTAAGCCACGTTAAGTGGCTTAACCACACTTTGTAAATAAAGTGAAGGAGTTAACGCCACCAGAACATTGAAAAAAATGACGTTCTAGTGTCATTAACTCCTTGTAACCATGTCTCTTTGTCTTACTGAGAGGTAGGGGTGGCTCCTCCATTAGGGCGAAGGAGGGTCTCCCCACTGCTTTCTGATGCAGAAACATAGAATTACATTTTAATAACATTTTATGTGTCTGCTCCTCATGCTGCGAGAAAGCAGAAGGTAGAGTATGCCTGGTTGGGGGGGGGGGCGGGTCTGAAAGGAGTGGCTTGCACCACTCTGAGTACACTGACTGTTTGGTCGGCCTTCTGGGGCCGACCATAGCAGTCATGCACACTTTATCTACAAAGAGAAAATGGTCTCCCTACAGGCGCCCAGCTGACTGCTGTCTGTACCAATCACAATGCTGCCATTGCAGTGTTGTGATTGGCTTACGGGAGGGGAGGGAGCATGCCTGTTCTTGTTCCTGTTGCTCTGCGGGACCCAGCCCAGGAGAAGAGGCGGTGCAGGACCGGGTTAGGCAAGTTTTATTTTGTCTTTTAACCCCACCCTTTTCCCCCTGCACAAACCCCGTGCTCCCCAGTGAATATTGCGAGCCGCGACTGCTCAGAGGAATGCAGCCTACTGACTTATTCATGTAAAGTTCCTCTGGGATATGCCAACCAGACGATTGCACTAACATGTCATGTGAGTGTTGTGCGAGTGCAGCCATAGTGGATATATGGCACTTGTTTACAACAGGACTCTGTGTGTAGTGAGAGTATGCTTGCTGTGGCTATTGGGGGTCATCTTGCATGGCCCCTTGTTTAGCATAGCATAAGATGGAATTTGAAATATAGCTTCCCCACACCGTGGAAGCCTATTGCCTACATTCCTGTGACTGGCGTCTCAGGCTCTGACATTATGAAGAATGGAGACAGCGCTATCTTTGAAAACTCCATGCTGTCCTTACAGCAATTGAATATATACTAGTCTAACCGCTGCACTCCCATTTGGTGGGTAATAGGAGAAAGAGGGAGAGTCAGCAGAGTCTCTTGTTAAAAGTGAGCATGTTTCTAGGTAGCGCCTGACCTTTTGTTTGTTTCTGATTCCCACTTCAGTAAGGCTGATGACAGCCAGGTGCAGAATTACACTTCCTTGTGCTTTTGTTTTGGATACTGCTGCTCGAAGCCAGCATCATCACTGCTTGCTGTGAGAGACAACATCTTCCAAAAAAAGATGTTTCTGAGCAACAGCCATTAAATTACATTTGAAAGGGACACCTTAAAACTGGTTCACTAAGCATAGACTATGGTGCCACATTTCCTGTCTGGAAAATGATTATACAAGTGGAACCCAAACAAATCACTTTTATTAGCTTTAACTTCTTCAAATATGGTGATTTTACTATTCCACCCAATTGTCTGACCACCTAGGTTAACCCAATCGCATTTTGCACATGCATAGATCAAAACAACCACATCTTGCTTTAAAGGGCGGATTATTCAAAGGAACAGATTCATAAAGAGCTGGGTTTTTATTGCTCATCATGGATATCTGGTTCCATGAACAGAAAAGTACTTTGCACACACAAACACAGAGGTGCACACTAGCTGGCTTTGAGCATGAAATTTCCTTGTTTGCGAACTCCCATGTGTGCATAATGCAACGGTGTAAGAAATTGGGTTGTTGGTTGAGGGGAGGGTGATCCCTTCTCAAGCAACAGCCACAATCCTTGTCAGGGCGAACCACCAAAAAAACACACTAAATTAGTCTGTGCTTATCCCCCTGTGATCTTGGAACAATAGCAGTCAGGCTTAACTTAGTGGCACCATGAAAAGTATTTGTGTTGCACTTAAAAATTGATATACAACACAAGAAAGATCCCAACTAATTTAGAAAAATTGAGTGGAATGTAATATATTATTTGACACCAAAATGATATAAATTCAGTCAGTAGCACTGGAGGTATAAAGTTTGAAAATTTAAAGTGAAAAATAGTGCTTAAAAAAATCAAAGCACCAACCGTGGACTTCTAGTTACGCGAGACAGGAGCAAAGTCGAAAGATATGTCTGAAGGCGATGGAGAATGGTTTGGATACACAAAGTGAATTGTGCCCAGTCTCTGCTTTCCTTCGGACTTAGAAGAAATTTTGTAAAATAAAACGCCTGAGAAGGTAAAGAAGTACAAGGCAACCAGCGGTGTCCGAGGAGAAGGTGTTGTCGCTAGGGAGCCGCTGGATGAAGTCACGGTGAAGATTTCTACATTCGGACTTTGCAGTTGAAAATCTGCAGGGGGATGAAGCAAAAGGCTGTAGCCAATGAGTGCTCCATGTGGATGGACACCCCTCTTACCCCTTTCATGAGTAGCCCCTGAACATGATTTCTTGGTAAAGTGAGGCCAATGGGCGATGCACCTAGGCTGGATCGGTATGCAGGTATGTCCTGGTCTCTTCTTGGTTCTCAGGGCACTTTTTGGCTGAACATTGTTTGTTCAATGTTTGGATTTTGGCAATCCTTGCACCTTTAGCACCACTTCCAAGGTGGGCTTGGACTCACTCAGGCTGGATCTAGGTGCAGGGTTCAAAATGGTCGTGCCTTTTAAGTCTCTGAGGCTGTGATTAGGAGGCCAGCTAACTAGACCTTGGAGTCATTCTGGGTTCAAGTGGGAAAGGAAGGCTCAAGCAGCAGGGCAGTCCTCTCAGGTCACAGGCAGGTTTCAGCCTACAGGGCAGTCCTTTTGGGCAGCTAGGAATTCCTTTGAAGTACACAGCAGGCCACATACAGTGGGGCAGTCCTCCACAGGTCGAGAATTGAACTGAAAAGTGGGTCTGACAGTTCTACATTTTTATCTGGTGCCAGCTTTGAAGTTGAAGAAATGTGTAGAGTGTAACCCCCACAGATTGTGTTGGAATTTCCTTCCTCCGTGCCCTGGTCCTAAGATGTCTGGTGGCACAAAAGGCTAGTGTGAAGTTCATTTTGTGTGGGCTGAGGCTGTATCTCTAAATGTAAGTGAGGCTGTGCCCAGCTCTGCACCTTCCATCTTGTCAGGATGGCCCATCCTGCTAAAGTCCAGTCCTCCTTTTGTGTAACTGTCTGAAGGTAGGCCGCTAAAGGCCAACTACGAACTACACCTAGAAATGTGACTCAAGAGCGAGGCTGCAGGCACCGGATGGTTAGGACAAGAACATTCCTTTTCAAAGTAACATTTACAGAATTGTGACTTAAAATCCAACTTTACCATTACAGAAGATTTTAAATGATAATTTCCTAGACACCAAACAGAATATTTTTACATGTTCCGAAAAATAGGTTACCTCTTATTAAATGTAATAGGGTAGCCCAATATTGGCCGGTGTGACAAGTAGGGCTCACACTAGGGAAAAAACAAATCTGTGAGTTTTTCACTACCAGGACATGTAAAACTTTTTTGTTAACACTTTATTTTTCTAATAAAGAATATGAATCACATTGCATTGCCAATAATCACTTTTCAAACAAAGCATGTTGTTCCTGACAGTTTCATAACAATAGCGGTTTCGATAGATGTCTGTACAGTGGTCACGTATGTTACTTCACCCTGCCCCCAACACGCCCCTCCACCCCCTCCCTCAATCCCGTTCCAAAATGTTAGACATTACAGCCAGCTGTTCATCTCAAGGAAAGCTATTTGACTGTGTATCCCCCGGAGTATTATGTACGGAAAGAACCTCCAGGGCTTAATAAACTTCCCCTCAGCCCACTCCCTCTGACACTATGCCGTTGTCTGCCTGCGTATTGGAAGCCTTCTTAGCGGCGTCTAAATAGGTCCTCAGCGGCCCCCATATGTTTTTGGGACATGATGTCGATGGCATAAGACTGGCAAATGTCTCAGCATTGGTGATGCAATATACTAAACTACTTAGCCAGTCTTGTAACTTAGGAGCAGTTTTCCTGACCCAATGGATGGCAACTTCCTTTTTAGCCAGAAGTAGTTCCAACAATGCTAGTCTCCTTACTTTTTTGAGATCTGAACCGTGTATCCTAAAAGTGCAATTTCAGGGAGAGGATCAAGTGGAAGGCCGATCATTTTCCCTAGCGTCCCGTGTACAGCCAACCAGTAGGTCTGCATGCGGGGGCAGGACCACGCCAGATGCAGGAAGTCGGCGTGTGGGGCAGTGCATTTTAAGCATGTGTGAGGCCTGGAGGCATCTATCCTATGCGTCATGGCTATTGTAAAGTAGGTGCATCGAAGAAATGTAAAATGCAGCAGCTTATGGCGCTGTTGAGTGAAATTTCCTTGGTGGCTTCGCAACATTTTACCCATTGCTCGTCCGTTATGGGCCCCCCTGTGTCTGCTTCCCAGGCATGTCTAAATTTGGAGTTGCGAATAAACAAAGTAGAATCCACTCAGAGTGGTAGTGGTCCCTAAAAGTGATGGGGAACACACAGTGTTGTTTAAATGCCCCTCACACACCAACAGGCCCCTTGGTGTCATGCTTCATCATCGGGGCCTTCGCACCCCTCTACGGGATGCGGCGTGCTACGACTCACGACTACGCAGGAGCACTAAGTAGTGAACTATGTGAGGGGGTGTGTTGCTAAAGTAAAAGTGAGTGAGGTGAGGTGAAAGTGAGTAATTAAAAAATACCTGGCACGTAGGTGAAAAATAATTTTATTAAATCCTCGGCTGGTATTATTAAAAAAGAGTGCAGAGTGGGGTTGTAAATATACGTGTTAGGGTATTACAACCACCTCAAAGTGTCAACATGTTTCGGAGCGCGAGGGCTCCTTCTTCAGGACAAGGATAAGCACATATCCTCACCTTACTCACATGTAGATGTAAAAGTGTTTAAAAAGAATTACAACAATGTGTAATGTACCTAACAATGTTTATATATAGGTGGGTTCAGTTGCGCCCAATTGGCGTTTGATGAAAACCTGTAAAAAGAAAGCACAATAAACACAATGGTCTATAGTTCACAAACTAAGGGAAAAGAACTGATTCTCTTAGTGCAAAGGGGTGAACCCAAAATAAGGGTCAAAAAGACCCTGTAAAAATAAAAATAAAAATAAAATGGACAAACACAGCAACATAAAGACATACAATCACAGTGTGGAAATTCTCTCTACTCAGGTGGAAAGAGAGGGAAACAGGTAGAAAGGCTTACTTATAGTTCTCAAACTCATACCCTCATGAGCCTATGCGTGTTATTGGGGGATCCTTCCATACTGCTCAGTAAAGCAACCTAAAAAATATTAATTTGTGGGATTTAGTTTGTTGTAGGCACAAACTATCTAAAGCACCAAAGTTGTACTTGTTGTCATGACCCAACTCACGGTTACTGCAAAAGCTAATCGCCTGCCTTCCCCTCAACGCTGCTCCGATGAAGTGAGCGTTGGTTGCGCCGGTATCCTTTTTATACTCTCCTAATTGGTAATTAGTTGGGGGAAATTGAATAATAAGACTCCGAAAATGCCCAAATACGGAGTCTTTTAGCATAGAGATCCGGAATTGCGCGCCCGGCTTGAGTCAAGAGTCAGTACGAGCCGCGCATGCGTGCATCGAACTGTGCCACTGTTATAAATGCGCATGCGCGAAGGCGAGTGAAGGCGCGCTTGCGCGAAACACTAGCACTGATGGAAAGCGCGATGTAAACGCGCATGTGCACAGCTAAAGCACTGATCGGAAGCGCTGTTTAAGAATCATTCCCAAGTTGGTGTCTATGATAAACGGACAGTGTAACAGGCTGGGAATGCATGTTGGTTTAAATTAATGTCAGGCGTATCTGGACACTTGAGGTTAAAAATTGAACAGGAAGCCTATTAATAGTGTAATCATTTTTAACAAAAATGTGATGTTGATAGAGACACATCATAGAGGTTAACTCGACCTTCAAGGAACATCAGTGATTGTTATGACGGCCCAATTGGCTAGGACCATCCCATATATAGCAGAGATACAGTGTTTATAAGAGGTGGCCTGATGCAATTCATCTTAGCAGATTCCAAGGAATGAAGTCATTGAGGCCGGCAGTATCGGTCCCTAGACGGAACACCCACCGTTGTTCTTTTTCCAGAAGACCTGCCTCAGAAGGCAACTGTTCGATCACTGTCCACTGTAACTCATTGACGCAGTGTTGATGTTCAATAAAGTGGGCTGACATTTTTGTTATTAGTTTCTTGCACCTAATGTTGCTTTTATGCTCATTAAGTCTTATTTTCACTGGTCTTGTTGTCATTCCCACATATTCTTTTCCGCATGGACATGTGATCAAATATACAACATTCTTGCTGTTGCAGTTGGTAAATGTACGTTGTTACCAGTTAGTTCCATTGGAAAAAGTAAGAGTTTGGCTTTTTTTGGTGAGGTGGCAATTATTGCAGTTGCCACACGGATGGTGGCCCTGTACCCCCTGCAGTCTTGGCTGTTTTTCTTTGATAGGAGGGGGTCTTGTATGGACAAGCATGTCTCTCAAGTTCCTACCCCTTCTGTGTGCAAACAGTGGTTTCTCCAGTGATGGAGTACCACTTGTTAATATACGCCAATGTTTGTTGACCAGTTTTGTAACCTGGTTGGTTACTGGGCTATATGTGGTAACACATACTGTTCTATCCGCTTGGTTGTCTCTCTGTGGGTTATCCTCCAAGAGGGCCTCTCGGTTGTTGTTTCTAGCTCTTTTCATAGCTTTCTGGATCACCTGGTCGGGATACTTTCTATGTCTCAGTTTCATGCTGAGATCCTTTGCCTGAGTTTTGTATTTTGCAATGTCGCTACAGTTCCGACGCAGGCGGAGGAACTGTCCATACGGTAAGTTCTCCCTCAGATGACGTGGATGAAAACTGTCAAATCTGAGGAGGCAGTTCTTGGCCGTCGGTTTGAAATGGGTCTCCGTCTTCAAGACGCCTGCCTCATGATAAATGTTCAAGTCCAAGAAAACCATGGTACTGTTTGACATTTGGTGGGTGAATTTAAGGAATGCATTCTGGTTGTTAAGCCAATGCATGAACTCAGAAATCGAGTTCTCATCTCCTTCCCAGATAACCAAAATATCGTCAATATATCTTCGCCATGTAAGGATCCTCCCCCTATAGGGGTTGTTGGAGTGTAGGATCTTGGAAGATTCCAGGTGATGGACATAGAGTCCCGCCAGGCTAGGGGCAAAAGTGCTGCCCATGCTGGTCCCGTGGCTCTGCCAAAACAGAGTACCCTCATACTCAAAAAAGTTTTTTGTGAGCGCTAGTGAGATACACTCCATCACTGCACTACTGTTATGCTCCTCTGGCTCCTCAGGATCGGCGTGATGCTATAAGGGTTCCACTTCCCGATCGTTCCGAACTCACTATGAATGCCACTGAGTTACGGTCGGATCAGACAGGGGACAAAGGACGGGATAGGGACAGCAGGGACAAAGGATCTGTAAGACACAAGCATACAACAAGTTAGTAACCCATTCGACTTCACCCTTTCATATCTACTCTCATTTGCTCCCGCTATTAGCAAGTACCTTGACGGCAGATCCTCTGCACCCAACACCTCTGAAAGAACGCACGTTCGTGCAAAGAATACCAGCCTGCAAATAATACTGATTACTTCATCAGTCCCAATTGTTTATCCCTCCTAAATGTTATGGAACTCAAAAGCTCTAAAGTATAGCTGCTATATCTGGGCCCTACTGGCCTCCCCCTCTTAGTACTTGCGTGTGCCTCAGTAATCCGAGATTCCTTGAAAAGGTCTTTGCCCATTAACTCATTGGCGCTCCTCCTCTCTGGGGATCAACACGCATTTCCAGGGGTGAAGACTTGTCCTAATTCCAAGCGCTCCTCCTCTCCAGGGGATCAACACGCTTTTGGTAGATCAGTAAAAATGCCAGAAACCAAAAGTAACACACAGTAACTCTCCGTTAAATCTTCACGGAGCGCTCTTCCAATTGCAGTTTATCCGCTCCGTTATCCATTCAGCACAATCTGACTCCCTGCAGCCGCACGGTAAATCGTCTGAACGCCAAGGCTGGAGCACTCGTCCTCGGCAAAGTCACGGAGAGCAGAGCAGCCGCTCTCTCTCCTATGGACGCTGAATTCACTTCGCAGAAGTACCGCGGCCCCTGACCTCTAACGCTGCTCACCACGGAAGCGAGCGACTTCAGGGGGACGCGCAGATGATTCTCCCGTTAGCACACACGGGGATTCCAAAGGTCGGCGCCTCCTCGCCGACTAGCTGAATTCAAGTATTCAAATATTCAAAATTACGCGCGCAGGTTGGTGCACACGTCTCCTTCATATAACCTCCTCCTTCCCTAGGCATTCTGGGACTCGTAGTCCTCAGTTGTTTTCGTCCTTCTTTACTTCCTAGGCAGGCGCCTCAGCTGGATCCCAACAACTACGAGGAGTATGATATTTCCAGTTGGTAGAATGGAGTACTTCTTCGATAATTTGTAAAGTCTCATCATGTGGGAGGCTCGTGTAGAGACTCTCCACATCAAGGCTTAGGAGCATCTGAGAGGTTGGATCGAAAGTCTGATTTTGTAACAGTTGTAGTACCGCTTTTGCATCTCTCAGATATGTGTCAGTGGCCTGTACGAGAGGTCTCAGAAAGGCATCTGCGAACTTGGACAATGGTTCCAAGATAGATGAAATACCGGACACAATCGGGCGTCCTGGTGGATTCTCGAGGTTCTTATGCACTTTCGGTATAGTGTAGAAATATGGAATGCGGGGATTTTTTTGAACCAAGAATTCTGATTCTTTTTTGGTTACCCAGTCATGTGCAAGAGCCTCCTCAATCATACCACCAATTCGTACCCGTAAGGACTCAGTAGGGGCTTCAGCTAGGACCTGAAAATTCCTACTGTCAGAGAGAAGTCTCCTGCACTCTCTGTCGTAGGCTGTGGTGGTTTGAATGACCACTGCTCCACCCTTGTCTGCAGGTTTTATGGTAAGGTTTTTATTTAGTCTCAATTCCTTTATTGCCTCATTCTCCATTCTGCTCATATTTTGGAACACCCTGTGCTTGCTTTCCAAACTTTTTAGTTCCTGCTTGACAGCTTTTTCAAAGGCCAACACCTCTACCGGAAGTTGGTTATCCAGTGGCGTGAAAGTTGACCTAGGTTTAAGACCTGTGTCTGAGTTCTCCAAAGAGGGTTCCTTATCTTTGAAAAAGGCCCTCAACTTAATAGTTCTCATAAAGTCCTGCATTTCCTTATGCAGTAGGAAAATGTCCGGTTTGTTGGTAGGGACATATCCCAGGCCTTTGTTGAGTACCTTTTGTTGCAACTCAGTGAGGGGCCATGGGGTTATGTTGATAACTAGGTCCCCCTCTTGCTCGTGGAAGCTTGATTCGCCGTCATGCTCCTCGTCAGGACCCGTGGGTCTGTCTCCTCTGTGGGTTGCCAGTTGACATTGTTGCCCTTCTTGTTTCTCCCCCTGCGGGATCCCTGGCCCAAGGATAAAAAAGGCTGAGCATTTTGGGGTGTATTGGTTTGTTCTGGAACCCAGTGGGGATACATTTGTCCCATTTGTGGAGGGACAAATTGATACTGTGGAAACTGAAAAGGGTTCTGATATGGATTGAATTGAGGTCCTTGGAAACCTCGCCAGCCTCTCTGGCGGGGGAATTGCGATCTTTGTTGTCGAAACCCTCCTCTTTGTTTCCTTTGCGGGAAACCTCCTGAATTAGTACTTGAAGTGCTACCATCAGAGTTCACACTATCCGTGTCACTTGTGTTATCTTTCATCACATAGTCTGCTCGTGTGTATGGGTAGGCTCTTTCAGGGGTAAACCGATCTTTATCTTTTTTAAATTTGTTAAATTTACTTTGTTTCAAAGTTGCCTCAAACTCTTTCATTTGTTGATTCATTTCTTCCAGACCTTTCTTTATGTCCGCTGGTGAAATGAAAGCTTTTAATTGAACTTCCAGTTTTTGGATCTCTACTTTAAGTTCCAAAGATTTTCTTTCGGCAGTTTGGACTATTAGCACCAGCCAATCCCTGGTGCAGTGCCACGAAATGAGTGACCAAGCTTTTTTAAAAACAAGGCCATCCTGGAAAATGAACGGTTCAGTTTTAACCAATAAACCCTGCGGGGCTATTTTGTTTCTTAAATATTCCCTCATCAAAAGGCCATGTAGGGCTGTTCTTATTTGGGTTTTTCGGGCATTCATCAGTTCGTCCCAGTCTGCTACCGCTGGGCCTGGGTCAGTGTTGCTAAGGCCCTCAAAGGGATTGACATATGCGAGAATTCGGTCAATGTCATCCTCACTGTCAATCCATGTTCATCCTCCATGGTGATGCTAGGAGGGTAGGAAGGTTCAGAGTGATATGATGTTTGTGCATGAAAAAATGTCTGTGTAAGTCCAAAAAGTGGATAAATAACAATGGGAAGGGGCTCCCACAGCTGCGCGCTGTCTATAACAAAGATCCCCCCTTTTGTTTACATCTAAATTTGGAGTTGTCCACTGGTTGCATTTTAGCACAAGCTTTGTACATTTTGGAAATGAGGTGTGTGTTATTTGGGTTCTCTAACACTAGAGTGAGTGGGGCAAAAGAGTCTGGCTCAACCAGGTACTTGGAGAGCGCAGCCCGCAGCGCGGATCTCATTCAGCTCATAAGAAAACGTATCATGAAGCTGCAGTCGGTGAACCTAGCATCTTCGTCTATCGAGAATATATGACCCCCCGGGAAGAGATCTCCCATCTTTCCAATGTCCAATGCAGACAGTGTATGCTGTACTAGCCACTCCCCAGTGATTGGGAACCATCTGGCATTAGGTAATGGCAGGGCGGAAGAAGGTACGCCTCCTCAGTTTTCCCCACGCCCAGGAAGTGGTGGACACTATCTGGATGTCGCGCCTGTCTCGCTGGAAGCCCACAGGTAGTACCTCGCACAATTTTTCTGGTAGTACCAGGTCCGCTGTGGCCGAAGAAACGGAATACGAGCATCTAGATGAAACCAAGCGAATGCATAGCAGCATTGCGCTACCCAATAATACAGTTGGAAATCCAGGACATTGAACCGGCCTCTGTCATACGGTAAGGTCAGTGTAAACCAGCGAACGTGTGGCCTTTTCCCCCCCCCAAACCAGACGGGTCATGAGCATTTGCAAAGTGTGAAAAAAGCCGTCCACGAGGGGTTTTGGGATAATGTTAAAGAGATATAAAAATTTGGGAAGGACCTCCATTTTTAATATAGCCACCTGGCCTGGCAGAGACAAGGGCAATCTCAGCCATCTATCGACCTGCTCCTCTAGGTTTTGAAAGGTCTGTCCATATTTTAGGTGTATGATTTGAGTGGTGTTCAGGTGAATATGTATCCCAAGATATTTCACCGAATTGTGGCACGATTCGAGTGGGAATTCGCAGTCCCATTGGACTGTGCTCGCGATTAGCGGGAATATGATGGATTTGTGCCAGTTTATGCCCAGTCCCGAGAATCTACCAAAACTGATGATTTCCTGGATAAGAGGCGTCAGGTTGAGGTATGGTTCCTGGACATAAAGGATGGTGTTGTTTGCATATAGGGAAGCAAGGAGTGGGCCCGTATTAAACTGCAGTCCTCTGTGTAAGTGGCGCTCTTGAAAATACCTGATTAGTGGGTCCATTGCAAGGATGAATAAAAGCGGGGACAAGGGGCAGCCCTGCCTAGTCCCCCGATAGAGTCAAAATGGTCTGGACAGGGTGCCATTCAAACGGAGGCGTGCCGAGGGGCTACTATAAAGCAGGGAGACTGTGGCAATGAAGCCATAAGGCAGTCCCATGCGCTGCATCACTTCAATGAGGAAAGGCCATTCAAGAGAATCAAACGCTTTCTCTGCATCGAGTAATACTGCCACCACTGGAATGTCAGGCTGTATTCTGTGTAACACCACAAACAGCGTACGGAGATTTAAGGATGTCGAGTGTCAGGGAACAAAGCCGGATTGTACCGGGGAAATGATATACTCCATCAGTTGTGACAATCTGTTTGCGAGTACTTTCCCCAAGATTTTATAGTCCAGATTTAATAAGGACAGCAGCCAATATAAGCCGCATTGTTTGTGATCTTTGCTGGGTTTCGGAACAAGTATTATTACGGCTTTATGCAGTGTTGGAGGGAGAATGTGTTTCTCTAATGCTTCTGCATTGACCTCAATTAGCTGAGGGGCCAGAAGGTCCTTGAATTTCTTATAAAAGTCACATGTGAAACCATCCAGCCCCGGAGCACTAGAGCCCCGCAAGGTGTCTAGGGCCAGGGTGACATCGGCAACTTATATTGGTTCCGCCATAAAGTCTAGCATGTATTTTTCCAAATACACCAGCGCTATTTCATCTATGTATGCAGTCTGGGCCGTGCCGTCACGTTCCACCCTGGAAGAGTACAGTGTGGTGTAATAATCCAGGAAATCATCCCGAATAGCAGATGCCGAGGTAAGAGTGGCACCAGTTGTAGAGTGCAGTTCGTATTGTAAGTTTTGCTGTAAGGCGGCCTCAGCCTTTGTGCCAACACCTTGCCTGGCCACTCCCCATCTCCATATCACCGAGGAGTGTGGTACTTTTCCAGGTACAGTATCTCTTGGTCGGCCGTGTCCCTATATTCAGACAAAAGGGTGAGTCTCTTCACCTGGTCATCTGGGTCAAGGGAGGTCGAGATTTGGGAGTCTAATGTGTGGTTATATCTCGTTCGATGAGGGCCATCGTGTTAAAGAGGTCCTTAAGTACTTCTGCCTGTTTGGAGATGCATACTCCTCTGATGACGGCCTTGAAGCCCTCCCATAATTGCACCATGGTGTCCACCGAGCCTGTATTGAGCTCAAAATAGTCCTCTATTGCGTCACGCACTTCTGCCTTGAACAAGTCATCCTGGAGGGCCCTACTTGGGAAACTCCATTGTCTATCATACCCTTCCGGATGTGGACATTTCAAATGTAAAGCTATTGGGGAGTGATCTGTATATGCGCTAGGGAGCGTAATGTGGAAGTCAAACCAATCCGTAACCATGGAAGAGATCAGCAAATAATCTAACCTGGACCAGGTGCTGTGTTGGCCAGAACAATGGGTGTATTTGGTGAGGGTGGGATTATGATGTCGCCAAATGTCAATCAGTGTATATTAATCACAGAGGTCCCTCAGGGTCCGCCTCACCCGCGGTTTAGTGTCAGGTGCGTTAGAAGTGCCATCAAGTGTGGGGTTTATTAATAAGTTGACGTCCCCTCCCAGAAGCAGCCCTTGAGGAGCGTGTTGTGAGATCCGGGCATTCAGGTCGTGAAAAAACTCAGGGACGTCTACGTTTGGAGCATACACGTTGATCAAGGTGACTTTGTGACCATGTAAGGTGCCCGTGACTATTACATACCTACCCACCGGGCCTTGGATTATATCTATAAGGTTGAAGGGGAGTCTCCTATGAATTAGTGTTGCAGTGCCTCTTGCATAGTTGCTATAATTAACTAAGAACGTATGTGTGCCCCAGCTAGCGCCAAAGCGAGCGGAATCTGTGGGGGGGGAGATGTGTCTCTTGTAAATATGCTATGTGGACCTTGTGTCGGAGAAGATAATGAATCACCTGTCTCCTCTTGCAGGTGTTGTTGAGGCCTCTGACATTCCAGGACATCTGGGTGATGGCCGAGGGCCCCTGTATGTTACCTAAAATTGTCATCTAAGCAAAGTACATGAACTCTCCTGTTAGAACTGCGGTGCATCTGAAACTTGGCCAGCAATGCTAAATTAAAGTGTGAACAACAACAAATGTAACATGCGGTACCTTCCCCTCCCCCCTCCACCCACCCACCTGCCTTCCAACCCCAAGGAGGCCATCCCTCAGCAAACATTCCCTCCTGGGTATCATAGAGACCACCGGGCTAGCAAATACGGTCAAAGAAGTGGGCCCCAAGGTGCTAATGAACCAACTCAGTGGATACACCGGGGGTGGCAGCAAGGGATCAAGCCAACCAATTGACATAACTTTAAAAAATACAAAATGGTATGATTTCCCCTATGGAAAACGTTGATAGTGCGACATCAATCAAAGTCATCACCCAGCGCCAGTGTTCGAAAAGAGCTCTGCACTTGCATCAGAGCCGCTGTGAGGTGGGGAAGCGAGTGCTCCCTCCATCGTGTTCTCCGTGCTCCACTGCTTATGTGTACGCAACATTCCTGTGCTTCCAATGGAGTGTTGAATATTCAGAATCTGACGCCAACGTTCACTTTGAGTCTCGCTGGATAGAGCATGCCATATTTGAGACCAAGGTAGTGTAGCGTATCCTTCACCTCCTGGAACTTACGGCGGGCCTCCTGGACCATTGGTGTAAAGTTTGGATAGAAGGACAGTTTTGACCATTGCCATTCAACTACACTGCGCTACCTTGCTTGTCGCAATGCAGTGTCTTGGTCTCTAAAGTTCAGAAGTTGTGCTATGATGGGTCTAGGGGGGAGGCCTAGGTTTGGCCTGGGGCCCAGTGATCTGTGGACCCTCCTTGCAGGTCGGGCCGCTCCACTCGCTGCACAGCACCTCTGCTGTGTCAGTGCCTCTCCCCCGCTGCCGCCGTACGTTCGCTGCTCCTCCCTTTAGTTCAGTGCCTGTTTGATTTCTCATCACTGCTGCCCACTTTTTCTTCTGTGCCCCTTCTGGTATTGTGATTGGTTTTTCTTCCTTACTGTATTTTGGTTTTCTCCACACTGCCTTCATTTACTGTGTGTCCCTGACCCCCCTTTTGCCGCCAGCACCCCCGCTCTGCCCCGTTTACGCTGCTGCGCAACAGTAGGGAAAGAGTTGCATAGCGTAGGGGTAATAATTACTATTCCCACTCAAGTGAGTGCAACAGTAGAGAAAGTGTTGGATAGCGTAGTAGTAAAAATTACTATTCCCACTTCAGTGAGTGCAACAGTAGGGAAAGCGTTGGATAGCGTAGGGATACAAATTACTATTCCTACTCCAGAGAGTGCAACAGTAGGGAAAGCGTTGGATAGCGTACAGATAAAAATTACTATTCCCACTCCAGTGAGTGCAACAGTAGGGAGAGCGTTGGATAGCGTAGGGGTAGAAATTACTTTTCCTACTCCAGAGAGTGCAACAGTAGGGAAAGCGTTGGATAGCGTAGGGGTAAAAATTACTATTGCCACTCCAGTGAGTGCAACAGTAGGGAAAGCGTTGGATAGCGTAGGGGTAAAAATTCCTATTCCTACTCCAGAGGGTGCAACAGTAGGGAAAGCGTTGGATAGCGTAGGGGTAAAATTTACTATTCCCACTCCAGTGAGTGCAACAGTAAGTAAAGCGTTGGATAGCGTAGGGGTAAAAATTACTATTCCCACTCCAGAGAGTGCAATAGTAGGGAAAGTAAATACCTCATATATAAATATAAATAACATAAATATTAATACCAATTACAAAATAATTAAAATATTTTACAATTTTATAAAATATTTTTTATTAATCAATTAAAATTACATATAAAAATTAACTAATAATAGAAATTACCTACTAATACTAATTATTTACCAATTACCAATAAATTAATTTACAATATAAAAATAAATAAAAATTAGACCCAAAAAAATATTTTAAAAATGTAATTACTTACAATTAAATTACTTCCCAAGCTATTCCCCTATAAACACACAACCCACTACAGAAGATAATGTAATAAAAGTAACATATTTATCAATTAATCAATTACAATAAATTACAAAATATATTTGAATTAATTACCAATTAATAACTAATTAACAATTAATTCTAAATAAATACCAATAAATAAAATAACATATTTAATTAATTAAAATTAAATCACTTTCCACCCTATTCCCCTATAAACCCACAACCCGCTACAGAAAATAAATTACTAAAATTAACATATTTATCAATTAATCAATTAAAATTAATTACCAATTATATTTTAATTAATTACCAATTATTAATAATTAATAATTAATTCTTAATAAATACCAATAAATAAAATAACATATTTAATTAATTATAATTAAATTACTTCCCACCCTATTCCCCTATAAACCCACAACCCGCAACAGAAAATAAATGACTAAAATGAACATATTTATCAATTAATCATTTATAATTAATTACCAATTATATTGTAATTAATTACCAATTAATAATTAATTAACAATGAATTCTAAATAAATAATACAACATTTTTTTTTAATTAATTATAATTAAATTACTTCCCACCCTATTCCCCTATAAACCCACAACCCGCTACAGAATTATTTTACACAAAAATTAAAAATTAATATTAACTTACCTTAAATTCGATATTTTTATTGTCTATATTCTGTCTAGTCGATATTATGTCCATTCTATATTTTTGATTCGATATTATGTCCATTCTATTCGATATTAAAATTTTCTAGTCGATATTTTGGTAGTCTATATTATGTCTAGTCAATATTATGTCTATTCTATATTTTTTACTCGATATTATGTCTAGTCGATAATAAAAACTCAATATTTTGATTATACCGTTCAAATGGTTGTACCGGAGTATCCCAGCTACAACAAGGTATTTTACCCCCCCCTCCAGGCAAATGACAATAGGGCCGTCTGCAACATCTTAAAGATGGAAACGTTCAGGTGCATAGGAATATTCACAAATAAGTATAATAATTTTGGCAAAATAGCCATTTGGGTCACCGCGATTCAGTCTGCAAGTGAGAAGGGCAGACGGACCCACCACTCAGCCTTTTCCGTGAGTCGTGTGATAGTGCGTCCATAATTCATTGAAATTACCTGTTCTGGGTCTCTGTGCAACCAAATCCCCAAATATTTCACAGGGTCTTGAGTCAAGGACAGGGGAAAGTCCAAGTCAATCTCACAAGTACCAGCTGTCAGGGGGAATACCGTCGACTTGGCCCAGTTTATCCCTCAGCCCGAGAATCCCTCGAATTTAACATATTTGCCTAGCAATGCAGGGAGGTAGGTTCTAGGCTCGTGGACAGACAAAAGCATGTCGTCCACATACAGCGAGACAACAAGTGGTCGTTGTCGGAAGTGTAGGGTGTTAGGATTTGGTTCAAGTCCCCTTTCAGTGACCATGGTCTGTCATCACATGATCTACCAGGACAGGGATATAGGTCAGTCCTACCTTTCTTTCCTTGCTTGATATTGCTAGTGTGTGGGTTTCTGGTTCCTGGTTCCTGAGATTGTTGGTTTTCGATTCCGTTTCCTCATGGGCTCGTGAGTGATTCTGGACCCCCTTCTGATTTGTATTTAGCCCTTTCTGTTCCCTCTTTTCCCTATTCCTTGCTTCCTGGTTTAGTTAGGTAGTTAGTTCCCTTCCGCCCCTTCCCCTCCCGTTTTTGCCAGTTCCCGTCATTTGATGCAATTGGGGGTTTGTTGGGGTTCCAACTCCCCCTTTGGAAAGCCTTTTGTTTTCACTTGTGATTGCCTCGGTGTTCTTTGGAGCATTCTGGAGACGCACTGTCAAACGAACGTTTTGTTCGTTTCCTTCCGCGTCATCATTACCGCTCCATATCGTTGTGTGCAGAAATGACGTTTTGGGTCATTCCGCGAGTTCGCTTCTGATCCGAGTGCTGGTACAGTCGGCTTTCCTTGTTCCTTACGTCCTGTCCCTTCCCTTGTTGAATCGAGAACGAGTAGGGTTTTTTTTTATGCCGGTAACGAGGCATTTTTTGCCCTGATGGCCAGAGAGACACTGTGGAAGCATTGATTAGTGCTTATTATTTCCCCGAATCCGAGAGGAGTTATCTTGGATCGGTTTTGGCATCCTCTGCTGCCCGAAGCCTCCATGAAGCAAAGCCTGCATCCCTGACTGGTAAGAGAAACGTGAATGTTGTGGAAGGACATGGTCATTGGTTCTGGATCTATTGGAAAAGTACATGAAGTGTATTTTTGTTTGTTTAGGTGCAGAAGCGTGGAGGAGGGAGCAGTGATCTCATCGTGCTAACAAGGGTGGAAGTTGACTTGGTGTCTCCTTCTATTTATTCCACCCTCTTTCCTGGTTCATCTGCGCACTCATAGTTATAACCTTGTGAGTGGCATATGGGCAGGGGAAGTGGATTGGGTCATACTACGTTCCTGCAGTGTGCGGGCTAAGTGGACGGAATCCAACATAGGGCAGCAGAGGCATGCAATTGGAGTAACGTACAAGCCAGCAGCTCCAGTGCTAATGCAAATAGCATTGGTGACAGGGGGCAGCCCTGCCATGTACTCCTGCCTATAGGAAACGCCAACAACACCCACCCGTTCATGCGAAATCCAGCGCCGGGGTCGAAGTGCAGCACCATGATCCACTGTAAAAAAACACTGGGGGAAACCCATTTGGGTGAGTTCAGAAAACATATATTCCCAAGAAAGAGAATCAAATGCTTTTGTGGCATCAGGTAGCACTGCCAGGGCCTGAAAATTGGGAAGTGGAGAGTTGCGAAAAGGGTACGTAGATTGTGCGTGGTAGATCGTGCAGGCACAAAACCTGACTGGTCGGAAAGTACCAGCGGGGGACCAGAGGCTGAAGTCGGAGGGCAATCATTTTTGTTAAAATCTGGGCATCAATATTAATCCTTGAGAGTGGTTGATTGGAATCGCAGCTATTGGGTGCTTTATCAGGTCAATGTTATAAGAAAAAATGGCCAGCAAGGGGTTTTGTTGGTTTTCTATTTTTCAGCACCGTTAGGACCTGTATTAAATAATCAAGGTACCTAAATCTGAGATTGATCAGTGGCTGTCCTAGGTTATTAATTTTTAGAGAAAGAAGTCCAATAGAATCAGGACAAACAGTGTTACCACACTAACACAATATATACAATGAATGATAAATAAAATGTGAGAAACCAGGGTTTTGTATTATCTGAAAATTATTATTTGTTTTCAAATCAAAAAGTATATTTATATACAAAGAATAGGGTACATACATGGATATTATTTAGATATTCAAGGTAATAGTTGTTTCCTCCTTTGACATATCCAAACATTAAGTCCAGACTGCTTAAACAAAAAAGAACATTGATTTCAACTCAAAATCAGAAGAAAATCAAAAAATGACAAGAAATCAAAAGTGCAGAGATGGACTAAAATAGTCGACGTTTCGGTCTTTTTGGAAGTTTTTCATAAGACCATCATCAGGACAGTATAGTTCTATATACAATTGATGACCCTCTGTAAAGAAAACAACATTGTGTTACAATATGTACATATATGTTTAAATACCTGGTTCACAAATCTTTATTCGTACAAATCTAAATATATTTACATTTTTACATACCTAATATTAGGTTTGCTTAAAAAGTCGGTGTGGCGACTGAAGAGAATAAGCAAAATAACTTTCTAGGTAAAAAAAGGGTCAAAAAGATCCCAAGAAAATATAATCAGTGATATTTTCAACTCACTTTTACTTCTTTAAATACACGTCAATTTAGATTCAAGACGGCAGCAGCACTTTCAATTGTGGCGTTGTTGCGAGGCAAAGAAATGAATCTTTTGTGCCAAAATTTCACTGTAATAGATGGAGGCAAACGATAGTCTATCTTACCACTACTGTTTCAGACCAAGTCATTTAAATAGACCGTCAATCAAAAAGAAGAAATGTTGGTAGTTTACCTCGTATTATACACAGGAGTGCTGTCTATAATTTCTGACAGGGTGTCCAAGTTCGATCGATTTCCAAACACTTGTATATTTCTAATTGGATAAAGAAATATATATAGATATTTGTAGATTCACAGTATATTATTGTTAGTTGCCAGCCTTAAAATGTTACAAAAAATAGTGCACTATATGGTTTGGTTAGTAATTGTTAATAAATTGTGCTGGTTGACAGGTGATGGTAAGGCTACTCCCAACATCGTATTGAAACGTTTATTATATTTAAAATGTAGCGTTTAAAGTGGCATGTCCATTCTGCCTTGGAAAAACCTATGGTTACATAATTGACTGGTGGTGGTCGATTAATGATATCTATTCACAAGGAATGGCACCATATTTTTTAGAAAATAAGTAGGTACCGGAATAGCCGAAATGAATAAATGTCTACCGGTACAGCCGAGATACAAACATTAGTATAATTAAAAGTATGTCTTTTGGATAACAGAGGTATACCGTGTAGATAACGAAGGTATACTGGCTTTTAGAACAAATCGACTAAACGTAAGAGTTTAGCTAGGACCGATGCCAGCGGTAAAAGAGTTCTTTCCTTAGCATGACTTACTTCAAATCTCGGACGTGACCGCGCCAAAGGTTTCCAACGAATCCGGTAAAGGCTTACAACACTGTTTGCGTGTCTGTGTTTATTTATAATGCGTCACGACTATCCACGAGTTGCGTGTTCTCGCGAGACTACGTAATCACAACAAATACAATATTTGTTGGTATAGAATAAAGCGGCCATCTTAGCCTATACATTTAGCTTATGGCAACATGATATTAAATATCAGTTTTGGTTATAAAATGAACCTTTGGTAATAGACATTATCTGGTCAATAGCATCACTAAGATAGCTTCCCTTAAAGAGGGCGGAAGGCGTCCAGTGTCATACGCCTCTGAGTAAACTTCAAGGAGTCTGGGGGCTAGATCATCCGTGAATGTCTTATGGAACTCGCTTGGGAGCCCAAGTAAACCAGCAGCCTTACATGTGGCGAGAGACTTAATAGCAAGGTTAACATCTTCCTCATAAAAATGTTGAGTGATATTTTCTCTGTGGCCTGAGGACAGCCAGCCAAGTGTGACATCATCCAAATACGAGTGGATATCTTCCAGCTGTACCGTGTGCCTATTTCTATAAAGGGCAGTTTAATAGCCAAGTATGGTGTCACTGATGTAAGCTGTGGTATAATGAGCCTCTCCTGCCTCATCAAGCATCTCCAGTATATACTCCTGACTCCATGGAGCAGCCAATTTTTGTGCAAGGGACCAGCTAGGCCGTCCCCCCTCACCATAATATCGAACCTTACTGCGCCTTGACCTATGCACCATCTCCTGATCGACAGTGTCATTATGTGCAGTCACCAGTTCACGGATCTTTGATAGTGTTTCGGGCAGTGGGTTTGCCTCATGTGCTCGTACTAGTTGAAATATCAGCAGCTAGTTTGTGAATCCTGCGCCTCAGATCTCGCAGAACACCAGCCTGTGCCCCCCATTAAGACCCTCCTAATGGTCACTTTGAATGCTTCCCATATGGTACCTGTGCTATCAACAGAGTCCGAATTTTCCCTAAAGAAATTGTGAATAGCCTCCCCAATGGTGGCCTTGAAGACTAAGGCAGTCAGTGAAGAAGGCTGCAATCAACACTGGAATGGCGGTCTCTCACACGCAGGGACCCGGAGCTCCAAGAGCACTGGTGAGTGGTCCGAGAGTGTCCAAGCCAAATGACGTACCCCAACAGCCTAAGTGCATGCTGCCTCAGTCGCCAGCCAGAAATCCAAGCGGGACCAAGTCCTGTGCACAGATGAAACAAACGTGCTCTCTCGCATCTCAGGGTGCTGCAGACGCCACACATCTTTCAAACGTCCCGCATCCATCAGGCCCAGCAACGTCTCTGCAGCCTGTTTAGGTAGTGCCAGCTCACTGCCCATACGATCAACATCCATATCCAGGCAGACAATGAAATCTCCTCCCCATATTATCTCCGCATCTGGAAACCCCAAGATACAGCACCAGACATCAACGAAAAAGGCAGGGTCATCGACATTTGGTCCATACACATCCACTAAGAGAACACTTGACCCACCTAGTTGACCATGCACCAACGCCACTCGGCCCAGGTCATCTGTCTCCGTGCGCGTGACTTAAAATGGAATCCCTTTCTTAATCAGAGTCATCACCCCATGCATACCTGGAATAGGAGGATGCTACACATAAGCCAGCCCACCTACCCCCCACATGCTTTTTCGATAATTTTGTGAGGTGAGACTCCTGCAAAAAAACGATCTGGGCATCCATCCTGTATGAATAGGCAAACACAGACCTGTTCTTTTTAGGAGTATTGAGGCCACGAACATTCAAGGTTAGGAATTGTATTTTACCATTCATCTGGTCAGTGGAGCGCAATGTAGCCTGTCAATCGGATATATCAATACCATGTGTGTGCTTGTACATGTAAGAAGATAAAGTTCACAAAATAAAAAGCATAAAGTGCCAGTCAGCCCCCCTCCCTCTGTATCCCCCATTCCCCCTCCCACTTCAGTGTCAGAAGTGTCATCCGACCCTGGCCCCCAAATCCCCACCAAGCCCCCACCCACTTCAGTGCACCCAACAAGCCAAAGCCATCCCTACCCAGAGCAAACAAACCCAAACAATCAGGTCTAACAGCTCGTAACAAGTGGGGTACTCCCATTAGGGGAACACTAGAGAGCTACCTGCCTCCCACGAGGTAGGAGGTGGCTGATCAGGACCTTATACCTGTGCTAAAAAAGGAGACAACAGTGAAAAAATACATAGTGCATCTTATACAATCATCTTAAGGTAAGCGGTCCCTCTGTACAGAAAATATATCAAGTAACCAGCCTGTAGAGCAGCAGGCAACAGAAGAAACACAGCCGGCAACTACATAACATATCACAACTCCTCCTCGTCCGGTTCAGCCTGAGACTCTCGCCCATGTCTTTTCAGTTTTTTAGCGTGCTCCATCGCAGCCTTGGTGGTGGAAAAGATTTTTTACTTTCCTCCTGGCCTATTCATAGGTGGGCAGGGTACAGCATAGAATAGCAGATGCCTTTGGGTTGGAGAAATTTCTTTACAGCTCCAAACTCCCTCCGAGCAAGCTGGACAGCGACCGTGAAATATGGAAAAAAGGGTAAGATGTTCCCTTGATACTCAATGGCGCCTTTCTCTCTGGCAATCATCAAAATAACATCACAGTCCCTATAATTTAATAAGCGAGCAATGATGGGGCTGAGTGGAGCCCCCGTCACCGGCCTCGCCACCAGTGAGCGATGTGCCTGCTCAACGATAAACATGATGGACAAGTTCTCAGGCCCAAATACATCTTTTAGCAGGGTCTCGATGTAGGTCTCCATCTTCCCAGTGTTTGTTGATTCCGGCAGGCCGGTGATTAGGAGAATATTGCGGCAAGACCAGGCATCTTAGTCCTTGTTCTTTGCCTGAATCAGTGCCAATACTTTCTCCATATTGAGGGCCTTGCCAGTCCCTCAAACCATCTTCAGTAGTAGAGACCCACTGCTCAATCTCCCCGATTCTGGCGTTTTGCTTCTCTAGCTGGGAGGACATGTTGTCCAGCCTATGGTTCACTGCAGCCATAGTGCCATCGAGGGATTGGGGGCTTTTCTGCATCACCAATAGAGTTACCTCCAGCGTGGACGGGCCGTACTCCCCCTCTTGGGCATCCGCTTCTGAATCAGAGGCAGCCTTTTGGAGTGCTTTACTGGGCTTGCCTGCCACAAAAGTGAGGCGAGGCTGAGATTTATCTGTCCTTCCCATAGTGAGCAAAAGAGCTGCCAGATAAGCAAGTGTAGAGTCCTGAAGACCCGTACCAGGCAGTGACACAGGCGCCCGTGTCGATATTGCACAGCTACCAACAGGTGACCACAGTGTTCCAATAGGTCCAGATGAATCAAACAATGTTGTCAACTATATAGGAGATGCAGTCAGCACCTGCGGGCAGTATACCGGCATCAGTCCTGCCACGTGTAAGTGAGGAGGGTCCTCTCCTGCCGGCAGCGGCCCTCTGAACCTCCAGCGCTAGCCTTTGACCTCTACCACCTCTTGTCATGTACAATAAAAAGGCACTTGCCTCCTATGCGGTCCACATTGCGCCCGTGCAGGTTTAACTGTGTCAGGCGAAATGCAGTTCTACCATTCCAGACTTATGAGCGAGATCTCCGCAGGCCCACAGCTGTAGGCCTCCAGAAAAAAATGTATGCCTGAGCAAGCACAGATGAGGGGGTATCTACTGGTTCAGCCCAACGTGCTTGAAATGCAGAGTATTGAGGTGCGATTCCCAGGCCCCCAGGTGCCGCGCCCGGAGACTACAATGGCCGCAACAGGGTATCGGCGTTCAGATGCGGGATATGCACGGGTCCTATGTACGCAAGGACAAGTCGCAGGCTCGACCTCCGGCCTCGGGCACTGTTACATACGGGTGCAGGCAACCTCACACGCTGTCACACGCCATGCAACTATGGCAGCAACTTGCAGGCCGCAGCCCCGCACCCGGGCCCACACCTGCCTCTGCAGAGTAGGCCCAGACAAGGCCGCTGCCCTCTGCAACGCTCAAGAGACTATAAAATAAAGAAGGTATGGCAAAGAAGTCTTTAAACTATCAAAAAATAGTTTATTTAAATAAAAGGCAGCAAATTACAGGAGCACGACTACTCAGGGCAGTGTCCAACAGTCTAATGACTAAAGTACAGTTCAGCATTCAACAGTGGTTTACAACACGAGCGATGCACTTTTGAAGAGAAACATTCTCTTCAAAAGTACGCGCCACAGAACACAACATCGTAATACTTAACAAGAAATAGAGCGCGCCTGAGCGTGCCATAACTTACTTAAAGATACACTTACTTGTACACTACATCTTCTCCCTATTTACATAAATAAAAATAATAAATAAAAGAGAACAAAAAGAAAATAAACAGAGAAAACTAAGAAAGAAAATAATCTTTAAAACGAGTAGGAAGAGAACAATTCCTGTGACACCTGTCAGTGGAAACATTAGAAGAGCTAGCATGAACATGAGAATCAACAGTAGCATCACAGTGAGGTTCTTCAACATTAGAATCTACAATAGGATTGGAATTAGAATCTGAAAGGCGAACACAAGGAGAACTAACATGAGAGTGTTCATCAGAAGTTGCACCTAAAGGGAAAAAAGAGCAAGAGGAAGAATCATTGACATATTTAGTAGTGGAGATTTTTCTTGCCTGTTCTGGAGTAAGTCTTACAATGACGCGCTTACTCCACCACCCCTTTCGATCAAGAAATAGAGATCCCTTAGAAACTTTGAGAACTTGAGCAGGTCAAGAAAAGGTTGATAAACCCTTTTTAACCCTGCTATTAAACTTCACCATGACCCAGTCTCCAACATTGAAAGGTTGACTAGAAGAAACGATTTTTTAATTAAAGTTTTTTTCTTGAGTCGATTGTTTTGAAGCAACATTCACTTTAACAACTTCCTTGTCACGACAAGCTAAACAAGATTTGTCTTTAGATTGCAAATCTTTTATCCAAGATGGGCAAATATTCCCATTTGGATTTCTTTTTCTCAAAAGTCTGAAAGGGGAAATTCCAGTGGTACTATGAGGGGTAACCAAATAAGACCACAATTTGCCCCTTAGAAATTTTTCTACATCCAAATTAGAGGAAACAGCAGTCTGGATACCTTCCTTAAAAAACGTATTCATCCTCTCTATCAGACCATTCGAAGAGGGTGAATAAAGTGCTACTCTAAGGTGTTTAATGTCATAAGATTTTAAGAATGATTCAAAAGAAGAGGAGCAAAAATGAGAGCAATTATCGCTGACTAATTCTCTAGGGGGACCCTCAGAGAGAAAACTTTTACTCAAAAATGTAATAACTACAGCGGAAGTGAGATTCTCAGAGAACTCAAAAACACACCACTTTGAATGGTAATCAATCAATGACATAATGTAGCATTTATCACTAGGTAACACTTCCCAAGGACCAGAAAAATCAATAGCCAGCTTTTGCCAAGCCTCTTCCGGAAATGGAACTGTATGCAAAGGTAACAGGGGTGTCTTCCAATGCTTGTCTGAAATCAAGCATGTAGAACAAGAATCAATCCAGTTAGTGACATCCCTATCTAAGCCAGGCCACCAAAAGTACTCCTTTAACTTCCTCGAGGTACCACCAATACCAAGGTGTCCTTGATGAGCAAAGTCAAAAAGTTTTTTGCGAATGCTCAAAGGTGGGACACATAAATCACCCCTAAAAATGACATCATTTACAATAGTAAGTTCTTCAGAAACTTGTGCAAAAACCTTCAATGAAGCAGGGAGTGAACGAATTTTTGGCCATCCAGCAACAATTAAGTTTTTAACATTAACAAGAACCGAATCTTCAGAGCAACTCTTCAACCAATCAGCCTCTGAGATGCAAAAAGGTGAAAGAACTAATTCTTCTATAGATGCCACAACGCATTCAACATCATCAAAAGTAACATTTTCTTCATCATTTTTATCCAAACTCAATCTTGAAAGAGCATCAGCTCTTAAATTATTGCCACCAGATATGTGTTTGATTGTGAAATTGTACTCATGTAACTTTGATAAAATGCGAACCAGTCTGGAAGAAGCCTTGCCTGTTCCATTACCATTGAGAAGATGAAGCAAGGGCTAGTGATCACTGAGAAGCGTGAAATGTGATCCCCAGATAAACGTTTTAAATTTCTCAATTGCCCAGGAACAGGCAAGGGCTTCTCTTTAAATGGTACTATAATGTGACTCAGCCACATTTAGAGCTCTTGAGGCAAAACCTACAGTATTCTCCTTATAGGTGCTTCTTTGAGTAAGCACCGCACCTAAGCCTTTTTGACTAGCGTCAACAGCAATGGTGCATTGTAAACTAGGATTAAAAGAAGATAAAGCAGGTGCCTCTACAATAACCTTTTTTATCATGTCAAAAGCATTGTTAGCTTCCTCAGACCAGGTGAATTTCACATCTTTTTTACGCAAGGTGCAAAGAGGTTGAACAAACTGAGAATAATTTTGGATAAAGCGTGAATAGTACTCAGCGAGACCAAGGAACGACCTCAAGGCATCCTTGTCTTGGAATGACAACACTAGAAATTGCTTTAGTCAAACAAACTTTCGGTTTGATACCATGAGCAGAAATACTCTGACCAAGGTAGTCTAGTTCTTCAACCATAAATATACACTTTTTAACACCCAAAGTTATCCCAACTTCCTGAAAGCGAGATAAAACTTTCCTTAAGACTTTGATATGTTCTGACTTATCTTTTGAACGTATCAGAACATCATCCTGATAAGCTTGTACATTTGGGATATCATGTAAAATTGTGTCCATAAATTTTTGGAACACACTGGCGGCAGACGCCAGACGCCAGACCAAAAGGAAGTCGAAGGTATTTGAATGCCCCAAAAAGAGTTATAAACGTGGTTAATTCAGAAGAGGACCTTGAGAGAGGGATCTGATGATACGCACTCTTGAGGTCCAAAAGTGTAAAAATGTTAGATTCTGAAATACCCGCCAACAATTCCTGAATTTTGGGCAATGGATGGCAATCCACAATAATATTTTGATTAAGAGAACGCAGGTCTGCACATAAACGAATAGAGGAATCCTTTTTCTTAACGACGACAATAGGACTAACCCATAAAGAAAAGTTAGTAGGGACAATAATGCCTTCTGAAACCAATTTATCCAAAACTTTTTTAAGTTCATCCCTCACATTTAAAGGAATATTCCTTAGTTTATGACAAACGGGAATGGCATTAGGTTTAAGTCTGATTAAATGCTCAAAATCTTTAATGTAGCCAACAGAATCTTTGAATACTTCTGGAAATTCAGATATTAAAGTATGAACCTACAGGTTTTCCTCATTAGCTACATTAAAAATTGATGTCTCATTGACCTGAACAGGTGAATCAGAACCAGGGACCAATTTCAATCCCATTCTAGCTAGGTCTTGCCACCCAACAATGAGTTTGCCATTAATTGCAACATAAACTTTCGTTGTAGTGGACCTACCCAAACATTCAATCTTGGTAACAAAATACCCTAACATATCAATATTATTCCCATTGTAAGCTTTAGGAATAATATCTAGAGGCAATAAAGTTGCATTCTTACTCCAATATTCGTTAAATAAAATATCAGAGATGATGGTAAACGGTGCTCCCGAATCTGCCATCATATCCAATTTTACATTGTCAACAATTACATAGCAAGTAGGGTCTTTAACACGTGCAGTGTGATGATCTACTTCAACTAAATCAATAGATAAAATTTTCCTTTCAGAAGGATGTTGGCAACAACTGACATCTTGAACAGAATTAATGTGAACATCATCAAATGAAGATTGTAAGGAAGACATATCAACATTAGAAACATTTGCATGAGAATCTTCAAGCGAAGAAAGAGAAGAAAGATTATTAATTCTAACTGTTTTCCTGTTCCTACAAACTGTATTGAAGTGACCAGTTTTGCTACAAAAAGTACACTTTTTACCCAATGCAGGACAGGTAGGACTGTTACTGAGATGACTTTTTGAGCCACATCTAAAACAGTATGAGTTGACCTTTCTTTGAAAAGGTTTAAATGAAGAATTATTTTGAAGAACAGCGTTAATCTGAACGTCTTTTTCATGTTGAAGTATACTTCCATCAGTGATGCATCTTGATGAGACAATTGACCTTTCAACGCTCTTTGCCATTTCTAGAACTTCATTTAAAGTGGGGTCACGACAACTTAGAATTCTTTCCTGTATTTTTTTGTGAAAACAGTTGTACACAAATTGATCTCGGAGGACAGTATCCAGATATGCCCCAAAATTACACTCTGCAGCCAAATTCCTTAAAACAGAGATGAAATCCTCAACAGACTCATCTTGTTGTTGTTTCCTTTTCATGAAGTTGAAACGTTCCATCATGACGCTGGGCTGTTCTATGAATTTTTTATTTAATCTTAAAATAGCGTCTGTAAAAACATTCCATCCATCTCCATTACCCGGAGGAGGTTCAGAAATTGGAAGATTGTTGAAAATTTCCTTTCCAGCAGTTCCTAAATGACTATATAAAATAGCCAGCTTCCTTTTTGCAGAATACTCATCTGCTCCAATTGCCACTAAATAATTCTCAAATCTTTTGAACCATAATTTCCATGCCTCTTTAGGTTTACCTGGATTAGGCAGGAAATGATTTAAATAAACGATCTGTTGATTAGTGGCCATAATAAAGAAATAAATAAAATGCTTGGGAAGCTTTGAAAACTCCTTTAAAAAAAATTAATTCTGCCAGAAAGTGTTTATTTGTATTAAATAAGTTAGTCAATTGTCTTATTTTCAGAGCGAAGTTAAAAGAAATACCTTTTGAACACTGGATGCGCTCACCGTGAAGAAATGAAGAAATTACACTCGGAAACACTCACTGAAGCATCACCATGGAAACAGCTTGTGTTAAAATGGCCACCGGAGCGTGAAAGAGCATGCTGACGATGTGATGAGTCATAGGAATGAGTCACCCGGGTCATGACTGACTCGACGAATCAACAGCTCCGTTTAGAAAAGTAAAGAACAGAAATCCAGAAATCAAGCTTCATCGCTGAGGGTTTAGCGAACGAAGGTCTCCAGCAAGGTTTTCTGCTTCAAGATGAAGTGAGGTGCATCGAGGTTCCAGCGAAGCGCATTGCTCAAAGGAGGTATTTAAAAGTAAAAAGTGCAAAAATAGTTAAATGCTGCCAAATCCTTGTCGCCAATATGTAAAATAAAGAAGGTATGGCAAAGAAGTCTTTAAACTATCAAGAAATAGTTTATTTAAATAAAAGGCAGCAAATTGCAGGAGCACGACTACTCAGGGCAGTGTCCAACAGTCTAATGACTAAAGTACAGTTCATCATTCAACAGTGGTTTACAACACGAGCGATGCACTTTTGAAGAGAAACATTCTCTTCAAAAGTGTGCGCCACAGAACACAACATCGTAATACTTAACAAGAAATAGAGCGCGCCTGAGCGTGCCATAACTTACTTAAAGATACACTTACTTGCACACTGCAGAGACCTTCAGCAATGATTCCAGGCTCTCAAGGAACGCTCAACTCAGGGTCGCTGTCCTCCGTCTCAGTTCTCTGGCTCAGCCCCACTGGTTCCAGCAGTGATGTTTCCTCCAGGGGCTTAAGCGCCTGAAGCGCTACCAAGCGATATTTCGGAGCCTCCACCCCTGCTGTCTGGTCAGAAACACCTACCGGAGCCCCAGTCAGCCACTGGTGCCCTTGACGGCAAACTTCAATGCAAGTGAGCCCACAGTCATCTTCTGCCCTCCGCCGGGCGCCGCTCACTGCTCCTGCCGAGGGAGATCGCTGGCGTCCTCCCGCACCTCGGCTGGCCATGTGTTTCAGGTCCGGACAGAGATGGCCTCCATTTTCGCGCCACGCCAGGCGGGCCAGACAATGGAAATTTCAGCCCATTTCAGCCAATACCAGCAGCAAACCGCGCTCCAGTCGAGTGCAGGGTTGTTGCGCTGCACAGGTCAACCGTTTTGCAATGGAGATGCAGCTGTTATTAGCAGATATTAGGCGATAGGCGATCAGCCGGCGGCGCTGAACTATGGTGCGGTCATCTTGCCTGGCGCCCTCTAGCGCCCCCGGTGCTTGAGGTTATACAAATAACAACTGAAACAAATGTATACATATCTGTTACTGTAGTATAATAATTATATTAGACTTCAGTCGAGAATAGAAACGAACAGGCATTTACTGACGAAAACAAATTCACTGTGTCAAGATGTTGAGTAATACTCTGGACTCAGCTTGAATGTACAAATTATTTATTAAATTCATAAGACAACACACCCTGGGCAGGAGTGCTCAGTAAGGCTAGCAAACAGGAAAAATGTTAACTGACAACTGAACTGACAGGGGAACTGTCATCGTAGAGCGTCCAGCTGTGAGCATTCCAGCTGGTGACATCACTGTCGGGCGCAAGGGATAGAGCGCACAGGAAAGAGGGGGGAGAAGGGGAGGGGAAAATGAAAAGGGGAAGAAGAGAACACAACACATCTTCTTCCCTTACGACCCTCAAGGAGGAAAGGTACAACTGGATGAACAAGTAGTACTACACAGGTTCCAGGTCGCAAACAAAGTCTTTGTATTTACTCGGTTTGAACAGGCTGTGAGCTAACATACTTGTGCTGGCCTCTTCTTCCATAGTGTTCTTCACTGCACTATGTTAAGGTTCATACGAAAGGGTACAACTCGCACCTGTTGAACTACCCGTCTCTCTAGTGATGCGATCATTCCTCTTATACATGAGTTCCAATGCATCTCGATCTTCCACCTCAATGGCATTGGCACTGCTTCTAGCACCCGGTGATACGTCTGAGGCACCCGTGCTGGAATCACTGTGTTCACTACTTGACTCCATGAGTTCAAAGAACCGAACACCACTTGTGCCATTGTTGCCTCTAGACGTACAAGAGCAATCACCATCTCCGTCCGATTCATGTGTTTCCTTGCGCAACCCTCCATAGATGTTCTGTTCAACCGCATAGTCTCGCTCATCCACAGGCTTACAGCTTGATGCATCAAGCATTTTTGCGGGCGCAAACGGTGCGAATCGCAGAATTCGGCCGTTTGCGCCCACAAAAATGGCATTTGTAATTCATCAATGGGTCATGAACTCGCAATTTGAAAAATCGCAATAAATTGCGATTTTTCAAATTGCGATCGCATTTAAGGAATCTCAATTTGAGATTCCTTAAATGCTATTCATGAACCATTAAAAAATTGCGATTTCGCTATTTTTTGCCGCTATTTACAGCGAAGTCTGACTTCGTGGTAAATAGCGAAAACTTAGAAAAATGCACTTTTGTGCATTTTTCTCAGTTGTATGTTACACACACACATGTCCTTTGGACATGTGTGTGCGCAACATAAGTCTAAATTTACATTTCAGGGGTGCTACAGGGTGTCCTTTGGACGCCCCTGGCACCCTTGAAATCGCATCCTTATTTGCGATTAGCAAATTGCCTTTAGGCCCATAGGAATGAATAGGGAGTTATTCCTTATTTGCGATTAGCAATTTGCAAATCGCAAATAAGGAATGCGTAGGAATCGCAATTTATTTAGCGATTCCTACATGAATCCCGTTTTGCAAGTCCTCAATAGCGATTCCTTAATAATCGCTATTAAAGACTCGCAAGACGGGACAATGATGAATCTAGCTGTTAGTTTCTATGCTGTCATTGTGGGTAACTTTAGATGCGGAACAAACAGAAATTGCTGTGGCATGCCACACGTTACCTTCGCTGAGGAGAGAAGAGCTACAAACTCTATCCCCTTCCTTGACATTGTTTTCTTTGCAGTTAAGTTTTCTGCCACACATCTCTTTTCAAGAAGCTTGTGTCTCTTGGATTCTTATCCTGACAGTATCTGCCGACCATTCTCTTTTCCCAGTGGTTTTGATCCATTCAACATTTTCCTTTGCAATAGGTTTCCTACCTTTCATTACTTCGAACGGGCTTACTAGGGATTTTTCTACAGGTGTTATTCTGTACCTCCAAATTTTTTTGTTTGTCCTTCCTCCAACATTTTCCATTCTTGTTAGCTACTCGAATGGTGCCATATATTATTCTTTTAAGACTTTCCACGGCCCAACTTCCAGCCAGGTGGTAAATGGACATAGTTCTGTGGGTAATACCATTCCTGTCAATGAATTTCTCAAAAATATCTGACCTGAACTGTCTCCCATTATTACTCACAATAGTCTTCGGTATGCCTTCTCTCGTGAATATACCATCCATGAAAGTTACTATGTCAGTTGCATCCGCCTTCCTGCAAACCTTTATTTCTGGCCACTTTGAAAAGTGATCAATTAAGACTAGTAAGTGCACCTGTTCTTCCTGCCATTTAATGGGTCCCACTATGTCTATTCCAACACTTTCCCATGGCATGTTCGGGCATTCCATTGGTTGTGTGGAATTGTAAATCCTGTTGCTACTTCCAAATCTGTCCTTACGTATACTTAGTACTGGTTCTGAGCTGTTCGGGTTAAGTGTGATGTCTAGTTTACCTTGGTCCTTCCATCCGAGCACAGATGGACCAGTGTTAGCGACGTACAATTAGCTACTAGTTTCTCTCTCCTTAAACATAAACGTTAGTTCCCTGAAACCCATTAGATCGATTGGTTCGCCTGTGTATGTTTTAAGTATGATATCTGGTTTTTCCATATCAAACCCTAACTTTTTTTAATTTATCTTTCCACACCTTTTGGTTGATTATGGTGCATGGTGAACCTGAGTCTGCCAAAAGTGCCCTATAAGTCCACACTGTGCGCATTTATTATTTCTAGCCGGACATTTCCAGTCGTTTGCCAGATGTTTCTTGCTACCACAGCGGTAACATTTTAATTGTTCATACGTCTTCTCTCTTCCTTTGTATCTCTGCTCTTCCTCCTTTTTTCCATTGTACCCCATAACCTTTTTCTGTGTTCTGCTTATTTTTGCCACTACACTTTCTCCCTCTGTTTTACTTTTGTCCTCACTAATAACCTCCTTAGCGCAACGGCCAGTCTGCCTTTTTAACAATATCGATAACTTGTTGAAGGGTTTTCTCCCCCTTAGCCCATAGTGCACCCTGGATGTTTGGATTGGCTGCACACATTACAATCTGATCCCTAATCAAGTCATCGTGAATGTTCTCAAATTTGCATGTGAGTGCTATGTTCTTCAAGGCAGATACATAGTCTTCAATGCTTTCCTCCTTTCCTTGTTTTCTTCTGCAGAATGTATATCTGTGTACAGCAACACAGACAGTAGGTTTGTAATACCCATCTAAGTCCTCCATGGCTTCATTAAAAACACTTCTTTCTCCTCCTTCCCTCACTTTTTTGTTATATTGTTGTACACCTTTAAGCCTCCTGCTCCCAAACAGTGTAGTAATATCTTTTTCTTTTCCTCTGGTTTAAGCGGTTCGTCCTCCGTGTCAAATGTTGAAATGTAGTTACAAAAGTACTCTTTCCATTCTTGCCACTTAACCAGTGGTGCCTTTTAGAAATGCACCTTTTAGAAATGCTTCCGGAGGTTGCAAATTGTAAATATTCCTAGAAGCCATGCTTAAATTACCTATAGTTTTCCTTCTTTTTTTTACATATATGTTTTTCTTCCCTGATATCACAGTAATTAATCAACCCAGCAGTCAAACACCTATAAAATATTTTAAGCAGACACCTATGTGCTTCTCTTTTGCAGGCATAGGAAACGCTCAGGAGTTCTCTTTATTACTTTTTATTTTCTCGCGGTACTGAAACAGAGCTTATTGTTCCCACCTGTATGCTTATATTTCTTTTCGAGTCCTTGTTTGCAATTCCCTAAACTTACTTTGCTTCCTTTTTCTGTTTGTCATAAATTGCCTGGAACGTTAATGTTCAACTTCAATAAACCATGGTGAGGAATACACTGTCCACTAAAATTGATGTTATGTGTAACTGTATGTATAAATGGAGTAGTCACAGTATAGATTAGCTAATATCTTCTTTTTTTTTTTGTATTCGTTTACCACCTCACCTGTGCTTTTTTTTTAAAACACTTGGTTTTATAGCGCAATCTCAGCTCATTTGCTCCACCTGCACTCTAGCACTTGCTAAATCAGGCCGTACTTTCCCTTCCGGTATGCCAATATTTATTTAGGAGTCTTAATTTTCAATCATGGTAAATGGCTGCACGCAGTATCCTGTGCGTATAATCCAATGCCTAGAACGTCAACCCTTTATTATCACGATGACATCGCTCGCTTCTCACGTATTTTGCGTTATTAAGCAAATGCGCCACAGCTGAAGACGAGCTTACCACACGCTGTGTCCTTCACCTCAGCGCCGTTCATTCAATTGACTCACAAGACACTCCTGATACCTTCTTGTTCGCTGCACGACTAAATCACACGCCAAGCCTTTTTCCTTCACTCTGTGACGGCTTTCTCCCTCCTACTTCAGATTCTATTACAGGACCGGAGGCTTCAGATTATGCTTCTCAAACTTTACTGCATCAACACAGCAGCCAATGAAAATATATTATTTTCTCAAGTAAACAATAAAATTACTACATTTCCCATGAACACCATGGTTATAGGCACGCCCCCACAGTCCATAAGAACCCCTTGCGTGCACATCACTTCCTCTTTCTTTGCTGCTCAAGCCAGAGTTAAGTGCACCTCCCCTTGGGTCCCCTCACTCTGTTTGTGCTTGGGTTTTCCCTGGGGGGCTGTTTATTGATTGCTGTCCTGTTTATGGGCTTTGACTTGCTGGGGCGATTCGCTCCGTATACTGTCTATACTTTGTATTTTGGCTTACTTATCTCTTGTTTATCTCTTATTGTATGCGCGCTACTGTTCGGTTAGCGAGCGCTGCAGCACTTAGCTCTGTTCTCTTTGCTCTTACGAACCACTTTCCTCCGTTCGGGTTCTGCCCGCTTGAGCTCGCGCTTCGAAGGCGCTGACATTCACGGTCTTTGGCCGGCGGGGGGCCCGCCGCGTAATCACGGAGCCCGGTACCGGCAGCCTGTGAGGCGCGCAGTGGCTTCCCTTGTCGGCCCTGACGCTAGCGCCGGGTGGCTCTCGGTCGACGCGCGCGCCCCAAAACGCTGCCAAATTGGGCTTGTTTTCAGTAGGTTTTTGGTAGCGTTTGGGCGGCGCGCCTCGATCCGACTCCCCAGCTTACACGGAACGCATTTTTCGCGCGTTCTGCACACCGACGGACCCCCTGTGTGAGCGCCTGCCTTCATTGATCGGCTGGCTGTATAAACTGTGGGCCCAGAGTGTGCACACGCTCCAGGGACTTGAGGGGCCAGGATCTTGATCCTTTTGACTACAGCGTTGCTGAGGGGGTTTGGGAAACGTTGCCAGTTACTTGTGTGTGCTTGGGCTGACCCCCCCCATTACCCCCATTCACCCAGTGCTGTGTTCTGGACTGCTCTGCAGTGTGTGTGCCTTCACAATGGAAGGTTGGGTGCGCTATCCTGATGAGGAGTATGCTGATGGGGAGGAACTTATGGATGGACAGCCGGAGGCTGTACTTGAGGACAAGATTGTCGATGCTTTGGATGCCTCGGTCCAGGCTACAGTGAATAAGGCAATGGAGACGAAAGTCCCACAGACGGTGCAGCAGGCACTTGCGGAGGCACTACGACCCATTAGAAAACAACTGAAGGGTTTTGCAAAACGACACGGTTATGAGGATAAAAAGAAGAATCAGGCAGCCACTTCTTCAGCGGCGGACACTGCTGACAGTGTTCAATGGCCGCACGCTCAATCATTGGCCTCTTTGCCGCCAAGAGACTCTTATAGTTCCCAGTATATGGGTGGCAAGGCCAAGGCTAAACGTCCTATCCCCGTGGACACTGACACTTCCAACACGGACACGGGAACCGATACTGATACGTCGGAGGAACTCCCTCCTCGCCCGAAAAAGGCCAAAGTGGATCCTAAGCCGGCTGAGGACAGGATCAGAACATTCGATTTTGACCCTACGGAGATAGTCCATCCCCGATCTTCGGATTGGATCCCGCCGCCGGCGGTCTGTGAGTACTTGCATGAGAATCTCCGGAAGGGCTTCAATAGGGAAGTCCGGACCCGCTTGCGGTCGGAATGCCCACGCCCTGAACTTCCAGACGGTGTGGCAGACACTCCAGAAATCGACGCAAGCATGCTTACTTTCTTGCGGAAATTCTCCAAGGACCCCAAAAGGGGACTGGACAGGGCTTGGCGGGGCTGCCAGGACAAGATGCTGGACGTCGTGGGGCCCCTGGCAAAAATCTTGGAGATGGCCCTGAAGGCTAAGGAGGGTCAAGGGGCAGTGAACCCGGATATCCTGGCGGGCTGGGCTCAGCGCGCCATTTGTCTTCTTGGCAACGCCAATTGCGCGATCTCCTCGGAGAGGCGCAAATCACTATTGCTCCGGATGGACAGCAATTTGACGGAGCTGGCTGATGCGGAGCCGGGACCTCTGGCAGGAGGTTTCCTCTTTGGTGACAGGTTTGTCAAAGACATCTCAAAGTACGTCGGTACTTTTACCGCACTGGACAAGGCCCAGAGTGGGATAAAAAGAGCCCTTACACAAGGGGTTTTCACCAGGGCCGGACGAGGCGGGGGTCGCTCGTCAGGCCGAGGCTACCAACAAGGATCCCAGCGCGGTGACTTTGGCCGCGGACGTGGAGAGTGGGACTCCACCCGTGGCGGCACCTTCTACCCGTCCAAGAGGAAGTTCAACCGCGGACGTTTCCAGTCGGGAAACAATAGAGCCAACTTCAAATCATACCAGAATACCGGTGAGTGCCTCAGATGTTTCCCTTCTTCCATTGGGGGGGCGCACGCAGCATTGCATGGCGCAGTGGCGAACTTTGACGCAGGATGCGTGGGTGCTACAGACAGTGCAGGGCTTTCGCCTAGAGTTCTATTCCAGCCCGGCGCAGGCGTTTCCCCCTCCACCTCTCCATTTTTCCCTACAAGAGCGCAGTTTTATAAGCGAGCAGGTGGAAGATTTACTGATGAAAGGGGCGATATCTCGCTGCAGACAAAGTCCCCGTACTTTCCTCAGCAACGTCTTCCTTGTCCAGAAAAAAGGGGGCGGCAACAGGTTGGTGCTAAACCTAAGAGAGTTCAACCAATACTTGACGTACAACCATTTCAAGATGGAGGGTATTCACCTCCTGGCAGACCTGCTGCAAGAAAAGGATTGGTTCGTACGCCTAGACCTAAAGGATGCATATCTATCTATACCGATTTTTCCACCTCACCGCAGGTTTCTACAATTCATGTGGGAGAACCAGTGTTACGAGTACTCGGCTCTTCCCTTCGGTCTTTCCTCGGCTCCATGGTGCTTTACAAAGGTGATGAAGCCAGTGGTAGCGTACCTCAGGGAACGAGGTGTAAGACTAATTATTTATCTCGACGACATCTTGATCATGGCACAGGACCAGATCACTCTTTCACGGCATCTGAACATGACTACAGCCTTGCTGCAAAGTTTAGGTTTTGTGATCAATCTGAAGAAGTCTGTGATGTCTCCGACACAGATGGTAGACTTCTTGGGATTCATGATCGATTCCCAGACCTCGCAACTACGCCTCCCTCAGGCCAAGTTGCGGGACTTGAAACAGGAAATAAGGAAGTTGCTAGACAGGCAGGTGGTGACCCTCAGGACGCTGGCCAGAGTTGTGGGTATATTGGCATCGTCCATCCAGGCCATATTTCCGGGGCCGTTGCATTACAGGGCACTACAACGCCTCAAAATCCAACATCTGCAAAGAGGCCTTTCTTATACCGATTCGGTCCCTCTGTCGGAAGAAGTTCGGACAGAACTACAGTGGTGGCTCAGCCACGTAGATGCATGGAACGGCAGGGCGATCTTTGGATCCCAGCCGGAGGTAGTCATCGAGTCCGACGCCAGCCGGTGGGGCTGGGGCGCGCGCTGTGGAGAGGTTTCTACAGGAGGGAGATGGTCGGCTCAAGAGCTCGATATGCATATCAACTGTTTGGAACTGCTGGCGGGGTCGTTCGCGATTCGCACGTTATCCCCGAAGCAGACATCTTGCTGCATCCTCCTCCGCCTGGACAATGTGTCGGCGGTGAGGTATATCAACAAGTTGGGCGGCACGAGGTCATCCATGCTTGTTCAGATAGCCAAGGATTTTTGGCACTATTGTCTGCAGAATCAAATATCAGTGATAGCGGAGTATATCCCAGGCCAAGCCAATCAGGTGGCGGACTGGAATTCCAGGCACTTGAGGGATTACAGCGATTGGAAGCTGTGCCCTCGTGTCTTCCATTGGCTACAGGAAATCTGGGGTCCGTTTCAGACGGACCTGTTTGCCTCCAGACTGACTTTTCAGATTCCCCGGTTCTTCAGCTGGAGGCCGGACCCATTGGCAACGGCGACGGACGCCTTTCTTCAGGACTGGTCTCGGGGGACCCACTACGCCTTTCCCCCGTTCCTATTGATCCCCAGGGTGATGACGCAAGTGGTCAGGCAGGAGGCGGAAATTGTCGTGGTGACGCCGTGGTGGTCGTCACAAGCGTGGTTTCCCAGGCTCCTTCAGTGGAGCTGCGACAGTCCGAGGATGCTCCCGGACTCGAGCTGGTTATTGCAGGGCCCTCAACAGGAACGACACCCGTTACTGGTAGAGGGCAGGATGTCACTGATGGCATGGAGGCTTTCCGGCAACAGTGGCACTTGCCAGGCATTTCGGGACAGGCTGCCGAGCTCATCAAACAGGCATGGGCGCCTTCCACCAGGAAGCGTTATTCCTCGGCCTGGAAAGGCTGGGTGGATTGGTGCATGGGACGACACCTGGATCCCGTGGGGGCAGAGTTGTCCCAGGTTTTGAATTTTCTTACCGAAAAGGCGGGACTCGGCCTGGCGTACAGGTCGGTGAACAACTTCCGTTCCGCGATTTCTGCGGGCCATAGTCAGATTGATGGCAAGCCGGTGGGTATGCATCCACTGGTGTGCAAACTCCTAAAGGGAGTCAGGGTTGCCAACCCACCCAAACCCAAGTATACTGGGTTATGGGATGTATCATTGGTTCTGGATTTATTCAACAAATGGCCAGTCAATAGTCTCCTCTCTAGGAAACAGTTGTCGGCAAAGCTAGCTATGTTGCTGTGCTTATCATCTTGCAGGCGGACTTCTGATGTGAGAGCGCTCGACGTTACAGGTAGAGTGTTTTCCCCGGAAGGGGTTTCTTTTCATATTACAGGTCGCACAAAAACTTTATCTAGACATATTTCATACAATGCTTTTCCTGCAAATGAAAAATTGTGTGTGGTTCAATGTTTAAAATGCTACGAGGAATGTACTAAGGCCTTGCGGCCGCAGGGTTGTACTCAGTTGCTGATTGGTGTTAAAAAACCCTTTAAACCGGTGGTGGCAGCCACTATAGCGAGATGGCTTCGTGATGTGATGAAAGAAGCTGGTGTGGATACGCAACTTTTTGGTGCTCATTCTGTGAGAGGCGCTATGGCGTCCAAATCATATGGTTTAGGTTCCAGTATTCATGATATCATGCGTTGTGCAGATTGGTCATCTGAATCGACATTTAAAACCTTTTATTATAAGCCGGTGGGTGACATTACTTCTGTTGTGTTTACTCAGCGTTAAACCAAGCATAATCTGAAGCCTCCGGTCCTGTAATAGAATCACAAATTTGCTAGCATTCGCGACAAGAATTTGCAATTCTATTAAGGACACGGAGGCGAGGATTATCCCACCCGGCGTAATGTATTGTATATCAAACGCTTACCCACCCATTTATTCCAGTGATTACGGTGGTGTTATTTCCTTTATTTCAGGAGCTGAGAAAAAGTCGGAGTGACTGATGACTGACGTCGAGATGACATCCTGAAGTTCTTCTTCCACGTTGGAGGATTTGTTTGGTTCATGTTATGGACTGTTTTGTTTGGTTCACGTTATGGACTTATCGCCTCAAAGAAAGAGGAAGTGATGTGCACGCAAGGGGTTCTTATGGACTGTGGGGGCGTGCCTATAACCATGGTGTTCATGGGAAATGTAGTAATTTTATTGTTTACTTGAGAAAATAATATATTTTCATTGGCTGCTGTGTTGATGCAGTAAAGTTTGAGAAGCATAATCCTCGCCTCCGTGTCCTTAATAGAATTGCAAATTCTTGTCGCGAATGCTAGCAAATTTGTGATTCCTTCATTCGCTGCCTCTAGCGTGTCAAAGTGCTTTAATGGAGAATACTTTGTGCCGACGAGTGATTTCAACAAGGTAGCTACCTTTAACATACTCCAGCCCATTTATTTATGTAATTTCTTGTATGGTTGTCTTTTAATTTGTCCATTATTTTCTGTAGACCTCAAATTTTTCCTTCATTTTTCATTCGATCATATCCACATTCGTACACTTGCCTTTAGATCAATGTTGCTCATTGCGATGTGTCTTTACGAATGTCCGCTTACTTTTAAATCTTTGATGGTCCACTCATTTCATCTTAATTTCCGTGGGTCCTTGAGTGTGTCGTCAATTACCTTGTTGCCATAATTGTTGAGTAATACTCGAATCAGCTTGAAGGTACAAGTTATTTATTAAATTCATAAGACAACACACCCTGGGCAGGAGTGCTCAGTAAGGCTAGAAAACAGGAAAAACGTTAACTGACAACTGAACTGACAGGGGAACTGTCATCGTAGAACGTCCAGCTGTGAGCATTCCAGCTGGTGACATCACTGTCGCGCGCATGGGATAGAGCGCACAGGAAAGAGGGGGGAGAAGGGGAGGGGAAAAGGAAAAGGGGAAGAAGAGAACACAACACACGAATATCTTAAAAAGGCTGTAATGTTTCGAACTCTATTGATTCGAAGTTATGTCCTCGCGCTGTACCACAGTGCGAGGACACATGTTTCAGTGTATGTCTTTGAATCGTGTTCCATGTTCGGATGCCGCCGTCCTGCTCTTGGATTCTAGCAACGTTAAACAGTTGCTTGGTGTCCTGGAGCGGAGCGGTGAATAAATTCCTTCATGAAGATGCTCTAGGGTCTCCTGAACTCCTTACTACAATTGACGACGAGCGGGATTTGAATCCTTTTCTACAAGCACCCACCGACCAAATTATTTTTTTTTCTCTCTATATCGACACCTCCATTTGTGTCTTCTGCCTTACCATCTCTTCGTGATTCCTTTGCGCACCTTAGAGGCATTCCTGTGAAGTGGATTTTAATTTTCACAACTTTTCGCATTTTTGGATGCCACTTATCCTCATTGGTTAACGGCAAGCTCATACGTCATCACGTCACCTTGGATTCCTCTTGCCCTCATTTGCTCAATAGCAGATTTGCACGACGACTGCAACGTCATTATCAAAGCGTGTTCCTGCTCCACGTTTGCCTACGTGAGTCTGACGCTTTCGATCTTCACATCACTGCGCAGCGTCAGGCAGCCATTTTAAAGATCGGTTGCCTAGCAACTTCATCAAACCCCAGCGCTGCGCTGACGCTGCAGAGGAAAGACGAACATTGAGCTCTTTTGGAGGCATTTCATTCGTTTAAGGTACTACAAACATTTTATCTACATCGGTGACAGACACACCAATTTTACTTTAAAACTTACGCGCCTGCATTAATATTTAAGCCTATAAACTCACATTTGGCTTGCATCTTTTCACTGTGACAAGCACACCTTTCACAAACGTATTAATACTTCACAGTTATAAAGGGTCAAGGCATTATTTTGTCTCAAGAAGAATTTTCACATGTTTTAGTGATTTTATTCATGATTTTTTACCTCTAATTATTTATTTACAGCTTTATGTGATGTTTAAACTACATAGTTTTTAGATAACTTTTTATCACTCAGTCCTCGCTTTCATTATGGCCTCCTCTCAGCAATTTGCTCAACCTCCTCCTTTTCTACAGCATCCGGGCAAGCCAACCATTCCATGGCGTCAATGGGTCAAGGCCTTCGCCAATCACATTATTGCTATTGATGGTGTTAAGATTAGCCCAGAAAGGAAAGTGGCGATTCTATATGGTTGTTTGGGCGTTGCAGCCCAAAATGTTTTTGAAAATCTGCCAAAATTTCCAACTCCTGCCGGAGAGGCTGGTGATGCTGGCCATTGGGATGTTTATAAGGAAGCTTTATCTCGCCTTGCAAAACAGTATGATGAGGAGTCTAATGAAATGCTTGAGAGACATAATTTTTTTTAAAGGAGACAACATGAGGATGAATCAGTGGAGGAGTATATTGCACAATTAAGAGTTTTAGCCTCAACATGTGAGTTTGAAGCAAACTCGGATATATATATATTCGGGATCAATTTGTTTTTGCCTGCTACTCTAAAAAAATTCAAGAGCGTTTATTGAGTTGTAGAAAACCTACACTCCAGGAAACTATTGACATTGCAAAAAGTATTGAGAGGTCTGTTACTACTTCCAGGGTTCTACAGAATGATCAACCTCGCACTCCTAGTCAAAGTGTTTCTTTTGAAAATTCAAGTTCTGTCAATGCTGTGAATGTCAACAAACCATTTAGACAAATGTATAGGAAAAGTAATGCCATTTGTTACACGTGCGGGTCGAAGTCACATCTTGGTAATAACCCCACTTGTCCTGCTCTTGGGAAAAGATGCGTGTTATGTAAGAAGTTGGGTCATTTTCAGGGCTCTTGCAGGTCCGTGAAGAGACCTACCAGAGTCAACAGCATTGAATATCCTGAGAATGTCGAAGAGTGTTTTGATCAATTTAAAAATATGGTAGTTTCTATTGAATGCAACTCAATTGTATCTTCAAAATCAGTCAAAGGCCCTGTAGGCACTGCACTTTTTGGTGATATTGAGATTACTATAATGGCTGATTCCGGTTCTCCTATCACCATTTTGTCAAATGTCGTGTTTTATGAGAAGTGGAATAATTCTATGTGTTTATCTAAAACTGATGTCAACCCGAAAGCATTCGGCGAGTTCGACATTGACATGCTAGGATATTTTAACTCTAGATTGGAATGTTTAGGTAGGTCCATCATTACAAAAATATATGTTGCTGTTAAGGGTCGCAATTTAATTGGATGGCAAGACCTTGCAAGGATGGGTCTATATTTAATTCCTGGTTCTGATAATCCAATTGTGGTTGGTGAACCTCCCCAAGGTTACATCCCCATTCCACCTTTGAAATCCATATGTCTAGCCCTCACTGATCATGGTTCTGACATAAAACAAATTTTGGATAGGTTTCCTAGTGTCAAACCTGGCACTGTAAAAGGTTTTCAACATCAGATCAGGCTGAAGTCTCAAGCAAATCCTGTGGTTCATAAGGCCAGGCCTGTACCCATTAGCGCTAAGGATGAACTCAACTCTGTCCTTCAATCTTTTTTTGATAATGGTGTTATTGCACCTTCAAACTCTTTGGAATGGGTTTCTCCCATCGTTTTAGTTAGAAAAAAAAATGGCGAGGTCAGATTATGTGCCGATTTACGCACATTAAATACCACTATCAGACAACAAGAGAGAAGGGTTTGCCCAGCTGAAGAACAAAATCATGCATTGGCTGGGTACATATAGACCCATCTCACACAATAATGACGGCGAGATAGTGCACGTTAGGAGACTCACCTGGCTGAGTAGTAGATGTAAAGACATTGAGGGCGATCTGGTGGTAGTTAATTTTAGAGACCCGCGTGCAGTGGATTACATATTAAATTGGCCCATGGGAAGTGGTGATAACTGCATTACCCCTCGGGCCTTGACATATTTTTACCCTAGATCTTTGGTGTTCCCCCATCCTTTTCAAACGGGCTGATCCCTACTCATTTAAAGTCCCTGCCATTATATAATACTAGGCATGCACCTCACGGTCAATACCCTGCCCATGTGGTCGATCCCTTCGGGTGGAATACGGTACCCCTGAGATATAAAAGGAACTCCAGTAGGAGAATGGATCACTTGAGACCTTTTACACCTTTGGAGTCAGGGAACAGGTTTTCTGTGCTATCAGGTATGGAAGACTGCGATTGAAGATCACAGTTGAGGGTACACATGGGTGATCGATCATGTGATGCCAGCCTAGGGGGTATAGCTCAAGTGGCTCCAAGTGAAGCCAGCTGTCATGATAAGGGGAAAGTGGACCCTATATTAGCCAATCCCACGGTTAGTAGTGTAACCACAGCTATCACAGAGGTATTGTGTCCGGGCTCCAAGGTTGGTAATAATGTAACCCTAAATTTAACTAAACATGTGGAGGCCAGCCCAAAGTTCATTGCTTGGGGGAGGAGTGGGAACAAGGGGGCCCCTGATGTGACTGCTACAGGTCACAGGGTTGTTCATCTGTTATCTTGGAATGTGGCGGGAATAAAAAGGAAGATGGCTTTACCGGAATGGCACACTTTCATTGGGAAGTTCGATGTGTGTCTGTTCCAAGAGACTTGGAGCCTGTCCCCATTACATAAATCAGGGTATTCAACCTTCTTCTCCCACGCTTCAAGCTGTGGGAAGGGCAGGCCAGCGGGAGGCTTATTGGCCTGGATTAAAACTGATTTGAACTGGGATGTTGTTAGTCACAATTCAGCATGTAGGGGTATCCTACATCTCTCAAGTAGGGGACAAAATGAGGCGAGCAGGTTTGATTTATTTAATGTCTACTCTAGTGGGACACCGGGGGATACAGCCTCACCCACACTAACGAGTCTACATCTGGCACTAGCCAATTGCCCCCCATCATCTAAAATTATAGTGGGTGGGGATTTTAACTGTACATTCGAGCCCCTTAGCGGGGATGATCGCTTGGGAATTGAGGAGGAAGACTCTAGATGGTCCATTCCATCCTTGTCTTTAGCCCCAATTAGAAAATGGTCAGCAAGGGCAATACAAATTAATGCCCTTACCAGGGAACATAACCTAAGAGCATTGAACGGTAGGACTATGTCTGACCGTGCTGGTGCGATGACTTTTAACAGGCTTTCTGGTCCGTCAAGAATCGACTATATCTTACTGAACGGTAAATTATGGAGGGACCTGGTAGACATGGAGGTGGTATCCACACAGGACAGTGACCATAATCCCCTTTGTACCAAGCTAAGGTGGGGCATCCCAAATGGTTGTGTGAAGAGCGTTCCCCTGAGGACAACCAATGAGGTTATCCCTTACAATGGTAACCGAAGGTTGAAATGGGACAAGGCCCAACTGCAGGAAGACCAACTTGTGAGTATTAAGTCACATGTGGCAGATCTGACCGCGAAATTGGGGGCCCTGGAACTGGGAATGGGAAATGCCCAGGAGTCGCCTTTCGTTTTTGCCACTGCATACAAAAATACAATAGAAGAAGTAGGCCAACATTTTCTATCGAAGGGGAAAAGAGGAAGACTAAATAATTCATCTTCCATATCCAGCAACCCTTGGTACACGGTTCAGTGCAGGGAAAAAAGGAAAGAGCTAACAGTTGCCCTGCAAAAAAAAGATCCCTCACTAGTTAGAGCGGCTAGGAAGGATTATGCAAGGGTAATGGCATTGGCCCAACGAGATTGGGAAGAACAACACTGGATGGATCTTAATTCCGCAGTTAGTAAGAGGAATTCAATGTTGTTTTGGGAGCTTATAAATAAAGCTAGGCAGAAGAGCTCTCAACCATTAGCTACCCACATAACAAGCCATCAATGGTTATCCCACTTTTCAGCACTGTACGGTGGAGCTGAAGAACACTCTTGTCCCCCTCTAGACCTAGCTAGAAGGGACCAACTCCCACCAGTGTTTGAGGATCCATTTTTACCCTCGGAGCTAGTAGTGGCAATTAGGCATTTGACCCCGGGGAAGGCGGCTGGCCCGGATGGGATCCCAGGGGACCTCCTGTTAGAAGATCCTACTGCTTGGGCCAAACTTATTGCCCTTATAATGAACCTGATTGCCAAGGGACACCCTGTGCCAGACTCTTGGAAGGGGGCAGAGGTCGTCACCGTGTTTAAAAAGGAGGCTAGAGATGACCCTGCCAATTACAGACCCATCAGTCTGATAGATGTGATTCAGAAGGTGGTTGGCAGGGTCATTATCTCTAGGGTGGGAACCTGGATGGAAGAGGAACATGTCCTCTCCCATTTTCAAGCAGGATTCCGCCAAAAGGTAGGCACGATGGACCAGGTCTTCTGTTTTTTTGCCATCTATTGGAAATCTGTGACCATTAATAAGGGTAGTCTCTACCTTGCCTTCATAGATCTCAAGACGGCATTTGACCTGGTCCCTCGAGCAAGGCTGTGGGATACGCTAGAGAAGATGGGCTTTCCTGGGCCTCTTTTGGGTTTGATTGTAAGGCTTCACGAGGGGAACTATGCGAGGATTAGATGGGGCACCCAGGGACAATTGACAGACAGGGTGCCCGTGAGGAGTGGAGTCCGCCAGGGTTGTGTCATGGCGCCGACCCTCTTTTCTCTCTTTGTGAACGGTGTGGTGGACCATCTGAGAGAGGAAGACGCAGACGCGCCAACCCTGGCGGGGGAAAAAACACCCACTCTACTCTTCGCGGATGACACCATACTGATCTCCAAATCCCCCGTGGGACTCCAAAAGCTTTTGCACCGTTTTAGTTCCTTCTGTACGGATAGAGGTCTTACTATTAACACCTCTAAAACTAAGCTTATGGCCCTCTCTCCCGCTAAAAGATTTAGGAACAACTTCACGCTCAACGAGACACCTCTGGAGCTGGTAGATTCCTTCGACTATCTGGGGGTTCGGGTTAATAGTCGGATGAATTGGAAGGACCATCTGGCCAAAATGTTACTGAGCCACAAAAGAGTGTCAGGGGTGACCTTTAGAGAACACCGGGAGTCGATGAGCAAACCTGTGGCACCGGCTCTGGCAATCTATGAGGGACAGATTTTACCGGCCGCCCAATACGGCTCTGAGCTGTGGGGGTTTGAGAATGTCTCGGAGTTAGTCTCAGCTGAAAATAAATTTTTGAGGGACCTGGTGGCTCTCCCAGTCTCTACGCCGCTAATCCCTTTACGGCTAGATTTAGGCAGGCGCTCCTTTAAAGACTTAGTGCGACTGCGCCCACTATTATTTTGGGTACGGCTGAGAAGGACCAGGGAGCTTACAAACTATGCTGCTGTTTTAGATGAACTCATTTTGCTCAATACCAGTGATAAGATCAGATGGTTGAGCAACCTGAGGCAGCTGGTTGTGCATCTGGGCTTGAGCGATGCATGGACTAGTCAAATTCCACCCCCCAAACTAGTGATGAAGAAACTCTACTGGGATTGGGTTCAGGCAGAGGCAATGCGTAGTGGCGCAGGGGGCTTGCTCACGGAGCGGTTCTTAGAGTTTAAATGGTCAAGAAAATTGGAATCCTTCCTAGACCTTATATCAAAGCCTCTGGATAGAGCACTTTACTTAAAACTTAGGTATGGGACCCTCCCGGTGCATGACTTCACCTCGGGGTGTACCAACGTCGGCAGTTTTCTGAACCCTTGCCCTTGTTGTGCTGCCCAGAATGAGTCTGTGGCGCATTTCCTCTTTGCTTGCCCCGCATACAAAGTTGCCAGGAAGGTTTGGCTAAAACCCTTATGCAGGGGGTTGGGTCTTAGATGCCACAAAATGGCCCTACGAGTACTTTGCACAGATACGTCCTCCACCCTTATGGTATGCGGGGTAGCTAAATATCTGGGTAGTGCATGGCTGACACGTATGAGGAGGATGAAGCCCTGTCCCACCCCGCTTAACACCGAGCCGGCCCTCTTGTAGGATACTTGATGGTATCTTTGTATTGGTTGAAATGTACCCTACCAGTATGTATGGGGACAGTTATGTGAGATCACAGGCATATTTGGCTGTTGGGTCCTACCATATTATGTGTACTGTGCAATATGCACACTCTCGATGGAATTTTATTGAATGAAGTATTTATTTATGTATTCTTAATCTTAAAAATGTATGGTATAATTTGCATACTTTTATGGTGAAATTTTTACCGAATAAAGTTATTTCACTCACTCAATAATAATATCCTAGTTGACTGCCACCCCCTCCCGAAAATCCATGATCTGCTGGCTAATTTGGGGGTGCCAAATATTTCTCAATTATTGACTTGCGCTCAGCTTACCACCAGGTACCTCTGACCAAAGATAGCCAGGAGCTTACCACATTTGTTACTCCCTTTGGAGTTTACAAATATTTAAAACTTCCTTTTGGCTTGGCCTCCGCGGCCAGTGTCTTTCAAAAAATTATGGACAATCTCTTTGAAGGCATGCCAGGAGTCCAAGCCTACCAGGATGACATTTTGATTTTTTCTGATGATTGGGAGTCACATTTGTCGAATTTAAATGCAGTCTTACACAAACTCGATGAGTCTGGTATGTCAGTCAGGGCCGATAAGTGCAAGCTTGGTTCCCAGTCCTTAGAATATCTAGGTCATACCTTGTCTCCAGAGGGCATCAAACCAAAAATTTCTCTTATCAAAGCCATCACTCACACCACCCCTCCCAAAGACAAAGATGCTCTTCGATCTTTTTTGGGCCTGGCAGACTATTATGCTCGATCTGTCAAAGGCTATGCTCAATTAGTAGAGCCATTACGTGCTCTTTTGCGTAAGGAGTCAAAGTTTGAATGGTCAGAGGATGTTGCTGCCTCTTTCAACCAAGTCAAGAACATGATTGTTAAGGGTGGGCGTAAAATCCGTTTCGCGGGCGAATTTGCGGATTTTCCGCGACTTCGCGATCCGCGAATCTTGCGAAATCGCGGTAAAATCCGCGAATCAGCGGGGACGAATTTTCAGCCAAGCAAGGGTTACAGCAGCAGGTGCAAAAGTTGAACCTCATTTCTTTGTAACCTTTTACAAAAGGGTTACAAACAAATTAACTTCAACTGGTTGTGCATCTGGGCTTGAGCGATGCATGGACTAGTCAAATTGCTAATTGCTTCCTGGCGCCTCGTTGCCTACTTGCAACTATTCTCTGACCCTTGAAGCAGGGTCAGAGAATAGTTACAAGTAGGCAACGAGGCACCTGTCCAAGGAATTAAACCTCATCAGGAAGCACTTACAGATAGAAAAACAGGAAGAAGGGAGAGGATGGCAAATACACCCATTTTGAGTTGTCAGGAGGGGTTAAACTAAAAGAGACCTTTACAGCACAATTTTCATATGCATTTTGCTAAAAATAAAAAGCTGTACGTTCTGTAGGGGCAACTCAGGAATCTGGCCCTTCAGAGATCCGGCCTCTCTTTCTTTCTCTCTCTCGTTCTCTCTCTCCCTCTCTCTTTCCCTCTCTTTCTCTCTCTATCTATCTATCTATCTATCTATCTATCTATCTATCTATCTATCTATCTATCTATCTATCTATCTATCTCTCTCTCCCTCTCCCATAAACGACTGCATGGGTAACTTCGCTATGCAAGCGGCTCGCGAAGATGCAAAAATCCCCGCGAACGCGCAAAAAACCCCGCGAACACGCAAAAAAACAAAAATCCGCAAATTCGCACAAATTCGCGAATTTTGCGGATCGCGAATTCGCAAATCCGCAAATTCGCCGATCGCGAATTCGCAAAATTCGCCCATGCTTAATGATTGTTGAAGCTCCGGCTTTACATCCTTTTCATGATTCTTCAAGATGTTTCTTAATGGTTGATGCAAGTTTAACAGGTTTAGGAGATGTCTAGGGTCAATGGTTGTCAGGAAAAGAGCATACTATAGCTTTTTCATCAAGGAAACTTAAAGTTTGGGTAACACATTATAGCAACATAAAACGCGAGTCACTCGCTTGTGTGTGGGCTATAGAGAAGTTTAAAAATTACATATGGGGACGTGAGTTCGATTTATATACTGATCACAAATCTCTCACTCAACTTCTCAATGGTGATAGTCTTGGTAAAGCTTCTTCAAGACTTGTCAGACTTTTGTCTAAATTGCATGAATTCAATTTTTGCATTAAACATATATCTGGGGGAAAGAACTTCAGAGCTGACTGTTTGTCGCGCATGGCCCTTCAAGATGTTCAAGGTGATGAGGAAGCTGGGGACTTAGAATGTGTGGTTGCTACCCTTGTGCCATCAACCTGTGTCCCAATATTACTGAGCAATCTTGGTTTGAGGCTTATAATAAGGATGAAAAATTGAAATTGGTTGCTGAGTACATTTAAAAGGGTTGGCCAGAGAGTAGAAAGCTTTCTAATGAATTGAAGGCTTTTGCTATGGTTGCCTCTGAGTTATCCATGGTTAATGATTTGGTAATGAGAAATGAGGTTTTTGTTCCTCCCTCTGGTGTCAGAAATGATATCATTCAATTTGCACACCAAGGTCATCTTGGTATATCAAAAACATCCCAACTCATCAAATCTCATTATTGGTGGCCATCCATTGAGTCTCAAGTTAAGTTTTCCATTGACTCATGTCATGAGAGTTTGCTTTCTTACAAAAAATTGAAAGTTATGAATAATCCTCTACATCCTGTTCCGTTCCCAGAGAAACCTTGGGAAAAGGTTGCTTTAGACTTTTCAGGTCCGTATGAGTTACTTTCTCATGATATGAAATACCTCATTTTATTGATTGATTATCATTCCAAATGGGTGTATCACATGTTTTGTGATTCACATAATTCTACCAATGCTGTAACATTTTTAAGGAAATTATTTTTAATTGAAGGTTCACCTTCTATTGTTGTTACTGACAATGGTTCTCATTTTGTCTCTGAAATGTTCACCTCATTTTTAAGTGAACATGATGTTGTTGATTATAAAGTGGCTCTTTATTCCCCTACATCTAATGGCTTGGTGGAAAGAGCTAACAGATTGGTTAAGGATGCTATACAAACAGCCATCTCCTCTCGCTAAGATGTTATTAATTTTCTTGAAACTAAATTATGGTCCTACAATATTTCCCCGCATTGTACAACAGGGGTTTCTCCATTTTCTCTTTTGAGAAATAGGAACGTTCACACCAAATTGTGTCCGGATTGGTTAACTCAAAAGAATGCTAACCTCAATCTTGGCAGCAGAAAGGTTGACATTAAAGATTTTTCTGATAGAGTTTTAAAAAAACAAAACCTCATGAAGTCTAAACATGACTTTGGTAAACATTTGATTTCATTTGATTTAAAAGTTGGTGATTGGGTTCTTATTAAAAATCCTAAGAAGGTCACCAAAGGTTTGTCGAAATTTTCATGTCCTGTTCAGGTCACATCAGTCAATAAAGCTTCTGCTTTACTTGGCAGTAGAGGTTGGTGGAACAGAAGAGCTCTTGTACATTTATCTTCCTCACAGGCACACTCTTTACTCAATTTAACTAAAGAAGAGTTTGATCACTGTGATTGGTCTTTTTGGCTCAAAACTCCAATGACAAGTAATGTCAGTACAACTGCTTGTAGTACTTCTCTTGACCTTTCTACTGGGTCTTTTCTTCCAAATTCAATTTCAAAGAGTATAAGTAATATTATTCAATCTAATTCAGAAATGGGAATTTGTTGCAGGCGATTGCCTGCAAAGTTAAATGATTATGTGTTATCATAAATATTTTTCTTGTTTTTCTTTGTTCTATATTTTGTAACATTGAATTTTGTCTTCCTTGTAAAGGGAGAGAAGTTGTAATGTATTGAACTGTATTGATTCGAAGTTATGTCCTCGCGCTGTACCACAGTGCGAGGACACATGTTTCACTGTATGTCTTTGAATCGTGTTCCATGTTCGGATGCCGCCGTCCTGCTCTTGGATTCTAGCAACGTTAATCAGTTGCTTGGTGTCCTGGAGTGGAGCGGGGGCGTCCGGTCGTGGGTGCTTCCAATTTCATGAACAAATTCCTTCATGAAGATTCTCTATGGTCTCCTGAACTCCTTACTACAAAAGCCTACCGACATGAGTAGCAATACCTTGCTCTTTCCTATGAATGTGACACTAGTGATCATTCTATCTTCAATCAATTCCTAAAACCACTACGCAATAAGTAAAAAAATATGCAACAACGCACCCCTCCCGGAGCCTATACAAACACAACCCTCGAGCCCTGAGGCCAGAAAGGGCCAAAGGTAACCATGGAAGCACCACGTAAACAATGATCCTTGCAATTAAAATGTAGCAATAGTAGCCTGTTCCCTACACAGCTAAAAGCGTGGCGGATGATGGTCGCCATGACAGAGGTAAAAAAACAAAGAACCCAGAAATGGTAGGGTGGACTGCATTGCAGCATGGGGACTAAAAGAAAGGGTGGCACACAAACCTAACATTTACGTGGATATTAGGAGGAAGCTATTTTGTTCACACCTCTGTTATACAACCCCTTATTCCTATTGTCTTATCAAATATCTAGGTATAAGGATTAAACTCCGTTCTTCAACGGGAAGGTAATCCCAGGCATGGAGCACCTGTTCTGCTTAAATATGAAAGGGAGATTACCAGCACTTCTCAGGAGCAAACAGGTATTCTGGGATAGTGAGTAGAGGCACTTGTATACATTTCAAGCATTGATGATACTAAAATGTAAGGCCCAATCCACGTTGTCTTGATATCTGAAACAAAGCCTGGCATAATTCAAGATGTAATCAATTGACATTATCTGAATCACAATATTACGGTAGGCGCAACGAACTCTGGCACTTCCAACGTTCCCTTATCTGGAAATAATAATGGATAAGGCATCAACATTTGTGATCACTGCATACACAGTGCAATATGTAATAACCATAGCATACAGGTTTAAACATGTCTGACTGCAGCAGAAACATGTTGCAATTAATTTGTAGTTGCTACTTCAGAAACCTTCCTCTCTCACTAATCACTAAGGAAACTTGAAATTAGAACCTAAATGAAATAAATTCCATAAATGGATAAAAGCAACTAGGGTGAACGGGGTAATACGAGGGGACACTACACAATAATACCCACAACCATAACATTCGTTTGTCAGCCTCCCCATCTTCATTTCAACTAGTCTGTACCTTATATTTTTACAGTACTACACTATTAATAGCCTTGCTGTCGAAAACTGCTTTGATCCAAGATATAATTCGGTCAACATTACCTGGACCAGCAAATCCTGAGCTCCGAACAAAATCAAACATTCTATGTTCCCTTACCATGGCACAATACTGTAGCACAGTACAACTCTACAATGACTCTACAATGAGTTTTCAAGTAAAGATGAGAGCCCTCAAGGACATCAGCTTGGAAAGAATAACAAGTCATATTTCATAGGTCAGCTGTATTTCAGAAAATGGGGCGTGTATCATGCTTTCTCCACAAAAAGCAAAGTAATTATTGACTTGATGTCTGCAACATATAGTTCTACGGCGCGTAGAACAAGTACATGGGCTGTCCATAGCCTCATCCGATAGCGTAGCCATGGTATCAGGCCCTGGAGCCTAGTTAAATAAGGGCGGCAGGTGAAGTGTGCAAAGGGCTCAATTAAGACATTAAATTGGCGTTTTGCAACCCCACCTGCAGAGACAGACCCCCAGACACAGCATAAGTGCACAACAGGGCTTAGAGTGGATAACACAATTTTGTTTTAGCCCAAATCTATACTTCTGGTCTTTGAAAAGTGTCTCCTTTAGCTGAACCCGTCCCCACCATGTACGTTATGCGAGTAGTGCAGTACTTATTTTAGCTTGTCGCTGGAGGCAACAACTCTGTTTCATGAAATGTCATCTCGCTAAACAAATGTTGCCTAAGTGTTTCTAGTGGCAAATTGGTAGGGCAACAGTGTGTTAAATTAATCTATAAAAATATTATTTTCTTAAAGTGGATTGATGTTGACCTGATTTTACTATGGTGTCCTCCGTGGTTGTTTATTGTTGAAACGGAACTTTGAAATTAATTAAGAATACAGGTGTCTAGTTCGAGCACGGTTTTAGCTGTGTATGGAACAGGCTACTATTGCTACATTTTAATCGCGCTTGCTGAGCTCTTACGTTTTAAGCCCATGCCTGACTAGTGCATTCAGTCCATGCGTTTTCTTTGCATTGCGGGATTTCCAGCCTTGCTTTCACACGGGACCGGCAGCATTACCAGTACAAGAATGCATAGTAAAACCTTGGCACTATATTCGCTGCTCCAGTATAGACGTGGAGAACTTGAGAGCTCTGCGGTTGCTTGCCAACCCATGAAATCTACAATCAGGGAAGGTAAGAGGGGGGCGATGAGGGGTCACTCACCCAGTGTCAGATATGGGGTTGTTCACCCAATTGTGTGTTCTTTACTTTGGGTTCTAGCATTTGTAGTTTTTGCTTCAGCTTTGTGCTTGTAGCGCTACAATTAAAAAGGAAGACAAAATAATTCAGATCTAATCAACCCTTGGCATGCGCGAATGATTGCTGCTGTTAACACGGCTTGCAGAAACATTTCTTTTCTCTGGCTCAAAGTTGGCAGTCTGGGGGAGGCTCTCTCAAAAATATATAGCATCGACCAGGATATTCCTTTCCCATAAGGAATGGACAACCCACAGGTAGGATTGCCCAAAGATCAAGAGGCACTCACTACATACACCTAGTAGACGGGCTTTAGATGGTTAAGGATCCGGCACACTACTACAATGCATGCTCGTGTACTGCATTCACAGCAGGCAAAACAGGTTATGATTAGGGCTCCCTGTTTTCCGTTTTTACTGATTTTTACAGATAAATGTAGACTGAAAACCATTTATTTGCCTTTCTGTGTTTATTTTTAAATGTGGATAAGAATTGAAATTGGGTTGTTTTTTGAGTTATTCTAAATGCTGTCCTTCATGACTACCACGCCAATAGCTCTGTCGATCGAAAGGTAAGGAGGTTAAAATAATAAAGGAATTTTAGTAAAAAGCCTTAAACAGAAATATATATGCACAACCTTGATATTAAAATCTGCATGTTTTCCTATAAGAGCATATTTTATAATCTGAGTGTGTATATATCATTGGAACCTGTCAGTCGTTCAGGCGTGAAGGCATGTTTATTGGTTAAATAAATGTAGAAATATACTCATTTCAGATGATTTTTTTCACAAAACCCAAAATAAAAATGGATAAATACAGATAAAATCAGCAAAAAATAAATATGGATAAATACAGACGAAAATGTCAAAAAAATAAATACCATAACACCGGGAGCCCTAGTTATGATGAATATGGTTCCGGTGCACACTCACATGACATGCAGTTTGCTATCACACTAATTGCCATGATCCACCTCAAGCTCCATACAGTGTTTCCCACAGTTTCCACACTTCATCCATTGCAAACCGTGTAGTAGCATTTCAGCTGAATGCCCAGCAATGTTCACACTGCACACTTACGTCCAGGTTGAATTTCACAGCAATCATTTTGGTCATGGCACCCACTGCAGCCTTAGCCTATTCACACTACACCCAGTGTGCAATCACTATTCATGGCACAAGAAATTCCTACCAGAGTTGCAAGGCACTGTAAATGCCCATAGCATTCCATAGCTGGTATGATTTGGGTAATTCCATCCAAAACGAATTCATGCGCATGCAACTGTTGCCGACGCATCTGTAGCATGCTCACTTCGTACACATTTCACCAATCGTATTTCACACAGGATATCAGAGCTGGCTGCAGCGCAGTACATTTAATGCATGATTTCCCCACGTTGTGAGGTGAAAGCTATTCAACTGCAATATTGTACTGTGAGCTGGGAACAGTTTTGGAAAGTGCAGACACACAGCACAAACTACCATTGCTGCTTGCAAAGGACACTCTAAGAACATGCTCCTCTCACTGTTGTCCATGCACATTTCACTATTGCAGTATGGTGGTTAAGCTAAAATCCAACTGATCCACGCTTTAACAGGGCAAGAGCTGAGTGTCAAAACAGCTGCAAAAATATCTGTGTTTGTTTTTATTGTGCTTCACCATGAGTTTAGTGCTCTCAAGTTCAAGAGGAACATATTTCCTGTCCCTTTTGTTAATGGTGTACCATTTTCATAATGTATCGTACGGAAGCAAACCAGTAATCATAGGATACAAAATAAATGTGTATTGTTGACGCTAAACTGCATCAGCAAAAAAAGCAGCATGATGATGTTTATGTGGGCAAACATCTTTAGACCATCACACATGCTTCATGACATATGGACATTTGCACTTGTACGGTATGCCAGTATGGCAGCATTTTTAAACATTGCTGTTTCAAGAAGATGGAAGCACACCGTATCAATGGTCGTACTTTATCCTGGCCTTTGTGGAGAGAAGCCGGCATTTCTTCTCTGGATCAACTCTTACATGATGGAGATTTTAAAATGTTTCCCCAACTTTGTGAGGAATTTAATCTTCCATTCCTACATTCCTCTAAATACGTTCAAGTTCAACAATGTCTTAAAAAACAATTAGGCTCTCCACCTTGGTTGCTTCAGGTTTCTCCAATATTATCTTATCTGCAACTATGGGGGAAGTTTAAGGGGGTGACCTCTGGTCTTTATAAAACCTTTTTGCTCCCTCTTTTTTCACAACCTCTCTCACATACTCTTCGGACTAAATGGCAATGTCGCTTATCTATTATGTGCTCCAATGCTCAGACGTGAGTCCCTTGCTCACTTTGCCACTGGATTCAAGCAAGCCGGGTTGAAGAAGGCTGGAATGCCAGAAACCGGTCCTCGGAAGCTTGTTTCCGGTCCAGGGAAGACATGGCTTGGCAGTTCGGGCTGGACTGTTCCCATGAGGAACAGGGTCAGACTGATTTGCATATAGCCATGTCTGAACTGGGGTGGCAGAGTGGGCTAAAGAACGGTGATGGATTAAACCCAGATCTTTTGACTGGGTGTGAGTGTTTGATTGATTTAGATGCTCCGTCCATCACCACCCCCTTTTGTACCGCTTTTGGCTGCCATAAGTGTGGCAGGGTATGCTCAGACGTGAGTCCCTTGCTCACTTTGCCACTGGATTCAAGCAAGCCGGGCTGAAGATGGCTGGAATGCCAGAAACCGGTCCTCGGAAGCTTGTTTCCGGTCCAGGGAAGACATGGCTTGGCAGTTCGGGCTGGACTGTTCCCATGAGGAACAGGGTCAGACTGATTTGCATATAGCCATGTCTGAACTGGGGTGGCAGAGTGGGCTATAGAACGGTGATGGATTAAACACAGATCTTTTGACTGGGTGTGAGTGTTTGATTGATTCAGATGCTCCGTCCATCACCACCCCCTTTTGTACCACTTTTGGCCGCCATAAGTGTGGTAGGGTATGCTCAGACGTGAGTCCCTTGCTCACTTTGCCACTGGATTCAAGCAAGCTGGGCTGAAGACGGCTGGAATGCCAGAAACCGGTCCTCGGAAGCTTGTTTCCGATCCAGGGAAGACATGGCTTGGCAGTTCGGGCTGGACTGTTCCCATGAGGCACAGGGTCAAACTGATTTGCATATAGCCATGTCTGAACTGGGGTGGCAGAGTGGGTTAAAGAACGGTGATGGATTAAACCCAGATCTTTTGACTGGGTGTGAGTGTTTGATTGATTCAGATGCTCCGTCCATCACCACCCCCTTTTGTACCACTTTTGGCCGCCATAAGTGTGGCAGGGTATGCTCAGACGTGAGTCCCTTGCTCACTTTGCCACTGGATTCAAGCAAGCCGGGCTGAAGACGGCTGGAATGCCAGAAACCGGTCCTCGGAAGCTTGTTTCCGGTCCAGGGAAGACATGGCTTGGCAGTTCGGGCTGGACTGTTCCCATGAGGCACAGGGTCGGACTGATTTGCATATAGCCATGTCTGAACTGGGGTGGCAGAGTGGGCTAAAGAACGGTGATGGATTAAACCCAGATCTTTTGACTGGGTCTGAGTGTTTGATTGATTCAGATGCTCCGTCCAGCACCACCCCCTTTTGTACCGCTTTTGGCCGCCATAAGTGTGGCAGGGTATGCTCAGACGTGAGTCCCTTGCTCACTTTGCCACTGGATTCAAGCAAGCTGGGCTGAAGACGGCTGGAATGCCAGAAACCAGTCCTCGGAAGCTTGTTTCCGATCCAGGGAAGACATGGCTTGGCAGTTCGGGCTGGACTGTTCCCATGAGGCACAGGGTCAGACTGATTTGCATATAGCCATGTCTGAACTGGGGTGGCAGAGTGGGCTAAGAACGGTGAAGGATTAAACCCAGATCTTTTGACTGGGTGTGAGTGTTTGATTAATTCAGATGCTCCGTCCATCACCACCCCCTTTTATACTGCTTTTGGCCGCCATAAGTGTGGCAGGGTATGCTCAGACGTGAGTCCCTTGCTCACTTTGCCACTGGATTCAAGCAAGCCGGGCTGAAGACGGCTGGAATGCCAGAAACCTGTCCTCGAAAGCTTGTTTCCGGTCCAAGGAAGACATTGCTTGGCAGTTGGGGCTGGACTGCTCCCATGAGGTACAGGGTCAGACTGATTTGCATATAGCCATGTCTGAACTGGGGTGGCAGAGTGGGCTAAAGAACGGTGATGGATTAAACCCAGATCTTTTGACTGGGTGTGAGTGTTTGATTGATTCAGATGCTCCGTCCATCACCACCCCCTTTTGTACCGCTTTTGGCCGCCATAAGTGTGGCAGGGTATGCTCAGACGTGAGTCCCTTGCTCACTTTGCCACTGGATTCAAGCAAGCTGGGCTGAAGACGGCTGGAATGCCAGAAACCGGTCCTCGGAAGCTTGTTTCCGGTCCAGGGAAGACATGGCTTGGCAGTTCGGGCTGGACTGTTCCCATGAGGTACAGGGTCAGACTGATTTGCATATAGCCATGTCTGAACTGGGGTGGCAGAGTGGGCTAAAGAACGGTGATGGATTAAACCCAGATCTTTTGACTGGGTGTGAGTGTTTGATTGATTCAGATGCTCCATCCATCACCACCCCCTTTTGTACCGCTTTTGGCCGCCATAAGTGTGGCAGGGTATGCTCAAACGTGAGTCCCTTGCTCACTTTGCCACTGGATTCAAGCAGGCCGGGCTGAAGACGGCTAGAATGCCAAAAACGGGTCCTCGAAAGCTTGTTTCCGGTCCAGGGAAGACATGGCTTGGCAGTTCGGGCTGGACTGTTCCCATGAGGCACAGGGTCAGACTGATTTGCATATAGCCATGTCTGAACTGGGGTGGCAGAGTGGGCTAAAGAACGGTGATGGATTAAACCCAGATCTTTTGACTGGGTGTGAGTGTTTGATTGATTCAGAAGCTCCGCCCATCACCATCCCCTTTTGTACCGCCAATGCTCAATGGGATCATATTCTGGAGGGGTTGCACAAAGGCGTTTGAGAAGTGCACCTCAAATTCTGTATCTTTAAAATTCTTCATGATTGGCACTGGTCACCGGTTAAATTACATTAAGATGGGTTATTATCACACACTTCTTGCTGGAGATGTTCTAATCCTGGTTGTGACATAACACATCATTTGCGAATGTCCATGCACCAGACCCTTCTGGATCTTTGTTGGCAAAACTTTGAACTCTACAATGGCATTAATTTTACCACTTACATCTGCCACCATTATTTTACATGACTTCCGGGGTTTTCCAAAACTTTCTAAGCCACAGACTCATCTTCTTCACACTGCTTTGGCTACAGCCAACATTTGCATTTTACGCCATTGGAAGTCTTCATCTGCTCCTTCTCAGGAAGAATGGTAGGTGGCAATGATGCAGACAGCCTTACATGAACGCACAATTTACAATACTCAGGACCAAGCTGACATCTTTCTTCAAACTTGGTCCCCCTCTTTGGAAACCACATTGTACATCCTTTACCTACTTAATTGTATTATCTCATATGCTTTTCCTGTACTATTCCATTTTCTTTATCCTTTCTCTTCCCTTCCCTCTCCCCCCCGTTACTCTGGCTCCTTCTCTTTTTTTTTTCTTTCTTTCTTTTAATCTTGATTATATTTATTTAGTCATTCCGTTACTTACATATAAGATACATTCATACCTTTTGTATTGTTATTTTACAACAGATTGTAGAGTATGTACTGTTAACTTTTTCCTTATCTCTATTACTAGGAGTACATTTCATAATAAGGTTTTCTTATTTACCTTATTCACGTTGATATTTACTATGTATTTTATTGCATAATTCAATAAAAAAAATTCTACAAAAAAAAAAAGATGGAAGCACACCTTGCAGCGGTAAATTTAAAAACAATAAAATGTGCAAAAGTACCTTATTTGGAAAGCAGCATCCTTCAGCAAATTACAGACGCTGGGACCTCCATAAATTGAAATGAAGAAAAAAAACGCAGAAAAAACGCTATGGGGAGGGGCAACAGACAGGGGATCAGCGATTGAGCATGCAGTGGTTCAAGTAAAAGCTGAGGAGAGATGGGAAGAATGGGGATAGAACAGATATGAGAGCAACAGAGCAGTTTGGTACCTTGAAAAGAAAAAACAACAAGAAAAGAAGGCCTGTGTGCACAAATTCGGTAGACATTTGCTTTAATATGCTATGTGCTTCAGTTCTAAATAAGTAATTTCGAGGCTGCATACTGGAAGTTATATATCATGTTTCATTGCAAAGGTTCCAATGACTGCAGGCAAATGTAAACATGGGCCACAGAAAAGATTTCAAACACACAAAGTGTGATAGGAGGTCTTCTTGCAATAAATCTAACCAAAGCCAATTGCTCTGGATAATATTTCAACCTCTTGCTCTTTTTCCCACAATGCTACCTCACTTTGGGAATGCCACATAGTTTCGGTCAGCATAATTTAACTCAACGCTACACACTTCCAAGGCACAGAATTCAACTCTATACGTTTCCATTCCACACCACATAGTTCGACTACAAACCACATATTTCAACTCAACAACACAATTACACAACACACCAAATACATTCAATCCACACTGCAGAATTTGACATCATGCCACATCATGCCACACCATTCAATACCACACCACAAAACTAAACTCCACAACATACTACTCCACAACACAAAATGCCATTCCTCTCTATAACACAAAATCCCACTCCACATACTTCCAGTACACTCATTACCGCATAATTACTATCCACATATTTCCATTTCACTTCATGCTGCATAATTTCACTACAGAAATCCACTCCACACAATTCCAACTAACAATTCCAAACCAACCCATGTAATTCCACTCCACACCACATACATCCACTACACTCCAATCCATATCACATCGGTAAAAGACATTGTCATTTACATCACTAATACCGTTAAATCTCTCAAATGCGAGACTAATTTGCATTGCAAGTGCTTGTTAATTGTGGGGAATCAGCTGGGGGCGTGGTTTGCAGCCCAAGATGGTGGTCGCATAAGCGACGAGCTCCGGGCCGGGGCTTCAAATCCGCACATTAATCCGTCTCTTCCCTACCTTATCTGATGGTGGCGAGAAAGCGGCTGGCACGTCCAGATGGCAGGGCTGCCTTGACGTAGCTTTGCGGGCGCCTGATGCCCCTCGGAACATTCTTGCAGGCTAAGGAGATTTCTGGCCTTCCTGAGGCCTGCTATGAACAGGGAGCAGCGAGCTGTCCTGGAGACTAGTGGGCCGTGAGCGCCTGATCCCAGTGGCGGCCCCCACGCAAGTCCCCGGCTCTGGACCCAGACTTCCTCGCAGCGGCGGAGGCCCCCGAAGTAGTGTTCATCCTGAGGGTGTTCAGCCCGGGCGTGCGGGCTTCCAGCTGCGGCTGGAGTAGACTGAGGCACGTCGGAGCACTGTTGCTACTGTGCCCGGTACAGAAAGAGGATCCCCTGGAGGCGCCCTGAGCGGTTGTGGTAGCCGCGCTGCGTCATAGATTGGTGGCGGTATCACAGTGGACCCCTGCTGTTCTTGTATGGCACTGCAGACCAGAGGTGAGGCCGAGAGGGTTGCAGTGGCGGCCCGCCCCTCCTAGTTCTGGGGTGTGACCCTTGGGAGTGCTCTGGGTCGGCGCTGGGCTCCTTTATCCTGAGACCCCCCTCCCTATGAATGGTGGTCTTTGGAATTCCTCCCCCATCCTGCTATCGAAGCTGGTTGGTGTGGCCTCCCCTTTCTTCTGCCTCACAACCTGGGTTAAATGGATAGACGGCGACTTGGTACCTGAGTGCACCCTATTAAACCGCGGGGCTGTGACACTGCATTAGCCCGGATTGGAGGCGCTGGTCACGAAGTTGAGATCAGAAGAGAGCTGGGACCGCCATGTGCCTGCGACTGGCGCCCTGCATTGGTGTATAGACTGTGGGACCGCCCGGCGGCGCGGAGGCATGCCTGAGGAGCTTGATCATGGTGACACGAGAGCTGCATGAGAACTTTCTGGACACCTCTCTACTTTCCTCAATCCGGTATGCACAGAGGGCCTACGGTCACACAGTATAGTGGCTGCCACAGCCTGCCGGGGTACCTGGGTGTCCCTTGCAATTGACCTGAGTCGATCCTTTCTTGCTGCCAAGTGCTGCTGACTGGTGGTGGAGATGGTCTGCTTACTGGTGAGGCGCTCCGCTGATTGTGGGGCTGTTGTCACTTTCTACTTGCTGTTGCCGGGGGCCTGTTACCCGGTCCTACCACAACACCGTGGCAATGGAAGGCCTAGGGTGCCGACAAGGTCCGGAAGAGCGGGTTCTCTCTCTCCGACTTCGGGACATTCTTCCGCCCTGTCTCACCAGACGGAGGGGACAGTGGAGCCCAGTACATCGGGGGACAAGCTGGACGTGATTTTACGTGAGATTCGCGATTCCTGGTCTGTATTGGAGGCGCAGCTGGGTATCATCTCGGTGCATCTCAATTTGTTGAAAGACGATCGTAAGAAATTGGCTGAGAAGGCTAGAATGACTGAGCAGAAGGTAGACACCATAGTTCCACAGGTTCAGGCCCATGAGGAGAAATTACAACTTATCCATCAGCAGATTGACTCCCTCCAGGCGCGGGCGGATGATGCAGTGGGCCGGGCATTCCGGAACTACCTCCGAGTCGTGCATCTGCCGGTGGGGACGGAGGGATCAACACCTACAGAGTATATCGAGAACTGGCTAAGGACTGCTCTGGCTCCCACCGGACTGCCTTGCATTTCACGGTCAAGAGGGCACATCGGGTCCCCACAAGATGTTTAATTCAGGTGCTAACCTGCGACCCATCCTGGCCAGGATTTTAAATTAAAGGGATCGGGATCATCTGCTTCAGGCGGCAAGAGACAATGCTCCTCTACAGGTTGATAATGTCAAGATTTCAATCTTTCCCGATTACACGTTGGCAGTCCAACGCAAGAGATTTTTTTTTATGGAGGTGAAGGCACGTGCTAAGGCAGCGGGCCTGACATTTGCCTTATTGTTCCCAGTTAGACTGAAAATCCTCCATAACCAACTTTCCCTGTTTTTTTATACCCCTGATAGTGTGTGTGAGTGGCTGGACAAGATGTTCCCAGATGTCCAACCCATGAAACGCATGGACTCCTCACTACCTACATCGCAATGCCCCCCTCGAAGGGGAAAGAGAGGCCTTCTCACTCAAAGTTCAATCTCCAGTTCCCTGGGTCGCAAGCAAGTTCTGGAGGGCAGGCGCAGTGCCCTCCACTTTTCGCACCCCTCGCCCCCATATCAGCTCTAGCCCATCTGAAGGATTCAACACAGACACTGATTCTGATGGCAGTGTTGCCTTGTTTCCTTCTGCGAACTCGCTACTCCGCAATGATCCTCTTGCCTCAGCAGACTCTTAGTTCTTTGCTTTATACTGTGTAAGATATTCTCACCCTCGTGTAGTGTTCCTGTCCGGATTAAGAACTATGGTTCACTACAAATGCTTTTGCCCGTCTGGCAGGACATTGTAGAAATTGCATGCCGTCATGACTGGTGGGAATGAGTGCATAAATTCCCCGGCCCGGCCCACGTTCTGGGCGCTTTCATGAGTGCTTTATAGCTCTTGAGCGACTGTGGATGGTGTTAGTGACCTTCCCCCAAAGGCGGTAGCACTGGTTGAATGTGAAGTATGTTCACTTTGTTTGTACGGTTTGGTCGAACAATGTTTGGGCATTGGACCCAATATTGGGAATCTGTTGAATTTGTTGTAACTATACCGTATGGTATGGCGGTCCTTTAGCGGGGTGGGCTGGGTTGGGATCCGGGGGGGTTCTTTGATCCATTTGATGATGCCTGCTGTTAATTCTTATACCCTTGTCTCGTGGAATGGGCGAGGTATGGGTTCCATGGCCAAACTGCATAGAATAGCTGCGCAATTGCATCGTTGTAAGGCATACATAATTTGTTTCCAGGAGACTCATTTGATCCCTACTGAAACTGTGAAATTACAGAGGAGATGGCGTGGGCAGGTTTTTGCGACGGCGTATTTAGCCTTTTCCAGGGGGGCTGCTATCTGGCTCCGGGCGGGCATCCCCTTCTTTCTTACTGAGTGCAAGATAGATGATCAGGGCAGGTTTGTGCTTTTGTTGGGAACACTGGATGGCAGACCGGTTATGCTGGGGTCCCTCTATGCACCAAATGTGGACCAAGAGGCATTTTTTACGCTGGTGTCCCGGGCACTTGCTAACTGGTCCCATGGCTTCTGGGGAGTGACCTAAATGCAGTGTTTGACATTGACCTGGATCGTTCCCATCCCCCTTTATTTAATACGGCGGCGAGGGTACAGGCTGTAACTGTAACTCGTTGGGCATGAGGTTAGGAATTATTAGAAATTTGGAGGGCAATGCATGTGAACATGATGGAATTCTCCTTTTATTCTTACCCCCATAAGTTGCACACACGTATGGATCTTTTTCTCTGTTCCCCGAATCTTGCCTCTTCTGTTATACACTGTGAGTTTTTGGGTAAGACTATCTCTGACCATAATCCCATAGAATTGCGGTTGACTTGGGGCCATTCTCCTGCTCCTATTCCAATGTGGAGGATGCAGCCTTTACACTTAAAAGACCAGGTTTATCAGGCGGCGTTGGCTATGGCTAATGACACATTTTTTGTTGAGAACGAGGGTACGGCCTCATCCAGGAAAATCAAATGGGAGGCCTTCAAAGAGACTGTACGTGGGGTTGCCATGGGGAAGTTGGTAGGATCTCGGAGGGAAACGATTAGGGACATTACTGACCTAGAAGGTGAACATCAGGCCCTGGAGGTGGTGGCTCAGGGGAGTGCGGATGGTACAGAACCGCTTCAGTCTTCTAGGATTAAGTATGCAGATTTGTTAGAGCGCTTGCGTTTGTTGGATTTTGATGCCTACATGCTGCGAATACACTCCGATGCAGATAGGGGGGGCACGCTATTGGCGAGGTTGATCCGGCCTATGGTGAATCCCACTCCCATTTTGGCTGTGAATACGGTCACTAATGTATTGGTTACGTCTCAGGATGAGATTAATTCTGTGTTTTGTGATAATTATACTCGTTTATATGCCGCCCCAAGCATAGATGTCTTGGCTCCCACACTTTCCTTCCTAGCCGAGGTCCAGCTTCCCACGGTTTCTGATCTGATGGCCAAGGAGTTCGTTGCTCCGATTACTGCAGCAGAAATTCGGGTGGCAATAAAGGCGTTGGTTCCCAATAAGACGCCAGGCTCTGATGGTCTCCCTGTGGAGTTTTATTCCACATTTGCCGATAGGTTAATCCCGAGGTTGTTACAACTTCATAATACCTCCCTAGAGCACAGGTTCTTGCCTCCCACTACCAGGGAGGCGATAGTCACGGCCCTCTTGAAACTAAACAAGATACCCACTGAGCTTATCTCATACAGGCCACTTTATATTCTAAATACAGAATATAAGATACTCAGCAAGGTCTTGGCATCGCGCCTTCTTCCCCATTTGATCCATATGAATCAATGTGGAATCATACCCCAACGTAGTACCTCATTGAATATCCGTCGGCTCCAGGCCTTAATACATGCGGCATCTGACTCTTCCCCCCTTGCTGGTTGCTTGTCACTGGACGTGCACCAGGCTTTCGATACTCTCAGCTGGCCGTATATGTAAGCGGTGTTGTCTAAATTTGGCCTGCCCCAGTTCTATTGTGCGCGGATTAACTTGTTGTAAACTAGTCCCACGGCGCGCGCTAAGACGGGTAGGGCCATCTCTTCTTCATATTTAATTTCCCGGGGTACACGCCAGGGTTGCCCCTTGTCCCCCATGCTTTTTGTGTTAGCCCATGAGCCTCTTGCACAGCACCTGCAACAGATTATGATTCCTTATGGCATCCCGTTACGGGGAGTGATTCATTCAGTGTCTTTATAAGCGGATGACAGGCTGTTATATTTTCGTGATCTGGATGTAGATAAACACACAATAGCAGCCGCCTTTTCTAAATTTGGGGAAATATCTGGCTTGAGTCTTAATGCTTCTAAATTGGTTGCCTTTGCCTTTGCCTTTTATGATACTTATGCATCTCCCACTCTACAATTTGGTCCACTGCGCTTCTGAGTTGCGCCTGTCACTTTTAAATACCTGGGGATTCATATTTATAGCAATCACTGATACCATAGATGGCAATGTAGTTCGCACCATTAATTTGCAGCGCTCCCAGGTTGTCTTTTGGAATTTGTTGCCATTAACAGTAGGGGGCTGCGTTGTGGTGTTGAAAATGGTTATGCTGTCCCACCTCCTTTATTACTTTGTGAACTTACCGATGGTCTTGCCGGCTTGGATTTTTAAGGTACTCGCTACGCTATTAACATCCTTGATATGGGGACGGGCAGGCATCGTTTGGCGCTGTCTAAGCCACAGCTACCTAGTGCGGCGGGGGGCATGGGGGCGCCTGATTTTAAGGCATATTATATAGTGGGCCAATTACAGTGGATAGCATATTGGTTGGTGGGTAAGAATTTATTTGAAATTGGGTAGTCCTTGACATTTTTGCAGCGTGGGCTCCTTCAGTCGCAGCTCTGTCCAGGTGCACAGAAGTTGCGTGATCCTCCTTACTTATTGCATGTTGCATTACATTATTGGGAAGAGGCGAAGAAGTTGGCTAGATTGTCAAATCCGTAGGCCCCGAATATCCCTCTATGCGGTTACCTACTAAGCGTGGTGTATTATCGATGGTCCAACTACGGGGTGGACTCAGGAAGGGGTAGGGATAGTCGGCGATTTCTTTTCTGACGGCCAACTGATGGCCCATGGCGAGTTTATTCGCGCTCATTCGGTGCCTGCCATATTATTCCTCACTCATGCTGCTGTGGTGCATTTCATTTGGACCTTTTGTATGCTGATCAAGCAGAACCCTCAACTTTCCAATTGCTGAGGTCACTTCACATTATGGGGCATGGTCAACACTTGGTGCGCTGGCTATTCAGAGGATTGAGAGAACATTTGCAAGTTCCACTACTACGCCTTAGGCAGAAATGGGACTTGATCTTAGGGCGGGAATTGGAGGATAGGGAGTGGGCTCAAATGCTAGAGCATCCCCGGCGAGTCTCTCGGAATTGTCGCTTGAAAACAATTCAATTATTTATACTACACAAAGCATACCTTACCCCAGCAACTATACGTAAAATGTTTCCTGCTTCGTCTTTGGAGTGTCCGCGGTGCAAGACACCTGAGGCAGATTTCCTTCATGTAATATGGTACTGTTGGGTGTTGCAGGGATTTTGGATGGAGGTTGTCCGGGGATTGGAGGTGTTGACAAAGCGCAATCCGTGGGACACAATTGAGGCCTGCCTTCTGGGATTATTCCCCCTCCCCAAGAAGGCAAAATTACTACGCAGATTTGCAGGGCTAGCCCTGATGTTGGCAAAGCGTATGATAACACGACATTGGAAGTCTGCACTAGCGCCGAGGGTAGGCGCTTGGCGCAAAGAGGTGGGCGGTTGCTGAAAGGGAGGCTTTACACCATAAAGAGTACAGGGGGTTGCGAAAGCGACCGATTTCGCTGGACTGGGTGCACTTGGTGGAACAATTTAAGGCTATGGAGGAAGCTGAGCCTGCAGTCTCGCAGTATAGCAGGCGGGACAGTGGTGCAGTGGTCTAGACACTGGCGGACTCATGTCTGCCCATACTCTGTCTGAGTGCCACCCTTTCCCTCCCTCACCCTCAGCTCTGTTACCTAATCCTTTCCTCTCATTTGTCTCTCCTTTCCCCTGCTCCTCCCCCTCGGCTCCCTACCCCCCTCCCCTCTCTCTCTCCCCCCCCTCCTTTACAGTACATGCTCCCTTCAGGGGCTTCTCAGACCTAACACTCGCAAGACGCAGGAACATCAAGGCGGTGTGTAGTCAAAGTAGCGGCACTTTAGTTACCTGGTTTCGTTGGGGTATTGTTGTGGGAGGGTTATGTTGGGGTGGGAAATGTAATGGGTACTGCACCGGATGCCATTTATTAGTGTCCTTTCTTACTTGACTGAATGTACAGTTTATGCACTTATGCTGTAAGAAATGAGATATTACCTGCAATTTCTTTGTACTACTCATATGCTCTGATTCAAAATGTGACTGCGATACATGCCAAATTACCCCTCTTTGGTGCTTTCAAAATGCATCTGATCTACTGTATATTCCAGTATAATACTTGCAGAGCTCAATATAAACAATAAAAAAAAACTACGGGGAAGCAGCTATCTCTGCCATCTGAAAACCCTGACCTGGCGGTCTGTTCACCTCTGCACCTCTGGGTCATATCTGGGCTCTGATAAGCCGAGGTGACCATCAATGATGTTTCCTTCCCTCGACCATTGTACGAGGGATGGCAGTCCTGGGAAAGAAAATGTGAAAATGTCTCTGATTTGCAGGGAGAAAACTACCTGCACATGAGGGACATTTGTATTTTGTTTTTTAGCAACAAAACACAATTGTGGGAGTTTGTTGCTAAAGAGCAATAACAAATGCCGAGTGGGGAAGACAACATGGCGGACCTATGGGCATTCAAGTGTGATGAAAGTGCATCCACAAAACCCCAAAATTAAAATGTTATGCTCTGTGAATTGGATGACTGCATCAACATATGCACTACACCAGGGCCTTCCAGACACAAGTTTTGACAAGTTCTTCTCTTTTTCTCCGGGCTGTGAACAGGGTTTGAAGAGTGATGAAAAGGCATGTCCTAGCACTGAATCTAAAACCTAATTTTGTGTTGGGGCATTCCTTCTATTGAAAATCTCTACTGGCTTATCAGCCATACTGGTTAGGACGAGTAGCTTTGGTCCTGCAGTACTTTCTTCAGTGCTACTATAATGTTTCCTGGAGGTTATGAGGGTACTTTAGTACAACTGAGCCTCCACACTGGAACCTTATTTTAGGTAGGACCCTAAGGATGACACCTCAAATGTGGAGGAATAAAGGTAGAGTAGGGACAGCCTCCACACCTCCAATTGTCTACTGACGAATTTCCACTCAGGTATGCATCAAGTGGGCTTACACTCTAGTGCCTGTACCTAATTTGTACATGTTGTTGAAGGTGGTGGGCACCGGTGGTTAATTTTCGGGGAACTAGACTCATTTTTCTTCTTCATCATACTTATACGAGAGCAGGTGTTCGAAAGGCAGAGAAATAACATGCAAGAATAAAGAAAAAAGTGACAGAGACAACCCACAAAAGAAAAATAACCTGGAAGAGTAGGAAAATGGGGAAGAAGAGCACACAGCAAAAAATTATGGAATCAAAACTAAGGGCAAGATGTAGGTAATTGTATTTTACCGATTTGAAAATACCGAATTTTACCGATTCGGTATTTTCGAATCGGTAAATGCAATGTAGGTAAAAAGTCGGTAAAAACTACCGAATCGTTAAGATTCGGTATTTACCGAATCTGTAATTACCGATTCGGTATTTGCCATTCATTTCTATGGGCCTTGAGGCCCATAGGAATGAATGTCAATTACCGAATCGGTAAATACCGATTCGGTAAAATTGGTAAAAAGTCAAGGGTGGCAGGGTGTCACTTTGACACCCTGTTGCACCCCTGATTAGTGCGTGTGTGCCCATGTGGCACACATACATGCCCTAAGGGCATGTATGTCTGTCACAGGGCACAGGTGTAAATGCACATATTTGCATTTACATAGGAATTCGTTATTTACCACCAACTAATAGTTGGTGGTAAATAACAAATCCTTAAAGCCCAGAAGCACTGTTTGCAGTGCTTTCTACAATCTCATTTACCAATTCGGTAAATATCGAATCGGTAAAGAATGATTCGGTAAATACCAAATCGGTAAATAGCGATTCGTTATTCACCGAATCGGTAAATATACCACCTACATCTCAAAAGTCTATTATTGGTCGGTAACGGCCGATTTCGGCCGTTACCTACCGGTAATAGCCTACCTACATCTGGCCCTAGATTACTTTGGAATACAGCAACCTATGCATTCGTCAGCAATGGCTGTGGGATCCTAATTAAAACCTTGGGGACCTGTGTCAGTGTGCAAACCTGTATCAGATTGCCCTCTTATGCATGCCAACTGCAGGGCCTGAGTCGTCTCTATCGGACTTTGGTGCTCCGTGCTGGATCCATCTCTCTTTACTTAAATCTTACATGGGGTTTATACTGGAATCATTTCTGTTTCAACAACAACATACAAGGACTAAAATTTGAATATTTACTTAAAGAAAATCAGTTGCAGAAATACATAAGCTGTGCCATCAATTGGTTAGTTCAATAAGCATACAAATCAGTAGCAAGTATAAGCCCAAGAAATCTAAGAGCGCTGGAATATAGGATTCGGCCTAGATTTGTCTGCAGTGAGTGTGGAGAGAGTCTCTCTGCAGCTTGGAGGAATCATGTTCTTTCTTAGGACTTTCAATGAAGGGTTTCATGCATTCATTATATGAATATATGTTTTACAGGCTTTTTCACCAATAAGAAGTAAAAAGAACCAGTGTGCTTTAGAATATATTCGGAGATTCTCTCATATTCTATAACATTGAACTATGGTGTTCCGAGAGTCTGCACATGCAACAGCCCTCAGTATGTTGCCCATTCTGAAGCAGTTGAATTGTCCCTGAAAAATGCATTTTGTTCAGTTCAGTTGGGAAAGTCCTGGGGCCTGGTTAAGACTTTGGCGGTCCCACAGCGGACAGTGCATAGACTGTCAAACCCGTGGTGAGAGCGCACGCCAGATCAGGAGTTTTTTTTCTGTTCTGGCGGGTGGTCCTGTGGTGGTCTGAGAGCGTCGGTCTCTCGGGCCATCACAGAGCCTAACAGAACACCCCTCTCAGAGCGCAGACTGCAACTTCCTGCACGGTGTGGTATACATGTCACACCGCGCAGGAACTGGAGGTGCAAATCGAGGGGGGCACTACATGTTAACCCCCCCCCCTCCCACATGCACCCACAGGTCCAAATCTGCCTTTCTTGCCATTCCGTCACCCTTTTTATGGCCGGTGTAGCGCTCTAGTTGTTTAGTAGCTCCGGCCTCGGCCAGAACTACGTATACCACATGTATCACCTTCTGGCCAGGCGTGGCCAGAAGGCTATAAATAAATGGTAGGAGGTCGCTCGGGACTTCCTTTCCGACCAAACCTCTGCAGTGTCTGCATGTGTCCTGTTTATTAGCACCTTGCCAAACCTATATTGCACTCACCCCTTTACACTGGCGACGAGTGGGGGAACACGGACAGCGACGTCTCCTGTCGAGCCGCCGTCCAGAAGACGCCGAATGCAGTGGGGCGCCGCAGGAGCGACCAGAGAAGACCAGTGCCGCCGAACATCGCTCGTCACGTGATCCAAGCAGTGCCTAGGGGTCCGTCGACATCCGCAGTCACGCCGGTGAGCAGCGTGAGCCCTGTGCTGCGGAAGTACACCGGTAGAGCGGAGGCGCGAGATGGAGGAAGGCCTGAACCAGCGCCTGCACGCAGGAGTGCAGGTAGGCCCAAGCCCGTCAGGCACGCATGCGCGGAAGAGTCAAGGCCCGGAAGCAACACCTAACAAAGGCGCGTGAGAGCGCGAAGATCGTGTGGAGCCACGAAGGGCTCCAGTGTGTCCCGCGAGTGCCTGACACAGCGCGAAGCAAGCGCTGAGAACGCACACGTGGCACAGTGAGTGTGGTGCAAAAAAAAACAACTCACAAATCAACAAGCACTGGCAAATTTCAAAAAAACAAACAACAAAAGATAAAAAGAAGGGAAAGGCATTATTGTACTTCTTTATAAACTGCAGTATAACAGACACGCTACGCACAAACGCAGGATAAGCCAGAAACTACTGGGAAGCAAGCAGAACTTAAGTGTAATACACATACAAACATAATGTCGAACCCATCTGGCAACCAGAACCAGCAAGCAGCACCACAACAACCAGCTCCACAGCAGGCAGCGCCACAGCAAGCAGTACAGCAACCAGCAGCACAACAGCAGGCAGCACCGCCAGCTCTACCAACACATCCATCTGCTCACTCGCAGATTCAAGCGCTTCTGCCATTCAGTGAGCTAATTGAACCATCCACAGCAGCACCGAGATGGGCAGTATGGATAGGACAACTGAACAACTACTTTGTAGCCACTCGTGAGACCGATAACACTGTCAAACGCTCCCTGCTATTGCATTTCGGAGGTACAGAGATATACAAGCTATTCTCCCACCTTCCAGATGCCGGCAACGCCAATGATTATGATGCCGCCGTACGAGCACTCAATGCACACTTTGACCCCCAGCTCAACCCGCACTATGAGCGGTTCAAATTCAGACAATCCAGACAAAGAGAAGGTGAGACAATGGACGCTTTTCATGCCCGACTAAGGGAACTTGTGAGCACGTGCACCGAAGATGATCATACTAAAGAAGTCACAGCCCAGATCATTCAAGGGTGCCGGAACCAGACCCTAAGGACACTGATACTACCCAACATCACGCTCAATGAAATACTCATGCTCGCACGGTCACACGAATTATCTGATGTCCGGTCTACAGCAATGGAGGCCGCCATGACCACCCAGGCTGAAGCAAGCGCCATCGTAAAGACAGAACGGGTAGTTGCCGTCCGCGCCTCAAGTAGGGGTGGACGGGGGAGATGGCCAACCAGAGCTCCGAGACGAACACCCTGTGGTTATTGTGGACGTGACGAGCATAGTCAAGATGGGTGTCCTGCGAGAGGGAAGACATGTTCTAAATGTGGAACACCGAAACACTTTGCCAGCGTGTGCAGAGGAGGATTTAGTGGAAGGTGCACAGCGTGGAAGGAGCACAGCGGGGAGACGAACCGTAACAGGAACAGTCAGACAACTAACCGTAGAAGAAACTCAAGAATCAAGACCCATGTCAACCAGGCAAGACCGCCACGCACAGCTAGATGACTCCTCCACTGACGATGAAGGAGAATGCTACTTCGTGTCATTCACGAAAGACCTGAAAAGAAGGCGGAGACCACAACCGAAATGTCAAATCCAAATTGACGGGTCAGAGGTCACCGGGGTCATAGATACTGGTGCAACGGTGAACGTAATGGGCATACAGCACTACAAAAGCCTCAATCCAAGACCCCAGTTGACACCATCCAAAATCAAGATAATGACCTTCGGCAGTCAAACTTCGCTCCCTCTACGAGGGAAAATGCAAGTACAAGTTAAGGCAGAAGACCGTGAAGTAACGACAACGTTTCACGTAATCGATAAGGAGGCAGACCTACTGGTAGGGAGCCACACCGCAGAAGACCTTAACTTAGTCGCATTCGCCACTGCAGTCAAGACGCTCCAGACAGAGGACATACTACAGCTATTCCCATCACTGTTCAAAGGATTAGGCACAATCAAACGGCAGCCCGTCAAACTGCACATTGATAAAGCCATCCAGCCAATAGCTCTCTCCCCCCCCTTTACAGTACATGCCCCCTTCACGGGCTTCTCAGACCTAACACTCGCAAGACGCAGGAACATCAAGGCGGTGTGTAGTCAAAGTAGCGGCACTTTAGTTACCTGGTTTTGTTGGGGTATTGTTGTGGGAGGGTTATGTTGGGGTGGGGGATGTAATGGGTACTGCACCGGATGTCATTTATTAGTGTCTTTTCTTACTTGACTGAATGTACAGTTTATGCACTTATGCTGTAAGAAATGCGATATTACCTGTAATTTCCTTGTTCTACTCATATGCTCTGATTCAAAATGCGACTGTGATACATGCCAAATTACCCCTCTGTGTTGCTTTCAAAATGCATCTGATTTACTGTATATTCCTGTATAATACTTGCAGTGCTCAATAAAAACAATTAAAAAAAAAACTATGGGGAAGCAGCTATCTCTGCCATCTGAAACCCCTGACCAGGCGGTCTGTTCACCTCTGCACCTCTGGGTCATATCTGGGCTCTGATAAGCCGAGGTGACCATCAATGAGGTTTTCTTCCCACGACTATTGTACAAGGGATGGCAGTCCTGGGAAAGGAAATGTGAAAATGTCTCTGATTTGCAGGGAGAAAACTACCTGCACACGAGGGACATTTGTATTTTGTTTTTAAGCAACAAAACATAATTTTGGGAGTTTGTTGCTAAAGAGCAATAACAAATGCCGAGTGGGGAAGACAACATGGAGGACCTATGGGCATTCAAGTGTGATGAAAGTGCATCGACAAAACCTCAAAATTAAAATGTTATGCTCTGTGAGTTGGATGACTGCATCAACATATGCACTACACCAGGGCCTTCCTGACACAAGTTTTGACAAGTTCTTCTCTTTTCCTCTGGGCTGTGAACAGGGTTTGAAGAGTGATGAAAAGGCATGTCCTAGCACTGAATCTAAAACCTAATTTTGTGTTGGGGCATTCCTTCTATTGAAAATCTCTACTGGCTTATCAGCCATACTGGTTAGGACGAGTAGCTTTGGTCCTGCAGTATTTTCTTCAGTGCTACTATAATGTTTCCTGGAGGTTATGAGGGTACTTTAGTACAACTGAGCCTCCACACTGGAACCTTATTTTAGGTAAGGATGACACCTCAAATGTGGAGGAATAAAGGCAGAGTAGGGACAGCCTCCACACCTCCAATTGTCTACTGACGAATTTCCACTCAGGTATGCATCAAGTGGGCTTACACTCTAGTGCCTGTACCTAATTTGTACATGTTGTTGAAGGTGGTGGGCACCGGTGGTTAATTTTCGGGGAACTAGACTCATTTTTCTTCTTCATCATACTTATACCGAGAGCAGGTGTTCGAAAGGCAGAGAAATAACATGCAAGAATAAAGAAAAAAGTGACAGAGACAACCCACAAAAGAAAAATAACCTGGAAGAGTAGGAAAATGGGGAAGAAGAGCACACAGCACAAAATTATGGAATCAAAACTAAGGGCTAGATGTAGGTAATTGTATTTTACCGATTCGAAAATACCGAATTTTACCGATTCGGTATTTTCGAATTGGTAAATGCAATGTAGGTAAAAAGTCGGTAAAAAATACCGAATCGTTAAGATTCGGTATTTACCGAATCGGTAATTACCGATTCAGTATTTGCCATTCATTTCTATGGGCCTTGAGGCCCATAGGAATGAATCTCAATTACCGAATTCGGTAAAAAGTCAAGGGTGGCAGGGTGTCACTTTGACACCCTGTTGCACCCCTGATTAGTGCGTGTGTGCCCATGTGGCACACATACATGCCCTAAGGGCATGTATGTCTGTCACAGGGCACAGGTGTAAATGCACATATTTGCATTTACATAGGAATTCGTTATTTACCACCAACTAATAGTTGGTGGTAAATAACGAATCCTTAAAGCCCAGAAGCACTGTTTGCAGTGCTTTCTACAATCTCATTTACCAATTCGGTAAATATCGAATCGGTAAAGAATGATTCGTAAATTCCAAATCGGTAAATAGCGATTCGTTATTCACCGAATCGGTAAATATACCACCTACATCTCAAAAGTCTATTACTGGTCGGTAACGGCCGATTTCGGCCGTTACCGACCGGTAATAGCCTACCTAAATCTGGCCCTAGATTACTTTGGAATACAGCAACCTATGTATTCGTCAGCAATGGCTGTGGGATCCTAATTAAAACCTTGGGGACCTGTTTCAGTGTGCAAACCTGTATCAGATTGCCCTCTTATACATGCCAACTGCAGGGCCTGAGTAATCTATATCGGACTTTGGTGCTCCGTGCTGGATCCATCTCTCTTTACTTAAATCTTACATGGGGTTTATACTGGAATCATTTCTGTTTCAACAACAACATACAAGGACTAAAATTTGAATATTTACTTAAAGAAAATCAGTTGCAGAAATACATAAGCTGTGCCATCAATTGGTTAGTTCAATAAGCATACGAATCAGTAGGAAGTATAAGCCCAAGAAATCTAAGAGCGCTGGAATATAGGATTCGGCCTAGATTTGTCTGCAGTGAGTGTGGAGAGAGTCTCTCTGCAGCTTGGAGGAATCATGTTCTTTCTTATGACTTTCAATGAAGGGTTTCATGCATTCATTATATGAATATATGTTTTACAGGCTTTTTCACCAATAAGAAGTAAAAAGAACCAGTGTGCTTTAGAATATATTCGGAGATTCTCTCATATTCTATAACATTGAACTATGGTGTTCCGAGAGTCTGCACATGCAACAGCCCTCAGTATGTTGCCCATTCTGAAGCAGTTGAATTGTCCCTGAAAAATGCATTTTGTTCAGTTCAGTTGGGAAAGTCCTGGGGCCTGGTTAAGACTTTGGCGGTCCCACAGCGGACAGTGCATAGACTGTCAAATCCGTGGTGAGAGCGCACGCCAGATCAGGAGTTTTTTTTCTGTTCTGGCGGGTGGTCCTGTGGTGGTCTGAGAGCGTCGGTCTCTTGGGCCATCACAGAGCCTAACAGACCACCCCTCTCAGAGCGCAGACTGCAACTTCCTGCACGGTGTGGTATACATGTCACACCGCGCAGGAAATGGAGGTGCAAATCGAGGGGGGCACTATATGTTAACCCCCCCCTCCCACATGCACCCACAGGTCCAAATCTGCCTTTCTTGCCATTCCGTCACCCTTTTATTGGCCGGTGTAGCGCTCTAGTTGTTTAGTAGCTCCGGCCTCGGCCGGAACTACGCATACCACATGTATCACCTTCTGGCCAGGCGTGGCCAGAAGGCTATAAATAAATGGTCGGAGGTCGCTCGGGACTTCCGGTCCGACCAAACCTCTGCAGTGTCTGCATGTGTCCTGTTTATTAGCACCTTGCCATACCTATATTGCACTCACCCCTTTACACTGGCGACGAGTGGGGGAACACGGACAGCGACGTCTCCTGTCGAGCCGCCGTCCAGAAGACGCCGAATGCAGTGGGGCGCCGCAGGAGCGACCAGGGAAGACCAGTGCCGTCGAACATCGCCTGTCACGTGATCCAAGCAGTGCCCAGGGGTCCGTCGACATCCGCAGTCACGCCGGTGAGCAGCGGGAGCCCTGTGCTGCGGAAGTACACCGGTAGAGCGGAGGCGCGAGCTGGAGGAAGGCCTGAACCAGCGCCTGCACGCATGAGTGCAGGTAGGCCCAAGCCCGTCAGGCGCGCATGCGCGGAAGAGTCAAGGCCCGGAAGCAACACCTAACAAAGGAGCGTGAGAGCGCGAAGATCGTGTGGAGCCACGAAGGGCTCCAGTGTGTCCCGCGAGTGCCTGACACAGCGCGAAGCAAGCGCTGAGAACGCACACGTGGCACAGTGAGTGTGGTGCAAAAAAACAAAATCACAAATTAACAAGCACTGGCAAATTAAAAAAAAACAACAAAAGATAAAAAGAAGGGAAAGGCATTATTGTACTTCTTTATAAACTGCAGTATAACAGACACGCTACGCACAAACGCAGGATAAGCCAGAAACTACTGGGAAGCAAGCAGAACTTAAGTGTAATACACATACAAACATAATGTCGAACCCACCTGGCAACCAGAACCAGCAAGCAGCACCACAACAACCAGCTCCACAGCAGGCAGCGCCACAGCAAGCAGTACAGCAACCAGCAGCACAACAGCAGGCAGCACCGCCAGCTCAACCAACACATCCATCTGCTCACTCGCAGATTCAAGCGCTTCCGCCATTCAGTGAGCTAATTGAACCATCCACAGCAGCACCGAGATGGGCAGTATGGATAGGACAACTGAACAACTACTTTGTAGCCACTCCTGAGACCAATAACACTGTCAAACGCTCCCTGCTATTGCATTTCGGAGGTACCGAGATATACAAGCTATTCTCCCACCTTCCAGATACCGGCAACACCAATGATTATGTTGCCGCCGTACGAGCACTCAATGCACACTTTGACCCCCAGCTCAACCCGCACTATGAGCGGTTCAAATTCAGACAATTCAGACAAAGAGAAGGTGAGACAATGGACGCTTTTCATGCCCGACTAAGGTAACTTGTGAGCACGTGCACCGAAGATGATCATACTAAAGAAGTCACAGCCCAGATCATTCAAGGGTGCCGGAACCAGACTCTAAGGACACTGATACTACCCAACATCACGCTCGATGAAATACTCATGCTCGCATGGTCACACGAATGATCTGATGTCCGGTCTACAGCAATGGAGGCCGCCATGACCACCCAGGCTGAAGCAAGCGCCGTCGTAAAGACAGAACGGGTAGATGCCGTCCGCGCCTCAGGTAGGGGAGGACGGGGGAGATGGCCAACCAGAACTCCGAGACGAACACCCTGTGGTTATTGCGGGCGTGACGAGCATAGTCAAGATGGGTGTCCTGCGAGAGGGAAGACATGTTCTAAATGTGGAACACCGAACCACTTTGCCAGCGTGTGCAGAAGAGGATTTCGTGGAAGGAGCACAGCGTGGAAGGAGCACAGCGGGGAGACGAACCGTAACAGGAACAGTCAGACAACTAAGCCTAGAAGAAACTCAAGAATCAAGACCCATGTCAACCAGGCAACACCGCCACGCACGGCTAGATGACTCCTCCACTGACGATGAAGGAGAATGCTACTTCGTGTCATTCACAAAAGACCTGAAAAGAAGGCGGAGACCACAACCGAAATGTCAAATCCAAATTGACGGGTCAGAGGTCACCGGGGTCATAGATACTGGTGCAACGGTGAACGTAATGGGCATACAGCACTACAAAAGCCTCAATCCAAGACCCCAGTTGACACCATCCAAAATCAAGATAATGACCTACGGCAGTCAAACTTCACTCCCTCTACGAGGGAAAATGCAAGTACAAGTTAAGGCAGAAGACCGTGAAGTAACGACAACGTTTCACGTAATCGATAAGGAGGCAGATCTACTGGTAGGGAGCCACACCGCAGAAGACCTTAACTTAGTCGCATTCGCCAATGCAGTCAAGACGCTCCAGACAGAGGACATACTACAGCTATTCCCATCACTGTTCAAAGGATTAGGCACAATCAAACGGCAGCCTGTCAAACTACACATTGATAAAGCCATCCAGCCAATAGCTCTGAAACACCGGAGAGTTCCGTTTCACCTAAGGGCAGCCGTCGAACAAGAACTGACACAACTTGAAAAACAAGGAGTTATAGAGAAAGTCACCGGACCAACGCCATGGGTATCTCCCATGGTGATAGCAGAGAAGCCCCGGCAACCAGAGAAAATCAGAATTTGCATAGACATGCGAATGCCCAACAAGGCAATAAAGAGAGAAAGACATATAACACCCACTGTAGATGACATACTGACAGATCTGAATGGAGCCCAATGGTTCTCAAAGCTAGACCTCAACGCCGGGTACCACCAACTCCGATTGGCCGAAGAGAGCAGCTACATTACAACATTCTCAACCCACCTTGGTCTTAGAAGGTACAAGAGACTAAACTTCGGGATCTCATCAGCGGCGGAAATATTTCAAAATACAATCCGGGAGATACTATCTGGCTTACAAGGAGTATTAAACGTAAGTGATGATATCCTGATACACTCCAAGACCAGTGAAGAACACCACCAGCGTTTACGATCCACGCTCAGGAAGCTAGCCGAACACGGAGTAAAAATACACAAGGACAAATGTAAATTCTTTCAAAAGTCGATAGAATTCTTCGGATACGTGTTCAGCTCCGATGGAGTCCAAGTTGATCCCAGGAAGTCACAAGCCATAAAACATGCCTCCGCGCCCACCACAGTCTCAGAAGTGAGGAGCTTCGTGGGCATGGTCCAATACTGTACCAGATTCATACCGAACTTAGCAACCATTGCCGAACCCCTCCGAAATCTAACCAAAAAAGAGAGTCCTTGGAGATGGACGGAGACCGAGGAAGAAGCCTTCAAGAAGATCAAGAATGCCCTACTAGATGGAACAACTATGGCTTATTTCAACATGACAAAACCCACCGAAATACTGGTAGATGCCAGCCCAGTCGGGCTAGGAGCCCTCCTCACGCAGGAAACGGAGCCAGGAGTATGGGCGCCACTAGCGTTTGCGAGCAAGGCCCTCACAGCCACTGAAGCGAGATACTCTCAGATTGAACGAGAAGCGTTAGCTGTGAAGTGGGCATGTAACCACTTCCATCTCTACATAAGCGACACCCATTCAGAATGGTGACTGATCACCAACCCCTCATTCCACTGTTCAAAGGCACATTCACAAACAAAGGTCCTAAGCCTAGAACATTATTCAGAATCAATGTTATATAGACCACAATCGGAAACTATATATTCTTTTCCTATACCCAGCCGGGCAAGGAATTTATTTGTTGAATGTAACAAGTATTTAAAATTTGAAATACAATTTCACAACAAACATTTTCGTGTGAAGTAAAGCACAAGCCTGTGCTGTACTAGAAAATAGAGGAAGATTTAAAGGAAAGAATATAGGAGAAAGAGAAGTTTACTTCAGGCAAGAAGAGGTGAGCAGAGCTGGGTACTGCTTTAAATCAGAATTGACAGTGATACCCAGAGTAGTCCATACATAGTAATATTCACAAATTAAGCTGTATGTCTAGTAAACAAAGTCGACGGCGTTTCGATCCTGTGCTCAAATTATAATGGGATCATCATCAGGACTTAGCATTTATATTGCCTGGTATTACACTTAAGCATAAGCCTGTAGGGAAAAACAGGGAAGAAACAGAAAAGCAATAAAATGTAATCACTCTTCTGCGGTAAGAATTCGAGGTCAACTACGTCACATTCAATACTTACATTTTTCGGAATCGCAGTGCAGTGAGGGTGCCAAAAAGTGTTTGATTTTACTTTACACAAGCAGTGCCGTGTCCAATGCCAGTGGTAGTATTGACATTCAAGGACAGTTTGTGAGGTCTGTCAAAAGTAGCTGTTTGGCAAGGAATTGTGCTACGGTGGGAGCGATTGTGAAAGACTGCCACCTCCGTGAAATTGGGGAGGTAGAGGCCTGTGTACTTATCAGGCGGGGAGTGAAGTTTGAGGGTGGGTTGATTCGAGCGCCCTATTGGTTCTATACCCAGAGGTTACGTTTGTGCATATGGGATACTAAGAGTTGACTGGTTATTTGCTTCCAGAGAGTGGAGGAAATTGAGAGCGTACCCACGGTGGAGGGATTCTCCTTGCTTGTACGTGGTGCCTTCGAAGGGCGTTTGAATGACGACAGTGGCCGGTAAATCCGTTCCGAGTCACTGCAAGGGAGAATTGGCGTTAGTGAAAATGAGGGCAGGGTGGGGCCGGGTCTCTATCGGTCAGTGACTTACTGATTGGATGCTCCAGGCAGGTCTCATTTAGAGGTCCCGTCCTGTTGGTTTGGCTCTGCGGTCAATAATTATTCGATCCGCTGGAAAAAAGAGCAGATTGAAAAACATGCTCTTTTGGGAGGGCGAGCTACGTAGTTAACTAACTGCGGGCTTCTTACCAAATCTGCGGAAGCTGTCTTTGCTGCGGTCGGTAAATTACGCGATCGGCTGTGGAAAGGAAGGAGCGAGGTTAGGATTTGCGTTCGTTCAGACTACGAACAAGTTCTGGCCTCAAGCATTGGTAGCCAAGCTTCGTTCGGGTTGGAATTAGGTCCTTACCGCTAGATAGGTCCTTGGACGAAGTGCCGATCCACTGGTGCCCGTAGGTTGTGTTGCTTCCAAGACAGTGGATGCAGAGTAATGGGATAAAGCTGTTGGGTCAGGTGACTCGGGTCACATGACCACGGGCTGACTGTAGGTAATGTGGCGGCCATCTTGGAATGGGGCAATGTGCTATCCATAGTGTGATAGGGACGGCGCAAGTGAGGTGAACTTATCTACAGTGAAATTACAGATTATTACAGCGCGTGCTAGGGGACGGCAGTGATTAAAAGTGCAACATATGTGATAGAGACATTTTTGGAAACAATTGCAGATTACATTTGGACATATTATGCTCTATTATCCATGATGTTTCGCCGGATTTTTGTGCATCAGTATTTACAGTACTTAGTCAATGTTTCAATGATGTGAGATAGAATAATCTGGGTTATCTGATCAGTGTTCCAATTACAGTAGGTTAGTCCAGTCCTCGCTTTTGTTCAAACCAGTCCGGATAGTGTTGAACTGGATTATGGACTTGAGTTCTTCTCTATTCAAGAGTTGGGAAAGGTTTCCTCCTCTTTGTGGAAGCTTGATGACTTTAAGGATTGTCCATTTGATATCATCCGCTGTGTGATTCATTTCTGCGAAGTGTTCCACCAAGGGTTCATTAGGCGTTTTGCATCTAATTCTGCTCCGGTGCTGACAGATGCGTGTCTTTGCTTTTTGGCTGGTTTGCCCATATATACATTTTCTGGCACGGGCAAAGTATTGCATAAATGACATTACAGGTATTGCAATTCGTGAATGATTTCATTTCGAAAGTGATGCCATTGTGACAGATATTGCTTGCCTCAATTGTGAATTTCACAAACAGTACATTGACCACATTTCACGTGCCCCAGTAATGGTGGAAGCCCCCAGTTAGAGTCTATTGTGGTTCGGGGAGTAGGGACTGGTAGAGATGCCCTGACCAAGTGATCTTTCAAGTTTTTGTTTTTCCGGAATGCAAAGAGGGGTCTCTCTAGGTTGACAAGGCCTGCATTTATGGTGGGCCAGTGTCTAAGGATTGATTTCCTAATCCTGTTGGACGCTGGGCAGAATGTGGTCACACAGGCCATTCTTTCTTTACGGTCGCACGTCTTGGGTGTTAGGAGAACATCGCGAGGGCAGTACCAAGCCCTTTTTGATGCTGCTTTGACCAATCTTCTAGGGTAGCCACGTGATTTTAGTTTATTTGATAGGACATTGGCTTCCTTGAAGTAGTCTGATTTATTCGAGCAATTGCGCCTTATCCTAAGAAATTGGGAATAAGGTAATGAATCTTTAAGCGCTCTGGGGTGGTTGCTACTGTAGCTCAACAGAGTGTTCCGCTCTGTAGGCTTCCTGTAGAGGCGTGTTAGTAACTCGCCTTCATTGTTGTAGATTGTTAAGTCAAGGAAAGCAATTTGAGTTTTATTGTGGAACAAAGTGAAAGTCAAGTCCGCACAATTATTGTTAAGCCAATGCAGAAACAGGTTCAGTGTGGCGATGTCAAGGTTCCAGACTAAAAAAATGTCGTCAATGTAGCGACGCCACAGGGATATTCCTACTGTCGTCATTCAAACGCCCTTCGAAGGCACCACGTACAAACAAGGAGAATCCCTCCACCGTGGGTACGCTCTCAATTTCCTCCACTCTCTGGAAGCAAATAACCAGTCAACTCTTAGTATCCCATATGCACAAACATAACCTCTGGGTATAGAACCAGGAGGGCGCTCGAATCAACCAACCCTCAAACTTCACTCCCCACCTGATAAGTACACAGGCCTCTACCTCCCCACTTTCACAGAGGTGGCAGTCTTTCACAATCGCTCCCACCGTAGCACAATTCCTTGCCAAACAGCTACTTTTGACGGACCTCACAAACTGTCCTTGAATGTCAATACTACCACTGGCATTGAACACGGCACTGCTTGTGTAAAGTAAAATCAAACACTTTTTGGCACCCTCACTGCACTGCGATTCCGAAAAATGTAAGTATTGAATGTGACTCAGTTGACCTCGAATTCTTACCGCAGAAGAGTGATTACATTTTATTGCTTTTCTGTTTCTTCCCTGTTTTTCCCTACAGGCTTATGCTTAAGTGTAATACCAGGCAATATAAATACTAAGTCCTGATGATGATCCCATTATAATTTGAGCACGGGATCGAAACGCCGTCGACTTTGTTTAGTAGACATACAGCTTAATTTGTGAATATTACTATGTATGGACTACTCTGGGTATCACTGTCAATTCTGATTTAAAGCAGTACCCAGCTCTACTCACCTCTTCTTGCCTGAAGTAAACTTCTCTTTCTCCTATATTCTTTAATTTAAATCTTCCACCATTTTCTAGTACAGCACAGGCTTGTGCTTTACTTCAAACGAAAATGTTTGTTGTGAAATTGTATTTCAAACTTTAAATACTTGTTACATTCAACAAATAAATTCCTTGCCCGGCTGGGTATAGGAAAAGAATATATAGTTTCCGATTGTGGTCTATATAACATTGATTCTGAATAATGTTCTAGGCTTAGGACCTTTGTTTGTGAAAATACTTGATACCCATGGTCCAAAGCCACCTAGTGGGTCCCCCTTGTTTTTTGTCAAAACTGTTCAAAGGCACAGCGCCTCACCCGCCACTGCGGATTGAAAGGTGGGCGATCCATATCCAACAATACCAAATGGACCTTGTATACAGACCAGGAGCCAAAAACCCGGCAGACTTTTTGTCTCGACATCCCGCCAAGGAAGAAGCACAGGATGAAGAACCCGAAAGACAGACTGAAGAACTGGTTAACATGATATCACAAGGATCCTGCCCCCAAGCAATGTCAGCAGACAAAATCATAGCCCAATATGCCGACGATGCAGTTCTGAAGAGAGTGGAGTATGCTGTACACATAGGTACATGGGAAGGTTTCCTGTGAGACGTGCACGGTTGGAGTGAAGATGACCGTGCACAGTTAAATCAATTCTGGAAGATACACAATGAAATCAGCATTGCTGAAAATGGTCTCATCCTGAGAGGGTCACGAGTGATAATTCCAAAGTCTCTACAAGAGCAAGCAACGGTGTTGGCACATGAAGGCCACCAAGGCACCCGGAGGATGAAAGCCCGTATGCGGGAGAAAGTATGGTTCCCGAACTTAGAGGATGCTGTGGACACCATGGTAAGGAACTGTCGAGCGTGTCAGCTAACGGGAAGAGCTGAGGCTCCCGCACCAATTATCACAGAAGAACATGCGCCAGCACCGTGGTCCTGGATTAGCCTGGACTTTGGCAGCTTCCCGGACGGAAGAGTCACAGTTGTACTAGTAGACAGCTACACGAAGTATCCGATAGTGGAAGTAGCCCAGTCTACAAGCTTCACGAACATACAACCAATATTGAGCAAAACCTTTGCATTATTTGGGATTCCTCGACAACTAAAAACGGACAATGGGCCTCCCTTCCAGGGGAGTGAATTCAAAGAGTTCATGCAAAGACTAGGTATTCACCATCACCGCATAACGCCACAGTGGCCTCAAGCTAATGGTGAAGTGGAGAGATTCATGAGAACAATAAATAAAGTGTTGAGACTCTCCGCAGTCGAGGGAACAAACCCTGAAGATGCTCTTCAAGGCTTTCTACGAGAATACAGAAGCACTCCCCACAGCACCACACAAAGATCGCCGTGGGCGCTCATGTTCACAGGACCCAGACGTGATCTGCTACCTATGGCAGAAGGGTGGAGGCCTGAGCCACATCATCCGGAATGAACCCAAACCCGACCGAAGAGGACCAATGACAAGGCAAGCAAAAGAAGAGGTGCTCAAGACCGACTACTGGTTCCCGGGAATCATGTGCTTATCCGGGTCCGTAGGCCTGGGGGAAAATTCAGAACACCATATGAGACCGAACCATGGGTTGTCAGAACAAGCAGCGGCACAGCAGTGACAGCCCGCCGCGAAGGTAAAGAAGTAACAAGAAACGTGTCATGGTTCAAGCGAATTCCATCAACACCTGCCAACACAGAGCGTCAGATGGGTACACCAGAAAGACCGGACACCAGCAGTGAACCGACAGGTGCTCCCGTGAGCAGGCCGGCATCCACCCAGTCCACCGTGGCCACAGAACCACTGACGCCATCCGCGAGAGCCTGCCCTGAGAACACTCCGGTAAGAGGAAGAAGGCAGTACAGCCTCAGGCCAAACCCTAGGCCCAGTCAAAGACTCGCAGACTTTATGTGCTAAACTAATTTGTTTCAAAGAACCAATTTGGGAAGGGATGTAGCGCTCTAGTTGTTTAGTACCTCCGGCCTCAGCCGGAACTACGTATACCACATGTATCACCTTCTGGCCAGGCGTGGCCAGAAGGCTATAAATAAATGGTCGGAGGTCGCTCGGGACTTCCGGTCCAACCAAACCTCCGCACTGTCTGCATGTGTCCTGTTTATTAGCACCTTGCCATACCTATATTGCACTCACCCCTTTACAGCTGGCTCACCACCATGAAAAGGGAGGTAAATTGGCAAGTCAGAATATGCTCAGCGGTGCCTGGCTGTGGCATCGCCAGCATATTCCTGCCGGACTGCTGATCGCTGGGCCAGCAGGATCCTTGATCCTGGGGGTCTTGTGACAGTCCAACCACCGCAGTTCTTATACTGCAGGCGGTCGCGCAGTGCTGCGATTGTCGGACCCCCATGTGACGGTGGCGTTGCTATGGACCGCCAAAGTGGTAATCAGGCCCTTAGAGGTTTTTTTTTAGCAAAGCCAAGAATTCTTTATTACTGCAAAGTAATCGCAATAGCGATGGTCGAGTGGTATACTACACTGCTGCTGACAAGAAGGATGATAGAACAAAATTGCCCGGATTTAGTAAAATCTCTATCGTACATTATACACCACAATTTGGAAAATAGATCCCACAACTGGACTTTATTGTATTTATTAAGCACTGACTAGAGATTTCCCAGATATGGGGTATCCACGGAAAGCTCCTTTCATTTTATGAGTACCAATACCAAAGTGAATCATTAATTAAGGCCGAACTGACACCATCGATTTTCTTTGTCTTCTCCTTAACACTATCATGCGTTTTCTGCAATACTCGAGGGTTGAACTATAGACGAAGATAATGCCATGCACAGCCGGCTTGTCTGCCTCTTAGTCCGGGTGGCTGCTATGTATTTCGGAAAACCGAGCATAAAGCCAACGACACATTGTACACCTGGAGACAGAGATCATGCACTACCTACCTTGGTGTTACTTCCGCGCTCCCCTGCGGCCCTGTTTCTAACTGCTTATGGCACATAATATTAAGTCGCTGTTGAGCATACAGATAGGAATATTAACCAAGTACACAACTGCATGTTGAAAGACTACGCGAGGATGGCCCACTTCATATACCTGAGACACAAACCCAGCCTAAAACATTAAGCAATATCCCAGATAAAAACAATGCGTTTAAAATCCATCCACTCAGAAAATCCATCCAGATGGATACGAAATGAGTGATTGATGGGAGAAAAGACATAGTAAAAACACAAAACTCTCAATCACAATAGGCCACTAAAAATAAAAACATCCGAAAACACCATCTTTTGCAGGTTTAGTACCGTCTCCCTCCTTTGAAGTAAGGGACCTTATTTCGGTCAGACCTAATCAGCAAAAAAATTAAAGTCCGGGGAGTGGACTTGGTCTGAACCTCCCCCTCCAAACTGCCTATTAGTCTATTCAATAGCCTTGACGTCAGAACGTCTTTGGTCGTCTCAGGGTTCAAGATTGTGAAAGCCTCTCCTCTTTACAAAAATGTAGTCTAGCGGGAAACCACAGAGTAACCTGAAGCCGCGATGAAATCCTTTACTCCTTCCTGACTTGCAAGACCTGTTTCGTCACCAGTGTCAGGTCACGAAAAACATGCCCTTTGGAGCCCTCCTGCAACATAGTTGTCTTTCTTGCTGGTCCTTTATTAATTGACTCGCTCCGCCATGAATCACTATATTTCATCCACAGCGTGCCGCCTCCTGACTCTTTTTATGTAGGGCGTGTAATAGTTAAATGGGCAACTCATCAGAGCGTTCAGAGAACCACCCAGCATCACTTCCCATGAGAGAATGCTGGACCCCAATGTAGAATCCCATTAATGATAGAAGGAGCCATACCTAGAATGAGTAGTTTCAAGGACTTTACATCACATTCAAAATAGCAGTTTGAATTCTAAGTTAAAAATGGAAGTATAGGTTTACTCTTGAATTTTATTAGTCCTTCAAGATTCACATTCAGAAATTTGCAAAGTATGTGACCCTTTTTGTCCTCCAGCGCCCCCTACATTGTGGGCATTCTTGTTCACTGCAGTGTCGTACCCTGCAGGTTAGTCAAGCGCCCATTAGAAGTGATATTCCCTGTCCCATTGTGGGGCCAGAAGCTCAAAGCAGATGAGGATCTGCATCACCTCAGCTTTTGGGGCTAGGACATACATGTAGGTGAAAGAAATACTCTTTTGTCATTTGGTGCTCATCGTTTGTTCTCTTTAGGAGCCATCTCAGTCATGAAAATCAGAGTCTAGCTGTCCAATCCAGGGAGTCTTTTAGCCGCTTACCCATGCAGTGCCTGTAGCTCGGCTGAGGGCCACACGGTGGCACTATTGTGCACACCCTCACACATGCCCTGACCGCACGTTGGAGACTTAATAAATAGGGGAGGACCTCGCCCGCACCCTAGTTGCGCAGAGTGTTTGAAAAACATACCAGGCTCGGTGTGTTTATTTTCCTGCTCCTTCCGCTGGCGTAGCCACAGTGCTTAATTTGTAAAATATGAAGTGCAGGTGCTCAAATGTTTGTCAGAGGCCACACCCACGTTCCCTGGCTCCACCTAATTATTCCACTGGCTCTTCTCACATACTCAACTTGCACTTCTGAAAGTCAGATGTAATACCCGATCTGAATTTCAGCAAGGAAGCCTTCTAACTCTGAGGCAAATACGTGAATAACATCCTATACGTTTATCTAAAAAATGCAGAAAGAACAATTGATGGACAGAATGCAGAACATATAGCCATGTTGGAACTGGGGTGGCAAAGTGAGCTAAAGAATGATGATGGATTCAACCCAGATTTATGACTGAGGGTGAGTGTTTGAAAAGTTTCAGCACTCCGTCTATCATCTCCTTATGTTTGCTTTGTTCGCCCTATGTTGGAAGGGTATGCCCAGACTTGGGTCCCTTGCTGACTTTGGCAATGGATTCAAGCTAGCCTGGCTGATGAGGGCTGTTACAGCGAAACTGGTCCCAGGATGCTTGATTCGGGTCCAGGGAAGACATGGCTTGGCAGTTCGGTCTGGACTGTTCCCATAAGGCGCAGGGTCAAGACTGATTTGCATATAGCTATGTCTGAGCTGGGGTGGCAAAGTGAGCTAAAGAATAATGATGGATTCAACCCAGATACATGACTGGGGGTGAGTGTTTGAAAAGAAGTTTAGGCACTCTGTCAATCATCTCCTTGTGTTTGCTTTATATTATTATCTAGACAATAGTGTGATATTACATGACTGGTTTAAATATTAGAACCATAAAAGGTGATTACTTGTTATTATAGTGCTTGCTAACTGTGGACTTTGCCTTGTTAAAGCACTGTAAATACTAGGTGTTCCTATTCAGTGGATCTACTTCAAAAGATTGAATTACTTAAGTGTGAAGTTTGCAGATTACACACACACACACACACACACACACACCCGGACACACACACATATTTACACCCCACTCGACAGCAAGAGCATATCTCACTCAGCTATCTTCCCAAGGACGCAGTGTCGGTCACAGTTCAGGGGTGTAACTTATGCTTGATTTGTTATACACAGTTTCACACCTTGACATACTTTCTGTGAATGTGATGCTGTAGGAAAGAGAGGAGGCAGACTATGGGAAGCCGTTCACGTCAAAATTACAGATCCCCAAATACGACACCTTCTGAAATGCATATCGTGATGCAAAATGATTATGACACACACCAGAAGGAATATAATATCTGTAAAGGTAAATATGATACCTGGCAGAGTGAATCTGACTTGAACCAAAACAAATATGAAGCCTGGCAGAGTGAATATACTACTTAGTGATTATTATGAATAACACAGACTCTGAATTGAATAAGAGATATATTGAAATATACATCAATGATACTCTAATGAATATGGCCCTCACTATAAACAATATAGCAATCAGTGAAACAAATGCGATATGCATAAAAAAGAATGGGACATTCCTTAAAATGACTGACATATGCCAATAGGAATATGACATACATTAAAATGAATATGACAGATTGAAATGAATATACGTTACTGAAATGAATATAGTATATTCTGGACAGAGTATAATGCATATTGAAATTGCAAAAGCATGCACTGAAATGAAAATAACACATGTTGCAATGAATATAAATTGAGTTGAGATTAATATTACCTACATTGCAATGAATAGGAGATGATTTCAAATGGATATGGATTGTGTTGAAATAAATATATGCCCCATTGAACTGAATTTGACATGCCTTAAAAAAATTATGAACAAACCTGAAATTCCCATGACATTTGTCAAAATTAATACAGCATTTATTGAAATTAATATGATACATATTCAAATGAATATGATATATGTTAAAATGGATAAGTTGCATCTTAAAATGAATATGCCAAGTTTTAATATGAATATGACATCTATTGAAATAAATATAACATTGATTGAAAAATATCTAACACATGTTGAAATAAATATGAAATGAGTTGAAATGAATATGAGGTCCATTGAAATGAATTTGACATGTTTTAAAAGGAATACGAGTAACATCAAAATGAACATGACATTTATGAAAATAAATACAACTTGTTTTGAAAGTAATTTGATATACATTGACATTATTATGATATGTGTTGAAATGGATATTAGTCATGTTAAAATTAATATAAGATTTGTTATTTTGAATGAGACATCCATTGAAAGGAATATGATATATGCTAAGATGAATAGGACATGCATTGAAATGACTATGAGCCCCATTGAAATTGATTCCAAATGGCTGAAAATAAAATGAAACATGTCAAAATAAATATGTTATGCTTTGAAATTAATATGATATACATCAAAATGAATATTTCCTGTTTTGAAATTAATATGACAGGTGTTGAAATGGATGTGACCCATATTAAAATTGATAGGATAGTCGTTAAGCTGAATCTGACTTCCATTGAAATGAATATGATATTTATTGAAAGGAATATGACACATATTAAGATGAATGTGAACCACTTTGAAATTAATATCACATCTGTTGAAATTAATATGGCCACATCAAAATGTATATGACATTTATTAAAATGAATATGCAATTTTTTTTAATGAATATGATATGATTTGAGATAAATGTAGCATGCTTTGAAATTAATAGGCACATATCAAAATGAACCAAGCCATGTTTAAATGAAAATAACCCATGTTCAAATGAATATGGCTTGCAATGAACTAATGTTGATTTGCTTTAAAATTAATATTACATATTGAAATGAATATTACATATTCTGAAAGGATATGAAAAGGACTACATTGAATTAACTAAAATTAATATAACACACATTTAACAGAATATAAAACAGGAACCAACCTTTACCATGTATCCATTTGCAACGCAGTTAAATATTTATACATTTGTCACACCGTACTTATCACATAGGTAAGTATTTTTGTAAATAACATTTTGTTCATGTGCGTCTCTGGTCCAGGCAACACACTCCCCAGCAGCACTGTTTGCAGCGCCTCCCTGCCTCAGTGCCAGATCCTTCCCGCCTCCTGGGTTCGCGCTGTCAGTCAGCTGCTCCCACGCTTCACCCAGCACCACCTGGTCTTCTCCTGACTTGTTAGGAGACTTGTGTTTTCGAGTTCCATTTCCGTTTAGCACTTCTTGGTCCTGACTCATTTTTACTTATTTAACTGACTCAGTCATCTTGCTCCTGACCTGAGAATTTTGCTTCACTCCAGGCAGCCTTTCCCAGTGCTGCTGCCCCACGGCCCCTCCCACCAACACCCCTGTCCCCACCCCCATCTCCAGTCCCGCCCCTCCCCTACTTCATGGCGGCCGCTGCGGGGAAGCGTGTATAACTCCTAGAACTCCGGTCCAGGCAATACACTACCCAGCAGCTCCACTTGCAGCGCCTCCATGCCTCAGCACCAGAGCCTTCCTGTCTCCTGGGTTCGCACCAGCAGTCCGCCGCTCCCACGCTTCACCCAACCTCCTGACCTGAGAATTTTGCTTCACTTCAGGCAGCTTTTCCTGCCGCTGCTTCCCCGCGGCCCCTCCCACTGAACAGTCCCGCTCCCGCCCCCCACCTCCAGTCCCGCCCACTCCCCTACCTAATGGCGGCTGCTGCGTGGTCGCGCCACTGGCGCGATGAAGGCGTGCCTAAGGTAAGCCTGTCTGCGTCCATCTGTGCCTGGACTGCGCCCAGCACCATACCCCATGGCCCCCACGAGCGCCAGGACACCCGACTCCGCTACAACTCCAAATTCCTCCACAAACTCAACGCCGGCTGATCGTCCCCCTGCTTTCGGGCCACCCTGAAGCTCACCCACTGACCCTTCTCCTGCCATAGCTGCAGCTTCACTAGCTGCCGAACACCCACTGGTCCCACCCCACCCGCCAAGGCAGGAAGCAACCATCTCAGATGCATACTACTCAACATCCGCTCTGTCCACAAGCACACCATCAAACTCTGTGACCTACTCAACTCAGCCTCCCCGGACGTCGCCTTCCTGACGGAAACCTGGATGAGCCCCTCCTCAGTGCCCGACATTGCCATAGCCATCCCGGACGGCTACAAGATCACCCAAAGGGATGCACCGACAGACCAGGGGGAGGAATCGCCATCGTCGACAGGAATACCCTCAGTATTTCGACCAGCATCGAAGACATCTCTAGCGCCGCAGAACACCTGCACTTCCAGATCCACACTGATCCCAACACCACCCTCAGAGAAACCCTCGTTTACAGATCCCCCCGAACCCCGACTACAGTTCTGCGACTTCATCACCTACATCGTCAGCGCTCATGCCCTTGCTTCCACAGACTACATCCTCCTCGGACACCTGAACTTCCACTTCGAGAACGCCAACGACAGCAACTCCATCACGCTGCTCGAAAACCTTGCCAACCTCAGACTCAAGCAGCTCGTCACAACTCCCAGCCACTCCGCCGGACACACGCTCGACCCCCTCTTTTCTGCCAGCAACCACGTCACCTTCAGCCACACCACCGAACCCCACTGGACCGACCGCTGCTGCGTCCACTTCACCTTCAAGAAACCCACAACGCACCACAACCTGTAACGGACCCCCTACCGCAGCTGGAACAATGTCACCGAAGACACAGCTCATCACCATTCTCACCCGAGACCCACCAACTGACACCAACAACATTGACCCAGCCGCCTGCAACCTCAGACAATCGATTGAAGACTGCGCCAACACTCTCACCCCAATCAGAAAACCCTCCAACAGACGCACCGACAGAAAGGCCAGCTGGTTCACCACCGACCTCCAGGAATCCAAGCGGACTTGCCAAAGGCTCAAGAAAAAGTGGTGCCATGAACAGACACCGGACAACCAGGCTGCCCTCAAGAACACCAGCCGTAAGCACCACCAACTCATTCAAGCCACCAAAAAGACCTCCCTAAAGGAATGCATCAACAACAACGCACACAACAGCAAAGAGCTCTTCAACATCGTGAAGGAACTCTCCAACCCCAGCTCTAACAACATCCCACCATCACAAGACCTATGCGACTCCCTAGCCACCTTCTTTCACCTCAAGATCGCAGACCTCCACAACAGCTTCAACACCCAGACCCGCCAGACAGCCACCGACAATGCAGACTCGACACCCCCTAACCTCACCAACCTCCTGGTCTCCTGGACCCACGTCAACGACAATGACACCATCACAACCATGAACATCATCCACTCCGGATCACCTTCCGACTCCTGCCCTCTCCACATCTTCAACAAGTCAAACCACATCATTGCACCCCAACTCCGGAAGATCATCAACAGCTCCTTCCCGGAAATCTGGAAGCATGCCGAGATTAACACCCTACTCAAGGAACGCACAGCAGACCCAAAGGACCTCAAGAACTTCCAGCCCATCTCCCTGCTCCCGTTCCCGGTGAAAGTCATCGAGAAGATCGTCAACAGGCAACTGACCTGCTTCCTCAAAGAGAACAACATCCTGGACCCATCCCAATCCGGATTTTGCAGTAACCACAGCACCAAAACTGCCCTCATCACTGCCACTGATGACATCAGGACCCTGCTGGACAACGGCGAAACTGCGGCACTCATCCTCCTGGACCACTCGGCCTCCTTCGACACCGTCTGCCACCACACCCTACGTACATGCCTCCACGACGCAGGGATCCACGACAAAGCCCTGGAATGAATCACCTCCTTCCTTACTGACAGAACCCAGAGGGTCCGCCTCCCCCATTCGGATCCGAAGTCATCAAGATCATCTGCGGCATGCCCCAAGGATCATCCCTCAGCCCAAAAATGTTCAACGTCTATATGACACCACTCACCCACCTCGTCCGATTGCACAACCTCAACATCATCTCCTACGCCGACTACACCCAGATGATCCTCTTACTCACCAAAGACCCTACACTGCCAAAACCAACCTCCATGCAAGAATGAAGGCCATCGCCGATTGGATGAGGAACAGCCGCCTAAAGCTAAACTCAGACAAGATGGAGGTCCTCATCCTCTGCTCCACCCCCTCCACCTGGGATGACTCTTGGTGGCCGACCACTCTGGGAGCCGCTCCAACACCCTCAAACCACGCATGCAACCTGGGGGTCACCCTGGACTCATCGCTTTCAATGACCCAGCAAGTCAACGACGTCTCCTCCTCCTGCTTCCACACCCTCCGAATGCTTTGCAAGACCTACAGATGGATCCCCACTGGAACTAGGACGGTCACCCAGACCCTCGTCAGCAGCAGATTAGACTATATCAATGCCCTCAATGCAGGAGCCAAAGCCAAACTCCAGAAAAGACTACAATGCATACAGAACGCCTCTGCACGCCTCATCCACGATGTCCCCCGCCACAGCCCACCTGAGAAACCTGCACTGGCTCCCAGTCAACAAGAGGATCACTTTTAAGCTGCTCATCCACGCTCCCAAAGCACTCCACAAAGCCGGCCCAACATACCTCAACAAACGACTCACCTTCTACACCCCAAACTGCCAGTTTTGCTCCACCGACCTCGCCCTTGCCACTGTCCCACACATCCACAGGACGACCACCGGTGGCAGATCCTTCTCCTACCTCGCTACCAAGACATGGAACACCCTCCCCACCCAACTGCGCCAGACCGAGGATCTGTTGACCTTCAGGAGACGTCTCCAGACCTGGCTGTTCGAGCAGTAGCTGCACCCCCTCTCAGCGCCTTGAGACCCTCATAGGTGATTAGTGCACTTTACAAATGATTGATTGATTGATTGCGCATAGAGATAAAGGGAGGGAAGGATGATTTTAGGGTATAGAGGTGGTTAGAGGTAAAGGGAGGTAAGAATAATTGTTGATTTTAGGGGTGGGTAAAGGTAAACAGAAGTTATGGTGATTTTAGGGTTTCGGAAGGGGGTAGAAGTAAAGGGAAGTAAGGAATAAAAAAGGGGTTCTCACGTGCAAAATAAAAAGAAAAAACACACACACATAAATCCATATACATGGGTGTGCACACATATGTATATATCTTTATCATTTCTGGATTAGAGTACCGTCTAAATTATGTAAAAGAGGAAGCAGGGAACTCTGGGTAGTTCCCAAGTTTACAAGGAGTGCAGCTAAAAACAAAGCTACAGCACAAGAAGGTTCACTCTTGCTACTCACAGCTTCTGCGCGTCCGCTCAAACATGCCGCTAAAGTAGTGTGGCTGTATCAGCTGATCACGCAAGCCGGGTGTGGGAGGATCAGGGGCGGAGTCACGTCCCTCCAATCATTTGGTAATTAATTACCTTGGTGGACCGGGGATCATGACGGAGGTGAGTGCCTTAACGCAGCGGTGAGGTGATTAGGCCAACAGCCCCTGCAGCAGTAAAATATTCATAGAGCAGCAGCGCAGAGATGCATCTCAGTGAGGTTAGCAGGGAGCTGAGAGCACACCAGTACACATTAAAAGTAAGTCACTGTCAGCGCGGTCAAAACAATCTAAAACACAACCAATACATGTTTTGTTAAAAAATAGTTTATACGAGGCTAAAAACAAAGCTACAGCACAAGAGGCAGGCATGTGGAGTGAGGTATTAGATTGCCCTAAAATAGACAGGATGGTGAACATTTTAGGATATCATCATTTGTCAATTGTACTTATCACGCAAAGCGAAAAGAAAAGGTGAAATCCAAGAGATATAGAATGAGTGATTAGGGGTAAAAGGAGAGGAAGAATGAAGGGAGCATGAGAGTAGAAAGATGAGGTTCCAGAGCTTCTGGAGCCTTGGGTTGTTGTTAAGGACACACTGAGCCCACAAAAGGACCTTCTTGGAAGAAGATTCAGAAGTTTGAGATCATTTGGAGCATTTTAGTCAAAAACCTTTATAACTTGACTGACCTGTCGTCGAGAGCCAAGCCGGCGACGTCAAACCGTGACTCGCCCATGTAATCGTAGTATGCCCTATCACCTCGGATAGTTCTCCTGCCCTTCCCTAATGGAGAGCATAATCAGGGAGAACCATTCCTGTCAGGGGCTAGTCACTCCACCCTATCCATGGCATCAAAACGATTGAAGGTGGGAACTGTAAAACCAATAGGCCTCATCACATGCTCGATGGGAGTCTTACAGGGCCAATGCGAAGACATTACCATTTTGTTGCAAAATTATCACATTCCCAAACACAAGATGGTTTATAAAAATACCCCAGCTGGAATACCCCAATCATAGACTCTCTTCTGAGTTAGGGAAGTAGGCCAAATAACCTCTGCACTGCCTTAGGGATCTGAAGTTTATAATTATGTAATCACTACAATGATCCTAGGATCCCGACCCCAACCGTACCACTCTCCATGAGAGCAAAATCTCATTAGCCATGTAATAGAGGAACTTCCTCTGTTGGGCCAGCAAATTTAAACATGTATTAGTCAACTCGTCCTGACCCTCCTTCTGATTCATTGATTCACATTCAACTCAGGAACTCCTACCAAATGTACATACAGGCAAGATGCTGTGGTGAGATCGGTCACTGGTTGCCTCTGTATGGATACTGGGGTATTTAGCATAGGTGGCTGTATCCCCACAGCTCCAGTGGTTTCTTTTTATGCAGACCTATATAGCGCTAACTCGACATGAAGGTATTGGAGCGCTTTACGTGAGCACCAGTTACATACACAAGGACACATTTATGTTTTTGATAGGCACAATGAGATTAAGTGATTTGCCCAGAACCACAGGATGTGGAGTCGACCCGAGGCTCGAACCTTGGTTTCCCTGCTCCAAGGTCAGCAGTCTAGCCGTGAGACCACACCCTCTCCCCTAAAGGACAACCAGGCCTTATTAATTCCTAACGCTTTCTATGTGTGCAAGGTATTCGCAACCTCAGTTACTTTACAATGGCTAATTACAGCATCTCTTGGTAAAGTGACTGTGGTGCTGGTGCTAGAGACCTTAAACAGTTTGAGTTGGCAGTTGGAGGTCATAACCTGGGCACCATTCTCTGCTACTGGTATTGAACATACAACTTGCTTTTGTTGGGATAAAATGCAATTGAGACCCCTTTCGCTGGCCTCCAACCCCACTGTCAATGAGGAAAGTTCTTTATGCAGATATTCTTTAATTTTCCCAATACAGGACTCCATGAGGTCCACAGTCCAAGGAAGTGTAAGCATGATTCCCTCTAGGCGTAATTATAAGGGTCAATAATGCTTGAGTCAACATATGGGTTAGCAGGGGCTAGAGGGGACTAAGATGTGTGCTGCTGTTTAGGTCGTTTGGTGACTCAAGAAGGTCGTGATGCAACTTTCAGGCATGCAACTGTTGGTTTAGGGGCCAAATATGCCTCCTTATCACTTGCTTGGTTGTTACCCAACCCCAAATGGTCCACTGCACTATTTGTACCAGTTGGGCTGTATGATAAAGAGCCATCCAAGCTTGAATCATTTGGGACTCCCAGAGACATTGTACTCTCATTCAGGGCTATTTCTGTGGAAATTATCCCCCTATCACTCTGCAACATTTTGTCGATGCTGGTAGTCTTAGAGGGAGAAAGTGCTTTCGATTCAACCTCCTGGGGTTTGCGTTTGCCCATTGGAATTTGGCGATATCAAAACCTCAAGATCACCAGAGGTAGTATCCACAGAATAGCAACCAGGATACAACTATACCCAAACACATTAACAGATCCACAATAGTCAGCTCTCCAGTACAATAATAGAGAGCACTCACCCAAGGTTCAAGATGTCAGAGGGTGGTCACAGCCTCCTCTGGGCTCTGTCGGGCGTAGGACATGCCCGTCCGCTGCCCATGCTGCGGGAGTTTGGGTATTGCTTTAAGTGCTAGATAGTCTCCTCCCCTTGTCGCAGATGCGCGCCTCCTGGAGCGATGGCAGCTAGGATGTGGAGTCCCCAAAAAGTAAAATGGGGACGGGATGGAGGCATTATGGGAATGTGTATACACACTGATTCCAGGACAAAAGCTCCAAATGTAATAGTATCTGAAGTGCCATCCCGGCCCCATTTCCGGTTAGATGAATGCCACTATGCTTTGGAGGTCCGGTCCTGATGTGTGAAAAAAATGTTCTGAGAAAAGAGGGATAGTGCTGGACTGTTAATCTATTAAAATATATGCTGTCCCATGTGTTAAGGTGCTGTCATTTACTGTAGGCAAGTGTACTATTTTGCATAGAGTTGATATAACATAAAAGCGAATTTAAAAATAAATAAAAAAATTAACATTACAGAATGGTTTAAATATAAGAACTCTTGAAATTGATATAAATAACAGTGAGGCAAATAACAGTGTTCTTGAAATTAATATGGGAATCACTGAAATCGGATATGAATCACATTGTGATGCATGGAATACTGAATGAACTGGATAAGGATGTGAATGAATTGGATATGGTGAATTGTGTGTATAACACATACTGAAAAGCACGTGACACTGACAGCCAATCACAGTCCTATCCTCTGGGGACGCTTTCTGGCGCAGGGAATGTACTTCCGTTGCGCTGTTGGACGCGGGGTGAGGCGAATCCTGTTGAAGGCCTCGGGCGCTGTGGCCCCTGCGCTCACACCATTCCACGAGCTCTGCTTGCATTTATGAACGGCAGGGGCAGGGAAAGCCTGGAGGCCTGGGGTGTCTCAGCATATTATCGCCACTCGGTGCGGAGCCTTGAAGACTGCTGCCACCAGCGTCTGCAGGAGTGAGACGGGCCTGGACCTGGTTTGCTCAGTGTTTGAAGCCTCTTTGGGTCCGTCATCCTGGTGGTGGTGCGTTTTTCACTGCCCCTTTGACAGGACGCAAGTCCTATAAACTGTACTGAGAACTGCACTCTCAGGTGTCCATCAGCGCCCCCCACCTGCTATCTAGCTGCGTGTCCCTTCTGCTTCGTAGCGAGAGCTGTTGCTGCCACCCAAAGAGGCATATTTTTGGTTGAGTGAGGCTTCGGTGGGACGGCGTCTGCGGCCAGTCGGCTCGCAGTTCTTATCTGATCGTCAGGAAGCACAAGTAGGCCTGTGTCGTAAATTGCTGCCCAACCCGGCCGTCCCCGCAACCCTTCAGAAGAAATCTCTTAAAGCAGCATTAAAAGAAAGCACGCTGTAAAATGTAATCACACCTACAGTTAATCATTCATCTGCTTGGCTTGGTATTTCTAAATGTGATATGCAGTCTGACGAGAAAGATGATCCTAATGTAACACATGTGCTAATGGCATGGCTTTAAGTGGGCCGGGTCCTGCTGGTGCTCAGCACCGTCAATTCTAAATAGCAGGTGCCAAAAAACGGGACCCTATCGGACTCTCCTTTTTCACACTTGGATGAAAAATAAATCTAAACTGCAGCAGTGCTATCCTTCACAGCCTTTGATGTAACTTCAAAAAGACTCGTTATGCACAGTCTCATCATTTCAGAATTGAACCATTGTCAAAGTTATATACAACAAAGGACAAAGCCATCGTTTTTGCTTATCTATCTTATGCAATTAACAACCATTGACAAAGCCAATAGTCCTGGCTTGTTGTGTAATGTTACTTGTGTCATATATCTGGATGCACTGCAGTGACAGAAAAATCAAAATACCAGTGCGGTGGCACACTGCTCAGCAAAGATTTTTAGCTCAGGTGTTTTAAAGCCACACCCTTCATTATATCGACCACTCCCTCCCCTTTGAGATACCCTCCAGTTTTTTCATCACACTTAAAGCCCTGGCTAACCGGATCGCCATGTTCTGGACTTTCATGTTGCAGCATTGTGCATAGAGGGAGTTTTTAGCTTTGTTCACTTGGACTAGGGGCCAGATTCAAATTCTATGCAATTTGGACCAAAGGCGCACCCTTTTCTTGAAGTGCCTGGCATGTACCGGATGTTACAGATGTAGGAGCTAATGTGGCTTTTGCTGTTTGTGGGCAAACGCGTTAAACTTGTAACTCGCAGCAGAGGATTCTGGGAAATGTAGTCTAGCTATCATTAGCAATCCCAAGGTTCATCGCGCACATTAATTAGGCATGTTGGCAACATTTTAAAAAAGCAGAGGCGAAGTTACACTACTTTATAACACTATGCTTGAGTGGAATTTGCGCTATGAAAGGAAATAAATAAGACCAGGCACAAGGAGTGCAGTGCTAAATGATTCAATGCCATAAGAACATAACTTTTCCAGTTCTGGACTTTTCCTCACAATTTTCAGGTGTGATAGTGATTTACACCAAGATTAAAATTCTCAGAAAGAATTGATAGTGTAAATACAAATGGAAATTGGCGGACTCTGAGCGGAGGAAGTCCATGCGGTAAGTCGTGATGGGGTGACACCATGAGTTACCCGCATCGGGTGACACCAACCCTAGTGACGCCACTGATGAGGCCGGATGCACTTGCGGTGAAAACACTGTTCTACTCAGCGGGCTCCGCTTTCCCCTTATGAGCCCATGTTGGTCAGCCGGCCCATGTGTGGAGGTAGCATGAGCTACCTACCAGATATCCACTGGCGCCCTGGAAAGTGCTGTCTGTACGAGGCTCCATTGCTACAGGACTTCCATCCCGCTCTTAGCACTGCAAGCTGTTACCACACTTTTTATAAGGCCCACAAAGTAGTGTGTGCCTTTAAATGCTGAAAGTGATAGACGCCTCTGCATCGCATCAGATCAGCGCTCTATAACAAGGTGGTGCAATTTCCATCGGGCCTGTATCCTGGCTAAACACGGGTTGCGTGCTGAATCAGCATCCTGCCAAGTGCCAGGCTTCCCGATTGTTTCGGGAGACCACAGAGTTCAAGGCTAGTCTCCCGCCTCCTGATTCCTGCAGTAAAATACTCGATTCCTCTGTGGGCTTTCCAGGACAGGCACAGTCTATATGTGACTCAAAGTATCCACTCCAAGCGCCAGTAACCTCCTCTTCTTGCAGGCCAGTGCACATTTTTGCCATGCACTCTGCTTGCCATGCCACTTTCTACGTGCAATGGGCAAAGCAAATAGGTCTCCTCTGGTGTGTACGAGTGAGTGGATTTTGCAAAAGGTAGCTAAGCAGTGTAGTCAGTCAGGGAGTAGAGAGTCTTGAAGAAACACTGATATGGGTGTAAGTTGCAGGAACAGGTGATTAGCTCTCTGTGCCTCAACAGCAACGAGGGCAAGCAGTTCTTGATAAGCTGGACAAATGTAGACCACAAATGAGCTCAAAAACCTCAATAGTGTTTAGAGGCTAGCAGAGTCCTCTAGTTCTAATAAATCAGTAATTTTGAAGCCATTTTTAAGACCCTCTGAAGAAAATAAAAGTAGATGCTTTTGCACCAAAGCTGAGAAAACCTGTATTGACATGATGCCCGAGAACTTTATTTGCGGTCTGGTAGTGGAATCTTGGCAGACACTTTTGTACTGGTCCATGGAGTGATAAACATTTAATGAGATCCTAATCGGCTCAGTGTTCAAAAAAGTGATCTTTATAAGCCATACTGCTTACGTTTTTTAATGCTATAAACAATAAACATTGAAACGGGTCCCTTCCAGGCAAAAACACTAATTGATTTCTGAATAATGAGTGTAAAAGGGTAAAGGTAACCATGTTGTTCCTGCTAACATGCTTTACTTAATTCTTGCATTCCCTGTGTGCTTTTTCCAGGATGGTGGTACTTTTTTTTTCCAGGCAATATATTACTCTTGTCTAGTGCATAATTTAAATTGAGTCGCATCCAGGTGTTTATAGCGGGGCACAATTGGGTTGTAGTTGAAGGCAGTGCGAGTTTCTCTGTGGGGCAGTATGGTGTTCAGTGGGGGAGAGGATGTGGCACTATGACCAAAGCTGCCGAATTTGGAACTGAGGAACCAGGTTCAGCCTTCATGACCAGTCTACCCGACCACTTTCCTGAGGGAGCATATTCCTGTGCTAGACCACAGAAGCCCTGGTGTCTTAGCATCAGCAGGGTTAACCTAAGGGTGGCAAGTGTGGGTCAACCTTACAGGCCTGTCCATCACTATCCATACTGTAGTTCACCTCCAGTCTTGCAGGCAGGCTGAAGCAGCACACACTAGAGCAAACGTGACAGTCACTGAGGTCACAGGACCCTTGAGGCCAGTCCGCCTCACCCATTGGTACTTCCATTGGCCTTGTTTCATCAGTATTACTACAACTCAGCACGGATCGGCAATGCAGGATTTGCACGCACACCAAATTACGGGCATATTTACTAGCACCTATTGCCACCACAGCGTCACTTTCAGTGATGTGATGACGATAGTGGCCTTGTCTTATTTACAAGGTAGTGTTAAGCCACTTAATGAGGCTTAATGCTGCTTTGCTCACTTTGCCACTGGATTCTAGCAAGCCGGGCTGAAGACGGCTGGAATGCCAGAAACCGGTCCTCGGAAGCTTGTTTCCGGTCCAGGAAAGACATGGCTTGGCAGTTCGGGCTGGACTGTTCCCATGAGGCACAGGGTCAGACTGATTTGCATATAGCCATGTCTGAACTGGGGTGGCAGAGTGGGCTAAAGAACGGTGATGGATTAAACCCAGATCTTTTGACTGGGTGTGAGGGGTTGATTGATTCAGATGCTCAGTCCATCACCACCCCCTTTTGTACCGCCTTGTAAATAAGGCACCCTTTCACGCTGCATTTAGCGTGAAAGGGGTGGGCAGTGGGTGTTGCAGTGGGCGTTCCACTGCAACACCCATTGATTTTGATGCTGCCCTCTATTTACAAGGATGGCATAAATAGGAGGCAACGCCAAAATTATGACCAGGGAAAACCTGGTCTTAAACAGGCAAAACGCTTTATTGCTTCTCGTTTTTACTGTTTCATTGTGTGCTGCCTTGTGCAGCACACATAGGAACAGCAAATTGCCTATGATTGTTTATGTGCAGGAAGGTACTCCTTCCTGCACATAAATAATAATTTTTTTAACCCCTTCACTGCGGCGGCTATTGCGCCGCAGGGCTAAGGGGGCGGGGCGGCCGCATGCTGGTGACGGAACCGCTCCGTCATCAGCCACGGTTGGGCTGTGCTCATGACGGAGCGGTTCTGTCATGGCCCCGCCCGCTCAATAGAACGCCCAGCGCAGGCGCGGAATTCGCGCAGGCACGGAATCCGCGCAGGCGCAGCGGCAGGGCCATGACGGAACCGCTCCGTCATCAGCACAGCGCCACCGCAGCTGATGACGGAGCGGTTCCGTCATCAGCATCGAAGGTGTTAAAAATGACATTTTATAAAAAAAATTACATTTCATAACTTCTATGTGTGCCGCATTAAGTAGCAGACATAGAAGTTACAAAACGGCATTCAAAGATTGTTTATGTGCAGGTTCCCCTTCCTGCACATAAACAATCTTGCCCTCAACACAGACACCCTTGCACTATGGTGTAAGGATGCCTGCGGTTGGTGCTAGGCAGCTTAAGTTGGCGCCAGCACAATGGGAAACGCAGGGCTACACCATATTCTACTAAATATGGTGCAGCCCAGCATTTAAAATTGATAAAGCGTGTCGTTAACCTTGTTGGCTTAATGATATGCTTTGCCACTTTATTGTAAATATGCTCCTACGTTCACAAACTTCATGGTCTCTCTGCTTCATGCACAATGTGAAATGCCAAACAAATACTAGAAATTGGGATGTTTTGCTCTTTCTGGCCGCACCTCTGCCTTCGCCCACTGACCCAATCCTCCCTCTGATACCCCGCAGTTCTACCCCCCCCCCACCCCCACTTTGACCACTGCATAAACCCTGAACTCAGTGGCAGCTCCTCCCTGGCAGTAGTAGTGCACTGGGAAGGGGGGAGGTATAACAAATAAATCACTTATCTGCCTGCTGCCACCTCTCCTCCCTCTTCTTCCTTCTGTTTGAACCGCAAGCAGGAAGCACCCAGGCTCCCCTAAGCCAATCACAATGCTACTGTCACAATGACTGCAGTGTCAAGATTGGTCTGAGCACTGATTTGGTGCTCAGACAGGGACTGGGAGCCGGAGCTTGTTCTCCACCCAGGCTGTACAATACAGCCAGTGGAGAACATGTAAAGTGTGCATAACTGTTTAGCCAGCCCAAGACGGCCAGCCAAACAGTCATGCACACTTGGAGAGGGCCAACACTCCCCCCTTGCTTTGCTCCCCTCAAAACTGCGTCAGCGCGGAAAAATAAAATGATAATAACATTGCTCTATTATCATTTTTTCCCCTTTTTTGCAGTGCTGAAATGCTGTGGGGCGACACTGCTCCGCCTGAGCGGAGGAGCCACCCCTGCCGGAACTTCCATAGGCCTGGAATTTTAAAAGAAATGACCAGAAGTGGTGGTGCTTTTTGGGAGCTCCCTATATTATGTACGATATACAAAAGCTCTTTGCACCGTGAAACACCTGGAAATATACAAAGCGGGACGCTAACACACCTCGAATGAGCTAAGAGTATGGAGATCTTTCAAATCCCATGCGCTTAGTAAGAAGATGCACAATAAGTATCATTGCAGTCCATTATCCAAAGCTGACCCTGGACCAGGATCACATACAAAGGAAATATACCAACAATGATACATCATTCCTAGGCTATGTACCTGGCCTTGGACAAACTTCCCTTCTCTCGACAGATCCCAGGATTGGAGGAGGTGCAAGGGAACAAGCAGTGGCGTGAGGGAGGTGCTGGAAACGAAAAGTACAACAAAGGGAAAAGCAGTGACAGGGTTAGGGGAAGTGGTGGTGTAAAAAAATTATGTCCAAAAGTGCTCGTAAAAGCAGGAGCAATGGTTGTTTTTAAGTACTTGGTCCATGCACTGGGGGAGGGCTAAACACTAAAAGAGGCATTACAATGCATGCAAGGGACAAAAGATGGCAAAGAATATGAGACAGACAATGGAGTGAGGAAATGGGAAGCATATGGGTGGGCTGAGGCCCACATATTCAGTACAGCATTCTCTTCAAAAGAGTACGTGCACCGTCTAGCCAAGACCTTCGAAAAACCTGGTGTGTGAGCCTCAGTCGCACCAGCGATCCCTGGCCTGTCCAGAGCAGAAATGAATATACTTTACCTGTTGAAGTTTCTGCACCTGTTGAGTGCAGCTCGGATGTACCATGTTACAACGCATACCATTACAACTACCTACTGTTACAACGCGACCATTACAACGCATACCATTACAACGCATAGCGCTTTGAGGTGCTGGATAGTGGTAAGTATAATTTACTATTCTAACTCCAGTCCCCGTGGACCCTAGGGAAGGTGTTGGATAGTAAATTATACTTATTCCCTATCCTAGAGCGCCCCCCAGCACAATGCGTTGTAATGGTATGCGTTGTAATAGTAGCGTTGTAACAGTAGTGCGTTGTAAGAAATGCGTTGTAACAGGTGTATACCGTGCAGCTCACATCAGAGGAAGGACCTGCATGTGCTGGCTTCCAAGACTGATGAGATGCACATAAGAAATACCCTCCAAATAATAGAAGAGATGAGGGTTTACTGCTCTAGAGTAGTCATCGATTACTTGGTGAGTGTTTACCAACCTCACAGTACTTTTGACAAATTGGGAGAGTAAAAATACGGGCATGTTACATACATGCAAACATTTTAGAACAGAAAACTAAAATGGTGCAAAAGTTTTTTCCCCATTGACTTCTAATGAAGCAGGGGCAATTTCAAGATGGAGACACCTAAAATAAAGCCATTTGTGCCTTCAGAATCGGGAGTCTCTATGTCTGTTGGCATGTATGTATCAGTGCGGATTAGGAGCTTGAACAAATATGGGCCCGCAACCCTGGACATGTGGGCTTCCGTTTGTCCCTATCCATAACCATTTTGGTCTTGGGCACAGAAGAAATGTCAACTGTACTCGAGCGAGCGATAAAGTACCATAATGCCCCCTCTGTTCTTTCTGAACTACGGTGTTGCGTCGGAAACGGGTGCAGATGCTTCACGCTTCCATAGTTGCTTCTCTTTTCCCAGCTCCAAGCAGGCAGAACAACTCCAGAGGTCCAACGCAGGAGCAGGCACCTCTTGGCAGGTCAGAACTCCCAGCAAGGAAGTTCAGGGGAGCTGGTGGTGAAGTCTTTGTGTCCCCGAGACTTTAAATACAGGAGGCAAGCTCCTCTTCAAGCCCTTGGAGATCTTCTTTAAGCAGATGCACAGCACACAGCAAAGTCTTGTCCTCTCCTTGGCAGAAACAGCCATTGCAGGCTAACCCCAGACAGCACACAGCAAAGGGGCAGTACTTTCCTTCAGCTTTCCCAGTTCTTCTACTTGGCAGATGTTCCTTTTGAGTCCAGAATTCATCTAAAGTCCTGGCGTCTGGGCCCCAATATTTATGCTCCATTTCTCCTTGTTCTATTGTGGCAGAGGGACTCTGTGCTCAGTCAAAACCAATTCTGTTCTCCTCTTTGGCCCAGCTTCCCGGCAGGAGTTAGAGACATCATTGTCCAAGGCAGACCAGCCCTATTCAGGTACAGGGAAATCTCCTCCGACGACTCTAAATGCAACCCAGGTCAATTCACCCCATACTTGACACATCCAGGAAAGGCAGGACACACCTCAACCCCCCCCAGTGGCTGTCTAAAGAAAATGCACATCCCCAGCCTCTGTCACTCCAAACCAGACAGTCAATCCACAAACCAGCAGAGGCATACAGGATGGCTAAGCAAGAAAATACCCACTTTCTAAAAGTAGTATTTTCAAACACACAATATAAAAAACATCTTTACCAAAAGATGCATTTTTATATTCTGAGTTCAGGGATACCAAACTCCACCTTTTGTCCCAATGGAAAGTTATACTTATAAGATATTATAAATAAACACCCATTCTATCCTATGGGACAGATAGCCTTTCAATAGTGAAAGACGAAAGTCACTGCATTTCACTATCAGGACATATCACACATATTAGTACTTGTCCTACCTTTCACCTACACTGCACCCTGCCCATAGGGGTAACTTGGGCCTACCTTAGGGGTGACTCGCATGTACTAGAAGGGAAGGCTAGGGCCTGGAAAATGGGTGCACTTGCCAGGTCGACTTGGCAGTAGAGACTACACACAGACGCTGCAGTGGCAGGTCTGAGACCCCTTTTGAAAAGCTGCTTCTGTTGGTGACACAATCAGTGCTGCAGGTCCACTAGCAGCAATTGACTTATAGGCCCTGGGTACACACAGTGCACTGTACTAGGGACTTAGTAGTAAGTCAAACAGGCCAATCAGGGAAACACAAATCCATATGCACAATTTACATAGGGAGCACTTGCACTTTGGTACTGATGAGCAGTGGCAAAGTGCCCAAATCATCTAGACCAGCAAACACGAAATCCAGCACACAGGAAAAATACAGGAGGCAGGGGCAAAAAGACAGGGGAAAACCATGCCAAGGTTGCCAGGTCTAACATTTTCTCCATTTATTAACTATGAAGACTGCTTTTCTAATGCCTATTACAAATTGGCCAGAAGGGTCAGCGAATTGCAGGCACTCTCTGTGCACCCTCCCTACAACATCTTCGATCCGGACAATCAGGTACTCTGGACACATGATTCCTTTTTCCTGAAGGTTGTGATTCCTTTCCATGTAGGCCAGACCATCACACTGCCTAACTTCTTTTCTCCATCTCACACTTCAAAGAGACTCCACCGTATCGACCCAAAGAGAGAGTTGTAGCTCTACCTTGATCGCACAAAAGAGTTCCAGGCAGATAATCAACTCTTTGTGGGGTGCCTAGGGGCTAATAAGGGAAGTCTATACTGAAATGGACCATCTCAAGAGGAATAGTGCTCTGCATAAATATCTGCTATGCATTGGCCAAGAAGCAACTCCATGAGGGCTTATGCACTTATTCCACCAGAGCCAAGGCGGCGATCACTGCGTTAGCCCAAGGAGTCCCTGACCTGAAAATCTGTCAGACAGCAACATGGGCATCTCTGCACATGTTAACCAAGCACTCCGGCCTGAACAGTCAGGTCCATTGTGATGGCAACTGTGTCAGTTTGGTCCTGTGTGACATCCTGTTTTAAATCAGCTTTGCTATCCACCTCTCTTGAGGCATTGCTTGGGTTTTTTTTTCTAAGATAAGAAATCTGTGGCTAGATGTCTCTATCAGATGAACAAGTTGCTTACCTTTGGCAACGCCTTATCTGGTAGAGACTCTATGTAGCCGCAGATTCCTTACTGGCCAACCCATCCTCCACGCTCGCAGGACTGATTACAGTGTGAGAGTCACCCTTCTAAGGGTCTTATAATTTCAGTCCAGTTGTCAGTCTTCATTGTGGACCTGCATTCCTGGTGTGGAAATTTGCGAAAGTAACTGAAATCAGTGCTCTGGGGTGGCATATATATATGCACAACACATCTCATTGCCGGCGCAGACACCACTGACACAAAGCTGAACAACGTCACCTACTGGCACACAGGGGTACTGCTTGAAAACCTCTGATTCTAGTCTGATGCCTTGGGAATATTGTAAAGAAAGGAATCTGTGGCTAGATAGAGTCTCTACCAGAGAAGGCGTTACCAAAGGTAAGTAAATTGTTGTTCTGGTAAGGAACAGACTGGAATGGTTAGAGGGACCAGGTCTGATTGGGACCAGGTGATGAAAATGGCATTATCGTGAAAAAGGAAGGTAGGAAGCATGAGAGTGTCTAGGAGTCCAGTCACAAAAACACAGCAGAGTAAGGACAAAGCATGAAAGGATATAGGGAGAAAATGGCACAAGCAAAGAATAGAGAAGGAAAGGAAAAGAACAGACTGCATGGGATACACCCAGTGGGTGCAGGAGAGTGAAATAAAGAAATTACACCATATTAACTGGAGACCAGGAAGAGAAGTCTACTAGAGTTCATAAGCGGTTGAGGTGGGTTGAAGCAGCAATACCAGGATGGGGTACACATGGGAAGGTAGAGGACTAAATACGGGGAATGGATCAAGGTAGGAAAGGGATCCAAGGAAAACTGGTACATGCAAGTGTACAAGAATGCGAGGAAACGGACAAGTCAAAGTGGTCAAGGCTCTGTAGGGCAGAGGACTGAATGGAAGAGGTAGCCCACGCATACAGAATACTAACCACAACACCAGGGAAGCTGGCACAAAAGAAACAACATGTTAAATTGAATGACGGAAGCTGAAGGAACAGGATACTCCCATAGGTTCCCCTCAAAATTGTCTGCAAAGCCTATTAACTGAATTGCCTTTAGCAAAGCTGTTGGCTGTGTGCCCTTGCAAGTTGATTGAAAACAAAAATGTCATAGGACCCAACATGGATCCAGGTAGTAGGAGACAACTTCCAGTCAGCATCACACCCCACTATCCATGGTTAAAAAGGGGAAGACACAACTGTGCCACAAGATCAGCAGGCTCAGGTGTAGGGGCAAATTTTCGAACAATTGATATAACACAGTGCAGCAAGGCAAGTTTCTATGCTGTGTTTTGTGAATGGGAGAGAGCTCAGAAGGACCATATTTAAACTATATGGCACTCTTCAGCTCTCTTCAATTGCTTGCACACTTGTTGCTGCTTAGCAACAACGCAGGCACCCTTGCATCATGCTACAAGGGGGCCTGTGTTATGGGCAGGAATGTTTTTTTGCAGGATCGTACAAAAAACTATTCAAAGAGGAATTTTTGTATTTCTATATGTGAAAATGTGGGAAGAATTTGGTCTCAATTTTGTTTCTTTTCTATGTAAAGCAGGAGGAAATGACACCTTCCCTTGCCCTTTGCTCTCTTTTAGCTTATTCACCTGTGGAAGAAAAGCCTGGCTCCGTTTACGATGCCAGCATCAGTGCAAACCATACCCTTATGACATTACAAGAATTACAGTTCCCCTAGCTAGCTACATACCCACTGCATAAGTAATGCAGGGCATTGGAAGAAATATGTGACTGTGTTGATGTCTATATGCAATAAGAAAAGATTCAGAACTATGACTACTAAAGAAGTCTTTTCCGACCCTCTCCTACCTGAAGCACATAACAGTAGACCCACAGAGAGCAAGAGAGTAGCCAACTATTGACAACCAGAGACCTTCACAGGAGTGCATTGCATCACAAATGAGGGGCAATACATCAGATAAAAGAGGGTTGTATATTTTAATATCAGGGCTGCCTCACCAAGCTGGATACACCAAGTGAATTTGCCCTGCTCAGGCCTGGAAGTAGGGAAGTTTGAAATCATTTCCAAGTCCAAACTATTTCGTTTTCTGAGGAATTTCAATCTCACACTGTGGAACTGCCAATCAAATACTTTTTGCCATCGGTCCCCTTGAAACTTTGGAGCAAAGTTCCCAAAATTCTTGTGGTGCCTGAACTACTAAAGGAGGACACTTATGAGGTCCACTGGACCCCATGTGGAGTAGTTTTAGACTCTCAGGGGCAGATTTATCAATGGGTTGCATTGCCTTTAGGCCATACAAAGGGTTGCAAGGGTGACACAACTACTAATTCAGATTTATCAAGCTATGCAAGGTCACCTTGCGTGGCTTGATAAATCTAAACTAACAAAATGCAGCACAAATTGCTGTGTTGTGTTACTCTGCCCCAGGGAGGTGGTTCATGGCTGGAGTGTGAGTTTTCCCATGCATCCACCCAAGGACTTTGGCACATTCTCAGATTGACCATTACTGGTAGACCTGGGAATGGGGCAAAATGATATGCCTTCCCAGGTTCAGGAATAACGAGGAGAAATATCTTTATTTCTCCTCTTTTGTTCCTATACAGAAAGAGGGCATGCCTCAGGGGATTGTTTTTGTGCAGGAATCTGCCTGTTCCTGCACAAAACAATCCTGTCTGCAAAGCAGGCACCCATGCACCATGGTGCAAGGATGCCTGCATTGAAGCTTGGCAGCACATTGTGCTTCAGAGCAAGCAAGTACAGGAATTTGCCATATTATGTTAAATATGGTGGCTTGCTGCACTGCTCTGCATGAAATAATGGTAAATCTGCCCCTAAGGGTGACTGGCAGATGGAAACAGCAAAGTCCAGTCCAGGTCCAGTTGCCACTGGTCAACTGGCATTCTTCACAGGACTGTCCTCTGCAGCTTTTATAGGTTCCTGGAGCCACCCAGAGGATACACCTCATGATCTTTGGAGACCTTTCTGCCCTTTTGTTTTAAAAGGAAGGGGGTCCAAACTACTCGGGTCCTTCTTGCCGGTCACAAAAGCCAAGTGCAGCAGATTCAGTCTGCCTGGCATCCTTTTGCAAGATCAGCATTTTTCAGAGCAATGACTAATGATGAGGGTCTAGACTTGTACAGTTCACCAGCCTGAGGGTGGAGGACACCCTATGACACTCCTAGTTCCTCTATGACCAATGAAGTAAAGGCTCCCAGGTCGTGACAAATCTATTTTTGCCGTAGTCCTATTTGGGTTACTCTAAAAAGGCCAAAAATACAATGTGTCAGAGCAAATCCACTATGGCAAAGGTCTTTGGCACACTAAACTTGGGCTCTAGATGCTGTAGATATGAGTGGGGAATGTACCTTGGCAATCCTGTTGCCGTCCCACATCTAACACTGAAATACAGTTTGAAGCACTCTCTGTACCCACAACAAACCCAGAGACTGAGGCCTGGTAGGTCACAACAAAGCATGGTCTTTCAGTAAAAGGCATTAGATACACAAGAATTGTCTTAGCATCTTGTTTTCTCTCTGTCAAGTGTTAGATATGGATCAACAGACCTGTTAAACAGGATTGGACATTACAATGTCAACAGGTTGGCCACAGGTTGCCCACAGCTTCCTCTGTGAATATTCTGTGGAGAATTCCAAGAGGTCATCTCTGCCCATTCAGGTCAGCCTCTTGCTTGCTTCTTGGCTGCAGTTCACACATTTTGCACACCTATTACCAGGCTTGAGAACAGGCTGGGAGTTGGCAAAAGTGAGTGCTGTTTAGCCCTGTGACAGCTCAGGCAGATTAGTGGTAGCTTTCTATTTATTATTTCTATTTAATATAAATTCAAAATCACTCTGGTTTTATATAAAGGACAGCAAGACCTGCCAAACCAAAAATAGCTTATATGGATTTATTGCTTTAGGGACGTTGTCATGTTTATTTTCAACATGTGACACTTTTAAATACCATCCATCGGAGCTTGTTCGCTACAACGCCTACATAGGATTGACTTACTAATATTTAAAAGGGAGGTTTTTACCTATTAAAAAGGGTTAGTTTAACCTTTTGCTCAGCAAGCCTTACACTGCAGCAAACAGGCTACTTTGTTAGCCCTGATGTAATGTTTCCTTGTCGTACTGAGTGGAGTGTACAATAAGTGCTGCAGCTCAGGTGAATTTTCCATTTCCATGCCTTGGGTGCATTTTCTACATCATTCACAATGGACTTAGCATGTCAATGAATGATTAGTCAATGACTAAAGGTTTTAAGTTTCAGAGCACTTACACTGCGCTGACAGCAGTACCACGGTGAGCCATGCCATCTCAGCCAACAGGCTTTCAGAGATAGGAATCCGAGGCACAGGATCATCACAAATCATCAGGAAGTTCGGCTTCTCAGTGGTCTCATATGCTGATGATACACGGCTAGCCGTATCAATTTCCAGCAACATTGAAGAAACAGCCGACCATTTCAACCACTGTATAACTCAAGTCCATCAGTGGATGAGTCAGAACTGTCTGAAATTGAATGGGGGAAAAACAGAGGTTCTCCTGTTTGGCTCGGACACCTCATTTTGGACACCCAGATGATGGCTGTACTGTCTGGGAAACCTTCCAATCCCGGTGCAAATGGCAAAAAATCTAGGCTTTATTTTTGACGATCAGCTCCATCACTTCTTCAATCTTCTTCCTCTTAAAGATGATTAGGAAAATTTGCCCCTTCATTCCTCCGGAATCCCTAAAAACCCTTGTGACGGCACTAGCCTTGTCCAGGCTGGACTACGGAAATGTGCTGTACGTAGGGATCCAAACGCAGCACCTTAAAAAGCTGCAGCGTCTTCAGAATCCGGCTGCCAGACTGCTGCTGGATATCCCGAAATTTCAGCCAGTATCGCACAAGTTGAGAACTTTACACTGGTTCCCAGTGGCCAAGAGGATTACTTTCAAATCCCAATGCCTAACGTTTAAGGCACTCCATGGGTCTGGTCCTCACTATCTGAAGAGCTGACTGTACTGGTACTTGCCTCCTAGAAATCTAAGGTCTGGCCACCATAAACTGCTACAAACACCCAGGATCAAGAGAGCTCAGTGGGGTGGACGAAGTTTCCCGGTCGGGACTGTTAAAACCTGGGACATGCTCCCAGACAGGATAAAACACAGCCCTACACTTCTGGCCTTTAGAAAAGCACTAAAAACATGGCTCTTCATCAACTAACTCTCACACACCTAGTCGCAGTGGCAGCCTTGGTGTATTTCAGGGTATTAGTGCCTAGACACCTCCGGGCAGTTGTGCGCTCTATAAATGCTCAAATCAAATAGTGTTCAGAGTCTAAAACAGTAATACATTCAGCAAACAAAAGAGGTTGAGTATGTAACAATGATCAATTCCTCATCCCCACTTTATCATTTTAAACAAGAGTTTGTCTTACAGCAAAATGAGGTATTCATCATGTTTCAGATTTAGTTCAAAACATGCCATATTCAATACAATGGATGAACGTTCAGTTCAAAGCTTCTTGTATTCACTTAAACGTTGACCATATTCATTTTAAGGCATAACAAATTAATTTCAACTGCGGTCACATTCATATCAACATATATCAGATTCAGTTTAGTGTAGTTCATTATCATTTTAACACTAGGTAGATTACTTTCAGTGCATCCCATACTCAATCAATTGTGTATCACATTCATTTAACATAGGGCAAATTAATTTTAACAATTGCCATATTCATTGCTATGCCCGACTTATCTATTATGACATGAGTAATATTTATCTCAACAGATCAAGTCTATTATGACAGTTGCCCTATTCCTTTGAAAGTGTGTAATTTCAAATTCAATTAACATGTTACTTGTGTCAACATATGTCATGCATGTTTCAACTTGTGTCAGAATTATTTCAAGATGTGCAATATTAATTTCAATGGATGTTGTATATAATTCAAAGCTTCTCATATTCATTTAGGAGTGGGCCATATTCCTTTCAAGGCATGCTAGATTAATTTCAACTGTACTCATCTTCAAATGAACGTAAGTCATATTTACTACAGTGTTAGTCATATTCATTTTGACACTACTCATATTTATTTCAACTTATCTTATATTCATTTGGACATGTGTCATATTCATTTGAACATGGCTTGTATTCATTGATTTATGTCTGACATTCATTTCATGAGTGTCACAGTCATTTTAAAGAGTGATGCATTCAATTTAATATGTATCATATTCATTCCAATGAATGTTGTATTCAGGTCACAGATGCTCATATTCATTTAAGTGTGGGCCATATTCATTTTAATGTACATCAAATTAATTTAAACTAGAATCATATTCAAATGAACATTTTTCATATTCAGTTCAGTGCTAATCATATTCATTTTGACACCAGTCATATTTATTTCAACTTATATTATATTCATTTGGACATGTGTCATATTCATTTAAACATGGCTTGTATTCATTGATGTATGTCTGACATTCATTTCATGAGTGTCACAGTCATTTAAAAGAGTGTAAGATTCAATGTAATATTTGCCATATTCGTTCCAATGTGGGTCATATTCATTTCAGCACCAGTCTACATCATTTCAATAATGGTTATATTCACTGCAGGTTTTGTTGTATTCTTTTCAGCAACACCATATTCCTTTCAACATATTTACTATACATCTCAGTATATATTTTATTCGGTTCAGAGTGTGCGTTATTTTAATTGTCTACTAGATAGTATATTCATTCTGCCATGTTTCATATTTGTTTAAAACATGTTACATTCATTCTGGTGTGTGTCAAATACATTTTGCAGCACCCCATGCATTTCAGGAGATGTCTTATATGGGGGTCTGTAATTTTGACATGAACGGCTTCCCATAGCAGACCTCCCACAAGGGCGCAGGAGCCACCTGGTGCCTCACAGTAACTGTAGGAGAAGAGGTCTGTGCACTGAGAGCAGGATATCATAGACATTGAAAGTGATAGATACTTAGTGTAGTAGCTCAGTGGTTTGAACTGTCGGTAGGACCACCTCTGAACCTCTGCTGATTCAGTCTTTCATCTTTCCAAGAAAAATAACAGGAGCGTCATTGGGTTGAATAAATAAAGCACCTAATAAGCAAGTGCCCAGAGACGATTAATAATACGGTGTGAGCTGTATAAACAGACAGCAGCTCATTCAAACTTGCTTATTCCTCTTTTCACGTTGTAAGTCCTCCGTGTGTGACTGGTACCAGAAAGTACATATTGAGAGATTTGCCATTTGTTTCTGAACTACTTGTAATATTGAATAAATTATGCATTTCTACAATGTTTTCCGGTATCTCAGTTATTTAAATGGTCTCTCTTGTCTCAGTAAAAGCCACACAATTATAACAACTAATTCAAATCAACAGCAAAACACCAAACATACCATATCATACAATACTATACTATACAATGACAGGCCATACCATACAATGACAGGCTATAGCATACCATACCATACCATACCATACCATACCATACCATACGCTACAATGGCAGGCCATACCATACCCTACAATGACAGGCCATACCATGCCATGCCGTACCATACTATACCATACTATAACAGGCCATACCGTGCCATACGACAGTCCATACCATACGACAAGCCACACCATGCCATAACATACTATGCTATACAATGACAAACCATACAATACTGTACAACGAATGACAAGCCATATCATACCATACAAAAAATAAAAAATAAAATACTAACAAAGCCAATTGACTTCACATAGGCGAGACCTGCTACTTTGCCAATGCTTGGTTTTTCACTAATGCTCACGAGTCTCAGGCATCAGGACAGTGGGACGAGCATGTGACCCGACAGGCTGCCAACGTGAGAGCCCCTCATATTCAGACATCCTTGCAGGGTGGCGCGGCCTGGTGTACCAGGACCACGGACAAGCTAATCTACATCAAAGACTGGGAGTCAGTGATTGGCTGATGCCAGCGTAGCTTGCTCTTTATCACTTTAAATCACGACCTTTACCTTTAAATCATTGCCTTTAAGATGTACTCTGGAAAAGATGTAAAATACACAGTTGAGAAGGCCATTAACAGCTCGTTGAATACTACAGTTGCACAATACTATAATTAGCTTGATTAGTCTGGGATAAAAAGTGCTGCTTAATTTCTGCTTGAATTAAAAGTTTGTGCTTTCATGGGAGAGTATAATTTTTCCTAAAGAGCAGAATCAGGATTTAGGGGAATGCCAACACGATCTTCATTTTGTAGCTGATTCTTATGTAAAATTGCCATATATGACTTCAGGCGTTTCTTACTAGACACTGCACAAATGGTCTGAACATCAAATTAAACAAATGTGCTATTAAGAAAGATGCATTAGAGTTTAATATTATGTTATGCTTCCAGAATGTGTTTTGCGCCCTCCCATCACATTGGTGGGTCCTAAATTTCGCCATTAACAGGCTATTTCCGTTACAGCGCCCAGAAGCGGATCCTGCTTCCGGGTTTTCTCAAGGAGGAATCAAAGGTCATGAGTTGCAAGAGACTTCTAAAGACCTGACTTTGTTTTCCCTGGTGTTTAACAATCGTTACTCAGTACTTGAAGCATGAGTCCATATTTGACCCGTTTTTAGCACCAAGAAGTGATAGTTGACCTCTACAATAAAACAAAACATAAACATAGGGCAAAAACGTAAAAGTGATCACGTGCGTGACTCTCTGGTATCGCTCACAGCTTCAGCTTCTTTTCCTGATCAATCAGGACTATCTTTCTCTCTCGTGCTATGAAGCCCGAAACGAGATTGAAAAGGTGCTTTGCGGTCTGGTCACTGGTGTTGATTGAGCCGCTGCCGATGCAGTCACAGGAGGTCGTGAGGGAGCACTTAGGGTGGTCACAGTAGAATGAAGTGTGGGCAGGCCCGAGCCTCAAACCTGCAGATTGTGCGCAGTGCCGGTCCTAGGCCTTCTGAGGCCCTGGGCGAAAGGGAAGATGTGAGGCCCCTCTAAGTGACATCACAGAAAGAGACTTCGCAAATTAATTGGTGAGAACGTACGGCAAATCACCAACTACCACTCAATTAACTATACTCTCGGCTCTCAGCATACGTGCTTCTCGAAGCAACATTTCAGCACAGTATGGCTCAGGTGCGAGCTTTATAAAACGCTCTGCGTCCTGAAATTCAACCCGCGTGTGCTATTGTATATAAATCACTGTGCCAAACAGCTAGCAATTACTGTGCCAAGTAGCTAGCATCGGAAAATAAATAGTCCTTTTGCCAGTAAAGAACTGGATAGAATCTGTATATCCCTTCCCAAGTCATGCACTCTTCCAAAGATTACCAGCAAATAAACGTACACTGATCCCTGCGTTGTAGCCCATGGACCAACAGATTGTGACAGTCTGTTTTCCACTTTTGAAAGGGCACATGAGTTCCCCGGGAGGCTCTGGCACCTGAATACATATGTCTATCAAAAAAAAACCCCGAAACATTTAAAATTTCATGATAAAGAAACTAAGAATTGACAAACCAAGTAGGCTTGCATATTGGCACATTCACACATAAAGCAGGCAAATATTGGCAAAAGCACACATAAAGCACACAGTTATTGGCACATGCACACATAAAGCACACACATATGCACAGACACACCAAAACACACACACACAATTTTTCTCAAGAGCCTAAAGACACACATTCACTAATGCACACACCCCAACAGTCACACATAACACTACCCAGCTGAAGTCTCAGGGTGATGTGCCTCCGGGTGGTACTGAGTGATGCAACTCAGGCCACCACTAATTGATACGCCTCCATAGGACACTCGCTGCTGTGCATCTGGGAAGCAGGATAATGTACATTTGAGGGATAAAAGTCTATTTGGCTAAGGAGGGCCTACAATGATGCGAACCAGAGGGCAAAGAGTTATGTAAAGTAGTGGCCTATGGAAATGTACTATAAGGGCACACTGATGTAAGAAGCAGGTGGGTTCATGTTGGTGTCAGAGTCCTCCCATGTCAGGGAAGAACAGCTCCTCCATACTTCTTTTAGGTGAGACACCGCGAAGCCCTTTTGTTTGTGACAAAATGACACAGAGAGGGCTTTTGGGTCAGCCTTCTTCGGATATTGATTGCTTTGGACGTTTTTTAAGACGGTGTCATTCACATCTTGGTGGCTTTGGACTGATCGGGACTGTGCACGATTTTCATTTGCACCTAAATTGAATACCACACTTCTGCATCTTTTGTGTCTAAACGTGCTTCTGTTCTGTTCCTAGAAGTGATTTTTGCTCCTAATTGTGCTTTCCCCCCCTAAATATTACAGCACGATTCTGCTAATTTTTAATGCACATGTGTCTGTGTACCTGTATTGATTTTTTACTCCTGTATATGTTTTTGTACCTTAAAGTGTCCCCACATTCTAGTTGATGAAGTACCAAAGGTGACTAGTCTCCTAACTCTGTTTTTTGAACCTGAATGCATTTTTGCACTTAATATCTCCAGGTTCCTGCTAATGTTGCGCCAAAGGTGACTAAGCATCTTGAATCGTATGTCTGAAACATTCTAAGTATTATAATATAAATACGAAGCAGGTCTCTTACCTTAACTGCTCAACGACGACTCAACGAGGAGGCCGGGGCCCGACCGACTCCTGCCTGCAGCCCTGCCGACGTGGCCCGATCCGAGTAGTGACTGACTGCTCACGAATAGCGTGTGTGCATGCTGAGTGCGTCATACTGAGCGGGCCGGGGGCTGGCCATAAAATCATGTCCGGGGCAGTCATTGGTAGCGCTTTCGCGCGCTACCAGATTGACGGCCCTGGGACCCACTGTCACCCGCATCATGAGCAAGGCCGGAGTCACGTCACCACCACTAAGGCACCACCACCAAGCTAGGTGGTGGGGTGTGTGCGTCACGGTGCGTGCGGTGCTTGTACAGACAGTGTTTAGTTCCCGGCCTCATTCCCTGACTTACTTTTACTGCCTACGGCCCTGCCCGGGCCCCTGCGCGAGCGCGACGAGAGTGCTGTGCGCACTGCGCAGCGCTTTTCCCATGATTATAATGTATTTATTCCCGCTGCCCGCTACTGCGGGGCCGCCCTGAGCGCGAGGCCCTGGGCAGCTGCCCATACCGCCCATGGCTAAGACCGGCCCTGATTGTGCGACACTTAGCAGAACTGTGAAGTGACGTGTGTCCCGCGCTGCAGGGCTCGGAAAGGACCACAGACGCAGATCAAAGTGTTTACTATGGACCCTTATAATTCTGATGAGTCAGAGCCCGCCGCCCACCCCCTACCCCACAACGGTCCCAAAAAAAATCAGCGTTGGTTTTTTGGGCAACTTGGACTTAGGCAAAGCCAGGGCCGGCCAGGCAATGATTATGATGGCATATTGTTGGCCATTTGGCATCGCTAGTTGCAGTGTTAAGCAGCACTGCCCTGGGTAAGTTTATTAGTACTTAACTTTTCTTACTGTTAGCTGAGGTGGCCTGGCGGCCGGCCGGCAGGGACTCCAAGACGCACACACAGTCTGCAGTGCGCTGCCTTTCTAATAACTGATTAGGCAGTACACAGCAGACAGACAATACTACTGGCCACCGATCGATGCCCTCAACATGCCACTGTCGTCGGGTGGGGCCGACTTAGCGATGACTTCTCACTCGTCGTGGTGGCAGGTGGTGTCGTCATGCTGCGCGCTGTAGTGGTTATGCTGGGGACTGGCAAACTGGCAATGTGAAAAAAAGCTGCGCACGTTGCCGCCCGCAGCCCAGCTGCCGCACAACCCCTACCACATCTTAACCAAAACAAGCATTTACAATGCAATAGGTCTCGCAGCATTAAAGTTAGAGTTATTGTCATTGTGTATGATAATGCCAATAGTTATAACTTTTGCAAATGTGACACCTATAGCATTTGTAATGCAATATGAGTTGTATTTACGTGACTTAGATGTATTGATATTACAAAATAACAACTCCAACCATAAACATAAAAAAAATTATTACACGCGCCAAAGGAGCTTAGGAGGCATGCCAGCTCTATAGTACCCATTATGTTTAGCCTGTGAGGTGTATAGAGGGAGTTAAGCTGGGTATATTTAAATCTCGTGTTTCAACATACTTGCCTATACTGTAGCACCGTTACCCACTCTGTGGCTGTCCGTTCCTTTCCCATTGCTTTTTCACCCAGTCTATCAGTGCCATTCACAGTAAGGGGTTAGTCTTATAGAGCCAGGACACCAGTTTCCAGCTACTTACCATGTGAGGAATGTTTGTAAAGTGTCATGCTACGTGTGTTCTACATCTTCGTTCCTCAATATGTCTCATATCCAACGTCATGTGTCACAGACACCTATATGTCTGAAACTAGGAGATCAGCTTACATTTGCAGCTCGCTGTTCGTGTAACAATCTCCAGTGGTACGTAGCCAAGCCTCTGTCCACGTAGCCATCCACCAGACAGACACTTTTCTCCCGTCTCCAAACCCCCCAGCTAAAGCAGAAGTGCTAAGGCATACAGGGGTCTATGACCAGTTTTTTGCACTACTTTCCTCAAAAACTGCAATGTGATTGCAAACAACTGTGTGCAGTCCAGTCAATTGAAGGAACATCTTTTACTCAGGCATGTACTAATACTGCAACATCACAGGAAATGTGTGTTTTGTGGTGGGATCCGTTCACTTTTAATTCACTCTCTTAACATTTTGTTTTACATCTATCCCTTATGCTTCAAAATAACTGACCTTTCTTTCTTTATTACACAGTTAATAAAAAAAGTAATGTACAAACATAACAATGCATGTTAGAATAAAATTTTAAAATGTATAAAATCATGATCAGATTCTTAATGCTAAGCGTTATGCAGTGCGGTTAAAATAATATTAACAAACTTCCCAGCTCTTGCTAGGGCCTGGGCTGAATTGTTGTTAAAACACAAAGTCGATGCTTCCCTACAGTGTCTCAGTGATTGTTCCCGAAAGACAGGGATCAGTAGGCGATGTCGATCGGTAGCAAAGAATGGGCAGCAGCAAAGCAGGTGGAGCCAGGACTCATGTATGTAATTGCAAAACCTGCAAATGGTCTGCTCATTCCACCAAGCCCTCTGTGGGTTAAAGTCAAAGATTGGTAGGGCTAGCAGCCTCATGTATAATATTTTGTTGTGAGTCTGGGGGTTGAGGGAGTAGTTAAAGTATAATTGAGGTTTCCCCTTGATATATGATTCATTCAAATCGGTGAAAAGTTAGTTTTTAGATAGCCCAGCAATGTCTGTCTGAAATGAAACTGAGATGATTTGTTTTGTTATTGTTTTTTTCCACATTGACAGGGGGATAGTTGGGTTAGTGAGAGAGGTTGGTTCAATCTTTAGTGTGGAGATGGCGAGGTGCAACTGTTTATGCCAAAGGGAGTGTTCGTCCCTAAACGCAGCTTGTAGTTGCTCTTTCAGAGATTGTCCTGGTGCTCGTAAGGTGTGTATGTAGAATTTGATTAGGTCTCCCAGGCAGTAGAGGTTTGCACATGTCAAGCCCAGCTCGAGTTTCATCCTCGACCTCCTCGCGTGCTGCGGAACGGAGAAGATTTTCTTATAAGCTTTTATTTGTAAATTTCCCAGAAATACGTCCATTTTCCCGGGAAAGGCCAAGTGGCCGTAGGTCATTGCAGGTAGTAGTTTGGCCCGTAGCACCTTTAGGATTGGTTCGGCTGAAGGGCTGTGCAAATGATGATTCAAACACCTCAGGCTGTGAATGATCCCCATACCCTTAGGCCTTAAGTGTCTAAGGTGTGCTGCTTGGTTTGCCCTAGCGTTGAACCAAACTCCTAAGTAGTTGTAGCTGGTACAGGTCCCTATTTGTGATCCCCCTGCTCTCCAAGTAAGATTTTTCTTTTTGTAGATCCCAAAGATCAAAATGTTGGTTTTGGATTCGTTCATCACAAGATGGTTCTTTGTATTATATTTATTGAGAGCAGTGAGCGATCCGATTTTCGTGTGGTCCATGATGATGATGCCGTCGGCATATTGCATTGTCTGTAGACGCAGCCCGCCCAATTTTAGGGCAGCCAGGGCTGTGTCTGCCAGTTCCTTTGGAGATCAGCGGTGTAGAGGTTGAATAAAAGCGGGGCAAGTACACAGCCTTGTTTTAGGCCGTTTTCAGTTGCAATTTTTTGGGATAATGTTTGTGCGCTAGTTTTAATCCTAAACCAGGTTTTGTGGTGCAAGGATATCAAGGCTGAGAGAAGAGGAGGTGGTATTCCCCAGGAATTTAATTTGTCCCACAGCGTCCCTCGGTTGACTCTGTCGAAGGCTGCGCTGTAGTCCACGAAGCAGCAGAATAAAGGTAGGACAAGTAGGACAGTGCTATTATGTTGTCCATCGTGGAGCAGCCTGCTCTAAAGCCCGACTGGGAGTGAGGAAGGATGTTATTTTCGCTGGCCCAGTTTTCTAGTTCCGCCAGTAAAACCCGGGCGTATGCTTCGGCTTAAATGTCCAGCAAGACTATTAGTCTATAATTGGCCGGATTTGAGAGGTTGCCCTTTTTGTGGATTGGGTGTAGAATTGAGCCCTGCCAGGAAGGTGGAATTTTGGCTGTGAGAAAAGCATGTGCAAAAAGGGGTGAAAGGAGTTCTACCCAAAACTGCCGAAATGTTTTGAAGACTGCTGCAGGTATTCCATTTGGCCCTGGTGCTCCATCGTTCTTCATGCGGCTGATGATCCTACTTACTGCGTTTTCAGGTAAGGCCAAACCCGGGGTATTTCCATTGAGTGGGGCTAGAGGCGTAGGGGTGGATGAGCGCTCCCATACCCCGCCATTATAAAGTGGATTAATGTGCTCCACCCTTATGTTTTCAGGAACTCCATTTTCTCCAGTGTGGCCGTTGTTACTGAGCTGGTTGATATACCTCCAGAATTGGGCCTGCAAACACGGCAAAACACCACACCAACGCAAGCCTCTACGCACAAGCAATGCCAGTAACAAACTCTAATTTAAACGTGCATTAATTGCGACCTTACGTAATACAACAGTGCAATGTGATTGGCTGTGCCGCACGTCAAAACAATAATACACGCATAGCAACAAACAACTAGACAGAATGCACGTACAGCAAAAACAAACTACAGCGCTAAACTAAGTCCAACAATTAACAAAAACGAGCATCAATAAGGTAGTTCGTGCATGAAAAATATTAATTATGTGGTCTGTGTGTTGCAAAGTAGAAGCTCTTAATTTTGTGGGCGTTGGTAACAGGCACGAAGGGGGCTTATATATAGGGGGCTTCTTGTACACTGTGTATGATCATCGCCGGCCTGGCCCAACTCCTCCTTTTTACCCCGCATCAACTAACCCCAGTATTTACCACCCCCAGCCATGCCTGGTGGAGCGGCCCCCCTGACCACACCGTACCATGTGGCGTACTAGAACTATAAAACGTGTAGGACTATAGAATGGTAGAACATTTATTATTATCAAATGATTTCCTGAGACCAGAAGAGTGCGATAGCCATAACTGTATATTACTTTTGGTAATCTGCAATCAGGGTAAAAAAAATGCAATTAAAAACGCTTACCAATTGCTACTTTTTCTTACTTCGTTTCATCTCAATATTTTGTTCTGTTTTGTACTGCTCTAATGAATTAATTTCTCTTGTTCCCCTTCTTACAAACATCACTACATATTGATGTTTATCTGTTGTTAACTGGATCTTCTCATTCCGACAATTTCTACCTTTCTCCTTCGTTTACCCTTATTTCCCCTAGTAACGAATGTTTGCATATTCCAATATGGCCGACACCTCCCTATTGCACTTTGATCCTTTTTCAGTTTTTAGTTTTTCGTCACTCACTGAGCCGCCTAAAAACACGTCCCGCTACACACACAACTTTCATCCCTCTAGGCTGGCTATCACCGGGTTCCCGGCACGCCGTTTCACTTTAGGACACTGGTAAGTAGGCGTCCGTCCAGCTTGCTCACTTATCGCATACTAAACCACCCGAGTTCCACCCTCACTATCTGCCTGTTTACTCCACAGAAGAGCACTTTTGATGAAGAGGTCTACCCTAGTGCCTTCACGAAGACTGTTTGGGTAAGCCCCAGTTCCACACTTTGTTTTTTTCACTCCCTGTAATCCATAGACACGCGCTCATTTCTTATGCTTTATTTTCGCCAGATTACGTACCTTGTGTTACCGTGACGGCAATGAATATCTGAGCATTCTTGCTCTGTTCAGTAAGTTTTGTTACTTTAGCCCTCCTTAAAAACACGATTGTACGCTTACCGTTTTGGTAGTTTTATCGTTACCTTTATCGTCACTAATGTTGATACACCACCCAGCACTACTCACCCACGTTAGTCACTTTATGCACCCAAGTATTATTCCGTATCCGCTTTTCTAAATGCCGGCATATTAGATGTCACAACCTTTTTACTTTCAAATATATTGGAGCATGCAGTAACCAGCATCCCCTTTGTTCCACCTTTTATTAACAGGTTTGTTCACCTCACTCGTCGCTATACCCCTTTACACTTTTTTCATTTATTTTTACCACACAGTCCAGCATGTACCACTTAGCACCATCCCAGGTCGCCTAACTAATCACAGGCCATCTTCTCATTTTCCTTGGTTCATCTCCTATTTTAACTCACACAATTTTCTTTTCACCTTTCATTCCGTCTAAGACCTTCATTTCCCCTATTCTCCTTCCTCGCTTCCTCTTGAGTTGAATTAAAGCCTGCAGCAAAGACCCCCCATTCTAAAACATGATATTGTTTCCTTAGTTCCCCTGACGAAGGGCTGCTGTTACAGCCCAAAATGCATTGGGATTTTTAAAATGAACTGATTTCGAAGAATTGTCTACTTCACGTTGGGATTTTGTGAATTTGAACATTTCCCTTGGACAAACTTTCTGTTTTCACATAAAGAAACACTACTGCTACAAGCAAGAATTAGATGTCGTTTATTTTATTGTTGTTCTAACATTGTATTTAACCATCATTTGTATTGTTTAACTTTATTGTTAACTATGAAAGTCTTTTGACCTACACTCTTATGAGTGACTAGCGCAGTGCATTAGGCTATCCAGACACATGTCTGGTGCACCTTCTTCAGTACATGACCACAGGCTTGCAGGGCCTTTTCCTTTTGCACGCAACTGAACATTTTGCTTAAAACTTGATTCCGTGTAGTATTTTCCCTGTTTACCTGTCTACACCGAGTGCATCCAGGTTGCTTCTAATTCTACTTTTAAAATGTTGGCATTTTCTTGCCTTAGCCGTTTGGTGCCTGCAGCTTGACTCTGAGTAACATGACTGGATGTAGTTGACTGTCTGGGTTTGTGTATTCCTCCTAGGCAGCTAACCGCAATGGGGAACTTAGGTGTGACTTGATGGGCCGTCACTGACAGAATGGGAGCGAGGAGCTGGGTCCAGTCACATTTACACCTGAATAGGCTGTGTCCGGGAAACATCACTTACAACGCATTCATTACAACGCACTACCATTACAACGCAACCATTACAATGCAAACCATTACAACGCATTGCACTGGGGGGCGCTCTAGGATAGGGAATATATTTAATTTACTATCCAACACCTTCCCTACTATCCACGGGGACTGGAGTTGGAATAGTAAATTAAATAAATTCACTATCCAGCGCTTAAAAGCACTATGCATTGTAATGGTATGCGATGTAAAAACCGCGTTGTAACAGCAGGCGTTGTAATAGCCTGCGTTGTAACGTCACCAATCCGCTGTGTCCTGTCTCCATAAAAAGGGCTGCACACCCCTGTAGTTAGGCTGTAGCCAGAGCCAGGAAGACAGGGCACCTGGCACTTCAAAGGAATGCCTCTAGACGATTCTCATAATAAGTATCAAAGGGAGAGAGAGAAATGGAACGTTGCTTGTTCACTTCCCCTAATATATATAGGAGAATCAAAAAGAAAGAGCTATTGAGTAGAAACTCAAAATGTGTGTTTTCAGGAATAAGGAAAAACATTATTTTTTTATGAATGTCCTCACCCACCAACCTAGTTGGTGGCATGCTTCATCATCGGGCCCCACTCCGGGCACTGAGTGTGCCTCCGGTGTGCTACGAAGCCTGACTACAGTGGAGTGGGTTTTATTCTGTGTGCAGTGATGGTGTAAGGAGTGTACGTTAAAAACTGTCTTAATGGTATCAGTATCCACAAGGATTATTTTAATAGTGGGACCTTGGCAGTGTTAAAAACAAGGTGGCGGATGTGAGTGGAGGTGACTATGAACTCCCACATCCAGTGTGGTCAACATGTTTCAGTCATGGCTTTCATCAGGACCTATGTGAAAAGGGAATTTAAAAAGGTGGTCTATAGAATATGTGTGACCAGCTAAGTGACGCACTCGCTAAGGTGTGATATATATGAGAGGAAAATTTCGTCTTGCAGTTATATACCTGTTAAGGGTAAAAACACATAAACACAAACAGACAAACACACATATATGATAATTAGCATCAGATAAAGCACATTCAAATTATGTGACTCCATAATGTCGTGCCCGTGCTCTAACTGGGATAAAAGCATTAGTGAGATATGGTACGTTACGGAATGTGGTGCATAATGATCGTTTGAGAAATATGCGTTACTGTGCCCAAACATCAATAGCAAAAAATACATTAATTCATTCGAGTGGCAATTGTGAAAAGGGAAACATAAATCCTATCAATTATTACTCTGCTATTATCAGAGATAAGCCTCATAAGTTCCGGGAGGGGGTCCGGCTTTTAGTCACACACTGTCGGTGTTTAATGAAAAAGGGAGAAAGACATACAAAACATGACTGATGCCGTGGTATGATTATTTGGAAAAGGCCCTCATTGAAAGGGACTGCAGCGAGAAATCCCCCTGGCATCCCCACTAACTTCGTCAAAGCGCGAGACCCGTCTTTCAACCTACTTGGCCTGCATCGGAACTCTGTCTGTATTGGCACCCAGTTGTGGCGTGATTTATGTACCCTCCATGTTTACCTAAATCCTAAAAAAAAACACATTTTGAGCTTGTACTCAATAGCTAGTTCTTTTTGATTCCCATCTAGAAGATTCTCACCAAAACTGCATATGAATAGAAATACTGGACCTCAAACACCACCATGGCTCAGTGACAGAATATCGAGCACACAAATAACATGACACACAAATATTGTGTCAAAATATCATCTATACTTATGAAGGTAAGTACAAAAGTATTGAATTAAATAATTGTTTACACTAAAAATGACAAAAACATTTATGGGCATAAATATACAGTTTAAAATAGTAAATCCTAAACACTATCATACCTTTCATATAAAATGAAGTAAAATGTAATAATAAAAATAAATATATGCATATGTGTGTATGTTTATACATATCTTCAACAAACAAATAATATTATATATATATATATATATATATATATATATATGTATGTATGTATGTATGTATGTATATATATATATATATATATATTCACTGAAAAAACCATAGGTTTCACACCAGTTATAGTTAGCTGGAAATTTTACTGATATAAAACCATTGAAATTCCCACGTTATAGTTAGATGGACTCACTATAACTTGCGCGTGCAATGCACTGCTGATGACATCACATATTACATCACTCATGACATGGTCAGTGACATCACTCATGACATCACTGATGACACCATCCAGTGAATGTGTGTCTTTCTGAAAAATAAATATATTTTATATATGTATATGTAAAAGTTGATGGAAGAATAAATGTTTAAATAAGTGTCTAAATGGATGGTTTTTAAAAATTGATTGGTTAACTGGCTTAATAAGACATCATCAGCAGTGCATTGCACGCGCAAGTTATAGTGAGTCCATCTAACTATAACGTGGGAATTTCAATGGTTTTATATCAGTAAAATTTCCAGCTAACTATAACTGGTGTGAAACCTATGGTTTTTTCAGTGAATTTCATAGGTTTTTTAAATGCTAATTCCTAACTATAACTGGTGTGAAACCTATGGTTTTTTCAGTGAATTTCATAGGTTTTTTAAATGCTAATTCCTTTGTATATCGAGTTTCTAACCTTTTTTTTTTTTTACAATTTGCTGTTTTTTTTTAAGTATTCATTTTTTTTATATAATTTTTTTTTTTTGCGCTCTGGGTGCGCGCTCCGGGAAGCTTTCAGCTAAGCTCTCCGGTAAGCTTTTCCGAGAGCTCATCTGAAAGCGCACCCAGAGCGCAACTGTCGTTCGTGAAAAAAAATATGAATGAAAAGTTAATAATAATGCAAAACATTTCGTACCATACAAATAAAATTAGTTTTTTTTAATAAGGAAAATGATTATGCATTTCTATAAAAGATTGATGACGTCACTTCGGCGCGCAACGTAAGTGCCCTCGGAAGCGCCTACGTGCGCGGCGCATAAACGCACGCAAAAGCGCCTACGATCGCGCCACGTTTGCGCCCCGGAAGCGCCTACGATCGCGCTGCGTAAACGCACCGGAAGTGCTCCGGAGCGCGCAGCGTAAACGCGTCGGGTCATGTGACCCTAAAATAACACTTTTCATTGGTTGCTAACAGTTTTTTTTTACAATGAATGAAATCCCCACCCATTTCCTTCACTTCTTCTTTCACTTTTGTGACTGAAAGACCTGCCTTTTTTGCTGCTCCATATTCCTGGATTCATCATGGCTGCCAGACCATCCAGCAGTGAAGATGACTCCAATGATTTCATTGATGAAGAGCCTCCTCAGCCGAAGGTCAAAGAACATTTCATCTGGAAATTTTTTAAGTTTCCAGCAGACCAGAAGAAGGTGAATGCACCAAAAGTAGAGTGCAGGATCTGCAAACAGGTCCTGTCATGGGGTAACCCCCCAAAAAAATACTCTTTTGGCAACTTCACCATGATTCGCCATGTGGAGAGGAGGCACCCCCAGAATTTTGCCCGGGAAAGTGTCAGGGCTCTGGCACAAGAGGTTCCCAGAGATGGGGCCTCTACATCAACAGGAGGAGCAACTTCTTCTGGAAGAGAACAATCTCAGGGGCAGGTAGCAAACATTCAACCTGCATTTAACCATGGGGTCGTCAGATGCAGATACTGCAATCAACTCCTCACCTATGGGGAGCAAAGTGTCCTGCTCATGGTTCGGGCATTGGAGAACCATCACTGCCCTTCCCACCCCTAATTTTTTTCTTTTCTTTTTGCTCCTGTTGAGCAGTTTCTATTCCCTGTTTTTGTTCCTGTTCAGTTAAAAGAAGAAAACCAAAAGTTCTTTTCAGAACTACCTCCAATTCTCATCAAAGAGCTATAATCTTAAAAAATGAAGAGTAAGTGAAATATAGTGCATTGATAATTGAAAGGAGAATGAGTAAGAAAGAACAGAAAGGTATGAGAGGTTAAAGGAAGTGAAGTAGGAGGAATGAAAGAAGGTGAGTGTTAGAAAAGAAAGTTATTACACAGTGAATAAACTGGAGGCCTCATTTCTGAAAAGTGACGCATCGCTACGTGAAAACAGCGATGCGTCACTTTTCTGGACGCACTCCTTATGACATTCCAGATATGTCATATTTAATATATGACTAATCAATTCGCAAGGAGTTACAGATATGTCAGTATTTCTGACATATCTGTAAACACAAAAGTAACGCATTGCAGGTGTGCGTCACAAAAGTGACGCAACTCCAGTAATGTGTCCTTTCACATGGAAAAAGCACCATGTGAAAGGTTTGCTTTGAAGCAGGCGCAAGATTTTGGCGCAACAGCATCCTAAAAGTGACGCACTGCGTCATTATTACCAAGCTTTTTGCAAGGAACACCCCCTCTGCATGCATTATACCTGACACTATTTTTTAAAAAGTGACGCATCTAGGTACATGGGTCACTTTTTAAAACTCTGCGCCATATTGTATCTGCATCAGGTATAATGTATGCAGAGGGGGCAATCCCTCGCAAAAAGCTTGCTAATAACGACGTACTGAAATCTATGAGATTTCTCTGCGTCACTTTTAGGATGCTGTTGCGTCAAAATCTTGCGCCGGCCTCGCATCACTTTTATGTTTACAGATATGTCAGAAATACTGACGTATCTTTAACTCCTTGCAACATGATTCGTCATACATTAAATATGACACATCTGGAATGTCATAAGGACTGTGGACAGAAAAGTGACGCATCACACCAGCAGTGTAATAAAATGTGCCTCGTTGCACTATATTTAAAGGATGCAACAGCATCCTAAAAGTGACGCAGTGAAATCTCAAACATTTCACTGCGTCGCTATTACAAAGCTTTTAGTGGGGGAACACCCCCTCTGCATGCATTATACCTCACGCAGATATAATGTGGCGCTTGATTTTAAAAAGTGACCCATCTACCTAGATACATCACTTTTTAAATATAACGCAACGAGGCACATTTTTTTACACCACTGGTGCGATGCGTCACTTTTCTGTGCGCACTCCTTATGACATTCCAAGTAACGCATTGCTGGAGTACGTCACAAAAGTGACGCAACTCCAGTAATGTGTCCTTTCAAATGGGGAAAGCAGCATGTGAAAGGTCTTGCCTCAGTCTAACACCTGCTGTAAAGCAGGCACAAGATTTTGACGCAACAGCATCCTAAAACTGACGCAGTCAAATCTCAAAGATTTCACTGCGTCGCTATTACAAAGCTTTTTGCGGGAGAACACCCCCTCTGCATGCATTATACCTGACGCTATTTTTAAAAAGTGACGCATCTAGGTACATGGGTCACTTTTTAAAACTCTGCGCCACATTATATCTGCGTCAGGTATAATGTATGCAAAGGGGGCATTCCCCCGCAAAAAGCTTGGTAATAACGACGTACTAAAATCTATAAGATTTCTCTGCGTCACTTTTAGGATGCTGTTGCGTCAAAATCTTGCACCTGCCTCGCATTACTTTTATGTTTACAGATATGTCAGAAATACTGACGTATCTGTAACTCCTTGCAACATGATTCGTCATACATTAAATATGACACATCTGGAATGTCATAAGGAGTGCGCACAGAAAAGTGACGCATAACACCAGCAGTGTAATAAAATGTACCTCGTTGCACTATATTTAAAAAGTGACGCATCTAGATAGATGCGTCACTTTTTAAATATTGCATAACAATGCGCATTTTTTTACACCGCTGGTGCGTCACAAAAATTGACGCACAGGAGGCGCAAAACTAACAGCGCAAGGCCTTCATAAATATGGTCCTGGATTTTCCCCGTGCTTCGCCGGTGCGCGTACCATGCGCTTCCCCCGCGCAAAACGAAAATTTTTTTTTAATGCCCTGCAGGTCCCTATTTTAGTCCCTACATCAAACCTAGGGGGTCAGAGGGGGTCTACTCTTCCCCCTTATGGTCATTTGCCCCTTTTTTTTTCAAACCCCTTGTGTCTCGATTTTACCGAGACACAAGATGGCGGCCGCTCCAGACTGTTTAGAATGTTTACAGACACCCAAGAGCCAATCAGCTTTCTGCGCGCAAGTCGCGTGTCGCGCCGGGAGCGCACTCAAGTGCGCGCACCGGAGAGCGCCTATAGATATATATATTTTTTTGAACCTTAATTACTCAAAATCCACTGGAGCACATATCTTGAGACATAGCAAAGGCACATCGGGCTACCAGTCCCTACAATTTTGCCAAGTTTGGTGTAAATCCATTCAGCCGTTCGGGCTAAAAGTGAAATTGACCGCCCTATGGAAATTAACATGGGGAAAATGCGTTTTGGGACCCCCCTTTTATCTCGGCCCCCGCATGACGTATCCCCCCCAAACTTTCAGGGAAGGACCGGAGCTCCGCGAGGCCATTTTCAGGAAATTTTCAGGCAGATTCGTCAACCGGTGCCAAAGTTATTCCAAATAGAATTTTGAGATTTAACATTGAAAAAAATCCTAACTATAACTACCTACTGGCGACCGCCAGTAGGTAATATATATATATATATATATATATATATATATATATATATATATATATATATATATATATATTGTTTTTTGAAAACGCTCCTGCTAGCAACCCTTCGCCTTCAATAGGGGTGGCTCGAACCGGCGGAGCAGCTTGATATATATCACATTACATTACATTGGTTGTGGTTTTCTAACTTACTAATGTATAAAGCATATATATATATATATATATATATATATATATATATATATATATATATATATATATATATATATATATATATATATATATATATATATATATATATATATATATATATATATATATATATATATATATATCCAAGCTCCCAAAGATCCTGAAAATACCCAGCCGGGTTTCAGAAAGAAAAAAGCACTCACAGGCACGGCACAGCTCGTTTCGCAGGACAGACGCGTTTCGGGAGAGCCCTCCCTTTCTCAATGTCTTTTCATCAGACAAGACGTGCGCAGCGCCATAATGAATGTTTCCAAAACATTTACGAAAAACAAACAAAGGACTGATTCTGGTTTGCAGCACGGGGCGCCATCTTTGAATGTGTGCTTTAACATATATAACATTAGATAATTCGAGAGTGTGCCACATGCAGATACTGCCGTGTATCGGCTTTCATTGATGTCTTAAAAAACGTAACCAAGTACTGCTTAAATGTGCTAGTGACATTAAAATCATTCCATTTGCTCTCTTCATATTTTACATATTTTACAAAACCAAATAAATTCGATTAAGTTAAATATTCCTGTTGCTTAATACGATCCACATATTTGTTACCAATTATTACTTTTTTTCTTCTTTTTTTTCCCCTTTACGTGTTTTTCATCTTTTCAATATTGGATAACCAATGCAATTACTCATTCATGAACTTTTTCTCACCAGCCAGTAACAGTTCTATTCTATTATTCGGATCTTGTCCAACATGCATACTCTATATATCAGTACCAAAGTTTACTTATATCCCTTTGATACCAGATGTTTATATTTGATCCGATCTATAAATAATGTTTAAAAAACAACATTTTAAGATATTTACAAATATTTAAAATCATTTGTACCCCAATTATTCATGAAATACATATGTACAATATTTACAACATAAAACACCTTATTTTCCTCTTTCATATCTGATGTCATGTACTTGTCCTATGTGTTTTATAAGGGATATAAAGTAATACCTTGTTGTATGTGTTTTAACTGGTTATCTTCTTACTACCTCAGAACCTATTATCTTCATGTGTATCTAAACCAGACAAGTATATAAATCTTCAGTTAGATTCAATACATTCGGATATTTTGAATCTAACAATAAAATGTATCTAGTCTCCAGCTTCCTTAGCTTATTCTCACGATCACCTCCTCGTCTGTTGGGGGGGGGGATTGCGTCAATAAGGTAATAAGTCAAGCCTTTATTGTTTGACCCATGGAATGCCTTAAAGTGTCGGGCCACCGGATATGTATTATCTGTGTTTGTTATGGCTCGAAGGGGCTGAAGTATTCGAACATGTGCTTGAAGTTTAGTTGAGCCCACGTAGTTTAACCCACATGGGCAAGTAAGCACATATACAGAAAATTCTGTCTTACAATTTAACATTTTATTTATCGTATATGGTTTAGTCTTGAATGGACTGAGGTATGTTTTTGTATTAGTACCATGTGTACAAGCTTTGCATGTAGGACATTTTTTAAAACCTTTTAGATTCTGATACCAAGTTGGTTTGCCAATGATTTCTGGATCGGATACAACTAGGCAATCTCTCATTGAGGGACCTCTACTATATGTAATGGACACCCTCTGCGGTAGCAGGGGTCCTAATACTGGATCACTCAATAGTGTAGGCCATTCATCCTGGATGATTTTCTGTATAGCCTTGTGTTGTTTGCTGTATCCTAGGATCAAACGAAAAAAAAATTCATCTTCGTTTGTCTCGCATTCATGATGTTCTTTGTCTTTTTTATTGACCAAAAAAGTTTCCCTATTTAATGATGTTGTTTTGGCAATGGCCCTGTCTATAGTTTGTCTAGAGTAACCTCTGGCTAGGAACCGCTGTTTGCTCTGTTTTTGGGCCTGCTGTAATTCTTCCTGTGTACTGCATACCCTCTTTATCCTAAGCATTTCCCCATAGGGGATGCTGTTCACTAGGTGGTGTGGGTGTGAACTGGAGGCATGTAACAGGGAGTTTCCGGCAGTTTTTGTACGATGTAACGTTGTTTGTAAAGTGTTGTCTATATACACTTCTGTATCTAGGAAACTAACCCTGGAATTGCTAATGTCTGCAGTAAATCTCAAATTGAGGTCGTTGTTATTCAATTCACCCAGGAAAATTTCCGCTTCCCCACTCGTTCCATGCTAAATTACAAGCAAATCGACTATAAATCTCAGCCAAACTTTGACTTTAGTTGACATGGTATCACCATGTATACCCCCAAGGACCAGCTTCTCCCATTTGCCCATATGTAGGCAAGAATAGCTCGGGGAGAAGCTGGCCCCCATTGCTACTCCCTGTATTTGGCAGTTCAAAAGATGATTGAACATGAATATGTTGTTGTGTGAGCAAAATGTTATCATTGCCACAAGCATCTCACTGTGTTGTTGATAAATGGGTTCTCTCTCCTTGAGGAAATATTCCACAGCTTGGATGCCGTCATCATGTTTTATGCTGTTATATAGTGATGATACATCTATTGCCATCATAATGTATTCAGGGTTCCATTGAAAATTCTTTACTTTGCTATAGCTTTTGCTAGTATTAACAAAATAGATAACCATTTAGGGATGACAGTTAGCTAAATGGAAGATATTCTGAGAGTCTTTAGTGATTTCTATTCCCAATTGTATACGGATGATGATCGTCCTGATTGCCTAGACCAGATCAATCAGTTTGTTGATCCAGTATTGAATACTATTCTATCCACTGAGGAGAAGGAGAAACTAGATCTGCCATTTACCTGGGAGGAGATCGAACTCTCCCTAATGTCCCTAGCCTCAGGAAAAGCTGCAGGACCTGATGCCATTCCGTTAGAATTTTATGGAAAGGGGCGACCACTCGGTCCCCCCGAACGTATGGCGGAGTACCACGATCCCCCCGGGAAGCCATCTTGGGCGGGAAGCGAGTCTCGGCTGGTATGCCCGAAGCGGCGTAGCCGGGGCGCGCTTTTTCCCGCCCTAGAGTGGGCTGGCCTAGACACTGACGCGGCTGGCCACGCCCTTGGGGCAGGCAGGGGCGGGTTTACGCCCGCCCTGAAGACGGATAAAAGGAGAAACAAGACCAGAAGGCATCCTCTTGTTCCTGTGCTCTGAAGCTGCACCTCCTCGCTGCACGTGAGCTCGAGACGGAACGAAGAGCCAATTTTGAGCGTTGTAATCGTTCTTGTTTGTTTTTCAGATACTCGGTTGGAGAATGCCGAAGAAGGCGGGAAAGCGCATGACTACTGACCAGATGCTGCGCGTTCTCATGAAGGAGGTGACCGACCTGAAAAGACGGATGGATAAAGACGAGGAAGGGGGGCCGAAACGTCCTTTGGCAGGAGCAGCCCCGGGGGGAAAAAACAAGAGGCCCAGGAGGGGAGCAGCTGGGGGAGACATCCCAGGTCCTAGTGCCCCGCTCGAGGCACCCACTCCCGTGCCGGAGGAAGGGAATCCGATTCCTGTTGTGGTCACCCCCGTGTCCAGGAAAGATATGCCGCCCGAGCTGGCAGCACAACTAGCAGCGTGGTTGGGTGAAGGTAGCGAGGGCGCCACGGCTGCCGACGCGCAGGTGCTGATGAAGCAACTGCGTGAGAAACGGGAAGCAGCGAAGGTGTCCACGCCGGCTGCAGCATTAGACAAGCCACAGGGGACGAATTCGACCGCAGAGGCAGCGTCCGGTTCAGGTAAGCGGCCATTGCCGATTGCGAGGGACGAGTCAGCACCCTCTCGTAGGGAAAAGTTGGGTCAACATGTTCCTTTGGCTATTAAAGAGAAGATTTGGGCAGGGGAGTATGTAAACATCTTCTCGTTGCTTACTGATCACTATGAGGTGGAGCATGTTAAGGGCCAGAAGGACCTCATGCATCCGAGTGTTTGGCGCGCAAAAATGGCCGCCTTCAAGGTAAATGAAAACATTGGCAATTGGGGCAAAGCATGGGGGGTTTTTACGTCGATCTTGGGGGAACGAAGGCCCGAGTTGCTACCCGAATTGCCGACTTATCAGTCACGAATCATGGGGTACTCGACATCACACGAGGGTAATCATTGGTTCTGCTATGATAATCTTTTTAGAAAGGCTAAAGAACATGATTAAAGCTTAACTTGGGATTGTTATGATTCTGTGTCATGGGATAAAATGAAGGAGACTGGTATGTTGAAAGTGCCATTGGTGGGGAGTAACGTTGGCGAATCCTCCCGCCAGTATGCGGGGACGCCCTTTCGATCAGGTGCGGGTTCCGATAATTACTCGAGGCCTGCCGGCAATACAGGAAAAAGGGGGGTTTGTTGGAATTTCAACAGGGGTAAATGTACTAGGCCCCAGGGATCGTGCAAATTTAGACACGAATGTAGTGGGTGTGGGCAAACATCCCATTCTGAGTCCACGTGCAGAGCCAAAACGGGTGATAACGGGGGTAGAGGAGGCGCCAAACAGGTCTAACATAGTCCGAGGGGCGCCTTTACCTACCCCGATTGATACCTTGGCGATGATTCCCTGGCTCAGTGAATACCCGGATCGTACTTCTGCTGGGGTGTTGCGGAACGGGTTTTCTTATGGTTTCCGCATCCCAGTAGGGGACTTTCAGGGTGTGGAGAAATGTAAAAATCAGCTTTCGGTCCTGCAGCATACGACCATGGTACAGGATAAGATCCGGAAGGAGGTTACTCGAGGTCGGGTCGCCGGCCCGTTTAGTGTACCCCCGGTGCATAACTTTGTTTGTTCTCCTTTAGGAGTGGTTCCCAAGAAGGACCCGGGTGAGTTCCGGCTGATACATAATTTATCAGCTCCACGTGGTCTTTCTGTAAACGAAGCGATAGACCCGGAAGTGTGTTCGGTGCGGTACGCATCCTTTGATGAGGCCGTAGCCATTTTGAATCGCCTGGGGCCCGGGGCGCTGATGGCAAAATCGGATATCGAGTCAGCGTTCCGGTTGCTCCCGGTACATCCAGACGATCAGCGTCTCCTGGGTTTCATGTTTCAGGGTCATTATTACATGGATAGGTGTATGCCGATGGGGTGCTCTATATCTTGTGCCTATTTTGAAAAATGCAGTACTTTTCTACAATGGGTCTTCACAAAGAAGACGGGTTTCCAACATGTAATGCATTACCTCGATGATTTTTTGTTCCTGGGGGCAGCCGGGGATCCGGAATGTGGTCAGGCCTTGGCCGAATTTTGTGTCTTAATGAATCAGTTTGGCGTGCCATTGGCACCAGGTAAGACTGTGGGTCCTTCGACTTGCCTCGAGTTTCTGGGGATCGAGTTAGACTCCAGAGAAGGTTGTTTTCGTTTACCAGCTGACAAAGTGTTAAAGTTCAGGGCAGCCCTGCAAATGTGTATATGTGGATCTAAGGTTAAGCTGCATCAATTGCAGCAGTTAGTTGGACAGTTGAATTTTGCCCTGAGGGTTATACCAATGGCCCGCCCCTTTTCCCGCTCGATTGCCCAAGCCATGGTCGGCCTGAAGGAGGGCCATCATCGCACAAGGCTCTCGGCTGAGGTCCGCCAGGACATGCGCATTTGGTTGGCATTTCTGGCGGATTTCAATGGTCGAGTCGTCTGGAACAAACCGGCCGTGTCCTCTGAGGAGCTGGGGCTATGGACAGATTCGGCAGGGAGCATAGGTTTTGGTGCCATCTTCGGCACAAGATGGTCGGCACAAAAGTGGCCGGCATGGTGGCATGACAATGGACTGACAAGTAACATCGCTTTCCTGGAACTTTTCCCCATTTTGGTGGCCCTGAGAACTTGGCCCGAAGGGTTCAAAGATCACTCTGTGGTATTTTGGTCTGACAATATGACCGTGGTCGAGTGTATCAATAGCCAGGCAGCACGATGCAAATTGATTTTGAGACTGCTCAAAGAAATTGTTTTACTGTGTATGCAATTGAATGTGCTATTCAGAGCAAGACATGTCCCGGGGGTAATGAACCAGGCGGCTGATGCACTGTCTCGTTTTCATATGCAGGCTTTCTCGGGTTTTCTTCCCACAGCGGACCCGGAGCCGGCACCCTTTCCCGAAGCTCTCTGGTCTCTCGGTGCCCCGAACTTCGTCACCTCGTGGGAGAGAGTTTAGCACCCAGGACGAGGAAGGCATATGAAGGGGCGTTCCGGTCCTATTTAGCCTTTTTGGGGACTGATAGAGAGGGGTTTTGGGGCCACGAGGAATGGGTGGTGAATTTTCTGATGTCTTTACATCTGGCTGGGAAATCGGTGGCCACGGCTCAGAGGCATCGGGCTGCCATTTCCTTTGTTGCTAGGGCTCATGGGATCCAGGACCCGACAGCGTCGTTCGTTGTACAGAAAGCGCTACGTGGGTGGCAACGCCTTGAGGGTCGCAGAGTAGATGAGAGGCGCCCGATAGGTTTGGATAGGTTGGCCCAGTTGTTATCCACACTCCCTGCTACATGTTCATCTCAATTTGAGACAGTGTTTTTCCGAGCCGCTTTTACGCTGGCATTTCATGGGGCGATGCGGGTAAGCGAACTAGTGGCGAGGAACAAACAGGACGTGACAGGAGGTTTGTGCCAGGAGCACGTCCAGATCAGAGGGGAGACAATGACTGTCTCATTTGTCAGGTCCAAGACCGATCAATGTGGGATGGGTGACTGCATAATCATACGCAGGATTCCCGGGTCTTCCATGTGTCCGGTAAAGTGTTTAGAAGATTACCTAGCACGGAGGGTGGCATCATGGGGGGGGACCTTGTTGAGACACGCGGACGCCACCCCACTGACAAAATTTCAGTTTCAGCGGGTGCTTGCGATGTCGATTGCCGCTGCGGGCTTGAACCCGGGCGAGTTTGGGACCCATTCCTTTCGGATAGGGGCTGCTACAGAAGCTACAGCCAGGGGTCTGAATGTGGAACAAGTGAAACGGGTGGGGCGTTGGTCCTCCAATTGTTATAAAAGGTATGTGCGGTTGCACATGTTGTGAAGCTGTAACGATGTACTCACGCTTCTTGTTTTTGTTTGGTTTTCAGTTGCGCAAGCCTATGAGGCGGGGCGGACTATGCAGTCGACCCTACACCGGGCCAGCGGTCAGACATCACCGGCTGTGAAAAAGGAGGTGTGGGTCGTGGGCCACTCATACGTGAGGCGTGCCGCGGACGTATTCAAGGCAGGTGACATGATTCACGTAGCTGGGGAATACGGGTACAGGGTGTCCTTCTACGGAAGAGGCGGTCTCTGTATTGACCAGTTTCAATCATTTTTCGAGGGTTTGTTAGGGCGGACGAGGTCACCGCCGTCTGTAGTCATAGTACATCTTGGGGGCAATGATTTGGTCACCACTGGTAGACGACTTCTCCTTGAGGCGATGCTTTCCACTGTAAGTTGGTTAGCGAGGAGAGTTCCAGGGTGCACAATTGCGTGGTCCCATATGATACCACGAAAGGTGTGGCGGGGGGCTATTTCTATTCCCGCTTTGAATCATTCTGTTAGAAAGCTTAATAACAAAATGAGTAGGTTGTTCCGTTCCAAAACACTGCATTATATTTCGCATGGGTGTATTAATGATGACAGTATGTATTTGGGGGATGGTGTGCATTTATCTCGGGTGGGGAATGAGTTACTCATAGGAGACTTCTTAGCATGGCTAAAAACGTTATAATATGACCTTTAGGTAGGAGTTTTGTGGGGGGTCCGGATAGCCGGTCAACTATCCGGCCTGTGGCGGTAAGGTCATGATCGGTGAGCACTAATTGGAAGATCCCTATGAGTGGGCGTCACCCAACACGGATGGGAGCGCTCGGGGGAGGTGGCCATTGGCCCCTCAACGGGGAGGCGGTCCCTTCTAAGGATGGGTCGCCGAAAGAAAAGGAAAGGCGGTCAAGGCCCCTTCCTGGGTAGGAGGGGTTACAGCCCCCTCCTGGGGAATTTCCCGGGTCCAGGACGTCTGCGACGGCAGATGTGGTAAGTTGTGTGGGGTTTGGGGGGGGTCTACGCTACCTTCTAGATACCTCACACGAGTCCTCGGACGACCGTTAAGTGGCGTCGAGTTTTATTGGGGCCCCCGTCAAGTCAAGGGAAATTGGTAGTTGCACTTGAGGTACGCCTCTGTGCGGTCCCCCCTCACAAGTGAGGGGGATATTTCGGGTTTAGGGATCTTGACACCAGTTACGACCTTGCCGTTGGCCCTTAAACGTTAGGATGTACAATTTCAAAATTTCAAGTAAATGTTTTGTAGGATGTTAGTTCGGCTAGGAGAACCTTTGTATTAGAGAATCTGTTAAGGTTAGCCAAACATCGCAATGTGGTAATGAAATTGTACATTAATATGAAACTGTTGATTTAATGTTTTAATTTTGTTTCATATTTTAATAAATACGGCCGGGAGGGTCACTCCCTCCCTCTTCCAAAAAACTTCAGAACTGTTTCCGGTTTCCCTTCCTTTGGGGATTGTGTTGAGAGGGGGTGGCGGGTATCTCAGCCATATGGAAAGGGGCGACCACTCGGTCCCCCCGAACGTATGGCGGAGTACCACGATCCCCCCGGGAAGCCATCTTGGGCGGGAAGCGAGTCTCGGCTGGTATGCCTGAAGCGGCGTAGCCGGGGCGCGCTTTTTCCCGCCCTAGAATGGGCTGGCCTAGACACTGACGCGGCTGGCCACGCCCTTGGGGCAGGCAGGGGCGGGTTTACGCCCGCCCTGAAGACGGATAAAAGGAGAAACAAGACCAGAAGGCATCCTCTTGTTCCTGTGCTCTGAAGCTGCACCTCCTCGCTGCACGTGAGCTAGAGACGGAACGAAGAGCCAATTTTGACCCACCCACCAGCCCCTGAGGACAGCAAGTGGCTTTTGAATAAAGTTGATGGATAACTCTGATTTTCGTTTACAGGTTGTGGTATTATCGTGATGATTTTGAGTATGTAATAAAGAATGGTCGATTTGGGTTATCTTTCACGAATAAAGAAATTCTGCTTTAGTGTTCATTGGTAAGCATGCTTTTAATACAGTTGTAGTAGCCAATGTCTTTGTAGTTTAGTAAGTTAGTTAGCATTGTCGTATTTATTTTGGTCGGGCGGTAAGGTCATGATCGGTGAGCACTAATTGGAAGATCCCTATGAGTGGGCGTCACCCAACACGGATGGGAGCGCTCGGGGGAGGTGGCCATTGGCCCCTCAACGGGGAGGCGGTCCCTTCTAAGGATGGGTCGCCGAAAGAAAAGGAAAGGCGGTCAAGGCCCCTTCCTGGGTAGGAGGGGTTACAGCCCCCTCCTGGGGAATTTCCCGGGGCCAGGTCATCTGCGACGGCAGATGTGGTAAGTTGTGTGGGGTTTGGGGGGGGTCTACGCTACCTTCTAGATACCTCACACGAGTCCTCGGACGACCGTTAAGTGGCGTCGAGTTTTATTGGGGCCCCCGTCAAGTCAAGGGAAATTGGTAGTTGCACTTGAGGTACGCCTCTGTGCGGTCCCCCCTCACAAGTGAGGGGGATATTTCGGGTTTAGGGATCTTGACACCGGTTACGACCTTGCCGTTGGCCCTTAAACGTTAGGATGTACAATATCAAAATTTCAAGTAAATGTTTTGTAGGATGTTAGTTCGGCTAGGAGAACCTTTGTATTAGAGAATCTGTTAAGGTTAGCCAAACATCGCAATGTGGTAATGAAATTGTACATTAATATGAAACTGTTGATTTAATGTTTTAATTTTGTTTCATATTTTAATAAATACGGCTGGGAGGGTCACTCCCTCCCTCTTCCAAAAAACTTCAGAACTGTTTCCGGTTTCCCTTCCTTTGGGGATTGTGTTGAGAGGGGGTGGCGGGTATCTCAGCCATATAAACTTTTTAGGAATGTATTAAAAGTAGAATTATTGGATTCATGTTTAAATGCACAGCAAGGTAACTCCCCTCAATCATGGCACGATTTTATTATTACGGTGTTTCTTTTCGCCCTATTTCACTCATAAATTCTGATAGCAAAATTTTTTCTAAAATTTTAGCGGTTAGACTTTCTAATATTATTTCCCCTTTAGTCTCTAAATACCAACATGGGTTTATCCCAGCTAGAGACACCGCCGATCATATTCGACGTGTGATTTCCTTTTTGGATTGGTCCCAAGCAACTCGGTCTAATATTGGACTCGTATTTTTAGACGCTGAAAAAGCTTTTGACCGGGTTGCTTGGGATTATCTTTGGGAAATTCTGTTCAGGAAGGGATTTGGTCAGGGGATCATCAAAGCTTTGAAAACTCTGTATATCACCCCCAAAGCATATATTCGAATCAACGGACAATTATCTTCACCTTTATTAATCTCTAGGGGTACTCGTCAGGGATGTCCCTGTTCTCCTTTACTTTTTGCTTTTTACATTGATCCCTTAATAAATCGTTTTTTTTCGGAAGCCAATATTAAACCTATACATTTAGCTATTATCAACTACAGAGTCCTTGCTTATGCCGATGATATCGTGATTACTACTGCAGATGTCCAAACAGCCTTACCTATTATTGATCAGATTGCTGAACAGTTCGGGCTCTTTTCGGGTTATAAACTTAATTTGGAAAAGACTCAAATTCTGTGTTCCGGAGAAAACCCACCAGCAAATATCCCTACCACTTCAGAAGTCACATATTTAGGAATTAAAATTTCGCTACCTATAGAAAAAATACCAGAGCGCAACTTAAACCCTATTATCACCCAAATCAACACTTCATTACAGCGTCTTGATCATTTACGGTTGTCTCTCTTTGGCCAAACCAACATCTTAAAAATGCTGGTTTTACCGAAGGTCTTATACCTATTCCGCACAATTCCTCTGGACTTCCAATTACATTCCTTCAAAAATTTAGAAAGAACCACATTTCGCTTTCTTTGGGGTTATAAGCGTCATAGAAAAGCTGCTAAAAAAATGATTCTTAGCAAGGAATGCGGCGGATGGAATGTACCGTATTTTCTTTTTTATTACTTTTCTGCTGTCTTACAATACATTGGCCCCTTAATTTTGGATGAAAGAATTGAACTTGTAGAATGTCAGACTCCATCAATCTATCAAATGATTTTGGGCGAGAAAGTTAAGGGTAGCTTTTTGAGAATAGTAGAACCCAGCTATCACAAAAAAACCAAATATAAGACTCTGAAATCAGCTTTTGGAGTCTGGCAGAAAATTCGAAAACATATTAAATTAGCGAAATTAAATTTCTACACTCCTCTTATATTATATTCTCTATCACCCAGCGAAATGAGTGTACTACAAAAAGGCTTAACATTTATTCCAACGGTCAAACCAGATATCTGCCAAACAAAACTGGAGTTAATCCAACTTTTTAGGAAAATGAGGCTGAAGATATTCTTTCAAGACCAACAAGATATGACAGCACGAAACTATTCAGGACTCAAAAATCCCTCAACCTTTTTTCCTCATTCCAATCAGATGCCTATAGAACTACTAACATTCGAGAAAAATGTTCTACGAGATCTTGACACACTTGAGAAGAAAAAGAAAAGATATACAAAGTGGAATTTAAAAAGAGAAGAAAAGACCGCCCTTTACGAACTTCAAAACAATAAAAACCTTATCATCAAGCCGGCCGACAAAGGCGGCGGTATCGTCATCCTCCCACGGGATATGTACGAAGCGGAGGTTCAAAAGCAAATTTCTGATGAGAAATATTATAAAAGAACCGACGAGAATTGGAATAAAAAATTGACACATCGATTAGAGACACTTGTTGACGCTGGTCGCAGAGAAGGCTGGCTATCTAAGAAAGAAGGAGAATACTTAATAAACAAGAATCCCAGAACACCTCTCATGTATGCCCTCCCGAAAGTGCATAAGGACCCAATGAATCCTCCGGGCCGACCAATAATCTCGGGAGTCAACTCCATACTTAAGCGTCCAGCCAAATACGTGGATACTTTTCTAAAACCACTTGTGGGCCAAACAACTAGCTATATCAAAGATACTATGGAAGCTATTAACTTCCTTGATGGACAAAGCTTTGATGAATCTATGGAAATATTGGTGACAATGGATATAGTCAGCCTTTATTCTAATATCCCACAGGAAGAAGGCTTGGAAGCCCTTGAATTCTTTTTAGAAAAGAGAGAAAGACCTCACAATGTCCCCACAGAATTCCTCTTGCAATTAGCAGAAATCTGCTTGAGATTCAACTTCTTTAAATTCAACAACGTCCAATACTTACAAATCATGGGGACAGCCATGGGTTGTCCCTTTGCACCAGAAATGGCCATTATGTACATGGCATTGTACGAAGCAATGTGGATTTACAACAATAACCCTTACGGCGGCCATATCAAAATATGGCGTCGTTATATAGATGACGTCTTCATGCTTTGGAGAGGCGGAGAACACCAATTGAAAGAGTTTGTTGTATGGCTCAATAACAGAAATCCAAACATCCAATTCACATTATCATACAATAAAAAGGAAATCAACTTCTTGGACCTCTTGATAAAACACGAGGAAGGTGCCATTTACACCACTCTGTACACAAAAGAGACGGATCGAAATACATTCTTACATTTTTCAAGTTTCCACCAACGAAATTTACGTGAAAATTTACCTCTAAGCCAATTTATGCGATTACGCAGAAACTGCTCGAAGAAAACTGACTACTTTTCTAACGCCCAAGAACTGATGCAGAAACTACTTGAGAGGGGCTACCCAAGGAAACTACTCAAAAGAACCATGAAAAGAACTTGGTATATCCCTAGAGAGACTCTTCTGATCCCAAAAAAGAAGACCAATGTAGAAAGTCCAATAGTATGTGTAACCACATTTTCCGGAGTCACCACCGAAATTAAGAAGATTGTTTCCAAAAATTGGAACACAGTAAAAGGCTTGAAACCTTTTGAAGCACTACCCATATTCGCACTGAAGAAAAACGAAAGTGTGAGAAACAAATTGGTCCGAGCGGATACATCCCTGCCAAGACAGGACATTTCCATCCAGTCATTTTTGAATCTACCTCCTATAAAAGGGCATAGGAAATGCGGTAACTGTGTCTCCTGTGAAAGCACATTGGAAGGAACCACATTCACATATGGTCAAAAACAAATTAAACATGAGGAGTTTACGAACTGCAATACCCACAACGTCATATATTGTGTTGTATGCCCATGCGGACTTACATATGTGGGTAAAACCAGTCAACCCATTAAAACAAGAATTTCCCAACATCGTTCAAGGATCAGATGTAGAACCGAAAATGCACCAATGGTATCTCACTCCATAGCTAAAGATCATGGACCTGATGATATGAAATGGACAGTAGTCAGACACATCAAGGGTAAAAATGTGGCTAATAACCTCTCCAAACAGGAAGCCAAAATCATCATGTACCTTGGAACAGTCGAAAATGGATTGAATGAATTTGCCGAAATTTCAAGTTTTATCTGAAGAATTCCTACACGTCGAATATCAGTAGAATCAATTGGACTCAACCCACTTGAGCAACATGGATCTACGGTGATTTAAAACAGCTAAGACGATAGCTGTGCACAACACCTGCCACCATCTGATGGAACCTCCAAAGGCAATGGCTTCAAAGAGCAACAGAAGTATCCAGCCGCAAATAACACAATGCGTTCTGAATATATCCCCGAGATGGAATGACACGCCGCTAAAGTTCTGACACATGAACAAACCATTATATGAGGATACCAGCCTACTGGGACGCACTGAACGCCATTTAAAAATTAACAGATACCGCCAGAGTCACGTATCCTAGCAACCACCCACCAACGCAATAACAGGCTCCAACACAGATCGCCGATCAACACGGACGAAATTGTGCTATTCCGGAATCACACGATCTCAGCAGTAAAAGACTCAGTGACCCCTGAAAAATCCAACTGAAAATGTTCTATTCACAAAATATCGTGTGTATGACAGACTTCCGATACGCTGCCGCCATGAATCCAGATGCCGTGAGCAGCGTCATGTATCATAGCAACGAGACACCGATCAGAAACGGGCTCTCTAGCACAATGTAAGCGTCCGACCAATACGGACACAGTTGAGTCGAATAAAAGAACCAATCACAAAGGGTTTCCACCAGCACCCGGAAATAGCGAGTCCGACGGGAGGAACGCCGCGCAGCGAACAGACGCCGTGAAGCAAGAAAGCCAAGCAATCAAGGAGCTGCGGGAGGGCAACTTTCCCCCCCCCCCCCCCCCCCCGAAAAAGAACGATAGCAGGTATGAAAATACAGCCAGGAAAAGGCTTCTAAATGCACACAGCGAGGGAAGGTTTCCCTCGAACCTCAGTGCTAATATCAGCCATTTGCCGAGCAACTTAGAGGCAAATTAGACTCTAACATTCGCCAATGCGACTTCTTTCTACAGACAGGCTTCTAAACAATGTATCATAGCCTGTAAATCAACACTTCCCTTTCTTCTTTTCTGACCAGTGCATATACGACCAACGCAGTAAAGACCTCACACTGCCGGTCTACTCGGAAAAACGTCACGACGCTGGGCTCAGCGATCGACATTACATCTTGACGATGACAAGTGAAGAAGAATCCTCTTTCTTTACACACAGGGTACGTGACCCCTTTCATTATAAACTGCTATTATAATGAGTTTTAGCATTGTACATACACCAACGACCCTAAACAAAAATCCCCCTCTTTTACATCCCCATAGGTGTAACCCAAAGTCCTACATTAACAAGATTGAGCCCTGATGAAGACCTTTTTCAACTTACTTCCTGTTTTTTATATATAAGGTCGAAACGCGTAGGCTTACTACCATCTAGGCCAGGAGAAATGCAAGCCTAATGACCTGATAAATTAGCAGGACATCCAGTGAGAGACGTATCTCACACATAGGCCACAAAAAAACTTTTCTTAAAAAGGACTCTCCGACCTAATACAGGACTACAACGAGTATTTCTTTGTGGAATAGTATTTATATCCCAAAGACAGTCTTTCTATTGATTATAAGTAGGACCTGACAATAGATTTTTGTAATAAAATTGTTTAAATATATGTCTAGTATTGTTAAATGTTGTGTAGAATAATGTCCAAAATGTCTATGCTTTGAATTTACTGTTTTGATATATGTTGAATGTTTTTTGTCAAAGGAGATGACGACAAGCTAAGTGCTAACACCCTATTGTGTACTACCGAATAACTTTAAAGTAAAATACAAAAGTAAAAATGATGACAATGTCAATAAAGTATGACATTGAACTAAACTAAGTATCTAATCTATGGTGTCAGAGGCATTTCTTACTTGCTATTATTTAACTCGATTCCAGCCTCTGTCTACCTTAATTGAATCAATCCCCTGTGATTGTTTGCTTAACCCATGTGTGCAAACACACCCTGTGGAGCATTTTAAGTTGCCAGATTAAGTGCCCTTGAATCCTGAAGTCCCCTGGGGGCCAATTAGCCCACCAGGTACCTATAGTAGGCGCCACGGAGCTGCGTTGCAGAGTGTTGTAAAAAGGGGCGTGGCCTCTGAACACCTCTCTGCAATGCAGCCCCCTGGCGCATACTAGAGGTGTCATCTTTTAAAATATAATAACATTTCTTACAAATCACTCCTGTAACCAAAATGCTTTTACTCAACTGTTTACAGGTGATTTCTCAGGACTGAATTTAGGATCTAGTCCTGTGGTTAAAAAAGCAATCCAAAAAGGAATTAATTGCATTATACTAAAAATTCACATTGACCTTAATGTTGCATTGTGTTTGAGTTGCCCATTGCAACAACTGTAACAATTGTACTTAAAGGTAAGTGTTTAGATGTGTGTGTAGATTTAGGAATCACTGAGTGGGTTTTTAGAAAGTGGTATTGGTCTGTCAATGGATTCAAATATAATATAATATTTTAAAATGAGCGTTGAAAGGGTATACTAGTGTATGATAAGATGTATCAGATTGTCAAGTGGATGATGTCATGAGTGATGTCATCAGTGATGTCATTTGAGATGTCATCAGTGATGTCATCAGTGATGTCATGAATGATGTAATATGTGACATTATCAGCAGTGGATTGCGGGCGCACAAGTTATACTTAGTACAACTAACTATAACGGAGGAATTTCAATGGTTTTGTACGAGTAAAATGTCAAGCTAACTATAACACCCCTAAAACCTATGTTTTTTCAGTGAATATATATATGTATATATTTATGTACATATAAATTCATAACATAAAAAACAGATATGAAAACAAATGAAAACATGAAAAACTAATTTACTAAAAATATTGAATACAAAACACATTTCTACAAGTATATATATAAATAATATAACACTTAAAAACACAAATAATAATATTACATTTTCTCAAACAATAATGAAAAAATGCTAAACTATGTAAAAAGTACACATACTATTTCCCCTTCAGTGTGTGCAACAATAGGGAAAGCCTTGGGCTCCGAAGGAGTTAAATGTACTATTCTCATTTGTCTCTGCAACAGTAGGGCAAGTGTTTGACTCCAAAGGGATACAATTTAGTATACTACCTTCCAGACTGTGCAACAGTATGGAAAGAGTTAGATTCCAAGGGGGTAAAATGTACTATTCGCCCTCCAATCTGTGCAACAGTAGGGACAGCGTTGGACTCTGAAAGGCTAAAATTTACTATTCCCATCCAGTCTGTGCAAAAGTAGGGAAGGTGTTGGAATCCATAGGGGTTAAATGTACTATATCCCCCTCTAGTCTCTGCAAAGTAGAGAAATCGTTGGGCTCTGAGGGGGAGAAATTAACTATTGCCAATCCAATCAGTACGACAGTAGGATGAGCGTTGTACTCCGAAGGGAAACAATTTGCTATTCAAACTCCAGTCTGTGCAACAGTGGGGAAAATGTTGGACTCCAAAGGGATAACATTTAATAGTCCCACGACATTCTGTGCAACAGTAGAGAAAATAGTTCACTTCAAACACATAAAAAATTTGAATATCTCTATTAGTTAGCCAAACATATAAAACTGAATATAGAACAGTATATATAAAATGTAAATAACAATTAAACAATTTACATAATTATTAATGTTTAAATTAATTAATTTCAAATGTAACCAATTTTTATTAATTAATCATTTAACAAAATTCCTGGAGTATACTCCCAAAAACATAGCAACACAAATTAACGTATAATTAAAATAATAAAGGATACCATCATTAACATATTCATTAACCAATAAAATAAATATTCATAAATGAGTAATTAATTGTTATTACATTATTTCTTGAATAACTTTCCACCCTTTCCCCCTTCAAACACAACAACCCACACCAAATATATAACATGAACAACATCATAAGTACACAATCTATGTCAGTAATTATTAATTCAATGATTATTTAATAAAATAATTATTATTTAATAATAAGTTATTACTTAACGTCCCACCCTATGCCCTACAAACACCACAACACACACCCATAATAAAACAACAAAAACCCTACACAATTAATTATCAAGTACATAATTAATATTAATTAGGTAATTAATACATTAATTAGTAATCAAGTATTGCTGAATTGACTTCACACCCTATTTGCCTACAAACACAATAACCCGCACCTAATATAAACCATGAAAATGTATTTATTAAACACATTACATAATTATAGATAAATTAGATATTTTAACACAAATTAATTGTGAAGACTGATCTGTTTTTCCCTTGTTCGACTCATGCTGGTCCCTCTTTCAAGATTAAGCAGGGTTATACATTTATGCACACTCCAATCAGATGGAGTCAACTGGTAGCAAGGTTCCTTCAAGACATTTAGTTAGTTCAGGCATTACTCACTCTGTAGATGCTCAACATGGAGAACGCTCGCAGGGAGGTCAGCTTTCTAGTCTTTTCATCCCTTTCAATAGCATGTTCAGCTGTATTGTGCGCCCACACCCGTAGTGCGGCGCACTTCAACCATCAAATTTTCTGTGATGAGACATGTTTCCCAGCGCTACGAGTATCCTGTATTTTCTTCAACTAGGAATATTTTCGCTCGCATGCCAGAATCTCTTCAGTGAGGATTATTTCACTCGCATTGTTCCCTGCACAGGTATCAAAACAGTTTCGGAGGTTCAAGTCTACTTCTGGTACTAGTGGCCTCCGAGACACTTCAGGTATTTCTTGGAAGTTTAGAGTGTCTTCCACCTCTTGGGACACGCTTGGTCTTACTTTGAACTCTTGATATCCCATTCACTAGAGTGCCGTTCTTTGGTGAACGCAGATATTTGTTAAAGACTCTGCCCATTTTTTGTGACAGAACTGACACATTTGTTATGCGGTTACTAACTTATGCCATTTGCGCCGTACTGGTAACTATCTACTGATTGCACAACCAATGACAAAAAAACGAACTTCTCTACAAGGACCAACCCTTCAGTACTTGTAGATATAAATATGTCAAATATATATATATATATATATATATATATATATATATATATATATATATATATATATATATATATATATATATATATATATATATATATATATATATATATATATATATATATATATATATATATATATATATATGTACCTTAACCTCAGTTCCTTACACGCTGCAATAGCGCTAGCAGACACGATCAGAAAACAAAGCACGGACCAGACTTCGGTTCTTCTCAGGTGTTTATTTGCTTGTCGACATCATAACGTTTCGGCTCCCTTGAGCCTTGCTCACATGACAGCGAGTTACAGTTGGGGGTGAGTATTTAAAGTGCCAGTGCTGCACTCTCATTGGGCCACAATGTATCAACATGGTAAAAAGACTGCCGGTACACTCAATGTAAAATACACAATGTTGGAACCTGGGATGACAGGTCACCTAGGGTAGCCTGGCCTAGGGTAAGACATAAATACTAGAGGCACAAGTGTGAAGGTTGCAAACCACCGAGCAGTAATGCCACGCAATAACACACACAAAGGACACTACACCAATGTTAGAAAAATATGTGCTGGTTTATAAAAATAATATCTCTGCTCTTTTGTTTCAAAAATTTACAACTTAGGCATTTCAGTTTGTCTTGGAAATAATAACTATACTTTTAAGCTGCTAAAACATATTATCAACCAGCATTAACAGTACATTGCATTTAGTCAGGCATTTTAACCATAACTGGCAGGTAACACTTATACTCTAACAGCTCAGATAAGCATGCACTGTACTCTGCTTTACTCTTCAGCAACTCTATTCACTCGTAAGATACATATTCAATGAGAGGTTTCAGTTGTCCTGGACTCTTACATGAGCGCCAGCAGCTTCTAAGAGGAACTCTTCCCCTCCCACTTATTCACAGTGAAGGGCGAAACGACCAGCGAGCTAGGGCACTTTTTATGTGCACTAGAACTAATTTTCCTCAGAGGGGACAGACTTTTTCCTGAATCCCACTCCTCTAACCCCTCTAACCCCTAAGGTGATTGAACTCTGAAAGTGCTCAGTCTTCCCCTTCACCCACTCACTCCTTACTGTCTTGTGAGCTGCACTGCCAAAGTCTTCCAGATTCTGGGCTGACTGGCGACTCCTTCGATGTCCAAGCCGGTAGCTGATGAGTCCGCTACCTTCCCCCAGCCAGCTGCTCCACTCGGTGCTGGAGCGGGGAAAGCAACACCAACTGCGCAGGCACTTGTGGCAGGCTCCCGCCCCTCCCCTCTGCTCACTGCCGCTCCTCCGTGTTGGAGCTCGAGCAGGGAAAAGGGGATCTAGGCACGGTGCAGCGCCGGTACTCGCTCCCTCGACGCTCTCCCTCCCGCTGGTCCGGGACGTCTCTAACGCAGCGGTGTAACCGCGCAGATGCAGGAGACTAGCGGCACAAGGCGGGAGGCGGTCCCGATCACCTGACAATGAGCAGCGTCTCTTTCGCGGGCCTGCTCACTTCCTGGTCCCTCCTTCCGGGGATAACTGCATCAACTCGGGCATGCGCGAAGGCGCCTTTTGACAGTGTCTCGCCCTCACTTTCTCCTCATAACAGGGGCGCTGCACAGCAACGCGACTGGAGCGCGGTAGGCGCCCCCGGGGTCCCGCTCACGATGAAAGCCTCACAAGGCTTCTCAGGCTCAATGGATCCTGTCTCCACACTCCACCACCTCGTCAGTCAGGAGATTGACTGCCCACTATGAGTCCAGACACCTGTAAGGGAAGCCCAGCGCTACCCAGGCCAGGAGCTTACTTCTTGGCCTAGAAAGGGAGGGGGGTCCAAAGGGGCTCCTTCACGATAAAGCCACCAAGCACTTTTCTAGCACTAGACCACCAGCCCTCCTTACTGGACAGACATAGGGGCACAGGGGATCTCCTAATTCAGTTCCCAGTGCAGGGTCCTTCTCAGCTCCACAGACTATGGGAGTTAACCCCTTTCACCTAACTGTCCAGGGTCAGCAGGATGAACTAACTTGGCTAGGACAACAGGTATGGGGGGTGGAAAAACCTAGACAGAGGGCTACCCTTGTAGAGCAATCCACCCTTCAGGATCCTACCCCTACCAGACCTCAGCCTTCACTCTAGCTGCTCCTCACTGACAGACAAAATGGCTGTCCAGCATTCCGCCTTTTATAGGCTGACCCTCAGAGGTCCAGAAGGGACCAGAAATTTCTGGAATGCCCCATTCTACTCTATGGGACAGGTTCTGGGTTTGGCAGTTAGGACAGTTGGTAGCCACCATTTTGTAACTCCAGCTATTTCCCTGTCAGAAAAGGCCTCTAGGCCTGAGGTGAAAAACTATGAGGGGGGAAAAGAACACCTATCCCCTTGACCAACACCTATAAAAGCTAGTGGACACAAAAATTAAGAAAGGTATGAGGGGCAAAAAGGGGACAAAATAAATAATAAATTGGAGGGACTACGCAAAAAGCCAGAGAGGTCTAACACGCGTCCCCCCCAGCTGAAAGTGGGGAGAACTACCCAACCCCTTGGGAGTCCTCGTCACTAAGGCGGAAATACCTGGAGAGACCGTCTGCATTGGCGTGGTCCACTCCAGGCCGATGTTCCACCCAGAAGTCCATTCCGTGTAGGGAGATGGACCATCTCAACAGCTTGGGATTTTCCCCCTTCATTTGCATCAGCCAACGAAGGGGTCGGTGGTCAGTCTGAACCAGGAAGTGCGAGCCAAAGAGGTATGGCCGCAGCTTCTTCAGAGCCCACACCACCGCAAAAGCTTCCCTCTCAATTGCACTCCACTTCTGTTCCCGGGGAAGCAGTCTCCTGGATAAGAAGACCACAGGCTGATCCAGGCCCTCTTCATTTAGTTGCGATAACACTGCCCCAATGTCATGTTCTGACGCATCTGTCTGGACAATGAACTCCTTGGAGAAGTCTGGGGCCCTCAGGACCGGTGCTGCACACATTGCCTGCTTTAGTTTCTCGAAAGCTTGCTGACATGCTCCCGTCCAAACTACCCGTCGAGGTTGTTTCTTAGAGGTGAGCTCTGTGAGAGGCGCTACAATAGTGCCATACCCCTTCACAAAGCGACGGTAGTAGCCTGTGAGGCCCAGGAAAGCTCGGACCTCAGTCTGTGTCTTGGGGGGTTCCCAGGCCATGATTGCCTCAATCTTTGCCTGCAGGGGCTGCACTGTCCCCCTACCCACCAAGTGTCCAAGGTACACAACCGACCCCTGCCCAATCTGGCATTTGCTGGCCTTGATTGTCAATCCAGCTTGTTTAAGGGCCGGGAGAACTGCTTGCAAATGTTGCAAATGGTCCTCCCAACTGCTACTGAAGACAGCAATGTCATCCAGGTAAGCAGCAGAGAAACTCTCCATTCCAGAGAGGACCTGGTTCACCAGCCGCTGAAATGTGGCGGGGGCATTTTTGAGCCCAAAGGGCATAACACAAAATTGGAAGTGTCCCTCAGGCGTGGAGAAGGCTGACCTTTCCCTTGCTCCATCTGTCAAGGAGATCTGCCAGTACCCTGAAGTGAGGTCAAAGGTACTTAGGTATTGGGCAGCTCCTAGCCGGTCAATTAATTCATCCGCCCTAGGGATCGGATGAGCATCAGTCTTTGTCACTGAATTCAGTCCCCGGTAATCCACACAGAACCTCAGTTCGGGTGTGGTGCCTGGTGGCGCAGCTTTTGGCACGAGCACCACCGGACTGGACCATGGGCTGTTGGAAGGTTCGATAACTCCCAGCTCTAGCATCTTGGCAACCTCTCCATGGATGCTAGCCTTCACCTTGTCGGACAGCCGGTAGGTCTTCGACTTCACTGGTAGGCTGTCCCCTGTGTCCACATCATGGGTACACAGGTGAGTCCTTCCCGGGACAAGGGAGAACAAAGTAGAGTACTGCTCCAGTATCTGGCGGAAGTCCTCCCGCTGCTCAAGAGTTAGAGTGGGAGAGAGAATCACTCCCTCCACTGACCCATCCTTCTCTTGAGACGAGAATAAGTCGGGGAGAGGTTCGCTTTCCGCTTCCTCTTCCCCATCAGTCACCATCATCAAAATGACCTCGGGCCTCTCATGGTGGGGCTTGAGACGGTTGGCATGCAGCACCCGTAGGGGCTGTCGAGGGGTCTTAAGGTCCACCAGGTATGTGGCCTTACCCTTCTTCTCCAACACTTCAAATGGGCCTGTCCAGCGATCCTGAAGGGCACTAAGCTCTCCAGGCTCCATCTCCCACACTTTCTGGCCAGGCTCTAATTCCACCTGGTGAGCATTGTGGTCATACCACTCTTTCATAACTGCCTGGCTGGCCTCCAAGTTGTCAGAAGCCTCGTTCCACAACTTCGCCATTTGGCTCCTGAAGGCCAGCATGTAGCTCACCACATCCTGGGGGGGTTTCCTGGGAGACTTCTCCCAACCATCCTTCACCAGGCTGAGAGGACCACGTACAGGGTGCCCATACAGAAGTTCAAAGGGGCTGAAGCCCACTCCCTTCTGTGGCACTTCCCTGTAAGAAAAGAGCAAACAGGGTAGGAGGACGTCCCATTTCCTCCGCAGGCTTTCGGGCAGACTTCTGATCATGCCCTTCAAGGTTTTGTTAAACCTCTCAACCAGTCCATTTGACTGGGGGTGATAAGGAGTGGTGAACCGGTAGGTCACTCCACACTCCTTCCACATTGCCCTTTTATAAGCTGACATGAAGTTGGTCCCCCTGTCGGACACAACTTCCTTGGGGAATCCCACTCGGGTAAAGATCCCCATTAGGGCTCTAGCCACTACAGGTACAGTGACTGTCCTCAGAGGAATTGCCTCTGGGTACCGTGTGGCATGATCCACCAGAACCACATTGAACCTGTGACCAGCCGTTGTTGGTGGATCTAAAGGCCCTACAATGTCGATGCCCACCCTCTCAAAGGGTGTGCTAATGACTGGAAGTGGTTCCAGGGGAGCCTGTAGCTTCACCCCTGTTTTCCCACTGGCCTGGCAGGATACACATGTCCGACAGTAAGTGTTGGATGCCACTTTCATCTGAGGCCAGTAAAAGTGGAGGACAAGCCGAGCAAAAGTCTTGTCCTGACCTAAGTGTCCTGCCAAAGGTATAGCATGAGCCAATTCCAGCAGAAAGGCTCGGTATTGTTGCGGGACTACCAAGGCCCTTGACGAACCAGGTAAGGGTTCCTTGGGTTCACTGTAGAGGAGTCCATCCTCCCAGTAAATATGGTAGTGTCCCGTAACATCACCTGCTGCCTGGGCTTCAGCCTGTCGCCTCAGTCCCTCAAGGGTAGGGCACTCCCTCTGCCCCTTACAGAATTCCTCTCTGGTAGGACCTCCCTCCACATGCCACTCAGCAGGGATGGGTAAATCCTCCAGAGAGTCTACTTCCCCCTCCACGGACTCCTGGTCCACCACCGCAGGTGGCCGATCTGTCACATGGGGTGTGGAAGCCCAAGCAGGCTCCTCCTGTCTCCGGATCTGTCCCTTTTTGGCAGCGGGTTGGGCCATTGTTCCAGGCTCCAACCCAGGCGAACTCCCTCTCCGGGCAGTCGCAGACCGTGTGCTCGCACAGGCCCAGTCAGGTGTACCCAGCATCACAGAGTGCGTCCGGTATTCCACCTCTCTCCAAGTGTTGTGCTCCATGTCATTCCCCAACAGACAATCAACTGGCACGGCAGGGCTTACGGCAACTCGAAGTGAACCTGCAACCCCTTCCCACTCAAAGGGAACCTCAGCCACTGGATAGTGGCCCATTCTGCCGTCAGCCATCGCGGCGGGGTGGAGTACATTGGGAACCACTTGCTCTGGAGACACCAGTTGACTTCTCACCATAGTCATACTGGCTCCTGTATCTCTCAGAGCTTCCCCTCTCTGGCCATTGATGGTGACCCATTGCCCATACTTTGTAGTATTTGGGGGCACCTGGATCTTTGGAACCATCTCCCGCTCTCCCAGGGACACTAAGGTGACACCCGCCCACTCATCCCCCTTATTTAAGGGCAACTCCTCCCCGAGCGCTACACTAGCTACTCCCGGTGGTTTTCCTCCGGTGGGAGGGGGTGGTCTCTTTGAGCATCTGACATCTCCCTTATAATGTCCAACACCACCACACTCAAAACAGTGGAGAACCCTTGCCTGCTGGCTTTGGCCAGGATTAGGGTTTCTGGGCGGGTTTGCCTTAGGGGTGAAACCTGTTCCCTTCCCTTGGAAATTATTTTGGGGACCTTTAGAGAACTCCCTCTTTTTATCCCCCCCCTCTTTCTTCTGGGGGGCGCCCTGTCCGGCCTTTTAGGAATCCCCTCCAGTCCCCTTTGAGGACACCCGGGTACTTGCCCAGATGTCCGCCTCCTCTGCAAGCTTCCGGGGATTGGTCAGCTTGCTGTCCACCAGGTGTTGGCGCAGCTCAGGAAAACATTTCTCGAGGAGGCGCTCTTTCAAAAATAGATCATACAGCCCCTCCTAATCCCTCACCTCACTGCCCTTGACCCAACCCTCCAAGGCTTTCTTGGCGTAATCTAAGAAATCCACCCAATTCTTGGTACTCAGTTTGTGACTTCCCCTAAATCTTTGTCTGTATTTTTCAAGGGTAAGTCCAAACTTTTTCACCAGTGCCACTTTCATGGTAGGGTAGTGGGTTTGCTCATCCTGCTCCAGAGCCAACAAGGTATCCCTGCCAGCAGGTGGCATATATTTATACAGCCCACCCCCCCAGTGAGTTTCTAAGATCCCATGAGCCCTTAAAGAGACTTCATATGCGGCTAACCATTTGGCAATGTCATCACCTGTGGTGTAACTAGCAATAACATCCTGGGTAGATAGGGTCTGGGTTCCCTGGTATTTACTTTGTTTTCACTGCCACCATCGTTTGGATTAGGAGACCTTAGTGTTAAGGCTTGAAGGTCTAGCCCCTTTATGGTTCGTTCGTGGGCCAACCTCCTGTCCTCCCTCTCCATTTCCATTCTAGCTAAATCCAATTTCATTCTCCTCTCCTCCCTCCTGTCTTCCAACTCAGCGTCAGTTAAACTCCTCACCGAGACGCTGCTGCCCTCCCTCGAAAGTGTCCTGGGACCTGTCAGCAGATTCCCCCTTCCAGCTTGGTACAGCATTGCAGTCTCAAGGACAGTGTCCCTATCACTCTCTTCTGTGTCCTGTTCCTCCACTATATGAGCTTCCACCCATGCCCTTATGCTTGTCAGTAACTCGCTTTTCTTGGCACCTTTTTTGAAGAATACCCCCTGTTGTTGACACCACTCTTTCAGTTGGGTCACAGTGTATGACTCTAGCTCTTCAAGGTTTAATTCCATTTTTCAAATATGGGATTAAATGAGTACTCAGGAGAGAACTAAGAAGCGTGATCTGAGGATAACCTCCACCCACCACCAGGAACAAATTTGGAAAAACAAAAGTCAAATTAGGAGGGCCGCAAGGAGAAAACTCCTGGTGTAGGCCAGTGTATTGCGTTTAATTACTATTGAGTAGCTGCAACCAAGTCAGGATCCCACCGCTAGACACCAATTTGTTGGAACCTGGGATGACAGGTCACCTAGGGTAGCCTGGCCTAGGGTAAGACATAAATACTAGAGGCACAAGTGTGAAGGTTGCAAACCACCCAGCAGTAATTCCACGCAATAACACACAAAAAGGACACTACACCAATGTTAGAAAAATATGTGCTGGTTTATAAAAATAATATCTCTGCTCTTTTGTTTCAAAAATTTACAACTTAGGCATTTCAGTTTGTCTTGGAAATAATAACTATACTTTTAAGCTGCTAAAACATATTATCAACCAGCATTAACAGTACATTGCATTTAGTCAGGCATTTTAACCATAACTGGCAGGTAACACTTATACTCTAACAGCTCAGATAAGCATACACTGTACTCTGCTTTACTCTTCAGCAACTCTATTCACTCGTAAGATACATATTCAATGAGAGGTTTCAGTTGTCCTGGACTCTTACATGAGCGCCAGCAGCTTCTAAGAGGAACTCTTCCCCTCCCACTTATTCACAGTGAAGGGCGAAACGACCAGCGAGCTAGGGCACTTTTTATGTGCACTAGAACTAATTTTCCTCAGAGGGGACAGACTTTTTCCTGAATCTCACTCCTCTAACCCCTAAGGTGATTGAATTCTGGGAGTGCTCAGTCTTCCCCTTCACCCACTCACTCCTTACTGTCTTGTGAGCTGCACTGCCAAAGTCTTCCAGATTCTGGGCTGACAGGCGACTCCTTCGATGTCCAAGCTGGTAGCTGATGAGTCCGCTACCTTCCCCCAGCCAGCTGCTCCACTCGGTGCTGGAGCGGGGAAAGCAACACCAACTGCGCAGGCACTTGTGGCAGGCTCCCGCCCCTCCCCTCTGCTCACTGCCGCTCCTCCGTGTTGGAGCTCGAGCAGGGAAAAGGGGATCTAGGCACGGTGCAGCGCCGGTACTCGCTCCCGCGACGCTCTCCCTCCCGCTGGTCCGGGACGTCTCTAACGCAGCGGTGTAACCGCGCAGATGCAGGAGACTAGCGGCACAAGGCGGGAGACGGTCCCGATCACCTGACAATGAGCAGCGTCTCTTTCGCGGGCCTGCTCACTTCCTGGCCCCTCCTTCCGGGGATAACTGCATCAACTCGGGCATGCGCGAAGGCGCCTTTTGACAGTGTCTCGCCCTCACTTTCTCCTCATAACAGGGGCGCTGCACAGCAACGCGACTGGAGCGCGGTAGGCGCCCCCGGGGTCCCGCTCACGATGAAAGCCTCACAAGGCTTTTCAGGCTCAACGGATCCTGTCTCCACACTCCACCACCTCGTCAGTCAGGAGATTGACTGCCCACTATGAGTCCAGACACCGGTAAGGGAAGCCCAGCGCTACCCAGGCCAGGAGCTTACTTCTTGGCCTAGAAAGGGAGGGGGGTCCAAAGGGGATCCATCACGATAAAGCCACCAAGCACTTTTCTAGCACTAGACCACCAGCCCTCCTTACTGGACAGACATAGGGGCACAGGGGATCTCCTAATTCAGTTCCCAGTGCAGGGTCCTTCTCAGCTCCACAGACTACGGGAGTTAACCCCTTTCACCTAACTGTCCAGGGTCAGCAGGATGAACTAACTTGGCTAGGATAACAGGTATGGGGGGTGGAAAAACCTAGACAGAGGGCTACCCTTGTAGAGCAATCCACCCTTCAGGATCCTACCCCTACCAGACCTCAGCCTTCACTCTAGCTGCTCCTCACTGACAGACAAAATGGCTGTCCAGCATTCCGCCTTTTATAGGCTGACCCTCAGAGGTCCAGAAGGGACCAGAAGGTTCTGGAATGCCCCATTCTACTCTATGGGACAGGTTCTGGGTTTGGCAGTTAGGACAGTTGGTAGCCACTATTTTGGGACTCCAGCTATTTCCCTGTCAGAAAAGGCTCTAGGCCTGAGGTGAAAAACTATGAGGGGGGAAAAGAACACCTATCCCCTTGACCAACACCTAGAAAAGCTAGTGGACACAAAAATTAAGAAAGGTATGAGGGGCAAAAAGGGGACAAAATAAATATTAAATTGGAGGGACTACGCAAAAAGCCAGACAGGTCTAAAACACGATATCTGTACATTTTAAAAGCAGTATAGCACTAAAAACAATACTGGTAAAATACCAAGTGTTTCATTAATAGTGTTTGAATAATGCCTGTGTTTACACAGGATCAAGGACAGCAATACGTAAAATAATGTCATAATATGTAAAGGTCACTAGATACAGACATTGTACAATACTGGGATAAATCCGCAAACCATGTATATATTAATTTAAGATTAGGCCCATTAAAATAGTGAATAAAACAAGTGAAAGTGCAAAGTGCAAAAAGTGCAAAGATAATTCAAAATATCAATAATTACCACACATGATTGATCAAACATCCAACCCCATAAGGAAGACGGAGCCCAGCCTATTTGTGGTGGGGTCAAATATAAACTAATGGCAGTTAGATCAATAAATCAATTGAAATATGTACAAAAGTTTTTTGCCACTGGAGAAAATAGTTACATTGAAGAGAAATTGAGGGTCGATACACTCGTGCAACATACATTGTCCAAAATGAGCAGTTGGAGTCGTTGGAGAACGACAGAACTATAATCTAAATCCAAGTTGGGGAGATCAGACAGGGCTGAAAATCAGATGATGTGCAAACTGAACCATGCAAAATTGTGTCTAATCTTAGTAGACAATCAAAAGTACATCTTGAGGGATGAATCAATAAAAGCAAAATTATTAGCCTAGCCACCATATTAGATGATAAATTTGTGCAACACAGTTAAAACAATAAATAAATGAATAAATAATTAGATAATAGTTGCATAAAACCACTCTCTAAAAAATTATTATTAGTTGTATAGTTAAAACATTATATTGCACTGTGTGAAAAGGGGGGATAGGTCGAATCTCCTACATAAGCTAATGTAAACAGGTATAGAGATCCTCCGTCACATTAAGTCCCCCGGCTGTTTGCTGTTAAGCTTTAAAATGTACCTGGTTTCAAGTTCGTGCAGTTTCGATTCCCTGTTAGCCACACGTCTGCTAGCCAGGACTGCATCAACTACTGTTGTTACTCTGATGATGTTGTCTGAAATGCCGTGCAACAGGATATGTGTTATCTTGTGAAGTAATGGCACATAGGTGCTGTAGTATACGCTTATGAACAGGTAATTTGGTGCTCCCCACATATCGTAATGGGCACAGACATTCCAAGATGTATATTGCAAAATCAGTTTTACAGGTTAGGGTCTTTGTAATCATATGCTCCTTATCACCAAAGCCATCCCTATAACTAGTATGGTTGACCCCATGCGTACAGGCTTTGCAAGACTTGCATTTGTAAAAGCCTTCCCTATTGAGCAAACAAGAGGTTTTAGTCAGGACTTCTGGGCCAGTATCCACCAGCCTGTCCCTCATATTGGGGGTTTTACTGTACGTAATGGATTACCAGATCTTTAAGTAGTATGGGCCAATTCTTGTGGATCATTTTGCATATGTCCTTGTGCTCAGAACAATAACCTGTAATGAACCTGAATGTGTCAGTACTATCAGTGCCACTAGATTCTGTTGCTGCATTGTCTGATACAACTTCCGTTGATGTATCATACTTAGATAAAAGGGATTGACGGCTAAAGCCTAAAGATTTATGTATGGCTTTGTCAATTGTCTTCTGTGTATACCCTCTTTCAAGAAATCTTTCAGAGCTAACAGCTTGAGCCTCCTTTAACTCTTGCTCATTGCTTCCAAGCCTTCAAAGGCGTAACATCTCACCATACGGAATACTCATAATGAGATGAGAGGGATGTGTGCTTCCCGCATGTAATTTGGTGTTCCCTGCCGTGCTTTTACGGAAAAGCCTGGTCTCTAACCTGTTATTGTGTACATACACTTCTGTGTCAAGGAAGGGGACCTGTTGTTGACTCATGGTAACTGTAAAGTGGATATTAAGTTGATTGTATTAAGACGATGAACAAACTCTGTCGCCTCATCTTTACTCCCCCTCCAAATTATGAACAGGTCATCTATGAATCGGTGCCATGTAGTGCCATGCTGAAAGCGAGTCTGGATGACCAGTTCCTTCCAAGCCCCCATGTGGAGACACGCGAAGCTTGGGGAGAAACTGGCCCCCATTGCTACACCCTGAAGTTGCCTGTATAAAAGGTTGTTGAACATAAAAACGTTATGCTGTAAACAGAATGTGAGCATTTGAATTAGCATTTCATTGTGTTGTTTGTACTTAGCCTCCCTCCTCCCCAGATAATATTGCACTGCTGCTATACCATCTGTGTGGTGGATACTTGTGTACAGGGATGTAACATCCAGGGCTAACATCCAATCGCCCTCCTGCCATTGGATGTTTTCAAGTTTGATCAGGAAGTCCCCTGTGTCCTGGATGTACGAATCCAGAGATTTCACGTGACACTGTAAGAAATAATCAATATAGATAGATGTCCTTTCCAACAGACTGCCTCTGGCCGTGATGATAGGCCTACCAGGGGGGTTATTTCTGTCTTTATGGACCTTCGGGAGGAAATAAATTGCTGAAGTCACAGGGAAATCCGTTTTTAAATATTTGTATTCCGATTCTGCCAATAGTTTCATGGACTTCCATTTATATAGCAATAGATGGTATTTGCTCTGCATGTTTTTTATTTCATCTCCTTTCAATCTTTCATAGTGGTCACGTTGGTTTAACTGATTTAATGCCTCCTTCTAGTAATTGGTTTTAGTTTGAAGTACAACATTGCCCCCTTTATCACTGGGGCGTACAATGACGTTGTTATCCTTTTTGAACCTGGCCATCAATGTCTCATATTCAAATGTCAATGAATCAAATTTATGTTTGCTCTTGCAGATTTTACTGTGTAATTCTTTGAGATCACTGGTAAGATTCTCGTGAAACACATCTATGGCATCGTAAGGCATAACTGGGCAGAAGGTCGATGGTGGTTTGAAGGACGTGAGGGGGGTGACAGTGGTAACATCAGAGGTTTTGGCGGTATGCAAAGTGATACCTATGGATAAGATGTTGTCTGTATCCATAATTGAATCATTTCCTTCGTCGTTCCAAAGGGTACCAATTTCCTGAGACAATGAGGTGGCGCTGTTACCCGGTTCCACATCACAGTTCTTGTGTTGGTCATCTACCAGTTTCAATGCATAGAATCTTTTCAATTTGAGCTTACGTGTAGCTTTGTAGATGTCTGCTCGAGTTGCTGCATAGTTTAAGTTGGTGTTGGGATCAAATGAAAGTCCCAACCTGAGGATATTTTATTCTTTAGTCGTTAGTACCATAGGAGTCAAATTGATAATAGTCAGTTTGTAGTGTAGTTCCTATTTTCCCAATAGGCTCTGCGCATTGGAATAACATAAACAGCAGTGTAGACGTAGGACTGAGGTCATCTAGGTCTCTACTGACTATGTTAGACTTAATTTAGGTTTGCGCCAGCTAGCTCAGAGGTCACTGGAAACTTTCTTGGATGAATAGGAAGAGATCAGCTTCCCTGGCTCAGACAAGAAGGGATTCAGCTTCCGACAACCATATAACATGACAACTTTGCTCCCTCAGAAAAAGAGTAAATCTCTAGTCGTGTGAAAACAATAGACAGCTATTTCACTCAGTCAATTGTGCGTTCTTAGTTTCACCAGAGTGCAGAGAATCGAGAGACGGGCATTTTCAATAAAAGGTATTATTTATTGAGCAGTCTTCCTTCTCATGCAAGAGAAATTAATTGCCACAATTGCAACACTTAATATATAAAGTAAAGTACGTACAGTAAAAGGAGTATTATGAAATAATACTGTAAAAGCATTGATATGGTTTCTTAGCCTTAAGACACTTTAAAATGGATAAAATATATACATACATATATACATTCTCTAACGTGCTCAACTAGGGCTTCTAAAATACGCCTACCCCTGTGTACCTGACCTAAGCCTAATACGTGGGAAGGAGTAAGTAAGTAGCAGTTTAAGTTAAGTTGGTTTTTCCAAGAATCTGATTCAATAATTCTCTCTAAGGGTTTAGTCAGCACTGTACCTTGGGAATAGATTGTAGGAGGTCTGGTATCTCTCTTTCAGGACTCAATATCCCAGTCACCCGCAAGGGTAGGCTGGAAATGCCAGAGCTGGATTTTCTGGGCAGGAGAAAAGACAGCGTCTTTCTCAGCGCGTCAAAGAGGAGGGGCAGCGTCCGTGGGCTTTTCGCATCAGCTCGGCTCTCGGGCAAGTAGATAGCTGCTCTGCTCCAAAACCGCCACCATGTGTTTGCTTAAGGCAACGTTGGTATATTTATACCTGAAAGATGCCGAGTTTGACGTAAGGTTTGGACATAAGACGTCAATAAAGATGTCACTAAGAACTGGCATTTCTTACAGTGCTCGCAGGAGTTCTATTACAAATCAAAACAAAGCAAGTGGGGATTTCCCAGGTTGCTGGAGGTTTGGTGTGTTGAAAGAACTCGTTGTGCTTTCTAGGAATCTAAAGAAGTAGCTTCTGCCGTGCCTTGGACTGCAAGGGCGATTTACTGAAATATGGATCTGATTCTTATGCCATTATAGGGATATTATTGATTATAGCCGTACAAGGGCATAAAGTAGTAATATTGATTCTGGTTCCTAGATAAAAACATAATAAGTTGTGCATTATTTTTCATTTTTTGTACCACTGTCCCCTGCCCTTCTTCTTCTGTTGTCCTCCATTTCCTTGCCCTTGCCCTCTTCCTCCTCCTACAGATGTAGTTTTTGTGTTTTCTCTGTAATTCTTTCTTGTCCCTGGTCGCAGGAACTGAAGGCGATCCTGACACAAACAACTGATTTCATCGCCTGGGGATGGTTTCTTGTTGGTACATACTGAGCCAGCACCTCCTAATTCAGACTCCGATTCGCTCCCTGGTCCTGGGCTGAAGTCCGAGGCCGTGGAGTCTAGTGTGGTCGATTGCGCCTGATTGCGGTTTCTTCTACCGCGTGCGCTGGCTTGCACACCTCCATCTGCTTTGCGCATGCCGTCGTATTTCCTCGAGAAAGTGAATATCTGTCCGAACTCGTAGTCAGTCCAGTCTCATTGGAATTTGTCTGTTTTATGATCGATCATTTTCCCCTCTTCTTTTTTCAGTCTGGAATGCATTTCATTCATTAATTTGCTTTTTTCCTCCGTAGAGCCAATGGACTCCAGCTCCTCCTGTAAAGCTGCTATTTCATTCAGGCACTTGGCGCGATCAATCTCAGCGTACTTAATTAAAATTAGTACTAAGCGCCTAGAAGCCTCCAGATTACTGTCTGCCCATTCCCGCATCAGGTCCGGGTTCGGGTTTTCGTAGCTTGGTGAGGCCAAAATTCTAGCTTCCCACCATTTACTTTGCTCCTGCATTGATTTTTTCTCCAGGGTTTTTAATTTATCGTGTAGAGTGTCTTTATTAGTGTTAACAACAAGGACCCCCTTGAGGAAATGAGGAAATGTATCATGTAAAATGAAAAATAACCATCAACTAAATCATTGAACTTGATAACATGAGAGTAGTTCTTGCTGATGTCAAATTATATAAATATGTCTTCAGTGGAAAGGATGTTAATCTTGCATCTTGGTAAAGAGTTTTTATGCATTGTACCTCCCTGTTTGCACACACAAAATACAATATGGCTTGTTCTTGGAAACTTTTTGTATGCATAGGTGTCAGATATTTGTGTATAAAAAGCGGTATATCATAAATGTGAAAATAATGTCTTACCAATAGAATGTTGTAACAAACATGAAACTAGTTTGGTTATACTATTTCACGATAGGAGGCTAAAATAGTAAAACATTGTTATGATCTTTCTTACAGAAATGTGATGGTTAAAGTCCTGATGAAGGCATATTCTTTATGTCGAAACGCGTCGACCGGATGCCATCTAACCTCTTTTTAATTCTTTTGTGAATACACATGTATCATTATATTGTTATTTTATCAAGCCTGATCAATGCACTGACTTTTATTATTCCTTTTTTAACCAAATTAAAAATGTATATTTTCTAAACTGAACTAGTTTGTTTGTTTAATCTATTGTGTAAGTGCTTTAAGTATATGCCTGGGAGCGTTACTTTACATATAGAGTGTCTTTATTAGTAACACTGAGGATGTCTGGTCTTTCTCGTGTGGTGGTAATTGACGCTGGGAGCTCATCGGAAAACATAGTGCCTGCCCTTGCCTCCCTCTCACTCACGCTATCGGCCAACATTGTAATTATGCAATTAGAAATCACCGTGGATTACAACAGAAGTCTGTTACGTCTTCACAAACACACTGATGTCCACAATACCGTTATGCTCTCCCCCTTAGGACACTGGTGTGGCCGGTTTCTCGGATTCACAAAACTCGTCCCGGTTCTCCGCAAAAACTTGCAGTCGCGGCGCTCCCGGGGGTTCTACTCCTTCCGGTTAACTTGTCCAGGGCTAAAGGGGTCAAGCACTCGTCTTCCTCCCAGAAGCCAAAAACGCCCAGGAAAACCCAGGTAAGATTCCACTTGTTTAACGCTGACCAATTGAAAATCCGTTGTGGAGAGGGTCCCGTGTGTAGCCGCGCAGAATCAAGCGGCCAAATATGTACCTTAACCCCAGTTCCTTACACGCTGCAATATCGCTAGCAGACACAATCAGAAAACAAAGCACGGACCAGAATTCGGTTCTTCTCAGGTGTTTATTTGCTTGTCGCCATCATAACGTTTCGGCTCCCTTGAGCCTTGCTCACATGACAGTGAGTTACAGTGGGGGGTGAGTATTTAAAGTGCCAGTGCTGCACTCTAATTGGGCCACAATTAATCAACATGGTAAAACAACTGCCGGTACACTCAATGTAAAATACACGATATCTGTACATTTTAAAAGCAGTATAGCACTAAAAACAATACTGGTAAAATACCAAGCGTTTCATTAATAGTGTTTGAATAATGCCTGTGTTTACACACGATCAGTGGCCTCCGAGGCACTTCAGGCATTTCTTGGAAGTTTAGAGTGTCTTCCACCTCTTGGGACATGCTTGGTTCTTACTTTGAACTCTTGATATCCTGTTCACTAGAGTGCTGTTCTTTGGTGAACGCAGATATTGGTTAAAGACTCTGGCCATTTTTTGTGACAGAACTGACACATTTGTTATGCGTTTACTAACCTATGCCATTTGCGCAGTACTGGTAACAATCTACTGATTGCACAACCAATGACAAAAAAACTTCTCTACAAGGACCAACCCTTCAGTACTTGTAGATATAAATATGTAAGAAAAAAAAAATATATATATATATAGTTAGGACCTAGTTTCCATAAGAAATCCGCAACATTCTATTGGGAATAACTTTGGAGCCGGTTGTTGAATCTTCGCGAATTTCTCAAAGAAGATGGCCCGCCCTGCTCCGCTCCTTCCCTGAATGTCTCGGGAAGATTCGTCAAGCGGGGGCCGAGAAAAAAGAGGGGTCCCAAAACATGTTTTCCCCATGTTAATTTCAATAGGACGATTAGACGCGGCTACAGCCTGAACCGCTGAACGGAATTACACCAAATTTGGGAAAATGGTAGGGTCTGGTACGCAGATCACGCTTTTGGTTGAATGGTGTAAATCTCTCCAGTAGTTCCTGAGAAAATCAAAAGAAAAAAATATATATATCTGGGCGGAGCCTAACCACACATCTCATCGTGAGATGTGACTGGCTGTTATCACTTCATCCAAGAAGTGTTGGCAGCCATCTTGGGACCAATATACATGATAGCACCTCATTAAAAATCATTGCAGTCAATAAAAGGTTTTAGGACTTTAGTTACATTATAAATCATTTGTTGATGGTACCATACTCATTTTAGGAATTGTGGTGTGTTCTAAGGTGATTTTACCATGAGAAAAATCCTTCTGCTGGGATATCATGAATCATGTTTGAAAGAAAACTATTATCTCATGATTTTCCCACAGTGGTTTGGAAGGGGATCTATAAGCTAAACTGAAAGCATATTTTCTGTAAATTCACATTATCTTTCTCAGTCATGTGAGAATGAAGTCTGACATTCTCAGTAAAACATGTACATCCAACAAGGACAGAGACTGTCAGTTGATTCATTTGTGTTCTACTGCAGCTTCCCAGAGTGCTCTAAAGAACAACTAGAGCGCTAAGTGGTAACTCTTAAAATATTTAATTTAAATAGGAACAAAATGAGGGGGTATATTTTGCCATAGAAAGTATGATTAGTGCTGCAGAAAGAAAAATTAGGGCACATTTTGAGTGACTTCCCAAATCCCACTTTCATTAATAAAATTCTGACATGCAGTTTCCCAAGATGGCCACCAGAGACAAAGACGCCCAAATGTAGCCCAAATATCACCCAGATGTAGCCCAAGTATAGCCCAATGACAGAATGTCCCAGAGTGTTCTAGAGAACAACTAGAGCGCTAACAGTCTTACTTATGACAAAGGTATGGCACACCAGAAGTGGTAAGTCTGAAGACATTTAATTTAAAAAGGAACAACATGAGGGGGTTCATTTTGCCATAGAAAAGTATGATTAGTGCTTCAGAAAGAAAAATTAGGGCACATTTTGAGTGACTTCTCAAATCCTCTTCTACTTCATTAAAAAATTCTGACATGCAGACTGAAACATGCACTTTCAATACCAGCAGCAGACTTCCCTGGTGAGCAGTAGCTTTACTACAGTGATCTAGTAAGCAACTAGCATGCTAACATTCTGAATTTATGGCTAATGTGTGTCACATCTGAATGCATTCTTGATGGAATCAAAGTAGAAAACTGAAAGTATTTCCTACTGAGGAGACTGTAGTAAATGAGGAAATTAGGAAACTTCATAACAAATAAGTTTCCCAAGATGGCCACCGGAGACAAAAGAGCCCAAATGTAGCACGAATATCCCCCAGATGTAGCCCAAGTGTATCCCAATGACAGAATGTCCCAGAGTGTTGTAAAGAACAACTAGAGCGCTAACAGTCTTACTTATGACAAAAGTATGGCACACCTGAAGTCATCTTGATTGGAATAAAGTGGTAACACTTAAAACATTTATTTAGCAAAAGAACAAAATGAGGGGGTTCATTTTGCCATAGAAATTATGATTAGTGCTGAAGGAAGAAAAAATAGGGCACATTTTGACTTCTCAAATCCTCTTCTATTTCATAAAAAAATTCTGACATGCAGACTGAAACATGCACTTTGAATACCAGCAGCAGACCTCCCTGGTGAGCAGTAGCTTTACTACAGTGATCTAATGAGCAACTAGAGTGCTAACATTCAGAATTTATGGCAAATTTGTGACACATCTGAATGCCTTCTTGTTGGAACCAAAGTAAACAAGCATTGAAAATGCAATAGATCTCACCCTCGTTTAAGTTAAAGCCATTCTGTTTGTAATGAAGTGGCTGTTCAGCTTTGCTTTTATTAGTGTTTTTCAAACTTTCATGTAAATATCATGCATATGTATGCATATATGTATATGTATGCATACATTTATATTTGTATTTACATAGATATGCAGATTATATATGTTTATATATGTATGTATATATATACACATACATATATATAAATGCATATGCATATATATGCATATATATGTGTATATGTGTGCGTGTAGAGAGAGGTAGAGAGGTTGAGGTGTAGAGGTAGAGGTGTAGAGGCAGAGAGGTAGAGGTAGAGAGGTAGAGACTAATAGATAGAGAAGTAGAGAGAGGTAGAGAGTAGAGAGTGAGTAATAGAGAGTAGAGAGTGAGTGGTAGAGAGTAGTAGAGAGCAGTAGAGAGAGTAGCAGAGAGTGAGTAGTAGAGAGTAGTAGAGCGATTAGTAGAGTGAGTAGTAGAGAGTGAGTAGTAGAGAGTGAGTAGTAGAGAGTAGTAGAGAGTAAGTAGTAGAGTGAGTAGTAGAGAGCAGTAGAGAGTGAGTAGTAGAGAGTAGTAAAGAGTGAGAAGTAGAGAGTGAGTAGTAGAGAGTGAGTAGTAGAGAGTAGTAGAGAGTAAGTAGCAGAGAGTGAGTAGCAGAAGAGAATAGTAGAGAATAATATAGAGTGAGTAGTAGAGTGAGTAGTAGAGAGTAGTAGAGAGTGAGTAGTAGAGAGTGAGTAGTAGAGAGTGAGCAGTAGAGAGTGAGTAGTAGAGTGAGTAGAAGAGAGTGAGTAGTAGAGAGTAGTAGAGGGAGAGTAGTAGAGAATGAGTAGTAGAGAGTAGTAGAGAGTGAGAAGTAGAGAGTGAGTAGTAGAGAGTGAGTAGTAAAAGAGTGAGTAGTAGAGAGAGAGTAGTAGAGAGTGTGTAGTAGAGAGTAGACAGTAGTAGAGAGTGAGTAGTAGAGAGAGTAGTAGAGAGTAGTAGAGTAGTAGAGAATGAGTAGTAGAGAGTGAGTATTAGAGAGTAGCGAGTAGTAGAGAGTGAGTAGTAGAGAGTAGTGGAGAATATTCCAAAGTTTGGCGCAGCACCACTTGCACAACAAGTCCAATCAAATCATATCACTTAGAGTCCTTATTGAAGCACTGAATCTTGGTGTATATTCAAATGCTTTTATTTTCCTTAAGTTTATGTACCAAAGCCAGCCGAAACGTTTCGTTCTGTACAACAGAACTTCTTCAGGGCGTTCTTATTTCCTTCAAGTTATGTAGGTATCCTGTTGTCATATAACTAGATATTTCTTCTAAATGTTAGACGAGTCGTAAGTACATTCTTATTCAAAGTGACTAGGTATCAATTTTACCCACACAATTCGGGCAGACTTGAGTAATTTATAGCATCCTCAAAGTCAGTCTTTCAAAAATTCCAAAGTATAGGACATGATAATCCAAATATTACTACGAAAAAATAGAAGGAGGGCCTGAGGGGATATTTTAGGACCTTGCATTGCTACACCCCCCAACGTATACAGTTAAATCAACAAAATGTAGCAGTGGGTCACACAAAAAACATTAACTGACTAAGTGTCTGAAAGCATAGGCTAGACAACAGAAATGAGTGATAAACCTATACCGTGACTAAGTGATATATACACTCAACACATGGGTACTTCTTCTATGTGAAAAATTACCCATCAGTTGTCGATCGATACCGCCCTATTCATCATCTGGGATCCTTCACATCAAGAAGGTAAAGATTGTTTATACCCACTGGGGATAAGAAAGATGTAAACAACCTATCTAACCAGTAAGGCCCAGTGTGAACTATGGTGTACCTAGGTGGAAAGAGACAACTCTAGAGCAGTGCACAAAAAATGTAAAGTGGGTGAAAAAGTGCTAAAGTGACTAAAATTGGATAGTGAAGAGGGTAAAAACCCTTTAATGAAACACCTCTTTACTCCCAAATCAATAAAAAAGAGAGCGACAAAAAGTAGTCTTAACAAATAACTACTACTTAATTTATCTGGTCGACATGTTTCTGCAGACTACGTGGATCACAAAAGGTATCCTGCTGCTTCATCAGGACCATTATCGCTACTGCTCAAAGTGCTATTGAAGAAATAAAACAGATCTTTTATCACCTGGGTATTGTGTATGTCATCATTCTCCTGGCTAAATGGCCTGAGCTGTCTCCCAGAGACAGCTCAGAAGGATGTCAGGAGTACTGACCGGAAGAGCGGTGCTCCATTTACCTGCGCTGTGGCCAGGTGAGGTGGAATTTTCTCTCCTGCCATTTAGCCTGCCATTTAGCCAGGAGACTTTCACCGTCTCCTCTTTAGATATCTTGCATGTTGTAACGCAAGTTATTGTGGTATGTGGAACCCATACCATAGTCTCTCAGGAAAACAGAAACAGATAAGTAGGGACCCCCTGAGAAGGCCTAGGGGGTCAGCGGCACTCTACCCTGCCCCCTTTTCATTTTCTCAACTATTACATTTCACTCTCTTCTGAAACTACACAAAATGGCGGCGATAGGGTGCATCAGAGACAGACAGTGAGAGAAAGGAGGCAGGAGATGAAGAAGAGATGGCAAATACACATTGGAGAAAAAATAGTGGGAGAAGGGAAGTAACTATGAGTAAACTTACTATGTAACACAAAAATGTTGCACTCTATACTATAAGTCTCACTTTATACCACAATCACTTCGCTACTACCTCATAAATTACAAATAAAAATGAATGTCTCAAACAATTTTTAATTTCTAAATATAAATGTATACTTCTGAATTTTCATAATTTAAAAGAACTAGTAACATGTCATCATCAGGAATTTCCTCATCAATCACATCATCAGGAAACTCCTCATCAAAATTCTGCAAAGATGATTCCTGGAACTCAATGGTCTCCAAACATTTGAGAAATTCGCCGTTCAGAGACTGATCAAAAAAATCCCTCATGTCATCTCCTCCAACAGAAACGTCTTCATTACTGGTGCTGTCAATAACCGGGACATTCAAAATCTCAATAAAAGTAGTGAAAAATTCAAAGGAAATTTCAACGGTCTCTTCATTGTGATCCATTTTATTTTGACATTTCTTTCTGTAAATTGCAGAAAAAAATAATCACTTTAATTTATCGTTTGTAGTAATACATAATATAAAACTAGCTTTATCAAGTATTTAGTTATTTAAAATTAATATGCACACATTTTTTATTACTTTATATAACTATATCAGTAGAGTTAGGGCACTGTAGGGGTCAAGTTGAGACAGGTATTTCTCAGTTTTTAACAGTGAAGTTATCTTTGGGCAGTGTATAGTATCAGGCAGGAACTAGAATTATAAAGCACTGCATGTGATGAAGCCTAACTCAATCCATAACTATTACTGAGGGACAGTAAATAACTAACATAATTTTTTTTCCAATTAACTTAAAGTGTACAACATAGTTCCCCTTACAAATTAACAACTCACTTTTTAGAAAGCAGTAGAAGAGTTAGTACTGTGTAAATCTCACACCAGAAATTGAACACCAAAAATTCCTCACAAATGTACCTCAGACAGTACTATCGCAAAATGGCCGTGTTTCGCTCTCATTTTTCATATATATTCATGTACATAACCAATCCAACTTCATCACACACAAATTCAAAACCAAAGTAACATTTTAATTGGTTCTAAATTTCAACACTTTCAAATGTGTTTTCCCCATGCAATTTTCCATAGGACATTTAGACACGGCTACAGCCCGAATGGCTGAACGGAATTACACCAAACTTGGCAAAATGGTAGGGACTGGTACATAGTAGGGCCTTTTCTATATTTGGTGAAAATTGCTCCAGTGGTTTTTATGAAAATTAACTTCCAACATTTTTATGGATCTATATGCGCTCAGGGTACGCGTACCGGTAAGCGCACCCGGCGCGCCAAGGAAGATCGCAAGCGGAAAGCTGATTGGCTCTTGGGTGTCTGTCAACATCCCAAACATTCCGGAGAGTCCGCCATCTTGTGTCTCGGTAGAATCGAGACACAAGAGGTGAAAAAACAAAAGGGGAATACTATAAAAGGGGGCAGGGTAGAGACCCCCTGACCCCCTAGGTTTTCTCAGGGGGGCCTAGGAGGACCCTGAAGGGCAAAAACACTATCATTTATTTTTTTAATTTTGCGGAGTAAGCTCAGGGTGCGCTTACACGGGTGTTTACAGGTACGCATACCCTGAGCGCACCACGGGGAAAAACAGTGAAAAAAATTAGATTAAAATAATAATTTAGAGTGCTTAGAGGTAGGGTAGCTCTGAAAAGAGCTGTTGTGTTATGTGGGTGATTTAAGTACCTACAAGTAGGTACCGATGCAGAGTCTAAAATTCAAGAGGAAGATTCTGTTCCCCTCATCTGAGAAATGTACACCATCTCTCCTATAGATGCCTTGCATGTTGTAAGGCAAGTTATTGTGGTATATGGAACCCATACCGTAGTCTCTCAGGAAAGCAGAAACATATTTATTCACATGATTCCATGCTTTCTCAATCTCCGGACAAAATTGGTTAGACCAATTCCATTTCTGTCTTTGTCATATATTGGAATACACAAAGGCACTTTGAGGAAAAAGTGACATCAATTGCCCAAAGGTTTCCTTTAAAAGCATTTCCAGACCTACCCCAGTCAATGTGCCTAGGTCATTTCTACCACAGTGCACAATTATGAGGTCAGGGTGTTGGAGATGCAAAAGGGATTTTACCAATGGTATCAATTGGTGACATCTCAATCCTCTCTGGCCAATACACATAATATCCACATTTGGTAAATCAAGGTTGGGAATACCTCTGTTTGTTGCATACCCTTCACTCCAGTAAATATAGCTGTGTCCCACAATCCAGACTTTAGGCATCTTGAAGCGAGGTTTTGTTGTACGCAGATGGGCTCCAGAAATGAAATGGCAGTTTCAATAGTAGGAGTTTAGAAAAAAATGTGGATGAGATTCAGTGTACTTGAAGAAAAAGAAATGACTGGTGGATTTTAAAAATACTACACAGCATATTAGGGTGCATGCTTTTGTGTTTTGAAAGAAGTAATTCTAATGGTTGAGAAAAGGTCATTGAAAGGAACATTGCACACGATTAGCTAGTATATTGAGAGCTCAAACACCCTTACTGAGTTTTTTTTCAACATGGTATGATGAAATTTTCACCTGTGTGCTCAGTTAGGTGGGAGTTACCATGGTAACAGGCTGAATGAGCACTGGGGGGATGGGTGAATATTATGTGAGATTGAAAGTTTTGAAATGTAGAACCAATTAAAATGTTCGTTTGGTTTTGAAATAGTTTTGGAAGAATTTTTATTGGTTAAGTCCAGGGATATGTGTGAAGAACTACAGGGAATCAGGGCCATTTGTGGTTGCAGTGTCTGAGGTGCATTTCAGAGATTCTGCTTAAGAAAATCTGGTGTGTGTGACTGACACTGTTCTAAATCTTCAAAAGCATTTTTAAAGGTGAGTAATGATTCATTTAATATAGATAGAGTGCTGTATGCACCATGGGGAAGATTAAGAAGCATATTGGGCTTCTTTATTCTTGCATTGGGTGTCATGTTTTTTTGTAATGCTGGTAAAAAATTTAATGGTGCATATTGGAAATGTATTTTGGAAATGAGTCAAGTTTGTGCACTGTAATGTAGTGGTCATTTAAATGGGCTGTGCTCGTTGTCTAAAACGATTTACTATGCTAAATGCTTTTTGGTAAAATGTATGGCTTTAACATTTTTGACAAGGATCACACTGAGTGTCTGTGTGAAATAAGGAATTATATTTTCTCATTTTTCTATAATGTCACCTGTGTCTGCTAACAGTTTGCATCTCTTAGCTTATAGGGTACTGTTTCTTTTTGCATTGTGTCTCATGTAGTATGTAATGCTGGCCAAAAATAAATGGTGCATATTGGAGATGTATTTTGGAAAGGAGTCAAGTTTCTGCACTGTAATATAGTGGTCATTTAAATGGGGTGTGCTCTGTGTCTAAAACGATTTACTATAGTAAATGTTTTTTGGTAAAATGTATTGCTTTAACATTTTTGACAAGGATCACACTGAGTGTCTGTGTATATTAAGGAATTATATTTTCACCTTTTTCTATAATGTCCCCTGTGTCTCCCTACAGTTTGCATCTCTTAGCTTATAGGATACTGTTTCTTTTTGCATTGTGTCTCATGTTAGTATGTAATGCTGGCAAAAAATGAATGGTGCATATTGGAATTGTATTTTGGAAATGAGTCAGGTTTCTGCATTGTAATGTATTGGTCATTTAAATGGGCTGTGCTCCGTGTCTAAAACGATTTACTATGCTAAATGTTTTTCGGTAAAATGTATGGCTTTAACTTTTTTGACAAGGATCACACTGAGTGTCTGTGTCAATTAAGGAATTATATTTCCACCTTTTTCTATAATGTCACCTGTGTCTCCTCACAGTTTGCATCTCTTAGCTTATAGGGTACTGTTTCTTTTTGCATTGTGTCTCATGTTTCTATGTAATGCTGGCAAAAAAATTAATGGTGCATATTGGAAATGTATTTTGGAAATGAGTCAGGTTTCTGCATTGTAATGTAGTGGTCATTGATATGGGATGCGCTCTGTGTCTTAAACGAATTACTATGCTAAATGTTTTTGGAACAATGTATGACTTTAACATTTTTTAAAAGGATCACACTGAGTGTCTGTGTGAAATAAGGAATTATAGTTGCACCTTTTTCTATAATGTCACCTGTGTCTCCTCACAGTTTGCATCCCTTTGCTTATAGGGTACTCTTTTTTTATATTGTTTCTCATGCTTTGATTCAATGCTGGATTAGAGATAGATGACACAGGCAGAGAGTGAGATGGCACATGGAAATAGAGAGATAACGCAGGCAGAGAGTGAGATGGCACACGGAAAGAGAAAGATAGCGCAGGCAGAGAGTGAGATGACACAGGCAGAGAGTGAGATGTCACACGCAAAGAGAGAAATGACACACAGAAAGAGAGAGATGGTGCAGGGACTGAGTGAGATGACACACACAAGGAGAGAGATGACACACACAAAGCGAGAGATGACACACACAAAGAGAGAGATGACACACACAAAGAGAGAGATGACACAGGCAGAGATTGAGATGACACACGCAACCAGAGAGATGACACACACAAAGAGAGAGATGGGGCAGAAACAGAGCGAGATGACACACGCAAAGATAGAGATGGCGCAGGGAGAGAGTGAGATGGCACACGGAAAGCGAGAGATAGTGCAGGCAGAGAGTGAGATGACACACGCAAGGAGAGAGATGGCGCAGGCAGAGAGTGAGATGACAACGCAAAGAGAGATGGCACAGGCAGAGAGAGAGATGACACACGCAAAGAGGGAGATGACACACACAAAGAGAGAGATGGTGCAGGAAGAGAGTGAGATGACACACGCAAAGAGTGAGATGTGCAGGCAGAGAGTGAGATTAATAATGAAATGCCATAAACTGAGAAACAACACTCACTGCATGATTTCCTACTCTGGTGAGACACAGTTGCTGTGCTATAAACTTAGTTATGTTGTAAACTAGTGTTTATATCGTTTATGTACTGTCATTGCTATGTAGTATGTTACTAGTGGTCTATAATATGTTATTTTTTCTTTACCACAGATTGTAATCATCTATAGAAAGATAAAAGAATATGCCGACGAAGGAAAGAAGAAGAAAAAGTTATAAACATGCTTTATTGTCCAAGAAAACACAATTAGAAGATTCATCCAAAACACAATCTTCAGTGAAAAAAAAGAATGCTCCTGGTAAGCAAACAAAGGACTTTTTAAGGAAATTAACGCAATGTAAAAAACATCTGGATATTGTTTCAAAGAAAAAAAATAATCTGTAAATACAAAGAAAAAGCAGAGCCCCCAAATAAATGTTAGCCCTGTACAAGGAGATGATATTGTCTATAGTAATAGCCAGAGAAATCAATTTATTGACATTCGTAGATGAATGTTTTATAACAGAATTATTTTAAATTTATTATAAAAATTAAGAATTATAAAAAGAAACCTGCTTTTTACAAGAAAAAGAAAAGTATAGTGAAGATTGTGGATCAGGCTTTTGAAGTGATTTTTTTAATATATTTTAGTAATCAATAGAATTCGTACACTGTATAAGGTAATCAATGTTTTGAAATCAAAATGTAAGTGGAAAAGAGTAATTAATCGGACTAATTTTTGTGATGTTTTTTCTGGAGAATGGAAGCATAGTTCAAGGTGTGAGCCATTTTTTATTGAAGAGAGTTACTTTCAGGATAATGATTTGGTGCATGCAGTTGACAGCAGTGCTCGAGCATATGAGGTGAAGGACGGTAGTCCAGTTGAAAAAGAAAAAATTGTGCCTAGAAATGCAGAAGAGGTGTTAGCTGATGAAGTTTTAGGGAGATGTCCTAAGGCTCCAGTGTATACTTGGAATTGTAGTAGTATTTGTAGTGTGCGACAGGATTCATTTGATTTGTTTTGCAATTTCTTACGTACATATACTGAGAAAAGTCTTAAACAAAAAATGAAGATGTTGCAAGAGTTAGATCCTTGCAGAGTGAGAGAAAAAACAGATTTGCATGGGCATTCACTGACTTGTCTTTCAAGAAAAGCATGTCAGAGTGCTTTTCACCATTTTAGGATGTTAGCAGTGCATCATAATAAAGTGAGGAAATTAGTGAGAAGGTTGTATTATGCAAAAAGTCCAGCACTTAAGCTAAAACAGTTAAACAGTGCTCTTTTACATGGATCTAAATTAGATGTGAAGAACATTTGTGAAGAAATTGAGTTTTGTTATTTTGGTGAAAAAGAGGACAGTGCAGAAACTGATACAGTAATAGAAGGTAATGTGGAAGAGAATGTACAGATTTCAAGTACAGAAAAATGTGACCATGAAATTACAAAGTTTAAGGTCAATTCAAGTGAAAGGCCTAACTATTATTGTGTGCGTTGTCGACGAACTCATTATAAGAATCAGACTAGGTTAGTTGATTTATATGTAAAAAGTGAAAAGGGAAAATAATAATGAGTGGAAGGAGTTTGCAACTTATTTGTTGGTAGAAAAGTGTTTTGATTTGGGTTCTGATCAAAGTATTTGTAAATATTGTTATAATAAATTAAATGAAAACAGAATGCCTGCTAGAGCTGTTCATAATAATCTTGAGTTGGTAGACATTCCTTCTGAATTGATGGATTTAAATACCTATGAGTCTATTCTGATTCAATGTGTGCATCCTTTTCAGGCTAATGTTCGCATGGAGCCTAAGACAGGGAAACTGCCTCCTTCAGATTTAGAGAGAGGATTAAAGGGAAGAGTTGTTTATTTGCCTCTAGATTTTAAGAAAAATATTGATACAATTGGTATAGAAAAAGTGGAAGAGGAACCTCTGGTTATTCTAGTTAATGGTGTTCCAACAAAGAGTAAGAAAATCTGGCAAGAATTAGTGGATGTTAGGAAAGTCAAAAAGGCAACGTTGTATTTGGTAAAAAACAATCACTACTACAAAAATGTATATGTTGGAGAAGAGGAAACAACTGTAGAAGAGGACAGTGATTTCTCAGCTGGGCAAATTGAAAAAGTTGATGTCTCTAGAAGTGAAGAAATGTATGAACATTATAGTGTTCATCCTTTGCATTCCAAAGAAGTAATGGGGAATTCTATTGACTTGTTTCAAATGAAAGAAGCAAAAGGAAGTCCCTTTACTGTATGGGAAGAAAGTAAGCATGGGCGAATTTTGCGAATCTGGCGTTCGCTATTTTGCGTATTCGTGAATTTGTAATACGCAAAACCCGCAAACTCTCCCGAATTCGCAGATTTTTTGTTTTTTTTGTGTTTGCAAGGGTTTCTGCCAGTTTACGAGGGTTTTGTACCAGTTCGCAATTGCGAAATTACTTGTCGGCTCGCAACGGTCGCCACTATGTTGTTTCTACGTCTGGTTCATCATCACAGGTTCACAGCACACTCTGTATCAACACTGCCACCCTCTGGTTCACCCATGCCACCCTCTGGTACATCACTGCCACCCTCTGGTTCATCACTGTAGATTAAGGGGGGGAAAAGCAAGCACACCTGCCCTGCTTCAACTGACATGAATTAATTTGAGGTTGATTTATTAATGTGTCACTGAATTTAAACTTCCAGTCTGGCACCTGCTTCCTTATCTGTAATTTGATTTCTGTTGCAGTGCAATTTTTTTTCCCAGGACCTTTGTGGCCTACTTGTAGCTATTCTATAAGCCTGCTGTGAGGGTCAGAGCAGGGTCATAGAATAGTTTAATGTAGGCAACTGAACTCTGGAGAGGCCCCTCAGGAAGCACTACAGGGAATGGTTACTAATGATGAGTTTGAACTTTTGCACCTGCTGAGTGCTTTCAGTTTTGCAAAACTCGTTTTTCTGCAGAACAGCAACTGTAATGCCCCAAACAAACGTAGGCAACTGAACTCTGGAGGGGCCCCTCAGGAAGCACTACAGGGAATGGTTACTAATGAAGAGTTTGAACTTTTGCACCTGCTGAGTGCTTTCAGTTTTACAAAACTCGTTTTTCTGCAGAACAGCAACTGTAATGCCCCAAACAAACTTACTTGTGAAAGTTGATTTCTAATTCAAAAGTGATCCAAAGAAAGTCAAAAAGGCCTCAAATCCAAAGAGAGCAGGCAAATGTCAACCTGAGGAGTTATTCTGATAAAAATCATTATTTTCAGAAGGTTTATGGTGCTTGCTGGTGGATTTCTTGTGCAGAATTGCAAATTTTGTAATTTCGCGAGTGTGAGATTGTTGCTGGCCGCCCCATCTACGTGGTCGCAATTGCGAACTCCCGCGATACGTGATCACGGCGTACTTGCTGTGCAAGGTGGCTAGCCGCGATGACGTAATCGCGGTCGCCAAACTCCCGCGGGATCCCGCAGTAAGATCCAAAATGGCGCAGCACTCGCAAAATATCAAGAAAAACAACTCGGCAAACGCTGAATGGCGGTAAGTGGACGCCGCCCGCCGCAATATTGTATCAACAAGCAAAAAAATCGGCTGCGTGCGAATTTGCGGATTTTTGGCAAATTCGCGAGAGTTCGCGGATTGCGAATTTACAGAAAATCTGCGAAATCCGCGAGCGGAACGGATTTTACGCCCATTCTTAAAAGAAAGTTTGGAAGCTCGTTGTTTTCCTCAGTTATTTCCAACAGTTCAAGGTGGACGAAATGACGACCAACCTGTTCAAATTCCTGCATCTGAATACCGGACTTTAAGATTATATGCAGAAGATCCAAGGTTTAGTCAATGCATTCCATATTTGTTTCATCTACTGTTTGAGAGTGACTTGTCTGGACTTTCTTATGCAGTGAACCATATACTGAAAAGTGGAGTACATCTGCAAAATGTTTCGGCAAGGGACTTTATGGATAAAGTCAAACTGCAAGACAGTATTTGAAAATGAAATGAAAGAAATGAAATGAAAGCAGGATTTGTATAGCGCATGGCTGCCCGGGAGCGTCCCAGCGCTGAGATTGCATAGACAACTGAGGGGGGGAGCAGAGGGGTGGAAGGGTAAGGGTTATTGTGGGAAAAGGTGAGTCTTAAGTAGCTTCCGGAATTTCATGTGGTTAGGTTCAGCACGTAGCTGGGTTGGCAGGGCGTTCCATAGAGTTGCAGCTGTCACCGAGAAGCGACGCCCTCCGGTGCGGGATTTCTTGATTCTGTGGACAGTGGCCAGGTTACCTTGGGAGGAACGTAGGGACCTGTTGGGTTTGTATGGGTAGAGCATGGCCTTAAGCATCGGGGGCCCTTGGTTTTGCAAGGCTCTGTGGGTGGTACATAGGGCCTTGAATTTGACCCTTTCTCGGATCGGCAGCCAATGAAGTGCCCTTAGGGCTGGTTTGGCTGATGCTCTACGGGGGGTTCCTGTCAGAATCCTTGCAGCGGCATTTTGTGTTCTCTGAAGAACATTAATGGTGAATTCTGGGGCCGCCAAGAAGAGGGTGTTGCTGTAGTCTAATCTGGATAAGATTAGACCCTGAATAAGCATTTTCTGTGACTGTGCGGGGAGTAGTGGGAGAATCTTCCTGGCTAAACGAAGTAAGCCCACACAGGTACCGGCTGTTTTTTTTGCCTGTGTTTTCAGAGATAGATCTTGTTCCAGCCAGAAACCTAAACTTTTGAGTTCCGTCTTGGGTCGTGGAAGGGGACCTAAGCATGATGGCCACATAGCGGTGGGAAGAGGTGACATTTGATGTCCCAACAGCATGAGCTCGGTTTTAGAGCCATTAAGTTTCAGCCTTGAGTTGGACATCCAGTCATGAATTCCTTCTAGACAATCATGGAGGTTTTTAAGATTGTCACCTTCTAGGGAGAATGATACAACCATTTGGGTGTCATCAGCGTATGTGACGGCTTTTATCCCAAAGGGAGTGACCACATCTTCCAGGGGGGCCATATATGTGTTAAATAGTGTAGGGCTCAGTGAAGAGCCCTGGGGAACCCCACACTGGAGGGGGAAAAGGTCCGATCGCATATTCCCTTCACAGACCTGGAAGGTTCTGTCCTTCAGGAAGGATGAGAGCCAACAAAGCGCCGTGTCCCTCACTCCTAGGTTAAGAAGTCGCTGGATCAAGATCTTATGGTCCACCGTGTCGAATGCAGCGCTTAGATCCAGGAGGATCAGTAAAACCGATCCTCCTGAATCCAAGATGCATCTGGCTTCCTCGACTACTTTCAAAAGAGCGGTCTCGTCCCCTGTCCTGGACGAAAACCTGTTTGCGTGGGACGAAGGAGATTGTTGGTTTCAAGGAAAGCCGACAATTGCTAGTTGACCACCTTCTCTGCGATCTTACTATGGCTGAGATACCCGCCACCCCCTCTCAACACAATCCCCAAAAGGAGGGAAACCGGAAACAGTTCTTAAAGTTTTTGGATGTGGGATGGAGTGACCATCCCGGCCGTATTTATTAAAACAAAAAATTAAAACATTAAACGTTTTCATGTTATGTACAATTTCATTATCACATTACGATGTTTGGCTAACCTTAACATAATCTCTAATACAGAGGTTCTCCTAGCCGAACTAGCATCCTACAAAAAACATTCTCTAAGAACACTGAAATTGTACATCCTAACGTTTAAGGGCCAACGGCAAGGTCATAACCGGTGTCAAGATCCCTAACCAGACTTACCCCTCCCACTTGGGAGGGGCGACAGCACAGAGGCTTACCTCAAGTGCAACTACTAACAATTTCCCTTGACTTGACGGGGGCACTTAAGACTCGACGCCATTTAAAGGTCGTTCGAACACTTATGTGTGGTATCTAGAAGGTATCGTTGACCTCTCCCCACCCCACACAACTTACCGCATCTGCCGTCGCAGATGACACTGGCCCCGGGAAATTCCCCAGGAGGGGGCTGTAACCCCTCCTACAAAGGAAGGGGCCTTGACCGCCTTTCCTTTACTTCCGGCGACCCGCCCTTAGACGGGACCGCCTCCCCATTGAGGGGCCAATGGCCACCTCTCCCGAGCGCTCCCATCCGTGTTGGGTGACGCCCACTCATAGGGATCTACCAATTAGTGCTCACCGATCATGACCTTACCGCCTACCAAAAATAAATACGACAATTCTTACTCAAACCTATGAAAACATTGGTCGCTACGACCGAAAGAACATGCTAAAAATGCAACACTACATCAAATCATTTTAATCGTAACAACCTAGACGATATTCACCATACTTTATTATGATTAACAACAAACTGATACTGTCACAGCCTGTAGACGAAATGGAAAAAACAAACTTATAAATTCACTTTATTGCACAACAACTTGCTGTCCTCAGGGGCTGGTGGGTGGGTCAAAATTGGCTCTTCGTTCCGTCCCGAGCTCACGTGTAGCGAGGAGGTGCAGCTTCGGAGCACAAGAACAAGAGGACGTCTTCTGGTCTTGCGTCTCTTTTTATCCGTCTTCAGGGCGGGCGAAAACCCGCCCCTGCCCGCCCCGAGGGCGTGGCTGGCTGCGTCGGTGTCTAGGCCAGCCCACTCTAGGGCGGGAAAAAGCGCGCCCCGGCTACGCCGCTTCGGGCATACCAGCCGAGACGCGCCTCCCGCCCAAAAATGGCTTCCCGGGGGGATCGAGGCACTCCGCCATACGTTCGGGGGGACCGAGTGGTCGCCCCTTTCCATATGGCTGAGATACCCGCCACCCCCTCTCAACACAATCCCCAAAAGGAGGGAAACCGGAAACAGTTCTTAAAGTTTTTGGATGTGGGATGGAGTGACCATCCCGGCCGTATTTATTAAAACAAAAAATTAAAACATTAAACGTTTTCATGTTATGTACAATTTCATTATCACATTACGATGTTTGGCTAACCTTAACATAATCTCTAATACAGAGGTTCTCCTAGCCGAACTAGCATCCTACAAAAAACATTCTCTAAGAACACTGAAATTGTACATCCTAACGTTTAAGGGCCAACGGCAAGGTCATAACCGGTGTCAAGATCCCTAACCAGACTTACCCCTCCCACTTGGGAGGGGCGACAGCACAGAGGCTTACCTCAAGTGCAACTACTAACAATTTCCCTTGACTTGACGGGGGCACTTAAGACTCGACGCCATTTAAAGGTCGTTCGAACACTTGTGTGTGGTATCTAGAAGGTATCGTTGACCTCTCCCCACCCCACACAACTTACCGCATCTGCCGTCGCAGATGACACTGGCCCCGGGAAATTCCCCAGGAGGGGGCTGTAACCCCTCCTACAAAGGAAGGGGCCTTGACCGCCTTTCCTTTACTTCCGGCGACCCGCCCTTAGACGGGACCGCCTCCCCATTGAGGGGCCAATGGCCACCTCTCCCGAGCGCTCCCATCCGTGTTGGGTGACGCCCACTCATAGGGATCTACCAATTAGTGCTCACCGATCATGACCTTACCGCCACAGGTCCGGATAGTTGACCGGCTATCCGGACCCCCCACAAAAAGCTCCTACCTAGAGGTCATGATTTAACGATTTTAACCAAGCTAAGAAGTCTCCTATGAGTAACTCATTCCCAACCCTCGACAAATGCACACCATCCCCCAAATACATACTGTCGTCATTAATACAGCTATGCGAGATCGAATGCAATGTCTTGGAACGGAATAACCTACTCACTTTGTTATTCAATTTTTTAACGGAATGATTCAACGCAGGGATCGAGATAGCCCCCCGCCACACTTTTCGTGGGATCATATGAGACCACGCAATTGTACACCCCGGAACTCTCCTTGCTAACCAACTTACCGTGGAAAGCATAGCCTCCAGGAGAAGTCGTCTACCGGTGGTGGCCAAATCATTGCCCCCTAGATGCACTATGACTATGGACGGCGGTGACCTCATCCGCTCTAACAAACCCTCAAAGAATGCTTGAAACTGGTCAATACAGAGACCGCCTCTTCCGTAGAAGGACACTCTGTACCCGTATTCCCCAGGTACGTGAATCATGTCACCTGCTTTGAATACGTCTGCGGCCCGTCTCACGTATGAGTGGCCTACGACCCACACCTCCTTTTTCTCAGCCGGTGATGTGCGACCGCTGGCCTGGTGTTGGGTCGACTGCACAGTCCGCCCTGCCGCGTAGGCTTGCGCAACTGAAAACAAACAAAAGACAGGAAGCGTGAGTACATGATTACAGCTTCACAACATGTGCAATCGCACATACCCCTGGCTGTAGCTTCAGTGGCAGCCCCTATTCGAAAGGAATGGGTCCCAAATTCGCCCGGGTCCAAGCCCGCTGCGGCAACGGCCATTGCAAGCACCCGCTGAAACTGAAACCTCGTCAGCGGGGTGGCGTCTGCATGCCTCAACAATGTCCCCCCCCATGATGCCACCCTTCGTGCTAGGTAATCTTCTAAGCACTGTACCGGACACATGGATGACCCGGGGATCCTGCGAATGATCGTGCAGTCCCCCTTCCCATCTTGGTCGGTCTTGGACCTGGGAAAGGAGACAACCATCGCATCGCCCCTGATCTGAACATGTTCCCTGCACAAGCCCCCCGCCACATCCTGTTTGTTCCTTGCAACCAGCTCACTAACTCTCATAGCCCCGTGAAATGCTAGCGTAAATGCAGTCCGGAACAAACAGGTCTCGAAAGGGGACGAGCATGTGTTAGGGAGTGTGGCCAGTAACTGAGACAACCTATCTAGACCTATCGGTCGTCTTACGTCTACTCTGCGACCCTCTAGGCGTTGCCAACCACGCAGCGCCTTTTGTACTGTAAAAGACGCTGTCGGGTCCTGGATGCCATGGGCCCTGGCAACAAAGGAAATGGCGGCACGATGCCTTTGGGCCGTAGCCACCGATTTCCCAGCCCTACGTAAGGACATCAGGAAAAGTACTACCCACTCTTCCTGACCCCAAAGACCCCCTCTCTCTGCCCCCAAAAAGGCTAAATAGGCCTGAAACGCCCCTTCATATGCCTTCCTTGTCCTGGGTGCTAGACTCTCTCCCACGAGGTGACGAAGTTCGGGGCACCGAGAGACCAGAGAGCTTCGGGGAAGGGTGCCGGCTCTGGGTCCGCTGAAGGAAGGAAACCCGAGAAAGCCTGCATGTGAAAACGAGACAGTGCATCAGCAGCCTGATTCATCACCCCTGGGACATGTTTTGCTCTGAATATCACGTTCAGTTGCATACACAGTAAGACAATTTCCTTAAGCAGCCTCAAAATCAATTTACAACGGGCTGCCTGACTATTGATGCATTCTACCACGGTCATATTGTCGGACCAGAACACGACAGCATGATCTCTGAACCCTTCAGGCCAGGTTCTCAGGGCCACCAGAATGGGAAATAGTTCAAGGAAAGCAATATTACTCGTCAGCCCTTTCTCGTGCCACCATAGGGGCCATTTTTGTGCAGACCATTTTGTGCCGAAGATGGCGCCAAAGCCTATGCTTCCTGCTGAATCTGTCCATAGCCCAAGCTCTTCGGAGGACACTGCTGGCTTGTTCCAGACGACTCGGCCATTGAAGTCCGCCAAAAATGCTAACCAAATCCGCATGTCCTGGCGGACCTCGGCCGATAACCTCGTGCGATGATGACCATCTTTTAGGCCAACCATCGCCTGGGCAATTGAGCGGGAAAAGGGGCGAGCCATCGGGATCACCCTCAAGGCAAAATTCAACTTTCCAACTAATTGTTGCAACTGATGCAGTGTAACCTTAGATGCATTTAAACATACTTGGAGGGCTGCCCTAAATTTCAACACTTTGCTAGCTGGTAAACGGAAACACCCCTCCCTTGAGTCCAACTCGATCCCCAAAAACTCGAGGCAAGTCGTGGGACCCATAGTTTTACCTGGTGCCAATGGCACGCCAAAATGACCCATCAACACACAGAATTCAGCTAAGGCCTGGGCACATTCGGGATTTCCGGCGGGGCCAAGGAACAAAAAATCGTCAAGGTAATGCATTACATTTCGGAAACCCGTTTTCTTAGTGAACACCCATTGCAGGAAAGTACTGAATTGCTCAAAATAAGCACATGATATAGAGCATCCCATTGGCATACACCTATCCATGTAAAATGACCCCTGGAACCCGAATCCCAGAAGACGTTGATCGTCTGGGTGTACCGGGAGCAACCGGAACGCTGACTCGATATCTGACTTCGCCATCAACGTTCCGGGCCCCAGGCGATTCAAGATGGCTACTGCCTCATCAAACGATGCGTATCGCACCGAACAAACTTCTGGATCGATTGCTTCGTTCACCGAAAGACCATGCGGAGCAGACAGATTATGGATCAAGCGAAACTCACCCGGGTCCTTCTTGGGGACCACCCCTAACGGAGAACAAACAAAATCCGGCACCGGGGGTACACTAAACGGGCCCGCGACCCGTCCCCGGCTAACCTCTTTCTGAATTTTCTCTTGCACTACAGTTGTATGTTGTAAAACGGAAAGCTGATTCCTGCACATCCCTACACCCTGAAAGTCCCCCACCGGGATGCGGAAACCATGTGTAAAACCGTTCCGCAGCACCCCGGCAGAAGTACGATCCGGGTATTCGCTGAGCCAGGGAATCATTGCCAAGGTATCAATCGGGGTTGGTAAAGGCGCCCCTCGGACTAGTTTAGACCTGTTTGGCGCCTCCCTTACCCCCATTCTCACCCGTTCTGGCTCTGCACGATGACTCAGGATGGGACGACCCACACATACTACACTCATGTTTGAATTTACACAATCCCGGAGGCCTGGTACATTTCCCTTTGTTGAAGTTAAAACAGAAACCCTTTCTTCCTGTATTGCCTGCGGGCCTCGACTGATCGTCGGTGCTCGTACTTGGTCGAAAGGGCGTCCCCCCATTTTGGCGGGAGTAATCCACAACAGTGCTCCCAACCAATGGCATTCTTAACATCCCCGATTCTTTCATTTTATCCCATGTTACAGAATCGTAACAATCCCAAGTCAAACTCTTGTTATGCTCCTTTTCTTTCCTGAACAGATTGTCATAACAAAACCAATGGTTACCTTGATATGCTGTCGAGTAACCCATTATTCGTGATTGATAAATGGGAAACTCTGGAAGCAACTCGGGCCTACGTTCCCCCAAAATCGATGTAAAAATACCCCACGCATTGCCCCAGTTGCCAATATTCTCATTTACCTTAAAGGCGGCCATTTTTGCGCGCCAAACACTCGGATGCATTAGGTCCTTCTGACTTTTAACATGCTCCACCTCATAATGATCAACAAGCAAGGAGAAAATATTCACGTACTCCCCCGCCCATATCTTTTCTTTTATAGCTAAAGGCACATGTTGTCCCAATCTCTCTCTACGAGAGGGTGCTGACTCGTCCCTTGCAATCGGCAATGGCCGCTTACCTGAACCGGACGCAGCATCTGCCGCTTGCGGCTTGTCTATTCCCGCCAACGGCGCAGTCACTTTAGCTGCATCTCTCTTCTCACGAAGCCCTTTTATCAGCGCCTGTGCCTCGGCAGCCGTGGCGCCATCACTACTATCCCCCAACCATGCTGCTAGCTGTGCTGCCAGCTCGGGGGGCATGTCTTCCTTGGAAATCGGGGTGACGACAACGGGGATTGGATTCCCCTCCATCGGTACTGGGGTCGGCGCCTCGAGCGGGGCAGATGGAACCGGGACGTCTCCACCGGCTGGAACCCTTCTCGGCCTCTTAGGTCTCCCTCCAGCCGGCGCAGGGCCCGAACCCTCCTCCCCGTCTCGCTCCGCCAACCGTTTCTTTATGTCGGACACCTCTTTGCAAAGGGCCCGCACCATCTGGTCGGTCGTCATTCTCTTTGCGCCTTTCTTGGGCATATCTCCGAGGAAGTATCTAAAAGACAAAGAAAAAGATCAAAACGCTCAAAATTGGCTCTTCGTTCCGTCCCGAGCTCACGTGTAGCGAGGAGGTGCAGCTTCGGAGCACAAGAACAAGAGGACGTCTTCTGGTCTTGCGTCTCTTTTTATCCGTCTTCAGGGCGGGCGAAAACCCGCCCCTGCCCGCCCCGAGGGCGTGGCTGGCTGCGTCGGTGTCTAGGCCAGCCCACTCTAGGGCGGGAAAAAGCGCGCCCCGGCTACGCCGCTTCGGGCATACCAGCCGAGACGCGCCTCCCGCCCAAAAATGGCTTCCCGGGGGGATCGAGGCACTCCGCCATACGTTCGGGGGGACCGAGTGGTCGCCCCTTTCCATTATGACTGGTAAGAGAGAGATTGGGCAAAGGTTGGAAAGGTCTGAAGGATCATGGCCTGTTTTTTTTTGTAGAGCTTTGACTATTGCATGTTTCCAATTAGGGGGGACCACTCCTTGGTTAAGAGAAGCATTAATAAGGTTAGTTGCCAAGTGTGAGATGCTAGGTCCGACTTGTTTAAGGATACGAATGGGGGCTGGGTCATTGGGTGAGCCACTTTTCATGTCTGAAAGAACTTTCAAAAAGTCTTCATTGGACAGCTGGTTAAAACTGTCTAGAGTCGGGCCGGTTGTGGAGGGTAACAGTTCGATGGGGAGATTGTTTTCCGATTTAGGTGGGAGGGTTTGTAGGATATTTGTGATTTTATTCTGAAAGAAAGATGCTATTTGGTTGCATCTAGCGACTGTAGGTTGCTGAGTTGAGGGGGGAATGGGAATTTTAAGTAGCTCTTTGACTATTTTATAAGTCTCCCGGGATGAGTTAGATGCAGCTTTGATTTTTTTCTTCAAAGAAGGAAGCTTGGGCTGATTTTCGGGCTGATTTGTAGGTCCTCATTGCTTTTTTGTATTCATCTTTGATGAGGGGGTCCCATTTTTTCCTCCATTTCCGCTCTTGGATTTTACAAATTTTTTTTAGGTTCCTTAGTTCTTGGGAATACCATGGAGATTTGAAGATCGTGCTTTTTTTCTTTAGATTTTTCTTAGGAGCGACTACATCCAGAGTGGAGGTGAGCCATCTAGTAAGGTTTTCATCTGCTTTTACCGGGTCAGGGTCTATGGGAGGGGCAGAAAGTGTTAGTTCCTGGGTCCAGTGTTCAAATGAGAGTTTGGACCAAATTCTGTCCTGTTCTCTGGAAGTCGGGGTTTGGGGAGTGTTTAAAATGGTTTGCCAAGTGAATGGGATGAGGGAATGATCGGACCATGGAAGCGGGAGTGAAGGGAGTGAAGGTAGGATTTCTATTTTTGACAGGTTGGCGAAGAGAGGGTCTAAAAGGTGACCCTTGGTATGAGTTGCCTTGGAGTTTAATAGGTGGAGGTCAAGTGCCTTTAGTTCTGAAGTGAGGTCCCCTGCGATTTTGTCTGAACTGTCCCCGAAATGGAGATTTAAATCTCCAAGCAGGATGAAATTAGAGGTTGAGGTACAGAAAGAGGTAGTGGAATCTAGTAATGAACCAACAAAATTTCCTAGGTTGCCGGGTGGTCGGTATATGAGGGTATCTGAGAGGGATTTGTTAGGGGTTATTTGGAGGGAAAAGTGGACGCTGTCAACATCCCAAACATTCCGGAGAGTCCGCCATCTTGTGTCTCGGTAGAATCGAGACACAAGAGGTGAAAAAACAAAAGGGGAATACTATAAAAGGGGGCAGGGTAGAGACCCCCTGACCCCCTAGGTTTTCTCAGGGGGGCCTAGGAGGACCCTGAAGGGCAAAAACACTATCATTTATTTTTTTAATTTTGCGGAGTAAGCTCAGGGTGCGCTTACACGGGTGTTTACAGGTACGCATACCCTGAGCGCACCACGGGGAAAAACAGTGAAAAAAATTAGATTAAAATAATAATTTAGAGTGCTTAGAGGTAGGGTAGCTCTGAAAAGAGCTGTTGTGTTATGTGGGTGATTTAAGTACCTACAAGTAGGTACCGATGCAGAGTCTAAAATTCAAGAGGAAGATTCTGTTCCCCTCATCTGAGAAATGTACACCATCTCTCCTATAGATGCCTTGCATGTTGTAAGGCAAGTTATTGTGGTATATGGAACCCATACCGTAGTCTCTCAGGAAAGCAGAAACATATTTATTCACATGATTCCATGCTTTCTCAATCTCCGGACAAAATTGGTTAGACCAATTCCATTTCTGTCTTTGTCATATATTGGAATACACAAAGGCACTTTGAGGAAAAAGTGACATCAATTGCCCAAAGGTTTCCTTTAAAAGCATTTCCAGACCTACCCCAGTCAATGTGCCTAGGTCATTTCTACCACAGTGCACAATTATGAGGTCAGGGTGTTGGAGATGCAAAAGGGATTTTACCAATGGTATCAATTGGTGACATCTCAATCCTCTCTGGCCAATACACATAATATCCACATTTGGTAAATCAAGGTTGGGAATACCTCTGTTTGTTGCATACCTTTCACTCCAGTAAATATAGCTGTGTCCCACAATCCAGACTTTAGGCATCTTGAAGCGAGGTTTTGTTGTACGCAGATGGGCTCCAGAAATGAAATGGCAGTTTCAATAGTAGGAGTTTAGAAAAAAATGTGGATGAGATTCAGTGTACTTGAAGAAAAAGAAATGACTGGTGGATTTTAAAAATACTACACAGCATATTAGGGTGCATGCTTTTGTGTTTTGAAAGAAGTAATTCTAATGGTTGAGAAAAGGTCATTGAAAGGAACATTGCACATGATTAGCTAGTATATTGAGAGCTCAAACACCCTTACTGAGTTTTTTTTCAACATGGTATGATGAAATTTTCACCTGTGTGCTCAGTTAGGTGGGAGTTACCATGGTAACAGGCTGAATGAGCACTGGGGGGATGGGTGAATATTATGTGAGATTGAAAGTTTTGAAATGTAGAACCAATTAAAATGTTCGTTTGGTTTTGAAATAGTTTTGGAAGAATTTTTATTGGTTAAGTCCAGGGATATGTGTGAAGAACTACAGGGAATCAGGGCCATTTGTGGTTGCAGTGTCTGAGGTGCATTTCAGAGATTCTGCTTAAGAAAATCTGGTGTGTGTGACTGACACTGTTCTAAATCTTCAAAAGCATTTTTAAAGGTGAGTAATGATTCATTTAATATAGATAGAGTGCTGTATGCACCATGGGGAAGATTAAGAAGCATATTGGGCTTCTTTATTCTTGCATTGGGTGTCATGTTTTTTTGTAATGCTGGTAAAAAATGTAATGGTGCATATTGGAAATGTATTTTGGAAATGAGTCAAGTTTGTGCACTGTAATGTAGTGGTCATTTAAATGGGCTGTGCTCGTTGTCTAAAACGATTTACTATGCTAAATGCTTTTTGGTAAAATGTATGGCTTTAACATTTTTGACAAGGATCACACTGAGTGTCTGTGTGAAATAAGGAATTATATTTTCTCATTTTTCTATAATGTCACCTGTGTCTGCTAACAGTTTGCATCTCTTAGCTTATAGGGTACTGTTTCTTTTTGCATTGTGTCTCATGTTAGTATGTAATGCTGGCCAAAAATAAATGGTGCATATTGGAGATGTATTTTGGAAAGGAGTCAAGTTTCTGCACTGTAATATAGGGGTCATTTAAATGGGGTGTGCTCTGTGTCTAAAACGATTTACTATAGTAAATGTTTTTTGGTAAAATGTATTGCTTTAACATTTTTGACAAGGATCACACTGAGTGTCTGTGTATATTAAGGAATTATATTTTCACCTTTTTCTATAATGTCCCCTGTGTCTCCCTACAGTTTGCATCTCTTAGCTTATAGGATACTGTTTCTTTTTGCATTGTGTCTCATGTTAGTATGTAATGCTGGCAAAAAATGAATGGTGCATATTGGAATTGTATTTTGGAAATGAGTCAGGTTTCTGCATTGTAATGTATTGGTCATTTAAATAGGCTGTGCTCCGTGTCTAAAACGATTTACTATGCTAAATGTTTTTCGGTAAAATGTATGGCTTTAACTTTTTTGACAAGGATCACACTGAGTGTCTGTGTCAATTAAGGAATTATATTTCCACCTTTTTCTATAATGTCACCTGTGTCTCCTCACAGTTTGCATCTCTTAGCTTATAGGGTACTGTTTCTTTTTGCATTGTGTCTCATGTTTCTATGTAATGCTGGCAAAAAAATTAATGGTGCATATTGGAAATGTATTTTGGAAATGAGTCAGGTTTCTGCATTGTAATGTAGTGGTCATTGATATGGGATGCGCTCTGTGTCTTAAACGAATTACTATGCTAAATGTTTTTGGAACAATGTATGACTTTAACATTTTTTAAAAGGATCACACTGAGTGTCTGTGTGAAATAAGGAATTATAGTTGCACCTTTTTCTATAATGTCACCTGTGTCTCCTCACAGTTTGCATCCCTTTGCTTATAGGGTACTCTTTTTTTATATTGTTTCTCATGCTTTGATTCAATGCTGGATTAGAGATAGATGACACAGGCAGAGAGTGAGATGGCACATGGAAATAGAGAGATAACGCAGGCAGAGAGTGAGATGGCACACGGAAAGAGAGAGATAGCGCAGGCAGAGAGTGAGATGACACAGGCAGAGAGTGAGATGTCACACGCAAAGAGAGAAATGACACACAGAAAGAGAGAGATGGTGCAGGGACTGAGTGAGATGACACACACAAGGAGAGAGATGACACACACAAAGCGAGAGATGACACACACAAAGAGAGAGATGACACACACAAAGAGAGAGATGACACAGGCAGAGATTGAGATGACACACGCAACCAGAGAGATGACACACACAAAGAGAGAGATGGGGCAGAAACAGAGCGAGATGACACACGCAAAGATAGAGATGGCGCAGAGAGAGAGTGAGATGGCACACGGAAAGCGAGAGATAGTGCAGGCAGAGAGTGAGATGACACACGCAAGGAGAGAGATGGCGCAGGCAGAGAGTGAGATGACAACGCAAAGAGAGATGGCACAGGCAGAGAGAGAGATGACACACGCAAAGAGGGAGATGACACACACAAAGAGAGAGATGGTGCAGGAAGAGAGTGAGATGACACACGCAAAGAGTGAGATGTGCAGGCAGAGAGTGAGATTAATAATGAAATGCCATAAACTGAGAAACAACACTCACTGCATGATTTCCTACTCTGGTGAGACACAGTTGCTGTGCTATAAACTTAGTTATGTTGTAAACTAGTGTTTATATCGTTTACGTACTGTCATTGCTATGTAGTATGTTACTAGTGGTCTATAATATGTTATTTTTTCTTTACCACAGATTGTAATCATCTATAGAAAGATAAAAGAATATGCCGACGAAGGAAAGAAGAAGAAAAAGTTATAAACATGCTTTATTGTCCAAGAAAACACAATTAGAAGATTCATCCAAAACACAATCTTCAGTGAAAAAAAAGAATGCTCCTGGTAAGCAAACAAAGGACTTTTTAAGGAAATTAACGCAATGTAAAAAACATCTGGATATTGTTTCAAAGAAAAAAAATCATCTGTAAATACAAAGAAAAAGCAGAGCCCCCAAATAAATGTTAGCCCTGTACAAGGAGATGATATTGTCTATAGTAATAGCCAGAGAAATCAATTTATTGACATTCGTAGATGAATGTTTTATAACAGAATTATTTTAAATTTATTATAAAAATTAAGAATTATAAAAAGAAACCTGCTTTTTACAAGAAAAAGAAAAGTATAGTGAAGATTGTGGATCAGGCTTTTGAAGTGATTTTTTTAATATATTTTAGTAATCAATAGAATTCGTACACTGTATAAGGTAATCAATGTTTTGAAATCAAAATGTAAGTGGAAAAGAGTAATTAATCGGACTAATTTTTGTGATGTTTTTTCTGGAGAATGGAAGCATAGTTCAAGGTGTGAGCCATTTTTTATTGAAGAGAGTTACTTTCAGGATAATGATTTGGTGCATGCAGTTGACAGCAGTGCTCGAGCATATGAGGTGAAGGACGGTAGTCCAGTTGAAAAAGAAAAAATTGTGCCTAGAAATGCAGAAGAGGTGTTAGCTGATGAAGTTTTAGGGAGATGTCCTAAGGCTCCAGTGTATACTTGGAATTGTAGTAGTATTTGTAGTGTGCGACAGGATTCATTTGATTTGTTTTGCAATTTCTTACGTACATATACTGAGAAAAGTCTTAAACAAAAAATGAAGATGTTGCAAGAGTTAGATCCTTGCAGAGTGAGAGAAAAAACAGATTTGCATGGGCATTCACTGACTTGTCTTTCAAGAAAAGCATGTCAGAGTGCTTTTCACCATTTTAGGATGTTAGCAGTGCATCATAATAAAGTGAGGAAATTAGTGAGAAGGTTGTATTATGCAAAAAGTCCAGCACTTAAGCTAAAACAGTTAAACAGTGCTCTTTTACATGGATCTAAATTAGATGTGAAGAACATTTGTGAAGAAATTGAGTTTTGTTATTTTGGTGAAAAAGAGGACAGTGCAGAAACTGATACAGTAATAGAAGGTAATGTGGAAGAGAATGTACAGATTTCAAGTACAGAAAAATGTGACCATGAAATTACAAAGTTTAAGGTCAATTCAAGTGAAAGGCCTAACTATTATTGTGTGCGTTGTCGACGAACTCATTATAAGAATCAGACTAGGTTAGTTGATTTATATGTAAAAAGTGAAAAGGGAAAATAATAATGAGTGGAAGGAGTTTGCAACTTATTTGTTGGTAGAAAAGTGTTTTGATTTGGGTTCTGATCAAAGTATTTGTAAATATTGTTATAATAAATTAAATGAAAACAGAATGCCTGCTAGAGCTGTTCATAATAATCTTGAGTTGGTAGACATTCCTTCTGAATTGATGGATTTAAATACCTATGAGTCTATTCTGATTCAATGTGTGCATCCTTTTCAGGCTAATGTTCGCATGGAGCCTAAGACAGGGAAACTGCCTCCTTCAGATTTAGAGAGAGGATTAAAGGGAAGAGTTGTTTATTTGCCTCTAGATTTTAAGAAAAATATTGATACAATTGGTATAGAAAAAGTGGAAGAGGAACCTCTGGTTATTCTAGTTAATGGTGTTCCAACAAAGAGTAAGAAAATCTGGCAAGAATTAGTGGATGTTAGGAAAGTCAAAAAGGCAACGTTGTATTTGGTAAAAAACAATCACTACTACAAAAATGTATTTGTTGGAGAAGAGGAAACAACTGTAGAAGAGGACAGTGATTTCTCAGCTGGGCAAATTGAAAAAGTTGATGTCTCTAGAAGTGAAGAAATGTATGAACATTATAGTGTTCATCCTTTGCATTCCAAAGAAGTAATGGGGAATTCTATTGACTTGTTTCAAATGAAAGAAGCAAAAGGAAGTCCCTTTAGTGTATGGGAAGAAAGTAAGCATGGGCGAATTTTGCGAATCTGGCGTTCGCTATTTTGCGTATTCGTGAATTTGCAATACGCAAAACCCGCAAACTCTCCCGAATTCGCAGATTTTTTGTTTTTTTTGTGTTTGCAAGGGTTTCTGCCAGTTTACGAGGGTTTTGTACCAGTTCGCAATTGCGAAATTACTTGTCGGCTCGCAACGGTCGCCACTATGTTGTTTCTACGTCTGGTTCATCATCACAGGTTCACAGCACACTCTGTATCAACACTGCCACCCTCTGGTTCACCCATGCCACCCTCTGGTACATCACTGCCACCCTCTGGTTCATCACTGTAGATTAAGGGGGGGAAAAGCAAGCACACCTGCCCTGCTTCAACTGACATGAATTAATTTGAGGTTGATTTATTAATGTGTCACTGAATTTAAACTTCCAGTCTGGCACCTGCTTCCTTATCTGTAATTTGATTTCTGTTGCAGTGCAATTTTTTTTCCCAGGACCTTTGTGGCCTACTTGTAGCTATTCTATAAGCCTGCTGTGAGGGTCAGAGCAGGGTCATAGAATAGTTTAATGTAGGCAACTGAACTCTGGAGAGGCCCCTCAGGAAGCACTACAGGGAATGGTTACTAATGATGAGTTTGAACTTTTGCACCTGCTGAGTGCTTTCAGTTTTGCAAAACTCGTTTTTCTGCAGAACAGCAACTGTAATGCCCCAAACAAACGTAGGCAACTGAACTCTGGAGGGGCCCCTCAGGAAGCACTACAGGGAATGGTTACTAATGAAGAGTTTGAACTTTTGCACCTGCTGAGTGCTTTCAGTTTTACAAAACTCGTTTTTCTGCAGAACAGCAACTGTAATGCCCCAAACAAACTTACTTGTGAAAGTTGATTTCTAATTCAAAAGTGATCCAAAGAAAGTCAAAAAGGCCTCAAATCCAAAGAGAGCAGGCAAATGTCAACCTGAGGAGTTATTCTGATAAAAATCATTATTTTCAGAAGGTTTATGGTGCTTGCTGGTGGATTTCTTGTGCAGAATTGCAAATTTTGTAATTTCGCGAGTGTGAGATTGTTGCTGGCCGCCCCATCTACGTGGTCGCAATTGCGAACTCCCGCGATACGTGATCACGGCGTACTTGCTGTGCAAGGTGGCTAGCCGCGATGACGTAATCGCGGTCGCCAAACTCCCGCGGGATCCCGCAGTAAGATCCAAAATGGCGCAGCACTCGCAAAATATCAAGAAAAACAACTCGGCAAACGCTGAATGGCGGTAAGTGGACGCCGCCCGCCGCAATATTGTATCAACAAGCAAAAAAATCGGCTGCGTGCGAATTTGCGGATTTTTGGCAAATTCGCGAGAGTTCGCGGATTGCGAATTTACAGAAAATCTGCGAAATCCGCGAGCGGAACGGATTTTACGCCCATTCTTAGAAGAAAGTTTGGAAGCTCGTTGTTTTCCTCAGTTATTTCCAACAGTTCAAGGTGGACGAAATGACGACCAACCTGTTCAAATTCCTGCATCTGAATACCGGACTTTAAGATTATATGCAGAAGATCCAAGGTTTAGTCAATGCATTCCATATTTGTTTCATCTACTGTTTGAGAGTGACTTGTCTGGACTTTCTTATGCAGTGAACCATATACTGAAAAGTGGAGTACATCTGCAAAATGTTTCGGCAAGGGACTTTATGGATAAAGTCAAACTGCAAGACAGTATTTGAAAATGAAATGAAAGAAATGAAATGAAAGCAGGATTTGTATAGCGCATGGCTGCCCGGGAGCGTCCCAGCGCTGAGATTGCATAGACAACTGAGGGGGGAGCAGAGGGGTGGAAGGGTAAGGGTTATTGTGGGAAAAGGTGAGTCTTAAGTAGCTTCCGGAATTTCATGTGGTTAGGTTCAGCACGTAGCTGGGTTGGCAGGGCGTTCCATAGAGTTGCAGCTGTCACCGAGAAGCGACGCCCTCCGGTGCGGGATTTCTTGATTCTGTGGACAGTGGCCAGGTTACCTTGGGAGGAACGTAGGGACCTGTTGGGTTTGTATGGGTAGAGCATGGCCTTAAGCATCGGGGGCCCTTGGTTTTGCAAGGCTCTGTGGGTGGTACATAGGGCCTTGAATTTGACCCTTTCTCGGATCGGCAGCCAATGAAGTGCCCTTAGGGCTGGTTTGGCTGATGCTCTACGGGGGGTTCCTGTCAGAATCCTTGCAGCGGCATTTTGTGTTCTCTGAAGAACATTAATGGTGAATTCTGGGGCCGCCAAGAAGAGGGTGTTGCTGTAGTCTAATCTGGATAAGATTAGACCCTGAATAAGCATTTTCTGTGACTGTGCGGGGAGTAGTGGGAGAATCTTCCTGGCTAAACGAAGTAAGCCCACACAGGTACCGGCTGTTTTTTTTGCCTGTGTTTTCAGAGATAGATCTTGTTCCAGCCAGAAACCTAAACTTTTGAGTTCCGTCTTGGGTCGTGGAAGGGGACCTAAGCATGATGGCCACATAGCGGTGGGAAGAGGTGACATTTGATGTCCCAACAGCATGAGCTCGGTTTTAGAGCCATTAAGTTTCAGCCTTGAGTTGGACATCCAGTCATGAATTCCTTCTAGACAATCATGGAGGTTTTTAAGATTGTCACCTTCTAGGGAGAATGATACAACCATTTGGGTGTCATCAGCGTATGTGACGGCTTTTATCCCAAAGGGAGTGACCACATCTTCCAGGGGGGCCATATATGTGTTAAATAGTGTAGGGCTCAGTGAAGAGCCCTGGGGAACCCCACACTGGAGGGGGAAAAGGTCCGATCGCATATTCCCTTCACAGACCTGGAAGGTTCTGTCCTTCAGGAAGGATGAGAGCCAACAAAGCGCCGTGTCCCTCACTCCTAGGTTAAGAAGTCGCTGGATCAAGATCTTATGGTCCACCGTGTCGAATGCAGCGCTTAGATCCAGGAGGATCAGTAAAACCGATCCTCCTGAATCCAAGATGCATCTGGCTTCCTCGACTACTTTCAAAAGAGCGGTCTCGTCCCCTGTCCTGGACGAAAACCTGTTTGCGTGGGACGAAGGAGATTGTTGGTTTCAAGGAAAGCCGACAATTGCTAGTTGACCACCTTCTCTGCGATCTTACTTATGACTGGTAAGAGAGAGATTGGGCAAAGGTTGGAAAGGTCTGAAGGATCATGGCCTGGTTTTTTTTGTAGAGCTTTGACTATTGCATGTTTCCAATTAGGGGGGACCACTCCTTGGTTAAGAGAAGCATTAATAAGGTTAGTTGCCAAGTGTGAGATGCTAGGTCCGACTTGTTTAAGGATACGAATGGGGGCTGGGTCATTGGGTGAGCCACTTTTCATGTCTGAAAGAACTTTCAAAAAGTCTTCATTGGACAGCTGGTTAAAACTGTCTAGAGTCGGGCCGGTTGTGGAGGGTAACAGTTCGATGGGGAGATTGTTTTCCGATTTAGGTGGGAGGGTTTGTAGGATATTTGTGATTTTATTCTGAAAGAAAGATGCTATTTGGTTGCATCTAGCGACTGTAGGTTGCTGAGTTGAGGGGGGAATGGGAATTTTAAGTAGCTCTTTGACTATTTTATAAGTCTCCCGGGATGAGTTAGATGCAGCTTTGATTTTTTTCTTCAAAGAAGGAAGCTTGGGCTGATTTTCGGGCTGATTTGTAGGTCCTCATTGCTTTTTTGTATTCATCTTTGATGAGGGGGTCCCATTTTTTCCTCCATTTCCGCTCTTGGATTTTACAAATTTTTTTTAGGTTCCTTAGTTCTTGGGAATACCATGGAGATTTGAAGATCGTGCTTTTTTTCTTTAGATTTTTCTTAGGAGCGACTACATCCAGAGTGGAGGTGAGCCATCTAGTAAGGTTTTCATCTGCTTTTACCGGGTCAGGGTCTATGGGAGGGGCAGAAAGTGTTAGTTCCTGGGTCCAGTGTTCGAATGAGAGTTTGGACCAAATTCTGTCCTGTTCTCTGGAAGTCGGGGTTTGGGGAGTGTTTAAAATGGTTTGCCAAGTGAATGGGATGAGGGAATGATCGGACCATGGAAGCGGGAGTGAAGGTAGGATTTCTATTTTTGACAGGTTGGCGAAGAGAGGGTCTAAAAGGTGACCCTTGGTATGAGTTGCCTTGGAGTTTAATAGGTGGAGGTCAAGTGCCTTTAGTTCTGAAGTGAGGTCCCCTGCGATTTTGTCTGAACTGTCCCCGAAATGGAGATTTAAATCTCCAAGCAGGATGAAATTAAAGGTTGAGGTACAGAAAGAGGTAGTGGAATCTAGTAATGAACCAACAAAATTTCCTAGGTTGCCGGGTGGTCGGTATATGAGGGTATCTGAGAGGGATTTGTTAGGGGTTATTTGGAGGGAAAAGTGGACGCTTTCGCAGTCCTCGATTCCTCCCTCTTGAAGCCTGCATATGAAGGTGTTTCTGTATACAATCGCTAAACCACCTCCTTTACCTTTCATTCTGTTCTGGTGTTGTATGAGATAGCCGTGGGGTAACATGTTAACAATGTCAGTCTCGGAATGGGATGTCAACTAAGTTTCCGTAAGGAAAAGTATATCTAGTTTAACGTCTTGGATCAGTAATTTGATCTCTAGAGAATGTTTGGATGCAGATCTACAGTTAAGCAGAGCAAGGCTAACAAAGTTAGGTGAATGGCGATTGGTTTTTCTTGAGGACTGACCCTGAGGCGAAGGAAGTGGGGTGGGGGTTGGGGCGGCCGTGTCGAATTGTAGGAGGTAGTCACGTGAGTATCTGATTCGGTGACTTCGGGAAATGGGCATAGTGGGTGGCCCTGTGCCCGGCCTGGCCCGGACGGGCCCAGACGGGCTTGCTTCTGGCGCGCCTCCGGCGCACCATCGGTGCGCCCACTGCGCCCACCCGCTGCGCGTACAGGAGGAGGGCTCCATTTTATAGCGGGTGGGCCCAAATCGCCCAGCCACTAGAGCGCTGTCCAGGCCTCGTTCCAAGATGGCGGCCGTCGATTCAGCGCCTCGAGGGGGATTTCCTAAAGAGAGCGAGAGCCTAGAAAACGGCTTTGTGTCATGTAATTAATTCTACATACACAAGGGTAACACTTTAAACACAGTAAAATGCAATAATGCCGATTATTTTAAAAAGCGCTATGCGTAGATTAAAGTGCAGTGCATAAAAGAATAACAATTTTTCTGCTTCAATAAATTCTGACCTCCCGGCTTCCGCCTCAGGAGTATTAGCAATCAATTATCTGGGGGAGGACAGAGAAGGGCTCTTTTATAGCGGGTGGGCCCAAATCGCCCAGCCACTAGAGCTCTGTCCAGGCCCGTTCCAAGATGGCGGCCGTCGATTCAGCACCTCGAGGGGGATTTCCTAAAGAGAGCGAGAGCCTAGAAAACGGCTTCGTGTCATGTAATTAATTCTACATACACAAGGGTAACACTTTAAACACAGTAAAATGCAATAATGCCGATTATTTTAAAAAGCGCTATACGTAGATTAAAGTGCAGTGCATAAAAGAATAACAATTTTTCTGCTTCAATAAATTCTGACCTCCCGGCTTCCGCCTCAGGAGTATTAGCAATCAATTATCTGGGGGAGGACAGAGAAGGGCTCTTTTATAGCGGGTGGGCCCAAATCGCCCAGCCACTAGAGTGCTGTCCAGGCCCCGTTCCAAGATGGCGGCTGTCGATTCAGCGCCTCGAGGGGGATTTCCTAAAGAGAGCGAGAGCCTAGAAAACAGCTTTGTGTCATGTAATTAATTCTACATACACAAGGGTAACACTTTAAACACAGTAAAATGCAATAATGCCAATTATTTTAAAAAGCGCTATGCGTAGATTAAAGTGCAGTGCATAAAAGAATAACAATTTTTCTGCTTCAATAAATTCTGACCTCCCGGCTTCCGCCTCAGGAATATTAGCAATCAATTATCTGCGGGAGGACAGACAAGGGCTCTTTTATAGCAGGTGGGCCCAAATCGCCCAGCCACTAGAGCGCTGTCCAGGCCCCGTTCCAAGATGGCGGCCGTCGATTCAGCGCCTCGAGGGGGATTTCCTAAAGAGAGCGAGAGCCTAGAAAACGGCTTCGTGTCATGTAATTAATTCTACATACACAAGGGTAACACTTTAAACACAGTAAAATGCAATAATGCCGATTATTTTAAAAAGCGCTATGCGTAGATTAAAGTGCAGTGCATGAAATAATAACAATTTTTCTGCTTCAATAAATTCTGACCTCACGGCTTCCGCCTCAGGAGTATTAGCAATCAATTATCTGGGGGAAGACAGAGAAGGGCTCTTTTATAGCGGGTGGCCCAAATCGCCCAGCCACTAGAGCGCTGTCCAGGCCCCGTTCCAATATGGCGGCCGTCGATTCAGCGCCTCGAGGGGAATTTCCTAAAGAGAGCGAGAGCCTAGAAAACGGCTTTGTGTCATGTAATAATTCTACATACACAAGGGTAACACTTTAAACACAGTAAAATGCAATAATGCCGATTATTTTAAAAAGCGCTATGCGTAGATTAAAGTGCAGTGCATAAAAGAATAAAAAAATTTCTGCTTCAATAAATTCTGACCTCCCGGCTTCCGCCTCTGGAGTATTAGCAATCAATTATCTGGGGGTGGACAGAGAAGGGCTCTTTTATAGCAGGTGGGCCCAAATCGCCCAGCCACTAGAGCGCTGTCCAGGCCCCGTTCCAAGATGGCGGCCGTCGATTCAGCGCCTCGAGGGGGATTTCCTAAAGAGAGCGAGAGCCTAGAAAACGGCTTCGTGTCATGTAATTAATTCTACATACACAAGGGTAACACTTTAAACACAGTAAAATGCAATAATGCCGATTATTTTAAAAAGCGCTATGCGTAGATTAAAGTGCAGTGCATGAAATAATAACAATTTTTCTGCTTCAATAAATTCTGACCTCACGGCTTCCGCCTCAGGAGTATTAGCAATCAATTATCTGGGGGAGTACAGAGAAGGGCTCTTTTATAGCGGGTGGCCCAAATCGCCCAGCCACTAGAGCGCTGTCCAGGCCCCGTTCCAAGATGGCTGCCGTCCATTCAGCACCTCGAGGGGGATTTCCTAAAGAGAGCGAGAGCCTAGAAAACGGCTTCGTGTCATGTAATTAATTCTACATACACAAGGGTAACACTTTAAACACAGTAAAATGCAATAATGCCAATTATTTTAAAAAGCGCTATGCGTAGATTAAAGTGCAGTGCATAAAAGAATAACAATTTTTCTGCTTCAATAAATTCTGACCTCCCGGCTTCCGCCTCTGGAGTATTAGCAATCAATTATCTGGGGGAGGACAGCAAAGGGCTCTTTTATAGCGGGTGGGCCCAAATCGCCCAGCCACTAGAGCGCTGTCCAGGCCCCGTTCCAAGATGGCGGCCGTCGATTCAGCACCTCGAGGGGGATTTCCTAAAGAGAGCGAGAGCCTAGAAAACGGCTTCGTGTCATGTAATTAATTCTGCATACACAAGGGTAACACTTTAAACACAGTAAAATGCAATAATGCCAATTATTTTAAAAAGCGCTATGCGTAGATTAAAGTGCAGTGCATAAAAGAATAACAATTTTTCTGCTTCAATAAATTCTGACTTCCCGGCTTCCGCCTCAGGAGTATTAGCAATCAATTATCTGGGGGAGGACAGAGAAGGGCTCTTTTATAGCGGGTGGGCCCAAATCGCCCAGCCACTAGAGCGCTGTCCAGGCCCCGTTCCAAGATGGCGGCCGTCGATTCAGCGCCTCGAGGGGGATTTCCTAAAGAGAGCGAGAGCCTAGAAAACGGCTTTGTGTCATGTAATAATTCTACATACACAAGGGTAACACTTTAAACACAGTAAAATGCAATAATACCGATTATTTTAAAAAGCGCTATGCGTAGATTAAAGTGCAGTGCATTAAAGAATAACAATTTTTCTGCTTCAATAAATTCTGACCTTCCGGCTTCCGCCTCTGGAGTATTAGCAATCAATTATCTGGGGGAGGGCTCTTTTATAGCGGGTGTCCCAAATCGCCCAGCCACTAGAGCGCTGTCCAAGCCCCGTTCCAAGATGGCGGCCGTCGATTCAGCACCTCGAGGGGGATTTCCTAAAGAGAGCGAGAGCCTAGAAAACGGCTTTGTGTCATGTAATTAATTCTACATACACAAGGGTAACACTTTAAACACAGTAAAATGCAATAATGCCGATTATTTTAAAAAGCGCTATGCGTAGATTAAAATGCAGTGCATTAAAGAATAACAATTTTTCTGCTTCTATAAATTCTGACCTCCCGGCTTCTGCCTCTGGAGTATTAGCAATCAATTATCTGGGGGAGGACAGAGAAGGGCTCTTTTATAGCGGGTGGGCCCAAATCGCCCAGCCACTAGAGCGCTGTCCAGGCCCCGTTCCAAGATGGCGGCCGTCGATTCAGCGCCTCGAGGGGGATTTCCTAAAGAGAGCGAGAGCCTAGAAAACGGCTTCGTGTCATGTAATTAATTCTACATACACAAGGGTAACACTTTAAACACAGTAAAATGCAATATTGCCGATTATTTTAAAAAGCGCTATGCGTAGATTAAAGTGCAGTGCATAAAAGAATAACAATTTTTCTGCTTCAATAAATTCTGACCTCCCGGCTTCCGCCTCAGGAGTATTAGCAATCAATTATCTGGGGGAGGACAGAGAAGGGCTCTTTTATAGCGGGTGGGCCCAAATCGCCCAGCCACTAGAGCGCTGTCCAGGCCCCGTTCCAAGATGGCAGCCGTCGATTCAGCGCCTCGAGGGGGATTTCCTAAAGAGAGCGAGAGCCTAGAAAACGGCTTTGTGTCATGTAATAATTCTACATACACAAGGGTAACACTTTAAACACAGTAAAATGCAATAATGCCGATTATTTTAAAAAGCGCTATGCGTAGATTAAAGTGCAGTGCATTAAAGAATAACAATTTTTCTGCTTCAATAAATTCTGACCTCCCGGCTTCCGCCTCTGGAGTATTAGCAATCAATTATCTGGGGGAGGACAGAGAAGGGCTCTTTTATAGCGGGTGGGCCCAAATATCCCAGCCACTAGAGCACTGTCCAGGCCCCGTTGCAAGATGGCGGCCGTCGATTCAGCGCCTCGAGGGGGATTTCCTAAAGAGAGCGAGAGCCTAGAAAACGGCTTTGTGTCATGTAATTAATTCTACATACACAAGGGTAACACTTTAAACACAGTAAAATGCAATAATGCCGATTATTTTAAAAAGCGCTATGCGTAGATTAAAGTGCAGTGCATAAAAGAATAACAATTTTTCTGCTTCAATAAATTCTGACCTCCCGGCTTCCGCCTCAGGAGTATTAGCAATCAATTATCTGGAGAAGGGCTCTTTTATAGCGGGTGGCCCAAATCGCCCAGCCACTAGAGCGCTGTCCAGGCCCCGTTCCAAGATGGCGGCCGTCGATTCAGCACCTCGAGGGGGATTTCCTAAAGAGAGCGAGAGCCTAGAAAACGGCTTCGTGTCATGTAATTAATTCTACATACACAAGGGTAACACTTTAAACACAGTAAAATGCAATAATGCTGATTATTTTAAAAAGCGCTATGCGTAGATTAAAGTGCAGTGCATAAAAGAATAACAATTTTTCTGCTTCAATAAATTCTGACCTCCCGGCTTCCGCCTCAAGAGTATTAGCAATCAATTATCTGGGGGAGGAAAGAAAAGGGCTCTTTTATAGCGGGTGGGCCCAAATCGCCCAGGCACTAGAGTGCTGTCCAGGCCCCGTTCCAAGATGGCGGCCGTCGATTCAGCGCCTCGAGGGGGATTTCCTAAAGAGAGCAAGAGCCTAGAAAACGGCTTCGTGTCATGTAATTAATTCTACATACACAAGGGTAACACTTTAAACACAGTAAAATGCAATAATGCCAATTATTTTAAAAAGCGCTATGCGTAGATTAAAGTGCAGTGCATAGAAGAATAACAATTTTTCTGCTTCAATAAATTCTGACCTCCCGGCTTCCGCCTCAGGAGTATTAGCAATCAATTATCTGGGGGAGGACAGAGAAGGGCTCTTTTATAGCGGGTGGGCCCAAATCGCCCAGCCACTAGAGCGCTGTCCAGGCCCCGTTCTAAGATGGCGGCCGTCGATTCAGCGCCTCAAGGGGGATTTCCTAAAGAGAGCGAGAGCCTAGAAAACGGCTTTGTGTCATGTAATAATTCTACATACACAAGTGTAACACTTTAAACACAGTAAAATGCAATAATGCCGATTATTTTAAAAAGCGCTATGCGTAGATTAAAGTGCAGTGCATAAAAGAATAACAATTTTTCTGCTTCAATAAATTCTGACCTCCCGGCTTCCGCCTCTGGAGTATTAGCAATCAATTATCTGGGGGAGGACAGAAAAGGGCTCTTTTATAGCGGGTGGGCCCAAATCGCCCAGCCACTAGAGCGCTGTCCAGGCCCCGTTCCAAGATGGCGGCCGTCGATTCAGCGCCTCGAGGGGGATTTCCTAAAGAGAGCGAGAGCCTAGAAAATGGCTTCGTGTCATGTAATTAATTCTACATACACAAGGGTAACACTTTAAACACAGTAAAATGCAATAATGCCGATTATTTTAAAAAGCGCTATGCGTAGATTAAAGTGCAGTGCATAAAAGAATAACAATTTTTCTGCTTTAATAAATTCTGACCTCCCGGCTTCCGCCTCAGGAGTATTAGCAATCAATTATATTTGGAATCTCACCTAATTAATCTCATGGCATGTCAGCGTGGTACTAACGAGTATTGGTACCGTCGTGATGGGGAATTGAAATGGAGGCTAAGAAACTTAGGAACTCCTACATGGTTCCTCACTCTTAGCTGTGCTGAGTATGCTTGGGAAGACTTACTTCAATTTCTATTAGAGGCAAATGCAAACATTGAAAATATAGAATACAAGACACCTGGAGAACTGTGCTCTTTGGATCCAGTTAATGTATGCAGGTATTTCAATCATAGATTTGAAGCTATGATGTCTTTTATCACAAACAAAAAAAATCCTCCGCTTGGAGAGGTTTTGGATATCTTTTGGAGAAAGGAGTATCAAGCAAGAGGTGCTCCTCACATACATATGCAACTATGGATCAAAGATGCACCCAAATTTGGAACAGATTCGGATGACACAGTGATGAGTTTCATTGAACAGTATTCTACATGTGCTGTTCCGAAAAGTACAGAAGAAAACAATTTAAACACATCAAGTTTTACGCTTTCAAACCCATCGTTGTGGAAAATACTGTCATGGAAAGTTCAAATCCAAGGACAAGTTCTACACAAAATGTCGTTTTGGATTTCCACGACCAGTAATATCTAAAGGAAGAGTGAACAATTTTATGTCTTCTCTGCGACATACTGTGACTAGAAAATCACCGAAAAATACATACAACTTAAGAAGAAATGAAGAGTCCAATTACATAAATGACTACAACCCAGTCATTTTGTCCATGTGGAATGCTAATCAATTGATGTTTTAACATTCTTAAAGTTGTATTTTACTGTGTTTCTTTTATGACAGTCATATGTCGAAATAAAGATTTAATAAATAAATAAAATTCAATAGTTGCTGACAACTCTATTGCTGTGGCTCGATATGTGACGTCTTACATCTCAAAATCAGAAAAGATGGAACTGAAGGAAATGTGGGAGGAAATTTGACATGAAAAGAGTCTAAGTAAGAAATTGTACAGTTACAGTCTGAAGATGTTGTCGCATCGAGAAATTGGAGCATATGAATGTTCTGATCGGTTATCATCAGCAAGTCTATATGCCAAATCTAGAACAATCATTTGGGTGAGTCTAGGTCTTGCTGCAACACAAAACCGAGTTTTGAAATCTGTACAAGAAATTGAGTATTTGGCGGAAAAAGAACCAAACAGTACAGATATTTTGAAGACAATCATGTTGGATACATACTATCCAAATAGAAGTAGTCATCTTGAGAACGTTTGTCTCTATGAAGTTCTGCAAAGCTATACTTTTAAGAGGAACATCACAGAAGATATCAATAAAGTATATGCTGTAATTGGATGTGAAGGATGTCTGGTGAAACAAAGAAAAGGCCATTTGATTAATCATCGAAAATTGAGTTGCAAATCTCCTGACAAAAGGGAATTTTACTATTTAGCTCTTTTGCAACTCATGGCGTACAGAAGAGGAACTACTTGGAGATTTTCTCAGTTATGAAGATTCTTTCAATGGAACCAACCAAGGATACCATAGAATGTCCTGTTTTTTCAAATTATCTGCAAATGTTGAATGAGGAAATACAGCAAGAAGGTACAATTGCAGCAGAGATTGCTAGAGACAGTTCTCAAGACAGTCAGAGTTCTGCTTAATTGAGTCAGGATCCACTAGGAGGACCAATTATCCAAAATGAAGCTGCCACTGCCATGGATGAAATGGAAAGAGCCATGGAACAATCTCAGGAGGATGTAGTTAACTTAGAAGATTTGGAAAAAGAACTAAACGTTGAGCAGAAACAAATATATGACGAAGTCACAGAACAGATTGAGCATGGTTTATGTTATGAGAAAAAAGAGTGCTCATGTACGTCATTGATGCCTGTCCGACTGTACGTGAGTGGAGAAGCAGGAACTGGAAAAAGTTTTCTGATTAAAGCAATTGCAACTTATCTGCAGAAAAGAACTGAGTCATCACTGTTTTGTGTTGTTACCGCTCCAACTGGGTTGGCAGCACATAACATTAAAGGGATTACTTTACATCGTTTATTGATGCTGCCAGTAGAGCATGATAATACATTACAATACCACAAGCTATCTGGAGAAGCTTGTTGTGAAGTTTCCAGAGTCCTGAAGAAAATTAAACTTCTTATCATTGATGAGGTAAGCATGGGATCAAATGTAATGCTTGCTTTTGTGCATTTAAGAATGCAAGAAATTCTTAAAACAGAATATGATGTGTTATTTGGAGGCAAACACATCATTGTTTTTGGAGCTCTACTGCAGCTAGCTCCAGTGAAAGGACCACCAGTGTTTAAAATGCTTACGCATGAAGATACCAGGAAGTGCATAGGAAGAATTGGAAATGTTAATATATGGTTAAATTTCAAATATGCAGACCTGCTTCAAAATATGCGACAGGCAAAATATGAAGATTATAAAAATATTCTACAAGATGTAAGAATTGGAAAAGTAAGTGAACATGGCAAAGAAGCTTTACAGGCACAATTAATTTCAAATTTGTTTCCAAACAAAAATATTCTCCCAGAGAATATTTTTAAGAAAATTGCTGAAAACAAATCTGTGATATGCTTGATGCCAACTCTGCAAGAATGTTCAATCTTCAAAAACAAAATGGTAAAGTTAGAAAATCAAGAGATTGCGAAACTGGAAGCTATTGATAAAATAGAGCATGAAGGACCAACTATTATTTTGTCAGAAAAGTTGAAATCAAAATTAAATTGGATTCTTTAGAGAAGACAATATCTAAAACTGCTGGTTTGGAAAAGACTCTGTATGCATGTTTAAATTGTCGTATAATTTTACGACGGAATTTACATGTGGAAAGAGGTTTAGTAAATGGAGCAATGGGTCATGTTGTTGATTTTGTGAATTACCAAAATAGAGATGAAATTGAATTTTTAATAATTAAATTTGATGGATTTGAAGAAGTACAATAATTCAGTCTTTGTCTTACTTGATTTTTGCTTGTGATAGATTTATATGTCCGCCGAAAACAGTTTTCTGTTTCTTTGGCATATGCGGTGACTATTCATAAATCTCAAGGTTTAAGTGTAGATAGTGCTATGGTGAATATTGGAAGTTCTGTGTTCAAGGAGGGTATGGCATATCTTGCTTTATCTCGAGTCAGAACTTTATCTGGATTGTACTTGATTGATTTTAATGAGACAAAGATTAGTGCAGATCCAAATTGTGTAACAGAATATAATAGGTTAAGAAGAGAGTATGCTCCAAATGTACCTCAATATCCTCTATTTGAAAAGCGTGTGGTAGGCTGAAAAAGAAGAAATGAGAAAAATTGTAGTGAAGTTGTAGCAAAAAGAAAAAAAGTAGATGAACCGGTAATTGTAAGCAGAAAGGAAAAGGATTCAGTTAAAGATGTTGTTGGATTTCAGTTTGAAAACAGTTCTGGTGTCAACTGCTATGCTAGTGTAGTGGTTAATATTGTTTTTTTTCTCCAAACTTTACAAGAACAGATTGTTGAAAATCGGGATCAAAGATTTTGTTGTTTGTTGAATTCTGTGTTTGAGAAATGCAGCAGTGGTAGAACATAAATAGAAGGTGTTTCTGAAATTCGAAATGTTTTAGACATATGTTCTGGTCTAAATCAATTTTCACAGAATATTCAGCAAGATTGTCAGGAATTTCTAATGTATATGCTTGTTGTATTGCAAGATGAAGGTATAGATATAGAAAATCTTTTTGGCCTTTCTTATAAATGGCAGCATAACTGCGACACTTGTTCCTTTTCAAGTACTACTACAATAGACACTGAAAGATTTAAATATTTGACTTTACCAGACTGCAAATCAGTGTCTTTTAATAATCTAGTTAGAGAAGCAAATCAAAACATGACCTGTATTCAATGTCAATCTGCACTGCTATCAACATTATTTATACAAAGATATGGACAGTATGTAATTTTAATGTTCCAACGATGTAGACCTGATGGAACTAAATTGACAACTTTAATTAAAAATTGTGTGGCTTCTCAATTATCAATTTCAGGAAGAACCTTTGTAACTGCAGCAATTATTTTCCATGATGATCCTTCGACAACATCAGGACATTACACAGCTTATTTAAAATGTCAAAAAGGCTGGACTAATTGTAATGATACTCAATTGACTTTCAAACAACGTTTGCCTTTTGACTTACAAAATTCTTACCTAGTGTTTTTACCGCCGAAATTTTAGGAAAGGTAATTGGCCTATGAAGATTGGAGCAGTTAATAAAACTTAGTCTGCTGTTCAAAATTACTTTGTGAGTGAGAGTGATCAAGATAATAAAAAAACTTGTAGTTGTCATAGAGGTAGTGTAAGTGTATCACATAGGGAGTGGTATCCGTATTATAGGAAATGGTGATCATGAGTGAGCCAGAGGTGGAAATAAAACTATTGTTACATGATCAATGGAGCTTTTCATTCAGAAAGTCGGGTAAATGGAAGTTTAAGAGGACTATTGAGTAATTTCCAAAGAAAAAGACTTTCCATATACTATTTGGCCTTGTGGAAAAGTAAGTGAATCAAAAATGAGTTAAGATATGTTTTTTCTATGTTTTACATTATTTATTGAAACGTTGAATGGGTTTTTTAAACACAATCTTTTTGATTGTGTTTTTTTTTGCCCGCTGTCATATGATGAGTAGTATTAAACTCACTGTTTTTAGTGAAATTCAATATATTCTGAGAACAGCAAAAAGAAACCATATAAGATGTTGTACAAGTTATTTTGTATTTTGTATAGTGAAATATATATTTTACTCCCCTTGTCTCACGCTCACTCATCTTTTTCCACCCTCTATCACTCCTCTTTACTTACCCTCACTGCTCTTCTCTCAATCTCCTTCACCCCCATTCCCTTACTCCACTTCCCTCACTACCCCTCATTCCCCATTCCTTCACTCCCCTTCCCCTCTCTCCCCTCCACCACTTTCCAGCTCTCAGTCCCTCTGCTTCACTCCCTTTCCCCTTCTTTCCTTCCTTTGCTCCCTCAGTAATTCCCCTTCCCTCACTCACCTTACTCCACTTCACTCACTCCTTCTCTCACTCCCTCTGTCCTCTCACACCCTCACTCCCCTTCCCTCTCTCCCTCTGTCTTACCCTCACTCCCTCCATCCCCTCACTTTGTCACTCCCCCTTCCCTCACACTCACTCCCTTTAACTCACCAACACTCCCTCATTTACCTTTCTAGGCTCACTTAGTCCCCTTCTCCCACTCCTTCCTTCACTACCTCTATGTCCTCACTCCCTCACTCCCCTTGTCTTACGCTCACTTGCCTTTATCTACCCTCTATCACCCCTCTTTCCTCAACCTCACTGCCCTTCTCTCACCCTCCCTCACCCCGTTCTCTAACTCCACTTCCCTCACTTAGCCTCATTCCCCATCCTTAACTCCCCTTCCCCTCACTCCCCTCCCGCACTCACCTTTTCCCAGTCCCTCTGCTTCACTCCCCTTCCCCTTCTTTCCTTCCTTTGCTCCATCAGCAATTCCCCTTCCCTCACTCACCTTACTCCACTTTACTCACTCATTCTCTCACTCCCTCTGTCCTCTCACTTCCTCACTCCTCTTCCCTCACTCCCTCTCTGTTACCCTCACTCTCTCTGTCCCCTCACTCTCTCACGCCCCTTCAGTCACCCTCACTCACCTTCCATCCCTCATTGTCGTGAATGCACCCTCACTCACACCCCCTTCCCTCTCACTCACTCCCCTTTCCTTACTCCCCTTTCCTCATTTAGTTTTGCTAACTCACATTCCTTTAGTATCTTACTCACCTTCAGTTCATTTCTCTCTCCCTCTATTCCTCTCTGTCACTGAATCTATCCGCCTCATTATCCTCTTAGTAATTTGCTCTTCCTCTATTTCATTTTCCCTCTCTCTGTCCTTCACCGTTACTTTATTTCCCTTTCTGTGTCCTTCACTCCTACTTTATCTCTTAGTACCCTTTTATGACTTTTAATCTCCTGCCTTGTCTCTTGTATTTTGAAATATATATTACAAAAATTATAACTTATTTTTTTTCCTCTTCCACAGATATTAAATTTATTACAAATATGTAATTACGTTTACATCACTTATAAGGTAAGTTTGACTAACAAAATTAAGTTTCTCATCACTCTTTTCCTTAACCTCACTACTGTTCTCTCACCCTCCCTCACCCCGTTCCCTTACTCCGCTTCCCTCACTTATTCTCATTCCCCATGTTTACTCCCCTTTCCCTCACTCCCCTCCTACACTCAACTTCTTTCAGTCCCCCTGCTTTACTTCCCTTCCCCTCTCTTCCCTTCCTTCTCTCCCTCACTTCTTCTCTCAGTCCCTCTGTCCTCTCACTTCCTCACTCCCCTCCCTCACTCCCTCTTTATTACCCTCACTCCCTCCATCCCCTCACTCTGTGACTCCCCCTTCACTCACCCTCACTCACCTTCCATCCCTCACTGTCATCAACTCACCCTCACTCACTCCCCTTCTGTAATTTGTTCCCTCAGTCACTTTCTACCCTTCATTCAGTCATTTTATCCATTCATTTATGCAGTGCACATTCATTAAAAAAAAGAATGACACAATATATAAGGAACATAGCTCTTTTTGGAGAATTGGAGGTAGTTCTAAAAATAACTTTTTTTCGATTTTATATTTTTTTTATACTTCTTCAGAACGATTTTATACTTTTTTTGTTTTTTTGGAGGGGAGAAAAAGAAAACCAGGGAATCCAAAACTGCTCAACAGGAGCAAAAAAAAGGGAAAAATTAGTGCTGGGTGGAGCAGCGGTGTTCCTCCTTCTTGCGAACAATCAGCTCAATGCTCTGCTTCCCATAGCAGAGCAGTTTGTCGCACTGCTTGCAGATGATCTTCAAGTCTCTGAAGACCGGCTGGATATTGGGAATCAAGTGAGCTGCTTCTCTCCCAGAGGGTGTTGCTCCTCCGGTGGAGGTGCTACCGCCATCTCGTGGTGGATTGCGTGCCAGGTACCTGACACTCTCCCTCGCAAAGGTTTTGGTGTGCCTCCTCTTGACATGCCTGATTAAGGTGGCATTGCCAAAGCTGTACTTTTTTGTTGGGTCACCATGTGACAAGGTGGTGCCACAGATTTTGCAGCACACCTTCGCCGCATTCACCTTTTTCTCACCTTCTGGAAAGGTAAAACATTTCCAGATAAAATGTTCTTTGATTTTTCGCTGAGGAGGGTTCTCAGGCAAAAACCCTTCATGAGAGTCACTGGAGGGTGACTGTCTTCCAGCCATTCTTCAGAAAAAGACAAGATGCTGTAAAAGAACCAGGGAACTGCTCTTGCTCTCTCCAAGTTCAAAGTGGTAGTGAGGGAAATGGGTGGGGGCTTTCAATATTTGGAAAAAAACCTGTTATGTATCAATGAAAAGTGTTGTTTTAAGGTCACATGGCTTGACGCACTCCGGAGCGCTTCCGGGTACGCTTGCGCGGCAGGTACGTAGGCGCTTACGGAGGCGCTTCGGGGGCGCTACGCGGCGTGTATGAATGACGTTTTACTTGATTTTTGGAAATGTGTTTAGAGTCAAAATACGGTTTTTAAAAATCAAAAATACTACTAACTACTTTCATGAGTATGCCACTGAATGTCTTAGATACTTGTAGCACTGGGAAACATGTCTCACCACAGAAACTTTGATGGTTGAAGTGCACTGTATTACGGTTGCGCACACACAATAAAGCTGAAACTGCTAATGAAAAGGAAAACACTGGAAAAAAAAACTCCATGTTGAGTGAAATGTCCAGCTAACTATAACACCCCTGAAACCTATGGTTTTTTCTGTGAATTTCAAAGTTTTTTTTAAATGCTAAGTTCTAACTATAACGTCTCTGAAACCTATGTTTTTTTCATTGAATATATATACACATATATATATATATATATATATATTATAAAAAAAACAAAGGTTTCAGGGGCGTTATAGTTAGCTGGACATTTCAATCGTACAAAACCATTGAAATTCCCCCGTTATAGCTAGTTCAGCTAACTATAACTCGCGTGCCCGAAATGCACTGCTGATGACGTCACATATTACATTACTCATGACATGGTCAGTGACATCACTCATGACATCACTGATTTTTTTTTTTTAAGACCAATGGTCCCAAACTTTATTTAGTTTCACAGATAAGAAGGCAAGTATTCATACAATGACATAAAAAGGAAAAATCACTACAAACGGTACCCAGCAAGTAGCACATTTTGACATGTCAATTATACATGAGTGAAAATAAACAGTAGCCAGGGGAGATACATTAGTCCGTAAGTGGCAGTGCCAGGAAATGTCTCGGGCCGTAGTGCTCGTGGCCCGCAGCGCCGCAGAAGGACCAAGGTGGTCATGTAATCCAGCAACCAATTGTCTTGGGTCGCGTACCCTGGTTGGCACATTAGCAGTCAAAGGCAGGATCATATCCCACATGGCCATACGGGTCGCTGGGTTTCAGTCTCTTGCTCCCGGCAGTGACCAACAGGCATTGTGTGTAAAGTAAACGGGGAGGGGAAATCTAGTATCATCTTGAGTACAGCAGAAACATTCACTTTGCCACCCAAGAGACATAACTGGGAATTAAAAGAAGGGGGGGAGGGAGAAACATTTCAACAACTGTTGGATTAGTGTATGCGTGTACAATAGTGTATCTGGGGTCCTAGCTGTGTATGGCGCACCCTATGTGGGCCGTGGGGGAGTGTGGACGGCTGAGGATGTAGTGTCGCTGCGGCTGCAGGTCGGGGAGGGGGGGGAAACAGGGGTGGGGGGGGCAACAGGGGATGACTCCCGTTGGGCAAGACCCCGTCTGTCGGGGGAGGGGGGAGGGGGCGGGGGCGGAGGAGAGGGGGAGCTCGCGCCACGCCTGGACAGTAGTCTACTGGGCCCCCACTATTCCGTGTCGGGGCGGTCACGCTATACCGGCCTGGGTGCACGCCCGGTGGAACGCGGTTAGGGTGGCGTCCCAGTCTTGGGCGATCGGGTACTTCCGTAGGCCCGCGGTCTCCTCCCTGTGTAGAGACACACTCTCCGCGCAAGCCCAGTTGCCAAGAGAATGACGCCAGTCTGCAGGGCGCGGTGGGGTGGCACTCTTCCATCGTTTCGTGATGAGACGCTTGGCCGTAATGAGGCCTAAGTCCCAAAAACGCGCCCGTAGGTTGGTCTGTTTAGTCCTCTTGTAGAGTCCCAACAGGCATGCTTCCCACGTCTTGGGGAGGGTGTCACCTGCGGCCGCCGTCAATGGGTCTGTGACCGCCGACCAGTACATGGTGAGGTGGGCGCAACTCCAGAGTGCGTGTAGGAGGTCTGAATCCAGGAGACCACATCTGGGACACGCCGACGATGCAAGTCCAAAGTAGCGATTCAGTTTGTCTGGGGACAAATACGCGCGGTGTATGATGTAATATTGGATGGTCTTGAATCGCGCGTTGTGAGGGATGTTTCTGGCGCCCGCTAATACCGCGGCCCACTGTTTGTCCGTCCAGTCGCTACCCCGGTCGGTCGTCCACTTCTCCCTCAGTCTTTGGGAGGAGAATTGAGTATGGCTGTGCAGTGCTTGTGCTAACCAATGCACTATATGGGAGCCATCGCCCATCACATGTAGATACTGGATAAGCAGATGAGTGGACGGTTCGTGGCCCATGTCACCCCATGTCTTCGTGAGCTCACGGAGTAGTCTGGCGTGTGTCAGAAACTGGCCCACTGGTAGGCCAGTATCTGCGGCCAAGGTCTCGAAGGACAACAGCTCTCCGTCGCTATACAGGCCGCCCAGTTCGTCCAAGTCTGCCGCAGTCCAACTGCGTAGCTCGGTCGAGGACAGTACGCCAGTGCCCAGGGGAGTCCCTAGCAGAGGCAGGTTCGGGGCATAGGGTACCGTAGTTTTGGTGAGTCAGAGGTTCCGCATAAAGCACTGTTTCGCGACTGCCACATGGATCTGAGTGGGGGGTCGGCCCCGCGACAGGGGGTGGAAGAGTGTCAGCACCCGTACGGGGGACAGGGTAGTGTCAACTGTGGCCGTGTCCGTCAAGTTCTTGCCGCTCAGCCAGTAAGTGACCCATTGTAGCTGGGCTGCTAAGTAATATAGCTCCTGATTGGGAACCGCCAAGCCTCCAGCGTCTGTGGCCGCGTAGAGGGTCTTCAATGCTACCCGGGGTCGCCCTTTATTCCAGATGAGGCGCCTAGTGAGGGCCTCCAACCCCTTGAATATGCGCGCCGGTACATACACTGGCAGGTTAGTATAATAATAGAGGAGCCGGGGGAGCATTATCATCTTGGTTAGCGCCACTCTGGCCGGCACATTCAGTGGGAGGGAGTTCCAGAACGTGACCTGGGCCGAGAGCGATGATATGACTCTCACTAGATTGCCCTCCAGGAGATCTACAGGGTCCCGGTATATGAGGATCCCTAGGTATCTGAATACCGTCGGATGCCATCGGAGCGTCTCTCCCATCATGCGCACTTCGCACTGTGGCATCTCGGCACTGAATGCATAAACTCCTGATTTGGCCCAGTTAACGCGGAGCCCCGACATGTCCCCAAACGTTTGAAAGATGGCCGTAATTGCCGCGGGTATACAGGCGAGGTCCCTGATATATAACAACAGGTCATCGGCGTACAGAGACACCGAGTGAATGCCATCTGCCAGTGGGATGCCCCAGGTGTCGCCGGAGGTGCGGAGCAGTTCCGCCAGTGGCTCCATTGCCAGGGCGAATAATAGAGGGGAGAGAGGACAGCCCTGCCTGGTGCCCCTCCCTATACGAATCCTGTCAGAGAACAACCGCCCAGTCCGTACGCGTACCTCGGGTGCCTGATAGAGGAGTCCCACCATCTGGACATAGGCGTCACCCAGCTCGTACTTCTCGAGGACTCGGAGGAGATATGGCCACTCCACTGAGTCGAACACTTTTTCCAGATCAAGGATGACGCCTCCTGAGCGTGGCCAGGCGGGGGTCGCATACCGTTGGACTCTGAAAAAGCGGCGCAGATTGTAAGACGTGCACCGGGTGGGCACAAAGCCGTTCTGATCAGAGTGCACCAGCTTGGGGACCAGCGGTGCAAGCCTCCGAGCCAGTGTCGCAGCTAAGATTTTCTAATCGGTATTGAGGAGTGCTAACGGTCGGTACGAGCCAAGTTCGTTTGCTTCCCTACCCGGTTTAAGCAGGGAGACCACGTTAGCTTCGTTCAGGGACGCCGGGAGCTCAGCATCCTCCGATGCTGCCTTATACACCTTCAACAGTTCCGGTATTAACACCAGCGAGTAGGCTTTGTAGAACTCAGCCGGGAGTCCGTCAGGGCCCGGTGCCTTGCCATTGGAGAGGGAGAAGATCACCTCCCGCAGTTCCTCACTAGTGAGCGCAGCACCCAGCTCTGTTTGTTGGGCAGCAGTATCTGCCGGAAGTTGCAGTGTCGCCAAATAGTCCGTGATCTCCACCACTGTGGCCCGCAGCCGTGTGCTGTATAAGGACCTGTAATGTGACGTGAACGCTTCGTGAATCTGTTTCTGGGTGTAGACCTCAGCGCCCTGGGTCGTGCGGATCGACAGGACAGACGCGGACTGGGTGTCTTGTCGTACCAGCCACGACAGGAGCCTGCCAGGTTTATCCCCTGTGTTGTGAGTACGTGCGGAGTGTGCTGCAAAATTAATGTTCTTTATGCGCTCCATCAAAGCAGCATGATCTGCCCTGGCCGAGATCAGCTGGGAGTCATCGCCCTCCGTCGCCTCACGCTCTTTGTCCAGTAGTGTCCCTTCCACCCGTATCAGATCTCTCTCCACCTGTCCTCGCAGGCCCGCCTGCACACCGAGGCAGTCCCCCCGGGTCACCGCCTTGAAGGCGTCCCACTCAATTCTCGGGGAGGAGGTCGAGTCGCTATTGTCCTCGAAATACTGTATAATCCTCCTGGACATCTCCTCTCGGAATGGGTTGTCAAGCAGGAGATCCGGTTGTAGGCGCCACGTGGGTACAGGCGGGCGCGGGCGTCTCCATCCATATACTAGAGTGTGTGGGTTATGGTCGGAGTGTGTCCGTCCCAAGTAGTCAGTGTCCATCACGGAGGGGATCAGGCCGCGGGACATCATGTATCTATCTAGTCTGACATGCAATGAGTGGGCCCCTGAGTAGTAGGAATACACCCGGGCAGTAGGGTTTCTGACTCGCCAGGCATCCTGCTAGTTCCACTGTGCCGCCCAATTAAGTAGGGCCCCGGAGGCTGCCTGCGCTGGGGCAATTGTCGCTGGGGGGGACGAGCGGTCAAGGGAGACATCCAACACGCAATTGTAATCCCCACCTATCAACAGGGGTACGTCTGGCCAAGGTGCAATCACCGCCGATAATCGCGTGAAGAATTTCCCTTGCTCGACATTAGGTGCATAGATGGAGGCTATGACAATCTGCTGCCCGTCTAGCCTGCCCTGTATTAAGACATAGCGTCCCTAAGTGTCAACGTCGCTGTGTGTCAGTGCGAATGGAACCCCGGGTCGTATCCAGATCAGGGACCCACGTGCAAACGCTGAAAAGGTCGTGGCGAATATCTGCCCCCTCCATCTACGGTGGAGTGTGGCTACCTCAGTGGCGACTAGGTGTGTCTCCTGCAGTAGTGCAATCTGGATCTGATGTCGTTTAAGGTAGGAGTACACCTGATATCTGCGCGAGGGTGTGTGCATGCCCCTGACATTCCAGGTACAAAAGTTAACCGTAGTCATCACAGTATTCATTGCGCCCAAGCACTCGCCCCCCCCCAACCCCCAGCCCGCCCCGTCCGCACACATACAGCCGTATTTATCAATGATCATTCTCTCCACCCGCCATCCCACACAGACCCAGGAATGCGCGCCGGAACACTTCAATGCCAACATTAATCTCAAAGGGGGGAACTTGAACAGAACCATAATACCAAAAGGGCAACAACAAAACAAGTCGCCGCCCAAACGCTCTATCGAGCTCAATCAATCCGTGAGTTCAATGGGGGGATGACAAAGTACGTCACTTAGGTATCAACAAGTTAGTTTGCTGTGCTAGGAGAGCCGTGGTGACTCCCCTCCACGGGCAGTGGGTCAAAGGGTACCAGCAGACAGTGACAGTGCCCGCGAACAGTGCAGAGTTCCCAATGTCACCGGACTTGGATGTTTAGTTCCGGGGGGGGGCCTCCTCCGCTGGTCCCCCGAGGGGGGCACTCACCTGTAGGGGTCCGTCCACCCCACCAACTCTGCGTTTCCGGGAATGTTCTAGTGGTACATCTCCGGCACCCCTCCCGGTGGCCGTGGCGGTTCCGTGTCCGTCCGGCAGATGGGGGGGTTCGGGAATAGAGCACAGACTCCGGGCATGGGGTCGGGTGCAGCCACCAGATCCCCTAGGAGTGCCGATGTGGACCCTCGATCGGGTCAACCTTGGAAGTGAACAAACTGCTCCAAGTTGCCAATTGCAATAGCCCTGCCAGGGCCAGGATGAGGTGGGTTACTTATGCTAGCAGGTCCGCCGTTTGGGGTGTGACATCCGGTAGGCCCTCAGTATTCGAATCATCTGGCAATCCGTACAGGTATTCGTCGTCTTCGCTCCCGCGGGACCGTGGGCTGGCGTTAGAGATCAGGATGGGCGATTGTGAACCACTGATCTCAGCTGCTATTCGGAGGGCCTCTTGTTGTTCATTCTGAATTTGCTCTGGTGTGGGGCCGATCTCTGTGTCCGCGGTCGGCGATCCGGCCCTCGAGGGGCGTCGTTGTCTCCGCCTGTGGGTGCCTCGATGTCTGCGTTGTTCCATTGGTGCAGGTCCGTGGTTCGTATCCACCCCCGAATCCAGCCAGGTCGCCGCCGCCTCCGGAGTATCGAAAAAGTGGGTCTTGTCCTGCGCCACCACTCTGAGGCGTGCCGGGAACAGCAATGAGTACTTGAGTGCCAGACGCCTGAGCCGTTGCTTCACCGCCAAGAACGATTGTCGCTGTCGTTGAACCTGTACGGTGTAATCAGGGAAGAACATCACCTTGGCGTTGTCTACCTTTATGTTGACAGTTTCCACGTTTCACGGAGGATGGCGTCCTGATCACGGTAGTTCAGTACCCGCATAAGCATCGGTCTCGGGTTGGAGCCCTCCGGGGGTGGACGGGACGGCACTCTGTGCGCTCTCTTCACTACAAAGTGGGGTGACAGCGTGCCCTCCGGCAAAAGTTCTCTGAGCCAGGTCTCCATGTGCTCCGCTGTCTCCCTCCGCTCCCATCGTTCCGGCAGTCCTACTATGCGCACATTGTTTCTTCTGGCCCGTCCTTCCGCATCCTCCGCCCTGTCCTCGAGGAACTCCACCCGGCTGAGCAGGTCACGTACATGCTTGTCTGTCTGCGCCAGCTTGGGTGAGGTCTCCGCCATCGTTAGTTCCAGGGCTGTGGTGCGTTCGGACAGTTTCTTGTGGTCCGCTCGGAGATGCGTCAGGTCCACTGCTACTTTATCGATCCTGTTCTCCAGCGATGTACGGGTCAGCTGCATGGATTCCCTCTAGGCGCTCCATGGCCGCCAGCATAGTGTCCAGCTTGGAGGCGGTTTGGTCAGCTTCTGTGTTTTTCACCATCTTTCCTTTGTTTGGTGCCCCACCGGTGCCTGTCTTTGCTCTGGTCCCTCCTGACATGGGGCTGGTCGACGCTGCGAGGCAGCCAGGTGGGTAGGCCCTTGCAATGAACACTGTTGGGACCCGTTCGTATGGGCCTCCTGGTTAGGCACTCTGCTCCACTCGTGTCGGACGGTGTGTGGTCCGCGGGGGGGGGGGGAGCCTTTACACCGTCGGGTCTTCGGGACTTTGCACTATGGCACCGTCCGATGAGGGCGAGCTGGCTGCGTCTTGACTGATATGGGAGTTCCCAAGTGCACCGGTTGCCTCTGCAAGCGTCTCAACGTCAACCCACTTCTCGGCTGCACCACGTGGAGGTCTGCTAGGCCTGACCGCCTGGTCTCCCCGATCAGGTCCGCCCCTTGGGCCAGGAGAGGCACGTTCTGTTGGGTGACTCAGGATGCCACCAAGTGCTGTGCGGGGCTCCGTGTAGCGCAGCGCCGGGTTAGCCGCGGTGAGGAGCGCGGGGCCACTCTGGTTTCTCACCCGTGCAGGCACAGATAAGTCCTCCTAATGTAGGGCCGGTCGCCGGCGGTGCTGTTCCGTTGTGGTCGCAGTCTGTGTGCTGCGTGGGCCAGGCCCCTGTGTGTTGGACGGGTCCGGTGTCGGTCAGAGGTTATTCCAGGGAGGCGGGTGGGTGCAGGAGCCCAGGAGATAGGACTGGTCAGCCTCCGTTGGCGTTCTTTGGGACCCAGGGGGTAATATCGTCCATGCGTGCCCCCAAACAAAGGAGCGCGGTCACCCCCGGTGTCCACGAGGCATGGCGGGGCGTCCTCGGAACCGGTGGGTAGGGCGGGTCGGCGTTACAGCTCGCTGTTAGCCAGGGTGGCGTGTCCTCTTTCAGCATCTGGGGCCCCTGAGGAGCTGGGTCGCCGGGGGTATCTGGTGCTGTGCCGTGATCCCTTTCCCCTTTCTGGGTTTCGCCGGGGAGGATGTGTGTGTCGTGGCCTACCTCGTAAGGTCAGATCCCCGGCCTCAGGTGGTTGGTCTTGCCGACCGGAAGTGAACCCTGGGCGGGTAGATGCCGGGGCTGCTGCCGGCCGGAGGGTCCGTCACTCCGATTTGTCTGAAAATCACTCTGGTGGCGGAGGAGGTTCCCGGGCGCACTCGGTTCGAGTTTGGGCTCGCCACCGTTGGATATGGATGTGAAATGGCCCGTGGTTGGGGAGCTTCACTCGGAGCTCAGCCCGGGCACGTCCGCTCACATCGCGTGCTTAGCCACGCCCCCTCCTCATGACATCACTGATGACATCTCAAAGACATCACTGATGACATTATCCAGTGAATATGTGTTTTTTCTGAAAAATAAATATGTTTGTATGTGTACATCTCAAGGTCGATGGAAGAATAAATGGGTATATGAGTGTCTAAATGGATGATTTGTTTTGTAAAATTGATTGTATAACTGACTGATTAAGTGTATTTTAGTGAATACATGGGTTAGTGAGTAATGTTTAAATATGTAAATATCTGTATCAGTCTCTCACTTTGTGTATACGTGGCTGCATGGGTTGGTGAGTAGCTACATGAGTGTCTATATGGGTTATTAGTTGTTTTTTTGAGTATCAGTATGAGTGGCTGAGTGTCTTTATGGTTCAGTGGGGGGTATTACTTAGTGCATAGATGTATGAATGAGTGACTCACTGTTTTTATGTGTTTCAGACAGCATAAAAGCAGGACTGTATAGGTGGATGACAGTGTGTATGGGTGTGTTCGTCAGTGAATGACTGTCTCAATAGTGTCTTTATGAGTAACTACATATGTTTAAAACTAGTATATGTGAGTATTGGTGTATTTAAGTGAGTATATGTGAGAGTGAGATATTAGAAGAGTTCCTGTAGAAATAAGTAGGTGTTTCTATAAGGGATTGTGTAAGAGAGTAAGTATGTGTAAGTTTTGTCATGAATGATGTAATATGTGACATCATCAGCAGTGGATTGCGGGTGCACGAGTTATAGTGACTCCAACTAACTATAATGTGGGAATTTCAATGGTTTTGTATGAGTAAAATGTTCAGCTAACTATAACTGGTGTGAAACCTATAGTTTTTTCAGTGAATTTCAAAGGTTTTTTAAAAGCTAATACCTAACTATAACGAGTGTTAAACCTATGGTTTTTTCAGTGAATATATATATATATGTACATATATATATATATATATATATATATATATATATATATATATATATATATATATATATATATATATATATATATATATATATATATATATATATATACACACACAGGTTTGGCGTGCTTAAGCCGTCTTCCACGGCGGGCTCTCGACGGGGAACGCCAACCCCTATAAATCAGCACACTCCTGGTTACAGCACTTCATGAAATGAAAAACCAGAGTCGGAGCCCAAATCAGATGCGGTGTTGTCAAGGTTTATTCGGCAAAGGAAACACCCAACGCGTTTCGTGATCCACTGACCACTTTCTCACGGGTGGAGTTTACCTGGGTCAACCTCCATTTAAAGCAACATACTGTTTTAGAATTTTACACACGTGATCATAGACATAGAAAAAATGAATAACTTATAGCTATGTCGGCAATTTTAGAAACATTGTTTCAAGTGAAAAATTGTATCACATCCAGGAATAACGGATACATATATTGTCCATAATAATGATGTGCAGTTCCCTGGGTATTACACAGTTTAAGCCTATTTCGCAAACTGAAGCCAGGTAATTTCGTATGCGCCAAGGTTGGCCAGCCCCATTATGCAGTACCATGTTGCACATTCACATCAGTACTTGTGATGGGTTAGTCAGAGGTCGTGTTGCCCCAGTGGGCAATTCAGTCCATTACATGACAGGCAGGATTTTCAATGAGCTCCAATTGGACAATAATTGAGGCCATATTCCTGGAATAAATGAAAAAGGGAATAGCTATAGGTGATAGTGATTACATTTAGATCAGTGCACAGTTAAAACCAATTAAAAGCTTTTTGAAAATTGTTACCAAAGAAGCAGCAGCATTACAATTTCACATGATTTAGTCATAATCATTTACGTATGAAGATGGATTGCAAGTTCTTCCCCCAAGTTATGACCTGTCGGTTGCAAGGTGTTGTACATAATGATATATTTAGATTCTAGTTTCCTCAAATCTAACCACCTATTCCCTCCCCTTTCGTTGCTTTCAATGCTGTCCAGAACACAAAATTTCATGACATTTGGGTTTTTGTTGTGTACATCAGAGAAATGCCGCGCTACAGGGTATTGCTGATTTTCATTTCTTATCGCCCTTTGGTGTTCCAAGATTCTAAGTTTTGCCTGTTTCGTAGTGCACCCTATATAAAACTTATTGCAGGGGCACTCAAGGGCATAAACAACATACTCCGTAGTGCAAGTTAGGTGTTTTGTAATTTTGTGGGCCTCTCTTTCCATTGACAATTTTATTGACTTGCGGTTATTGCTGTACTTACAGGCTTTACATTTATGACAAGGGTAGAATCCTTGGATAGGATTGATTTTCTTTTTGTCTTTTATGAGTGTACTGCTCAATATGTCTTTTATTGATCTCGCCTTTCTAAAGGTCAGTGAGGGATTTTCATGGATCACCTCCTTCACATCTTGATCAAGTTTCAGAGTTTCCCAATATTTAGTCAAAGATTTACGTAGTTTCCACGATTGATTGCTGTAGGTGGTGATGAAGCGTACCTTCTCATCAACCGTACGTTGTTTAGGGACCAATAAGTCTTCCCTGTCCATAGCATTAACTTTTGTGAGGGCCTGTTGTATTACCTTTTTGCTATATCCTCTCTCAGAGAATCGTTGGGTCATAACTTGGCTTTCTTTGGTAAATCCCTCTACCGAGCTACAATTTCTCTTGGCCCTGATAAGTTCACCCATCGGGATACTGCGTATAAGACTTGGGGGATGTCCACTCCCTGCATGTAGCAGGCTATTTCCGGCTGTGGATTTGCGGAATAGCGTGCTTGTTAATTTCCCCTCATCAACCTCAAGTTTGATGTCAAGGAACTCTAGTTCTTTTTGGCTGATTACACTGGTAAACTTCAGATTTAGTGAATTAGTGTTAAGAATAGTTTCAAATTCGTGTATCTGGTCGAGGGTGCCGTGCCAGACACAGAAAATGTCGTCAATATACCTCTTCCAGAGGATGACGTGGGCACTGTAGTGGGAGATCTCCTTCACCACTAACTCCTCCCACCAGCCTAGGTATAAACAAGCCAGGCTGGGGGCAAAGCAAGTACCCATCGCCACCCCCTGGGTTTGTCTAAACATTAGTTTGTTGAAAATGAAGTAATTGTTACTCATACATTCCCATATCATGTCCAGCAACATGTTAGTATGTGACAAAAATGAAACCGATCGGTTTCCAAGATAGAATTTGCATGCTTATATATATATATATATATATATATATATATATATATGAATAAAGCCAAAGAGGGTTCTGCTGGGGTCCTGCTCCCGTCGTCAGGTGGCGCGTAGATCGGCGAACCCAAATGCCGATAAAGTTAATTGCCAATCCATAGGTTGCATGTAAGCAAACGCGCACTCGGCAACAGATCTGCTAAAGAGTTTTTATTCCTCACAAAACGTTACGCGTTTCGACACAAATGTGTCTTGGTAACACGTTAACCAGCACAGTAACTTGCCTGTATTAAATAAATAAAAACAATGGACTTCATTCATCAACATAGAGAAAGTACACTTGGCTGAGGCTTGTTAGAAACAGAGGTGACTACGGATGCCATCTTTGAATGTCAACCAAAACAGAATTATGCTATATGTATAAAGCACATCCAGATGCATTAAGCAAAGATACGATTGTGTACAGTGAAACATCGTAAAGCAAAATAAAATACTTTTGCGTAATTTCTCACTCTGCATAAAAGAAAGGAGTGGAGGGGGGGAAAAAGTGCTTCCAGACATTACAAGCAGTCCCCCTGGGGTACATTGCATGAGTGCTGCATGATGTTTAGATTTAACAGTAATCTCTCTAAGGTCTAGTGCCTATGATTCAAAGACTACCTGCATTAAGTTACTGACAGCAGGGGTGTATCTCTCACAAGACAGTTTTCATAGTGGAAAAAACAAAAACCCCAAACATGCCAGGTTGCAGACATTAAGACAAAACAGCAATGCTATGTTAAAGGTTTACATTCGGTCTAGTGCCTATGAAATATACAGAAAGAGGTACTGTATTGAGCATGCTGTCATTTGCATCCAACCAAGTCCCAACAGCAATGCTGTGTTAAAGGTTTACATTCGGTCTAGTGCCTATGAAATATACAGAAAGAGGTACTGTATTGAGCATGCTGTCATTTGCATCTAACCAAGTCCCAACACACGTGTACTAGTTTATACAAGCAATAAGCCTTTGTTGAATGATAATTAAAAGTCATGCAAAAAAGAAGACAAACAGTGAAAAGTGGATTCCTTATCTTAACATGGTGAAGTGACTTCATTCGCCGAAGAAAAAGGGTAGGAAAGATGTGAAGTGAAAAGAAAAAGTACTCTTTAGCAGATCTGTTGCCGAGTGCGCGTTTGCTTACATGCAACCTATGGATTGGTAATTAACTTTATCGGCATTTGGGTTCGCCGATCTACGCGCCACCTGACGACGGGAGCAGGACCCCAGCAGAACCCTCTTTGGCTTTATTCATTATCCCGAGGGATCCGGAGCCGGCCGTGTAATAGTGGACTCCACGCACGTGAAACAACCAGGACGAGTGGTGACGCCTTGCCCCGGACGGTAAGCCTTTCAATAGTACAGTAATCAATAACACATCAGAACTTAATATCAATAGGGATGTCCAAATGTTCAATCAGTACTCGTCCCCGCCCGCCATGTGCTTCAAAACTGCATACGTATCTCGTGATATCAAGGCTGGGCAACCAGTACACAACAAGGAGTTGCGAGTCCCATTTATGCCGGCGCCATTTTGGGCGAGGCCGGGCAGGTCCAGGATATAGTCAAAATGTCTCCACCAACCAGCGGTCGGACCAGAACACCTTTCGGCAGTCAAAAAAGGTTCCGTTAAATGACAACAGAAGAGATAGGCAACAAGAACCATCAGTCAAAAGAGGCGAGGGCAAGTTCTTCCCTACCGGGTCACGTTGGGGCTCCACCGGAACTGATCGAATTGGTAGTCTACAGTGTTTCTGGATGTTTCAGACTGAAGCTGGCGTCAGCATGAGAGCACCACCATCTCGTGGCTCCGTCGTGGCCATTCCGCAAGCAATCATGGCAGCCGCTCCCCACCGGAAGCCTGCGGGAGTCGGAAGCCCCTGTGACTTTTGTAGAATCTTCAAGGCTGAGGGGACGCTTTCGGGAATGGGGCCCATGCCCTAGCAAGCAAGCATCCGAGTTCCAAGGTGTCCCAGGGCCATTTTAGTGGACCAGGCCCAAATCCGAAGAGCCGGCCGCCATTTTGAGAGTCCTGTGGCAGCCGCCTATCGCTGCACGGCAAGAGTGGGCGCAATTCAGCTGGATAGTGGGCGAGACGCTGTAGCCGCAAGAGCAGGCGCAACTCAGCTGGATGGCGGGTGAGGCACTGTGCCGCAAGAGCGGGCGCAACTTAGCTGGATGGCGGGTGAGGCACTGTGCCGCAAGAGCGGGCGCAATTCAGCTGGATGGTGGGCGAGACGCTGTAGCCGCAAGAGCGGGCACAACTCAGCTGGATGGCGGGTGAGGCACTGTGCTGCAAGAGCGGGCGCAACTCAGCTAGATGGCGGGTGAGGCACTGTGCCGCAAGAGCGGGCGCAACTCAGCTGGATGGCGAGTGAAACGCAAAGGAGCGCCCCACTGCAGCTGAGGAGCCTCCACCTGGGGAGGCGGGGGAGGCCCGTTCGCGCCGCCTCCCCCCGGGGCGCCCCACGCCGTCTTTCGGCGCAGCATTGTAGGATGGCCAGACCAGTGCAGAAACTTGCTGGACCCCACCTCGGTGCCGTCCGGATCTCGGCGCGTTGTGCTGCCTTCGGCCTATTCGCACAACGGTCCGCTACTGACGCCTCCTCACAGACCGACGGATTTGTGACGCGTCGCGTAAGCACGACGTATCACGTTACCGCGTAATGCGTCTTATGACGTGTCGCGTTAGCGCACCCGGACGCGATCCGGGGCGCGGCGCGGCGCGGAGCGCGTAACGTAAGCATAACAGGTCATGTGCCTTGCTTATAAAACTTTTCATTGGTTCGTTTTACTTTTGGTTTCCTAATGATGGAAGGCTTGGTCATATGACCTAAAAAATAACACTTTTCATTGGTTTAGAACATTTTTTTTCTCCAAAATGATGAAAGCCCCACCTTTTTTTTTCTCACTCTGACTTGTAAAGCAAAGGACCCACATGCATTTACAGTTTATCACTAACAATGTTCCAGGCTAATGTATTTTCCCGGGAAATTTACAACTGTCCTGCAAGTAAAATATTCCTATTTCGAGAAAAAGGGCGTTTCTTCGTCCCATGCGGGAGCCGTTGAGCAAAAGAGGCTCGGCCTGCTGTCTTAGTCGCTGATAGGCCTGAATATCGGATTCTTATCGATCACTTTATGTTGCAGGAGTGGAAAACACAACAGCCCTTGACCATTTATCTTTACAGCATTCCTGCGTATTATACCTTTTAACCGTCATGTAATCGGGCTGCTTTATATCACTTGCCTTTTACTGATTCGAAAACAGTGGCTATTATTCAAAACTTTACCAATCTAGGTACTACTACCATGTTTTGTTTTAAAAACCTTTATTGTGAAAATGTCAGTATACAAATACGGGCCTATAACCACGTGGGCCGGCCACGGAGCAAACTGGAATCGTATATGATGAGGGGACATTTACACTGTAGAAGAACGTAATGGGCGGGCCATTAGGTTGCAAGAACTAAGGTGTCTAACAGTTGCGGAATCAGTGGACGTAAATTTTATAATTAAAGTACGACAGGGCCAGTTACAATAAAATTATCTAGATATACATTTGCGGGCAAGTACCATGGGTGACGTTAATTCGAACTTTCAATAGTAAAGTAATCAATAGCACATCAGAACTTAATATCAATAGGGATGTCCAAATGTTCAATCAGTACTCGTTCCCGCCCGCCATGTGCTTCAAAACTGCATACGTATCTCGTGATATCAAGGCTGAGCAACCAGTACACAACAAGGAGTTGCGAATCCCATTTATACCGGCGCCATTTTGGGCGAGGCCGGGCAGGTCCAGGATATAGTCAAAATGTCTACACCAACCAGCGGTCGGACCAGAACACCTTTCGGCAGTCAAAAAAGGTTCCGTTAAATGACAACAGAAGAGATAGGCAACAAGAACCATCAGTCAAAAGAGGCGAGGGCAAGTTCTTCCCTACCGGGTCACGTTGGGGCTCTACCGGAACTGATCGAATTGGTAGTCTACAGTGTTTCTGGATGTTTCAGACTGAAGCTGCCGTCAGCATGAGAGCACCACCATCTCGTGGCTCCGTCGTGGCCATTCCGCAGGCAATCATGGCAGCCACTCCCCACCGGAAGCCTGCGGGAGTCGGAAGCCCCGGTGACTTTTGTAGAACCTTCAAGGCTGACGGGACGCTTTCGGGAATGGGGCCCATGCCCTAGCAGGCAAGCGTCCGAGTTCCAAGGGGTCCCAGGGCCATTTTAGTGGACCAGGCCCAAATCTGAAGAGCCGGCCGCCATTTTGAGAGTCCTGTGGCAGCCGCCTATCGCTGCACTGCAAGAGTGGGCGCAATTCAGCTGGATGGTGGGCGAGACGCTGTAGCCGCAAGAGCGGGCGCAACTCAACTGGATGGCGGGTGAGGCACTGTGCCGCAAGAGCGGGCGCAACTCAGCTGGATGGCGGATAAGGCACTGTGCCGCAAGAGCGGGCGCAACTCAGTTGGATGCCAAGGGGCGCCCCACTGCAGCTGAAAAGCCTCCACCTGGGGAGGCGGGGGAGGCCCGTTCGCGCCGCCTCCCCCCCCGGGGCGCCCCACGCCGTCTTTCGGCACAGCATTGTAGGATGGCCAGACCAGTGCGGCAACTTGCTGGACACCACCTCGGTGCCGTCCGGATCTCGGCGCGTTGTGCTGCCTTCGGCCTATTCGCACAACGGTCCGCTACTGACACCGCCTCACAGGCCGACGGATTTTGTAGGCTTTTTATAGCCAAAAGCCGACTAAAAGACAGCCCAAAGCAGCCCATTGTTGCTACTCCAGGGAGGGAGGGGCAGGGACAGTGTCAAGCGGACGGTGAATGCTTTGAGATGGATGTTGCAGCAGGCTGCCATGTAAATAGTTGTTTAAAATGTTTTTTTTTAACGTGTTTACTTTGTTGGAGCGTTGTATATATTTATAAGTTATTAAAGTGTTATAATCCTACTACTTTGTTGGAGTGCTATATATTTGTAATGTGGCAACAAGCACAAAGATGTTACTGTATAACCAGAAAAAGACATAGTCCAATTGTGTGTGATCTAGTCCAATCTGGTGACGCCGATAGTGGGTATCAGCAGACTTTCATTTGTATAGGGTTTGTCGGTTATTGGGCGGGGTGGGTGGTAGGGCAGGTATGCTTAGGCAGCGAGGGCGGCGGAGCCGAACTACCTCGTGGCCATCCCGACCGCGAGCTTGGCTCCTCCCCCTGGTTTCATACTTTTGCGGAGGGCTATTTCCTGGTGTTTCTTGTTTTAGCAGGGTCAGAAAGGATCCTATCAGTGGCCTACTGATTTTGTTCGATTCCTTTCGTTTTGCAATAATTTGCTAGGAAGGTACCGTGGCTAATCTGTCTTTTATATATATGTCCTCTTTATTAGGGGTGCCCTCCGGTGGGGCCGGACGAGCTACCTCTAATAAATGGTCCGGGTAGAACCAATTACCAATCAGTGGGGAGAAGATAGGCATTACAGATTACAAAAGGGGGGACAAGGGTCCGCACTACCTACCTTACAGTGAGAATCACCATTGCTCCCCCCCCCCCGACTGACACCATCCTTTGCCTCAGCTTGGATCATCATTTGCTAAAGTGTTCGAAGACCCCACCGTGAGTATAACAACAACCGGGGCCTTACTGCACACCCTGAGAAAAACTACGCAGGAAGACAATCTCTGCCTTCTCCCTTTTCCATGTTCCAAGGCTTTGAAATGAACAATATATTTACTCGCAGTGACAAAATGGCGGTCAACACTTCCTGATTTCCTTCGAATCGAACGTTAACAGACGTCACGCAGCAAAAAAAATTCCGCTCACGCGCAGCCGCTGGAAGACATGTATCAACATATATGAGCCTCCTCAGCCACCCTCAGAAAACCTAGGGGGTCAGGATACGTCTCCCGTGCCCCCTTATACCCATTTCCCACATTGTTTTTCATCCATCTTGTGATTTAATTAAAACGAAACACAAAATGGCGAACTCCCGTTACGCTACCGGTGAGCGACCCGGTTCGCGTACCGGGAAGCGCTTCTACCGCGAAAAATTGAATTTTTTTTTTTTTGCCCCACGGGACCCTTTAATAACACCAACATCATTCCTAGGGGGTCAAGAGGGGTCTACCTTACCCCCTTTCATTAAATTCCCCCTTCGTTTTTCTCCTCCTCTTGTCTCTCGATCCTACCGAGAGACAAGATGGGGGCCGGTCCGGACTGTTTAGAATGTTGACAGACACCGGAGAGCCACTCAGCTTTGCTTCGCGAAGTTCCGTTACGCGTCAGGTACGCGAACCGGGGCGCCAACCGGAGCGCTGTCACAGATATATCTGTTTCTTAAAACGTTAATTTCTCAAAATCCACTGGAGCACATATATTGAGACATAGCAAAGGCACGTCGGGCAAACCATATCTACAATTTTGCCAAGTTTCGTGTAAATCCATTCAGCCGTTCGAGCTAAAAGTGAGTCCAACCGCCCTATGGAAAACTCAAAACGTGTTTTGGGACCCCCCTTTTTTATCGGCCCCCCCTTGACGAAACCCCCCCAAACTTTCAGGGGCTGCTCAGAAACAAAATGTGCCATTTTCCTGAAAATTTCAGCCAATTCCGTCCACAAACGCCAAAGTTATTCCACATAGAATTTTCAAAAATCCCATAGGAAAAAAATCCTAACTATATATAGTAGGTGATATATATATATATATTACCTACTGGCGGTCGCCAGTAGGTAGTTATAGTTAGGATTATTTTCAATGCAAAATCTCAACATTCTATTGTGAATAACTTTGGCGCCGGTTGAGGAATCTGCCTGAAAATTTCCTCAAATTTGCCACGCTCCGGTCCTTCCCTGAAAGTTTGGGGGGGATTCGTGTAGCAGGGGCCAAGATAAAAGGGGGGTCCCAAAACGTGTTTTCCATAGGGCGGTCGACCTCACTTTTAGCCCGAACGGCTGAATGGATTTCCACCAAACTTGGCAAAATTGTAGGGACTGGTAGCCCGATGTGCCTTTGCTACGTCTCAAGATATGTGCTCCAGTGGATTTTGAGTAATTTAGGTTCAAAAAAGATATATATCTATGGACGCGCCCCGGTACGCGCACCAGGGCGCTAACCAGCGCGCTACGCGAGTTCGCGCGCGGAAAGCTGATTGGCTCTCGGGTGTCTTTCAACATTCCAAACAGTCCGGAGCGGCCGCCATCTTGTGTCTCGGTAGGATCGAGACACAAGAGGTGGCAAAAACAAAGGGGGAAATAACCATAAGGGGGCAGAGTAGACCCCCCTGACCCCCTAGGTTTGATGTGGGGGCTATAAAAGGGCCCCGCGTGACAAAAAAAAAATTGGGGGATTTGCGCGGGGGGAGCGCCCGGTACGCGCACCGGGGAGCGGACCGGGGAGCGTTCCATGAGGAAAAAAGAATGACAGAGTTTTAAAAAAATGTAGCCTTTTTTTATAAATTGGAGGTAGTTCTAAAAAGAACTGTTTTTTTTTCTTCTTTTTGTTGTTTTATATTTTTTTAATGTTTTTTGAACATTTTGTACTTTTTTTTGGCTTTTATGAACTATTTTATATTTTTTTGTTATTTTTATGGGGAGAAACAAAAAACAGGGCATTCAAAATGGCTCAACTGGAGCAAAGAAAAAAAAGGAAAAAATTAGGGATTTTTGGGGCAATTGTGGTTGTCACCAGCAAGGAGGATGAGCTTTATGCTCTGTTCACCATAGGGGATGGTCTTACCACAAAAAATACATGTAATTCTGAATTCCCCAAACGGTGGTTGTATGCAAGGGATCGTCTCCGTTGTCTCTGGTCCCGATGGAGTGGGTTGCTTTCTTTTGGAGGTGGTGGTTGAAGATTGGGGAGGGTTACTGGCCAGTTCTCTCATCTCTGCAGCAGAATAGTTGTTCGGATGCTTGCGCTGCATGTGTCTAATCATGGTATTATTACCAAAAGAATATTTTTTGTTCGGGTTCCCCCTTGAAAGTTCCATGCCACAAATTAGGCAAGTCACCTTGTCCGCATTGACTTTCTTCTTGCCCTCTGGAATAGAAAAAAACTCCCATACAATGTGTGGTCTTGGCTTGTATGGGGTATTGTCTTCTGGCAGCCACCTTCTCCCCTCCTCCTCCTCTTCTTCCTGTCCTGAACCAATGAAAAGTGTTATTTTCAGGACACATGACCTGGGCTTTCATCATTTGAAAACCAAAACTGTTCTGCACCAATAAAAAGTGGTATTTTCAGGTCACATGACCCGACGCGCTTACGCGGCGCGCCCCCGGGTCGCGTCGCGTAAGCGCGTCGGATGTTTACGTTGCTTGATCATATTCGCTCGAGTGCTTCCGGGTGCGCTTACGCGTGTGTATCACGCCGACGCGGCTACGCGATACGTCACAATGATGTTTTCGTTCGCTGCAACAGCGCTAAGGGGACGCTAACCAGAGCGCGCCCCGGGGCGCGCCGAAAAACGGCGCTTTCCGGTGCGCACACCGCCCCCCCCCCTCCCCCTCGGAGCGCTCCAGGGCAAAAAAAAAAAATAGTATTATATAAATATACAATATAGGATTCATTATGAAAAAATATTACATTTCAGAGGTTTGAGGCCCTATATGTAGTTAGGAATTAGCATTTAAAAAACCTATGAAATTCACTGAAAAAAACCATAGGTTTCACACCAGTTATAGTTAGGAATTAGCATTTAAAAAAACCTATTAAATTCACTGAAAAAACCATAGGTTTCACACCAGTTATAGTTAGCTGGAAATTTTACTGACATAAAACTATTGAAATTCCCACGTTATAGTTAGTTGGACTCACTATAACTTGCACGCCTGAATGCACTGCTGATGACGTCACATATTACATCACTCATGACATGGTCAGTGACATCCCTCATGACATCACTGATGACACCATCCAGTGAATGTGTGTCTTTCTGTGAGGCGGAGCGCGGAGGCCAGTGAAGGCAGAGCGCGGAGGCCAGTGAAGAGGGGGCGGGGGGGTCAGGGTGTTTGGAAGTGGAACAGAGCCCGAGGCTGCCAAATCCCTGTCAGGGGCCGCCCCGCAAATATGTATCCATCCTCAGAGGATTATTATATTAAGGATATATATTGGCGTGGTGGCCCCTGGGGTTTGGTGGCCCTGTGCAGGTGCACAGCTTGCACATGCCTAAGGCCGCCCCTGCCCCCACTTACTGGACGCACAGCGTACCTCAATAACCAACTGCCTAGCAGTGGCCCATGGCTTGGGATTTCAAGCTGAAAATTGGAACCAGGCCTCTTGTTTGGCAGCATGGTGAGCTTTAGCACTCCGTGTTCTACTGTATATTAGCTGGTAAATGTTTTACATCTCAAAAGAAAATACAAGCTTTTGGAAGTCGAGAGAGCTTTTGTGCAAAATTCAATCTAAGGATATACCTGCAGAATGATATGTTCAAGGGCTACCAAAAGATCTAAGCAGTCTTTTTACTCACACTAAATAACTGGTTAAAAACTTGAACTTGAGAAATGTCCTGCTAAATTGAGTGCCCTGAGTGCTTCTTTCTGTAAAGGCACTGCACACTGTGAAACACCAGCTGAGTCCCTCAGTTTCAGAAGTAGGCCATCTCCACGAGTATATTGCTCTCCAAAGGCAGCTTCTGTGCCCTCGATCTGCATCCCGAGTGACTTAACCTGTTTTTTATTTCCAAGTGCTGACTAACGGCAACTTTGGAAGAAAAAAAGGTGCACAAGGAACTCAGGAGAGTTAACAGGCTGAAATATCTGAAAATCGTGTTGAGCTGGTGAAGGATCAGTTGTCTGATGTGTGACTCACTCAGCTTCTCTAATACACATGAATGCCACAACTTACCCCTTAATGCAGGGCAGCAGGATTTGACTGGTCTATTAGGCAATCAGATGGTGCCCAAAGGGCTGGTCTGATAGTGATAGATCAGTGTGAATTACGTTTTCTTTGCCTATTTGTGGGCCTGTTTTATGGTCTGATGGGTAGGTTTTTACTGGTGATTTACCTGTTAATAAAACAAGCATTGCCTGTAGCAAGCTCAGTTCAAGCAGTCTTCCATACCTTGCTGAATACTTATACAGCATGTCTTTATGTTTAAAACTGTCCAGGTTTGCAATTATGGGCCACTGTTTAAGGTATCTAATTCAGTGATGGAGGTAGATTTTATTTTAGTGGTGGGCCTATGGACTTCCCCAGTTTTTGGCAGTTTTGAGTGGGGGTCACTTTGTCTCCAGAGGATCACAGAGCACAGTTTTTTATCCTACTGCAGGCCTTGATACTAGGTTGAAGCTGTGAGAAGTTGGCCTGGTATATGCTGTCCACTAATTGAACTGGGCACCTTGCACCAGTCCAAACGAACCTGATGTATGAGATCAAAGATAACCTTTAGAAAGCTATCCTAGTGGTAGCTGTGGAGAGCAGCCTTCAGTCCTTAATCTTGAAGGAATGTAAAGCAGCTGCTTGTTTTACCAGAATCTTACCTCCTAATTGACTAAATGAAAGGAGAACCACACAGTAGTTATGTAAAAATATGTATTTATTATTTTAACTCTCTAGTATCTTCTACACGAGGATAGAACACAATGCACACAATACGAGATCAATAGAACAGTTGTAAGTAGCAGAATACATAGCGGGCTCGAGGGGGAGACAAAACCATATACTAAAATAGTGGTATAACAATCACGACTGGAGTGAAGATACAATCTAGAGCACGTAAAATTGCTGGGACCCTAAGGATCCCCCCAAGGTGAGTAGATTGGGACCCCACGTAGGACGGGTGCAGTGTGCTAATATGATCGTGGGCTCCGCACAATTCTATGGGAAAGTCGCGGTTACAGTTTTAAAGTTTAAGGACCCTTCCAGGAGGACTTCAAGTAAACCCTTTGGAACTTAAGAGGTTGGAGAGCCACCCCACCCGTGGATACTGTAGTACCCGAGTTACCTATCCCAGAGGAGCCAGCTGCAGTGGTATCAGAAACCACTGACTTTCTCAATGGATGGCTGTGAAGAAGTACTACTGCCGTGAAGGTGAAGAGGGTCCGGAGGAATCCAAGTCTGGATTCTAGAAGGAAAGAACCTGAAAGCAGAGGGGACAGAGTCTGGGTCACTTCAGAGTCACCAGGGGCTCGGTAGACTCTGCAGCCACGAGGACCAGGAGACGTCGAGGATGACCTGAAACAGGAGGAGAGCTGTCCCACGAAGGATGTCAAGTCCTGAGGAGTCGTGTACTGCTGGAGCACCAACAAGCCTTGTCAAAAGCAACCCATGCAGGAAGGTCAAGCAGGTTACGGGGTGGCCCAGCAAGGACCAGGAGACTCACCAAGCAATGGAGAGTCAGGGCACATCTGGAGCAACCAGGGAAGCCCAACAGAAATCAAGATGACCGTCAGGGGGACCCACAGGCTAAATGACAGGGAATCATAAGGGGACCTCGAGCAAGATTGCTAAGTACCAGCCCACGGAGCACTCCCTGTGAGGAGGCCAGACTTCTATGGTACAAATACTGCTCAGGGTCAGGACCCCACGAGTCTAATGCATACGCTCAGAAATTGTCAACAAGCATATGTAACTGCATATGGACACAGTGCGCAGGGGCTCGGGTTATGCAGTCCCCACAAGGGATACTGGCCTCAAACTTGCTGAGAGGGCAGATCAACCCCAGGGACCTTCAAAAACCCACCTCCTATATTGCTGAAATCTTCAGAGTCCTCAGGAGCTCTGGGGCAGCAGACCTGTCAGTTGCGTTAGGGTGCCTGCATTTGCAGGGGAATGACTCCTTCACTCCAAGGGTGTCTTACAGCCAGGTAAGCCCTTTTGTACCCACGGTAGAGGGTTGGAAAGATTTGGGGGACCCTCCTAGGGGAGGGTCAGGACAGAGGGGTGGTTACACCCATGTCCTTTGTCCAGTTTCACACCAGAGCAGGAGCCAATGGCTCCCAGAACTGTTTTGAGCTGGACTATGCACAGGGACACAAAATGTGCCCCCAGTGCAGACTTTCAGGCAAGCTGAGAGTGCACCCACCCTGCCCCAAAACACTAAATCCTGCCTGGGAGGTGGTCACACCTCCATGTGACAGGATGCCTATTGTGCTGCCTTCCTCTGCTCGAGCTTGGTTCATTAGCAGGAGGGCAGAAATGTGTTTCTGGTCGGCAGCATTCATTTTGTGCTGTCCGGGTGGAGAAGGCTGGCACCTTGGCCAGTGACCCCAGGAAGCTTGCTTCTGAAGGGTGGAATCATACCTCCCACACTGGTTACCGGTGTGGAGGTATTATTCCAAGGTGTTTGATACCAAACACAATATGTTTCCATGCAGCCGTTTTCAAGATAGCATTTACCGCGAGGTTATAATGCACATCTACCTATATGTCCAGCTGAGTCACAAACAACCCGGGAGAATGGTCTCCAAAGGTTGCAGAGGGACTCTGCTCATGCTCTCACTAAAACTGAGCAATCTGCTTTCAGGATTTAAAAGGCCTGTTGTAGGGGTGACTTATAAGTTTTAAGTGTAGTGACCTATAGATATAGTGAACCTATATCTAATGTAAGTGGCGCAAGCAACATCTTACATAGGTTGAAGTGGCAGACCTGTAGTTCCATTCTGCATGGCCACTCATGGGTGGTATAATACATGCTTCATCCCAGGGAAGGCCTCTGGGGTATGTAAGCCCTGGGCACATTGGTACCATACACTAGGGACCTATAAGGGTACCCTAATATCCAATCTGGAGTGTACCAAAGTACATGCGTAACAATTTAAAGGAGAAAGCAGATAGACTGGTGCTCTGATTAGCAGGATCCCAGTCAGAATAGTCAAAAACAGTGAAACATCAAGCAAAAAGTGGGGGTAGCCATAAGAAGCATATCCGACTTTCCAACAGAAGCACATAGTAGAATTAGTACATAAAATGGACTTGTTTGGGTGGTGAGGGAAAGAGACCAGCCCTGTACTTCCTGCTGTAGTTAAGACTGGTTTGGGAGTCTGAGGTGCATGTCTGTTGCCGAGCACAAACAACATATCTGTGGAATCGACCAAGACAGATGCCATTCACTAAAGCCTATTTGCATATAATATTAATAGATGTGGTTGGTTTTGCCTGTATATTGAGGTAGGTGTGCTATAGAGGAAGCATAGGATACTTAGGAGAGAAGTCATTGAAAAGGTTGAAGAGCTGGGAATTGGGAGCCCAGGAGAGCTCTGCAGGTCAAAAGGGTGACCAGTAGGACCCCGACCACCGGGGAAGATGACACCCCCAGCACCACCGCCCTAACCCTACACAGATGGATCACCAACAGCGTCAACCCCATAGTACCCCTCAAGAAGAACACCAAGAAGGCCAGATGGGTAACCCCCCAAATTCCGAGAGTCCAGGTGCACCTGCCGCTGCCTCGAAAAGACCTGGAGGAACTCCAAATTCACAGAAGCCCACAACAACTTCAAACCCCCACTACCACCCACCATCAGCTCATCAGAAACACGACGAAAGCTGCAATCGAAGACAGATTCTCTGCACACGCACACAACAGCAAAGAACTCTTGAACCTCATCAAGGAGTTCGCCAAACCCACCTGCGAGTCAACTGACATACCTCCCTCAGAAGACCTGTGCAACAAACTCAGCACCTTCTTCCACAGCAAAATGAAGTACATCTACGACAACTTCGACGAAGACAACCAACACACGGAACCCCCACCTGCCACCCTGACGCGCTGAATCTAATGCTGGACAGCCCTCACCACTGAAAACACACTGAAGACGACAAAGTGAATCCACTCCGGGGCCCCCACAGTCCCTTGCCCCCATCACATCTTCAACAGATCCACTGACACCATCGCACCCATGTTTTACCACACCTTCAACTGCTCCCAGGCGAACAACTCCTTCTCCAATGACTCGAAACACACTGAGATGAACCCCTTCTTGAAGAAGCCCTCGGCGGACCTAACCGACCTCAAAAACTACAGACCTATCTCCTTGCTCCTTTTCCCAGCGAAAGTCATGGAGAAAGCTGTCAACAGCCAACTCTTCACCTTCATTGAAGAGCACAACATCCTCGACCGTCACAATCCGGCTTCGAAAAACACAGCACAGAAACTGCCCTTCTCGCCGCAACAGACGATATCTGCTCCCTACTGGACAAAGGAGAAACAGTATCCCTCAACCTCCTCGACCTCTGAGCTTAATTCGACACAGTCTCCCACCTCACCCTAATACGCAGACTCCATGATGCAGGTATCCAGGACAAGGACCTCGACTGGATCTACTCTTTCCTCTCCGGCAGAACGCAGTGGGTCAGACTCCCCCCTTTCCTCTAGGACCCTATCCCAATCACCTATGGAGTCCTGCAGGGGTCCTCCCTCAGCCCAACACTCTTCAATGTCTACATGGCCCCTCTCAGCCCAATCATCAGAACCTAACGACTCAACATTGTTTCATACGCAAACGATACCCAACTCATCCTCACCTTATCCAAATAAGCCAACGCAGCCAAACACATCTTCCAAGAAGGCATGGAAGCCGTCGCCAAATGGAGGAAGAGCATCTGCCTACAACTCAACACCGATAAAACAGAAGTACTCCTCATGGGCCCAAACCCGACGCCTGGAATGACACCTGGTGGCCCCCGCTCTCTGCCCCATGGATATCACGCAACCTTGGAATCATCCTTGACTCCGAGCTCAAATGATCCCTCTCAAGCACAGAAAAAACGTAACCCACGCCCTCATCACCAGCACACTCGACTACGGCAATGCATTCTACTCCTGAATAAAGAAAAACCTCACCCGCAAGCTACAAAACTTCCAGACCGCCTCCACCAGAGCGGTCCTCAACCTACCACGACACTGCCACATCTCTCAACATCTGCACACTCTCCACTGGCTCCCCATCAAGGCCAGAATCGCCCTTCAAAATCCTCACCCACGCACACAAAGCCCTCCACAACACGGGACCAGCGTACCTCAACAGCCGAATCAACTTCCACATACCCCAAAGAACACTACAATCTGCCCAATTCTCCTACGCTGTGGTCCCCCACACCAGAAAGACCAGATGCGGATGCTGCTCTGTCTCCTTCCTCGTGGCCAGAGCATGGAACTCCCTACTGCTCCACCTCAGGCAGACAACATAAGTCCCCATATTCACGAGAAACCTCAAAACCTGGGTCTTTGATGAGTAGAACCCCGCCTTGTTGGACCGGAGCTGCTCCCCCCCACCCCCAGTGCCTTAAGACTCTTACGGGTGAGTAGTCCAAACCAATGATTGATTGATTGATTGAGTAGGAGACCACTTGGTCATTTCGGCGACTGCCCTAGGCAAAAGAGGTGAACCAATCAGGGTTTTTGCAGGAGATGCCAATGCACTGGTAGAAAGACATAGTAGGGCCTAAAAATCTAGGGCAGGAGAGTATAACGTTGGGGCCATGAGGGGCATATCCGTGACAGATTGCATGAATATGTACTATCTAGATTCATTGCATGGCAATGTATCTTATGAGGATAGCATAGAAATGTGGCATAGATATTGGCATCCTAGTTCTATGTTGGACACCACTGATTAAGGATACCACATGGCTTGAAGCTCTGCTGTCTGTTAATATAGGCACATTGTGGAATATTTGTGTCATTGGTTCAGTGCTGTGGGGATGGTAGTCTGAAGATCAATGGATCTAAAGATTCTGATGGATTCAGTGCTCTCCGATCTGAGTAGAGTTGACTTTTGTAAACAATAATGAAATAATGTCAGTGTTATGGCATGAATGTTTAACATATATATATGTATATATATATATATATATATATATATATATATATATATATATATATATATATATATATATATATATATTCAATGAAAAAACCATATGTTATAGACCATATATAGTTAGGAATTAGCATTTACAAAACCTTGAAAATTCACTGAAAAAACCATAGGTTATAGACCATATATAGTTAGGAATTCGCATTTAAAAAACCTTATTTTACTCACACAAAACCATTGAAATTCCATATATAGTTAGTTGCACTAACTATATATCGCGCACCCGCAATCCACTGCTGATGATGTCACATATTACATCATTCATGACATGGTCAGTGACATCACTGATGACATCACTGATGACATCTCAAATGACATCACTGATGACATCACTGATGACATCTCAAATGACATCACTGATCACATCACTGATGATATCATTTATGTGATAATACAATGAACATCTTCAGACTCTAATATAATCTTAGATACACTCAGTGTAAACAGAGACTCACAGACTGTCACACATCCATGGAGTTACTCACACACCTAGTCAGTCATGCAAAGAATCAATCACACCTCCATTTCCTCAACTATACAGTTATACACACCTTACTTATTCAAACATATACTAACACATATTTACTCTCTTATACAATCCCTGATACAAGTTCACAATGATCCATACAGCCACTCTCACATTCACTGGCTCTTATGTTCAGTTATTTATATGTGTCAACTCTCACATGGACTGTGTTTTACATATGTACTTACTTTGACATGTAGCACTGAGATATCCATTCACTCACCAATACACTCATGCACACAGTCAACTGTCCATACAGCTGTTTCTACATGCACTTTTGAACCCATACACCTAGGGAATCAACTGCTCACACATCTATGCACAGAGTCATACACCTCCCAGCCACCCACACACATACTCAGTCTCCCATACAAATACTTGGGCAACCATTCAATAACCCATATAGTTACTGATATAGCTACTGATTTAAACATGCAGCAGTTTACAGAACAACATATATAATGATTGCCAAATTAAGACACTTTAGTCACTAACCCATGCACTCAGTGAGACACATTTAATCACTCACTCATACAGTCAGTCATGCACCTACTAAATCCTTCATCCAGACACTAATACATCCACTCATTCTTCAATATGTAAGACATATTTTAACTTTACATAAACATACAGTCACTGGATGTTGTCATCAGTGATGTCATCAGTGATGTCATTTGAGATGTCATCAGTGATGTCATCAGTGATGTCACTGACCATGTCATGAATGATGTAATATGTGACATCATCAGCAGTGGATTGCGGGTGCGCGATATATAGTTAGTGCAACTAACTATATATGGAATTTCAATGGTTTTGTGTGAGTAAAATAAGGTTTTTTAAATGCGAATTCCTAACTATATATGGTCTATAACCTATGGTTTTTTCAGTGAATTTTCAAGGTTTTGTAAATGCTAATTCCTAACTATATATGGTCTATAACCTATGGTTTTTTCATTGAATTTCAATGGTTTTTTAAAAGCTAATATCTGTAGCTGTAAAATGTATTCTTCTTTAAATCTTAAAATATATTTTACATGTTTTTTATACATTTTTAAAATTTTTTTTTAATGTTCCGCTCCCAGTCCGCGAACCGGTCAGCTTCCCGTTAGCTCAATTTAAAGCCGCGACTCGGTCCGCGAACCGGTAAACGTTCCTTTAGCGTAACTGTTACATTAGCATGACGTTTTGCGTTGTCGCGTAATACGTCATTGGACGAGCCAAGTTAGCGGACCCGGAAGCGGACCGGAAAGCGGAGCAAAGCGCGAAACGTAAACACAGCAGGTCATGTGACTCGGTAATAACACTTTTCATTGGTTCATTTCACTTTTGGTTTCCTAATGATGTAATACTAGGTCATGTGATCTAAAATTAACACTTTTCATTGGTTTAGAACTTTTGCTTTTCCCAAATGATGAAAACCCCTCCTTCTTTCCTCACTCTGACTTTCATCTTGGTGAGAGAAAGACCCTTTTTCATTGTTGAGCAATGGCTTCTGTAGATGCTTCAGCTAGTGTACCCCCACCACCACCTCCACCTCCTCATGGGAAGAAAGGACCACCTGCTCAAGTAATCATAGAAGAAGAGGAAGATCAAGAAGAGGAGGAAGAGCAGGAAGAGCCTGAGTTTTTGCCAGAGGAGCCCAGGAGGTACAATAGAAAAGAAAACTACATCTGGCAATTTTTTTAATTTCCTGAAGGGCAAAAAAAAGTCAATGCCAGATATGTGTTTTGCCGTATTTGCGACGATCGACTTTCAAGGGGGACTGACAAGAAATACAGCTTTGGAAATTACACGATGCACAGGCATATGAGTAGGTGGCACCCTATCAATTATAGTGCTGCCCAGCTTCGTGATGAACAGCAAAATCCCCCGGCAATGGCGAGAAGATCTGTTGTCCACTTTCTGTTGGCCTTTCTTAATATTTTTTCATAAATTAACTATTATCCTGTTGCGGAACATTAGTTTTCGAATGTCCCTAAACTGTTGTTTCCTTCTACTATCATACACAGAGTTATCTCTTGCTCTACCAGTAACATTTTTGATTGGTCTTTCCTTTCCATTTAAATTGCTTTTCTTTTTCTGGACTGAAACATTTTTTGGAGAAATACTTTTTTTACTACAACTATTTCTTAAGAATGATTTCGTGCTCTTACCCGGAGCTTTCTTGGTGATTTCACAAGTATTTTGGGGAGAGGACTGCTGCAATAATAGATGATCTTGCTGTCTTTGACGTTTTCTAGCCTTTCTAATTCGATTCTTAGTTGGCATTTTTCAAATGTTGTAATGATCTGCAGTTGAATCTGTGAAAAATATAATAAAAAATGTTATTAACCACTATTACCAAACAGTAAATGAATAACAGTCATCAAAAACTTAACACCCTACTTATTACTTAACATAGCAAATCTTTTGCACCAGCACTGCGTCACAAAAATTACACACAGTGGTACAAAACAGGCATACAACAATCATAAATCTCTCCCTAACATTTTAAATGATTGATTCAGGTTGACGATAAGGTGTGGCCTATCTAGAGGTTTCTTTGGGCCCAGATCTTTGGACTGGGGTGAATGTGTGTCATTGATCCACATTCGGTCCATCACCTGTTTTGTTTGTTTGAGGTGAGGCCAACACATGGTTGCAGATGAGATTTTCACTTGTTGAAGAAAACAAAGGAGATAATACATGTGAAGGCCTAGCAATGAAGTAAGTCATGTCCACTTCACTCTTGAACAAAGGGCAGACCTCTTTTGAATCTATGGTCACACCTAAACTTCATCTGCACAATGTCATTCATAAACTTAGGAAACACTAGTGATGTAATTGAAAAATGTGAAGTTTCTTTTCCTCATTTCAGAATTACATCACCTGTGTTTCCTCATTTACTTAAAATGTCCTTAATGCACATGAAAGCGTTTTTTAGATTGCCCTTGCACCATTTTTGGGTCATTTTGAACATGGCTATGTTACTCCCATAATCAAAATCTAAATTTGCCAAGCACAGGTGGGAGCGTATTTACAAGAAACTTGCCCCATGAAGAACGCTTTCCATTTAAAAAGGGAAAAATAACATCATAGACACTCAAATGCCTTATAAATATGGCCCAAACAACCTATGAAGCTCTAGCAGTACTTATCCAGAAATGTAATTGATTTCAAAAATCGTTTTTAAACACAACATATAAATCAATTGTATACCTACATTCAGTTGGAAATGACTGTAAATGTCCTTGAGACACATGAAAGCGTTTTTTTGAATGCCCTGGCACCATTTTTGGGACATTTTTAACATGACTATGTGTAATGGCTGGATTTTCTGTTTAGATGGGATCAGCCCCCAGGGGCCCCTGTGACCCAGCCAAAACGTACTCACCTTCCCTCCTCAGATCGTATTCACAATGAGTAGATATACAGATAAATATACAGGTCGCACCTAAGGATGGGGAATGACAATATATGTATGTACGGATTTTCTACAATATCTTATTCACATCAGTTGGTCTCGCGGCCACCCCGACCCAGACCGTTCTACCCTAGGGCAGATCTGACACACAATCCGGTGTGTCTACACATGGGCCTGCAGAACCCAATGCTCCCTTTTCCAAACTGTTCGCAATCCTAAGAAACTACACGCCAGTATCCTCCCTGGCGTTCTCACTTAGTCAAGCCACAATCCAGTGGGTATAAGCGTTGGTCTCCCACCCAACGTTCTCACTAACGCCGCATATCAACGACGACCACATTCCTATGAACCATTATTGGGATAATATCTCAGTGGTCTACTCGGAATAAAACTACAATAGTAACTTTGAATAGGGTTCCAGATTGTATAGTGTACTCCCTGCTCTTGACATCGAAGGTCCACTCACTCCCTCTTTATTCAATCACCATTTACCTGATCGGGATTTCTCATCCGTTCACCTAAACAGCTCTTGACTAGAAGTGCGGTTTACCAGGATTGAACATAAGCACCAGGTACACGATAATTCTATATGAATTAGGGTATTTATTAACAATAGATACAAATCACATTACTATGCAGCATAACTTTTGCAAGAAAAAGGTAAAGATTAGAGTGCACATCCTAAATAAGTTAGGCAGGTATCACCTTGTTAGTAGGAAGTCTGGACTCGGCAGTCATCTAGGTTCCCTTCTCGTCTCTGTATCCTGGCTCGCCTTGCAGTCACCCTCAGCCGTCACAAGTACACGTCTGCACCGCTAGGCTCAACCTCGTCTGCTTCCCCTCAGGACACCGGAACCTTGCTGATTATTAGCTACCGTCTCTCTCTCTCTCTCTGTATCAGTGCGCTCCGCGCTACTTCTCGTTCAGTCTTTCTCAGAGAGTTTCGGTCTTAAATCTTTCTCCGACTTCAAAGATGGCGACTTGTCCACCATGAAAATGAATAATGGCAGAGATGCTAACGGCTAGATGCCGCCTACGGACTAACTGACAAACTGACTAACACCTTCGCTAATATCAAAGCCCGTTCCTTCATGGAAATTCACGGCCAGTAACCTGCCGCCCACCAAATTCTTGTACCTCCCCGTACCAAGGACACTTTCCCAGCCGGCCGGCCTGAAGTTGTGTCTTCGGAGTGGAGAAAAATACATTCCTTCGATAAGGGTCAGCCTGAACCGGTTCTCTCCAAGCGAACAACAGCTTGAAACTAAAACATTACACTTCACCTAGAAAGCCTTCTCGAGCTACCGGGCAGAAAGCAAAATGGAGTCTGTCTCGTTTAAGGCCTACGGAGCCCATAATATGCATAGCTCCATGAAAAACAGCCCAGCATGTTAGCAAATGAGCGAATCATGACTAATACTTATATATCTATCCCCTAACTTAAATTCATAAGCCTTACTCTAAGGAAAATAATATGAAAATGCCCTTATATATGTAAGACAGGGTCCCTGTCTATCGGCCTAATCCTTATGCTATGGGGGTGATAGGCTGGAGTCACTCTCCATCATTCTCCTTCTCCAAAGAACTAGCAAAAAGACAGCCATAACATTACACCCCTTGACTCCAGTCTATTAACCAGTAACTAAATGGAACTAACGTCAGTAGACGAATAATATGAAACAAAATTAACTGATCTACGACCCTTAGTAAGTCTAAAAAATTGTAGCAGGGAAGGGATACACTGAATAAAGCAACAAATAGCTATGAGGATACAGATAGCAACAATAACCCCCCCTAAAATTTGTCGTATGAAATGCATGTCAGGGAGCCAATTAAAAAGCCAGTCAAAGAAACCCTGATCTATATGTTCTCTAATTTCTGCAGTCAAGTCGTGGAGTTTGTTAATGTGGGACTGGATAGCTTTAGAATGGTCAGACAAATTAAAACAGCATAGACCTTCAAAATCAGAACATTCATGTCCATGTTTCAACAATAAGTAATCGATAGCAGCACGATTCTGTAAAATAGCTCTACGTTCACCTTGGGAGTCTAATAATAAATCAGATAAAACAGTAGATGTTTGGTTAATGGACTTAACCATCCAGCAGGCCATTTTGCCGATTGTCTTGGCATTATAAACGGCCAATGCAGGCACTCCAATAATAGAAAAAGCTAAACCAAGATATTCTGATTTGGAAAAAAGATGAACAGAGGAATCACAGTCTTCATGTAATGACATTGAATCACGTACAATACGGGAATGTGAAGAAGGATGTGAGGAAAACATTAGCAAACTTAATCTAGTGATGGCACATGGGCCACCAGAAATATTCGCAGGAATATAGGGCCAAGATGAATTCCCACAAGAAAAGAGCCATCCAGCTGGCAATAGCATTGAACGATAATGGCTAGTGGCTACTAATAAACGTTTACAAGTCATGTTATTCGTAACTGAAAGACATGAATTAGGAAGTCTCTTTGAACATAACAAACGTTGATGAGATGAAAAAGTAGTAGCGGCTTGGAGCTTCAGCCGCAAGCACTCGGTAATAGCTTTAGGGTTACAGGTCATAATGAAGCAAAGGTCTCCAGGGGTAATATTAAAAGTAGTAATTCTGGAATTAATAGGGACATCAAGATCTGGAATAAGAGTACATGAGGGACAAAATTCGTGGGCCGCAAAATCACCCAGAATAACATTAGGTCGGGCATTAGATACATTGAAGATATGGCGAAGAGTCTCAGTGGATGCAGGGACAGCTACCAAACAGGTCGCTAAAATGTCAGTAACGCTCTTCATAGGGGTAAGGCAAAAATGCGGAGAGTTCGTCACCCGCTTTGCGAGTGTGATCCAGAAATTGGACGATGTCTGCCACGCAGACCGCGGGGTTCTTATTATCCCATCAACCGGCGTCGGTGGATCCTCTCCTCTCCCGGCGTAGCAAGCCAAAAGGAGTCCAACGCCGACACATCCTGCAGCAGCAATCCAAAGAATGATCTGAAAGAATACAAATAAAGGCCTTAATCATTCTCGTAAGTAACATTTATCAGCTGGGACAGCTTCCCAGCCATCTTTCCCTGGCTTCATCACCAAAACGGTGTTGTCATGACCGGTCGCAATAATATCAGCCTGTTCAGGTGGATTTTTAGGCGATTGCACCCATATTTTAGCTCCAGGAAGATCAGACGATCCGAAGCCTTTTTGTCCTCACACAGTTAGCAACGTTGGAGCAGAGCCTTTTTTGATCTCACCACTGAAGACAGGCATAATCAGTAACTGAGCAACACGGTCAGACTTTTTGATGAACAAATCCGTCTCACTGCTATTAAGCAGGAGAACCTTAATCTCTCCCTGATAATCACTGTCAATCACTCCTCCGAGTACTTGTACACCTTTCAGGGCCAGGCCAGATCTAGGGGCAATTAATCCAAAACTACCGGCAGGTATACAGACACCAATGCCGGTTTCAACAATGATTCGATCTTTTCCTGGAAATTGTGCATCATTTAACGCATGCAGGTCGAGGCCTGCAGAACCTGGGGTTGCTCTACATGGAGCCAAAGCACCGGGGGTAATTTCCCAATATATTACAGTGTGTGATATAGAGTTAGGTTTTGCATCAACATGTGGAGGAAACAAACGCATCAAAGGAGATTCAGCATGTAACATAGGACGATTATTCAAAATTAACAAAGCTTGAAGTAGGACATCTCTCCACTGGCTGTAACGGTCATCAGTCAACTTGCGCAACTGTTCTTTCAACAAGCCATTCATTCTCTCAATCAGTCCTGAAGCTTGTGGATAATATGGAATATGAAACACCCAATCAATATTATTTTCCGTACAGAATTCCTGCACCAATCTTCCACGAAAGTGGGATGCATTGTCTGATTGAATCTGGAATGGGACACCATAGTACAGAATAATGAGCTCCAGGGTTTTAATAGTATTCACTTGGGTAGCGTTCTTGCAAGGGAAAGCGACCAAAAGGCCACTATAAGTATCAACCACTGTGCAAATGTATTGACAATTTCTGCTCATAGGGAGCGGACCAATATAATCAATCTGCCAAATTTGGGCGGGCAATTTACCTCGATGTAAGTGACCTCGAACAATTTGAGGCACCTCTTTCTTCCTAGAATGCTGGCAAATGGGACAATGTAGAATGACATCTTTAATTAAAGAAAAGGGAATATGAATTCCTCTATCGGCAGCCCACCTGCTAGTGGCTTTCTCTCCAAAATGTCCTGCTTTCTGATGGGCCCACTTCGCCAATCCCGCCAAATCAGAATCCTGCATGTCAACCACTGCCTCAGAAATTTTAGACTGTTCATCTGCAATATTATGAAAAAATTTGTCAAGGGAGTCAATTGGAGTATGAGCATCCACGTGAAAGATTGTTACAGTACTCTGCGGGAGCAATTCCCAAATTTCTTGCCACAACTCCTTACCCCACAGCTCCTTGGAGTGCAATTCCCAATTATGAGAATGCCATGTTGGTAACCACACCGCTAGTCCATTTGCAGTGGACCAGGAATCAGTGAAAATATGACATGTACCAGGTAACTCCTGTTTCAAAACTTGGTAAACCGCATAGAGTTCAGCATATTGACTACTCTTACCGTCTCCAGTTGTGCTTAACAATTTCTTTGTAATCGGATTAAAAGAGACAGCTTTCCAATGTCTTTTGTCACCAATGAACTTCGCAGAACCATCCGTAAACCACACATGTTTTCTATCCTCCGCGGACAGATCATCAAATGATTTACCCCACTTCACGGGAGACTCCTGCACTACGGGAACCGAACACTCCCTCTCAGCCTCATTGGAGGGCGCCTGCGCCACTCGCTCATGTAAAACCGCCACTCCTTTCGGACCCACACGTGCCCTTTCCTGAATGTACCATTTCCATTTAATCACACTGGCCTCCTGAGCATGTCCAATTCGATGGGACTTCGGTGAACTCAAAACCCACTGCATAATGGGAATTTCAGGCCTCAAAATAACAGCATGGCCTAGGGTCAATTGCTCGGTATCCACCAGAGCCCAATAACAAGCAAGCAACTGTTTTTCAAAAGGTGAGTAACGCTCACCAGCCTCTGGTAACTTTTTGGTCCAAAAACCTAATGGCACTTTTTGTCTGCCCTGCTTTTGCCACAAACTCCAATTGGCATACAGGCCTTCCACGGACACATTCAAATCCACATCACCATCACTCACGGGCCACAAATCCAAAGCATACTGAATAGCTTCTTTAGCCAAATTAAAAGCAGTCTGTTGAGGTTCACCCCATTCAAACGCATTCTTTTTACGAGTGACTCGATACCATGGAGCCAAAATCTGACTTAGATGGGGAATATGCTGACGCCAAAATCCAAACAATCCAATAAAGCATTGCGCTTCTTTCCTGTTCCTGGGAACAGCAAAATCAAGTATTTTTCGTTTAACCTGTGGAATCACCTCTCTGTGACCCTCATGCCAATTAATTCCTAAAAATTTTACAGCTTGGGATGGAGTTTGCAATTTGTCAGGATTAATTTCCCAGCCTTTCGCTCGCAAACAATCAATGATCTGATCTAAATGGGACTGTACCTGGTCTTGCGTTTCACCTTGAATCAAAATGTCGTCAATATAATGACAAATCTGAACTTGTGGATTCGTGGGCACTTCAGACAAATGTTCCGCCACCAGCCGGTGACAGATCGTAGGACTATGTACATAGCCTTGAGGAAGACTCCGGAACGTCATTTGACGTCCATTCCATGTGAAACTGAATTGTTCCTGACATTCGGGGGCAATCGGAATTGAAAAGAACGCATTAGCAATATCAATAGAAGCATACCACGTACCTGGATGCTTTTGAATTCTCTGAATCAGTGTGACAATGTCAGGCACTGCAACAGTCAATTTAGGTGTATTTTTGTTCAATTCTCGATAATCAACAGTCATGCGCCAAGAGTTGTCACTTTTGCGCACGGGCCAAACGGGATTATTCCAAGCAGATGTGACCGGAGTAATGACTCCCGCGTCAACCAAATCCTGAATCGTAGCGGTAATTTCTTCATGACCACCTGGAATGCGATATTGCTTTTGAGAAATCACTTTCGTTGCTAAAGGGATCTTAATAGGTGGCATGCGTAAACGACCAACCCGTACGGGTCTGGTCGAAATGTACTGTCGTGTACCAAATTGATAGTATCCATCATCCAAATGCAAAGTCATACCTTTCAAAATGTCAATTCCAATAATGTATTCCAAAAGTGGCACAACCAACACAGAGTATTCTCTACGAGGAATTCTACCAATTTTAATTTCGAGTGCAGTTTGAACCGCGGGTGTCTCTTTACCACCCAGACCGGTAATTGTAAAAGACTGTCCATTAAATTTTCTCGACTTACCATGAATGAAAGTGGCCTCCGCCCCAGTATCAACCAACGCTCGGGCCCTTTGGATATTACGATGTTTCCAAAAAATCTCAATATCTACATAGGGTCTGTAATCTCTGTGGGCCCACTTGCGTACCGGAGCTTGACCTATTTCCTAGTCATTTTTCCTGCGTTCTGTCAACCAGGACAAATCAGGGTAAATGTTCTCGGTTTTCTTTGGTATTAGAATGTCTTGTTCATATCCGTCCCCAGTACGAAACGGATTAGTATCAGGTTCAAAAAGTTGTGAGTTACGGTCAGGGAGTCTGTTACGATCCTCCCTTTTTCTTACGTCAGGGGAATAACTCCTTGCATCTCGTCGTCTGCTAGAAACACGATCATCTCTTCCCCTTTCACGATCATCCTCTCTCCCCCTCCCATCATTACGATGAGGGGATCCATCACGTTCATAGCGCCGATCATCACGGCGATCAGAATTCACACGTCGTCTCTCATCACCACTGTCATCCGAACCACGATCATACTCATTCTTTCGCACACGACGGGCACCCTCCTTTCGATCCAAACCACGCTTACGAAACATGTCCCATAAGCGATTATTAGGCTCGCCATCAATGTCTTCCCTTTTGACACCATCAGCAATGAGAGCAAGAAACATGTCACGTCTAGAGAACTTATAGTCCCCACCAGTACGACCCTCAGGTCGAGATTGTCTTTCAGGTTTAAACCATTCACCCAGCTCACCAAGCTGACGAACAGACTCAAGCACAACAGACAAAGGATTGCCAGTTTGGTTAATCAATAATGTCATCATGACCTGCTTGTAAGCAACAGGAGAAGAACGGATAATGCGGTTACGCACAGAAGATGTTAAAAGACCATCCAATAACTTGTCAGCAGTACTAAGGAAGATACACGTTTTCATGACTTCCTCCTTTAAACGTTGCGACGCATCGCGCAGAGTGTACCACGGTTTTTCATCAGTAGGCCAATCAGATTCAGTTGGATATTTATGATTACAGCCATCAGACGCAAGCTGGAGCAAAGAAATTTGACCAGCACCATTATAATTCCGAAAATGATCCTGAATCGTAGAATCAGAACTCAAAGAGCAAAATCGTAAGCAATCAACAGCATCGAGCATAATACCGGCAGCGCCAAGCTCATAAAGACGCACCATCCAGGTAAGCAAGGCCTCACCAGGCCGTTGTCTAAATCGTTGCAAAATGTCACTAACCTCCTGCTGAGTAAAATCTTCAATACAATCAAGAGCTATACCACCCGGATTACCAGGGGCCTGTTGTAATTTTCGTCGAAAAATCGGGTGAGCAGAAACTGCGGGAAGAGCTTCCGAGGAAGCCCGCATCTTAGATTTAACAGCACAATCAGGGCAAGCTACGTCATCCACACGGGAAGAACGAGCACGGTCACAATCGGGAGTTGAATCAATGCATGAAGCAGATTTACAATCACGTCCGGAGCGAGAAGACTCGCGCTTGTCACCCTCCTCTGCCGAGGAGTCAGAAGTATGAGAATCCCAGATATTACCGTCCCACTCATCGGGGTTCCAATCCATTCCAGCTTTTGCTACAACCATACGCACTTTGCGGGAAGACACACGTCCACGACGATGTTTATATTTATATCGTGCAATACGGACCGCAGCTCTTTCGGCAATGGTCTGATATGTTTCAAGTTTGTCGGCAAGCAATTTATTTTGACAACGCAACAAAGTATGCACATTTTGCAACTCAACACACTGTCCTTCCGAATCTTTAAACTGTTTCTGTAATTGAACAAACCTCTCATGCAATATTCTGTATGCATTAAGAACAATCCACCCTCTGCGTCCTAAAATAGGAAGCTCATCACCCTTCACTACTGGCGCTTTCTGTAGGCACGACACCACATCGGCAGGCTCTGCCTGCTCCAAGCATGAAGACCAATTTTCACTCAAACCAGTAGAATCAGCCCACTCAAGGGCCAAGGCCTCGTAAGGCGTAGACTCCCAGCCGGGAATCTGAATCGGTAATTTGAAAACCGACGATGATTTTTTCGCAAACATAATGACACGCAAAAAATTATATACACAATTATAAACAAAAATTTTATACGTACAAGCCGAGCGCAAACCAACGAGATTAAAACAACACAATGCACACAGGCTTCGTAAACAGTTCGTGACGCCAGATGTAATGGCTGGATTTTCTGTTTAGATGGGATCAGCCCCCAGGGGCCCCTGTGACCCAGCCAAAACGTACTCACCTTCCCTCCTCAGATCGTATTCACAATGAGTAGATATACAGATAAATATACAGGTCGCACCTAAGGATGGGGAATGACAATATATGTATGTACGGATTTTCTACAATATCTTATTCAGTTGGTCTCGCGGCCACCCCGACCCAGACCGTTCTACCCTAGGGCAGATCTGACACACAATCCGGTGTGTCTACACATGGGCCTGCAGAACCCAATGCTCCCTTTTCCAAACTGTTCGCAATCCTGCGAAACTACACGCCAGTATCCTCCCTGGCGTTCTCACTTAGTCAAGCCACAATCCAGTGGGTATAAGCGTTGGTCTCCCACCCAACGTTCTCACTAACGCCGCATATCAACGACGACCACATTCCTATGAACCATTATTGGGATAATATCTCAGTGGTCTACTCGGAATAAAACTACAATAATAACTTTGAATAGGGTTCCAGATTGTATAGTGTACTCCCTGCTCTTGACATCGAAGGTCCACTCACTCCCTCTTTATTCAATCACCATTTACCTGATCGGGATTTCTCATCCGTTCACCTAAACAGCTCTTGACTAGAAGTGCAGTTTACCAGGATTGAACATAAGCACCAGGTACACGATAATTCTATATGAATTAGGGTATTTATTAACAATAGATACAAATCACATTACTATGCAGCATAACTTTTGCAAGAAAAAGGTAAAGATTAGAGTGCACATCCTAAATAAGTTAGGCAGGTATCACCTTGTTAGTAGGAAGTCTGGACTCGGCAGTCATCTAGGTTCCCTTCTCGTCTCTGCATCCTGGCTCGCCTTGCAGTCACCCTCAGCCGTCACAAGTACACGTCTGCACCGCTAGGCTCAACCTCGTCTGCTTCCCCTCAGGACACCGGAACCTTGCTGATTATTAGCTACCGTCTCTCTCTCTCTCTCTGTATCAGTGCGCTCCGCGCTACTTCTCGTTCAGTCTTTCTCAGAGAGTTTCGGTCTTAAATCTTTCTCCGACTTCAAAGATGGCGACTTGTCCACCATGAAAATGAATAATGGCAGAGATGCTAACGGCTAGATGCCGCCTACGGACTAACTGACAAACTGACTAACACCTTCGCTAATATCAAAGCCCGTTCCTTCATGGAAATTCACGGCCAGTAACCTGCCGCCCACCAAATTCTTGTACCTCCCCGTACCAAGGACACTTTCCCAGCCGGCCGGCCTGAAGTTGTGTCTTCGGAGTGGAGAAAAATACATTCCTTCGATAAGGGTCAGCCTGAACCGGTTCTCTCCAAGCGAACAACAGCTTGAAACTAAAACATTACACTTCACCTAGAAAGCCTTCTCGAGCTACCGGGCAGAAAGCAAAATGGAGTCTGTCTCGTTTAAGGCCTACGGAGCCCATAATATGCATAGCTCCATGAAAAACAGCCCAGCATGTTAGCAAATGAGCGAATCATGACTAATACTTATATATCTATCCCCTAACTTAAATTCATAAGCCTTACTCTAAGGAAAATAATACGAAAATGCCCTTATATATGTAAGACAGGGTCCCTGTCTATCGGCCTAATCCTTATGCTATGGGGGTGATAGGCTGGAGTCACTCTCCATCATTCTCCTTCTCCAAAGAACTAGCAAAAAGACAGCCATAACACTATGTAACTCCCATAATCAAAATCTAAATTTGCCAAGCACAGGTGGGAGCGTATTTACAAGAAACTTGCCCCATGAAGAACGCTTTCCATTTAAAAAGGGAAAAATAACATCATAGACACTCAAATGCTTTATAAATATGACCCAAACAACCTATGAAGCACTAGCAGTACATATCCAGAAATGTAACTGATTTCAAAAAATCGTTTTTAAACACAGCAAATAAATCAATTGTATACCTACATTCAAGAGGAAATGACTAAAAATGTCCTTGAAACACATGAAAGCGTTTTTTTGAATGCCCTTGCACCATTTTTGGGACATTATTAACATGGCTATTTAACTCCCATAATCAAAATCTAAATTTGCCAACCACAGGTGGGAGCGTATTTACAAGAAACTTGCCCCATGAGGAACGCTTTCCATTTAAAAAGGGAAAAATAACATCATAGACACTCAAATGCCTTATAAATATGACCCAAAACAACCTATGAAGCTCTAGCAGTACATATCCAGAAATGTAATTGATTTCAAAAAATCATTTTTAAACACAGCATATAAATCAATTGTATACCTACATTCAAGAGGAAATGACTGAAAATGTCCTTGAGACACATGAAAGCGTTTTTTTGAATGCCCTTGCACCATTTTTGGGACATTATTAACATGGCTATGTAACTCCCATAATCAAAATCTAAATTTGCCAAGCACAGGTGGGAGCGTATTTACAAGAAACTTGCCCCATGAAGAACGCTTTCCATTTAAAAAGGGAAAAATAAAATCATAGACACTCAAATGCCTTATAAATATGACCCAAACAACCTATGAAGCTCTAGCAGTACATATCCAGAAATGTAATTGTTTTCAAAAATCGTTTTTAAAAACAACATATCTGTTTCAGCTTACATGAGAGACCATGGAATGGGCTCCATGTACAACAATAACTTGTGTTACTGCATGCCAGAATGCTACACCGAATATGCAATTACAATTTCTCCAAAAAAACAAAATCTATTTGTATATCACTTGAGACAAAGCCACATTTTAAAAACACAGCTTTCTTCATCATTTTCTCCTTAAATCATACTATTCTCTATCTAAATTAAATAAATCTTTTCTCACCTTAGCAAATACTTTTTGAGTTTCAAAACAGTCTCAGAAATACTCCAAATTGTCTTCAGCAGAAAAAAGAGGATGCACTCCAGAGGCTGCAGCTATTGAAAGCACAGAAATACAGATATTCATTACACATATCTCTCATATTAGCCAATCATAACTCATTCCTCACTTTTTTCAAATCAAAACCCTTCCCCCCTCTGCCCTCTCTGCCTTTTTTGCTTAGCAACAACCTCCTGAAAGACCTCTCATGTTTGCAAATTCACACAACAATGTTTCAATTGAACTCTGAACTCTCAGTGCACCTGCGTATCCAGTGCAATCTTTCATTAAATGTTTCTTCCTTGACCATTCAAATTACATCTTTCAAAGAACACATCCATGCACCCTAACTTTCTGTTTTCAGAAATGAAAATACACCAATCACTGCTAATGAATCATTACGACTGGAAATCCACAGTTTTTTTTCTTTACAAACTCCTACTGTTTCAACTGCCCTTTCATTACCACACTTCATCTGACTACAGCCCAACCTTCTCTCACCATGTTTAATGTCTGGATTGTTGGACATAGTTACATCTACTGGGCTCAAAGGTATGCTGAGAACAGATATTTACCTAACCTCAATTTACAAGATGTGGAAATTAAGTGGTTGGGCCAAAGAGGATTAAAATGTCACCAATTGATACCATTGGTGAAAACCTTTATGCATTTGCCAAAACCTGACCTGTTAATAGTGCACTGTGGAGGTAATGATTTGGGCACTTTGACTGGGGTAGGTCTGGAAATGCTTTTAAAGGACACCTTTGAGCAATTAATGGCACTTTTTCCTCAAACTGTCTTGGTATATTCCAATATATGCCAAACACAGAAATGGAGGTGGTCCAACCAATTTTGTCCACAAATTGAGAAAGCAAGGAAGCATGTAAACAAATCTGTTTCAGCTTACATGAGAGACCATGGAATAGGCTCCTTGTACAACAATAACTTGCGTTACTACATGCAAGATATCTACAGAGGAGATGGAGTTCACTTCTCAGATGAGGGCAACAGAATTTTCATTTTGAATTTAAGACTGTGCATTGGTACCTACTTATAAGTACCAAAATGTAGCATAAACCCAAAAGCTCTTCTCAGAGCTACCCTACATCTGATCACTCACAATTATTATTTTTCTCTAACTTTTTTCTGTAATTTTCAACAAACTACGCTCAAAAAGCGCTACCCGGTACGCGAACTGGAAGCTAACCGCGCAAAATTAAAAAAAAAAATGTTTTTTCCCCGCACATATGGTCCCACCCTCAGAAAACCTAGGGGGTCAAAATACTTGTACCGTGCCCCCTTCTACCCATTCTGAACATTATTTGCCCTCCATTTTATATCTTAATTCGACCGAAACACAAAATGGTGGACTTCCGTTACGCTCCTAGTTCGCGGACCGGACCGCTTCCCGGGAAGCGGTCCAAAAAAAAAGGTGGGAAAGTAATTCACAGAAAAACGACTGGAGACACTCTCACCAAATATAGATTAGCTCATACTAGATAACAATCCCTTTCATTTTCAAAAATTTGATTGAAATTCCATTTAGCCATTAAGCCTGTAGACCTCTCTAAATACCGTGAGGTAAATTACTTCACAAAACACATCTGAAGTGTTGGAATTGACAACCAATGAAAATGTTACTTTCATTTTCTACTTATATTACCTGACATTTGATTGGTTATATACCTGAATATATATAAAGGAAGAGAAGAAAACACAGCCATTTTGACTGCTACTTCTTGTTGTACATTACATTTGAATAGCTACTAAACACTTCAACTTATTTGTGAAGGTAAGTTGGTATTTTGAAAACTGAAGTATATTGTGCACTATAACTTAATATGGTAGACTTTTTCTGATAGATATATACTATCCCTCTGTAGTAGTTATGGATTTAGATAGACTTCTCTGTTATAGTTATGAATGGAGTTAGGCTTGTCTTGGTTAAATCACATACACTTTTTTATAGTCCTATTTCCACTCTGATACTATACACTGCCAAAAGATAAATTCACTGATAAAAACTGCCTATCTAAAATTAATCCCAACAGTGCCCTATCTCTACTAATATATATTTTTTTAATCCAAATTTCAGGCAAAATGGAAGGCGAGCAGCAAGTTCAATTTAAAATTGTACTGGAAGAGAGCAGCCAAGGAAACATTGATGAATTTATGGATCAAAGTAGAGACCAGGAACTACTACAATGTGTTGAAGCAGTGGATAACCTGCCTAAAAATGAGGACATGTTACACCCTCATAGAATACAAAATATATTCAATGACAATTTTGAAATTTCTGACAATGAAATGTTAGAAAGTTTAATGAATTATGAAACACAATCAAAATTAAAAAAAATACTTTAAAAATAAAGAAAACAAAAAAAACAACAAAAACAACAAACAATTAACATACAGTATTAGAAAAGTCTATCATTCTTTTATCCTTATAGCACGCTGCCCAGAACGCTTTCCGGTTCGCGTACTAGGCGCTCACCACCCAAAAAAAAAAAAATTTTTTTTTTTGCCCTGCTGGGACCTTTTAAAACCTCCACATAAAACCTAGGGGGTCAACGAGGATCTACTATGCCCCCTTAAGGTAATTTCCCCCTTTGTTTTGGCCTCCGCTTGTCTCTCGATCCTACCGAGAGACAAGATGGCGGCCGCTCCGGACTGTTTAGAATGTTGACAGACACCGGAAAGCCAATCAGCTTCGCATCGCAAAGTTCCGTTACGCAAAAAGTACACGAACCGGATCGCTGCCCGGAGCACTGTTACAGATATATATCTTATTTTGAACGTTAATTTCTCAAAATCCACTGGAGCACATATATTGAGACCTAGCAAAAGCACATCGGGCAAACAGTCCCTACAATTTTGCCAAGTTTCGTGCAAATCCATTCAGCCGTTCGGGCTAAAAGTGAGGCCAACCGTCCTATGGAAATTAACATGGGAAAAATGCGTTTTGGGACCCCCCTTTTTTCTCGGTCCCCCCTTGCCGAACACCCCCCAAATTTTCAGGGGCTGCTCAGAAACAAAATGTGCCATTTTCCTGAAAATTTCAGCCAATTCCGTCCACAAACGCCAAAGTTATTAGACATAGAATTTTCAGAAATCCCATAGGGAAAAAATCCTAACTATATATACCTACTGGCGACCGCCAGTAGGTAATATATATATATATATATATATATCTGTATATGTTTAAAAAAATATATATATGTATGAACTTACTAAAAGAGATTATTCCTGCATGTTGAACTCCATCCCCCATCATGGGGGTTGGATTCGAGTAACAAAAGTCAATTCTTCGGAGCATGACCCCCCACGGCGGCTGTCAATCACTCAAAGCCAGTGTATTGCATCGTGGCTCGAGCAGTGTGTTGTCTGTCAGTACATAATTCCTCAAACTTCCAAAAATGAGCAGCAAAACGTTCCTGTACGGGGGAGTCATGCTGTGAAGAATTGACTTTTGTTACTCGCCTCTTTTCTGGTCCCTTTTTATTTACGCTATTAAGGATTCCTTCGCCTTCCACCTTTTTGGACCAATTGGGCTATTACTACAGATACAGGCCAGTTTGAGCTGTCTCTTGTTCGTTTCCTTACTGATCGGATACTTCCTTTAATCCTCAAGCGACTTGGGCCTGCCTATTTTGCAGTGCAAGTTTTTAATCAGCAGCACTTGCACGTCTGAACCCTGTAGATTTTTCACGTCGGATGTTATTGGACATCTCTTGCGCATGGTAGTGGATTGGATTTAATATCCGGATACAGGTCTCCAAGGAGCATAGGTGAATACTACGTGGGTTTTGAGTATGACGACTGGTGCTCTGTTGGATTACGAACTCTTCCACTTTGGATATACATAAGCTGTGACTGCTACAGTGCCTCTTGATAGTATCTTCGCCCTGAGGAAGCTCCCTGTGTGGGAGCGAAATCCGTTGGGTGATGATTTGAATTGAATGCTTTTTAAGACAAATAATTTGAAATAAAGAAGTGACTTTTCTAAAAACTTTTGGCGAGTTGGACTTTGTGAGCTGCACACCCCCATTTGTTATAATAATCTTCTGATCTGAAGCACAGCAAGTCCATTCAATGGCTGGCGTAGGGGTTGACTGCACAGCACCTGTACACAATGGAACTGGCATGAGGTGCTGAACTAAAGGTCCACTGTTGCTGTTACATCTTGGTTTTAGTTCAGCTAACTATAACTTGCGTGCTCGCAATGCACTGCTGATGACTTCACATATTACATCACTCATGACATGGTCAGTGACATCACACATGGCAACACTGATGACATCTCAAATGCCATCACTGATGACATCACTGATGACATCATCCTTGTGATAGTGTGGGAGACCTACTCTCACCCTAATATAACCTTTGATACACACACTCAAAAATACAAATTAACATTTACATACCAATTCACATACCAATACCAGTTACAACACACCTATTCAGTAAATCCAAGATCTAAGACACATCCACTCATTCACCAACAGTCCTATACAGTCACTCATACATGTATTCACTCATCATATGTACTCATACACATATACATTCTGTTACACACCACCACTCATCTAAAGAGTTACTCACACACATACTCACACATGCAAAGTATCAAAAATCCATTTACTTGCATATACAGTTATACACACACTACCACACTTACTTCTACCAAAACTTACACATACTTACTCTCTTACACAATCCCTTATAGAAACACCTACTTATTTCTACAGGAACTCTTCCAATATCTCACTCTCACATATACTTACTTATATACACCAATACTCACATGTACTAGTTTTAAACATATGTAGTTACTCATAACGACACTATTGAGACAGTCATTCACTGACTAACACACCCATACACACTGTCATCCACCTATACAGTCCTGCTTTTATGCTGTCTGAAACACATACAAACAGTGAGTCACTCATTCATACATCTATGCACTAAGTAATACCCCCCACCGAACCATAAAGACACTCAGCCACTCATACTGATACTCAAAAAAACAACTAATAACCCATATAGACACTCATGTAGCTACTCACCAACCCATGCAGCCACGTATACACAAAGTGAGAGACTGATACAGATATTTACATATTTAAACATTACTCACTAACCCATGTATTCACTACAATACACTTAATCAGTCAGTTATACAATCAATTTGACTAAACAAATCATCCATTTAGACACTCATATACCCATTTATTCTTCCATCGACCTTGAGATGTACATATACAAACATATTTATTTTTCAGAAAAAACACATATTCACTGGATAATGTCATCAGTGATGTCTTTGAGATGTCATCGGTGATGTCATGAGTGATGTCACTGACCATGTCATGAGTGATGTAATATGTGACGTCATCAGCAGTGCATTTCGGGCACACGAGTTATAGTTAGCTGAACTAGCTATAACGGGGGAATTTCAATGGTTTTGTACGATAGAAATGTCCAGCTAACTATAACGCCCCTGAAACCTTTGTTTTTTTTATAATATATATATATGTGCATATATATTCAATGAAAAAACCATAGGTTTCAGAGACGTTATAGTGAGAAATTTGCATTTAAAAAACCTTTGAAATTCACAGAAAATACCATAAGTTTCAGGGGTGTTATAGTTAGCTGGACATTTCACTCAACATGGAGGTTTTTTTTCCAGTGTTTTCCCTTTCAGTAGCAGGTTCAGCTTTATTGTGTGTGCGCACCCGTAGTACAGCGCACTTCAACCGTCAAAGTTTCTGTGGTGAGACATGTTTCCCAGTGCTACGAGTATCCAAGACATTCAGTGGCATACTCATAAAAGTAGTATTTTGATTTTTAAAAACCGTATTTTGACTCTAAACACATTTCCGAAAATCAAGTAAAACGTCATTCATACGCGCCGCGTAAGCGCCCCCGGAAGCGCCTCCGTAAGCGCCTACATACGTGCCGCGTAAGCGCACCCAGAAGCGCTCCGGAGCGCATAACGTAAGCACGTCAAGCCAAGTGACCTTAAAACAACACTTTTCATTGGTTCATAACAGTTTTTTTTCCAAATATTGAAAGCCCCCACCCATTTCCCTCACTACCACTTTGAACTTGGAGAGAGCAAGAGCTGTTCCCTGGTTCTTCTGCAGCATCTTGCAAAAGAAGAAGGAACACCGCTGCTCCACCCAGCACTAATTTTTCCCCTTTTTTAGCTCCTGTTGAGCAGTTTTGGATTCCCTGGTTTTGTTTTTCTCCCCCAAAAAAACAAAAAAGTATAAAATCGTTCTGAAAAAGGATAAAAAAAGTATAAAATCAACAAAACAGGAAAAAAACAGTTATTTTTAGAACTACCTCCAATTCTCCAAAAAGAGCTATATTCCTTATATATTGTGTCATTCTTTTTTCAATTAATTTGCACTGCATAAATGAATGGATAAAATGACTGAATGAAGGGTAGAAAGTGACTGAGGGAACAAATGACAGAAGGGGAGTGAGTGAGGGTGAGTTGATGACAGTGAGGGATGGAAGGTGAGTGAGGGTGAGTGAAGGGGGAGTCACAGAGTGCGGGATGGAGGGAGTGAGGGTAATATAGAGGGAGTGAGGGAAGAGGTGTGAGGATGTGAGAGGAGAGAGGGACTGAGAGAAGGAGTGAGTGAAGTGGAGTACGGTGAGAGAGGAAAGGATAATGAGTGAGGGAGCGAAGGAAGGGAAGAGAGGGGAAGGGGAGTGAAGCAGGGGGGCTGAAAGAAGGTGAGTGTGGGAGGGGAGTGAGGGGAAGGGGAGTGAACATGGGGAATGAGGCTAAGTGAGGGAAGCGGAGTAGGGGAACGGGGGTGAGGGAGGGTAAGAGAAGAGCAGTGAGGTTGAGGAAAGAGTGGTGATAGAGGGTGGATAAAGGCAGGTGAGCGTGAGACAAGAGGAGTGAGGGAGTGAGGAGACAGAGGGAGTGATCGAAAAAGTGAGAGAAGGGGACTGAGTGAGGGAGCATAGTAAGGTAAGTGAGGGAGTGTGGGTGAGTTAAAGGGAGTGAGCATGAGGGAAGGGGACTGAGAGTGAGGGGACGGGGGGAGTGAGGCTAAGAGAGAGGGAGTGAGGGAAGGAGAGTGAGGATGTCAGAGGACAGAGGGAGTGAGAGAAGGAGTGAGTGAAGTGGAGTAAGGTGAGTGAGGGAAGGGGAATGAGTGAGGGAGCGAAGGAAGGGAATAGAGGGGAAGAGGACTGAAGCAGAGGTACTGAGAGAAGGTGAATATGGGATGAAAGTAAAGGGAAGGGGAGTGAAGGATGGGGAAGGAGGGGTAGTGAGGGAACCGGAGTAAGGGAACGGGGGTGAGGGAGGGTGAGAGAAGGGCAGTGAGCATGAGTAAAGAGGGGTGAAAGAGGGTGGATAAAAGTGAGTGAGGGTAAGACAAGGGGAGTGAGGGAGAGAGGGGACAGAGGGAGTGAAGAAAGGAGTGACAGAAAGGGACTGAGTGAGGGAGCAAAGAAAGATAAGTGAGGGAGTGTGGGTGAGTTATAGGGAGTGAGCATGACGGAAGAGGAGTGAGAGAGTGAGGGGATGTAGAGAGTGAGGCTAAAAGAGACGGAGTGAAGGAGGGGGAGTGAGGAAGTGAGAGGAAAGAGGGAGTGAGAGAAGGAGTGAGTGAAGTGGAATAAGGTGAGTGAGGGAAGGGGAATGAGTGAGGGAGCGAAGGAAGGGAAGAGAGGGGAAGGGAAGTAAAGCAGGGGGACTGAAAGAAGTTGAGTATGGGAGGGGAGTGAGGGAAAGGGGAGTAAACATGGGGAATGAGAAGAAGTGAGGGAAGCGGAGTAAGGGAACAAGGGTGAGGGAGGGTGAGAGAACAGTAGTGCGGTTAAGGAAAAGAGTGATGAGAAACTAAATTTTGTTTGTCAAACTTACCTTATAAGTAATGTAAACTTAATTACATATTTTTACTAAATTTAATATCTGTGGAAGAGGAAAAAAAAAAGTTATACTTTTTATAATATATATTTCAAAATACGAGAGACAAGGCAGGAGATTAAAAGTCATAAAAGGGTACTAAGAGATAAAGTAGGAGTGAAGGACACAGAAAGAGAAATACAGTAACGGTGAAGGACAGAGAGAGGGAAAAAGAAATAGAGGGAGAGCAAATTACTAAGAGGATAATGAGGCGGACAGATTCAGTGACAGAGAGGAAGAGAGGGAGAGAGAAATGAACTGAAGGTGAGTAAGATACTAAAGGAATGTGAGTTAGCAAAACTAAATGAGGAAAGGGGAGTAAGGAAAGGGGCGTTAATGAGAGGGAAGGGGGAGTGAGTGAGGGTGCATTCATGACAATGAGGGATGGAAGGTGAGTGAGGGTGAGTGAAGGGGCTTTAGAGAGTGAGGGGACAGAGGGAGTGAGGGTAACAGAGAGGGAGTGAGGGAAGAGGAGTGAGGACGTGAGAGGACAGAGGGAGTGAGAGAAGGAGTGAGTAAAGTGGAGTAAGGTGAGTGAGGGAAGGGGAATTACTGATGAAGCAAAGGAAGGAAAGAAGGGGAGTGAAACAGAGGGACTGGGGAAAGGTGAGTGCGAGAGGAGAGTGAGGGGAAGGGAAGTTAAGGATGGGGAATAAGGATAAGTGAGGGAAGTGGAATAAGGGAACGGGGGTGAGGGAGGGTGAGAGAAGGGCAGTGAGGTTGAGGAAAGAGGGGTGATAGAAGGTGGATAAAGGCGAGTGAGCGTAAGACAGGGGGAGTGAGGGAGTGAGGACATAGAGGTAGTGAAGGAAGCAATGAGAGAAGGGGACTAAGTGAGGGAGCATAGAAAGGTAAATGAGGGAGGAGTGTTGGTGAGTTAAAGGGAGTGAGTGTGAGGAAAGGGGGAGTGACAACGTGAGGGGATGGAGGGAGTGAGGGTAGGAGAGAGGGAGTGAGGGAAGGGGAGTGAGGATGTGAGAGGGCAGAGGGAGTGAGAGAAGGAGTGAGTGAAGTGGAGTAAGGTGAGTGAGGGAAGGGGGATTACTGAGGGAGCAAAGGAAGAAAAGAAGGGTAAGGGGAGTGAAGCAGAGGGACTGAGAGCTGGAAAATTTTGGAGGGGAGAGAGGGGAAGGGGAGTGAAGGAATGGGGAATGAGGGGTAGTGAGGGAAGTGGAGTAAGGGAACTGGGGTGAAGGAGAGTGAGAGAATGGAAGTGAGGGTGAGTAAAGAGGGGTGATAGAGGGTGGAAAAAGATGAGTGAGCGTGAGACAAGGTGAGTATAATATATATTTCACTATATAAAATACAAAATAACTTGTACAATATGTTATATGGTTTATTTTTGCTGTTCTCAGAATATATTGAATTTCACTAAAAACAGGGAGTTCAATACTACTCATCATATGACAGCAGAAAAAAAACACAATCAAAAAGATTGTGTTTAAAAAACCCATACAACGTTTCAATAAATAATGTAAAACTTAGAAAAAAAATATCTTAACTCATTTTTGATTCACTTACTTTTCCACGAGGCAAAATATTATATTGGAAGTCCTTTTCTTTGGAAATTACTCAATTGTACTCTTAACTTCCATTTACCCGCCTTTCTGAATGAAAAGCTCCAACTTCTTTTTGATCATGTAACAATAGTTATATTTCCACCTCTGGCTCACTCATGATCAACATTTCCTATAATACTGATATCACTCACTATGTGATACACTTACACTACCTCTATGACAATTACAAGTTTTTTATTATCTTGATCAATCTCACTCACAAAGTAATTTTGAACAGCAGACCAATTTTTATTAACTCCTCCAATCTTCATAGGCCAATTACCTTTCCTAAAATTTCTGTTGTAAAAACACTAGGTAAGAATTTCGTAAGTCAAAAAGCAAACGTTGTTTGAAAGTCAATTGAGTATCATTACAATTAGTCCAGCCTTTTTGACATTTTAAATAAGCTGTGTAATGTCCTGATGTTGTCGAAGGACCATCATGGAAAATAATTGCTGCAGTTACAAAGGTTCTTCCTGAAATTGATAATTGAGAAGCCACAAAAATTTTAATTAAAGTTGACAATTTAGTTCCATCAGGTCTACATCGTTGGAACATTAAAATTACATACAGTCCATATCTTTGTATAAATAATGTTGATAGCATTGCAGATTTACATTTGAGTACAGACCATGTTTTGATTTGCTTCTCTAACTAGATTATTAGAATACACTGATTTGCAGTCTGGTAAAGTCAAATATATAAATCTTTCAGTGTCTATTGTAGTAGTACTTGAAAAGGAACAATTGTCACAGTTATGCTGCCATTTATAAGAAAGGCCAAAAAGATTTTCTACATCTATACCTACATCTTGCAATACAACAAGCATATGCATTAGAAATTCCTGACAATCTTGCTGAATATTCTGTGAAAATTGATTTAGACCAGAACATATGCCTAAAACATTTCAAATTTCAGAAACACTTTCTATTTTTGTTCTATCACTGCTACATTTCTCAAACACAGAATTCAACAAACAACACAATCTTTGATCCCGATTTTCAACAATCTGTTCTTGTAAAGTTTGGAGTAAAAAAACAACATTACCCACTACATTAGCATAGCAGTTGAAACCAGAGCTGTTTTCAAACTGAAATCCAACATCTTTAACCGAATCCTTTTTCTTTCTGCTTACATGACTGGTTCATCTACTTTTTTCTTTTTGCTACAACTTCACTACAATTTTTCTCATTTCTTCTTTTTCGGCCTACCACACACTTTTCAAATAGAGGATATTGAGGTAAATTTGAAGCATACTCTCTTCTTAACCTATTATATTCTTTTACACAATTTTGATCTGCACTAATCTTTATCTCTTCAAAATCAATCCAGTACAATCCAGATAAAATTCTGACTCGAGATAAAGCAACATATGCCATACCCTCCTTGAACACAAAACTTCCTATATTCACCAAAGCACTATCTACACTTAAACCTTGAGATTTATGAATAGTCACCGCATATGCCAAAGAAACAGCAAACTATTTTCGGCGGACATATAAATCTTTTACAAGCAAAAATCGAGCAGAACAACAACTAAATTGTTGTACTTCTTCAATTCCATCAAATTTAATTTTAAAAAATTCACTTCCATCTCTATTTCGGTAATTCACAAAATCAACAACATGACCCAATGCTCTATTTAAAAACCTCTTTCAACATGTAAATTCCGTCGTAAAATTATACGACAATTGAAACATGCATACAGAGTCTTTTACAAACCAGCAGTTTTAGATATTGTCTTCTCTAAAGAATCCAATTTTGATTTCAACTTTTCTGACAAAATAGTAGTTGCTCCTTCATGCTCTATTTTATCAATAGCTTCCAGTTTCACAATCTCTTGGTTTTCTAACTTTAACATTTTGTTGTTGAAGATTGAACATTCTTGCAGAGTTGGCATCAGGCATATCACAGATTTGTTTTCAGCAATTTTCTTAAAAATATTCTCTGGGAGAATATTTTTGTTTGGAAACAAATTTGAAATTAATCGTGCCTGTAAAGCTTCTTTGCCACGCTCACTTACTTTTCCAATTCTTACATCTTGTAGAATATTTTTATAATCATCATCCTTTGCCTGTCGAATATTTTGAAGCAGTTCTGCATATTTGAAATTTAACCATATATATTAACATTTCCAATGCTTCCTAGGCACTTCCTGGTATCTTCATGCGTAAGCATTTTAAACACTGGTTGTCCTTTCACTGGAGTTAGCTGCAGTAGATCTCCAAAAACAATGATGTGTTTGCCTCTAAATAACAAATCAAACTCTGTTTTAAGAATTTCTTGCATTCTTAAATGCACAAAAGCAAGCATTACATTTGATACCATGCTTACCTCATCAATGATAAGAAGTTTCATTTTCTTCAGGACTCTGGAAACTTCACAACAAGCTTCTCCAGATAGCTTGTGGTATTGTAATTTATTATCATGCCCTACTGGCAGCATCAATAAACGATGTAAAGTAATCCCTTTAATGTTATGTGCTGCCAACCCAGTTGGAGCGGTAACAACACAAGACAGCAATGACTCAGTTCTTTTCTGCGGAGAAGTTGCAATTGCTTTAATCAGAAAACTTTTTCCAGGTCCTGCATCTCCACTCACGTACAGTCAGACAGGCATAAATGACGTACTTGAGCACTCTTTTTTTGTCATAACATAAACCATGCTCAATCTGTTCTATGACTTCGTCATATATTTGTTTCTGCTCAAAGTTTAGTTCTTTTTCCAAATCTTCTTAGTTAACTACATCCTCCTGAGCTTGTTCCATGGCTCTTCCCACTTCATCCATGGCAGTGGCAGCTTCATAATTGGTCCTCCTAGTGGATCCTGACTCAATGAAGCAGAACTCTGACTGTCTTGAGAACTGTCTCTAGCAATCTCTGCTGCAATTGTAGCTTCTTGCTGTATTTCCTCATTCAACATTTGCAGATAATTTAAAAAAACAGGACATTCTATGGTATCCTTGGTTGCATTGAAAGAATTTTCATAACTGAGAAAATCTCCAAGTAGTTCCTCTTCTGTACGCCATGGCTTAAAGAGTTGCAAAAGAGCTAAATAGTAAAATTCCCTTTTGTCAGAAGATTCACAACTCACTTTTTGATGATTAATCAAATGGGCTTTTCTTTGTTTCACCAGACATCCTTCACATCCAGTTACAGCATATACTCCTTTATTGATATCTTCTGTGATGTTCCTCTTAAAAGTATAGCTTTGAAGAACTTCATAGAGACAAACGTTCTCAAGATGACTGCTTCTTTTTGGATAGTATGTATCCAACATCTTTGTCTTCAAAATATCTGTACTGTGTGATTCTTTCTCCGCCAAATACTCGATTTCTTGTACAGATTTCAAAACTCGGTTTCATGTTGCAGCAAGACCTAGACTCACCCAAATGATTGTTTTAGATTTGGCATATAGACTTGCTGATGATAACCGATCAGAACATTCATATGCTCCAATTTCTCGATATGACAACATCTTCAGACTGTAACTGTACAATTTCTTACTTAGACTCTTTTCATGTGAAATTTCCTCCCACATTTCCTTCAGTTCCGTCTTTTCTGATTTTGTGATGTAAGACGTCACATATCGAGCCACAGCAATAGAGTTGTCAGCAACATATTGAATATCCATGTTAGCATTCCACATGGACAAAATGACTGGGTTGTAGTCATTTATGTATTTGGATGCTTCATTTCTTCTTAAGTTGTATGTATTTTTCAGTGATTTTCTTGTCACAGTATGTCGCAGAGAAGACATAAAATTGTTCACTCTTCCTTTGGATATTACTGGTCATGGAAATCCAAAACGACATTTTGTGTAGAACTTGTCCTTGGGTTTGAACTTTCGATGACAGTATTTTCCACAACAATGGGGTTGAAAGCGTAAAACGTGATGTCTTAAATTGTTTTCTTCTGTACTTTTCGGAACAGCACATGTAAAATACTGTTCAATGAAACTCATCACTGTGTCATACGAATCTGTTCCAAATTTGGGTGCATCTTTGATCCATAGCAGCATATGTATGTGAGGAGCAACTCTTGCTTGATACTCCTTTCTCCAAAAGAAATCCAAAACCTCTCCAAGCGTAGGATTTATTTTGTTTGTGATAAAAGACATCATAGCTTCAAATCTATGATTGAAATACCTGCATACATTAACTGGATCCAAAGATCACAGTTCTCCAGGTGTCTTGTATTCTTTATTTTCAATGTTTGCATTTGCCTCTCGTAGAAATTGAAGTAAGTCTTCGCAAGCATACTCAGCACAGCTAAGAGTGAGGAACCATGTAGGAGTTACTAAGTTTCTTAGCATACATTTCAATTCCCATGACGACGGTACCAATACTCGTTAGTACCACGCTGACATGCCATGAGATTAATTAGGAGAGATTCCAAAATACTGTCTTGCAGTTTAACTTTATCCATAAAGTCCCTTGCCGAAACATTTTGCAGATGTGCTCCTCTTTTCAGTATATGGTTCACTGCATAAGAAAGTCCAGACAAGTCACTCTCAAACAGTAGATGAAACAAATATGAAATGCATTGATGAAACCTTGAATCTTCTGCATATAATCTTAAAGTCCGGTATTCAGATGCAGGAATTTGAACAGGTCGTTCGTCATATCGTCGACCTTGACCTGTTGGAAATAACTGAGGAAAACAGCGAGCTTCCAAACTTTCTTCCCATACACTAATGGGACTTACTTTTGCTTCTTTCATTTGAAACAAGTCAATAGCATTCCCTATTACTTCTTTGGAATGCAAAGGATGAACACTATATTGTTCATACATTTCTTCACTTCTAGAGACATCAACCTTTTCAATTTGCCCAGCTGAGAAATCACTGTCCTCTTCTACAGTTGTTTCCTCTTCTCCAACATATACATTTTTGTAGTAGTGATTTCTTTTTTACCAAATACAACGTTGCCTGTTTGACTTTCCTAACATCCACTAATTCTTGCCAGATTTTCTTACTCTTTGTCGGAACACCATTAACTAGAATACCCAGAGGTTCCTCTTCCACTTTTTCTACACCAATTGTATCAATATTTTTCTTAAAATCTAGAGGCAAATAAACAACTCTTCCCTTTAATCCTCTCTGTAAATCTGAAGGAGGCAATTTCCCTGTCTTAGGCTCCATGCGAACAATAGCCTGAAAAGGATGCACACATTGAATCAGAATAGACTCATAGTTATTTAAATCCATCAATTCAGAAGGAATGTCTACCAACTCAAGATTATTATGAACAGCTCTAGCAGGCATTCTGTTTTCATTTATTATAACAATATTTACAAATACGTTGATCAGAACCCAAATCAAAACAATTTTCTACCAAGAAATAAATTGCAAAATCCTTCCACTCATTATTATTTTCCATTTCACTTTTTACATATAAATCAACTAACCTAGTCTGATTCTCACAATGAGTTCGTCGACAACACACACAAGAAAAATTAGGCCTTTCACTAGAATTGACCTTAAACTTTGTAATTTCATGGTCACATTTTTCTGTACTTGAAATCTGTTCATTCTCTTCCACATTACCTTCTTTTACTGTATCAGTTTCTGCACTGTCCTCTTTTTCACCAAAATACCAAAACTCAATTTCTTCACAAATGTTCTTCACATCTAATTCAGATCCATGCAAAAGAGCACTGTTTAACTGTTTTAGCTTAAGTACTGGACTTTTTGCATAATACAACCATCTCACTAATTTCCTCACTTTATTATGATGCACTGCTAACATCCTAAAATGGTGAAAAACACTCTGACATACTTTTCTTGAAAGACAAGTCAGTGAATGTCCGTGCAAACCTGTTTTTTCTCTTACTGTGCAAGGATCTATTTCTTGCAACTTCTTAATTTTTTGTTTAAGACTTTTCTTAGTATATGTAAGTAAGAAATTGCGAAACAAATCAATTGAATCTCTCTCTGTGTGTGTCATCTCTCTCTTTGCGTGTGTCATCTCACTGCCTGTGTCATCTCACTCTCGACCTGCGCTATCTCTCTCTTTCCGTGTGCCATCTCACTCTCTGCCTGCGCTATCTCTCTCTTTCTGTGTGCCATCTCATTCTCTGCCTGTGTCATCTATCTGTAATCCAGCATTGAATCAAAGCATGAGAAACAATATAAAAAAGAGTACCCTATAAGCAAAGAGATGCAAACTGTGAGGAGACACAGGTGACATTATAGAAAATGGTGCAAATATAATCCCTTATTTCACACAGATCCTTGTAAAAAATGTTAAAGTCATACATTGTTCCAAAAAACATTTAGCATAGTAATTCGTTTACGACACAGAGCACAGCCCATATCAATGACCACTACATTACAATGCAGAAACCTGACTCATTTCCAAAATAAATTTCCAATATGCACCATTCATTTTTTTGCCAGCATTACATCGAAACATGAGACACAATGCAAAAAGAAACAGTACCCTATAAGCTAAGAGATGCAAACTGTGAGGAGATACAGGTGACATTATAGAAAAAGGTGAAAATTTAATGCCTTAATTGACACAGACACTCAGTCTGATCCTTGTCAAAAAAGTTAAAGCCATACTGTTAGAACTGGGGGTCATAGTTGGCAGAGGTAGGTACCAATGACCAAATAGGGACCCTTGCTTCTAGTCAGGACAAGGAGATAACCCTCTCAGATAACCCCTGCTCGCCCTCAAGGTAGCTTGGCCGGAGCAGTCTAGGCTAACCAGAGGCAATGCGTTAAGTATTTGTACTAACACTCACAGTAACACAGTGAAAACACCACAAACTGATTCCACAACAGTTTAGGAAAATAAAGATATTTATTCTAAACTACACAAGACCAAAAACGTCAAAAATCCAACATACACAGTTCAAGGTTACGGTTCCAAATGAGTTCTTCAGGTTGTAATCAAAGTTCTTTACGTTGGGATCCGATGATCCACAGATGCGTGAAAAGTTCACAGTTGCGTCACGTTTACTCACAGTACCTTTTAGATGCAACAAAGTTCCACAAGTAGGAAGCTGGTGCGGTGGAAACAAGCGGTGGGTTACTCCTGAGACCCTGGGGAGGCGATGCGACAGCCCCGCTGCAGCAGCGGGCGTGCGGCGACGAATCCGGTCTGTAAGGGGAGGAAGGCAGCTTGCGTAGATTCCGGTGCGTAGGTTCCGTGGGAAGTCTGTTCTCGGCAAGGCACGATGCGATGATCTCGTAGGGGCTGCGGCGATCTCCGGGGCGACGATGCGCAGACCAGCGGTGACCCTCTCTCTCTCGCAGCTCCTCGATGTGAGGACTTTCTGCGACGATGTTCGCAGCGACGTGATGCGGTCCGCAAGCAAGCGGTGCGGCGATCTCACCCGGACGACAGGCTCTGCGACGACACTCGCAGCGATGTTTGATTCTCCCGCACCGGTCTGGTGCGTCCCGCAAACGAAGGGTGCAACGGCCTCGGCAGCGATGTCGGGTGCTGCGCCGATCTCGACCTTCGTAGCGGCGGGAAACTTCTCGCACTGTCGGGGATGCGCTCCGCAAGCGAGCGATGCGACACTTCTCAAGCTTCACAAGTTTCTCAGCTTAGTCTCAAGCTTCCCAGCTCAGGTTCGACTTCTAGAGGCCCCACAACTGGATCAAGCGCTCTACGAAGGACAGAACTCTCTCAGCAGAGTTCAGGGAGACTGGGGGTGAAGTCCTTTTGTTCCTGGGACTTCGGAAACAGGGAGCCAGCTCTTCTCAGGCCCTTGGAAATTCCTTACAAGACAGGGGACACAGCTCACAGCAAAGTCCTTCCCCTCTCCTTGGCAGCAAAGCAACAGCAGGTCAGTCCAGCAGAGCAACAGCGGGACAATCTTCCTTCTTCCACGTCAGCTTTCTCCTTGGCAGAGGTTCCTTCTTGCTTTCCAGGATGATCTAATTTTCTGTTGTCAGGGGTCCTGTACTTATACCCCTAAAGTCTTTGTTCTCTCTGTGCATGTGGGCCCTGAGCCCGGTCTGAACCAGTTCTGGGTGGATCCTGAGCACCTTAATGTGTTGGCTGCGTCTTTCCTTTCAGAGTGAGGGGCAGAGTCCTCCGCCGCCCCGCAGGAGGTGGAGCCAGCATTGTGGCAGGCAGGCACAGCCCTATTCAGCCCAGGTGCCAACTCCTCCCACCACTCGGGTCGCAATCGTTCCATTCAGCCTAGTGCTGACTCATCCAGCCTCGGGGCTTTCCCCGGCTCCTGTCACTCGCAACCCAGACAGCCAATACACAAACAGTTTCAGGCACACAGAAGGGTCAGACAAGAGAACAGCAACTTTCTAAAAGTGCTGTCCTCAAACACAGGATCTAAAAACCACCTTTCCTAAAAGATGCGTTATTAAATTCTGAGTTCAGGGATACTAAATACTTATGTCCTATCTTGCTCCTATGGGAAGAAATGCCGTGAACCACTGTAGCCGGCATCCCCCATGTTAACCTATGGAGCGAGATAGCCTTACAATAGTGAATAACGAAAATGGCGGTAATTCACTACCAGAGCATGGTACCTGCACCAGTACATGCTCTACCTTTTACATACACGGCACCCTGCCCAGGGGGGTACCTTGGGCCTTCCATAGGGGTGACTGATGTGCACGAAAAGGGAAGGGTTGGCCTGGTCAGCGGGGACGCGGACCAGGAGGACATGGCAGTTCTAAACTGCCCGTAGGCGCTGCAGTGGCAGGCCCGAGACACCATTTTAGAGCTACTCCTGTGGGTGGCACAATCAGTGCTGCAGGCCCACTAGTAGCATTCGTCATCACCGGCCCTGGCACACCCTGTGCACTTTACAAGGGACTTCGTGGTGATGCAAATATGCCAAACATGGATATCCAATCATGATAACAATTTTACATAGGGAGCACTTACACTCTGGCACTGATCAGCAGTGGCAGAGTGTCCAAAGCATCTAAACCAGCAAAACGCATCCAGCACAGCGTCAAAAAATACAGGAGGCAGAGGCAAAAAGATAGGGGTAATCACGCCAAAAGATGTCAGGTCTAACACATACATTTCACCCAAAAACATTTAGCATAGTAAATTGTTTTAGTTACAGAGCACAGCCCATTTAAATGACCACTACAGTACAAGGCATAAACCTGACTCATTTCCAAAATACATGTCCAATATGCACCATTCATTTTTTTGCCAGCATTACATAGAAACATGAGACACAATGCAAATAGAAACAGTACCCTATAAGCTAAGAGATGCAAACTGTGAGGAGACACAGGTGACATTATCGAAAAAGGTGAAAATATAATTCCTTAATTGACACAGACACTCAGTGTGATCCTTGTCAAAAAAGTTAAAACCATACATTTTACCCAAAAACATTTAGCATAGTCAATCGTTTTAGACACAGAGCACAGCCCATTTAAATGACCACTACATTACAAGGCAGAAACCTGACTCATTTCCAAAATACATTTCCAATATGCAGAATTAATTTTTTTGCCAGCATTACATAGAAACTTGAGACACAATGCAAAAAGAAACAGTACCCTGTAAGCTAAGAGATGCAAACTGTGAGGAGACACAGGTGACATTATAGAAAAAGGTGAAAATATAATTCCTTAAATGACACAGAAACTCAGAATGATCCTTGTAAAAAAGTTAAAGCCATAAATTTCACCCCAAAAACATTTAGCATAGTAAATCATTTTAGACACAGAGCACAGCCCATTTAAATGACCACTACATTACAATGCAGAAACCTGACTCATTTCCAAAATACATTTCCAATATGCACCATTCATTTTTTGCCAGCATTACATACTAACACGAGACACAATGCAAAAAGAAACAGAACCATATATATCTAAGAGATGCAAACTGTGAGCAGACACAGGCGACATTATAGAAAAATGTGAACATATAATTCCTTATTTCACATAGACACTCAGTGTGATCCTTGTCAAAAATGTTAAAGCCACACATTTTACCAAAAAACATTTAGCATAGTAAATCGTTTTAGACACAGAGCACCGCCCATTTAAATGACCACTACATTACAGTGCACAAACTTGACTCATTTACAAAATACATTTCCAATATGCACCATTACATTTTTTACCAGCATTACAAAAAAACATGACACACAATGCAAGAATAAAGAAGCCCAATATGCTTCTTACTCTTCCCCATAGTGCATACAGCCCTCTATCTATATTAAATGAATCATTACTCACATTTAAAAATGTTTTTGAAGATTTAGAACAGTATCAGTCACACACACCAGATTTTCTTAAGCAGAAGCTCTGAAATGCACCTCAGACACTGCAACCACAAATGGCCCTGATTCTCTGTAATTCTTCACACATATCCCTGGACTTAACCAATTATATTCTTCCCACACTATTTCAAAACCAAACTAACATTTTAATTGGTTCTACATTTCAACACTTTCAAACTCACATAATATTCACCCATCCCCCCAGTGCTCATTCAGCCTGTTACCACGGTAATTCCCACCTAACTGAGCACACAGGTGAAAAGTTCATCATACTATGTTGCAAATTAACTCAGCAAGGATGTTTGAGCTCTCAATATACTAGCTAATCTTGTGCAATGTTCCTTTCAATGACCTTTTCTCAACCATTAGAATTACTTCTATCAAAACACAAAAGCATGCACCCTAATATGCTGTGTAGCATTTTCAGAAACCACCAATCATTTCTTTTTCTTCAAGTGCACTGAATCTCATCCACATTTATTTCTAAACTCATACTATTGAACCTGCCATCTCATTTCCAGAGCCCATCTGAGTACAACAAAACCTCCCTTCAAGATGCCTAAAGTCTGGATTGTGGGACACAGCTATATTTACTGGAGTCAAAGGTGTGCAACAAACAGAGGTATTCCCAACCTTGATTTACCAAATGTGGATATTATGTGGATTGGCCAGAGAGGATTGAGATGTCACCAATTGATACCATTGGTAAAATCCTTTTTGCATCTCCAACATCCTGACCTCATAATTGTGCACTGTGGTGGAAATGACCTAGGCACATTGACTGGGGTAGGTCTGGAAATGCTTTTAAAGGACACCTTTGGTCAATTGACGTCACTTTTTCCTCAAACTGCCTTTGTGTATTCCAATATATGCCAAAGACAGAAATGGAATTGGTCCAACCAATTTTGTCCGCAGATTGAGAAAGCATGGAAACATGTGAATAAATCTGTTTATGCTTTCCTGAGAGACTACGGTATGGTGTGGTAAATAAAATTACCTATACTTAATTTATGCGGTAAAGTTCAATAAGAATAACTCAGTCAAAAAATGAGAGGCAGAGTCCGTGGCATCTGAGTTTATAAGGGTTTTATTCCTTAAAAAGGAATTGGTTCGAACCAGGTATCATGTTCCATCACCACGAGGGTTCAGGAAGGGAATCACAATGCTTTATTAACAGAGTATCATATATATAGTCAATGCATTACAGTGGTGATAGATGCAGAAGGCGTAACAGCTGAGAGAAACGAGATAAGAACACAAATGCGTAACAGAAGGCGTGCACAAGGACGTACACGGAGGTGTGTGCTAGAAACGTCACATAGAGGTGTCACAAGTGGGTGGATCCATAGGAGAATCCTGCAGTGTCAGCAGAAACATGTGGCAGAGATGCGCGCTCAGCAGCATGACGTGTGATTGACGTGTAAGCGGAGGGTGAAGGGGACTTGACATTTGCGCTATACAGGTAGACAGAAGTCTGGCGTGTCAGAACAACCTAATCCCAAATCATATCTGGTATCTGGTGTTTGAGGAACTACATTATCTAGAAGGAAAGGTCTCTCGGGCAGAGGCTATTCTATACTGACTGCTAGTGCGTGCATATGTGACTACGTGTCTACGTGTAAAGCAAGGGGGCCATGGGCCTACCATGGTAACGGGAGCTATGAATTACTTGCATGGAGACAGAAAGGCCGGGCCCTTTGCTCTGCAGCTGGGGAGGATGTTTACCTAAACTACTAGACAGGAATGTATTTTCGAGGAGCGGAGCAGATAACTTGAAGGCAAAATACAGTCTTGGCAGGCAAGCAGGCCGAGCCAGGCACCGTTAGCCGCGCAGGGAGTAAGGTAAAGGTCATGGATACAGATGCAGGTCCAAGCTGCAGCTTCCAGAGGCAGAAGGCAGAAAAAGCTCGATGGCAAGAATCAGGGCCTAACTCGCCAGAGCCAGGAAAACGTGAAAAGTACACCATGTAAAGACGGTGGCAAGGCATACTTAGGAACTGAATATTCGACTCATTCATGGTGGATCAGAAAGAGGACATGTTAACGTTGGACGCAAATGTATTTGCGTCTTCATAGCTGGTTGTGGAGGGAACATACATGTACTTGAAGCACGTACATGGAGCCGTTGGGGTCTACGATAGGGGACACAATTGACCATAAAAATTCATATTACCTCATTCCCTCCTTGTCCCCTACGGACCCTTCATGATATATCAATCCTCATTAATCTATCAATCTGTTCATGTAACATCATTTGTTCTTCTTTCTTCCGACGTGATTTTGAATGTGGATTTGAATGAGGAATACATGATGTGGCGCACAAGCCGCAAATCGCTGGCCCACATTGCAGACATAGGCAACAACTGAATACTATAAGAAGGGCTATTCCTAGGAAGGATAGGACTTTCCATCCCCAGGCTGATAACACGCTCCAGAACCAACCGGACCAAGTCCAGGTGCCTGGATTCTGGTGTATCTGACTTGCAATCTTGTGAAGACGGGTAATGGCTCTATATACTGATGGCGCGTTTTCTGGAATGAAAACACAGCAACTCGATCCGATGACTCTACAAGCTCCGCCCCTATCGGCCAGGATGACGTCAAGAACAAGACGATTTTGAAGAACGACAAGTCTCATAGCAGACTGTTCCTCTGTTAAGTTGCCTAGGGCGGAAGTAGTTTCATTCACTACTGCTTCAAGGGTTCTGGTTAATTTACGTATCAATTTACTATTAAAGACAGCACCTAAGTAGGGAAAAAAACCTTTATTAAAGTCTGTGTATTGCTCCCATGCCGTTTCAGTATAGTCGACAATCGGGAGATCTCTCTTGGATCTATTGTATACTAGATGGCAATCCCTATGATAATCAGGAGGGGCTAGGAAAACAGGTGGCAGAAGGAATGCAATGTAACAGGTACCATCCCAGTCTAGAGGTAAACGTAAATATGCGGTATGACCACAAATGAAATAGGAATGTCGGGAAGCCTTGAATGTAGACTTGCCTTTATCACTGAATTCGATCAAAGTAGTACATGTACTATGACCTAGGTGTACTGAACCATTCTTTCTGACACATAATTCACCTTTAACTGGTAATACTGACATAGCGGGCAAGACTGGTTCGACTTCGGACTGGACATTCAGAATCATGAGGTTAAGTGTAAAGTTACCTAATCCATATACTTCATTTTCTAGATCATCCCTGTCCTTTGGGGAAGACCCTCCTTGTCAGGGAAACATACTTTATGCAGAACTGTGTTCAGGTTTCCCCATACCCAGTTGCCCTGGTAAACTACGGAATCAGAATTTAAGGAATTAATCAAACTAAACCATGCACCACAGGAACCATTGTGTGTGAACGGGTACGGAAAGAGGGGCAGAACTCCCTTGTATTTCTGATAGGGAGGGAGTCGGCCACATATCCAACAATTGGTAGCATTGCTGGTCTGATGGGAATGATGTAACATACTAATGAATGTATTGTTGCGCAGCGCAAGTCGGTAAGACAACTCATGTGGGGGTAATTCACTAAAAGTGTGCTCGACAGTGTCATTTGCAAAAGAATGTGCACGTTTGAAAATAGGAAAATATAAGTGTAACAGTATACTTGCAGCAATAATCAAAAGACTCAGAAAAAACATAATCAGTAAAGTCACAATACAGTGACTACGAAGTGATTTACAATATTCACGTTTCTTGAGCTGTTTCTGTCTATCTCTCTCTCTATTGGGGTCTAGGGGATACATGTCAGAAACTTGTCTAACCGATTCACCTAGGGGAGGACTTAAACAATTAAACTGTCTGACTTGCTAGACCTCAATTTCAGTTTATACTCCTGAGAAGAAGTTTTCTCTACCAGGGGGAGTTTTGAGTCTGTCTCTGGAGGAGGGCATGTCTGGGAGTCTATATCTGGCGGCAGTCCATTGTATTTTTTTATATGACTCGAGTGAAGCCAGCCCTTGCGGCCCTCCACTTTAATTGCAGTCCTTGTAGTCAATAGTACTAGCTTCGGTGCCTGCCAACGGGGCTCCAGTGGACTTCTTCTGTCAAAGTTCCTCACGAATACCAGATCCCCCGGAACGACCTCATGTGGCTTCACCTCGGTGTGGTCGGGAAAGGCTGCAGCAACCTGTGAACGACATGATTGTAGTGCAGACATCAAGGAGGCAAGGTAATCTGTCAGCATATTACAATCAACATCGGTAATTTTTCTCGGCAGAGGCGTCCCCCACATATTCGGTGGCCTACCAAAGACCACCTCATACGGGGATAGCCCTGTCCTAGAGTGAGCTACCATCCTCAAAAAAAAGAGTGCAACTGGCAAAGCTACTATCCAGTCGACACCTTTCTCTCTACAGATCTTGGCAAGACGAATTTTCAGAGTCTGATTATGTCTCTCGACGAGATCTGCTGCCTCGGGATGTCGGACACAGTGGAACTTCCACTGATAGCCTAACAGGAGTGATACCTGCTTCATAAGCTCAGACGAGAATGGCTGACCGTTATCTGAGTACACGACACGGGGCAAACCATACCGTGGGAAGAATTCACGAACCAGCTGCTTAGCAGTGGTCGGAGCAGTGTAATCTGGGACTGGATATGCTTCTGTCCAACGGGAGAGTGCACATACAACTACGAGGACATATTTGAATCCTCGACAGCGTTCCATCTGGATATAATCCATCTGGAGGACTTCAAAAGGGTGATCGGGAGGATGAAATCCACCTTGCTCTACAGGAATGCTTTTACCTGGGTTGAACTGACAACAAATCATGCAAGTACGCACTTTCTGTTTTGCTGCTGCTCGTAAATGTTTATTGAACCAAAGGTTTTGAATACTGTCTAACATGGCTTTTTCTCCTAAATGTGCTGGACTATGTACTGTGTTAATGATAACTTGAACCATAGAGTCGGGGAGAAACCATGTAGATTTTCCTTTCGTCATCCATCCCTGTTCTGTCTGGATCCCTCCTAGTTCGGTCCATTTCTTGATTTCATCTGGTGTAGCATGTGTCTGTATGTCAATTACATCTAGGGCGGGATCCTTAACTGTCATGCAATGTGTCGGTGTCACGACTATTGTCTTTGTCAGGTCAGTTGTGTGAGTCTGATTCTGAGCTGTATGCTTGGCTGTTCGGTCTGCCAGGTCGTTACCCTGGGAAATAGTATCTGTGACTTTCGTATGTGCCTTGCACTTCATGATGGATATGGCTGTAGGTAAATGTATTGCTTCTAACAGAGCTTGAATGAGGGGACCGTGCTGGATCTTGGCACCGTGAGAAGTCAAGAAACCTCTCTCTCGCCAGAGTACTCCGAAGTCGTGTACAACTCCGAATGCATAACGTGAATCTGTGTATATGTTAACTCTCTTGTTCTTTGCTCGAATACAGGCTTGTGTCAGAGCGATGAGCTCTGCTGCTTGAGCTGACAGGGCATCAATACAATTCGTTTCTATGACTTCAGTTTCTGTCGTGACTGCATATGCGGCTACTAACTCTCCTGTACTTGTTCTCATACATGAACCATCCACATAAAGTGTCAGGTCTGGATCTGGTAACGCGGTATCTGTCAAGTCTTGTCTGGGTTTCGTCGTGATGGTAATGACTTCAATGCAATCATGTGCCAATGGGTCTGTCTCACTTAATGGCAGAAGTGTAGCAGGGTTCAATGTACTGCAACGTCTGATTTCTATGTGTGGCTGAAACAATGTCAATTCATAACCTGTCAGTCGTGCTATAGTCAAGTGTTGAGTCTGTGTTCGGTTTAAAAGAACTTCCACGGAGTGTGGAACTTGTACTGTCAATTGATGTCCTAACACTATGGAATCACTTTGTCTGATTGCTAGAGCTGTTGCTGCAACTGATTTCAAGCACGCAGGCAACGCCTGGGCTACTGGATCTAATGTACTAGAAAAGTAAGCACACGGTTTGTGTGAACCAGCTTGATCCTGAGTGAGTACTGACAATGCAGTACCTTCACGTTCTGTGACAAAAAGTGTCAAAGGCTTGCTGTAACATGGTGTCGCTAAAACTGGTGCTTGACATAAGGCTTTCTTTAAGTCTTCAAAAGCTTGTGTATGTTCCTGAGTCCATGGGAGGGCAGTCGAAGACGCTGCCTCCTGTGTTGTCAACTTTATGAGTGGCTTGGCTAGAAATGCATACTGAGGGATCCATTGTCTACAGTAAGAAGTGAGGCCTATAAAAGCCCGTACCTCCTTTTGTGTCTTGGGTGGTGACATGTTTACAATTAACTGGATGCGGTCAGGTGTTAGCTGTCTCCCCCCTTTGGACAGCAAGTGCCCAAGGTAAACCACTTGCTGAACACAGAATTGCAGCTTTGAAGGGGACACCTTGTGTCCCTTGTCAGCCAGGAAATGCAAAACCGTCAGTGATGCTTGTTCACATTCAGGTTCACTTCGAGCGGTGATCAATAGATCATCGACATACTGAAGTAGGGCAGTGTTATCAGGCATGTGAATACTGTCAAGTTGTCTTTTCAGTGCTTGGCTATAGATGCTGGGGCTTTCTGTGAATCCTTGAGGTGCGCGTGCAAATTTGAAGCTTCGTCCATTTAAACAGAATCCGAAGAGATATTGGCTTTCCGGATCAATGGGGACACTAAAGAAGGCGTTCTTCAGATCAATTACAGTAAAGAACGTTGCCACGGAATCAATAGCTGTCAATAGAGAGGAGATGTCTGGGACCACAGGGTACTGTGCGGTACAACGCATTTATTCAATTCGCGCAAGTCGACAACTAATCGATAAACTGGGGGTGCATTTGGATCAGTGCGTTTAAGAATTGGAATGATAGGAGAATTACATAAATTCGAGTCGGTTTCTACAACCACTCCTTGTGCAATGAGCTCGTCAATGATTTTCAGTAAAGCCACTACAGCATCTGGGGGTAACTTGTATTGCCGGATTCGTGGTAAAACAACTCCTGGTTTAAGTGTGACACGATATGGAGTAATCTGCATACAACCTACATCAGTGGGGCCTTGCGCCCATAATTGTGCAGGTATATTCTTTAATCTGGGATCAATAATTCTCAACACATAGTGACCCGTAAAGTCACTTAAAAACAGTCTTACTCCTTCCGGAGAACAGCAAATAACAGCTCCTAGAGCGTTCAATGTCTTGATACCTAACAAGTTTTCTGGACATGATTTCGTTAATAACAAATCTGTAGTGCGAGACAACGGACCAACTAAAAGAGGTACTGGTTTCGATACTTCATTTACAATAGGCTTGCCTGAAAAACCAAGGGAAACATTCTGGGAGCCTGAGAGGGGTGCCCCTGGAACCTCGTCGTGACTTATCGATGTTCTGCTTGCCCCTGTGTCAATCAAAAACTTTCTATCTTTACCTAATACCTGACTATGTACGTAAGGACCCTCTTGATCTACAGGAACCTCAATAAGAGGCAAGCCAACTTCCCTCTCTAGGCTGTTTCATGTGTATCGCTGGTAATCGGGATAATCAGTTTGGGCATACTGGTACATTTGCTGAGTTGCATGTTGTGTTGCGGCAATCGGTTGTGGCTGTGGTACCGCTACGGTCTGTACTGTCTGTTGCGAAGCCTGCATAGGCTGTGCATTCTGTGGTACTTGTTGTTGGACCTGATCTGGTCTAGGTTGACGCGGTCTCTCTTTAGTTTTACCAGTAAGTATATTGTGTTTCAAAACTGCACAATCGTTTATATAATGACCTGGCTGTTTTCAATAGTTGCATGTCCCTTTAACAGGAGCTGCTGAATTATTGGACTGTGTCATGCCCTTTTTCTGACCGTCAGCTGGAACTGACTGAGCAACTAACATTTTCATTTTCGTGTCTTTCATACGTCTTTGTTTGTGATCATGTTCTTCTCTAATTCTGTTCTGGTGATACTGTAACATCTGTAACATTTGTGAAGGCGTATTTGCTTGCCAGGTGCTCTCGACTTTCAGTACACGATTCTTAACTTGGGGCAGGGAATTCTCGACTAACTTAGATACAAAAAGATGTGGATATGACTCGCTACTTGCTTTCAGACCACTATTAATAATAAAACATTTCTCAAATCGGGAATAAAAATCACTAGTGTCTTCATCGGGTTTCTGTTTGCAGACTGAGATTGCATCCCAGTCCTCCTTTTTAGTTGCTAATAAACGTGGCAATACTTGTACTAACAGTCCTGGTAATGCTTTAGTTTTATCCCCAAGCCCTAGGCCTGGGGTTCGAGTATTTTCTTTGTTCTCTAATGCAGCCCAATCAATCTTTTGCTCTCCCACCTCCCATTCTTTTTCTTTGAGTTTCTCGTAAATACCGGCAGGCAATAATACTTTCAATATTTTCATGATGTCGGGATAGGTATAATCACCCATGAGTAACATGTCTTTGATTTCACGGTGGAAACCTGCAGGGTCTTTATCGTGACTGGGCACTAGTTTCTTCATTTCCAACAGTTCCATTTTAGTTATGGGCGTGTATAAAAACACACGTCTAAAGGTATTATCAGCATTCCTGACTGGATGCACTTCTCGCAAGGGATTTTGTCTGTCTATGTAAAACATTTTTCTCTCTGGGGGTGGAGCTGAAACAAACTGTGGATTCAGGAAAGCACTATATCTGTGTCGATGTTCTAGAATAAGCTTAATTAAATCGGTACCCAGGCCTCTCCATTTATTCATGAGCAACTCTATTAATACATCAGGCAGGGGACCTGGATCAGAATGTTGGCTTTTATACAATATAAGGAGATGTTGTATCATATACATACTAGCTAGTCGCTGTTCGTCTGGGGAAAGATTCAAAAATGTTTGCGCTAATGCGTCATCACTATATTTATCAGAATTGTCAGCCCATTGTACTGCTGACCTGGCTAATTCTTGTTCATCCATGGAATTGAGTACATGGTACCCCATTCGTTCTTGCAGTATTTTATCGGTAGCCTGAAATAGATGTTCAGGAGTCTTCGGGTTTGACATAGCGGAGTGAAAAAGTCTCTTGCTTTCTGGACGTATCTGTTTATTAAAGGATCTACCCTTTCCTACATATGCTATCGTTCCTCTATCTTCTGTCTCTGTCTCCGGCTCATCCTCTGAGGATTTATCCACGTCTGATTCTGCTCCCCTTTCAGCTTTCTCCTTTGCATGAAATACTACTATTTCTTTACGAATTTTCCTGTACATGGACTCTATACATGCCTTTCTATCATGTTTTCCTTCTGAAATATTCTGACCCCATGTAGTTAGTACCTCCATCTCTTCTTTATTTACACCAGGCCGATCTCATTCTCTTATGAAACAGTTTATGAGGAATCTTAATAGTATACTTTGAAGGTCTACTTTCTGATGTGCCATAGCCTCGTGAATACATTCCTGACCCTCTCCTGTCTGAACAAAATGATATATCCTGTCTAGGTGATTTTGCATTTCTGGAAAAAAAAACAAAAAGTTTGCAGCACGTCTTAGGCGTATTGAGGCTAATATCATGCAACCGTCTTCGCCTGGTACTGGGTCATATCTACAGGCTGTAAGAAGCTCTTTAAATTTTTCCAGCGTGGCTGCTTTCGGAGTACGTTCCATTGCTAGTTCTCTAATAGTTTTTCGGTGTGTTGGTGGCGGGGTATGTAAACCTCCTGATGCGCCTCCTGAGGCAGAGTCTTGAGCATTATCTGTCTGTAGGGCCGTGTCAGGCCCGAAAGGATTAAGCGGATTAATAGGGTTAATGGGGGGTGCCGGAAGTGGTGGAGGAGTGATCTGTCGTTGGGGAAGGCTATTAGTGGGTGGTAGAGGTGCAGGTGGAACATTGGTGTATGCGGGTGCTACATCATCTAAATAAGAGGAAAGGAAAATCTCTGCTGCGGTCTTGTGACGTAATTTAGTCGGAACCAATGGAGGGGGCAGATCTTTCGGTACTTCCGGGGTCGCCTTGGGCAGGCCCTCGGCCAGGACTGGATACAATCCTGTCATAATAGCATTACTACGTCTATCGTGTTGTTCTATTCTAACTCGTTCACCTTCTTCTAGTAGTTCTTTTTCTTTGGCTTTTTCGGAATCCTCTTTACTTCTCTCTGCTTTTCTGAGTGCTTTCTCTGTGCGTCTATGCGATTCTTTACGCCATAATTCAATGGCATCCTTCTGTGACTGTCTGGCTTTCTTTTTCCATAATGCTTCCTCTACTCTCAAGATGCACTCGGCATCCCATGTCCCTGTAACGGGCCATCTTTGATTCTCTGCTAAATCTTTGGTGTAGTCTACCCACAAGTCGAGATATAGTACAGCATCTAAGCCGTGTTTGTGGTACATAAAATATCCGGGAGTGTCCCTGGGTGGGATGGGAACAGCTTCCTCAAGGATTCCTTTCCTAGTTCCTATCTGTTTCAGTTTAGAAAACAGCGGCATTTTTAGCCGTGCTCCTTGATACTTGATACTTACTCGGATTCGGACACCACTAATACAATAAACACAGTAATGAAAATCAGACAATCACTCATACCACGACATTTAAAACACATTGAAACATTTCGGACAACGAGCAATAACTCAATAGGTGTATACTAGATGTACTGCTAAACAGTACAGATACACTGCTAAACAGTGCAGACCGCGTCTGTGTACCCAAACCCGTCTTGACTGGACACAAATGAATGCACCCGTCTAGATGCGTCCCCAGCAACGGTACTCACCGGGAAGCACAGAACGGAAGGCCTCGGAAACTTGACACTGGACAGGACCGGACTGGACTCGACTCGACTCGTGACGTAGGTACTTCGGAACTTCGAAACTGGTGGGCCTCTGAACACCTCGGACCTTGCTCTCTCGGCTGGGCTCTGGTCGGGATCCTCCGCACTCCTCACCGCCTCGTCTGGGTGTTGATCGCAGCCTCAGTCACCTCCGTTGGCCTGAGGGAGATACAGGAAATCCTGCGGGTACGCGTAGTTGTCCGTCCGGCTGTGGCAGGGGACCAAGCCTGCAACGCACCGCCGGCGTGTAAGGTGGGGGAGGGGTCCCTGTTCGGGCGCCAATTATGTGGTAAATAAAATTACCTATACTTAATTTATGCGGTAAAGTTCAATAAGAATAACTCAGTCAAAAAATGAGAGGCAGAGTCCGTGGCATCTGAGTTTATAAGGGTTTTATTCCTTAAAAAGGAATTGGTTCGAACCAGGTATCATGTTCCATCACCACGAGGGTTCAGGAAGGGAATCACAATGCTTTATTAACAGAGTATCATATATATAGTCAATGCATTACAGTGGTGATAGATGCAGAAGGCGTAACAGCTGAGAGAAACGAGATAAGAACACAAATGCGTAACAGAAGGCGTGCACAAGGGCGTACACGGAGGTGTGTGCTAGAAACGTCACATAGAGGTGTCACAAGTGGGTGGATCCATAGGAGAATCCTGCAGTGTCAGCAGAAACATGTGGCAGAGATGTGCGCGCAGCAGCATGACGTGTGATTGACGTGTAACTGGAGGGTGAAGGGGACTTGACATTTGCGCTATACAGGGAGACAGAAGTCTGGTGTGTCAGAACAACCTAATCCCAAATCATATCTGGTATCTGGTGTTTGAGGAACTACATTATCTAGAAGGAAAGGTCTCTCGGGCAGAGGCTATTCTATACTGACTGCTAGTGCGTGCATATGTGACTACGTGTCTACGTGTAAAGCAAGGGGGCCATGGGCCTACCATGGTAACGGGAGCTATGAATTACTTGCATGGAGACAGAAAGGCCGGGCCCTTTGCTCTGCAGCTGGGGAGGATGTTTACCTAAACTACTAGACAGGAATGTATTTTCGAGGAGCGGAGCAGATAACTTGAAGGCAAAATACAGTCTTGGCAGGCAAGCAGGCCGAGCCAGGCACCGTCAGCCGCGCAGGGAGTAAGGTAAAGGTCATGGATACAGATGCAGGTCCAAGCTGCAGCTTCCAGAGGCAGAAGGCAGAAAAAGCTCGATGGCAAGAATCAGGGCCTAACTCGCCAGAGCCAGGAAAACGTGAAAAGTACACCATGTAAAGACGGTGGCAAGGCATACTTAAGAACTGAATATTCGACCCATTCATGGTGGATCAGAAAGAGGACATGTTAACGTTGGACGCAAATGTATTTGCGTCTTCATAGCTGGTTGTGGAGGGAACATACATGTACTTGAAGCACGTACATGGAGCCGCTGGGGTCTACGATAGGGGACACAATTGACCATAAAAATTCATATTACCTCAATGGGTTTCATATACCACAATAACTTGCGTTACAACATGCAAGGCATCTATAGGAGAGATGGTATACATTTCTCAGATGAGGGGAACAGAGTCTTCCTCTTGAATTTTAGACTCTGCATCGGTACCTACTTGTAGGTACTTAAACCACCCACATAACACAACAGCTCTTTTCAGAGCTACCCTAACTCTAAGCACTCTAAATTATTATTTAACTATAATTTTTTCTCTGTTTTTCCCCGTTGTGTGCTCAGGGTACGTGTACCTGTAAACGCCCTTGTAAGCGCACCCTGAGCTTACTCCGTGAAATTAAAAAAAATAATAATAGTGTTTTTGCCCTTCAGGGTCCTCCTAGGCCCCCCTGAGAAAACCTAGGGGGTCAGGGGGTCTCTACCCTGCCCCCTTTTTTATAGTATTCCCCTTTTGTTATTTCACCTCTTGTGTTATTGAGACACAAGATGGCGGACTCTCCGGACTGTTTGGGATGTTGACAGACACCCGAGAGCCAATCAGCTTTCTGCTTGCGATCTTCCTTGGCGCGCCTTGAGCAATTTTCACCAAAAATAGAAAAGGCCCTACTACGTACCAGTCCCTACCATTTTGCCAAGTTTGGTGTAATTCCGTTGAGACGTTCGGGCTGTAGCCGTGTCTAAATGTCCTATGGAAAATTGCATGGGGAAAACACATTTGAAAGTGTTGAAATTTAGAACCAATTACAATGTTACTTTGGTTTTGAATTTGTGTGTGATGAAGTTTGATTGGTTATGTAAATGAATATATATGAAAAATTAGAGGGAAACACAGCCATTTTGTGATAGTACTGTCTGAGGTACATTTGTGAGGAATTTTTGTTGTGAGATTTCTGGTGTGAGATTTACACAGTACTAACTCTTCTACTGCTTTCTAAGGTGAGTTGTTAATTTGTAAGGGGAACTATGTTGTACACTTTAAGTTAATTGGAAAAATGTTTTCTGTTAGTTATTTACTGTCCCTTTGTTATAGTTATGGATTGAGTTAGGCTTCATCACATGCAGTGCTTTATATTTCTAGTTCCTGCCTGATACTATACACTGCCCAAAGATAACTTCACTGTTAAAAACTCAGAAGTACCTGTCTCAACTTGACCCCTACAGTGCCCTAACTCTACTGATATAGTTATATAAAGTATTTGAAAAAATGTGTGCATATTAATTTTAAAGAACTAAATACTTGATAAAGCTAGTTTTATATTAGGTATTACTAAAAACGATATATTAAAGTGAATATTTTTTTCTGCAATTTACAGCAAGAAATTTCAAAATAAAATGGATCACAATGAAGAGACCGTTGAAATTTCTTTTGAATTTTCCACTACTTTTATTGAGATTTTAAATGTCCCGGTTATTGACAGCACCAGTAATGAAGAAGTTTCTGTTGGAGGAGATGACATGAGGGATTTTTTTGATCAGTCTCTGGACGGCGAATTTCTCGAAAGTTTGGAGACCATAGAGTTCCAGGAATCATCTTTGCAGACTTTTGATGAGGAGATTCCTGATGATGTGATTGATGAGGAAATTCCTGATGATGACATGCTACTAGTTCTTTTAAATTATGAAAATTCAGAAGAATAAATGTATATTTAGAAATTAAAAATTGTTTGAGACATTATTCATTTTTATTTGTAATTTATGAGGTAGTAGCATAGTGATTGTGGTATAAAGTGAGACTTATAGTCTAGAGTGCAACATTTTTGTGTTACATAGTAAGTTTACTCATAGTTACTTCCCTTCTCCCACTATATTTTCTCCAATGTGTATCTGACATCTCTTCTTCATCTCCTGCCTCCTTTCTCTCACTTTCTGTCTCTGATGCACCCTATCGCCGTCATTTTGTGTAGTTTCTGAAGAGAGTGAAATGTAATAGCTGAGAACGTGAAAAGGGGGCAGGGTAGAGTGCCCCTGGCCCCCTAGGCCTTCTCAGGGGGTCCCTAAAGGATCTGTTTCTGCTTTCCTGAGAGACTATGGTATGGGTTCCATATACCACAATAACTTGCGTTACAACATGCAAGATATCTACAGAGGAGAAGGTGTACATTTCTCAGATGACGGGAACAGAGTCTTTCTCTTGAATTTTAGACTCTGCATCGGTACCTACTTGTAAGTACTTAAATCACCCACATAACACAACAGCTCTTTTTAGAGCTACCCTACCTCTAAGAACTCCAAATTCTTATTTTACACTATTTTCTTTCACTGTTTTTCCCTGTGGTACGCTCAGGGTACGCATACCTGGAAGCGTACATGGGAACTCACCCAGAGTTTACCCCGCGAAAATTTTTACAAATTTTTTTTTTTGCCCTTCAAAGTCCTTCTAGGCCCCCCTCAGAAAACCTAGGGGGTCAGGGGGTGTTTACCCTGCCCCCTTTTAATCATTTCCCCCTTTTTATTTTCACCTCTTGTGTCTCGATTCTACCGAGACACAAGATGGCAGACTCTCCGTACTGTTTAGAATTTTGATAGACACCCGAGAGCCAATCAGCTTTCCGCTTGCGTACTTCCGTTGCGCGCCGGTTGCTCTTACCGGTACGCTTACCCTGAGCGCTCGAAGCGCGCATATTGATATATCATTTTTTTTAAAGTTAATTTTCGTAAAAACCACTGGAGCAATTTTCACCAAATATAGAAAAGGCACTTTTGCGTAGCAGTCCCTTCAATTTGGCAAAGTTTGGTGTAATTCCATTCATCGGTTCGGGATGTAGCCGTGTCTGAATGTCCTATGGAAATTAACATGGGGAAAACACGTTTTTGGACCCCCCTTTTTTCTCAGCCCCCGCATGACGAATCCCCAAGAAACTTCCAGGGAAGGAGCGGAGCAGAGCTGGCCTAAATTTTGGGAAATTACACGCAAATTTCTCAACCGGCGCCAAAGTTATTCCCAATAGATAAATGTTGCGGATTTCCTATGGAAACTAGGTCCTAACTATAACTACCTACTGGCGACCGCCAGTAGGTAGTATATATATATATATATATATATATATATATATATATATATATATATATATATATATATATATATATATATATATATATATATATATATATATATATATATATATATATATATATATATATATATATATATATATATATATATATATTCATGTATATATATATATATATATTACCTACTGGCGGTCGCCAGTAGGTAGTTATAGTTAGGACCTAGTTTCCATAGGAAATCTGCAACATTCTATTGGGAATAACTTTGGCGCCGGTTGATGAATCTCCGTGAATTTCTCAAAGAAGGTGGCCCACTACGCTACGCTCCTTCCCTGAAAGTCTCGGGAAGATTCGTCAAGCGGGGGCCGAGAAAAAAGGGGGGTCCCAAAACGTGTTTTCCCCATGTTAATTTCCATAGGACGTTTAGACACGGCTACAGCCCGAACCGCTGAATGGAATTACAACACATTTGGGAAAATGGTAGGGTCTGGTACGCAGATCACGCTTTTATTTATTCCAGTAGTTGCTGAGAAAATTAAAGTTGAAATCAATTATAAATCTATAAGCGCACACCGTGCGCGCACAGTGCGCGCACCTTTCTGTGCACAAGCTTCATGTTGATTGGCTGCCACTGTTTGTCAACACTCTAAAATAGAAATTGTTGGCAGCCATCTTGTGCCTCGGTAGACTGAGGCACAGGAAAGCAGAAAAACAAACGTGTAGAACTCAAAAAGGGGGCAGGGTAGAAGCATCCTGCCCCCCTAGGGGGTCCCACAGGGAAAACATTTTTTGGGGGGAAAATGATGACAAAGCACCCCGTGATTTTCCCCCCCAAAAAAACCTTTTTTTTTGCCTTGGGGGTCACTTACCTCCCTTTTATCATCCTCAAATCCCCTTCCCTCACCATCTTTCCATTTCTTTTACCTTCACTCCCCTTACCCTACTCTATGTATCTCTCTTTGTCCCTCACTCTCCTTCCATATGTCCATCCTCACTCCCCTTCTGTCACTCCTCATCCTTTACTTTCTTTTCCATACTGCTGTTCCCATAATTTTTTATTTCCCTTAACTCACTACCCTACCTTTAGACACCTTGGGGCAGATTTACAAGCCCCTTACACCTGTTTTGCGCTGCTGTTGTGTCACTTTTGTGATGCAGCGGCAGTGCAAAAGATGCGCCATGGTGCGGGCTATTTACAACGTGAAAGTAAAAAGAAGGCCCCCTTTGTCTGTCTGACACTGACGTTGGTACTGCCCCCATACAATGCCAGGGATATAAACAACCGCAACACTGGCAAAAAATCATTTTATATATTTGATATTTGCTTAGAATAAAAAAATATATTCACATGAAAGATTAACCGAAGACAGAGATCTTTTTAACATATATATTTTAATCATGTTAGAAAACAGACCAGGATTCTAACATAAATGTTTCTATACCTTTCTGCAACAAACAGAGGCAGTACAACCCCCCCCAACAATAAGTGAATGATATATATTGATACACAAGCCAATTGAAAAGCTCGTGGAAATAGATAACCGCCAGGCATGCAAATCTGGGTGAGTAATATCTAACTAAAGACCTATGTGACATTTGGCAATCACTCCTTTGACTGCAGTATAATACAAGGTGTACTTGTTTACAGCATAACTGAAGCCCAATATCGGTGGCTCCTACTACCAGAGCGAGGTCCATCCCTAAACAATCTCAAGGTAGCGACATTCTATATTAAAATCTCACTATCTAGTAAGAATGGAACACACAAATCATTGATCCAAACTGTACTATTAATTATAGATACCATTGAAGCGCATGTTAAAACAAGCGAGAACTCATATTCAGTTCCTGACCGGATTCTAGAACCGGCTCATGGCTTCCCAGGATCTATCTGGAAGCTATTAACACAATACAGGTAAATTGAAAGTTAATACCTAAATAATAAACATATTCAAATGAGTGAAACCCTCCCCATTATTATAAACTGGGCCCCATATTCTGGTACTAAGAATGATGTCTCCTAGCAATACCAATAGTGTCAACCACCACCTACCTTCCCTCTTTGTTTAGCACCAACCACAAAATAATGTAGCCACCTAATAGTGTTGTTTTTGGAGAAATGTTCTGCTTGATAAATTGGAACTGCAAAAAAAGTAATTTTCTGTTTCCTTTTAGAACTTGGTCCTGAAGAAGGTTTTTCTATTTGCCTGTAACCGAAACGCCGCGTCGACCCACGTTCTTTCGAACCTTTTAACCACTGTTTACTTTATGTGATTTTAAATGTTTTTTATGAAATGTTTAACATATTACATGTATGTTTTTTAAAATTTGTGATCTCTGCGATAAAATGTTTTTTATCTGAATAAATATACAAAGTATATATATATTTTTCCAAAAACTACTCTCTGGTTTTCTAATTTTGTATCTTGTGTGTATAGGGTACATGGTGTGCCATAGCGATATAAGCTTGCAATTTCTGGTGGTCTAAGGAGTATATTTGTTTGCCTATGCTTTACATCTCTGAACCTCTGCAACCTATATAAGTGTGTGATTGGTATTGCTAGACATCTGAAAAGTTAAAACGTACCACTTTTCCACTCTTTACCAATTGATTGGTAACCCTATGGGACACTTGTTGTTTCCAATATTTACAACGTGACGCATCTGGTTCCGTCATGGCCCCGCCCGTTCTTCAGAACGTCAGCGCAGGCGCGAAATCGGGCCCGCACAGGCGTGCCGGGCAGGCCATTATGGAACAGCTCCGTCACCAGCGCAGCCCACCCGAGGGCTATGACGGAGCGGTTCCGTCATAAGCGTGGGAGGGGTTAAAGGATTGTTGTACATCAAACAGCCGATGTCCATCATATCCATTTAGATGAAACCATGCACACATTCGACCACAATTGTACAACACACGGTATAGTTAGGAATTAGCATTTAATAAAGCTTTGAAATTCACTGAAAAAACCATAGGTTTAACACATGTTATAGTTAGGAATTAGCATTTAAAAAACCTTGCAAATACACTGAAAAAAACGTAGGTTTTACACACATTATAGTTAAGAAGTAGCATTTACAAAACCTTTGAAATTCACTGAAAAAACCGTAGGTTTCACACATGTTATAGTTAGCTGGACATTTCACTCATATAAAACCATTGAAATTCCCCCGTTATAGTTAGTTCAGCTAACTATAACTCGCACGCCCACAATGCACTGCCGATGACGTCCCATATTACATCACTCATGACATGGTCAGTGACATCACTCATGACGGGATGACATCACTGATGACATCTCAAATGACATCACTGATGACATCACTGATGACATCATCCTTGTGGAAGAGTGGCAGACCTTGTCTCACCGTAATATAACCTTTATTACACACATTCAAAAATAGAAAATAACATTTTCAATACAATAGACATACCAATGCCACTTACAACACACCTATTTAGTAATTCCAAGATCTATACACACATCCACTCATTCATCAACAGACATATACAGTCACTCATACATGTACTCACTCATCATATGTACTCATACACTGATACATCCTGATCATCCTGTTACACACCGACACTCATCCATAGAGTTACTCACATATAACTCATATGTACTAGTTTAAAACATATGTACTTACTCACAAATACACTATTAAGACAGTCATTCATTCACTAACACACCCATATATACACTCATCCACCCATACATAAAAAAAATAATAATAACCTATATAGCTACTCACCACACACACTCATCCACTCATACAGTCCTGCACATATGCTGCCTTCAACACATACAAGCAGAAAGTCACTCATTCATGCATCTATGCACTACGTAAGACCTCCCAACAAAGCATACAGACACTCAGACACTCCTACTGATAATCAAAAAAACAATAACCTATATAGACACTCATGTATCACTCATATAGCTACTCACCAACACATGCACCACTTATACAGAAAGTGAGAGACTGATACAGAAATGTATATATTTAAATATTACTCACTAACCCATGTATTCATTAAGATACACTTAATCAGTCAGTTATACAATCTATTTTTCACCAAAATAGCAGCCATTTATACACGTATATACCCATTTCTTCTTTCATCAACCTTCAGATATACATATATAAAACATATTTAGTTTTCAGAAAAACACCCATTCACTGGATGATTTCATCAGTGATGTCATCAGTGATATCATTTGAGATGTCATCAGTGATGTCATGAGTGTAAAACCTACGTTTTTTCAGATATATATATGTATGCTGATACCAAATGAAAAGTTAACAACTGATTGAAATATTGACAATGTTATCCAACTATTTACATACGTAATCAAAGGCACTTTACATTGTATTGACATGTGACCTATAAGTATTTTCTTTATATTTATTATTTGTGCATCACATGGTGTATATGCAGGGGTTTAAAAAGAGGCATTGTGGGAAATATTTTTTATGTGAGCAAGGCCACCCGCCCGAAACGCGTCATCTGTTAGCGCTGCTGTGACCTTCCCTTGAATAAAGTACCTCTTGCCAGCAATTTGGGATTCGTTGGTTTTTCTTCCTAGGACAGAAACAACAACTGGCATTCCCAAGGTGAACCTACATTGTTCGATTTAATCTGCGGAGGGTGGTTGCCTCTGCCACGAATCCACTCCCTTTCAGACGTCCGTGGACTTCAACCAACCTTTCGTGTATCTGAGTTATCAGAATTTTACCACGGACCCTGCCTGAGGAAGCTGCCACACCTACTTTCAGTTTGTGCACCGCGCTGTGAAGGACGCCAGAAACACGCCGGATCAAGCTTAGACGCGAGGAAATCAAAAGCGGCAAAGCGGAGGCGTGTAAGCGACCGAAGAATCACACTGCGGTGAGTGAAAGTGATTTAGAGCAGACTCCCATTAACAGGCGGAAGGGAGGACTTTGGCTGTCAGCGCGAACAGGAAACAATCCCTGTTTCGCGCTTGGTGAAAACACATCATTTATATTGAAGGTCAATCAGCAGGACGCTAACAGTTTAGTAATGTCGGAGGAGACAGTTAAGGAAAGGGAAAAGGCATCGCTGGAGCTCTTTCACAATCTGCCCAATGTCACTAGGAATGAAGCTGTTGCAGGCTCAGCATTGAATGTACAACAAGCCCCATTAACCAATGAAACACAAATAAAAAACTTGATGAAACGCATGGAAAAGTGCATGAAGAGTGAATGCACGAAATGGTGGGAGCATAAATCGCTCTCAATGTATGTGGCAGAGGGGCGGGTCCCACGGGGACTGAGAATCCTTTTGGCCCCCAGCTATGATCAACCACATCCTGACATGTTAAAAGAATGGGGTCTAACCAACTTGGAATCATCTACTAAGCTGATCAACATATTAATCAAATATGCTGAAATAGACCGTTTGCAATTATTAAAAGATATGGAAAGCATCAATGAGGAAATGACCAGATTTGAACCAAATGAATTGATACCGAAATTAAAAAAGGAAATTCAGGAGCGCCTTAAAGTACATGAGGACAAAATTAAAACAAGGAAAGCGTGGAAATTTGCACGCGACAAGGACGATTTTGAAAATGGGAAAATCTACACTTTCGCACGCAAGTTCGATAATGCCGGACGCTTAAAAGCCAACCCAAAAGCGACCCAAGTCACCAATACCACAACGGAGGGCAGCACAAATGCTAGCCATGACATGGAATCAGTGAGACTGAGTCCAACAGCAGCAGTGTAAGCAGTCTTTATTCTGATGAAGATCCCAGGGGAGCAGCAGGTGGCTCAGAACCAACCCATGTCCTCAATGTCGGCGAAGAAGTTGATTTTTTAGTCAACGCCCGCTTGCAAAGTCTGCGCTCACACAATCGACAGGGGCAATTTAAAAAAGGGCAAGGATCAACAGAAACCGAAAACAAAGGCGGAAAAACCACAAAGCCAAACTGCAACAAAAAGAAAAAGTTTTGACGGAAAAACAAAAATCAATAGGAGTTAACAACAACAGTATTGTGAACCTATCAAATGTGGTGCTTACCAAAGCCGAGGAACAACTACTAAGTTTAGGTCTCACCTATTGCCCTATAACAGATTTCAACTATACATCCACCAGAGTTGATGTTTTCAGGTACATAAGAAAACTTAAATTGCGAAAATTCTTCAACATTAAAGACGGCCTCAGTGAGGTAGAAAACATAGTGAGTGTGCCACCAACAACTTTAGAGGCCAGAGATGCAAGAGGGCTTCTAACTTTGCAACAACTGGGTAACTCACAAATAAACAGTGATGTCAATATGGAGCAGTCCACACAACAAGAATTAAGAGAAGCATCCATATACCAAGTTGGAGCCGGTGCTAGCCCTTTCAAACCAGCTTCTAATTTCATGCCAACCATGCCAAGAGACGCCATTGATTCTTTTCACGAAGTAGTTACGGCCGATCTCAAGAGACTGTACCATCAAGTGAAACACCGCAAGAGAATCAAAACAGGAAAAGAAAAAGAATATTGGGCATTAGTCAACAAACTGAAAAATGATCATCACATTATCGTATGCACCGCAGATAAAGGAGGCAATAAAGTCATCTGGCCCCAGGTTCAATATGTGGAGGAAGCCCACAGACAGCTTTCAGACACGGTGTGCTATGCCAGAATAAACATGCAAGAATATAATTTGTCCAGAGATCATTTAAAAAATACTTCTCTATAAATTTAAAAGGGAAGGGCTTATTTCAAATGAAGAGTTTAAATTCCTTCATGTTGAACATCCAGTTTTGCCAAAGTTCTATTTGATTCCCAAAATACATAAAGGCAGGTGTCCAGTGCCAGGCAGACCTATCATCTCTGCCATTGACAGTGCAACAGAACATCTGGCACAATAAACGGACTACTTTTTACAGCCTCTGGTGAGCAGTCTGCCTACATATATAAGAGATACGGGACACTTTTTATAAAAATTGAAAAACATTGCCTGGTCAGAAGACTGTATATTGGTAACATTGGACATCGAAGCCCTCTATACCAGTATAGACCATGGGAGAGGGCTGGAAGCACTGGAATATTTCTTAAGTACCCGACCAGTGCATTGTTACAACCATAACAAGATGTTGAGTGAATTTGTAAGCTGGTGTTTGCATCACAATTATTTCTTGTTTGGAAAAGATATTTACATACAGAAAAGGGGTGTGGCCATGGGGGCCTGCTTCTCTCCCAGCTACGCGTGTCTACACGTTGGCTGGTGGGAGAAGCAGGTCCTCATGGAAACACACCGGGCGGTGTTTGATACTAATGTAGTCATGTGGGTTCGTTTTATAGACGATGTGTTTTTAATTTGGAGGGGCACTGAAGAAAATGTGAAAGAGTTCATTGTGGCCCTAAACAACAATGAAGACAACCTGAGGTTCACACATAACATCAGTAAGACATCGGTGGACTTTTTAGACGTTAGGGTCTTCCGCACAGCAGGACACCTAGCCACCTCATTACATAGAAAATACACATCGGGTAACACAACCCTACATGCAACAAGTGCCCACCCTCGCCACGTTATAGATAACATTCCATATGGCGAGCTTCTTCGTGTGAAGAGAATCTGTAGCACTGAGGATGAGCTTAATACATGTACAGCCCAAGCATTAGATAGATTTCTGGAACGAGGTTATAAGGAGAACATACTTATAAAAAGCAGTCAACAAAATGAAATCTAGAGAAAGAGAAACCCTATTTTCACCAGTGGAGGTAAACAGGGTCCCAGTAGGAGATTCGGCTGAAACTCCTATTAGATTCATTACTGCATACAGTTGCCAGGACAGAAAAATCCGGTCTATTCTCAGTAAAAGTTGGCCTATTCTCCAAACAGATGCAATACTATTGCATCATTTACCAGCACGGCCAGAGATTACGTTTCGGAGGGGACCCTCCCTACGTATGCATATCTCCAAACCTTGCCCCGAATTACCTATAACCAAAAAACCTTGGTTTCCACCTCGAATGGGATTCTATAAATGCAGCAGCTGCAGAGCCTGAAAATTTGGAGTAAACACACAGCAGTATTACACCCCATTCAGTCCAGTACCACAATCTATTAAAGGACATTACGGTTGCAAAACAGAGTATGCTGTTTACGTCCTGGCATGCACGTGTGATCTCAGGTATGTGGGAAGCACCAAACTACCAGTGCATGCCAGGATATTGCAGCATATCAGAGCAATCGTGAATAACGATAGCTCCTATCCGGTAGCTAGACACTTTAAGAGTGTACATAACAACAACCTCCAGTGTCTTAGCTATTATGTCATCACTTCGGTACCCAAACCTAGAAGGGGTGGAGACCGTGATAGGATGCTTAGACAATTAGAGTCCAAAATGATCTTAGAACTAGATTCTAAGGTCCCGAATGGACTCAACACTACGGAAGATTTGTATTATTTTTTGTGAGGATAACACTCTACAGATTCCGTAGTCAGAATTTGTGTATTTATACTGCATAGCAACATTAAGTTTGTGAGAGGTGCTTCCGGCAAGCCACCCATTATGAATCCATATATTTAAACTATGTCTCACTCCGACGCCCAGAAAATCTTTTTTCCTCTTTTTCCCTTTTTTTTCAAACTGTAATTAACAGGGGTGAATTTGGGTTCTCCCTGTAACAGTACAGTCACGTTTGAAAATGGGTCACAAAGGGGTTGCCATCGACACTTGATGTCCCCAAATGTGGAATCTGTTGGGGTTGCCATCGACACTTGATGTCCCCGAATGTGTAACTAGTTGGCCTTGGAATAGGAGGTTTCAAAACTGCATTCAAATACCTTGCTTGATATTGCACATTTTTTTGCGTAAGTTGCACAGGAGAGTGTCCAGTTTACATCATGCCATTGCACTTTGATAAATGTAAATTATAAATGAAATTACATATATATTTTTCTACTTAACAGTTTTTAATATGCTTTTAAACTGGTTCTGGTAGACAAAGGCATTGGATTTCCTGTATGTTTTAAGAAAGTTGATTTTATATCTATTTATATTATAAATAGGATAAATCATATATTTTTGGATATGGCATACAAATATTTATTGGCATTTCCTTGCACATGCGAAAATGATATATGCACATTGCACTTTATTGCGGTTTTGATGAATTGTATGAAAATGAAAACAAGCATGTATGCTGATATCAAATGAAAAGTTAACAACTGATTGAAATATTGACAATGCAAGGCGCCACCCCCCTTCGGGGAGTGGCGTCGTTAGTGGCAGCCAAAGGGCCGACCCAGAGGAGGTTCACTTCCGAGTCAGCCGACCCGGAAGTGAATATTGTGCAAGGACCAATGGAATCGGGGAGCTGCGGAGCGCCCCGGAAGTAGTCGTAGGGCGCGAGGCATAAAAGCCCGCGACCACCTTAGAGGCCCCCTCTTTTTGTCCGCTGACCGCCCAGGAGTCGGACGTCGTGAGAAGAAGGCATCGCGGGACCATCGCGTGGAAGTGAACAGTCCGACTTGTGATCTAGGTTAGCGGGCCGTGCAGTGTGTTGTGTGGTTGTTGTGAAGCGGTATGCATGCATATCTTTTAAGCGTTCGAGCGATTGAAGTGAGAGAAGTGTACCACTCCGGGAGCGAGTTGACTAGGGAACGGGTCGCAGGCATCGCGAGTCACGCGCACGCGGGAAGGTAGCTGAACGTGTGTGTGGCAGTCGCGGTGTGATTGGGATCCCTACGGAATTACGTTATTTCCGAGATTGAATGGAGCAATGGCGGAGCGCTGTGATCAGGGGTCCAGCGCGGTAATTTCAAATGCCTTTTGAGGTCTCCGCTAGTACCCGCCTTCGTAATCAGTATCGTGCGGGCAGGGGAGGTCCAGGGGAAAGCTTTTTCTGTACGAAGGGTGACTATATACGAAAGACTGTATTCAGCATATGGGGCAACGGAGATAAGGGCAGTAATCGAGCAGTCGGGTCCCCCCCCATTTTTGTCATCATACCCAGGGGGGCGAGCGCATGCGCATACAGTGCAACCGGATACACCGGGAGCAAGCTCAAGCCACGGCACGGCTTGCCCAAATGCATGTAATGTCAGTTAAAGGTTTTTAACGTTTGTTTTCTTTAAGTGCAGGATGCCGCCAAAGAGAGCACCGAAGGGCAAAGAGCCCGCAGCCAAAAATGATGAGTACCTCGCTTTTACGGAGCTGCTGGAGTTCACGAAAGAAAAAGGCGTGGATTGGGTGCTAAAGAACATGAGAGAAGGGGCTAGAGCAGAGGCGAATTCTCAGGAAGAAAGAGGGAGAGGCAAGAGAGCGAAGCGTACGCCAGAGAGGTTTAAAGGCCCAACAAAAGGCAAGCGGTCTAGGCCGGCAGACCCCCAATCAGCATCACCAGGTGAGGAGGAGGTGCTAGAGACAATTGACTTGAATTCAGTCGCAGATAAGGACAAGGACGGTGCGGAGGGACAGCACGTGATCTCTAAGTCTGCACAAATAGGAGGGCTCCCTGTCGCTCATGTGGGGGGGCCCTGTTCGCAGGGTATGTTACCGCCAGTAGTGGCGCAACCAGGTAGCAGAGTGTCGCAAGTTTGGGTGCAACCCGGAGGGGTCGCACAGTTACCAGGGATGCAATTATATGGTTCGCATGGGCAAGCAATTGGTAACGTCCCTATAAGCTCAATGATCCCCACCATGACTTACCCGACAAATGGGGCCCCCTTAATGATGAATGCTTACTCGAATTTAGGGTGCCCACCACAGGCCACAATGGCTAACACCGCTGTTGATTTGTCGGGGTCTCCTAATAGCCAGATACAAGGGGGGCTGGGGGGCAACCGACAGGTCCCCCAATGCTAGTATTCAGCCCGTTAATGTTTGGTTCATCCTCGATGACCCTATCGCCATCTACGAGGATCACCTGGCACGTTCCGGCAGATATGAAAGAAAAGATACTCAGTGGTGAATATGTGGAGGTGTTCGACCTTTTAATGCAGGGGTAGCGGCAGGGAAGTCCAAAGGTGGGAAAGAGGGTGAATACAATCAAAAGAAGTCATGGGTGGAGTGGTCTATGAAGAATTGGATCACCGGATTTGCCATTTATGCCGCAGTTATATTGGAAAAGTATCCCGTGTTGGGTCCTCAAATGATGAGTTACATATCCCTGATACATGGTGCGGCAGCTGAGTTTCCAGGCCTGGGGTGGTTAAAATATGATAAAATGTTTAGACAGATGAAAGCAGTCCACCCAGGTATTTCATGGGACCAGCGGGAGATCAATCTATGGCACACAGTGTTTTATTCCTCGCCCTCAACGTCTAAGACTAGTCCCCCTGCTCAGAGTCAGTCCTTTTGGAGTGACAAAGGAGTCGGCGATAAAAAACAGGCCTGCTGGCAGTTTAACAGAAATGAGTGTACTAGGGGGGTCTCGTGCAGGTTCAAACACTGCTGTTCGTATTGCGGGGGAACATCCCACCCAGAAATCAGATGTTTCAAGAAAACTGGAAATCCCAAAGAACAGTCCAGTCATACTACCCCAAAAGGAAAGCCACCTAAAGCATCTGACAAGGCTCCCAACTCCCATTAAACGACATGTCCTGACACACCTCCTCAGTAAGTACGACAACCTTGTCGAGGCTCAATTCCTGCTTCATGGTTTTACATTTGGTTTCCGTATCCCGTCTTCAGCCCCCCCCTCTAATGTCTCGCCTCGCAATCAAAGCTCAGTGCTTCGGAATATGGAGGCAGCGCGAAACAAGATCATGAAGGAAGTATCCTTGGGACGGGTGGGGGGCCCTTTCAAGAATCCACCTATCCCCGATTTGGTTTGCTCGCCGTTGGGATTAGTTCCTAAAAAAGAGGAGGGTAAATTCCGCCTGATTCATAATCTATCAAGCCCCCCAGGGTTATCGGTCAATGATAAGTTAGATCCAGATCTGTGCACGGTGCGCTATACCACGTTCGACACAGCCATTGAAAAATTGCAGGCACTGGGGGAGGGAGCCTTAATGGCCAAAGCTGATATTGAGTCGGCGTTTAGGTTACTTCCTGTTCACCCAGAGGATACCAGGTTGTTGGGTTTCACTTTTGATGGTAACTACTTTATAGACTTGTGCATGCCTATGGGATGTTCTATTGCCTGTGCAGTTTTTGAGACTTTCGCAAGGTTTTTAGAATGGGCTGTGGAGCAATTCCTGACCCAGACAAATCCCATGCAGTGGTGCACTACTTGGATGATTTTTTATTCATGGGCCCTGAGTGTTCCCAGTCATGTAGGAAGGCCCTTCTGGGCTTCCAGCACTTGGCCGGGGCGCTGGGGGTGCCATTGGCGGCGGAAAAAACTGAAGGTCCAACTACATGTTTGACATTTTTGGGCATTGAAATCGATACCAGAACAGGTGTGTGCAGGTTGCAACAGGCAAAAGTGGATGCCTTCAAGGCCGCAATTGATAGCTGCTTAGGAGCAAAGAAGGTAACTTTACACCAGTTACAAGTTCTCTTGGGCCAACTGAACTTTGCCTTGCGGGTCATACCAATGGGGAGGGCTTTCTCCAGGAGTATAGCAAGGGCAATGTCCGGGCTGCGTGCTAAGCACCACAGAGTGAGGTTATCTGCTGAGGTGAGAGAGGACTTATTGATTTGGAAGTGTTTCTTACAGGAATTCAATGGCACGGTATTGTGGCGGTCAGCCAGCACCTCAAACGCTGACCTCGAGCTGTTCACTGATGCTGCAGGGAGTATTGGCTTCAGAGCTATTTTGGACCCTAAGTGGTGCATGCAGCACTGGCCAGACGAATGGATAGAACGAGGTCTGACCCGTAACATTTCCTTCCTAGAGTTGTTCCCCATAGTGGTAGCGTTGCACTTGTGGGGGGATATGCTCGCAAACAGGCGCATTGTATTTTGGTCGGACAGCATGTCAGTAGTGATGGTGATCAATAACCAGAGAGCAACCTGCACTTGGGTGCTCCGTCTGTTAAAAGAGTTAGTATTGCAATGCCTGAGCCACAATGTCCATTTCACTGCTAGACATGTCCCAGGTGTGGAGAACACAGCGGCTGATGCGTTGTCTCGTTTTAAGTTGACAGAATTCCGGGCGCATTGGCCGCAAGCAGAGAAGACAATGACAGCCTTCCCAGCGGAGCTATGGAAGTTTGGTGCCCCACTGCCTCCGAGTTGATAGCAGCATCCTTGGCCCCCAAGACTAAGTGTATGTATCAAAAGTCTTGGGATTGTTATAAGACATACTTAAGGGGAGCGGGCCTAGTGGACGCCTTCGTGCCTCAGAGCATGTTAGGTTTCATAGTACAGCAGAAAGAGAAGGAAAAATCAGTGGCATTTATGAAGAGGCAGTTGTCGGCATTGGCATTCTATGCAGGGTTACAGGGAGTCTTGGACCCAACAAAAGACCAGAGGGTAAGAAGAGCAGTGAGGGGTTGGGAGCGCTTGACACCTGGGGCAAAAGATTCTAGAAGACCCATAGATGTAGGGAAGTTGATAAAAATCTTAGAGACGTTGCCGTTCGTTTGTTTTTCCCCATACGAGACCCAATTATTCCGGGTGGCCTACGCCTTAGCCTTTTGTGGAGCATTGCGGATCTCTGAATAACTCCCAGCATCTAAAACAGATAGGGAGGGGGGCCTAAGGTGCTCAGACATAATGGAGTCAGAAGATGTCCTGAGACTCAGAGTTCGTAGATCGAAAACTGACCCTTTGGGTAAAGGGGCTTGGTTACAATTGGGTAGAGTAGAAGGGGAGCCCTTCTGTCCAGTTAATTTGATGAGAGGGTTCATGCAAGTCAGGCCTCAAGGAGCAGATGATAGATTACTGGTTCACAAGAATGGTCTACCCCTCACCAGGTTCCAGTTTACACGGGTAGTAAAAATGACCCTGGCAAAGATCGGGGTTGATCCTACCGACTTTACATCCCATTCATTCCGAATTGGTGCAGCGACAACAGCTGCTGGCCTAGGCCTGCCCGAACAGGCGATTAAGAGATTGGGTCGCTGGAAATCAGCATGTTATGAACGTTATGTCCGCCCGCAGTTAGTTTAACAGTCTGTATAATTAATTTTCCGTCCCCTTCTGCCTAGGATCATTCTCACCGTGTTTCTAAATGTTTACTATAGGTACCTCCCCTAAGAGAATCCAAATATGTTGGTGTGGCCACTCCTTCATTCGCAGGGCGGGGGTGCACTTCGAAAAGACGCTCGAAAACAGGGTGCACATGATGCAAGGATGTGATCATCATTGGGTGGGCATAGGCGGGCAGCGCCTAGTGGACGTCCCGAGGGATGTAAAGGCGGCCTTGGCCAGAGGCATGCCTTATCCAGATGTATTCGTGTTGCACTGCGGTGGCAACGATATGATCCCGGCCGGAAGGAGAGGAGTGAAGGAGTTCTTGTTTTCTACTCTAGCAGCGGTCAAAAGTATTTTGCCTGAAGCTATAGTAATATGGTCCGAAGTCATCCCGAGGCTGGTATGGTCGCGGGGCGCACCCACGAAGGCAGTGAACAAATTGGTTAAAAGGTTGAACCAGTCGGTGGCAGAAATCCTACAGAAATCTAGTATTAGAACTATTCGTCACAAGTTGATACAAACGTCCAGGCCGGATTTATACGCGGAGGATGGGGTGCACCTTTCAGAGACGGGCACTGAGATACTTATAGAAACAGTTTTAGGGGCCATCTCCGAAGCTCTCGAGCGCGGGGGGCGGGGGGTCGAGTCTGCCAGTAAGCGCCTCGCCCTGTGGCGGGGTTCCGGACAAGAATACCACGGGAACTTCTTGTCTAGTGACAGTTTTACCTCTGAACAGGTTTTCTAAATCATTCTGGACTCTGGGCTGCCGGGAGAGTTGGGGCTGACCTGCTGGTGGCCGTGGCTCTTCAGCCCTACCCCCGAGGCCACTGGTTGCCCAAGTGGGGGCACAATATTGACCTGCGGCTCTGTTGACCGGAAGGGGGTTAACGTAAAGAGAGCAGGCGATCTGGGTTGTGGCCTGCTGGCGCAACCCTGAAGTCAAACCAAAGGCTCATTGGAGAATGGGCGGTAAATGAGTGTATATTGTATATAAGGCGAATTTTTCTTAAATACTGTGATGTAATAATTTTGCTAATAAATAAAGAAATGGTGGTCAATGAAGTAATTGACCTGTGAACTTAATTTTTAATAAACAAGCACACTGCAGAAAATCAAGCAAGACTCCCGAGTTTGATGTTGAAGGGGGGCCTCTTTTAAAGCATGCAGTGGGGGGGGGGAATGCACTTTGTATGCCATCTATGCAAGGCGCCACCCCCCTTCGGGGAGTGGCGTCGTTAGTGGCAGCCAAAGGGCCGACCCAGAGGAGGTTCACTTCCGAGTCAGCCGACCCGGAAGTGAATATTGTGCAAGGACCAATGGAATCGGGGGGCTGCGGAACGCCCCGGAAGTAGTCGTAGGGCGCGAGGCATAAAAGCCCGCAACCACCTTAGAGGCCCCCTCTTTTTGTCCGCTGACCGCCCAGGAGTCGGACGTCGCGAGAAGAAGGCACCCACCCACCCATCCCTATAATTAGGACTTCAGGCAGGGCAGTAGCGGGGTTCCGGACAAGAATACCACGGGAACTTCTTGTCTAGTGACAATTTTACCTCTGAACAGGTTTTCTAAATCATTCTGGACTCTGGGCTGGCGGGAGAGTTGGGGCTGACCTGCTGGTGGCCTTGGCTCTTCAGCCCTACCCCGGGGGCCGCTGGTTGCCCAAGTGGGGGAACATTATTGACCTGCGGCTCTGTTGACCGGAAGGGGGTTAACGTAAAGAGAGCAGGCGATCTGGGTTGTGGCCTGCTGGCGCAACCCTGAAGTCAAACCAAAGGCTCATTGGAGAATGGGCGGTAAATGAGTGTATATTGTATATAAGGCGAATTTTTCTTAAATACTGTGATGTAATAATTTTGCTAATAAATAAAGAAATGGTGGTCAATGAAGTAATTGACCTGTGAACTTAATTTTTAATAAACAAGCACACTGCAGAAAATCAAGCAAGACTCCTGAGTTTGATGTTGAAGGGGGGCCTCTTTTAAAGCATGCAGTGGGGGGGGGGAATGCACTTTGTATGCCATCTATGTTATCCAACTATTTACATACGTAATCAAAGGCACTTTACATTGTATTGGCATGTGACCTATAAGTATTTTCTTTATATTTATTATTTGTGCACCACATGGTGTATATGCAGGGGTGTAAAAAGAGGCAATGTGGGAAATATTTTTTATGTGAGCAAGGGCACCCGCCCGAAACGCGTCATCTGTTAGCGCTGCTGTGACCTTCCCTTGAATAAAGTACCTCTTGCCAAAAATTTGGGATTCGTTGGTTTTTCTTCCTGGGACAGAAACAACAACTGGCATTCCCAAGGTGAACCTACATTGTTCGATATATATATATATATATATATATATATATATATATATATATATATATATATATATATATATATATATATATATATATATTCACTTTCACCACACGCTAACGCCAACTAGCGTGCAAATTGCACTCGGTCTCCAAACAGTATTCATCAATGAATCAAGCCATCCAGCAAAGGTCGTTGGTATATCTTTTATTCCAGCATGGAACACAGTTCATAGAATTAAACCCCCAACGCGTTTCAGCGACTACTCGCCTTGGTCACGGGTGATTAGTAAACACAAAAGTGAACATTAAATAAAGTTTTGGAATTTCTCAAGTGTAAACATAAACAACAGACATGGTGCTCAAAGTAAAAGTACAAGTAAAAACACAGCGGCCATCTTAGCATGATCAAAATTACATAGTGACGTGCCCCAATGTCAAAACAAAGCATAATCCAACGCTCTACTTTTGCATGCAACCATGCGTATAGGTAAGAAATTTGAACAGGGTCCCAAGTGGGTAAACCAATTATTCTTTTGTCATGGCTAAACATGTCCTGAAGACATAACTCAGCAAAGCGTATGGTATGCAAAGGCTAATACACTTAGCGAGTGACACCTTAGATCGACTTCAAAAATCCCCAAGTGGGAAAACATATTGTCCAAAGAATAATACTGTAAAGGGCTCATGGGGAACCAGAATGCGAAGAATATATCAACAACCGTCTTTAATACATTAATCAGACAGGTATTGACTCCCAATAACTAATCTGCAATCCCAAGTGGGAAATTTTAAGCATACATATGAGGCAGGCAGAAATGTGGTGCAAATCCAACCACAATAAATTCGCATTCCAAATTAAGGTTGTATGAATTCGCATTCCAAATTAAAGTTATAACAAATCAAACTTCCAAGCGGGAAATTAAAGCATAACCCATCAGATGAATCAGTTCCTCTGGACGGTCTACTCTCCACAGTTTAGTGTTACCTAAAAAATAACAACAAAAACGGCACGTCAGAGCTATACATGCTATTAAGAAGCGGCCAAACATTGCTGGTGTCAATAAAGGACAGATTCTGCTGTGAAGTGATTAAAAACATATGAATCATCGTTAGAAGATCAAAATTTGACACAGTACATAACATAGCTGATAAACATAGCAGGCAGCATTTTAGACATCTACTCTCCCAAGTACCATTTAAGTTCTTCTTCAGAATTCAATCCCCCTGGGATACGTGTGTCGAGGTCAATAATATACTTACTCTCTAACTGGCGTAGCCTACGAATTCTGTCACCCCCCCTCCTCATGCCTGGAACTCTGTCAATCACAAAGAATTTCAGTAGATTGCGATTACTTTTATGTTTTTCTTCAAAGTGCCGGGCGACTGGCGAGGTTTGGTCCTTGTTATCAATCGCCCTCATGTGTTCAAGAATACGTTTTTTCGCAGGGAACATAGTGCTCCCTACGTATTTTTTAGCACATGGACACATCAGAACATATATGGCATGATCAGAGAGACAGTTCAGATGTTGCGTGATCGGCTTTACTCTGTCTTCTACAGGATAGTAAACTGACTTTACATTGTTGCTAAATTTGCAAGCTTTGCATTTTAAGCAAGTGTAAAATCCCTTTATTTCCTGGGTTTTCATAGGTGTCATCCTAATCTCATTCTTACTCAGTTTATCTTTGAGAGAGTCAGCCTTCCTGTAAGTGATGCTAGGGTTGCTGCCTAAGACTTCTTTGAGAGTCTGTTCGGTGAGTAACACGTTCCAGTTCTTTTTGAAACTTTTTCTTACCTGCCACGAACTAGCGTGGTAAGTAGAGATAAACCTGATGACCTCCTGCTCCTCAGGTGGGTCGGTCTTGGGTACCAATAAAGAGTCATGGCTGATATTTCTAGCTTTAGTAAACGCTGCTTGGACAACCTGTGGGTTATAACCTCTCTCTTTGAAACGTTCTGTCATAATGACACCTTCCTTCACAAAGTCCTCATCCTTACTACAGTTTCTCCGAGCCCGGAGAAACTCTCCATAAGGGATACTGCGTATGAGTGATTTGGGGTGGCTGCTGTCAGCGTGAAGCAGGGTATTGCCTGCCGTCGCTTTGCGGTAGAGCTTGGTGACAAGTTTATTCTTCTCCACCTCAATTTGTAGATCCAGAAACACCATTGTACAATTACTGATCCTACCCTCAAAGATGAGGTTGACATCATTGCAATTCAGCTCACAGATGAAGTCTTCTGCCAGCGTTTCCGGGCCATCCCAGATGATGAATAGATCATCAATGTAACGCAGCCACGTTTTGACATGGCTGCGATACAATCTGCTGGTTTCCGCCACCTGTTGCTCCCAGTTTGCCATGAATAGATTAGCAAAACTGGGAGCAAAACAAGTTCCCATCGCTGTCCCCTGGCGCTGTCTAAAGTATGTCTCATTAAAGATGAAAAAATTGTTTTCGAGACAAAACAGCATCATCCTTAAAATCATATCTGTGTGGTCCCGAAAGGAGATGGAACGTTTCTTCAAGAACCTCCGACAGGCATTGATACCATCCAAATGCCTGATGGAGGTGTACAGGCTGCCTACATCAAGAGAAATCAAAAGATAGTTGTTTTGCCATTCTAGCTTTTTGATTTTGTTAATGAAATCTCTACTGTCCTTGAGATACGAGGGTATCCCCTCAACAAAAGGACGTAGAAAGAAATCGATGTATTTCGAGGTATTTTCAAGGAGGGATCCAATGGACGAAACAATAGGCCTGCCAGGAGGCTTGACAGCATCCTTATGCAGTTTGGGCAGAAGATATAATACCGCCACTTTGGGGTTTCTATTTAATAGAAAGGAATATTCATCCCATTCCAGTAAACCCTCATTGTGCCATTCCTTCAACATGTTGTGGTACACAGTGTTAGTTTTTTCAATCTGTTCAATGGACGATACCTCATAACAGTCAACATTATTGAGCTGACGCATACCCTCCTCAACATAACTGTTCACATTCATTACCACAACATTCCCTCCTTTGTCCGATTGGCGGATAACAATTGAAGGATCATCCTCCAAACTCTTAACAGCCAAACGTTCATGTTTGTTTAGATTGTCACACATCCAGTCTTTCTTTCTGGCCAGTTTTTTCAGATCACCAATCACCAGATCTTCAAAGACATCAATGCCACAGGCTGGCAGTACGGGGTTAAAGTTTGACTTTGGTTTGAAATTATTGGGACAATTCAAGCTGGGATTGAACCCCAGTGATACAGCATCAATGGGACTCTCAGGGGGTACATTGAATTCCAATTCTTTCAAGGCAGCCAAAGCTTCGACATCCCAAATGGATTCAGTAGCTGGCTGGTTAGTCTCGATCGTTACCCCTGTATTCTTGACTTTAAGTTTGTTCCACTTATGTAAGCGTAATTTGCGGGTAAATTTGAAGAGATCAATACGCTCGCGAGAGTAAACAAAGTTAGAGGTTGGGCAGAAAGAAAGACCAAATTGTAACACTCTGTGTTCTGTTTTTGAAAGAGAACGAGAAGAGAGATTTACCACATTTTTTTGGTTCATTTTCCTCGTTTCTTTTGGCCCCGTGTTTCCACTCCCATGGGGGTTCCACTGCCGTTTCCACCTGCCGCCCCTCCTTGTTTGTTGCTGGATGCGGTGGTGTCTTCTCCAACCTTGCCTCTTCCTCTGCCTCGTCCGCGAAATCCTTTGCTTTGTCCTCTCCCCCGATCGATCTGCCAGTTCTGCTGCTGTGATGTCTGGTTCATCACACGGAACTCCTCCCGAAAATTCGACGGTTGGACTTGGTTTGGTTGTGCCAATGGGGTGCCATCCTCCGAGGCATCACTCTCTACAACCTCCTCCTCTGAAACCTCTTCCGTTTGTACTTTATCCAGGGTAGCTTGTATCCCCTTCCGTTTGACATTGTCGTATTTACGACTAAAAGTGAAGATGCGGCCCGATTGGTAGTCAATCTTGTCACGTAAGAACTTGCGTTCTTTCTTGGCAACGATTTCATCCTCATGTTTTGAAATTCTTTTGGCAATTTCATCGAGTTTTTTTGTCATGTTGTCAGCTGTATCATCCTTGCTGATTTCTTCTTTGAGTTCAGCTATTTCCTTGAGCAGTGCCGCTCGATCTTTCCACGCATGTTTGATTAGAATTGATAGCATCCTGTTGGAACAGTCCATCAAATTCTCCGCCCATTCTTCTGCCAATTCCACATCTGGGTCTTCGTAGGATGGGGCTATCAGTATTCTCAGACCCCTCGGTACCCTCTTCTCTTCTTGGTACTTCTCCAGGGTGATCGCCTCCCACCACTTGGAAACCTCTTTCCTAATAAGTTTCTCCAGTTTGGAATACTTTTGCTGTAAAGGAATGGGCACGTTCGTGTTTCCTGGCTGGGCTTTGGGCACTGTCGTTTGAACAAACATTGTCTGTGCTCTCAATCTTCTGCGTGATTCAATTTCATCTTCCATGGCTCTGGTTCCCGGAATTAACTTCAGTTAATTCCACATGCCCATTAAGCGGAATGTATTTGAGCTTATTGCTAGGATGGCAAAGTAGAATGTGTTGGAAGCCTCCGCACGTAACACCAGTGCAGTGTTCTGGCAGTTCGTGCCGGAGACAGTCGCTTTAACTTTTATACGGTGTTTCACACAAAAAAGTTGTGTTCCGCAAAACGCTCACGTTCCAAATTTACAAAACCCAATACGTAATGATAGCCGATACAACAATCAGGCAGGGGTCTGGTAAGGAGTGAGCCTGGCTTAATAGTTGTGCAAACAAGCACTTACCCTTGCGTCGGAGTTTCGGATCACGCGAGGACACCTTCGCATCCCGTATTTCCAGCTGCTCGGGTCTGCGGAAATGTTTGTTTCCGTGCTCGTGGTCCAGTTTCTTTTAGCCAGTGCGGAAAAAACGCCAAAATAGTCAAGCGGTCAACCGGTTGGAAAATTAATGCCAGTTCACATCCTTCGAAAAACCGGGACCCTCGGACTGCGGTGCAAACCAGGGTCAAAGGCACCCTGTTCGTATTCACTTTCACCACACGCTAACGCCAACTAGCGTGCAAATTGCACTCGGTCTCCAAACATTATATATATATATATATAGATATATATATATATATATATATATATGTATGTATGTATGTATGTATGTATGTATGTATGTATGTATATATATATATAAGCTACAGACAATCCACGAATCCTTAGTTCGTAAAGAAAGCAGCACACACAGGGGGTAGTTCCACATGGATTTAATGAGGGAACTTACAGCATACGACGCGTTTCACCAGAGGGCTTCGTCAAGATATGCAAAGGGCAAGGCGTTTCAACTCAATATAAATCAAAAAATCTTACTTCCGCTATTACAATGAAAAGCAAAGAAGGACTATGTACATGGTTACAAATGAAACCGCCATATTGGAAAGGTGCATCATAATACTATATACAGATAAGCGATAAATATACACAGTCTATATACATATATATATGGAATGCAGCGCCCACAATAAGTTTTAGGGGGTTGCAAGAGTGATCATGCCCAAGATGGGCGTAGTAAGTCCTTCTTACGTGATAACGCCCGGGATGGGCATACCAAATGAACAGGTGAACAGTACAAAGAATAAAGGTGTATGCAAAATAAAATGCTTTGAGATACAGGAGACCAATAAGCACACATGAATACATATATACAAAAACCGCGAGTAAATATACTCGGCATAATATGGCTACATCGCACGGAATCCTGTAATCACCAGGGGATACACCCTAAAAGACATGGCAAAAATGGCAAGCCTAAATCTAGCCCTGGATGGGCCTGAGTACTGCACCTGTACAAGGGAAGTAACAGAATAATATAGGATGTAAGAACAAATTCTAAACAATGATAACAATCATGTGATCCTAAAACCAGAAGTACAAATAACATGTATGGACTGTAATGACAAATTGAGAATACAATGCATGTGCCAACATTCGTCACCATCATAAGTACATGCAGATTAACCCAAATGGACTGAAAGTTCTTCGTGCATATTAAGACCTTTAGGGTGTTTACTCTGCAAGTCGATGATGTATCTCGACTCCAGCCTTCTAAGTTTGAGAAGGCGGTCGCCACCCCTAATATTCGCTGCTACACTATCGAGACAAAAATAAGCTAACAGATCCCTGTTGCTATTATGTTTCTTTTCAAAGTGCCTCGCTACGGGGTAGGTGGCGTCTTTTTTGGCAATGGCACGCATGTGCTCTAAAATTCTCAATTTAACTGCATTGGTGGTGCTCCCAATATAGTTTAAGCCGCAAGGGCAAGTGATGTTGACCGTGTTCCTCGTGGATTACGAATATATACCATCCCAGCGTATGAGAACCCGGACCCCAAATTACTAGATGCCTGGGCTGAACATACAGCGGCATCTTGCAAAGGTAGTTTGGTCATACTAGTTCGCTTCGCCTGGAGTGATAGAGACAAAGCTCTGACACAGATCAAAGAGATTGAGGATGATCTACTAAAGGAAGAGGATCAACCCGGCTTGGAAGAGAAACATGAACTTATTAAAAAACGTCTGAAGAAATATGAAAACAAAATCAAACAACGCAAAGAGGAAAAGTTTGACAGAGACGAAAACGATTACAAGATGGGAAGAGTGTTAACCTTTGCCAAAAAATATGAGCACACAAGGAAACAACTCAAGAAAAAGGCAAGTGGTCCTAACACTGTGGAACCTGCCACCTCCGAATCTGACACTAATGCAGATGATGTGCTCAGTGAAGATGGGAGTGATGAGGCTTCTTCTTTTCAGGTGGAGTACAAAGTAATGCGAAACAACCAACTGGAAGGAGGCAGGGGCAAGCCCCCGGATTACCAAGGACCAAGAGGAAGACGAGGCGGGGGGGCCGCAGGAAGAAATCCACTAGGCTCGCCTCCAGTAACTCGCAGTATGAAGAACTATCAAAAGAAAAAGAATCCAGCTCAAACTTAGAACATTCCACGAAACCTGACAATCTTACCATCATTAATCTAACAGATAAAGTTCTTACCATGGAAGAAAATTCTATTCTGCAACTGGGTTTATCTTTCTGTCCTCAAAAGAACTTTGAATTTGCACAAACTCGGATTGACATTTTTAAGTTCTCCAGAAAATTAAAACTACATCAATTCTTCAAATTAAAACCGCACATTGAGAGCGCTGTGTCTGGTAGTACAAGTACCACTGAAAATCTCAGATGCCGTGACTTAGGTGGTCTTCGAGCAATGGAGAGTCTAGACCAAGAGATCAATTTGGGCCTAGATGTCGAAGTAACCAATACACAAATACTGACCACTTCTAACATCCAACAAAAAGGTGGTCACAGTGAATTCAAACCGGCATCTACCTTTATGCCCATCATGAGCACTGACGCCATCGACATCTTCTCGGACGCTGTCCTGAGAGATCTTACCAGACTACGAAGGATGAAACAGTACACTTCATCCAATGACAATTTTACCAAACAACAACAATTTGCTCTACAAACTTTGTGCTCTGACTCCAGCCTGGTTTGCAATACCTCTGATAAAGGGGGGAACATTGTGCTACTCACTTCGGCACAATATGAAAATGAGGCCAATCGACTATTGGGAGATATGGAAACGTACTCTATCGTGGGAGAAAAAGATTATAATAAAAGTGTGGGTGAGTACCACGACATGATATCTAAATGGTACAATAACACCATGCTCAGCACAGACGAATATTTGTTTCTGCGTTGTCTAAGCCCAGTGATTCCCACCTTTTACTACCTTCCCAAGGTACATAAGGACATGTCCAACCCTCCGGGAAGGCCCATTGTCGCCTCTAACGGCAGTCTCACCGAAAACCTCTCCATTTATGTGGACTCGTTCCTTTCACCTTTGGTTATGTCATTACCCTCTTATCTTAGAGACACCAAACATTTTTTGACTCTTATGGACAACATTGTATGGAAAGACACTTATTGCATGATGGTATTAGACATCGCCAGTCTATACACATGTATAGCTCATGACGATGGGTTGAGATCCATGGCGAGTTTTTTGGATAAACGTCCTGCGTGTTACTATGAACACAATAAGATGTTGCTTGACTTTATGAATTTCAGCTTGAAGAATAACATTTTTCTTTTCAGCAAGCAGCTTTACAGGCAGATCTCTGGAGATGCCATGGGAGTTTGCTCCGCTCCTAGTTTCGCTAACCTCTTCGTAGGTTGGTGGGAGGAGCAGGCTCCCTGGAGAACCACCAATCCAGAGTGGCACAACAGAATAATTGGATGGCATCGGTACATCGATGACTTGTTCATCATCCTTGAAAGTCCGACTGACACTGCTATGTTGTTCATAGACTTACTTAACAGCAATGACATGAATTTAAAATTCACGGGTCATATAAGCAGGACTTCTGTAAACTACCTCGATCTCACTGTATATATAGATGACAAGGGAATGGTGCAAACCAAGCTATTCAGGAAAGAGACGGCAGGTAATTCCACCCTCTTCGCCACTAGCAGCCATCCACGCCAATTGGTAGAAAGCATCCCTTATGGCGAACTTCTAAGGCTTAGACGGAACAACTCCAATCCTGAGGATTTTAAGAAGGCAGCGGATGCTAGCCTTCAAAGATTCAGGACTAGGGGATATAGTGAAAAGGTGTTAACCAGGGCTCTTGACAGAGCCAACAAGATGCAGAGGAAAACACTGTTAGAATCCAAGAAAACGGTTAAATCCATTAATGGGGCATTTCGCCTCATCACCACCTTTTCCCGTAATGCTGGCCAAGTCAAAAAGATACTCAAAAAGAATTGGAACATCTTAATGTCAGATAATATCATCAAAGCTGACCTGCCCAGCAATCCCCTTGTAACGTTTAGGAAAGCTAGATCTCTTAGAGACCAGTTGGTCTCGAGCCACTATTCAGCTCCTGAAAATAAAGCCCAATTACCTGCACTTAAAGGCTTCTATCCGTGTGGCCGGTGTAAGGCCTGCAAATATAGCAAGCGGACGCTTGCTTTTAAAATTCCAGGTCTCTCTGCACCTAAAAAGATCACAAAATTCCTCACGTGCTCTACAGCATATGTCATCTACTGTCTCACTTGCCCTTGCGGCTTAAACTATATTGGGAGCACCACCAATGCAGTTAAATTGAGAATTTTAGAGCACATGCGTGCCATTGCCAAAAAAGACGCCACCTACCCCGTAGCGAGGCACTTTGAAAAGAAACATAATAGCAACAGGGATCTGTTAGCTTATTTTTGTCTCGATAGTGTAGCAGCGAATATTAGGGGTGGCGACCGCCTTCTCAAACTTAGAAGGCTGGAGTCGAGATACATCATCGACTTGCAGAGTAAACACCCTAAAGGTCTTAATATGCACGAAGAACTTTCAGTCCATTTGGGTTAATCTGCATGTACTTATGATGGTGACGAATGTTGGCACATGCATTGTATTCTCAATTTGTCATTACAGTCCATACATGTTATTTGTACTTCTGGTTTTAGGATCACATGATTGTTATCATTGTTTAGAATTTGTTCTTACATCCTATATTATTCTGTTACTTCCCTTGTACAGGTGCAGTACTCAGGCCCATCCAGGGCTAGATTTAGGCTTGCCATTTTTGCCATGTCTTTTAGGGTGTATCCCCTGGTGATTACAGGATTCCGTGCGATGTAGCCATATTATGCCGAGTATATTTACTCGCGGTTTTTGTATATATGTATTCACGTGTGCTTATTGGTCTCCTGTATCTCAAAGCATTTTATTTTGCATACACCTTTATTCTTTGTACTGTTCACCTGTTCATTTGGTATGACCATCCCGGGCGTTATCACGTAAGAAGGACTTACTACGCCCATCTTGGGCATGATCACTCTTGCAACCCCCTAAAACTTATTGTGGGCGCTGCATTCCATATATATATGTATATAGACTGTGTATATTTATCGCTTATCTGTATATAGTATTATGATGCACCTTTCCAATATGGCGGTTTCATTTGTAACCATGTACATAGTCCTTCTTTGCTTTTCATTGTAATAGCGGAAGTAGGATTTTTTGATTTATATTGAGTTGAAACGCCTTGCCCTTTGCATATCTTAACGAAGCCCTCTGGTGAAACGCGTCGTATGCTGTAAGTTCCCTCATTAAATCCATGTGGAACTACCCCCTGTGCGTGCTGCTTTCTTTACGAACTAAGGATTCGTGGATTGTCTGTAGCTGTGATAAATACAACGGGTACACCCCCGTTTTGGCGTGCACCCGCTCACGAGTGCAACCGGCTGGTGTTTGAAGCATTTGATATATATATATATATATATATATATATATATATATATATATATATATATATATATCACAAAAAGCTTTGAATAAGTGTCCTCCAATCACAGGAGCCCCTGACTCTGCAGGGCGGCATCAAAAACATTGGGCATGGAGAAGCCCAATAAATGCAACATGAAGCAACACTGAGGCCCATTTCTGGAGTTTGCCGCTTTTTTTCAAAGGCGCAGCAGCACATCATGCCTCCTTTCTCCTTACGCGTTTCGGCGTTAGCCTTGGTCACAGGATGGGAGTTTATAATATGCAAAGTGCGTCGTGCATGTTTACAAGCATTAGGTCACATGACTAAAACAGAACTACATTGCAGGATTCCCATGTCTGCCTTTGAACAAAATACATGCTCCAGAACGATCAGCCGAGGACGTTCTCCTTTGCCAGCAGGTACTTATAATTGTGTCAGCTTTTCCATAGACAGAGAACATTTTTTGGTTTGCTATTATCTTTGGTCCAATTTGATGAATCTTCATAAAACTCTCCCGAAAAAAGTTAATTCATCCCAGCTCATTCCTGTAAAGTTTTGGGTAGATCCGCCAAGTGGGAGCTTTGAATAAAATGAGGTCTCAGAAGATAAAATCTACATACATTTTCCATGCATAAAAAAATATTCTATATTTTGGCAACTATGCACGGGAGAGTCCCTCGAGCCTCCCACAAGTCCTGTGAGAGGTTGAAAGGTCAGTTTTCCGGTGACACTTCACGTTCTCACAGGACAGAGCATGAGGCTCCCACAAGTCCTGCATGAGAGAGTGCTCTCATTGGCTGACTGTTAGAATTTTAGAAGTGAAATGGCTGCCATTAGTATTTACTGTGAAAATTTGGAAATGTTTTGGAAACAAAATAAAAAAGCTATATAAGGGGGCAGCAGGAAAGCATGCTGTCCCTCTAAGTTAAGAAAGGCGGTCTCTAAGGGATAACTACTGTGAAGATAATAAATGTATATAGTTTGCAACTAATTCTCATCAACTTGAGGGACTAGAAAATAGTAAAAAGGAATGGATGAGTTCTCAATACACTCCCTCAGTAGGAATGCATATTGTGGTGCTTGTTTTTGATAAAAAGTGTGCAAGAGATGAGTACTATGATGAGTAGATTGTTATTCTTTGTGTGGTTTACTCAATACTCACATGGGAAATCCTGCCACTTTGGTGTTTGTGATCCCACAATCCTCTCCCAAGATACGCAAGGAAAATTACTAGGCCTCCCTCTAAGTATTTTATGATCTCACTGGCGTATCTCAATATCGTATGGGGAGGAGTAAAAAAAAAGTCCAAGGCTCAACCAATAGCTACCATTCTTGTTACATGGTTGAACAAATGCTGTGATGTGATTGGGTGCAGAACCAAAGATAGCTCACTTTATCCTTGGTGCTTTGAAGGAGTGGGCAGTATTTTTGAGTTGTGCTCAGCCGAATTTAATTTACCTGGAGTTGAAAGAGACTGGCATGAACATTTCCGTTTAAGAAACAAGTTCCGATATTTAGTAATATATTTAATAAATTTTGTTGTGAAGTGTTAGTAAGTGTACTATTGTTGGGGAAAAAATCTACACTATGTTTATAGAGTAGAAAGTTGTTTTGGAAGGTGTAAATGTGTTAATATTTATTTTGAGAGTACATATTAGAATGTAGAGAGATGTGAGTACGTTTTGCAGATTGTAGTAAACAATGAAGTATACCAACTGTGTGTACCTCTAAGTAAAGGAAGCATTCTTTCAGAATTTATAAAACAAGAAATGAGTCTGATTGTTTATATATTTTAACCTTTATGAGATGTTTGAGTGGTGAAATTGCTATTTGTAAAGTGAAAAGATGTGGTGAGTGTTAGCAAAGGTGTCTCAAGAGGAATGTGTTACTTTATAAAGTTTTATGAAATTAGGTTTTATAGCACGATGACATTTACTTGTAACAAAAGTGCACTGGGGAGGGTGTGGAATCTTTCACGAAAAAAGAATAACAAGTTACTATTGCAATAGATGAAAATATGTAATTGAGGTTGTAAAATGCAGAAACGTTTAGGAAAATATACTGATGTATGACTGTCATCAATTATTGACCAGTATGTAACTTTTGTCTTTTTGGTTATTTTGTCATTTCTCATATCTGAGGAAATGATTATCTTTTGACATAAGCAACAAAGAAGAACCTTGTTAAGACAAGCAGGATTATTGTGCTTTTCAGCAATAATTACCTCTTGAGGCACTATGCGTTCAGATTGGAAGGATATAGAGGCACCTGTAGAGTTGAGTAGATCAGCAGCACAAGCTAACCCTGCACTCACTAGGCTCTGTGAACTGAAATTTAGATATGATGTTTGCCGAGACTTTATTGCCACGTAGACTGCCATCACATACCAGGAAATTGAAGAGTGTTTGGCAGGCTAAGGTGGCAAAATCCAAAAGGCAAAACAGGGGTGTGTGTATAGAAGCTGTTTAAGAGCATTGGGAAAAATTGTATATAAATGTTTTGTTGCAATAAAAAAAGTTTAAAGTAGCTTTGAATTAATTTCTTTAATACTTTAAAAAAATAAAGTTTATTTTAGTATTGCAATATTCAATGTCAATCGCACTATGCACATCTTTTATCCTACAGAGAGTTGGTAATTGAGAACCCAATTATTTGACTATGCAGCAATAGTTACTTGTCATGCAACAGTGAGGTGTTCATACAGAGATTGGTCTTTGTGCATGTTGTAGTATAGGAAACTCTGATAGAAGAGAGATGTATTGGCACAGACAGCAGTGCATCTTTAAACTCTCTTACACACTGCTATCAGCTGCTGTGCACACCCTATTATGATTTGTTGTTGCCCTTGGGAGGTGTCTTAAACAAAGGTGAGAATGTCTCCACAATCAAATATGGAAACCAGTTGTCTAAGGCGCAGTTCTTGAGAGAAAGAATACTCAATTTTGTACTCTACAATGGACAATCATCAATATGAGGAGAGGCATATAGCAGAGAGATCAGTTTCAACCTATAGCCTACTTTGCACATATGTTACTCTGGGGAGATTTCTCACTTGAGAGGGCAGTGTGTTTTCATATCACATTTCTTTTTTTTGTTTAAGAAATTTTTATTAAGCATTAAAAAGTGATACAAGAAACATGTCATGAAAAATTAGGAAAAAGTACATATGAGTATAATAATAATTAAAAGACATCAATCTATAGGAATTTATATAGAGAAAAGAAAGGTATGAAAGGATAGAAAGGAGAAAGAAGAAAGGAAAGGAATGGAAAGGAAAAAAAAGAAAAGGAGGAAAGCAGAAGACAGGGAAAGAGAAGAGGGGAGAGAGAGGGGAAAAAGGAAGTAGAATTAAGGGATGATGAGGGACAAGGAGCACGCGGTAAGGGAGAAGGATTGGAAGAGAGATAGGAAGTAAAGGGAAGTCATAATAAGTCAGATTTAATTTTCAAAGGAATAGAGGTAGAAGAGGCTATAGAAATTCTATGTTCGTCACATATATAATTCCACCATGTGTGGACCGAGAGTTTTGAATTATCTTTCCAACACGATAAAATAACTTTAAATGCAAGTGCAATAAAAAGGTCTAACAACTTAGCAGAAGAGGGTGTAACAATATCAATATCATCAGATAAAGAACCTAAAAATATGTGTATAAAAGACAATTGTGAAGAAAGAGATAACATTTTCATACATATGTTCCAAACATCAGTCCAGAAAGATAAAACTGGGGAACAATGGTAAATTTGGTGTTGTAGAGTACCAGGAACTTTGGAACAGGACCAACATAAAGGAGAGGAGGTTGGAGAAAATTTATGTATAGTAACCGGGGTAATAACAACTCTGTGGTAAATAAAAAGTAAGGATTGGGTAATGCGTGCAGCAACAGAAACTTTGAAGAGTCTAGACCATAAACGATCCCACAATGCAGTGTCAAAAGAGACATCAAGATCAGTTTCCCAAGCAGTCTCTACTGTAGATTTAGATCGAACAGAACAATTAGACAGTAAAAGTGAATATACAAGAGCAGCTTTAGGTTGTTGGGTAGAAAAGAGAGGGTAAAGTGGAGTGACAGGAGTGAAAGAGGAAAAAGAATCAGAGGGAGAAGATAAAGAGGATAAGTGAGATTGAATAGCAGAGATTATAATAGAATATTCAGCAAGAAAAGAGGAGGGTAAGTTAAACCTATTTTGTAAATCTACAAAAGAAAGAAGAGTAGAATCAAGAAAAAACTGATGTACAAACATTATATCCTTTTCTTTCCAGTGCTTAAAGTAGAATGATTTACCTTTATATCTAAGAAATTTGTTGTACCAAACTACAGATGATAAAAAACATTGTAGAGGGGAAAGGGAAGAGGAAAAATATTTTGCAAGGTAGATTGGCAATATTTCAGAATAGGATACTTGGATATAAAGGTACAATTTGACATGAAAGGAACATGTTGAAATGAGAAATCTTTTAAAAAAGAGCATTCCAGGAGCACCCACTTAGGAACAGGAGTATCAAGGAAATCATATGCCAAGGAGAAGGATTGTTTGATAAGAAAGGCAGAATGATAAGAGCCAAAATCAGGGAAACGAACACCACCTTCATTTTTAGGACGAACCAGCTTATGTAACCCTATGCGGGGATGTTTATTATTCCACAAAAATTTTGTGCATATAGAATTGATACGAGAAAAATAGGATTTAGGGATTTTGAAGGGGAGCATAGAGACTGAGGGGTAATCATCATTTTGATGGTATCTAATCTACCCCACCAAGAAAGAAATAGGGGAGACCAAATCTGCAGAAGGGATTGAATTTTCTTAATTAACAAATCAAATGTTATTTTAAGGGTATCTTTTAGAGAGGAAGAAAACCATATGCCGAGGTACTTAATTTTAGAAGGACACCATGCAAAATCAGTATTATTAAACATATATTGAAAACACAAAGAGTTAAGGGGAAGCACTTCTGTTTTGGATAAATTGAGCTTATAACCTGATATTGAGGAATATAACTGAACTTCATCTAAAAAGGGTGGGAGGGATGATTCGGGATTGGACATGTAGATGAGGACATCATCAGCGTACGCTGAGAGTTTAGTTTCGACAGAGGAGAATTTTAAACCAGTGATATGGGGGTTGGAACGAATACGTTGTAAAAAGGGTTCAAGGCATAAGATAAATAATAAAGGAGAAAGGGGACAGCCTTGTCTTGTGCCTCTTGTTAAGGAAAAGAATCTGGAAAATTGATTGTTAACAAAAATGCTGGCACGGGGGGAGGAATAAAGGAGTTTGACTAACGCTATAAAATTTGGACCAAAACCAAACCAAGTAAGGGTTCGAAACATGTACTGCCAATTAATACGATCAAAAGCTTTTTCAGCATCTAGGGATAGGGCTGCTAATGGGGTTTTGACATTTTTACTGTGAGAGAGGACATTGGAAAAAAGACGGGCATTATCAGCAGCAAGTCTGCCCTTAACAAACCCCACCTGGTCTGTGTTGATTAAGCGAGGGATAATGGAATCAAGGCGAGAGGCAAGAATTTTAGCAAAAATTTTACAATCATAATTAATTAAGGATATGGGGCGGAAATTTTTACATTGGGAATGATCCTTATCAGGTTTCGGGATGATGACAATGAGGGCATCCAAAAATGACCCAGAGGCCTTAGCTTCAAAAATAAAAGAATTAAATAATTGAAGGAGTTTAGGAGCAAAAAAAGAATGAAAGGAGGAGTAAAATTCAATTGGTAGGCCATCAGGACCAGGGGCTTTTGATTTCTTAAGGGAATGGATAGCTGAGGTAAGCTCTTGAAGCGTAATTTCACGTTCTAGGTGTGAAAATTCAACAGGAAGGGCTGGGGGGGAGGGAAGGCCTTCAAAAAAAGTTGTTAAGTTAGCATCAGAAGGATGAGTGTCATCTGTATATAAGGCTTGATAGTAGTTGTGAAAAACTTCAGCAATGTCTTCATCAGAGGTGACCAGCTTGTTGAGTGAGTCATTAAAAATTGGACCGACAGCTTTGCGTTCAGATTTGATTTTCAAGTAATTGGCCAACATTTTACCTGCTTTGTTCTGACCCCCATGATATTTAGATTTTATTTTAAGGAGGGTATGACAAGCTTCATTAGTTATAATTTTATTAAGAGCTGTTTTGGCACGAATCAAGTCCTGAAGGGCAGATGGGGATTTGGAGGAGAAACATGTATGTTCAAGTGTTTTAATATGTTTAAGTTGATATTCATATTTTTGCTTGTTAAGCTTCTTTTTGGCAGAAACATAGGAAATCGTAAAAGCACGAAAAGAAGCCTTAAAAGCATCCCACGTGTTAGGAATGGAGGTATCAACAGGGTCATTTAAGGAAAAATATTCATTAAAAAACTCAGTACATTTTTTCATAAAAGTGGCATCAGATAAAAGAAAAGAGTTAAATTTCCAACGACTAAAATTAGAGGGACTAATGGATAGATCCAGGGTAGTATAGACCGGTGCATGGTCAGAAATAAAAATAGAGCCAATAACAGATTTTTGAAGGGAGGGAAGAAGAGACTTACTAATCATAATATAATCAATCCTTGAACGTGTATGGTGGACATTAGAAAAAAAAGTATATTCCAGTAAATCAGGATTACACACTTTCCACGAGTCATATAGAGGACGTGAGGCAATGGCAGATTGAAAAGCCTTATGGGTTTTATCAGGTTGAAATTTACTCGAAGACAAGCGATCTGAAAAAGGGTCCAACCATTGGTTAAAATCACCAGCAACGATAAAATTAGGACAGTCAATGGATGCAATAAGCAATTTAATGTCTTTCCAAAATTTGGGGTCTGGACGAACAGGGCCATAAATATTCAATAAGACCATCGTCTTGTTGTGAATAACAACCTTTGCCATTGCCCAACGACCTCCATCATCATTTTGAGAGGAGATAATTTGTGCATTTAAAGCCTTGTGAAATAATATAGCAACCCCTCCTTTTCTGTTGACCGCAGGAGAAAACACAACTTGACCCACCCATTGTCTCTTTAGTTTAAGGGAGTCAATGTCCGAGCAATGAGTTTCCTGAAGAAAGACAACCTGTGAATGAGATTTGGTTAAGTGAGACAATACCTTCTGACGCTTGACAGGATGACCAAGACCACGAACATTCCAAGAGACAAAATTACACATGTCGGAAGGAGGGAAGAATGGGCGAAGAGTGGAGGCAACACACAGCAAGGAGATCACTACATAGGGGAAGACAAAAAATAACAGTTAAACATTGGAGTAGGAGAACGCTCATTTCAAGAATGGAAAGAAGAATCAAGCAGCAAGAAAAGAAGAAATGGAGAAGTAAAGAAAACAGCAGAGGGAGCTTGAGAAGAAGGAAGCGAGGAAAGGGAGAGAGGAGAAAGAAAGAGGGAAGATACATAAAGAAGGAGAGAGAATTAGAAAACAGGTCAAGGCACAAAGGCTTGATCTGAGAAGAGAACAGTAACCAAAACATGTGAGACGCGGGTACGCCTGGGAGAGGACATGACCCACGAGCAAACCGGATACGGACAGATGAGAAAGGATAAAACACAAGGATGTGAGAAAAGAGTCAAAAACAAAATAGTAAAGGGAGATAAGTTAAGAGAAATTAGATAGATTGGAGTAGTAATTTTAGAAAAAGAAAAACATTGAAAAACGAAAAGGCATTAGCTGGCAGTGTCCATGGTGGAAGGTGAGACACTCATCAAAAAGTCTCGAAGTTTCTGGGGGTCATCATAAGACTTGGTACGCCCATTGTGTGTGATCTTGCAGAAGCAGGGATGAAGAATTCCATACTGAATGTTGAGTTGTCTCATCGTGGGACGAAGATTCAGGAATTCCTTACGTCTAGCATTGGTAGCAGAAGAGAGGTCTTGGGATATGAAGATGTTGTGACCAGACCACTGGAGACGACGTTTGGCCCTTGCGGCTTTCAGAACAGCCATGAGCTCTGTGAACTCCAAGAATAACATGATGATTCCACGTGGTTTGGTTGCGTTGAAATTGAGACGACCAAGACGATGCGCTCTCTGGATGTTGAGAGGATGAGTCGATGGCGAGAGTTCCAAAAGCTCCTGAAGAAGTTTCCGAATAAAAGAGACCATGTCAGACCCCTCCAAATTTTCCGGAACACCATAAACGCGTAGGTTGTTGCGTCTATTTCTATTTTCCAAATCTTCGGTGTGTAATTTGAGTTTGTGGATTTCTTGTTCCAAAAGTGGAATTCGAGTTGAGAGGTCTTGGACATCGCTGACACGTTGTTCTAAGTTCAAAACCTTATTTTCCATAACCACCCAGCGCTCCTCGATCTGCTGAAGTTTAGCGTTGGTAGCAGTCATAAAGGGTTGGAGACCACGCACCTCCTCAAGGATGGAGTCCAGAACAGGATTAGTCGAAGAGTTAATGGGGGAGGGTGGGTCATTTTTTGGTCTTTTAGGTTTTGTTCCTGTTTGCGATAACTTCGGCGAAGTAGAGACATTTGCCATGATGCAGGATGACAAAAGGAAGCTATGACCAATAATGCTGTAGAATATGAAATAGAATGTGGATGCCCAAATGTGATAGGGGCACACCCTGTGGCAAAAAAAAAATAGGGCACTGAGAAAAAAAAAGGGAGTCGTCCAGTGACACACTATCAATCAGTGCGAGGATGAAGTAACAGCCACACGAGGACAAAAAAGAGGCATCCACTAAATCAAAGTCTTGACACTATGATAGACCATCATGGCAGCATGGAATGTCAAATTAGATGAAAGAAAGCGCCAAAACATTCACAGGTAAGTATAGACAGTGCATTAAGGCAGTGGAGGAGACCGATGGTCATTAGAGGTCAGAAGAACAAGAAACTTGAAGTAGCGTTGAGGTATTCATCACATTCCTTGAGGATATCAATAGTAGAAAGCTAGGCATCCAGAGGCACAAAATGGCGGTCGTTCCACCACATAGAAAGAACTGCGCATTTAAATTGAAAGCGGGTGCATCGTCAAAAGTGAAAAAGAGTCCACAGCAACTCATCAATGTCGAAGCATCATACGTGGTAACAGAGCCAAGCTAGCGCCAGAGCGAAAGGGGAGAGAGCAGTAACAGCGCAGATAAAACATACGAACCGGCGGCATACAAAATGGCGGCCGTTCGTAGTGTGAAGTGAAGAGATAATTACCATTGAAAATAGTCCTTGAAAATGCGCTCTTTTCGGTCGGCAAAGCGCTGCATTATGGAGTCCCCACCTTCCGACACTGAAATCTGGCAAGAAAAACCGTCCGAAAGGCGGTTTGACGATTTCTCACGGCATCCGCGGGTTGTCCGAGACGGAGCTCACGGGAGAGACGTCCTCTATCGCCGGCGCGCAAGCTACGCCCCCCTTCATATCACATTTCTATAGTTGTTATTTTTTTATTTTGGAGGTTTTATTTAGTGCAAATAAGACCATTGCGGGTAAACATAGGGGACAAACAGGTTTATAGTAAATAACGTATTGTTCTGTACAATTAAGAGTCTTATTAACATTTGTAAACATAGGTCATGTGAATTTAGCCATGAGGAGCAATTTCACTTCTTTTTTGAAAGATGCCGTAGAGGGATTTACTTTAGTTTCTGTGGGCAGGTCATTCCAGATCACAGGTGCCATACCAGAGAATGGCACCTGTTGTATGTTTTCTTCTTGCTGAATCTTTGTGGTTTCAGTAAGAGGTTACTCGCACTTCAGGAGGCTCTGTTGCCACATAAAGGCACCTCTTTCTGTGCCAGATAGCTAGGAGTGTTGTGATGTATGGCTTTGTGTGTCATACATATGATTTTTAGTTGAATTCTGTCTTTGAACGGTAGCCAGTTAAGGGATCTGAGGTCCGGTGAGATGTGGGAGCTTCTTTTGGAGCCCGTAATGAGTCTAGCTGCAGCGTTGATTAAAGGGGCCATCAAGGATCTGGGAAGACCGCAAAGAGAAACACTTCCATATTCCACTTTTGGGATGACTAGTGCTTGTAATGCCAGTTTGAAGTCCTTTGTGGGCAGGAAGGATTTAAGTTTTCTCAATGTGTTCATCTGAAAGTTCGCTCCTTTTGTTGCGGCCCTGATATGTTTCTGCATATTTAGATTTGTGTCCAGAGTTATTCCCAGTGATTTTGCTGAGTCAAAGATCTGAGGTTGGCAATTAAGTGCTGTTAGATGTCTTAGCCAGTCTTGAATTATGGATACCTGAGAGGGAGGAGGGATTAGGAGGAATTGGGTTTTGAGGGTGTTTAGTTTTAGATGGTTTTCGGCCAGTTAGGTCCGAGTTTTTTCTATTGTTCAGATGAGTGATTTGATACATATGATACTGTACATTTGAAGAGTTAAGAATTTCGGTGAGTGGTTCGATGAATATGTTGAAAAGTGTAGGCAAGAGGATGATCCCTGTTGGACTTCTAAAGTGACTGGGATGGGTTTGGACAGGGCTTGATTGATCTTGAATTGTTGCGATCTGTTTTGAAGGAATGAGGTGAACCAATTTAGCACAGATCCAGATAATCAAATTATGTGGTTCATTAGGTCTATCAAGTTGTCATGTTTGACAGTGCCAAAAGCCGAAGATAGGTCAAGCAAGATTAGCAAACAGGTTTAGTTTTGGTCAAAGATTTGTATTGCATCATCTATTATGTGGGTCATGGCCGATTCCGTACTGTCCCCTGCCCGGACGCCGGATTGTAATTGGTTGAGAAGGTTGAACTGGTCTATGTGTTTGCCCAGCTGAATGTGTACACATGTTTCTAAGAGTTTGGGTAGGGATGTTGGATATTGGGTGGTAATTGTTTAAGTCCACGGGGTCAGCCGTTGGCTTCTTTAGGATACTTATCCAGATTTGAGGATTTCAGTGATGCTTCCTTGAAGGAGAGAAGTATTTATAATTAAGGTCCACAGAGGCAGTAGCAGTGGAATGAAATCTTTAAAGCAGTTTGGGGATAAAGGGTTTTTGAAGTGGTTGGCGGGGTTCAAAGCCATGAGCAGTTTGAGTATAGCTTCTTCACTGTAAGTATTGAAGGAGGACCAGGAGGCATGATTTTTTGGTCATACTTTCGTGAGCTTCAGGGTGGGACTACTGTAAGAGATGATGAGGTGTCCATGTGTGTATCAGATTGCAATATTAAATCATTGAGTAGGTCCTTCTTTACATTTTTCGGTTTTCAGAGTGAAGAAGGAGGCAAACTTGGGGAGTGAACCTGCATTGGCCCGTGAGGGGTGAGGTGCCGCCTTAGATTGTGTTTTGATTAGATCGAATAGTTTTTATGGGACGATTCATTAGGACAGACTACTGAGCATATAGGTAATTTCGACTCCATACTTTAGTTGTGTATCTGTCATACTGAGAAGAGCTGTGAGTGACCAGACAGGTAAGCCACTTTTCATACCTTAATTTGCACACCCATCAGATGAGAGACAGGTCACAGGAAAGCAGCCAGTCTCTCCCCACAATATACTACACTCAGTTGTCATGCAAGAGACTTGTGACAGGAAACCGGATTGTTTCTCCCCACTGCCTACTGTTCCTACTGTGTATACATGTCGCATAAGAGGAGGTATTAGGATTGGTATTAGGTATTGGGGAGAGGAGTTGGCCTGACGGCTAGGACGGTCGACCTTGAATCTGGGGAACTGGGTTTGATCTCGACAATGACACTGAACATCCTGAAATTCTGGGCAAATCACCTAATCTCCCTGTGCCTAACCAAAATGAATGTGTGTCCTCATGTAACATAACTGGTGCTAAGTACAGCCCTCTGATACCCGATTCGGGTCAAGTTTGCGCTATATAAAACTCTGCCAAAAAAAAAAATAGTAGAGAGATAAATGTTTCTCACAGCCTACTACAGGCACTTTTCACCCTGGTGAGATGTGTTGTCAACACAGAATCCACTGCTTCACTACACCGTGCTGCTTATCCATGGTATCCAGGAGATAGGTATTAGTGCAGAAGACAATCTTGCCATACATGCTAATATATCTGTCTGTTATGCTGGGGAGAGCAGCGAGTGAAAAAGGAAATCAATTCCCATACATTAATATATATGGTAATTTTCCCGAGGAGAGGTCTGAGTGGGGGGGGGGGGGGGGGGGCAGCACTTGTTATACCTACTATGGAATGGTGAGGTTGTACATGTGAGGTGAGTACCTTACCCAATCTACTATGTATACTACTGAGTATGGGGAAAGGTGTGATTGGAGAGGCAGTGTCACTTTACACCCAGCTCTACACACTGGTTACCTTCATGCAAGGGGTCAATGGAGAGGCCAGTCTCTTCCCATAATCTAGTAGTGGAGATAATAAGCATTGTAATGAAGGAAAATGTAAATTCTCCCTCTAAAGTAATATTACGTTCTCACAAGAGTCTTGCACAATTGTATAAAAATAGAGTGATACAAAAAAGAATCTTGGAGAGTTAAAAAAGGTAACATAGTACAACAACATTTATAGTGAAAGTATAAGGTAGCTCTGAAAACAGTTTTTTTAATTAACGTTTTTGATCAACTGTATTTTGTTTGTGTTTTTTATTATTTAATACTTTTAGAAAAATGAAAAAAGAGTACAACAGAAAAAAGAAACTTGGAGTAAAAAACAGAACAACTCCTAATCAAAGAGGAGAAAACATGTATAGAATAAAAACAAAAGTAGCAAAACCAAAAAATTAACTGTCTCAGGTGAGCATTTATGATCTTGGAAAAGCTTATTATGCTGCTGTGCTTGTCTCAGAAGAAAAGATGATCTGGTGCATAAGCAGCAAAAAAGGAATTTATTTACATATACAGAGATGTGATCTGTTTGAATGCTGATTACCCGAGCAGGCAATGTCACCACGTTGCAAATATGTGGATGCCCATGAGGAGTTATCAAGTTCTGTAGCCCGGGCTAACTCAGCCCGAGCAAGGCATTTAGGTTGCATCACTCTCAAATGTCACCACATCCCAGTGGTACTCATGCTGTATTGCTGGTTCTGGGTGCCCCTACAGAATTCCTTTTTTGTATATTTTACATAAGACATATTTCTCAGATACTTTTTTCCCACCTGGCCTCATTTTAAACAATTGCCACACCAAAGACTCCTTGGTTGGCTGAGGTGGCTGAGTTGTTGGAACGACACTAAGCAGTTCATCTGAATCTGAGGATGACATTCTGGTAACAAAAATCAGCAATTTTAGAGAAATAGCCAAAAAGGTCCTACTACAGCAAAACCGAATAGCCAAATGAAGCAACAAGGATGGAATCTTTCTTTTCTACATAAAGACATCCATATGAAGCATTCACAATCTTTTCTTTGGATGTATTTCCTCTCCTAGGCTTTTTGCGGGTGTCTCGTGAGAGGCTCGTTCCATCATAACAAAAGGGGACTTTCTTTATGGCTCAACAGATTCTTTACCTTAAACAACTCCTTTTATACATAATTGCACAAATAAACTCTTTGGAACTCAATTCCAAATATACGATCTTGCGAGTGCATCATGAGATCCAGAAAGGAAGTACAGCCCCCTCATAGTCCTTGCAGGAGATTGTGTGATCATAGCTGTAAGTTTGTAAAAAAATATTTAAAACAATATAAATACTGTAATTACTAAATGATTAAAGATTAGCATTCAATATTAGCTCACCACAGGAAAAAGAATAATGTACAAAAGATTAAAATTAAATGTATAGCTCTACGATCTTACGTGTCTCCTGCATGCCACCCACGAGCCTCCTGCAAGAGCGATCACACACCTTAAAAATGCATGTACATAGTGAAAATAAATAGTTTTCAGTATAATAGAAAACTAATAAGTTTCTTTTTTAAATATAAATATGAAGTTTATGTAAAAATAAATACAAAGACTATGATAAGTGTGCTGGGTACATTTCTCAATATGTGAGTTACAAAAACTAAGATGAACATTCTCAGCGCAAACATTATTAGAGTAGTTGGTTTCTATGTATTTATAAATATGTAAATACATTTTCTGAACCTTCAAAATCACTCAAGGTTAAAGTAACATTTTAATTAGGTATGATAAAAGAGTTGTCTTTTAAAAATTAAAACAACTGAAACCTTAGAAGTTCACTGAAAAAAGCAAACGTTGAAGCAACATTACAGTTAGGAGAATTTGTTGTGTGAAAATTGATGTCCTGAACTAAAAACAAACACAGAAACAATACAGATATTCACCATTTATGCATAGCAGCAGTAACTATAATGTGTGCCCCCGCAATGCACTGCTTATGACATCACATATGACATCATTCATGACATGTTCTATGACACATTTATTATATCACCGATGATATCTCAAATGACATTATAGATGATAGCACTCATGACATCTCTAATGATTTGTGAGTGGGTGTGTGAGTGTTTGTGTCGGTGTGTAAGTAGTTGTATAGGTGTGTGAGTGTGTGTGTTAGTAGTTGTGAAGGTGTGTGAGTGGATGTGTGAATGTGATTATTTGTGTGTAAATGGGTGTGCAAGTGGTTGTGTGGGCCTGTGAGTGGGTATGTGAGTGATTACGTGGGTTTGAGTGTGGGTGTAGGAGTCATTGTGTGGCTGTGTGAGTAGTTGTATGGGTCTGTAAGTGGGTGTGTGAGTTATTGTACAGATGTGTGTGTGTATGGATCTGTGAGCGGGTGTGTGGGTAGTTGTGTGGGTGAGTGAGTGGGTCTATGAATGGTTGTATGGGTGTATGAGTAGGTGTGTGAGCGGTTGTGTGAATGGTTATGAGTGGTTGTATGGATGTGTGGGTGGGTATATGATTAGCTGTCTGAGTATATGGGTGGGTGTGTAAGTGGTTCTGTAAATGTTGTCATCAGTGATGCCATCAGTGATGTCATTTGAGATGTCATCAGTAATATCACTGACCATGTCACGAGTGATGTAATAAGTGAGGTTATAAGTAGGGTATTGCGAGAGCATAAGTTATAGTTAGCTCAGTTAACTCTAACTGCTGAATGTCTATGGTTTTGTATGTGTATAATCTGTGCCTAACTATAACGTCCCTGTAACTTTTGTTTATTTCAGTGAATTTCTAAGGTTTTTCAAATTCTATTTCCTAACTATAATGTCCCTGTGTGCTTTGTACTTTTTGCGGATTTTAAAGGTATTTCAAATTAAGTATCATGTCCCTGCAATGTTTAGTTTTTTTTATGTTAATTTCCTGGGTTTAGTTTTAGTACTAAGTATACAACAATTTATTTAGGATTTTTATTTAGCCTTTTTTTAACTGCAGACTTTTAAAATAAATATACTTTGTAAATGTTTTAAAGGGTACACATGACATGCATACTTAATGTAATATACGTTATTTTTTTTAAATGTAATTAAACAAGTTTTATATTTTTTAAATAAATTGATGGTTCTGCAGTACCTCCAAGATCCCGAAAACATAACAGCATAATATTATCCAACATGAATAGAAGACATTCATGCCTGTAGACTAATCATAATTATGCTGAAAAATTGAAGAATTGTCACATGTACCCCAAACTAATCAAAAATAATACATTAGCTCTTTTGCTCTCTTGTGTCTGAAAATCAACCCTTCAGAAGTCTAAGTATATATCACTTGCTTTTATATTCCTTGACCCAGTTTCATCCATTCCGTAGGCATAACTGTAAATGTCCAACAAAAATAACCCATGTTAAAAACATTTACAAACACAAGTGACATTAAACCTGTCCTAGCTAAGGGATCCAAAACCGATAATCAGCTTGTAACTGATGCATGGGTAATTGGAGAGTAACAGGTTATAAAATGCCAAACCAAAGGAGAAAACATTTTCTCTCCAGTGCACACAAAAAATAGGACAACCAAAGCCTGCGATGATTTTACATGACAACCAAAGTTTGCAATGATTTTGTAGGTGAATCAGCCCAGATGTACTGATAACTTTTCATTTAGATTGAGGCCACATGGTGTAAAATGTCATTGCTAAGTATCAATCTAGATTCCAGTCTCCTGTGTTCAAGGGAACTATTGTTCCCTTTCTCTTTCAGAGGTATTCTATCGAGTGTATCTCATTTGAGGAGATTCAGATTTCTTCTGTTTGAAATGTCAAGCAATGGGAAATTGCTCATCCTCATTGACTATGACCCTCAGGTGAGAAAACCTGGAGCCATTTCTAATTTTCAGGGCATCTAAGCTTGTAGCAATTGTAAGGTGTGTAAATAGAGTGCAAACAAAAAAGGTACATTTTTCATCAGTTCATAACCTTTTCAGATAAAGAAATATCTTACATGTAATTCAAGCATCTGTATTTATGCAATGTGCTGCCCTTGTGATAAACATTACAGAGGCAGCATGATACATAAAGCCAAGAAGAGAGTAATGGAACAAAGGCATATCTCACAGTCAATGGCCTATGACCTGAACGGAGAGGGTTCAATATGTATCCATCTGTAAGTGGCACAATTCTTACAAAGTTTGTAGTGTTTTTGTGGGCATCCCCTTGCCTCGTACACCGGGACCTCCAGCCCCATATAAGAGTCCATGGGGCATATTACCAAGCAATAGCGATAATTATCGCTACTGCTTGGTTAGCGTGAAAAAATTATTGCCGAGCTGCGGCGATGTTTATCGCAGATAAACCTTAGTATTACCAAGGTTTATCGCAAATGCGATAAAAAAAGGCCGCAATGCATGAATATCGCTGAAAAGTCAGCAATATTCATGCATTAGCGAGCTAATGCTCTTAGCCATGTTATCCACCTCCCATTGGATAACATGGCTAAGAACTTCTCATGGCAGGTGTTAGCTTTTGGAGATATTCGCGCTTAGCGCGAATATCTCCAAAAGTTGGTAATAGGAGATAGCGATGTTAGCAACTGTTTCCAGTCGCTAACATCTTGGCACGCCCACTTTGCATGTCATTAGTGATAAATTTCACTGACATGCAAAGTGGGGCCCAAGATGGTCGCTATCTCCTACTAGCTGTCGCTAACTGATGTTAGCGACAGCTAGGTAATAGGTAGATAATTTTATCCCTGTTTCTTGACTTTGAAACCCATAAAAGCGGAGATAAACCCCCTTGATAATATGGCCCCATACTCTTTGCCCACCAATCTAGGGAAGGGGCCTCTATACCGTTCCATGATCTTTAGATACCTCATTTTGCTGTTGGCAGAACCAGCCTGAGCACTGCTCTTTAAAATCTGTTAACTCCGATGTCATCACTTATGAGTAGTAGAATCAGTCTCAGCTCTCTGGAAATCCTCCAACCCATCACCTTCCCCTGAGTCTCCAACATCCCCTCCCAAAATTTGACACGGCTGGACAGCTCATGAAAGTGTGCAATAAATCCACTGAGGCATCGATGCATTGCAGGCGGCACCCAAAGCCAATTAGACCAATTGTACACAGCTGTGTTCTGGTGAGATATGTGCGGTGTAGCAGTTGAAACTGTATGTGGCAAAAGTAAGAGGCCACTGCTGTTTCCTGGGGAGCGCCCACTGCCTCTCTCCAGTCTTCGATCTCTAGCGGTCCCATGTCCCAAGACCACGCCTCCCTCACTTTTCTTAATAGATCTGGCTGATGATGCAGCAGTGTTTGATAGTGAAAAGGCAGTTTATGGGATCTTTTAATATCTGTGAGTAAGATATTCACTTCCAGAGGTGAATATGCCACAATTTCATCTTCTGATGGTAAGTATGTTGTAATTATATGTCAAAGCTGGAGGTAGGGAAAGAACTTCTGCAGCACGTTAAGTACTTAATAGACCAGTTTCTAATCACATAACCAAGTATAGCTATGCCTATAGTATTTTATTTGGCAATGCTGCGGAGCACAGACACCTGGTGGAGACTGGAACCCCTTAACAGCCGGGTCTCCAACGTAAGTCATTTCCCCATCCTTCAGCTTTTGTAATTACTCTCCCAGTGGTCAACACCCCTTGAGTGGAAGCATATAGACTGTGGTATATCGGTGCCGTATAGCAAGTGTGGGAGACTATTGTGTTTCCTTACCCACCGCAAACCACCAGTCATAGAGCTACAGATGTGCAGCTCTATAAAATAATTCAGGCCCAGGGTGGCCATGCCACCCACAAAGGTAGGCTTAAAGCGTTTTTCGAGGGCAATGTCAGGGAATTCCTCCACATCATAGAAGGCCTTGTAGAAGTGCGTTGGGCTTGGCAAAAAAGCTTCTCCCTATCAAAAAGGGTATATTTTGAAGTTGATATAAAAGTTTCAGGATGAAACCATTTCAAGGATGGCTGAGTTGCCAAACAGGGACAGATGGAGGGAGGTCCAACACGTAATGTCCTTAGCCAATCCCGCCAGATGAGATTGAAGGTTGGATTCATACGCCAAGACTCTATTCTTGGTGATATATGCCCTCAGATACTTGAACCAAGTCAGAAGAACCAGCAACTCCATAGCCGATGGCATGACCAATGGACACCAGAAATGGAAGCCTTAGCCTTATTCATGTAAAAGCTTGAGTAGATCCCAAATTTGTTCAGTAATTGAAGAGCTTATGGACCCGACTAAGTGGGGTTATCAAGGAACACAAAGACATCATCTGTGTACAGGGAAATTCTGTACCCAACTGTCAGGAACCATTTAAAGCCTCGGAACAGTGTGTCAACCCTCACCCAAGACTCTATCGCTAATGAAAAGAATATTGGGGAGTGCGGGCACCCTTGTTAAACCATTGTGGCGTGGTGTTACCGACCGGTCCTCTTGCCTGGAGGTGGGTATGTAGCAGTCGGAGTCAAACGCCCTTTGACAATCAACCGTGAGCAAAGCTTGATGGCATAGTAGATTACCACTCAACTCAAAGGCAATTCCTCAGTGCCTTGGGACTACAATAAATAATAAGTAAAAGGTGCCTGCAAGGGATTTTGTTTGAAGATTCTTACTCTGATATATTATACACGTAAAAACTTAGATGTTCGACCCCAAAAGGTCTCACACCCTTGAACAATCAATGCATACATCAAGCTGTTTGAAAAATACACATTCAATGAATCAGTCGTAGCGCAGTCACTGGCATAGGTCTTGGCCTTATGCCAGTGACTGGGCTACGACTGATACAAACTTGTTGAAGAAGGCGTATTGATTGACGCCTTTTAAATTGGATAGCAACAAGCAATTTAATGTTAAAGTGAATACTTCAACAGAGATCTTTTTGGGTGAATCCTTTCTGATCCAAGACTTGACTGGTCCTAATTGATTATTGTATTGTTGCAATGGGTCTTTTTATACAATCGACTTTATGTCCTGAAGATGGTCTGACGGACAATTATGCCACAACAGACCGAAACGGCGACTTTCTCATCTATTTCCTAAACATTTATTGTTTATGAGTAACTGTTTTCTATATTGTCAGATCTGTTACTTTTCGGATCATTTTGATATGGAACAGATGTATACATTCATGATTTGCAGGTGGATTTGTACATCCTCCTTGAGGGTGTTTTGTTATATTTGACTTTACCCACTCTAATTTTATCTACATATAAAAGTTTGCATTTAAAAAAAAAGATATTACTGTGTCTTTGAAATGTTCTTCTCATTCATTGGATGTGTATATTTCAAACAGCTTGACGTATGTATTGATTGTTCAAGGGTTCGAGACCAATTGGGGTTGAACATCCAACTAACATCGTGTATATTATGTCAGAGTAAGAATCTTCAAACAAAATCCCTTGTAGGCACCTTTTACTTATTATTGATTTGACTGTTCAAGCCTCCATGGGTATATTATGTTTCCCCACTTCCTTATTCTCTTTGGACTACAATGGCAACTCCCTCGCACCGCGGTAAAACCCAGAGTGGAACACTCTCAAATCCCCCTGCAAGCCATGGTTGTCTATTGGGTATGTCTCCTGCAACAGGAGTATATTTAGGTTGGTTTAATGTGCCGCCCTGAGGTCTGCCTCTCATGTAATTTTGGCTAGAGTACCATTAAGTTGCAAAAAAGGACGCTAAGCCGCCCTACAAAGGGGGATTGCTGTAGATCAGCCATTTGTCCAGGATGGTGCCAGCATGAGTAACAATGCTGGCGATCTGCATGCATGTTTCTTGTGTGACTGCAAGTTAAGTGCTAGTGAGTGTGCCAGAACTAGAGCAAAACAAAGAAAGCCCTGCCTCCCCAACGCCCACCCATCTCCCTTACCTTTCAACCCTCCTTCCAAGCATAACCCATTCCCTCCCCTGTCATCCCCAAAGAACCATAAATTAGAACAGCCCAGGACTTTGATATCCAGCCATCCCTGAGCAACTTCACACATTCCCCTAAGAAATAGTTGAATATCCCTCAAACGTTGTTAGAACATGTCAAGCAGGAGGCTCCTGGGAAGATAACAGAGGGTTCTTTGCTGCAGTATCATGTGTGAGATTTGTGAAGGCCAACTTCCCCACTGGAGACCCATCTCGGCCGAGCGAGTGGACCCTGCGCTCATGCTGGTGGTTCCTGTGTTGTGAATCAGTGTTCCATTTTCCCCAAGGTACTCAATCCCCACTGTCTCTTTTGCCTCACCTCCCTCTGCTCCCTGCATGAACTATGCACAGCATCGCAGACTATGCTGCGCCTCCACCCAGTCCCAGGCCACTTCTGGAGTGTCAAAGAATATGGGATTTTTTGGAAGATGACTTTAATTCGAGCAGTAAAGTGGAGCATATATTGGATGTTCACGGCCCTCAGTTTTTGTTTCACCTCTTGAAAGGACCTCCATTGCTTCTGAACTTTCATCATATAATCCAGGATGATCATCACTGAGGAGGGCTGAAAGGTGAGAGCGCCAATCCTATGTGCCACCCGGTGGATGACATCACAATCAGCATAATTAAAAACTCGGGCAATGAAGGGGCAGGGCGGGTTACCCACAGAATCTTTCACCATAAGGGCCCTGTTTACCTTTTCTATTAAGAAGCAGAATGGCACACCTGCGACCAGTACCCAGCTCTTCAGCCAGTCTGAGATTAATATGGTTGGTGTGCTCTCTCTTTCCCCTTTGAAACGCCCACGATGAGTAGGTTGTTACACTTTGACCTTCTCTCTGTGTCATCTGCTCCTGCTTCCAGATGACTAACCATTTATTGGAGTGAGGTGATTCAAAAGGTCTGCGACTTGACTGTGCCTTTAGTTGCAAAGATTCTGCCCTCCACTTCTGTGACCCTCTCTACGGTATTCTGCAGTTCTTGCCAAACGCTGATAAGTCTACTTTCAATTCACCAATTTTGCCTTCCATCACTTCTTTGAGGTCCCCAATAGCTTGTAGGATAGAGGTTGTTTGGAGCCCCTCCAATCGAGTGTTCTTTTTACCTCTCCCACTTACAGCCTCCTCTAATAACACTGCGTGCTTCATATGCTTGCCTACCTTTTCCTGTGCCGTTGGGGAAGAGGTTTTTTTTATGCTACAGTGAAGGATTAATTTGCTGGGATGAGAGTCTAGTGTTCCAGATTGTACAGGTAGTCCTATCCCTTGTATGAGTTTGTGGGGGATATCACAGCATACAAGGCTCCATATACGTTCTGCCTCAATGCGCCCTTTCAGTCCCGAGCAATGTGGTGGCCCCCCTTTTTTGTCAAGGTCTGCTGTGGGGCGGAACCGACTGGAATGCAAGCCGAGAACCTATCTGAATATGACACTACACACACACCACCACAAAACATAGCGTAACTCACTTGCTGAGTGCCTGGCACACACAAGGTCAGACTCGCAGGCACCACCTGGCTCGATTGTGCCACCGACCAAGTGCGCCCCATTGGAAGCAATGATGCAAAGTAGGCTTTGGGCAATAAAGGTGGATCAGGTGAGACTGGAGGGTTGAGCCTCAAGAGTGCCTACACAGGGCTGCAGTAGATAGTACAGCATTTGCATTCTTGTGTCATTGATGTGTCCACCCTTCCAGGTGAGCAGTGGTCCCCTGTCAGCAGTAATGTCATAAGGTGCGAGAGTCATGCATTAGGTTGCTGTAGCGAGCCCTGCCCCGATCCTCTGTAAGCTCAGGGAGTCGTGCCTTGCCCACAATGAATGTTGCTGTCCTTGCTAACCAATGGTGTGAAACCTTATGCCTTCTATTTATTACCTCAGGTCCTGGCAGGCACAGGGAAAGACCTGTTTACTCAGTGCTGCGGTACTAGTCCTCAGTGACAGCGACAAATATATTGGGCCCACAACGGTAAGCGAGTTCTGTCCGACCATCTAGCAGTCTAGTTGGGGGAAGCAAACCATGCCTGTTTATAGCCTCCTTGGAGCGAATCCAGACCCGCTGCTCCAACTGTGAAATCTGTCGGGCCGACTCAGCTCCCTACTCAAGCCACCCATGGGGAGTTGTCTGGAGGCAGCTCTCCTGCTGCGGAATATAGGCCATCCAGTACATGCCTCTCATCTTGTGACAGCCACTCCCCTGGACTGCAGCTGCTCGGCACCACTCCCATCACCAAAAGAGCAGGTCCTCCCACTCCTTGGCCAACATCAAGTGGGACCCCCAGTGAGTGTTGTGGTATCCAATCCCATCATAAGTCACTGTAATTTTGCGGTGAAAACACGTGCACTGACTTGAGACAATGTGCAGACTATTATGATTATATATCTCACGAATGTCACTGTGATCTTTATGATGAGACTATGCAGTGGGTCTGAGGCACTGTGTGTATTACTGTATTAATGTATTATACGAATGTTAAGGCTGTAAAGCGCTCCAATACCTCCGGTTCTGGCTAGCGCTATATAAACTCCTAAATAAAAAAATAATAATTAACATGTACATGGCCCCACTAGCCACCATCAACATAGTCTCCTACGCCAATGACAACCAGTTCATCCTCTCCCTCACCAAAGATTACGTCACCACCCGACTCAGCTTCCAGGAAGGAATGAAGGACATCGCATCCTAGATGAGCAGCAGCTGCCTTAAGCTCAACTCAGAGAAGACAGAGCTCCTCGTCCTCAGACCCTCTCCCACCACATGGGACAACACCTGGTGATCCACCGCCCTTGGCAGCATGCCCACCCCAATGGACCATGCCCTGAATCTCAGCATCATACTCGACTCCTCCCTCTCCATGACCCAACAGGTCAACACCATCGCCTCTACCTGCCTCAACACCCTCCACATCCTCCACAAGACCTTAAAATGGATCCCCCTGAATCAAGAAAGACATCTCACACGCACTCATAACCAGCAGACTGGACTATGGAAATGCTCTCTACACCGGGATCGACAAATCTCGTCTCCTCAGACTCCAGACCATACAGAACACCGCAGCAAGACTGGTCCTCTGTATCCCTCGACAAGAACATATCTTCCAACACCTGCAAGACCTCCACTGGCTCCCCATCGAGACGAGAGTGACCTTCAAGATACTCACCCACACCTAAAATGCCTCCACAACACCGGATCCCAATACCTCAACAAAAGAATATCCTTCCAGGCACCCAAGAGAAACTTCCAATCCGCCGACCTCTCCCTCACCAAAACCGCGCTCATCTGTAAAGCCAGAACGGGTTAAAAAGCCTTTATTGTACATTGCGGCCAAGACCTGGAACGAGCTCCCCGTCGACATCAGACGTGCTCCCTCGCTGCACATCTTCAGGAAGACCCTCAAGGCCTGGCTCTTCGACTGACTGGAGCTGCTTATCCTCCACTCACCTTCCCCCCCGAGCGCCTTGAGACACTCACGGGTGAGTAGCACTCTTAGAAAATGCCTGATTGATTGATTGATTGATTGAGACTTCTGTTATCTGCCCTGTTTTTGGTCTGGTCCCCAAGACCGTGGAGCACATCTTGTTCGCTTGCCCTGGGTACCACAGTATGCACCGAAGATGGTTGTGCCCAGTCTTTCTTAACATGGGGGTTGCCCAGTGCCTAGAGGCGCAGTGAATTCTGAAAACCAATGCGTCAAGCTTGATTGTGTTTGCAATGACTTTCTTTTAGCTAAATGTATGGTTTGAGAGTGAAAAGTATCTAAGACAAACCTTAATTAAATACTGTGATATAGAGGAAGCAATTCCGCTTACCGTATGATTTATATTGTGCATGTTATTTTTGGAATAAACTTGATGGAAGTGTACTCCCAAGTTAGTCAATGGGGTTTCTAATATTTTTAAAACATGAATTTTGGTTCTTGCCCGTATTTTTACAAAACAATTTTGACTCAGTGGGTAGTCAGTTCGTAACTTATGGGTCAAAGCCTTTTTATACATTGTTAATATACTTTAGTACCACTGTAGAATATAAGATGACATGTATTGATTGTGCTGATTTAGGTGCAGAGCAAACGAGGTGAGCCTGGATGTAGTATTCTTATTAATTAGAGATACTTTAAAGAATTATGTTTTATAATGCATTAAATGATGTCTTATGTATTTGGATATTTTTGTATGCTTTGATGATACCATGCTGAATAAAGTATATTTGATGATGATGATGATGACTGATATTTGTGTATCTACCTGAGTTTTGCCATGCATTTAAAGTGTATGTAAGTGCTTTTGGTGGGTTAGGATTTTGGGAGAGCAGGAAAATATTCATTCTCGAACATTACTTGGTAATGGAGGGACAGAAAATATTTACCTATTTGACGCTCATCAACCACCTGAAAAGGAAGAATTGATTGAGAAGAATGAGGCTCTGAAAAATTAGAAAAGCACTTTAAGTCCATCAAGTCTAGTTTATTAGAGATCTCCTTAAAACAATAGGTACTAGATGAGAGCACTGATTAATATGTGGTTAAAGGTCATTGTGAGTTTAAACACCTCACAGAGCCATTATTTAGATATCAATTGGTATGAAATAAATGAGAATCCATGAGAAGTTGCTATTGTGTAAATATCTTTGTTATGACACACAGTTGACTTTCACAACCGCTCCAAAGTACATACGGAGAAACAAACTAGGTAAAAGGAGATGACGGAGAATCAGTGTGTGCTGTGAATACATTGGGCAGAAATGGGAAAAAGACACATAAAAAGTCAGCGAGCAGAAGGCAGGCAATGTCTCTAGTAACAATGTTAGAATTTGATTGTATAAAACACCCTGATAGTTACACGTTTTGCCCTGCCCACAAAAAGTCAGCAGCAACTGCCATTTTGCAAGAGCTTGCAAAAACAATTCATAGAATGAAAATGTGCATGTGAGTGAAGAGAAAGGATTGGTGGATTGGTGGATGGACTAAAAATCATTGCAGGATGCAGGGCATTTAACATTTCAGATGGAATTGCTGGTGAATTAATGATTGTTTTAGGGGCCGTGATCACAACTTCGTCTTCATGAACATTCAATAGGGCAGGGAGGGCAGAAAACGTATTGCTTCCAATGTTACTTCCATAGAGTATACTGATATAAAGTATCAACTCAATGGATATTTTGAAGCATTTCTGGAGTTTGTAGGGAAAACTATACACTGAAAGGCGTATGTATCCGAGGAAGGACATGACATATTAGGAGTGTTCCAATGGCTCAATGGTTAGAGCGGCAGACCCTGAAGCAGAGGTCTAGCCTGGGACCAGGGTGCAATTCCCCGCCTCGGCGGGTCTTGGGCTCAAAAATTCCACGGACCTGATAATTCTCGGCTCGGTGCCTATTCTAATCATAGAGTCCCACTCTGCAACTCTGGGCAATAGCTTGCTTAATCTCCACAACGGCCCCCACAACGCTAAGGATGCCTGGCCTTCACCCTAGTGGTGCCCAGGGGTGGACGCCTCACAGGGAAAAGCCAGGACGGGTTCCACAGCGGTAGTCGGACATGCGCCTTGAGACCCTTGCGGGTGAGTAGTGCGCTATACAAATATCAATTTACATTTATCAATTTACATTATGTTTGTAAGACGGAACAACGCAGGTAAATACTGTGCATGCCTTTACTATGCATTATTTACCCAGAATTTTTTGGGAGTGCATATGCTTTTATAATGTATGCCTTTACCATGCATTGTTTATATATTTATTTATATATAAACAATGTATTTGTTGGGGAGACCCCCCTAGACCCCGAACTTACCTTCAATGAGTGGTAAAGGCATACGTTGCAAAAGCATATGCATTATAAAAAAACATGTGTGGTAAAGATACAATGTGGTAAAAACCACATTGTATAGGCTGTTTGCCTTACATTATTCTATGCTATAACTAGCACATTATCCTGGAAACGCAGTTCATATTTCTGTGGAACGTGACAGTATGGGTGATGTCCTCTTACTATCTCATTCATCACCCGCCATGTTTCATCCTCTTTTTAAAAAAAATACAGCAAAGATTCAGATACACTGCCAAGGCTGCATAGGGATTACAATAAAAGTTACACTCTGAATGGCACAGGGTTGGTATGCTCTTAGTGCATTCTCAGGTGTGTGACGCATGGTCAGATACAATATGGGCTTGCATGTTGGACTGGACAGTGGCTCAATCCTAAGATTCTAATTGAAGATTTACAAAATGAGTTACGTTTTTAACCACACCAGCGCGGCGCGAATTTTCACGCTGTGCTGAACGTTCTTAAGAACGTGCGCGGTCATGACGGAACCAACCAGTGCTCATGACGGAACCGCTCCGTCATGAGCGTCGAAAGGGTTAACTGTACATACTGTTACATTGTGCAGTTCTCTCTGTGGCTACACGGTGGTGGTGAGTCATACATATTGAGTAAACTGTGAGATACACGCAGGACACGCAGGGTTGCTCTGTGTTTTTACATAAAGTGGCCAACTTTTTATTCTCACTTTGCAGCACACTGTGCACATGCAGACAATTTTCACACATGGGCACCAATGTTCCCTCGAATTATTTTTCTCAATATAGCATGCACAGATTGATGGACTGTGTGTGTGTGTGTTTGTGCAGAATCAAGAGTAAGGGCCTGCTTTAGATCCTGGTGTACAGGTGACGGATATGTGACCGATATCCCATTCGCCGAAATATAAATCCCATTGGATATAATGGGATTTACATTTCAGTGAACAGGATATATATCACCGTTGTGATGCAGTAACCCATCTGCCAAGACTTAATTCAGGCCCTAACTTGCCATGAGCCGCTTCATGAATGAGCAAGCAAACACTTTGTAAAGTTGATGGCAGGGGGCAGAATGGAAGAAGGCACTGTATGTAGGAAGGTGAAGATGGGCAACAAAGATTTTTATGAAAAAAACTGAAAATCCATCTCCTCTGGTGCAGCCAACAAGGCTCATCATACAATATGGACGCTCAATTTGAGCAAAAGTAACTTCCACTGAAAGTTGAGGTTTACTTGCATTGCATCAAGCTCAATTATGTGTAGCAGTGTACTGAAAGGTCTCTACCTTTATAATAAGTACTGGACCTAAGTAATGAGCTTTTTCTCCAACTAATGTTTGCAAAGACTAAAAATGGCACAGTTCATAACTCTGTATTAACTAACCATATTATTTCAATATATAACTCACTGTTAAAATGGTGATAAATATGGTTGAGAATAAGGACACTGTTCTCCAACAATGGCAGCCCCACTATGGGTCAAAGAGGGAATGAGAGGACAAACAACAGGAGGAAGCATGAATACCATGGGAGGGATCAAGCATACTGTGTGTTAATGGTATTCTGACCGAATTTACATCTCAACATTCTCCTAACCACAATGTTCCGGCCACAAAACATTATAATAGGTATTGCCTGAAGGGAACTGGGTTGGTAAAACCGGGGTTGAATCGCAATTAGCGAGAAACCAGTAGTTTAAAACCTGCTTCAAAATTAGGCAGCACTCCAATTGAAGATGCATGGGGTTTAGATAAGCAACTACTAATTTGCCATGTATAGCGTTGTCCAACATTGCTAACAAAGCTCAAAGAACTGTGAATTGTCCTAAAACGATGTCACTGAACACACTCCTTGTGAAACAACCATTCTTTCAGTTGAAACTATTTTGGAAGTCTGTGAACAAAAACTAATATTACATTCATAATGTTATATGTCAAGTACCACATGTAAGGTCAAATACTCTTGAAGATATTACAATAAAAAAGGATAAAAACAATGCTTCAATTAAAGGAGCAAAATCTCTTTTAAAATTTTTTAATGCACTAATCAATACATTCCGCTGAAGCATTAACAGCATACATTTGTAATACAAAGTATAGAAAATGAACAAGTGAACAGATTTAAATTCACATTTGAAATTAATGGTTAAAAAAAGTCTTTAAGAGAAAAGGGGAAAGGGTGCCTCAAAAGATCATATAGGGAGCACAAGAAGAAACAATTTTGGTGCATTGAATCACTTTACATGCATGGAAATACCAGAAGTCATTTGAGGAGGTTAGGAGGGATTATGAATCATGGTGAGCAGGTTTGGAGTTTAATTCCAAAAACTCTCCCTCTAAATCACGCACTTTGAAAAGATATAAGACTTGGCTGGATTTTGAGGCTCTTGTGTCTGATTACGGTGTCATATTGCATTTGAATTTCACACCCTTTTACCACCTTCGAGAATAGGCCTTGATCACTCGCTAGTGGAACCTTTGGAGAGGCAAGTTTATAAAACACATGACTAAATCATCTAAATAGAATAAAATAGTATTAAGACCTGCAAGACCAAGAGTAAGCAACAGTATCCACAATGGACGCTGCCCAGTAGCTACCTACTGCCCCTGAACCTAAAGGAAAAGTCTCACAATCTACTTATGAATTTTTCCTTTATTAAACTTTTGGAGAGTGAGGCCTAGAAATAGGCTGATTGCAGGTAGCAAGCACTATAAAAACACCCTGAAAGAAGGCTAACAATGTATACAGTTTACTACGGTGGGTAGATGCCATTGCTAGGCTTTATAGCCAATCCTGGCTTTACCAGCTTACCTAAATATGCTGAAAATAAAGTGAATAAGAAATCTGGGCAGGACCCACAACACAAGAACATCTTCCTGAGAGTGTAGTTCATTGACCTTCCATGTAACCACAGTTGTGGTCTAGCTAGAAAGTGTGGAGCCAGGAGACATGGCTTCTACACTAAGCCTTCACATTTGGGTAAATTATATCGCCTTTTGAACTTATTCCTCGGTCCCTATTAGTGTCCAAGACTGGCAACATGTAGAATCAATCTGTTATCAATCTAAAATCTGTTAATAAGTTTGTGTTAAACAAAATAGTTTGGACTGGACATTACATCGTTGGTCTACTGGTCTATTCAGGAATAAGAATTATGGTGGTAAAGCAATAGAGTTTGGAACAAGAAGTATTGCCATATAGTTGTAGGTGTTCCACATTACCAAATTGTTTGATCTTGGGCAAATTCAAATCTTCCTGTGCATCTGTCTGCTGATCTGACACAATGTGTGCACCTTGAAGGAATTGAATGGAAAGAAATAAAGGCCAGTTAAGGATATTTAACTAAAGGTCTCCAACTGCGCCGGGTGAATGTTCTATGTAGAAAGCAAAGCGCAGACATTTTGCCAGTTGTTTTTCTGCCCATAGAGTGGAATTGCCTTATTGGGGCAAAAAATACACTATGAATTCCCCATAAAAATATATGTGAGTAGACACAAGTGTTTAGGGTAAACATTTGAATAGATATTGTACAGTTCGTGCAAATAAACCATATGCTCAAAAGACCAAGTCAAGCTGTGTAGAAGAAACCAGGAAATGGACAGGGTGCTTCTTTTCCATGCTCCACTAACTACAATTCTGGAAAATAAAAGAAATGGTTAAATAATGCCCTAGTTGGAAGCATTTATGCAAAACAGCATGCCTATCAATGAACTGTTGATGGAGGACAGCAAATGTATAAATCATCACTAATTGAAAATATCTTTTCAATCACTAGTGGGGAACAGCATACTTCTATTGATCAACCATCAGTTCACCAATGAAGAACAATTCACTAATATCAAACAACCATCAATAGAGATTAGCAGATGTTTATCAATCACCCATGAATGCATCAAGGGACAACAGCAGTTGTCTATCATTCAACAGTGTGTGCATAAATGAGTAACAACAAATGGCAATCAATCATCCATCAGTGTATCAATTGAGAACGAAATACATATATCAATCAGCCATCACAGAGTCTATTTAGAGCTGTATATGTCTATTAATTGTACAACAATGCATCAATGGTGAATAGTACGCAGTTATCAATCAATCATAAATAGAGAACAGCAGACATCCATAAATCAATTGGTAATACATCGCTGAAAAAAGCATCCATTTATCAGACAGCTTTACTGCATCTTTAGGGAACAGCACACGTCTATCACTCACCCTTTGATGCACCAATAGAGAGCAGCACACATTTATCAATCAGCTATCACTATATTTAAGGAGAATAGCACACATTGATTCCTCAGCCATCAATGCAGCAATGGCGAACACCACATATATATCGAGCAGCTGTCACCACCTCAAAGGAAGACAACTCTTCTGCCATCAATAGTAGACACAGGCCTATCGGGCACTTATAAAGAAAGAACAACAGGTCTATCGAAGCAACTACCAACCAACAATCAACCATCAATGAAAGGAAGCAAATGCATGCTGGTGAACCATCTGTATTGGACAACACATCTTTCAGTAAGCCATCAATGGAGAACAACACATCAAACAAAAGGGGAGAAGAGTATCTTTACCTATTTCTTTTTTGTAGCACGCTAAAGCCTTTGGGGGTACCATAGAGGCATATCAATCAATCACCAATGAAAGACTACACACTAATGGGGCACATCATGACTTTCATTGAGCCATCATTAAAGGATGGAACTTCTGTCAATCAGCCATCAAAGGAGTGTAACATGTCAATCAATGACCCATCCTTGAAGACAGAATAATATCAGTCAAGTTTCATGTCTGCCAATCAGTCATTAGTAGAGCACAATACATCTATAAAGAAACCTTCAGTGTCATTTATATCAACCAGTCATCACTAGAGCACAGCATATTATAAATTAGCTATCAATAGAAGTCACAGCATATCTATCGGTCAACCATTAACGGAAATGGGCTAATTTCTGTCAGTAGCTCTGTAATGGTGCATACAATATCTATCATTCTGCAGTTGATGTAGTATTGCATGTCATAAAAGGAGTGTACGATATCTTTCTCTCAGATTTCAGTGAACAAATGGAAGTTTATCAAACAGCTTTCAATTAATGATGCTCTCACTAAGAATCTGCTGTTAGTTGAAGGCAACTCATTTCCACAATTCAGCCAAAAATACTGGCATTATTGAATGACACTCTATTCACACCATGTAATGGTTCCTGATTGAGCCACAAACCCAGGAAATCCCACTTATAGATTTCAACAACAAACCATGACAAAGCTAACCAATACAGAATTCCTATTACTTGCCAAAAACAACAAACAAAATATGGTACAAACCTGGCTCAATGACAGCAACCTTGACAGCTTTGAACCCCAACTCTTCTTGAATGTAAAGTCACTTGCATGCACTACGGAGACCAACCTCATCCTCATGGAACACATTGCCAAAAACAACAAATACTGCCTGATACCAGTGACTTCAGAACTGCAGTTTCAGCACCTGTACTCCCAAATCTGGAAGGTGATAATGCCCCATACCATGGCTTCCCAGACTCCATACTGGCATACATTAGGGGCATCCTAACAATGGCAGCACATCGTATCCAACTCCTGAAGAAATATGATCACATCACCCTTATTTACATAGAACAACATTGGCTCCCCTTACTGGCACCCACCATCTTCAAAACCAGCGGTATCATTTACAAAGGCATCACGACTAGCATCTCCACTTATCTTGCAGACAAGCTCACGGTCTCTGATGGTTCTCAGCACACCTGCAGCTAAGACATCATCATATTGCAGACTAAGCAGTGTAAAAAAGATACAAACAAAACAACAGCCTTTCTATCATTGCACCCAGAGTCTGGAACATCATCCCTGGAGTTCCTTGATGTATGGTGTCATATGGATTGTGTGTGGGGGATTGAAGATGAGTCTGGCTGCCAAATTCTGGCTGGATTGTAGCCTTCTGATGAGTTGCTTGGGGACCCTGGTGTAGAGGGTGTTCCCATAGTCCAGCTTGTTGGTGACTCGGGAGTTAGTGACAGTTTTTCTGGTGTTGCTGTGGAAACCTTAGAAGATCATCCTCAGTATCTTTAGGGTGTGGAGGCAGGATACAGTGGCAATGTTGACTTGTGTTGTCATATCTATTTTGCTGTCAATGATGATATCAAGGTTCCCTGTGTGGATGCTGAATGTGGGTGCTGGGTCCAAGTCCTACCGGTTAAAAGTTGGACTCCCATGGCAAGCTGTTCTTGACAAGGATCATTACTTCTGTCTTGGCAGTGTTGATTTTGAGATAGTTGGCATTCACCCAGTTAGTGACTTTAGTCATGCAGAAAGTGAACTTGTTTCTTGTGTTGAGTGCTTTGTCCAAGAGGAAGTGTATGAATTAAATGTTGTCTGTGTAGGAGAGCATGTTCAAGTCATGGTTGCAGATGATGTTGGCCAGAGGGTTCATGTATGTATTGAAATGGGTGGGGCTGAGCAATGAACCTTGGGGCATTCTGCAGATGAGTTTGTAGGCTTTTGAGAAGAAAGTTGTCAGACTTAGAACTTGTGCTCTCTCTGTTAGGAAGGAGGAGATACAGTGAAGTTGCCTTGGATGCCAATCTTATGCAGTCACCTGATGAGGACGTGGTGTGAAACTGTCAAATAAATGCTGCATAGAAGTACAGGAGCGTGAGGGCTAATCTGTCTCCTCTGACAAGGATCATGAAGATGTGGTCTTTGGCACTGATGAGTGCTGTTTCTGTGCTCTGGTAGGGGATGAATTCAGACTGCGTGGTGTCAAGGAGCGGGTGGTTGCTGAGGTAGTTAAGGGACTTATCCTTCCAACCTCTAAGGCAGCTTGGTAAATTGTTAACATTACAATCACTAATATAATTCTAATAGGAATATTAGTTATATATGCTGAGACATTATAGAGATTTAAACCAAGAACCCTTGGCACTTTTCCTACTTCCTATTCCTACTATTCCTACCTAAAATGTTTAAAATTCATATCTCCATTCACCTTATTGGATTTTGTCATTTTTTATGTCGTGTTTCTTACATTTTACCCTGTTTTTCAAATTTTATTTGGATTTGTATTGTTGAATTTTTACCTTTTTACTGTTTTGCCTCTAAATTAAGCCTGACTGCTCTGGGCCAGGGGGTTGAGCTCAGGTTAGTTTAGTGACTTTAAGGATGCATTCTGACAAGGATTGTGATTATTTGGTAGTATGTAAAAAGTAGGACAAATGTTCTTAAGTTTTACATGTCCTGGGAGTGAAAAAAACCAAAATTTGTTTTTTCACTAATAGAAGGACCATCTCTCCTATTGTATAACATTAGGTTACCTTATTTCATTTAACGGGTGCTAACAATTGATAAGGAACAGATGGGGATGTCAAGTTTGGACACAAATTAATTGTAATTTAAAAATCCTCTTTAATGGCAAAGTCAGAATTAAGATTACAGTTTAGAAAATGCCACTTTTAGAAAGTTATTTAAGGATATATAGAGAATGCACTCCTTCCCTTATGCCATTATTCAAACTTTTCTTTATCTGATTTTCTGTCGTCCTTTAATGCATGCGAGACAGGTGCTGTGTACCATCCTGAAGCACAGCATTGTGTAAACAATATACCTTAGGGGCGCTAATTCGCACCCCACCTGCCGCAAGGCAAACAAGGGGAACCTTCCCCCTACTTTTGTGTCCATTTCTTCAACATAATCCAATGTAATCAAATGTAATCCTGAGACCATCATGATCGTTATTTATGGGGTGTGGGTAGGGAGTCACTAAGGGGAAGTAATCTAAGAGTTTAAAAGTGGGTTCTGTTCACAGAAAATCGGGAATGTTATTTCAGTTTTATTTGTTTGTTCTAGGGAGTTTAGTGAGATTGGGCACGTAGAGCTGGAAAGGGAAGGGAGAGGACTGTTTGCTGTTTGACTAGTCAGACTGGATACAGAAATGAATGGGAGGCAGTAGGTTTGGGCACATAGCACGCATTATGAATGCTTTTTTAAGATTATGATTTAACTGTGAATGTCAACTGGGAACAACTAGCAGAATTGTCTTTTGTTTCCTATAGAAACCCCTAACGAAGAGCCCATGAGGCTTGAAATGCATTGGGAGCATAACAGAATGAGCCTACTCTGTTTCGTTTCCCTTCTGATGTATGGAGTTACTGTGAAAAAGCCCGGATGGGCACTCAGTAGTCTTTTTAAGATGCTAAAATGAAGATTGGAGGAGAAAGGACGCTGTCTCAGCTGTGTTTTGAAGTCTGGATAATGTTTTGAATAAATAACGATTATGATGGATGTCTCAGGATTACATTTGATTACATTGGATTACGTTGAAGAAGTGGACACAAAAGTAGGGGAACGATTCCCCACGTTTGCAGTGTGGCAGGTCGGGTGCGAATTAGCGCCCCTAAGGTATAACTTTTAGAAAGTTGGCATTTTCCTGCTCAAAAGTTTCTGAGGCCTTCTAAAAGTTTCTAGCTGCCTGGGTCTGTTAATGCTTCCATTATTAGGAATGCATATTGGGCCCAGATACTGAGCATCTTGACACTAGCCTTCTCAGAACAAGATTTAGTGGTATCCCAGAAGATTCTTCCACTACAAGGGTTGGCACCATGTACATATTGGACACTCAGAACACATCTTCAGTACACTCTTGGAACTGCAGACGTTAGAGAAGAAGCACTGTGTTGTTCCCCAGAGGACTGCCCTGCTGCTTGAGACCTACCATGTTCCCAAGGGGGCTGCACTGCTGCTACCAGAGGTCTGGTCTGCTGCTTTAGGCCTGCCTTGTTGCCTAGAAGACTGCCTTGCTGCTTGACGGCCGCTCTGCTCTCACTAAAGGAAAACTGTCCCTGCTCCCTTTATCCAAGGCTACCCGAGTGACTCCAAGAGTCAGTTGGCTGGTCTTCTTTTCTGAGCTACAGGAACACAAGAAGCTCTAGAGGCCTCCCTGCAACTGCAAAGCAGACCTGCTGCAACTGGATCTGTACCTGATCCCCAAGAGGTGTTTCCCCAGGTTCTGGACCCTTGACAGGCACCAGAGCGCATTCCACTGTAAGAAAAGGAGAAATTGTCAAGTTGTGGGAACTTTGCGACCGTGAACAAACGCGTTTCCCACAAAGAATGTGCGACAGTCAATGCAAAAATCTGGTGAACCCGATTCTTTGTGCTACAGTGACTGCCAGCAACAAACAACTGTGCAAGATTTGCACTATACACTAGAGCAATGTGGTGACGGCGAAGGTCCAGCAAAGACCATGTGTGATGCCTAACTAAATCTTCACTCAACAGCGACGTCTGTCTGCGATGCCAGACCTTCTCTTCATGCTACAGTGGCAACCATCTGTGACACTCTCCCGGCCCCTCGCGGCCTCCTCCACCGCAAAGTGGACTCTCCACGGCAGACTTTGAGAAGGTAATTTTTTCATCAGTACAAACCTGGTCCCTATATCTGGCTCAAGCTCCATTGTTTTCATCCTGAACTTGTGAGTTTTCCCAGGTCTAGAACGGCGAGACGACCACGAGTATTGTTTTGCTTTTACAGATATCTACCTAAAAACTTTGAAATTGCATATTTCCGGGTCTTTTGTTGTTGTTCTGGTACCATTTTATTTATTAATTTTTTTTCTATTTTAATAGATTGGTTTGGGATTCTTCTTGTGTTGTGTTTTCACTTTATTACTATTCGAGTGCTGCATAAATAGTTACCAGAGAGTTAAGCACAGGATACTTTTGTGACTTTTGTGGTTTACCATGACAAGGATTGTAGTTGTTGAATGAGTGTGGGTTCCACCACCTCAACAATAACCCAATTTCTTACAAGGACCCAATAGGAATTAACTTCAGCTACCAGCTACAGGAGCCTAGCGCATCAACCTGAGGTCACGCTATGTTGTGCCTCTGAATGATGGCAATCCCACAGATGAGCAGAAAGTTGCCTCAATGGGGGCTCTTCCTGCACAGTGGATTCAAATAATACAGTGCCCAGGGATGGACACAGGGACCATTCTAACTTTTCCCTGCTCATATTCACCATGGCTCGCATGACAGACACATTGTAAACCAGTAATAGTGTTGGACAGTCTGTTAGACCAATGTGGTAGGTATAATACAACATGAGACCAAATGGGAAAAACGGGCAGTAGAAGACCCAGCTGGCAGGGGGAACAGTTAATAATCACTTTGGATCTCTGGGTGGTTTGTATCTTTCTGTCTGGGATTGTGACTCACCTAGTGGTCAAATATGGTTGCACGGTTTCACCATGTTATGTGGCAATTGTTTGGAGCAAACATAAGGAGATGATAGACGGAGTGTTGAAACTTTTCAGACACTCACCCCGGTCACAGATCTGGGTTTATCCATCACTCACTGGGTGGGCTCACTTCGCCCACCCAGTTCAAACCCGGCCATATGCAAATCAGTCTGGACCCTATTCCTCATGGGAACAGCCCAGACCGAATTGCCAAGCCATATCTTCCCTGGACTGGAAACAAGCATCCAGGTACCAGTTTTGCTGTTTTACCCACCATAAGCCAGGCTAGATTGAATCCAGTAGCAAAGTGAGCAAGGTACCCGCATTTGTGCATGCGCAGCAACATAGCAAACAGAAGGAGATGATGGATGGAGCGTTTAAACTTTTCAGACACTCATCTCCAATCACAGATCTGGGTTTAGTCCATCATCATTCTTTAGTTCACTACGCTAACACAGTTCAGACCCAGACATATGCAAATCAGTCTGTACACTGCTCCTCATGTGAACAGTCCAGCCTGATGCAAAATGAACAATTGATCGAAAGAATGCTGCACAATGTCAAACATTCACCATAGTCCATAGATATGGACCTAAATCCATCCTGTTTGTGCTCCCCATGCTTTTTCAGTTCAGACCCAGACATATTCAAATCAGTCTTGACTCTGTTCCCCTACGCCGAACTGCCAGGCCAGGTCCTCCTGGACTGGAAACCAGCATCCTGGGACGGGTTGCAGGGCATCATTCCTCAACACTCAGGATAGCTTGACTTCAGTGGCATAAAGAGCACGGGACCATGTCTGGGCATACCCATTCAACTTGGGCTGACTTTGTAAAAAGAACAATTGATAGACAGAATGCTGCACAATGTTAAACATTTACCCAAGTACAGAGATCTGGGTCTAAAACCATTGTTCGTTTGCTCCCCATGCCTTTCCGTTTCATGCAAATCAGCCTTGACCCTGTTCCCCATGGAAAAGGCCAGCTTAAACTGCCAGACAGGTATTCCCTGGACCGGAAACAAGCATCCAGGGACCGCTTTTGATGTTTCACCCCTCATCAGCCAGGTTAGCTTGAATCCAGTAGCAAAGTGATCAATTTTCCAATTGCTGGTAATGAATTTTAAATTGACAGCACAAGTTAATGGTTATGCTTCATTGAATTAAATGCATTACAAAAGTGTAAAAGATTTGGAAATGGAAACTTCATCAATGTAAACATGATTCCTTGACAATATGGGGGGACTTGGTAACCCTAGAGATGTGTCAGAGAGTGATGCGGTGGCTGACTGGTAAGGGATGCTCGATAGTTGGACGAAGGAGTGGGTCTGACTGCCTGTCTGATCAAAAGTCCACAAGACAATCTGCTACTCATTGTAGCATTCACACAGATGTAGTACTTTTTCAGTGTCAGGAGATCCATGCCATGAGTCTCTTACCAAGTGCTCTGTGTGATTATTGCGTGGTGTTCACCATCAGAGTGCTAGACTCTTTTAACCACAAAATATGGTGTGCCTCTAAGCTTGGATGGCTTCCATCACCAACGCATTATTGCAAAAAGATGTGTGCCTTTTTACTTGTACTTGACTGGACATTTGGAAAAGTCAGCTTTGAGCAGGTGTTAATATAAGTTGGCCTCACAAGCATATCCTTTGTTCACGTTTTTATGGCAAGAGCTTTGCAAACTAGTGTACAAGAAGTCAATGCCAGGGAAACAATCTGTAGCTGTCTTCCTGCGTTGGTGAGGGAACCAGGAATTGGACTGACTGAGGTGGAGAGATTGTCATCTGCTGGACTGCGTGAATGTTCTAGTTTTCTGGGTTATTTTGTCCAGAGTAAGGGCAACTCCTCACAGTAGCCACATTGCGTCTCCAAAGAAGGAGGAACATGGAAGAAGGAGGTGTTTCTGTGAAATAATCACAAAAAGGAGGAAAAAGACAAAAGAAAAAAAAGTTCTGGCAAGAACTGCAACATGAAATCCAATATGGTTTGCCAAGAAAGCAGTAGCGGCCTGTAAAGAGCGTGCTACCGGGTGGTGACAAGGCAAATTTAGTTGCACGTGCAGCATTGAAATTCTTTTTTTTTCCCTTTACTTACCTCCAATCAGCCGTATTCGGCAGTTTACTACCCCTCATCCTGCCCCACCGCCATCCCACTTTACCACCGGGCAGCACGCCCTATACCGGCCGCTACTGCATGGAAAAACCTATGTAGAAAGACCAGGCATAGGACCCCACCGACAGTGTGGAACAGGACCTGGAGGTTAGACTGCAAAGTGGCAATCCAAGCTTTTCATGAAGACTGAGAAAAAACGAAAGGGCAAAAATTGCAAGAGATACCAGCATAAAAATACTACCTAGCTGTGTTCTGATGCAAAGATCAAACGGGCTCTCTTCCTTTGTATAAGATATAAGCAGGAAATGTAAATCAGAGGAAGAGGAAAAGCTTAAGGAAGATGAAGTTGCATTTTAGACTGGGCTCTTCAGCTCAGCAATTATTGCTAGAGAGGTAGAATGAAGGCGTCACACTTTTTGTCGAGTGAACTGGATGGTCGACAATCATTGGTGCCTCTGGTAACAGTTCCCCGGTTCATAGCCTAATCCACAGTACCACCCCAGACGACATGGTTTAGCAGTCCTAGTGTGCTCTTGCCACCAGAGGACTATGACACTAACCGAGGGAGTCGGACTAATTCCCTGGGCTGCAGAAAGGGAAGCTCTCTTTCGCAGAGGAGGGTCAAAACAGCATGTTGTTTTCCAGATCACAGACTGAAGCTCAGGTTGGCCAGCATGGAAACCAGCTCAAGTGGGCAGGCAGGAAGCCTTCCCAGCTCCTGCTGCAGAAGTGTTCACACCAGGCAGTGCAAGTGGGCAGCCGTCAGACACTACAGAAAGCCATGCACAGCAAGCAGCGAGGCACCCTGTGTTTTTCAGACTCGTGGCAGACCAGACACTCACCTGCTCCACCAAGAATGTGAAGATCAGACATGCCATTGATAGGCCTCCATGGTGCAAGGTGAGGCCATGTGACTGGTGATCAGGCGTCTGACTTGAAAGTGTCTACTGTAACAGCCCCAGTCATGCTTTGGTAGATCCACAAGGTGATTGACGTTCAAGCTGCCCCCAGACAGGATTAGCTCCAGAAGGTGTTTAGACAAAATATTGAGTTGCAAAAATCAATGTACAAGAATATCGGGTTTAAAATGTCATGACATGGAAATATCGATATCAAGAATATCGATTTGAAGGTAAGAAATATATATTTTTTAAATATAGAAGTTATTAGTATCGTTCGCAAAAACATACTTGTTTAAAACATCGTTTTTACTAAGTGTTACTAAGTGTTATGTATTTTAGTATTTATGTTAAATGTATGTGATGAAATTTTTTTGTATAAGTGGTTTTCAAGCTTTGAATATATGTGTTACATTTTAGTAGTTATTAAATTTAATTTAAATACATTTTGTGTTTCTTAGTTCCGTAGTAGGCGGTGGGTTTATAAGGAAATAGGGTGGGAAGTAATTTATTTATAATAAATTAATGATGACTTTTTATTGAATAATATTTATTCAATTGATATTTAATAGCATTAATTGTGCTTTTAATTATTTTGGGGTTAATCTTATGTGTGTGTTGTAGGATTTATAGGGGTAAAGGGTGGGATGTAATATATTTTGTAATAATTAATGATTAGTTGTGAATTAATATCAGTTAATTCATTGTTAATTAGTTATGTTAATTGAGTAATTTTTGTAGGTGCGGGTTGTGGAGTTATAGGGGTAAAGGGTAGGAAGTAATTTATTTTTAATTAATAATTAGTTGATAATGAATACTAATTAATTAATCAATAACTGATTATGGCAATTGTGTATTTTTAGGTGTGAGTTGTGGGGTTATAGGGGTGAAGGGTAGTAAGTAATTTATTTTTAATTGGTTAAGAATTAGTGATGAATTAATAATAATTAATTAATAATAATTAATTATGCCAATTGTGCAATATTTTTAGGTTTGGGTTGTGGGGCTATGGGGTAATGGATGGGAAGCAATTTATTTCTAATTAATTATCAAATAGTTGCTAACTAATATTAATTAATACATGGATAATTAATTATGTTAATTGTTTAATTATATTGTTTAGGTGTGTGTTTTGGGTTTATGGGGTAAAGGGTGGGGAGTAATTACTGTATAATTAGTTGGTAAATAATGTTAGGTATTTAGGTTTAAAGTATTTTATTCATCACAACACAGAAGGACAAACAGACATCTCAGTAATATACAGCAGGGCGGAGAAGCTGGCATCGAAAAGCGCTGTCAACAGTCGACATTCCACAAATCACGCCCATTCAATAACAGAAGGCACCTGTCGTCTCAGCATGTCATGATATTTTCCGTGAAACCCCCCCGCCCAACAATCCCTCCCAACAACCAAACGCCCAACATCCACCCCCACACCCACCCCCCGTCCAGTGCACAATCCCTTACCGCGTCACACATCCAGGTCACAATATCAAGGAGGAGAAGTCCAGAGAGAGATCACGGGGCAGACCCCACCGGGGCCGGGAGCCGCAAAAGGCGGAGGTACTTGGGGCAGGTAAGTTCCCTAAATTCAGTAAGCAACAGGGAGTGAAACGGTTGCCAGAGCTCCCCAAACTGTTCCACATCACCCGCCACTGTGAGGGACATTTTCTCCATACTTAGCACATGCCACAACCTGTGAAGCCAGCCAGTGATAGACAGTATTACAGCAGTGTGCCAATGAATCAAGATATTCTAAACAGCGGAGCCCAATGCTATCGCTATCTGCCTGCCCCTGCGAGAACGGAGGGGATACATTAGATCATTGGGGAGCCCTAACAAGGTATAGGCAGGGAAGCATGGCAATTCAATTTCAAAGTGAGAATCAATTTCATCCAACACCTCCTTCCAGTAAGGTCCCAAGAGCGGGCAGTCCCAGAGTATGTGCGTTAAAGTACCTCGGTGCCCACATCCCCGCCAGCATGTGTTATCCTTGTTACGATCAAACTCATGTACTCGCTCAGGTGTATAATACCAGTAGGTAGAGACTTTAGTCAGTGTGTCTGTGAGCCCCATGTGGTAAGCTGAGTGCCGTGCTCTGTAGGATATGTGTTCCCATTCTCTAGGGCTCAGTGTCCTCCCCAACTCCCTTTCCCAACGCTCTCTCCCAGGGTGATAAAGATGTGTCGCCGGTGGCTGTAGTAGTTTGTACAAGTCGGTAATCAGTTTGGAGTCAGAGGTCCGTGTCATAAGCCAACGTTCATAGGGGAGAAAAAGCCGATCGGCCGTCTCTCTCACCTGTGGCTGGAGTGCCCAGTGGCGAGCCTGCATGTAATGAAGCCGTTCCGTCTCGGGGAGGGAGAACTCCTGACGAAGTTGGTGAAAAGGGACTACTCCCTCCGGGTCATAAAGGTGACATAAGGCTCTACACCCAGCCTGACGCCACCTCGTGAACGCCCCCCTCTCCATCCCTGGAGTAAAGTCCGGATTGTCCACCAGCGGAGTAAGCGGTGATGGAAACGTAGTGAGGCCATGCAAACTGCTAGTAGCATCCCACACTCGCAGGGGCACCCTCGTGACAAAGGAGGCATACAGATTTTTGGGCCGATGCTGATGACGCAGGAACGGGACCTCCTGCAGGGGTCTCCCCGCCACCGCCTGGTCCTGAAAGAGCCAATGCTTATCCGATTCCCACTTACTCCACTCCACAAGATAGCGCAACTGAGCCGCCTGATAGTATTTGCGGAAATCCGGGATACCCAGCCCACCAGCCTCCGGAGTTAGCAGCGAGAGAGCCATACGCATTCTAGGCTTCTTACCCTGCCAGACAAACCAAGAGACATCGGCCTGTAGTTGCGAGATCCAACCCATCGGCGGTTGGAGTGGGAGGGCCCGAAAAAGGTACAGCACCTGAGGCAAGATCGTCATTTTGACAGCGGCTATTCTGCCGAGCCAGGAAAGGATGCCTCGGTTCCACCGACCCAGTTCCTCCTTAATCTTGGCACCCAGGGCTCGGTAGTTCGCTGATACCATAGCTGGTAGGGTAGGAGCAATCTGGATCCCCAGATATGGGACCGCCCCTGAAGACCAGAGCATGGGGAATCGCTGTTGCAGACAGGCTCTGGTGTCCGGCTCAAGAGAGATATCCAACGCCACCGACTTCCCCATGTTCATCTTGAACCCTGATACCGCGCCAAAAGAGGCCAGTTCTTCCATGCATGCCGGTAGAGCCATGCGGGGCCTATCAATGGACAGAATAACATCATCAGCATAGAGGCTGATGGCATGAGTGAAGCCTCCCATTCGGATGCCAGTCACCATCGGGTTATCGCGCATCCGCTGGGCCAACGGCTCCATGTAGAGCGCGAAAAGCAGAGGCGAGAGCGGGCAGCCCTGCCTGGTGCCGCGTTCGATAGCAAAGGAGTCAGAAGCGAGCCCGTTGACACGGACCACCGCCGATAGGCGACTGTAACAATTAAAGACCATGGAGCGGAACTTCTCCCCTATACCCGCCTTCATAAGCACCCGCTCCAAGTAAGGCCAATGGACCCGGTCGAATGCTTTTTCTGCATCTACCGCCAACATCATCCGTTCTCCCGGGATCCGGGAGGCCTTCTCTAATAGGTGAACTATTCGTTTTGTATTGTCCACTGTCTGTCTCCCGGGGACAAAACCTGCCTGGTCCGGATCGACCAGCCCCGGCAAATGGAGAGCTAGTCTAGCGGCCAAGATCCCCGTATACAGCTTCAGGTCAATATTTAGGAGGGAGATCGGCCTATACGACCCGCATTGTTTCGGGTCCTTGCCAGGCTTGGGGATACCGAGATCGTGGCCCGGAGTAGCTCGGGCGGAATGGCTCCAGGTTCCGCGAACGAATTGAAGAGGCGTGTCAGGATGGGGGCTAACGTCGTGCAAAACGTCTTATAGTAAAGCGCTATGTATCCATCCGGACCCGGCGCTTTGCCATGCTTAAGTCTGGCAATAGCGGAGACCACCTCCTCAATCCGAATGTCTCTGTCTAAATGTTCCGCCTGGAAAGGCTCTAAAGAGGGCAACGTGACAGAGTCCAGATAAGCGTCCATGGCCACTTCATCCGGGGGGTCCCCCGCATAGAGCTCCCCATAAAATCCGCGGAAGACTGCTGCTATTCGAGCGTCTTCTGTTTCCAGTTGCCCCGTGGAGTCCGAGACCTCCTTAACAAGCTGGGACTGCCTCGCTACTCGTAGCCTATTTGCCAACAACCTGCCACAGCGATCCCCCCCGGTGTAAAAGGTGTGACGCAACCTCAACGCCGCATACTCCGCCCGGTCAAGGTCCAGGGCCGCCAGAAGCTTCCTGGCCTCCTTGAGCTGCCGCCAAATTCGGGGAGCCCCCGTCCTGCGATGGATCTGCTCAAGCTCCCTAACCCGATCCGTTAGTTCTTCTCTCTTGGCCTGCCGCAATTTATTATCCGCCGAGGAAATCGCAATAAATTCCCCTCTGATAACAGCCTTCATGGCTGCCCATTGCGTGGCCCGGGTAGTGTCTGTGTTGTCATTATGGGATTGAAACTCTTGAATCACCTTCTCAATGCGAGCAACCACTTCCTTTCTGTGCAGCAGTGTGTCTCGGAGGCGCCACGTCCGAGGGCGGGGAGCCGTCGGAGGCACACTCAGCAGGACCTCAACCGGGGCATGGTCAGAGAGGGAGATCACTCCTATCTCCGAACCCGAGGCTAGCGCTTTCACCGGAGCGGTAACTAAAAGGTGGTCCAACCGCGCGTATGTCTTATGGGCATGGGAATAATACGAATATTCCCTATCTGTCGGGTGTAGATGTCGCCACAGATCCAGGAGGTCCACCTCCTCTAGCTGGGCCTTGCGGTCCGCGGATAGCTCTCCGACTTGAGGGGAGCGTTGCGCCGACCTATCCAGTGCAGAGTCAAAGACAATATTAAAGTCCCCCCCAAGTATGATGTGTCGATCTTGGGTAGAGGTGACCTCCTCGATTGCCGCCTGTAGAAAGCGGTCCTGCCGTTCATTGGGGCTGTACAGGGACCCGATTGTAAATAGAAGACCCCCTATCCTAAACCGATAAGCCAATAATCTACCTTTTTGTTCAGTAAATTTGTGGAGAATCTCCCCCTTGAAGTGTCGCGCCACCAGAATCGCCACCCCAGCCGTCTTAGTAGTGCAAGAGGAAAAGAATTGCGAAGGGAATTTACGCGATCGAAGCCTGTGTGTGACTTGTGATAATAAGTGCGTCTCCTGTAGGAGACAAATATCTGCCTGAGTGTTCTCCAAGAGCGAAAGGACAGCCCTCCTCTTAACGGGATTATTCAAACCCCGAACATTCAGGGTTACAACCTTAAACGTGGCAGGAGGCATGAGCAGCAACACAGCAAAAAGCTACAAGGCCCCCACCCAGCAAAGGCGGTAGGACAGAGGCATTATCCGGCATGGTGTGCAGCCAAGCATAGAGTAAGGAGCAGGGACACAAAGAGCCGCAGATGAGGTATATACTAAAGAGCAAACAGACCCCCCAGGGACGCACCACCCGCCAGGAATTCCGCACATTTCTCTCCATACCATTCCAATCCACATTCAAATCAGGTGGACAGGCCAGACTACAAATGCCATAGCAAAGCGAAAGCAAACCAAAAAACATAGGCATTGCTAGGATGACTAAAAAAAACCCATGTGCACTGGACAACCCTCCCTCCCCACTTCCAACTCCCAACCCCCCCAACTGTCCCCTGTCTTCCCCAACAACCCCCCCTCCCCCAGTCCCCTCCCTCAACCGGGACTGGTTCAACAACCCTAATCCCATCCCTTCTCACCCCCCCAAGAACCTTGCAAACCCAGTGTCCCAGTCCGGTCCTTATCGGACAAGCCTGCGGAAAGTCAGACAAGTGGACGTCCAGCCACTACGCACCTCTCCGTTCCCCCCTCCCCCCCAGTCCCCCAAACCTGTAGCTCCATGATAGCGATGTCGATCTCCCCCCGGAGTTCACTTTAAGCTGTCAGTGCCACCACCATCGTTGCAGGATCATCTGCCCTTTCCTGCGTCGCGGCGCCAGACTCCACTAGGGCCGCAGGAGAGCCCGGTCGCGTCGAAGAAGTAGATGACTGTCGGCCGGGGATCGTCTGCCATCCGTCTCTGGTGACACGGCTCCGGCGGGGTGTGTGCGTACCGTCCTCAGTGGCGGTGATCCCCAGAACCCCACACGTGTCCTGAAGGGAGCGCAACTGGTGCAAAGTGCCATTCCACCTAAAAATGAGCCGGAAAGGATGACCCCATGAATACTGAGTTCCATGCTCCCTGAGAAAGTCAGTCGCAATTTTGAAAGCTTTGCGCTTCTGCAGGGTTGTTGCGGCCAGATCTTGGTACAGAGCCACCCGGTGGCCCCGGAACTCCAGGGCGGGTCTTCTCCGAGCCTCCCGTAGTATCCGCTCCTTCAGGGGGTAGTCAGGCAAGAAGGCCAAGATATCGGGAGGGGGCGCTGAAGTACGGCGCTGCAGGCCTACTCTGTGCGCCCTGTCTATCCGGATAGGAAAGTCAGCCGGCTGCCCCAGCACCTCTCTGAACAGTTCCCCAAGGTATGCAGCTACATCTTCCCCTTCCTCTCGGGACGGAACTCCCCGGACACGGATGTTGTTTCTCCTGGAGCGATTTTCCAGGTCCTCCGAGTGCGATTGCAGGTCAATGTGTTGTTCCCGGAGTCGGATGACCTCCTGCTGCAACTGTGTGATTTCATCGTCCCTAGCATGGCCCGCTTCTTCCACTGTGGACACTCTGTCACCCAGACCGTCCACCTCCCTCCGTATCTCGCGGACCTCACTTGCGACCTCCTGCTTGAGCGTCTGAAAGTCTTCCCTCAATGTGCTGAAAAGGGACTCCAGGAAGGATCTTGTAACCGGCGGTTCTCCTCCACTCGCTCCCTGGGAACCACTCGGGTGGGGAGGGGATGGCTGTCCCCGGTCCTGTCTCGCATTGCTCCGGTTCAGCATCTCCGGTAGCGTGCGGTCCCCCTTCCGGGATCCTCTGTTGCTCGACATGCTTGCCACCGAGGTGTGCCTCTCGGAAAGTCAATAGACCAACCCCAGTTGCGGCTTAGGAACCGAGCTAGTGGTCCCCGGCGCCGTCTCACCAGTGATCTGTGGGACCGAGCCGCCCCACTGGCCGCCCCTCCGGGGTCCACGACACCAATCAGCCCGGTGCTGCTCTTCGGCCTCGGGTTCGGTGTCACCAGCGCTCCTGCGGGATCTCCCTCTGAGCTAGGCTGCAGCAGGCCCTCAGGGACCGTGCGGAAGTCGCGGTAATGTCCGGCCCCTGCGCCGCCTCACAGTCCGATCCAAAACGCCGCCAGAGGTCCCCCTGAAGTAAGGGACCGACCGTCCCAGTGCTAAATTGGCCAGGGTCAATGGCGGCTAATAGCTCTGCGTCTCAGCTTCCCAGCTTCCGATCCCTCGTGGCGCCCAGGGGCATCGGCCGCGACTCTCCCCTCCAGCGACCCCCAGCTGCCTGACTCACCGCAGGGTCCCCTGGCGACCCAGGGGATCGGCTCCGTGCTCCGTAGTCCCGACCGTTGGGCTGGGGGCCCACCGCCGTGCAGCGCCTCCGAGGCCCGGGGTGCAGGCCAAAGCCACGGCCTCGCGTAGTGCGGGGCCCCAAGTCCGGCACCGCTCCTTCCTCACCACCGCACCAGCCGGTCCACACTCCGATGGGGCAACGCTGGACCACGCAGGACCAATCCGGTCCGTCCAGGTCTGGCAGGCAGAGCCCACAGCTCTTCCCGATCCTCCTAGGGCTCACCAAGGTAGGCGAGGCCCGGGACCCAGGCCCGAGCCCCGGCCTTGCATGAAGTCCGCCACCGGCCCCGTGCCGGAATCTCTATGGCTCTGGGCCGGGCAGCTCAGGCTCCGGTACCTGCAGCGATGCGGAGCATAGGGATCCAGGGTCGGTGGGCAGGGTCAGCGAGCCCGCTACGATTACCCGGGTCGGCGTCCAAGGCCGGGCAGGGTCCGCCTCCTCACCAGGCCGTGTGCTAGGCCACGTTCGCTCTCCACAGCGGTGCCGCTTCCGGAGCCAGTCCAGCGCCCCGGGAGGCGTCAGCGGCCTCTCAGCAGCCGCTCCGCAGTCACACGCCCCCGCTCTGTAAATCGCGGTGTCCCGGGGGGAGAATCAGCGCATTTACAACAGGCTTAGGGTCCAGGGATGGCGGAGCTCACCTCGAGTGCGTCCACTCAGCCCGCCATCTTGGCCATGCCCCCAATGTTAGGTATTTAATCGAAAATTAATTTCAATTGTGTAATTAAGTTTTTAAAAGTTTACTTTAAGGTGCGGGTTGTGTGGATTATAGGGGTAAAAGATGGGATGGTAATAAAGTTTAATGATTTTAGTTTATTTTATGGTTAATACCATCATTTATTAGAAATTATGTTAATTGTGCAATTTTTTTATTTTTTAGATTTTAGATGTGGGTTGTGGGTTTTGTTGGCGTATGAGGTGGGAAATAAATTAGTTGTAAGCAATTATTAATTATTTTTTAATTATTATTCATTATTAATGTAATAATTAAGTACGGTAATTGTGTAAATAAATTGTGTATGTTGTGTGCTTTGTGGGGCTTTATTGTGGAAAGTATATTAATTATAATTAATTAATAATTAATGAAAATGAGTTTATTGATGAATATTTATATTAATAGTGTAAATAATTTTTTTGTTGCAGGTTATTAGTTTTGAGGTGTTATTGGTTGGTAAGTAACTAAACTAAATGTATGTAATAATGTGTTTGTTAATGAATAATTTGTAAGTAAAAATATTTCTTTGTATGAAACGTATTGTTATATTTTATTTGTTATAATATGTATAGGCATTTGTGATATGTATTTAAGATTGTGCTATGTTTTTCTTTTTTTAAATGTTTACTAATAAATATGTGTAGCGTTTTTTTTCCAATATATTTATATATTTTTTATTAACTTTGTTTTTGACATTATTTTATTTTGTTGAAAATATTTTGTTTGTTTTCAATCTTGAGCAGCTGGAGTGGGGATAGTAAATGTTACCCCTCCACCATTCAACACTTTCCGTACTGTTGCACTTGTTGAAGTGGGAATAGTCAATTTCACCCCTTTGTATTTGAGCACTTTCCCTAATGACTGAAGTGGGAATAATAAATGTTACCCGTCCACTTTCCAACACTTTCCCTTCTGTTGCACTTATTGGAGTGGGAAAAGTAAAAGTTACCCCTCTGCAATCTAACACTTTCCCTACTTGGTGGGAAATAGAGAGTGGGAATAGTAAATGTATCCCTTCGCACTCCAACAGTTTTGCTACTGTTGTACTGGCTGAAATGGGTACAGTAAATATTACTTATCCGCAATCCAAAACTTTTACTACTGTTGCAAATATTGGAAGGAGATTTGAAATTTGAAGCAGTTTTATTATTTTTGCATTGTGTGGCGTGGGAGTATTAAATTGGCTCTATAATAGTTTTAATAGTTTGCTTAGTTGGTATAAATTGTATTGGGAACGTTATATATATTACATTTTATATTTTATCATTTATTTTATGCCATTATAATTTATGTCAGTATGTTTTTGTTTATTTAAAATTATAATATCTTTAAATAATATTTTTAAGGTGCAAAATTATTTTTGCTACATTTAAAGTATTTTAAGTTGTTTACTTTTTTCATTTAAATATAACTGTTTGTTTTTTCAAAGATTTTGTGAAAATCGTACTTGTATGTACATATTTATTTATTTATATAATATGTTTAAATTACAATATAAATTAAAAATATAAGTTTAATAGCTCATTAGTAAGTAGCTATATGTAATATATTTTAATTATTATATGCATGTTTAACTTTTTTTTAATTATGTTTATTTGTTAGGATATATATTAAAAAACAAAATGTATTTAATTAATTTTACTATTTAATATATTTAATATGTATTATTTTAGTTTATATATATATATTTTAAAATCGATATTTTATACAGCTATATTAATGACATCAATATTTTTTAAATATTTTTATACTTACCATTATAAGTATAGGATGTCGGTATTTTTGACATCAATATTTTTGTGGCAATATTTTTGTAAGGGAATATTTGGAGCATCGATATTTTGATATTGTACCATCCAGGAAAGAACCAGGAGCCGCAAAGTGTCTTCGATCAACGTTTCCTGCAATATATAATAATTCTCAAAGCTAGTGGCTTTCTTCATCAAGGCATGAGCCGAGCACTCTATTGCCAAGAGTCACAGGCAAATTATGGCATATTTGACCAACTTCAGATGCAGGAGAGGAGGAAAGAAATCAATGCAAGTCATCCACCACTCACGAGATCTGCCAGTCCAGCACTCTGACAGGCTTACCCTCTGGAAGTTGGCCTCCACACCTTAAAGAGTGATTCTAGGCCCTTAGCCAGGTAGCTTCACACCACTGCCATGACAGAGGGAAAGCAATAGGATCCCATGACAGCATAGGCAGGCAGATCCACTTCCAGCATGCTGCATAGGGCCTCAGAGTCTGGCCACACAGGTGCTGACCACAAGGTACTTGCAGTAAGAGGGTGTTACCCCACCTGCACATCATCCATCTGCCACTCACCGGGGTCAGTAGGAGCCAGGGCTCTCTACACCTGCATGTCGAGAGACCCCAACTTAGGCAGCAGCCCCAAGCCATTCTGGTGGACTGGAGTCTTCCTTGCCCTGGTGAGAGGCTCTGAGGGGAGAACAGTCAAGTTCACCCACACTGTCAAAGTGATTTACCTGCATCTGGTACACTCATAGAAGCTTGTGCTGCCCAGTGTGGATTCTCCTCCCACCCCTTGAAGCAGTTCACACTGGCTTCGAAATGGTTACACAACTCCACCACGAAGAGCCAGGGTTCCTGCATGGCTCAAGCTCTCTCTCATTCAGGCTGCCCTACCACACAAGACAGGCCAGTCCTCGGTCACTGTGTCAGTTGGGTCTTCTAGGGTGTAGGAGCCAGCCCTGTGCCCGGTCCTTGCCCTGGAGCTCGGGGGTTGTGGACCATACTGGTCGTGGATACACTGATGGGAGGACCAGGCACTTTGCCTTGGTTCGATCTCAGTGTAGGCGAGGGATTAAACTGGCATCATTAGTCACTCGGGTCAGTCTGGTGTTAATGTTATGTTATGTTATGGTGATTTATACCGCGCATGGCTGCCCCAGCAACAGGGCATCGCAGCACTAGCAGAATGGGGGGCGAGAAGAAATTAAGCTAGATGGATGTGAAAAGCCAGGTTTTAATCAGCTTCCTGAATGCCCAGTGGTCGTAAGTGCTGCGGGCAGCTCAAGGGATAGAGTTCCACAGTGCGGGGCCTGGGCTTTGAAGGAACGATCCCAGATCTGCAACAGCGAACTTGTGGGATGCATAGCAGTTGTTGATCGGCGGAGGGTAATGCGGCATCTAGGAACATAGGCGGTGTAGAGCTTCTGCAGGATTTGAGGGCACTGGCCGTGCAGAATCTTGTGAATAGTGCATAGAGTTTTAAACAGAATTATTTTCTTAATGGGCAACCAATGAAGATGGTGGAGAAGATTGGTGGTGCGACACTGCCTGGGTACGGCAAAAAGAGTAAGTGCCGCTATGTTTTGTACACGTTGGATTTGACCAGTGAAGATTTTATTAGCGCCAAACAGAAGACCATTGCAGTAGTCTAGACAAGATTTAACCACCGACTGCACTATCAATTGATGAGTCGGGCGTCGAAGAACCCCAGAATGAGTTTGAGGCTGCGCAAGAGGCCGAAACATGTACCAGCCACTTTTTTTGCATAAGGCTCAAAAGTGAGGGCAGTGTCATCCAGAACCCCTAAATCCATAACAGTCTTTTTGGGATGTTGGGGGGAGCCCAAGGTAGCAGGCCACCACTGGTAGTCCCATTTGTGAGTGTCACGGCCTACCAGGAGCAACTCCGTTTTGGCGGACGTACACGTTAAACAGCGTGGGGCTCAGGGCCGAGCATTGGGGAACACCACAGCTTAGAGGGTAGACGCTAGACAGATGGGGGGGGCTGAACCTGGAAGGAGTGTTCAGATAGAAACGAAGAAAACCAGGCCAGGGCCCTGCCTTTTTTAATGATCCTTTCACAGGGCAATCTATGGGAACCTTGTTACTTCTTTTACTTCGTCTAGTTTGATCATCTTCTAGGTGCTTCACCAGGGATGCTGCTAACCCCAGCAAGGTTGATACGAGAACCTCACTAAACCATCCAATTGGTAGTAGCGGCCAGTGATTGTACAAAGGGCAGAGAATTAAACAACCAAAGCTTATGACACATTCTTACTGTGAAGTCCTTGCTCAAAGAAAATAATTGCATTACCTATATCATACCATACCAACAAGCTTTATTCGACGTTGTCATAAAAGCATAGTACACACATACAGAATAAAACTCCAGAATAAATGTAATTCCCGCACTTAATCCGCTCTTTGTCCTAAATCGAATACAGTCAAAGAGCAGATTAAGTGCGGGAATTAAATTCCGTTTTTTGAGACACAACCCATTGTCCTACATACCTCTCCAATAAGTTGGATGACTGGATCTTCTGCTTTAAGTTTTCACGCACATCAGTCAGAGGATTAGCCCACAGGGCGGTAGGGACTATGGACCTCAGCCCCACGTCCTAAACTGAGGACCCCCATCCCGCAAGCAACAGCGGGCATGCGAGAAGGCCCCATACTTGCACAGGTTGCCCCATCTTGTCCTGATGAAGACCCGCACGGCTGAGGATTAAACTACCCTATAGGCCTTAAGATGGGTCGAAAGGTCAACACCCCTTTCTCTAACCTGGACCCCGAAATTCCCCACGTGCCATACTAGAATGGATGTCTAGTTCATTTTTAAAACTGTATGATTAAGTTTGTATATTGAAAAACGTGGCCAGGCACTATAGGATGGTGATTACAAACCAGTCCAACTGTTTCTACATGTGTTAAGCTTCTCTTTGTCACCACTCTAAATACTCTTCTTCACCCACCCACACTTGAGCACCCTTGCTTTATTCACGTTCTCCCTGGAGCAACCTCCACTGCCAAACTGTTACTAAAACGTAAAAAGAATAAATATTTTTTGACTGTCTTACCAAGTGAAAATAAACGAATGGTGATTGAGATCATGGTTTGTTGCACCTTGTTTTGTGATGAAGTAATGTATTGAGTACTATGAGCTATTAACCTGTTCTTTAAAGCTCCAAATTATTTCGTGAAATCATTTAGTAGGGATAACGATTAAAGTCTATCTGCAAATGAAGGTCTAGGACCATTGATTTTTGTAATCCGAGCGCAAAGAATGACAGAGGGGAACATGTGAGAAAATGTATCCAACCTCCTGGAGCCCTGGCTGGGCTAGAAGAATCAAATGAGCCCTCATCAGGACTTCCAGGGCAGACTGGCCATCTAGGGAAGTCAATAATTCCTGTGACACGTATTACTAGATGGTTGGACTAAGAGCAACCAGATGGCAGGGCTTGAAGGATGGTCATCTGGTTGCACCATGCTTTAGGAATCAGTTTGCGTCTGGCCTTAGAGAGTCCAAGAACACCCTGTACCGGGTACTTGGGCAAAGGCAGGGCCGAAGAAATGGGCTGTGGGGAAGCTTCACGAAGCTATGACTGAGGGCCTGATCAAAGCTTTTTCATCCAGACAAGCAGGGGAGCCTGTATTTGGGACCTTCTTCCAGGCCTCTTTGCAACATAGCAGTTTGAGGAAGGGAGCCAGGGGCTTGAGGCTCTGACCCCATGTGCAAGTTGGAGCCTGTGGCCTGGTCACAGCTTCACAACTTAGGCAGGCAGGGGGGCCCTTACCGGGCTGGTGGAACCTAGTCTTGAGCACTTTCAGATACAGCAGGAAGAAGAACAGAGCCCAGGGCCAGGGTTTCCACTCCTGGACCCGCCGGAGCTCTGGCTTGGGGCATAGTCAGAGCTTCTTAACCCAGGCAGCCAGGGGAGACCTTCCCAGGTCTGCAAGACCCAGTCCCGGGCACTTTGAGAACCTACGGACTGAGGAACAGAGCCCAGGGGCAGGGACTTCCGTTAGGGGACATGCTAAAGACTTTAGATATGGCATTGGCAGGCTGGCGTGATAGTTGTATTTTTATTGCAAGCATATGCCCGAAAATTTAAAAGAAGACAAAAATAAGAAATCAAGTTTCTACCCAAGCAGAAGCAAAATGAAAATGAAAAGCCCAAGAAATGAACAGGGTTGACCCACAACCCCTCTAACTAACCTAGACTTCAATATCCGAGTTGACTCCTGTTCAAGAATTGTTGGTGTACGAACTATGCTAATCACCTTTTTCTTTTTATTGTTTCTCTCCCCCTCCGTTGCACTGTTATCTATTTTTCATGCTGTATGATCTATCCTTGGTTTGCTTACTAACTGCCAGCCTTATATGTAATGTAATGCCCTTCTGTTTTTCACAGTGTGTATGTAAAGCACACTGATACCTAAGGGTGTAGTTTGCGCTTTATAAAACTTTTAAAATAAAATAAAATAAAAATATGTACTTTTCTATTTTGAAATATTTTTGCCTACATTAAGCCATAGCTGTCTCGCTGCCAGACATAATAATGTTATTCCAGCTTCTGTAGATGAACCAAACTACTGCCTCCTACACCTTGGCCCATTGTCCACAAACACACTTACCACTGCTAAGCTGATTGACCCCCTCAATCAGCCGTTTGCTGGATTTCTGACCTAGTGATTTATTTGCAGGTTTGTGGAGTCATGCAATGGGCCAAAATCAGTTCCCTGAGGGATTGGCCAACAACTGAGAATATTAATACAACGATCGATGGGGTTTTTAAGTTCCCTTACTTTATTATAAAAAAATATACTGATTGAACCAGTATATACCTCTAAATTTAGAATGCTATATTGAAAAATGGAAGTGAGGAATAACATACGAATGACACATTTGTCATGGTATTTCCTTGACAGTTAACGTAAACCCGATAATAAGATGTTTTTAACAGGAAACTATGGCATAAACCGTGACCCTAATTAGAAATATTTTGAGCTCTATCCTACCCTTACACATTACCCCTCTGTTCCTACCTTTCTATGTACCTCTCCCTCTAACTCTACATCCACCTCTACTTCTTATCGTTGGCCTACGTCTACAAACACATTTATTTATATTTGTACACCTTCACGTATATGATTGCACTTATCTTTACCTACACACTGATCTGTTTTTACAACTACCTCTCCCTCTGACTTACATCTGCATCTGCCTCTTACCTCTACATGACCCTCTACTACAACACCAGTCTTAATGTCTACTTCTACCCAGCCCTCTACTATTACATTTACCCCTACCTCTAGGAATGCCTATGTCACTACAGTCACATCTATCTTTACAACTTCACCAACTACTACTTATACACCAACCTCTAAACCTATATCTAACTCAACCATTACTTCTTCATCTAACTCTACACCTTCACGGACCTCTGCACCTAACATTGTTTGCAGCTCTTACACTCTTTTTAATTCATGATCCTTTGCTATTTTTTAAACAATTGGAAATTCATATGGCTTCTTTGTTGTTTTTATTGTTGTCGTAACTACCTTCCAAAACGATAGCTCCTGCTGCTTTGTATGGGATACTTCTTTGAATTTTTATAACTTCGGATCACGACATTCGAGTTGACCTATTTCTAGACCGCAATATTGTTTTGGCATTGCATTTTGTATACACACAGCCATTTTTTTGGACAGGGACTTGCTGCTTGTGTCAATCTACCAAGGGGGAGGCTGGGATTCCTCACACAAAAGTGTTATTTGTTGGGAGTTTGGATGATTTGACTTTGTGGAGGTTTAGCCACAATCTCTCTCCTCCATTACATTCCAGCTTCCTACATCTCTGAACAGGAACACCTAGATACAATCTTCACCTAAAAAGGGGCCTTGTGTGTAAAGCTTGCGGTCTGTTGGTGGAGGGGGTGCTTGAGGGTGGGAAGAATTGATGAATGGAGAAGTCCAATATTTATTCCGGCCTTTGACTTTGGAGCTGGTACAATGACTTTGTGGATTAATCTTGCCGCTGCAATGGTCCGTGTATAGCCTGCTGAACACAGGTTCAAATCCTGGTATGTCTGGTTAAGCCCCTCATGCTCCCAAAGTCAATATGAAATGCTGCCTTTGACGTGGGTAATAGTAACAGCTAAAACTAGCAGAGCAGAGGTAGGGGCGCTACATAACAGCAGAGGTTATCGCTCATCAAGGCCTTGACTAGAAGAGTTATGGGCTTATTAAAAGGAGTATTTGTAGTCCAAGTGACACTCCCAGAGAAGTAACGGACATGACGCTATGGAGGTCTCCATAATTAGTGTGTTAATAATTTGAAAGGACAACTTATTTACATTTGGATATGAAGAGTATTTTCAATGGACAGATCAGAAGAAGCAAGCAACACACGAGAGCGGCTGACATACTAGGCGGCTTTGCAGACAAGGCTACTTTTCCTTACCGGAACGCAGGTGCCATCACAGATTGTAACTTCAGCAAATAGGTAGAAGGTTTCACTCCCAGTAATCTCGAAGACTTGGAGAACAAATTGAGCCTCCGTTTCGTTCCCATTCTTTTTAACGGACATTATGTCCGTGAAGTCAACAGAGGGGCACCTGTATGGGAGATCGGGGACACATTTAAACAGTGAATTACTACAAAGAATCCAAAAATCTTTCAATCTGAACTGGTCGTAAGGACAACTAGCAATCGTTGTACCTGGTGATATTGGTTCCAATCATTAGTGGCTTCACATTGCCTCAAACCCATTTATGCAACATAGGGCCAGATGTAGGTGGCTAAATACCGGTCGGTAACAGCGAAATTCATTAAACTTCTGCGTTACCGGACGCTATTTAGCCATGTGTGATGTAGGTGACTGTAAACCTACATGCAAAATAAGAAATCGCTAAATAGTGATCCCTTATTTTGCTCTTGCATTTAAGAAATCGGAAATACTGATTCCTTAAATGCAATGTACGTAGCACTGAAAACAGTGCACCTGAGCCTTAAGGAATAGCTATTTGCCACCAACTTCAAGTTGGTGGTAAGTAGCGATTTCCTTACAAAAAGCACTTGTTTTTTTTTATCTGCCATGTGGCACACATCCATGCCCTTAGGGCACGTATGTGCACCACATGCGCACACATGCACATTTCAGGGGTGCAACAGGATGTCCTTGGGACACTGTGGCACCCTTGAAATATCTCCCGCTATTAACGATTCGGTAATACCTCTATCTCTTTCCATACATTCCTATGGGCCTCCTAGCCCATAGGAATGAATGGCTAAGTATTCCTTAATAACGATTCGGAATTACCGATTCGTTATTAAGGAATGTTAAGGAATCGCTAATATTTTTAGCGATTCCTACCTACATTAAATTTAGCGAGTCCTTAATAGCGATTCGGTAATAATCGCTATTAAGGACTCGCTAAATGGAAGTTACCTACATCTGGCCCATAGTTCGCTATATAATTATTCCTTTGTCTCAGTAATGCTTCCAAAACAAACTCCATTTCAACTGTTGCAAGAATCTAAACGAAATGTCCTCCCCCTGAAAAGGTGCTTGAGCTACTGAATTATTTTTTGAGAAATTCCATTTGTGTATTGGGGCCCAGTCAGTTACCACACAATTCCAGTGCGCATGCTTGTACAATGGTTAGCATTTCAATTTTGTTGCACGGCTATTTTTTTGTTTAGAGGTGTGAAAAGAGGTGTAACTGAACTGTTCGAAAAGTGTGTGAAGATTGTTTGAAACTTTGTAAAGTTCAGAACCGTAAAGAGATTTGAAACGTTAAGTGGGTAATACAACTACATGAAAAGGTTACTTAAGAAAAAAGCTCTGCAAAAGGTACATTTTCCTGAATGTGTTTTGTGTGGGAAACCTATTCTAAATACTTTTTAGGGTGAATTTAACCTGTAGTCAAAAGAGTGTGATGTTCACAAATTATGCATGGTGACCCAGGAATTTTATCTCTGCAACCAGTATTAAGTCATGTTTACACATCCCAAAATATTTCTTAAGATCACAGCATACTATTATAGCCCTCATCAGACATATTCGTGTCTTCCGGTAGAATTCGGCTCACCCTCTGAAATATGCCTGTGCAGCTGTTAGTTTCGAATCTTATAGCCTGAAGGTTGATCTAAGGGCAAACATAAACAACAGAATCCACTATTTTAAATTGTAATGCAAATATTTATGTCCTGAAGAAGAATTGGGCCGACAAAAAAGTGGATCGCTGAAAAAGCTTATAGTTATCAACAAGGATGCGTTAATGCTTTGTAAGGCTGTTATCTGTTGTTGCAACCTATGTGGCGTACAGCTGAGAGAAATTAAATCAGTATATTTTAGCATGTTTTCCTTTTAAAAAAGCTTTTCATCGCAGAGTAGGCAAAGTCCTGTGTTGATCTAATTTTCCATTGAGGGTACATTTGTGGCTTTGCACTTCTATCAGATCCCAATACTTTGAAGATAATTTGGCATAACGCTTTAGAGTGGCATAATGATTAAATATCTGTTGGAAAAAGGTACCAAACCATAAGTACCAGGAATGATGTTCCTAAAAAGTATGTTGTCATAGTAAGTTATTACAATGTAAAATCAACCACTTACTGTCTCCTAGGTTTTCTAAGAGACCCGTCAGGGACTCTGGGAGTGGTGGTTACTGTGGAGCAGGGAAGTAAAATATGGATTAATCTAGAACCAGGAGATGGGGAATCTAGTATAATTTGCAGCCTCACAAAACTCTCAGGCTCATCCTAACAATTTTAAGTCATCACAGCTTCTTGAGCACCAAGTTGAAACCTTGTGAGCGACAGGAGCTGCTTTAGAGCACATTGAAGATAGAGTGCCTAGGATAATTGCAAGTGATGGAATCAGTAAACTTTACTATATGTGCGGACACCGGTAGTAAAATAGATATGTAGAAAAGCGACCTATATTTGCAAACTGGAGCAGTTCTTTACGGAAGTACGGAAGACTTTCTGGATTTCAGCTTGCTGCTTGCAATATTTGATTTAAAATCAGGGAAATTAACAGTAATACCAGTCCAAGAGACCATAAAGCAGGCACACAAACAGTGTTGGCTCCTTTGTTAACCCCTTGGCAGCGGCGGTAATTCTGCTGCAGCGCTAGGGGGAGGGGTGGCCGTGCGGCGCCACCATGCTCGTGACGGAACCACTCCGTCACGAGCCACGGTGGGGCTGTGCTTGTGACGGAATGGTTCCGTCACGGCCCCGCCCCCTCAATGGAACACTCTGCGCAGGCGCGGAATCAGCGCCGTGCAGGCGCGGCGGCCGGCCCGTGATGGAACCATTCCATCACCAGCACAGCCCCACCGTGGCTCGTGACGGAATGGTTCCGTCATGAACACGCACGGGGTTAAGGATGAGGAGCATCACCCCACTGCTTTAAGTAGTGTAAAAAAGGAAAAATAAAAAGATAATAACTCAAGGTTATTATCATTTTATTTTTTCCTGTTGTGGCGTTTTTGTGGGGTGGGGCTGCTCTCAGAGCAGGAGGAGGAGCACTGTGCACTCGCTATATGAGCATGAGTGATTGGCCTGCCCTCTACAGTAATGCGCACACAGTATGTCCTTCATGCAGGCTGCAATACAGCCTGCATGGAGAACATGCCCATCCCTCCAGCCCCTGGATGAGCGGCGTGTCACAGTACTCAGACTAATCACAATACTGCATTGTAGCATTGCGATTGGCTTAGAGGAATATGGAAGCCCTTGTGCTTCCTGCTTCCTATTTCCCCAAGAGGGCAGGAAGAGGACACAGGAGAGGTGGTGGTGGTGGGCCGGCCAGTGGCCGGAAGGTTAGTGATTATCATTTTTTTTTTTTTACCTGACCCCTCTACCCTTTCCCCTCAATCTGCCCCACTGCTACTTCCAGGTACCAGCTGCCACTGCCCACAGACAGCTAAAAAGTCATCCCAGATACTGACCTGTCAAACCAGCCCGCCAGGCCCTTCCTGATTGCCCTGGAGGCAACTCAGAACCTAGCTCTAGGTACAAGTAGGGAATTAGCAACTCTAACTCTCTATATTCTCTTCAGGTTTGTACCCAGTTCTCTGGCACTAGAGGTAGTAAGAACCTATTTTTCTAATTGCTAGGTGAGTTACTCACTGCCCCTTTGAATGGTTAAGAATGTTACACTCTACACTTATCTACTAACAGTTGAACTAGATGTATCCGGACTAAAATGTATTTTTTAAACTTATCTACATTATTTTGTAAACACTCACCTTTGGACCATTTCCTGTAGGAAACATATGTTTTTTCTAGTGTTAGATAACATTAGGGGCCTCTATAAGATGTTGTGCGGTTAGATTTGGGAACCGATTGACTCACCGTCAGCGGTTCAGCCTGACTCATTACGATGCAACCGAACACTGTTCGTTCGGAGTCCCATTGCTCCAAAAAGTAGCCCTTGTTCTGCCCGACAACACAGGCTCCTATCAGGATATGTGTGTGTGTGTAAAACTGTGGACACTGTCGCAGACACCCCACAGTGCCTGCTACACAGTTCAGGTTCTTACAGAGGGTTCCCTTAGGTGGCCCCCTTGGCTCCTAACTGGAGGACGCAGGATGAAGGGGGCCTTGCTAGGGGCCTTCAAAGTCCCTTTCCCACAGCCTTTTCGTGTCAGATAGGCCGATGTGGAAAGGCTGTTGGAAATTGACATCATAATTGAATAGTTGGAAATGCTGTTTGTAGAGGTGCACAATGCAGTTCTGACTGACATGGATCCTCCGAGAGCCAGTTGGAACTGATTCAGAATAACTGTGCAGGTTTCTTTCCAACCGCAAGCATCATAATCGATCGGGCGGATTGTACACCGACCAAGTCGGTCAGAAGGGTTCCAATGTAGTCTAGGAAATTCAGACTGTCGGGCAGAGGCTTTCTGACTGACATTGTAATGAGGCCCTAGGAGTTTTTAACACCAATTTGGTGTGGAAAGAAACCAAACCTTCACTCTCTGCTCCTTTCAAGGCAGAAAATATATAATTATTCTTAAGTGGTATGTCTTCTCATCTCTCCTCTGTCACACACAAGGGCTTAGATATCAGTGGTGCAGCAGGTGAAATTGCACCAGTGTCTGGAGCTTGGAGGAGGAAACCTGCTTGGCATTGGCTGCAATTATTTCAGAGGTCACCTGCCCAGTTATTTTTTAGGCAGAGCATGCCTGGGTTCAACTCTGTTTACTCTTCAGGGAGATTGACTAGTTAGGGGGAGAGTGGTTGAAAAGGGAGAAATGGAGAAGAAAACTAAAAGGAATGAGAGAAAAGGGAGAAGGTGAAATATAGAAAGGAAAGGAGAATAGAAAACCTGATAGAATAAGAGAAGTTGATAATGAGGTGAGAGAAAGGGGAAACAACCTTTACAACACAACTTTTACAATGCACTACCATTACAACAAAACTTTTACAACGCAACATCCATTACATCGCATGCCATTACAACGCAACCATTACAACGCATGAGACTGCAACGCATACCACTATGACGCATGTCATTACAACGCAGTCATTACAACGCATACCATTACAACGCATACCATCACAACGCATAGTACCCCTACACTATCCAACACTTACCCTACTGTTGCACCCCCTGGAGTTAGAATAGTAATTTTTACCCCTACACTATCCAACACGTACCCTACTGTTGCACCCCCCTGGAGTTAAAATATTATTTTTTACCCCTACACTATTCAATACTTACCATACATGCAATGTAATGGTATGCGTTGTAATGGTTTGCGTTGTAAAGGTAGTATGCGTTGTAATGGAATGTGTTGTAAAGGTAGTTTTAAAAAATTTGTTGTAATGGCATGCGTTGTAATGGAATGCGTTGCAATGGATGTTGCGTTGTAAAAAATGCATTGTAAAGGTATGCGTTGTAAAAGTATGCATTGTAACATCATACAATCGAGAGAAAGGGGATAGAGACAAGCAAAAGCAGCAAGGAAAAAGAATAGGTCCAGGAATCAGGATGCCAGTGAGGGAGGAGATAATATCGAGTGAGAGAAAGACGAAAGGACAGGGAGAACAAAGGAAAGGGATAGAAAGGACAGCTTGGGAGGGAGGAAGAAGATAAGAGGAGAGAAGTTAGGAGACTAATAAGCAGGGGTACAACAGGTCTAGGAATGTGATGGGCCCTCTGCATCACAATGTTGTCTGTATTTTGCATTTGTGTCCCTGTGCATAGTCCCGTTCAAGCCAGTCCTGGGAGCCATTGCTTCCTGCTCTGGCACGAAACTGAAGATAGGACATCAGAGTAACCTCCCCACTGTCCAGACCCTCCCTTGGGAGGTTCCCTTGAATTTTTCCAACCCTTTCTCATGGGTACAAAAGGTCTTACCTGGCTGTAGCACCCTAGATTTGACGTGGACAAGATTCTGGACCACAAACCACTGAACTTCGACCGTCTGGACACTCTGGAATTTGTGTGGGACCGACTTCGTCTCCCACTCCATCAAAAGCATTGCCTGTGCTCGTGCACCATAAAGGCTCCATGCAGGACCTGTGGAGCATCAAGGACAACCAAATACATCTTCCTTGGAATGAAGGAGTCACTCCCCTGCAACCACAGGCACCACATCATGACTGACTGGTCTGTTTCTCCTGAGCTCCAATGGACTCCAAAGGCTCCAGCAACACAGGCAGTATGTTTCCAAGTTTCTCACGGTCCAAACTGCCCTCTCACTAAGTTTGAGGTCAGAATCCCTTGTGGGGCTGCAATACTTGTACCCATTTGCACCGCATACTATATGCCTGTTTGCATTACCAAAACAAGTGCACTAGGCTTCAAATAGCCCCAACTTCTGGCAATATTTCCACCAAAGAACTTTGGCCTCCTCACGCCGAGTGCTCCGTGAGTCATTGCTTTGTAAATCTGCTTGAGGTCCCCTTGCGACTCCTGTGTCTCCAGCCTGTGGGTCCTCTTAAGGGTCCTCTATGCTTTTCTTGGGCTCCTCTGGTTACTACAGGCTTGCCCTGACTCCCTTATGTTTGGTGAGGTTCCGGTACCTTGCTAGTCTGAACCGTAACCTTTTTTAAATTTTTTTATAGAGAGGTAGGAGGTACATTTATCTGCTGGTTTCCCAGGCTTTGGGATAGCCACTATAGTTGCAACATGTTGGTTCAATGGATGTTCTCCGGCCTTTAGACTGTCTGTGAACATGTTAAGTAAGTGCGGGCGATGGTGACAATCATTTTCTTATAAAGTTCTACAGGTATACCGTTTGGCCCTACTGCTTTACTGGACTGTTGTGCCCCAATTGTCGCCTGTTGCTCCTCTACTGTCAGATCTGCCTCCAGGTCATTACTGCATCCGGGGCAAGTCTGGGCATATCCAGATCTTGCACATAGGTCAGTGCTTCCTCTATCGTCATGGTGTTAGGTGACGTAGAAACTGTTTGGAAATAACTTGCTAGTGCCTTCACTATCTCTCGAGGGTCAGTTATCACCTGGTCATCATCAATACGTAGTTGCATCACCCATTTGTCCCCTGTATCCCTCTTGTCCAGCCAGGCCAGTAATTTGCCGGCTTTGTCCCCACCTCATAGATCTTGTGTCTTGTGGATTCTATCTGCTGCGTTGTCAGCTCTGTTAGGCACGCTATATGTCGTCTCTGCGCTAATTGTAGGGCATGTGATGTGTCAGTGGTGGGGTCTGTGGCATGCTGGGTGTCGGCTGCCTGCAACTCCTGGTCTAGCGAGTTCAACTCAAGGTGTTTCTCACGCTCATGTGCCGCAAATGAGGGGATTGCCCGACCACGGAGAACAGTTTTATATGCCTCCCACAGGATGGTCGGGGAGTCCACTGACGCAGCATTCTCTTGGAAATAAAGGTGTGTCGCCTGTAAGATTGCCTTCTGAACCTTGGGGAGTTGTAAATAGCCATGGGGTATTGCGTGCATACGGCGTCTTGTACGTTGGTAATGGGTGTAGCTCAGAAATATTGGGGAGTGGTCCGAAATCCCTCTAGGTTTTATTTTTACATTGTCTACGCTTTTAAGGGTACCCATAGAACCTATGAAGTAATCAATTCTTGTGAGACTATTGTGTACCCCCGAGTGGTACGTGTATTGCTGCTCTGTCGGATGATGTCATCGCCATATGTCCACAAGCCCCAGCATTTCCAGAAAGCTCCCTAAACGGGACACTCCCCCACCGCCCAGCCATGGTCTATAAAGGGTCCCGTCCATGACAGTGCTAAGGTCCCTGCCCAGGAGTAGCTCTCCCTCTGGCAATCCCAACAAAAATGCATTAAGATCTGGGAATACCACTGTGTGTAGTGCAGGTGGGATATAGACCGAGACTATTTTAAGAGGCCACTCCTCCCACTGCGTAGCCACTGCCGCGAATTGCCTTGCTCCATCAATTTTGGTGTCTTTTATTATTATTGGGAATTGCTTCCATACCAATATCCCCACTCCTCTGGATCCAGAAGTGAACTCCGAATGGACCACCATCTTATATCCCCATCTATCCAAAGCCTTGTTTGCAGTACCGGTAAGGTGAGTTTCCTGCAACAACACCACTGCTGGGGTGCACCTTTTGATGTATCGTAGAACCAAACCCCATTTTATTTTATCTCCCAGACCACGCACATTCCATGTAAGTATTGAGTGGGGTGGTACCAGTGTCAGCTTTTCTATATCAGGCACCCTTCCGTCTTTATCCCTTAATGTCATGTCTGGCGCCGTTTCTGTAGGGTATAGAGGATTTGCTGGAGTGGGCCATTTGTCTCACAGCGTTATGTGTGATAATCCTATTAATGCTAGTGAAGTGTCTCATATTTGAGCTTATGTGTGTCTCTGTGCGTGCTAGTACTGTGCAACCATCTCTAAACTTGACCATAACATGTACATAAATCCAAAAACTTAAACTAAGTCCCCGCCCCCAACCCCCCTCCCTGCCTCTCTGCCTTGCAGACCTGAAACTGCAAGACCGTGGTCTGCACCTGGTGTAGGGCCACCATTACATCCTCTAGTGTCACTTTAGAGCCCTTGACCACCTCCTGGTTTTTAGCTCGTGTTCCTGTGTATTCCGGCAGCAGGGGAAAGTCTTTAGTATAGGCAACCTTATCCAGCTTGCCTTGTTGGGCTGCGCTGGCCCCCTTGCCGCTCATTGTTCACCTGGCCACCTCCTCCCGTCGCCACCAGGCTTCTTGAGGGCTGATGTGGCTTGTCGCGGATGGGGGAGGCTCAGTCGGACCTTCTGGGGATTTCACTGTAGCTCTCTTGCTTCGTGAGTGGGGCCACTGTCGTCCAACAGTATGCACTGAGCCACCCGGGGGGCTATTGTATGGGGTCTGCAATACTGGCCCACCACTGTCTTTTGTGCTCCAGCGTGTACCCTTATCTTGTGTGTGCTGCTGTGCAGTAGTCCCCGCCAGGGTTCTGGCCTGCTGTACCCCTTGTGTAGGGCTTTATGCGCTATGGAGGCACTACAGGCGACCCTGGAGCCAGCCGCCACCTGCCATGCCTTGTGAAACAATAATACACTGTCCCAAGCTGCTGATTAGTAGCTGGAGCGGTAGGGATAGGTTCTTATGCTTGGGCGGTCAATTATGGTGCGCACATACCCCGGTCTGTCCCGCCGGTGTACCGTCCCCGCTGCATCGCTGTTGTTGGCCGCTCTGCTTCGGGCTCCTGCTGAGCCCCTCCGGGACTCCGCGGCGTCCGCCTTTCACCCCCGCTTTCAACCAGACCGACGGGCCGGTCCTGGCTGCCAATATTCGTCTTCGGGGGGGGGGGGGCGGAGTGAGAGGGGGAAAAGGGGTCCCCTACTGTCACACAGTCAATTAGGCAGCAGCCGCTAACGCCGCCACAAGTCGTGGCTGGCCGCACGCCCGCCCTCCACGCCAGTTACGTCCTCTCCTCACCGTTCAGCCAGCCGCGTAGCCGCTGCAGCGCCAACATTTACTCCCTGGCTGCACATGGGTGAGTAGGCCGCTCCTTGCCTTTAGCGATATTGCACCGCGCCGGCCACGGGGAGACCTCTGCCTGGGGTCGATCCGCTCCACCTCCGGATCAAGAGAACGGGCTCTGAGTACAATTTTACCCACGGATAGATGTCTGGATTTGCCGGGAAGTCAACCTCACCCTTAGAGCTCCGCTAGGCTGCGGCCAACTTGCCTGGCTGCTAACCACGTCCCCACCATAACCTTTTTTGATCATCTTCATGGGTTGCCGCTGCCAAGGCTTGTGGGTGCTCTAGCCGGACTTCAACCCCAATAGCACTTGACATCCTTTGTGGGCAGCTTGCATCCCGCTCCTCGTTGTTCTCGATATCTCCTGTTCCTGGTGGCTGCAGAGTCAAGAACCCCCTCAATGCACCTGAAGTACCCGACATCGGTGGGCATTTGTCTACCGAGCCCCTGGTCACTCCTGAGTGAGCTAGACTCTGTCCCCTCTGCTTTCAGGTACTCTTCATCTTAAATCCACCTTTGAATTCCATCGGATACTATTCTTCTTTCTCACAGTGGCATTTCCTTGAAGTCCTCCATTGAGATTGAGAACTGTTTCCGACACCACTTCAGCCCTATGCATCCTGCTTCCCTGGGATAGATAACTCTGCTACTACGGTATCCACAGGTGGGGTGGCTCTTCAACCTCCTATAATCCATAGGGCTTCCTTGTAATCCACTGGGAAGGGTCCTTAAGCTTTAAAACTGCACCTGCGACTCTCCCATAGAATTTTACAGCGCATGTGGTCTTGTTCCCACACTGCTCCCGTTCTCTGTGGGGTCCCTATTTACTCACTTTGGGTGGTTTCTTGGGGTCCCAGCATTTCTACATCCTCTAGACACTGTCTTGACTCAAGCCGTGATTCTTATACCACTAGTGTAGTATATGATTTGATCTCTCCCTGGAGCACACTGTGCACTAATGCTACTTACGATTTATGTGCTACAGTATTATGTTCTTTATGTTTATCTGTATGCAGCAGATACTGTGAGGTATTTAGAGTGTGTTATGATAATAAATACATATTTTTGTAACTACCGTATGATTCTCCTATCATTCAACCAATACAATAAGGTTGCATTCTTGTAAAACAAGCAGTTTAACATTCCTTCAAGACTAGGCCTGAAGTCTGCTTTCCACAGCTACCACTTGGATAGCTTTCTAAGTTTATCTTTGACCTCTTAAATCACCATAAGGGTTGTTTGGGCTGGTACAGGGTGCCCACTTTAATTAGTGGACAGTATATATCTGGCCAACTTCTCACACCAAATACATCATCACAACAGCTCAATATCACTGACAGTTATGCATTAGGAAGAAAATAATGACCACCCATTTTCATACTTCTATGTAAGGAGTGTGATACTTCCCTTTTTGCCCATTAATGAACCACGTGAATTTCACTTTTTCTTCTAATGGTCGACAATGTGGTGCTAATAATAGGGGGCCCATTAAAGAGAGACTCCTTTGCAAGTGTTAAGTTTATACGTTTTTTATGTATGCCCTTAGATTAGCCTTCAACCTATAAGATTCAAAACTAACACCTGTACAGGCAGATCACAAGGTTTTAGTCAAAATCTACTTTAACACAAAAATATGTCGTTTAAGAGCCAGAAATGTGTGCAGTGATCAATTTGATCAGGCCGGACTGGGAATCCCAAGCAGGGGGCGGGGGGGGGGCGAATGATATAGCCGCATCGCTGCAAAACTGGCCCCCAGTAAAAAATATGCCCCTACCTCCTCAAAATCAGCCCCACCCTAACAGCCCCCAGCATAATGCCCGCTCTTGACAGTCATGTCCTGAATCCAATTTAGGAAGCCATGCAAAGTCATCCTGAATGGCTGTTAGTGGCCTCATATATCATGAGTAAGGCGATCCAGTGCAAATCACTGTGTTGCCTTACTCTACCTCCGGGAGGCGTTCCTAAGGACGTTGCAGTGGGTTTTCTAATGCAACACTTATGAAATTTTCTGCTGCCCCAGATTTACTAAGTCATGTAAACCTGAGGAAGCACCAAATCTGTATGCCTCCCAAGGTATGGCGAAAGGAGGAGAAATATGCTTATTTCTCCTACTTTTTTCTCTTGCTGCATCACCCTGAGAAAGAGAAAAATGCCTCAATGGATTGTTTTTTGCAGGAAGGTGCCCCTGCACAAAAACAATCCTGCATGCAATAAAGGCACCCTTTACGTTGGCGTAGGCTGTCGAAACGGCGCCAGCGCAGGAAGAAAGGAAAGAAATGCACCATATTGCTAAAATACAGTGCATTGCTGCCCTTTTGCTTTGGCATAGGGCAGCCCAGCAAGGGGCCTTGCTGCGTTGGCCTTCGCTAAAATCCCATAACTGAGGCCCAGTGTCCTAAAGACATGTGGATAGTAAGTGTGTTAAAGGTCATCTCTTACACGCAATGGATAGGCATTTACTTTGCTTTAGGAGTCCCAAGCACATCCTCTTTTTACTTACCCACCAGAGATAATATCGTATTTGGGAGCAGAGGAGGGGCTATTCTCCAGAGTGGCGTAGAGGCTTTTCACTTGCGCTGATAGCGATGTAGCATCAAGGTCAGGTATTTTTACACTAATATACATGGGATCGCCAACGTACAACACTGGCATGTGGTCGGCGTAAGAGACGTTGAAGATGGAATCTGTGTAGGCATGGATTTCCACATTCATAGAGCCATAACCATATAAATATGTATGATTGGTGCTGAAAAAGAAAAAGAAAAGGTTGACTTTTTTCTGTTCCCTGATTCCCGTAGATCTACCCTCACCCCCAAAGTCATGGTGTTTCTCTAAAGTCTAAAACATGCAGTGCCAAATAATCTAACATAACATAACTCAGGTGCAAAGACCTAGAGAAGTAGCCAAACAGTGCATACGCTATATTAGTATCACGACTCACTGGCTCAGGAAACGGACTCACCAGTAACATTGGGACATTCTAATGCGATTTATCCAACAGGAATGTTGTCTGTCAGTGGGGCAGGCAAGGACCGAAATCGCAATTTCAATCACAGGGTGGTGCCTTGTTGTCAATTTCATAGGAGACTGTGACTGTGTGATACGGAAGGGCATCTTCACCTTCCTCTTCATTCAGATGAGAGCTGGAATAGGCTCCAAGGGCGAGTGCCCTCAGAAATAGTATCGAATGGAAAGATATCTAGCGTAACCATTCCTTTGAGGAAATAAATGTTTTATATGAGTAATAGATTCTGTCAACGAGGAGAATAAAAACTCCACTCTGCCGAAAAACAAACCTTTAACGCTATTGACTGCTTTCTTACATGTTACATGCTGTTTGCATAGAGGCAATAGCACTCCGAGTGAACCAATGACTATTTATTTTGCCAGTCTTCTTTTTTCAACTTTTGGAAAGCTTTACAAAATAATTAGACAAATACATACCAATTTCAACAGTACCAGTTTTTAAATATATTTCAAAGAATAGGTAAAGCATTGTGTGAGGTATAGTTATCCAATGTATGATACCATATTTCACAATCCTTAATGAAGTGGATACAAACAGGTGATCATTTATTTTTTTGAAAAATACATTACCCCTATTTGAGTAGTTCTTGGGGTGTACAGTTTTTGCCATGAATTACAAGAATATTGTTGAAATAGCAAATCTTGCGAATCGGTGCAGAAAGGCGGAGATGTGTGCACTCCTTTCAAAGGAAATATTCATGTTTTTTTAATCTGCTTCCGAATAAATGAAAAAAAGGCTGATGCTTGAAAAAACTGTCATCCATATAATTCGGCATTAAGAGAATGACCTGAGTGGCAAATTTGAAAATCGTGAAGACATCCCCACCGCGGAGAGAGTGGACCCAGGCATGGGAAGGTCGATAGGCGTATAAACTATTTTTTAGAAAATAAACTTCCAACATGAGGTAAACATTTACAGACCAGACATTTTTAACACAAAGTGCATTTCATACATCGATGATATGCTAATGTGCACGTTTACATATTCACAACTCGCTTGATAATACAGAATGTAATTAATTGGTACCCTCTTTCACCATACTGAATTAATAGAAGAAAAATGAACATGTTATTACAGCTAAATGATTAATATCTTAAAGAGTGATTGTTAACCTTTTGCGTGCTGATGACGAGCTGAGCTTGTCATGCAGCACGGTGGCGCTGTGCTGATGACGCGCTGTGCTCGTCATGACCTCCGCCGAACGCCCACGCATGGGATAATTACCCCGCTGTGCTGGGTGTTCCATTAAGCGGCGTGACAATGACGAGGCTCAGCTCGACATCAGCACAGCACCACCGTGCTGCATGACGAGCCGAGCTTGTCATCAGAACTGCTGCGCCGCGAGCGGCTCCGCTCCCCCCCGCGTCACGGGGGAATTAGCCCTGCGGTGATGGGGTTAAGTAACATACGTAGTTCATAATTGGTGTAAAATGACGTTTAATGGCACGAGAAGTAGCACCACCAGATTACATCCAATCCAGCATGTCTCCAGCCACCAACTACCCACAGATAGCACGACACGGACCCAACACTCTAGAATAAAACCAAAGGTCCGTACTGAGAAAATAGTTACAACTCAACACAACACATCTTCCTCCTTTAAACAAAAATAAATAAATAATAATAATACAGCATTGAAATATTATAGGTGCATTTTAAGTCAAAAGAGATGTACGTGTACAACTTATCTCTAATGCGAGTAAGAAAATCTGATATCCATATAGGTCTTCTGCGTAGGTGCATTGTTTCTGAGGTATGAGGTACAGAAGCTTTGACCTGTTCCTGAGAGTTATGTTTGTTAGCACCACCAGAAACAATAGAATTCGGTACGCAAATTTCTTCAGAGCTAACAGCACTCTGTAAATTGTCATCTTCATTATAACAAGTCTAAAAGACATCTTTCCTGAGAGTTTTCTCTATATCAAAATCCTGCTTTGGTGTAGCATGTACCTCTTTATACAACTTTTTTCTCACACTTAACAACAGCTATTCTACTTGAGTTCCATACTATACCATTAGAGAGACTCAAAGTTTTTTTTAAAACATCCTTTACAACAAAAGGTCCCATAAATTGACTTACTTCTTTGCATATTTTTCAAGTTTTTTTTTAATTTGACAAGCATTCCTCTCTGAATCAAAGGATTCAGATCGAAGCTCTTCTTGTTGACAATATGAGTTCTTTCTATTATTTTTTTGATTTTGTCTAAATCAACAGCCCTTTTAGTTGAAATTATTAACCAAGAAGTATTACTTTTAGTCCTAGGTAATGTGCCTCTCATAATCTCAAAAGGAGAGCATTCAGGCATGGTTTTTACCACTTGAACTTCCTATTTGTCATCGTCCACACCAGCAATTTGTATGGCACCTTTTAGTACTCTATTAAACCTCTCAATAATACAATTCCTACTGGGATTATATAGAGAGGTAGTGCAATGTGTGCCTCCAACATTCTGAAAATAGTCTTTTGCCTTATTAGAAAGGAATTGTACTCCATTGTCAGTAATAACTCGTATAGGAAGGCCCTCTTCTGTAAATGCTTCATCCAAAAACTATAAGTCAATGTAAGTATTTACTCTTTCTACAATTTTCATGATTTGCAACTTGGAAAACACAATGATGGTTACCACAATGTACTTATTCTTAGTACTGATGAGACCCATGATATCCATGGCAATGTTCCCCAAAATTGGGTCTCAAGGTTTTTAATAATTTGTCAGAATTTGCACAACTAACTAAATCTCTAACTATACGTTCGACAAAAATGTCCAAACCAGGCCACCAAAAGTTTTTTTTTATCTGATTGCTTTATTCTAATGATAACATTATGTCCTACATGCCCATGCATTGCCTTGTCTCATTCAGGTGGGAGGCACAGCTGTACCCCCCTCCAAACAGTACCATTAATACAGGGTAACTCACTTCTCACCTCCCAGAAATTCCTAATATCAGGGGTAAGATTTTTTTGGGCGGGCCAGCCCTCAATTATACACTTCTTGACTTCCTGCAACTTCTCACCTTTTAAGTACTCTTCACACCAATTTTCATTTTTGATAGGCATAGCACCTTCATCATGTACTAACGTGAAGTGAAAATCATCCCATATGTTCTGAACACTTTCTTTAAGAGGTCAAGGGCAAGGCCGGACTGGCCATAGCAGGAACCAGGTGTTTCCGGTGGGTGGAGGGGGGGCTGGGGGTTTGGGCCCCTAGGGTTTTTCTTTTTGTTACCGGGGCCGCAATATAGACCTCCCGTAACAAAATCGGCTGAAAGCAGCCCTAGCAAACAGCTCGGCCACACTCCCCCCCCTCGCCCACAGGGGGGGCTAGCCGATCAGTTTGCCTGGGCCGGTTTTGGTTTCCAGTCCTGCCCAGGTAAAGGGAGTCTTGACAAGAAATCAACAGTAATGTTATACTTGCCAGGCACGTAGACAATTTTGTAAATAAATCCTGCAACCTAATCGACATTCTGGCAAACCTTGCTGAAGCCTTGATCGTTTCATCATTGGTAAATAAAAGTACCAAAGGTTTATGATCATTCCTCATGTCACATTGTTTCCCACAAACAAACACTCTAAAATGTTCCAAGGCCCACCTGCAAACTAAAGTCTCCCTTTCAGTAGTGAAATACTTCTCCTTAGTAGGGGATACTGCCCTTGAAGCATAAGCAATTATGGCCTCACTTCCTATTTTTTTTTTTTTGCTAACGCTGCTCCCAAACCCCTTGAACTGGCATCAGTTGTGATGACACAAGTAAGTTGGGGATCAAAACCATTAACAGTTGTTGCTTTTTCAATTGTCAACTTAACATCCTTGAACTCCTTTTCACATTCAGCATCCCACACAAATTTTATCCTGTTTTTTAATAATTGCCTAATGTTGATGTATCTGCAAGAACATTTTTTTATGTATATGGAATAGAGGGGCATATTACCAACAACTAGCGATAATTTTTGTCTCTAACTTGTTTAGAGACAAAAATTATCGCCGCACATCGACGATTTTTATTGCAGATAAACCTTGCTATTAGCAAGGTTTATCGCAAATGCGATAAAAAACGGCCGCAATGCATGAATATCGCTGAAAAGTCAGCGATATTCATGCATTATCGAGCAAATGCTCTTAGCCATGTTATCCACCTCCCATTGGATAACATGGCTAAGAACTGCTCAGGGCAGGTGTTAGCTTTTGGAGATATTCGCGCTTAGCGCGAATATCTCCAAAAGTTGGTAATAGGAGATAGCGATGTTAGGGACTGTTTCCAGTCGCTAACATCTTAGCACGCCCACTTTGCATGTCATTAGTGATAAATATCACTGACATGCAAAGCGGGGCCCAAGATGGTCGCTATCTCCTATTAGCTGTCACTAACTGGTGTTAGCGACAGCTTGGTAATAGGGAGATCATTTTATCTCCGCTTTCTTGGCTTTTAAAGCCAAAAAAGCGGAGATAAACCCCCTTGATAATATGCCCCAGAATTCCGTTAAACCCACAAATGACCGTACATCATCTTTAGAACTTAGGGATGGCGCCCACTGAATTACTTCTACAATGTCTGGTTTGGATTTAATTACATCCTCACAAAGCACATGACCTAAATAAGTAACTGAGGTAACACCAAATTCACATTTTGCATGTTTCACAGTTAGAAAATAATCTACTTAAGACTACTTCCAGCGCATTGTTATGATCAGTCTTGTTGTTCCAGAACACAAGAATATCGTCTTGAAAACAGACAGCATTTTTACAAACGCCAAAAATGTTATGCCTAATGCACTGAAAAACAGTTGCTGATGACACGAGGCCAAAGGGCATTCTTTTAAACTGAAAACAACCAAATAAAACACTTTAAGTCCATTGTGATTTCGTTAATTTCCTCCTTTATTTCAACATCGATAATTGCTCATAAAAACAGATAACGAATTTCGGGGCATATTACCAACGTTTAGCGATATTTACCGCTAACGATGCTTAGCAACGAATTCTTTAACGCTAAACATCGCCGGAAATTATCGAAGAGATAACTTGCTATTAGCAAGTTTTATCTCAGTAGTGATAAAAATCCTCGCGATAACTGCCAATTGAGAGATTATCTCTGGAAAACCAATGATAATCTCTCGAAGTTTGGCGTTAGCTTGATAATAGGGGCTCACAAACTTAGCCATGATATCCACCTTCCATAGGATATAAAATGGCTAAGTCAGGAAAATACCAGGTGTAAAAAAAGCAGTGCTAACCGCGGTTAGCGCTGCTTTTCTTATCACTAACAGGGTTAGCGAAATCCTTGATAATAGAAGAAATGTCGCTTAACAACATTTCTCCTATTATTTTTCTCTGGAACGCCCCCTTTGCATCTCATTAGAGATGCAAGGGGAAGCTTAGAGAAAAAGGGTGCTAACATGCAAATTTGCGTGTTAGCACCCTGTTGCTAATAGGGAGATAATTTTATCTCCGCTTTCTTGGCTTTTAAAGCCAAAAAAGCGGAGATAAATCCCTTGATAATATGCCCCTTCGTTCCTCAAAAACATAAGCTTTTGGAACTCCATCAGGGTTTATACAGCAGAATGCAAATATGCCGTCAGGATGTGGTTCGGAAATGAGGTATTGCTTGTAGAGGAGAGGTGCTCCTAAAGTTAAAGTCTGCCATCTTGATAAGCAACCGAGCCCTCTTCTGTGATGCCCAGAAAGTATACTTTGATGGCATATTTGCATAAGCCCTGATGAAGGTCCAAAAGCTTATGTTTTTGAGGACCGAAACACATAAGCTGTTTTTATGAGTAATTAACAATGTTGAAATAAAGTAAAAAATTAATGAAATCACAACGGACTAAAAGTGTTTTGTTCTGTGCAAACAACGAGACTTTATTAACGTCTGACCAGCATATTTCTATTGTGTCAATATATCAGTTTTGGCACATTCTGTAGTTGACAGAACGGGCATATTGAAACACGCACGATAGTAATAAGCGCTGCTGTGTGGTTTTTGTCCTATTAGGAAATGAAAAATCGAGTGAAGATTGGAGGATAGGGAGCTAATCTTTTGAAAGGTCCCTGCCGACTACATGATATGGAGGTATGACATTTTCCCCTTTATTTCCTGATATATTGACACAATAGAAATATGCTGGTCAGAAGTTAATAAAGGCGCGTTGATTTCTTTCATCAGAAACCTTAGATTGAATATCCAGAATAAATATAATTGCCCGAGTGTTTGATTATTCATTACATGGACATACGAGAGGTATGTGGGTTGGTTTGGGACTGAAGCAATTTCAGTAGTAAAAAAATAAGTTTTTTTCAAGTTGAACTTAATTGTTCACATGGGATCATGAATATTGGTCCCGCGAAGAAAGTGAGAGAAACACATGGCCATTGAAAAAAGTGGCGGACATTGGCAGGTATGATCAGATACAGAGATTATGGGACAAGACAATAAATAGAAGGGTCTAGGCTTAGAAGTGACAGTTTGTTTTATTTCATTTTTGATTATAGAGTTTACCAATGTGTTGAGAAAGAGAAGCCCTGAGGAGAGCCCATTGAGATTCCGTGTGGCTCAAAACGCGTAGGCAATCGCTATTCAGTTGGCAAAAAGTAGATATACAAAAAAGAAATTTAATTAATTCAGGAAAATAGTTTAGACTGAATTATCAGAATGTTGAATGAAATCCATAGTCTCATTGTGGAGTGCACATGGCGCATTGGTTAATGTAATGTCTAGAGGTTAAATTGTAATTACGTATAATTTGTGTGTTACATTGTGATAAATGTTATGTGAATTGTCGTGTATGTAAAATGTATATGTTACTATTTATATGTTGCGAGAGAAGTACATAAATTCCTTGCACATGAAATAAGAATTGAGAAAACTGGGTAAATAAATAACCCGATCACTAAAAGAATATAGTGCAATTGACTCAAATAAATTATAATTAAGTTGGATACCAGGTTGCTTTTCGCTTGTTGTACTCATAAATAGGCTCTACCTGGGCCCTGTCTAAATGGGCCTGACCTCTTTTTTGTAACAAATTACCGAGCAGGTATTGACCCACGAGGGTATAGAGACAAAGAGTGATCTATACTTAGAGAGCTCTAAAGTCTTGTGTAGGTGGTTGTACACCACCGGAGTAAGATGACAGAAAAGGATACGTTGTCCTTCTCAGAGGAACATATACAAAACTTAGTCACAACACCTTTGCCCTTTTCGTCAGTCACTTTGAGTACTCAGGCTAAACAGCAAAGTGAAGTAGATAGTCTTACATGGTTAACTAAGAAACACATTATAACCGAGTTGCAAGGGCATTTTCTCCTGCAGCACCTTAGGGGAGGTACAATCCCATGGGGGTTGCAAGTTAAGAACACTCCGGTCATCTTTGTGGATGACCCGGAATATAAGAAAGGATTTAGCTGCATAAGCACAAAATGCAGTAGGGATCTCATGGTCCATACCATAGGGATGGCACAGAGGTTATGTAAAAATAACTAGAGGAGTTGGAGAAATTAACAGAGGAATTGAAAACTATTCATTGTGATAGTGAGGCGAAGAAATTGCTTGAAAAAAATCGAGAAGGAGATATTGATTTTTAAAGATAACATGATCAGTTATAAGACATCGAAGTTTGAGGAAGACAGTAAAGCATTCAGTTTGGAACAAGCATACCCTTATTTAAAAGGAGATTACTATACTTCCACCGATTCATGACGAGCACTGACTAATTATCGGGGTCGCTCGAGAAATAGGTTTACGACCTTTTCTGAAACTTCTTCTTCTGGGTCTTCGAGTTATTCAGATTCAAGACCTGGACCACAGAATGGACAGAGCACTTTTTTAGACAAAGGCGAGCAGAAAGGAAAGGTACGATTCAAACAATAGCCTTGGGAAATGCGAACAAGAAGGCAGTACTACAATTCGTGAAAAAAAGTTCCATAGTTAATCTGTCTCCAAAATGTTTAACCAAAAGTGAAGAGTCAGTATTGGAACTGGGCAAAAAGTTTGTTCCGAATAGGGCAACCGACTTTACTAAATTGTCAAAAAATACACCTTAAGGCGTTTTTTGCAGACAAAGAATATGAAGGTAACACTGAAGTCACTGGGCTGGCCAACAAATCTAAATGTATTCCACCCTCATATGGCATCCCAAAAGAGATCATTGCATATGAACAAGCTGTCTTGTCTTCTCTGATACATCTAGAAAAACAAAAGAAATATTGGAAGAGGAACATCACATCGAACCAGCAGAAAGCTCTTAGTGACCTCAAAAAGGACACTTCGGTAATTATCAAACAGGCAGACAAAGGGGGTGCCCTTGTCATCTGGCCTCGTGAGATGTATATGAGAGAGGGAACAACTCAAGTTACAAATCAGGAATGTTACTGAATGGTTAAGGATGATCCTACTGCAGCTAAACAAAATCAAAGTGCAGGAATCCTTAAAGGAGGCTTTGAACAAGGAATGCTGGGCCCTAAAGAGTTGGAATATCTATCTAAAAAATACCCTAGAGTCCCAGTTATTTATTTTCTTCCCAAGATTCACAAGAGACTGTCAGAGCCACAAGGACATCCAATCGTCTCCGGTTGTGAATCCGTGTTGGAGCCTATATCCAAATACGTGGATGTATTTTGAAAGCCATTTCTAGTGGAAGTACAATCATATTTGAGGGACACAACTGATTTTATTAAGAAAATTGAAGGAGTTGAGTTTGATGAGTCAAAACAGTGGATGGTGACCTTTGATGTCACCTCCCTGCATACTCAGATACCTCAGGATGAAGCATTGGAAGTCATTGAGTTGTATTTGGACAAAAGACCAAGGCATCACAGAGTTCCTACTGAGATTATTTTGAGTTTGGCGGAAGTGGCCCTCAAAAAGAACTATTTCAGGTTTGATAATACCTTTTATTTGCAAACAAAGGGAACCGCCATGGGATGTCCTTTTGCACCGGAGAAGGCGGTCCTCTTCATGGCCCAATATGAGGCTCAATTAATTTTTTACAATAATCCCTTATCGAACAATATCAAGCAGTGGCTTCGCTATATTGATGATGTCTGGTGCCTGTGTTCTCGCCCAGTTGAGAATTTATATCAGGGGTCTCCAAACCGGTCCTGGAGGGCCGGATCCATGCCAGATTTTTAAAATTACTACATGTATCTCAAAGGGGATATCCAAAAAATCTGGCATGGATCCGGCCCTCCAGGACCAGTTTGGAGACCCCTGCTTTAGATAGTTTCTTTGGGTGGCTGAATTCTACGCACCATGACATCAAATTCAGTTATATAAAGATTAAGACCAGTCTAACATTTCTGGATTTGGATGTTATCCCAAGGGAAAATGTACTAACAGTATCACTTCACCAAAAAGAGACAGACAAGAACACAATACTACACCTCAACAGCGCACACCCTAGGAGTCTAAAAGAGAACCTCCCTTATGGTCAACTACTATGTATTCATAGAAATTGTTCGACCAAAGATGACTTTGAACAATATGCAGGGAACTTTTGTGACCAAATGCAGGTTACCCTACAAAAATGCTAAAACACACAAAAAAGCGTGCATGGTTCACACCGCGAGAAACATTATTGGAAAAAAGAACGAAACCACCACTGGATAGGTTGGTATGTGTCTCAACATTTGGGGCAGATACAAATAAATTCAAACAGATTGTGTAACAAAATTGGCATTTATTAGAAAATCTGGAATGTCCCTTTCCTCGACCACTACTCACGATGAAAAAGAATAGAAGCATTGGTCAAGAGATTGTAAGGTCAGATGTGTTTTCGAAATAAATAAAAAAAGATTTGCAGAGTCAGTGGGGCCTGAAACCAGTGGAAGGCCACCCTAAGTGTGGAAATTGTGTTGCCTGTGACTCTACGATGAAGGGAACAGAATTTGTACACAAAGAGGTGAAATGGAAACACACGATGTTTACTAATTGTAAGTCCAAAAACGTTGTGTTTGCTATAGTATGCCCATGTGCTAAATTATACATCGGCAAGACAAATCAACAAATTAACCAGAGAATAACTCCAACACAGGTCCAGAATTAAAAAGAAGGTTAACACTCCCCCTATGGTTGATCACTTTATGAAAGCCATACATTCGGAACGTGATTTTAAATGGACAGTGTTGATTGCATTGAATTTATCTAAAAAAAATGACAGATGTGGAGTCTTTGTTGTTGGCAAAAGAGGCATATTTGATCATGAAATTTAACAGTGTACATTCAGGATTGAATGAAATGTCGGAAGTATCAAGAACATAATGTTAGAAGTGTAAACTGTAAAAGCCTCAGAGGTGTTTGCATGCAGCCCTACGTGTTTAAAAATTGCAAAAATGTGTTTGATATTATCTGATTGTGTACTAAGGTGTCCAGTTTGTAATCAGGTGATGAGTTTGACATATTCATATAATAACAGTGGTGCTTAATGCTTAATGCACCCACCAAAAGGCAAGAGAACATGCAGGTGAAATGAAAACCCACAACAGATAGGTTAAATTGAGCGATAGAGTGCAATCAGGAAAATAGATTATTGAAAGACAATGGTCCATAAGTACAGTATTAAAAGAAAGTGAGTCATAACTTGGAGAGCAATACAAATTTAATAATAAATCTGACCGGCTTAAATTTTGATAAAATCATGAGATACTTGATAAATAAGGGAAAAACTACATTACCCAGAAGCCTAAGCACAAACAGATGAATACCGGAAGATCAAGGTCGACAGTGACTTCCACGTTTGAAGTAATGCATAAGCACGAAGAGACCGGGCGATTTGGTGACAGAAGGAGATCAGGTGAGGTTTTGGCACATTCTGTAGTTGACAGAACGGGCGGCATCTTGAAACACGAGCGGTAGGTATAAGCCCCTCTGTGTAGTTTTTGTCCTATTAGGAAACGAAAAATCGAGTGGAGATTGGAGGATAGGGAGCTAATCTTTTGAAACGTCCCTGCCGACTACATGATACGGAGGTATGCAGTTTACCCCTTTTTTCCCTGATATATCTATACAATAGAAATATGCCCATCAGAAGTTAATAAAGGCGCATTGATTTCTTTCAACAGAAACCTTGCATTGAATATCCAGAATAAATATAAATGCCCGAGTTTTTGACTATTCATTACATGGACATAAGAGAGGTACATGGGTTGGTTTGCGACAGAAGCACTTTTAGTAGTTAAAAAAATATGTGTTTTTCAAGATGAACTTTATTAATCACACAGGATCATGAATATTGATCCCACCAAGAAAGTGAGAGAAACACATGGCCATTGAAAAAAGTGCCGGACATTGGCAGGTATGATCAGATACAGAGATAAGGGGACAAGACAATAAATAGAAGGCTCTAGACTTAGAAGTGACAGTTTGTTTTATTTCATTTTTGATTATAGATTTTACCAATGTGTTGACAATAAGAAGCCTGAGGAGAGCCCATTGAGATTCTGTGTGGCTCAAAACGTGTCGGCAATCGCTATTCAGTTGGCAAAAAGTGGATATACAAAAAAGAAATTGAATTAATTCAGGAAAATAATGCAGTCTGAATTATCAGAATGTTGATTGAAATCTCATAGTGTCATTGTGGAGTGCAAATGGCGCATCGATTAATGTAATGTCTAGAGGTTAAATTGTAATTACGTATAATTTATGTGTTACATTGTGATAAATGTTATGTGAATTGTCGTGTATGTAATGTGTATATGTTACTACTTATATGTTTCAAAAGAAGTACATTAATTCCTTGCACATGAAATAAGAATTGAGAAAACTGAGTAAATAAATAACCCAATCACTAAAAGAATTTAGTGTGGTTGACTCAAATAAATTATAATTAAGTAGGATACTAGGTTGTTTTTCCCTTGTTGTACTAATGAATAGGCCCTACCTGGGTCCTGTCTAAATCGGCCTGACCCCTTTTTTTGTAACAAAAACAAAAAATGTTTCTATAGGTGGCATTGTTAGAATTGTGACTTAAAATATGACTTTACTAGGTTGACTGGTCCTTCCTTGAAGGTTGACTGGCCCTTCCTTGAAGCAGTCCTACACAAATTCAACTTAGGGGAATCATTCACAAAATCCCCAATCTATACACCAATTTGGATTAATATTGAGGAATCACTAGTGGATCATGCTCCTCTTGAAACCCTACTTACTATGGACCTGTTGCATTTACCACACTCCAAATATATAATGCTAAATACTAGGCGGGCTTTGCTTAGACTCGACCATACACATAAAACAAATTTGACATTCCCTAAATCATCTTTTATGTCCCTGTGGAGAAATCCCTATCTCAAACATAATGGCAATAGACTCTTCTGGGACTCATGGTCCAAGAAGGGCATTAACTTGGCGAGGGATCTGTACGACGATAAAAATCCACTCCCGTTCTCGACCTTGCAGCGGAAGTATGATCTTACTCCGATGGATTTTTATGACTTCTTGAAAATCAAAGCGATACTAACTGCTTGTAATTTCTCTCCCTACACACCATGGTTAATAACTCATCTCCCACGTCTTATGTATGCGGGTCACTTCGTTTCTAAGGTGTATAAACTATTATTGCCCTTGCCCAAGAAAAATCACAGAAAGGTGGAATCGAAATGGGAGGCTGAACCGAATTTAACAGGAATAGCTTTCGACTGGGATATGATTCATAAGATGGCCCTTGCCCACAAAGTATCACCCATCCTATTCCAAACAAAATACATGCTAATTAACAGGGCATTTTGGACTCCGGATAAGCTTTTCAAATGTAAGTTAAGGGATTCACCTACATGTTGGAACTGCCAGTCAGGTTCTGGTGATCTTGCCCACATGCTATTCAACTGTCCTTCTCTAAGAGTATACTGGGGGAAAATATTTGACTGCATTCAAGATAAGGCCTGTACAGGACTTTGTATATGTAATTTTAGGGGCACTTGACCCACAGCTATCAAATGATCAAGATCGCCTGCTTTTGGACTTAATGCTAACATTGGCATGTAAAGTGGTTCTATGCAAATGGAAAAGTGCAAATGAGGTATAATTCAAAATCTGGCAGGAGTGGTTATCATTTGTGAGAGGTGCTCATAATCCGGAACTACAAGCATCTACATGGAGTCCATCTAATAGAAAGCTGTGGAAATCACTAGACGCATCCTCATTTCACTATGAGCCACCTTGATGCATTATATGGTGGTCTTGTTACATTGACCTGTGGCATTTGAGAGTACGTTTGTTGTCATCCACTAGAGCCTAAAATCGCTGCCTCCACACATTGAGTGTTATATATGTATCTGTATATCAATGATGCAAGCAAGAGTTAATTTACTTTATATTATTTGCTTTTTTATAATTGTTCAGCAATAACTGAATCGAATCATCTCTGTAACGGGAGAATTACTGTATTGTCTTTACTTTTGGGTTTCTACTTCAATAAAAACGACTTGAAATAAAAAAATATATATATATGACTTTACCATTAAATAGGCTTTTAAATTACAATTCAGAATTCTTACCTGCTCTCATGTAAAAATGATCACTTATTAAAAGTAAAAAGGCAACCCAATGCTATCCTATGGAAGATGCAAACCTTGCAGTAGTGAAAAACAAATGTAAGAGTTTTTCACTACCAGGACATTTTAACGTTAAAGGTACATGTCCAACTTTTTAAATACACTGCATCCTGCTCTATGGGCTGTGTAGGGCCGCCCTAGGGGTGAGTTATCTTTTAAAAAAAGGAAGGGTTAATCCTGGCAAAAGGTTTATTTTGCTAGGTCGAAATGGAAGTTTAAGATGCACACACAGGCTGCAATGGCAGGGATGGGACTTATTTGAAGGGCTACTTGAGTTGGTGGCACAATGTGTGCTGAAGGCCCACTACTAGCATTTGATTTAAAGGCCCTGGGTACATCTATTACCACTTTCCTGGGGACTTATAATTAAATTAAACGTGCCAATTTGGTGTAAGTCAATTTCAGCTAGAGAAGAGACCAAGCACTATAGCACTGGTTAGCAGTAGTAAAGTGCACAGAGTCCTAAAAGCCAACACAAACGTGTTTAGAAAACAGAAGGGTTAAGTCAAAAAGTTTATGAATTACCCCTCAGAACCAATGAAAAATAAAAATAAAGAATACAATGACCTTTATAAAAACAAGTAGGTATATGAAAGAATTTCTGACACAAGACTAGCAACTAAAAAAAGAAACAGAGTAAAATATCTGCCATTGCAAAAACCACAGTTTTCACTGAGTATTGCCAGAATTTAATTTGGAAGCATTAAAGATTGAGAATGATCAAGTAAATTTTTATTTTTTTTATTTTTTTGACACTTGTAGAGGGCACTGTTACCCGGAGGTGTTCTGGCGCTGGTTGATCGCTAGAGGGGGTGAGCAGGGGCATTAGTGAGAGAAAAGCCACGTTTTGAGAGCCTTCCTGAACCTGAGTAGGTCGGGGATCTGTCTCAGATAGGCCGGCAGCGCGTTCCAGGTTTTGGCGACACCTAGGGAAAGACTTCAGCCTCCCCAGCGAACTTTCCTAATTCTAGGGACGACAGCCAGCCCCCCCTCGGCTGATCGTAGCGCTCGGGCTGGTTTATACCACTGGAAGAGGGGAATCAGGCAGTGGGGGCCAATGCTGTGCAGTGCTTTGAAGATCACACAGAGTGATTTAAATGGGATTCTTTTCTGCACTGGCTGCCAGTGAAGATTAACCAGGTCATGGGAAACTGAGGCGAACCTGGACGTGCCTGTGATCAGGCGAGCTGCTGCATTCTGCAGGATCTGAAGTTTGTCAAGGAGACCCTGCTGAGCATTTAGAAGGAGCGCGCTGCAATAGTCTAACCGAGACATCACCAGTCCGGTTATTACTGTTTTTTTATGTTCTATCGGTAGGAAAGGCAGGACTTTCCTGATGGTTTTAAGCACAAAGTGCGTAGCAGAGGTTAAGGCATTAATTTGAGACCTGAAAGAAAGGGAATCATCCATCAGGAACCCCACATTTTTTACAGTTACAGGAGTTACACGTGTAGGTGGGCAGCCTAGCTTCTGCCATAGTCTGACATATACCTCTACACCATCCTAATATGTAAAAGAACCGCCATTATCTACTGAGAAGCAATGCTCACTGTTCGGAGGAGATACTAAAGTGAGGTAATGCTTTAATCAGCTCAAAGCTCAGGTCAACTAGAATGACTAGACATATATTCAGTGGATAACTTTGTCAATCCAACTTCTGTATATTGCATGGCTTTATCCATGCATAATCATGTTTATCCAGCTGAAATAGAGTTTTACATGGAAAATCAAGTATATCTTGTCCGAAACAAGCTACTTCTGAGCGAATAAGAATGAAAGCACCAAGAGAAGATCATTTTCAAATGAATGCCTCCACCTTTGAAATCATTCTTGTAGTAGATTGACTGATCTTTCAGAATATGTTGATAGATTGATCTGTTCCTTCTGTGTTCTGGGGAGACAACAGTAGTATTCATTCAGTAAATTCACTATGATGGTATAATCTTCTATATTGCCATTCAATGTAGTGATGCAAATTCAAGTATGCTGGTCGCAGCTCCCAATGAATGAATGTCAACATTTTACACACACTAATATAAATATACAGAACCTAAAATGTAGAGTGTTCACATGACTCCACAAGTATAACATTCTACATAGACTAACACACAGCAAATACAATGTAATAAATACTTACTATACATATACTACAACAGCCTACTGTTAACAGCAGTGTTAAACAGCACATAGATCACAGAAATCATGTGCAACAAAGACACACTTAACACCCTGGTTAACCTCCCCATCAGCAGCTACAGCCCTTCCTGACATCTGCCAAGAATACAGAAAAGTCAACAGCAGACTAGATGAGTATTTGCAATATAATTTTCGAGAAATAGTAAGCTAGGAGGAATTGAAAATAACTTTTCAAATTCATTTTGACAATTCTGAGTGTGTTACACATTCTGGGCATTGTACTGCCCAATGAACATTTCAGTAGTTAAGCAGTGAAATGTTCCAGGACTTGGTTGAAAAGATTTTCATCGTTTTGGCATGCTCAATTATTCAGAACTACCTTCTGACCAAATTAAAAACATGCTATTTTCAGCAGCCTGAAATAAAACTCCCTGGAATATCGAATAAGAGCCGATGGCATTGCCATAAATAAACAGGTAGTCCAAGCTCTTCTTCAATGACAAGTACTTGTGTCTCTTGTATGACTGCATTAATTTTATAAACTTATTAAGAAATTGTGTTAAAGCTAAATTCTCTTGTTTCATTAAAACTTTAACTGTGATAGTCCTAAAAAGAATGAAATATGAAATTAAATACTAAACGATTGTGAACAAATGTTCGATAGGCCTAATATTGGTATAGCTAACAAAAACTGCTCTATCATTGCAGATGCTGATGTATCTCGCACTGCTATTAGTATACTAAAACTACAAAGATACGAAACTGGCACTGATTATCCTCATGCTTAAGTATCCAAAAAGGCTTACCTCTGCTGGATTTTATAATGATTACTCGTTATTACAACTGCCTTTTGTGAACATTGGTCTTGAACAATGGAAACTCAGTAAACACTTGGAGGCTTAGGCAATTAAATGAGCAGGTATTTGTGCCTACAGGGGATTGGTTCAATAATGTCTAATTATAGCAATTGAGAAATTACTATTGAGTAAGCTCTGTTCGGTTACTTAGTCAATGAATCAAACATTATTATAGTGAACGAGATAAAAACAACACGGGTGTAGGTATTCTAAAACCAATTTTTTTATTTGTAGAAAATCTTTCGTTGTAAAGGGTACAGAAATCCAGAAATCAGCACAATGTAACCAGAAGTGAAACAATTCAAAAGATTACATAATCTTTATAGTTACAATTGTAACATCTTTTCACAAAGTATTAGTAGGCAATCTGAAATGTTTACAAAATGTCAAAATTGCCCCATGTACAATAAAATAGAGAATAGATGTAAAAGTCGACGTTTTGGTCTAATATTGTCTTTATCCATTAGACCATCCTCTGGACTTTGCTTTTGTTGATAAAAATGAGCCTTTGCACTAGGAAAAGTCAATGTTTGAGATAACTAGTCCACAAATTGAGTTTCTTGTCAAGCAAAAAATTGGCTTTGTTTAAAGACCCCAGTCAATGTGGGTGCTGACAGCCAGAAAGGGAACACAGACTCTGTATCAGAAGCGAAAGGAGAGTTCTTTTGCTTCAAATACAGAATCTGCGTTCCCTGGGGTCTTCAAACGAAGCAGGAACAGCCATTTCTTTGCTTGACAAGAAATTCAATTGGTGGACTAGTTGTCTCAAACATTGAAATTTCCTATTGTGAAGGGTAATTTTTATCAACAAAAGAAAAGTCCTGAGGGCAAGATGGCGGCAGTGTGCTAGACAGCTGTACGGTGCGTCCTGACCAGTGCCTCCAGTAATGACGAACGCGGAATGGAAGCAGCGCTAGCAGTCAGAAATATTGATGCCCTAATTGAAGCGGAACCTGGAGATGTCTTGCATTTTCTTAAAACATAGTATTTAATATACGGTGAAGAATGGAGACAGGAAGTACAACAGTTATTGAGCCTGCAGTAATGAACGAGAGGAGGGTGGCGATAAAAGATCAGCTTTTATTCTTCACCTCCATGATCGGTGTTGCAGTTATACGGCTCCTTGGAGGTTTAAAAACAAACAAGTTTTTTTCAAGTATTACACAAACGGCAGGCAGCTCTCCTAAGAGTGAAAGGGCTCACCTGGACGCAGACGTCGACTGGTTTAGTGTGGCTCCTAAAAGTGTTGCAGCACTGGCGGCCGCTGCAAAGACTAGAGCAGCTAAACAAGCACTGCAAGACCGGGAGCTCGCACTGAAGCGGTGCGGTGGTGCCGGTGCTGCTAGCTGCGGCGATGCAGGAGGGCCTGATACAGAGACCGTGTCCACTCCGAAGTCACTCAAACCGTCTGGCCCCTCGGTTGTTGATTTGCTCCGGAGAGCTACAGGGACAACTATAATGAAAACACCTGTGAAAACGCTCGCAAAAACACCCACGGCTAGCGGGGAGAAGAGGCACTCGGTAGTCCTGACCTCGCCGGCTGTACCACCAGAACTAACAACCGGGGGTGGATTGCTTGAGCCAACGGAGCAACACGGAGTGGATATTGGCGGTATTGAGGATGAAACTGCCTCTGGTATCACAACTCCTACTGTTGTGGAAAAAACTGATATTAACGTAGAGGTGTGTAGAGATGTGCTTGAGGAAGGGGAAAACATCGGACTATCTGAGGAGGAGATACAGCCTGAAGGTATGACCCCTCAATTTCAATTACAAATGTTCAGGTCAATTCTGAGACTTCACTGTTAGTGCTCACAGACTTATCTAACACAATGAACAATGTGTCACACACTTCAGACACCCCAGGCACCTTTGGCACCTCAGGGGAGCAGACATTTATGCCTGCACGGACACATGGAAATAAAATGCACAAACCTATGGGCCCAGAGGTAATGGGGGCAGCTGCTGAGACAGCAGAGACGAATGACGATCCAACTGACTTTTTCTCATTCTCTGAGGACGCAGGATGGTCAGGCGAAACTGAGAAGGATGTCGAGGAAGACACTGAGTCTGACCTTACTACAGAGAGTGACCAAAACTTAAAATATAATGACCCCAGGGGCGGCCGGAAAACAGTCTTAAAAAAGAAAAAGAAAAAGAGCCATCATGAGGCAGTTGAACTGGCTTGGGATTATTCTCCATCAACGCATTCTACTGCCCACACCCATCCACCCCATTCTTCTCGCTCAGCGGTATCAGATCATGCAGACCAGCCGGGGGCTACATTAACTTCTGTCATGGATACTGTTCTCCGAGCCATTGCTTCACACCGCGAAGAAATGTCTAAAGATAGCCGCAAAGCACAGGCAGATCTTCACAAGGTACAAGGGGTAGTACGCAAGCTAACAAGAACTGTTAGCACTTTTGGTGAACGAATGACTGAGGTGGAAGCTCGCATAGTGTCGAACAAAGCCGAGGCCGCTGCAACTCAAGAACGAGTTGATTCCCACGAGGCAGAATTAGCTGATGTAAGGTGGAAGTTGGAAGATTGCAAAAATCGTCTACGTAGAAATAACATGTGCGTATTAGGCATCCCAGAGAAAATCGAGGGAGACGATGTTTGCGCATATATAATTCAACTCTTTCAAGTTACCCTGCCTGAACTATCTAGTTGGAATTGGGATATTGAAGTGCAACGAGCACATAGAGTTCAACTTACTTTGAAACCTGCAGTAAAGTCGGGGGGTTACCCCCGAGCAATTCTGGTCTATTTTGGGAACTTTCTCCTAAGACAAGCCATCTTCGAGAAGGCAAGGCCGGAAGCACGTCATAGCAAAGACTCAATCTCCTACTTTGTCCGACCGGACTTTTGTCATGTAACTGTAGAGAGGAGATGGCGCCTGCGACAAATGATTAAACCCTTCCTAGAAAAGAAGGTGCAGGCATATCTCAACAATCCTGCTAGATTGAAAATCATTTTTGGAGGCCAAACGAGATTCTTCACCTCAGAGATCAAAGCAAAGGAATACCTAGACAGCTTGTAATAAGTACATATTTGGGAGATGGGATGAGAAGGAGGAGTATCTATCTTTGATCTGCCTATATACACAATTCTTATTCCCTTAGTCTTGCTCTCTCTCTTTTTATGTCTCCGCTCTTCTTTATCTAGAGAGATGAAGAGAAAAATGAGTAGTTAAACTATAATATAAAAACCCACTTGGTAGAATAACTAATAAATATGCAAGATAATACGTTAGATGATACGTTAGGAGGATTAAGGCTGTTTGTGCTTCTTCTTTCCTTCACCTTTTTCAGTTTTTCTTTTCTTGTTTTTTTCTTCCTTTTTCTGCAAGGTTTTTTCTCTACATTGTTTGATACTATTGAGCACTGGTTAGGTAGCACTGTTCCATCACTACAGACTCTCATAGAGTCTATTTGCACTTAAGTGGGTGTGAGGGGGGAGGGCTGTGGGGGGGGCCTTTGGCTGGCGAGGGAGGGGAGGGGAACGGGGAATGGGGGCAAAATAAAAAAAAAAAGAGCAAGCTCAAATATACAAAATTTACATCAAGATTTGCAACAAGAGATCTACAAGTAAACCTAATTTCACTTCGAAATCAGAAATTGAGGTTGTACCTAAATATGAAAAAAGGGCTCATAATATCACGGACGGGTCGTTTATCGGAAACCAACAATGGGGAAGCTAAAACTATGTCCTGGAATGTCGCAGGCCTCAATGATAGGGATAAAAGGGCTCAACTCTATGAAATAGTCCACCAGGAATCCCATGACGTCCTCTACCTACAGGAGACTCACATTCCTGTGGGCGAGAAGGAATTGTTAAAAATCCCCGGTTATAATGTACTTGCCCTAACACCGCAAACGTCTAAGACACGGGGTGGCAATTTTGGGCGAAAACTTTTCTGGGCTAAGTTAAGCACAGATTAGTCGATCCCCTTGGTAGGTGGGTCATAGTTGAACTTGATATGGGTATTACCATCTGCTCACTGTATGGTTCAAATCAAGATGACCCTCAGATATTCCAAGACCTTGAGCTGGAGTTGGCTTCCTGGGCAGGATCATTAGTTGTCTGTGCGGATTTTAATATAACTTTGGGCCCTATGCAGGATAGTCAAAGACAGCAGACTTACATTGGGCGTGAGCCTAAAGTTTTCAGGGAAATAAAGCAACTTATGGATAGCTATAACTTAATAGACATTTGGAATTTGAAAAATAATAATGACCTGGAATGTACTTACTTTTTCTATCCCCATAACAAATATGTCCACATTGATTATTTAATGACACCCAAAGAAAATGCCACCTATGTAGAGATAGCTAAATCCCCAAAAACAATTTCGGATCACAATGCACTTACTCTAACACTCAGTGTTAACTATTATAAGAGGCCCTGCTCTCAATGGTCGTTTGACAGGAAGTTACTGGTGAATAGAGAATATATAACATACATAACACTTTGGGCACAATAATTTTTTGATTATAACCAGTATAGCGCCGCCAGGTTGGTGGTCTGGGATTGTTTCAAAGCTGTTTTAAGGGGTGAGACTATTGCCTTCATAGCTAGTCGTAAGAAAGATCAGTACAGATTGAAACATCAACTTAACTCTGATCTAGCAAATCTAGAAGAACAACACGCCACCCAGTTACACAGAGGAGAAGATGGGGACAGTATTTTGCGTAAAATATTAGGGCTTACTCAAAGACCAGCTGAAATCTTCCAGACAAAATAAAAAATATCTACGAAAATGGAGAGAGGGTGGGAAAACAACTTGCTCTGCGCATGCGGCAGAAACAGTCCTATAACATGATACAATCTATTGATTTTGAAGGACAGAAACATACTACACCTGTAGGTATCTCAGAAAATTTTCGATGTTATTACCAAAGGCTGTATCAAAATGAGGATCAGGCTGCGGCTTGCGACATAAAAGACTTTTTAACGGAATGGGTTGTTGACCCAGATCTAGTCCGGACTGTTGACGAGCTAACTAGGGAAGATCTAGAAAGAGAAATCTCAACCATCGAGCTCGAATTAGCTCTTTCAGAGCTGGCTAATGGAAAAGCTGCAGGCCCAGACAAGATCCCCTTGGACCTTTATAATATTCTGGGAAAGCAAATTATACCATATTTATTGGACTTGTTCCTCGGGGTACAACGGTACGATTTCCCGTCCTCTTATCGGCCATTATCGTCGATAAACTCCGATTCAAAGCTCTATGCCGAGATTCTTGCTAACCGGCTTAGCAGGGTCGTCGAACACCTGGTCTCCCCGTGGCAGCATGGTTTCATCCCCGGAAAGGGCACCACTGACCACCACCGTAGAGTCATTTCTCTTTTTGATATCATGGCTGCGGCGGGGGGCCGGATGTCGATGATACTGCTGGATGCCAAAAAGGCTTTTGACCAAGTCTCTTGGCAATTCTTATGGGGAGTTCTCGAACTAAACAACCTGGGACCCGACTTTGCCAAATCCATCGAGGCACTATATGTTGACCCTAAGGCCAAAATCACCGTAAGTGGCATGGAATCGGAGTTTATCAACATTCAAAGAGGCACAAGACAAGGCTGTCCGTACTCGCCAATTTAATTTGCTCTCTATATCAATCCATTAATTTAAAAATTGCTTATTTCTAATTTAATAGAGCCCGTTACAGTTGGTATATTTAAAACTAAAATATTAGCCTATGCTGATGATGTGGCGGTATGAACACCAAACCCTGCTGAGGCAATTCAGGAGATCGAACAATTTACCCAGACTTTTGGCTTTTACTCAGGGTACTCCCTGAACAGGGATAAGACAACGGTCTTATGTACAGAAAACATATTGTATGAAAGCTCATACAGGGTGAACCACGCAACATATCTTGGAGTCTGTATATCTCCTAAGGTGAATGAAATTAACCAACTTAACTAAGATCCTTTGATTAAAACTAATAAAAAAGACCTATTAAGGGTAAAAAAATCTTCACTTATAAATCTTTGGGAGGGGGAATTACCTCAAAATGACGATTTTTCTGAAAATCTTATATTTATTTCGCGCAATTCCGCTGATGGTTGATGATAATATTATTAAAATCATTGACTCCTGTATGTCCAAATTTGTGTGGAATTATGAAAAATAAGGAGGGCGATGCCGCACTTATCATTGCCACAGTATAGGGGTGGGCTAGCCATTCCAAATTAAGGGGCCGATTATGATCGCGGACGGACTTGCGTCCGTCCGCGATCATTGAGGAGGAGGGGACGTCCGCATTGGCTGCGGAGTCCCCTGCTGTGCGATTAGGATGTGACCGCCACCCTGGCGGTCACATCCTCAATTTTTACCATTGACGCGGGTGCAGCTTCAAGCTGCACCCGCGGCAATGTTAAAAATGCACGCATTGCATTTGCATGCAGAAAGAGGCAGGCACCGCGCGGTGCCTGCCGCTTTCTGCATGCAAATGCAGGGGGGTACCATAGGTACCCCCCCATGTGCACCCCCCACCCCCCTTCACCTAGGGGGCCCGCAACGGGCCCCCGCAGTGAAGTTCCGTATGCTTTTCCGCGGCGGAAAACCCGCCGCGGAAAAGCATACTTTACTGGCCATCCTAATATGGTGGACAGTGACTGACACTGTCACCATATTAGAGCTTTTCCGCCGCGGTTGTAATCCGACCGCGGCGGAAAAGCTGCGGACGGAAACCAGGACCCACCAGCCATCCTAATCTGGCGGTGGGTCTTTGGTCAGTCCGCTGCGGATTTTCCGCATCCTCGGGGCCGGCGGTGGCTTCCGCCGGCCCCGAGGATGCGGAAAATCCGCAATCATAATGACCCCCATAATGTTCTATCTTTGGGCAACCCTTCTCCAACAAATGGCCCCACTGTTTAACACCAAGCCTTTAACTGAAGTTGTATCAGATCGAAGTATACCATCAATTTATGAATTGGCGTTAGGAGATAAAGCTATAGGGCTGCTATTAAGGCAATTAGAACCATCTTATTTTAAGAAAATTAAATGTAAAATTGTTGCTGACGCATGGAGGATATGGAAACGCTCATCTAAACATCTCTCAGTACCCAAATATACTAAGTATACCCCTCTATGGCATAGTTCGATCCTACCTGTTCAATTCAATGATAGAATCTCTAGAACGTGGGAGAATATAGGGATTGTAACTGTGTCTGATTTTCTTGGTCAGGGACCCAGAATTGGATTCAGGGATCTACAAATACAATTTTCAATCCCTTCCACTGATTTCTTGAAATTTATACAAGTCTATACCATCATTCTTTAACTCTCACCAAGAATTGGAATACAAACGGTCCCCTGTTTTGAGCTCATAGCAAGACGGGCCACTAGTATAGGGACCATCTATGAGTTATTGATGAGGAATCAACGTGATGATATGGAGCGCGTCGAGTCTGCCTGGGCAATAAAATTAGATAATCCCAATCTCGATGTTGATATGTCTCTGCTATTGTCTTCTAAATTGCTCTTAGCGTCTAATTTAAGGGCCCAATATTATAGAACAATATATGACTTGTATTACTCGCCAGCAAAGTTATATGCATGTGGCAAAAAACTAAATGATGAATGTCCAAGGTGTGGCTTGGGTCCAGCGAACCTTATACATATGTTTGCAGATTGCCCTAAACTAGACCTGTGTAAAAGAATGATCTTTGATTACTGGGAAGAAGTTTTTGGGCATAAATTGAGAACTTCGTCAACTTTGTATTTATGAGGTCATCATAACACTCTGGGCTTTAGTAAGGAGAAAGAAATATCTATATTCTTGGGTATGGCAGTGTTTCGGATCATACTGGCAGCCAGATGGAAAGACTCAGACCCTCCCACTTTCCAAATGTGGTTAACCCGGCTTCTAGGGCTTTACAGACAAGAGACAGCTCCTTATGAAGATAGAGGGAAAAAATCTAGAATACGTGGGGCCTGGATTTGGGGTCCAATTACCGCTTGGTACAATGATATAAGGAATATCTAATTGCCAATTGTAATAGGACTATGAATTATACATTTTTTATGGTGATTGTTTTTTTAACCTCCTTTATAATGCCTGTATAATCTGAGATCATGATTTTGTAAGCTCCGGTGTACTACCTGATTTTTTAATCTTGTATTCTACTTGTAATATTTGAGGGTTTTTTGTACTGTTTTTGAATCTTGCTCAAATAAAAAAAAAAAAAAAAAAGTCCTGAGGATGGTCTAACAGATAAAGACAGTATTAGACCGAAACGTCGACTTTTACACCTATTCTCTATTTTATTGTACAAGAGGCAATTTTTGCAATGTGTAAACATTTCAGATTGCCTACAAATACTTTGTGAAAAGGTGTTCACAATTGTAACTATGAAGATTATTTAATCTTATGTATTTTTTTCACTTCTGGTTACATTGTGTTGATTTCTTGATTTCTATACCCTTTACAGTCAATGATTTTCTACAAATATAAAATTAGGTTATAGAATACCTACACCCGTGTTGTTCTTATCTCTTTCTCTATGATAATGTTTGATTCATTGACTAAGTAACCGAATTGTTTATGGAGTAAACTAACTGTAAGCGACTGTTACAGAGCTTACTCAATTTAATTTCTCAATTGCTATAATTAGACCTTATTGAACCAATCCCTTGTAGGCACACATACCTTCTAATTTTGTGACATATTTTGGAAGACTCTAACAACCCCAAACAACTCCTAGAGGATCATACGAAACTGCAGCATTGTTTTGGGATTTTTTTTAATGAGGCAAACTGAGTCCTTGGACAGACACTTTTATCAGATTACTGGATAATTAAACTATCCACAGCATAATAGCACCACCTTAAATCTTTATTCCTGGGTACATTTCAGGTGGGTTTCCTTCCATTGTTCTACTTACTCTAAAACTTTAAAAGAGAACTTCTTGAAAAATGTTTACGTAAGAGGGTATATGAGAATGCATCCCAGTTGTATTGAAATTCAAGATTGCATATTGTTAGACCAACAATGAATGTTACCCTGAATACAGAAGAAGGCAGGGTATTGTCCGACTGTTATGATCACAGTAATTTGCATAGTTCCTAAAAAAAAGGCCCCAATCATTCTATGTGTTTCCTCATGCTTGAAATAGGCCCAGTGGGACTGGGTGGAACTCGCAGAATTTCATTTTGAGGAATCACAAAGGTTTACATAAAAATTCAAGGCCCGATTCACAGAACTAACTTAAGACAAAATTCTAAATTTACTACCATTTTAGTATTCACAGAAGGCACTTACTTACTCATTTTGAGTAACATTACAGATTTTGAGTAACTTACTCATTTTGGTATTCACAGAAGGCACTTACTCATTGATGAGTAAGTGACTTCTGTGAATACCAAAATGAGTAAGTTACTCAAAATCAGTAAGTTACTCAAAATGAATAAGTTACTCATTTTGGTACTCACAGAAGGCACTTACTCATCAATGAGTAAGTGCCTTCTGTGAATACCAAAAAGAGTAAGTTAACCAAAATGAGTAAGTGCCTTCTGTGAATACCAAAATCGTAGTAAGTTTCAGATTTTGTCTGAAGTTAGTTCTGTGAATCGGGCCCTCAGTGAGACTCTGTGAAGTTCCACAAAAGAGCAGAAATGCACATTGTCCTACTCGTGCTCTGTGTTTAGTGCCGTAAAGCGTTTTCCATCTGAAAACTCAGTGTGAATGGCGCCAAGCTATTTTGAGTAGATTTTGCTACCGCCTGAGTAAAAAACATCTACTCAGGAAGCAGCGTTCTAACAAAACTGCCCGCATTGGCAAAATCTCCATATCTCACTGTAAGTCTTAGCGACTGGAAAACACTCTAGGGGATGTCAAACTTTGCTCATGGTCACCAGTTGCCATTCTGAAGACTCGTATTGTTCCTGTTGACATTGCGTTGCGCTCAGGAGCAGCTAACACTGATTGCGGTGGGAAGCAGGCGAGGGGTCTCTCCTCCATCTCTGCTCCACATTGGAACACGAACCAAGAAACACGCCCAGGCTACCTGACCAAGTCTGAGTGCTGTGGTTCTGCACGCAATGATTCATACACTCTTGAAGTGGGCTAACCACTCCTGTCCCTGCCCTGCCCTACCCTGCTCCGAGAGAGCAGCAACCCCTCTTGCCCCCACTCAAAAAGCAGCTGTAACAAATAAAATGATAATAAAATTAAGTTATTGCCATTTATTTTTCCTAAGTTACACTGCTTAAAAGCAATGGGGCAATGCTCCTCCACCTTAGGGGAGGAGCCGCCACTGGTTGCTCTAACAAGAATGAAGTTCCGCCATAAGGTGATTTGCAATTTTTGCTGGAACTCCATCTTACAAGAGCAATATGGAGTTTGGAAATTCTCCAATTCTGGTCACAGAATTTAAATAGCACCCGCAATGAATGCTCAGAATAAATCATTCACACAGGAAAAATGTAGGCAGCTAGTGAAAGTATCCAATCCTTAAAGACCATCTGCACACATTTCAGTGAACTTTACAAGGCAGCTGGTTATTTAATGTTTGATGGCAGAGGTTATAATATCCGCCTTTCTGATTCCCACCCGATGGATGACCATCTGTCATATTTAGAGATCATTGCTCCTTTGAAGGAGCCACAGACACAGTGACTCCTACCAAAGCAAGGTTGCTGTACTGAAAACATTCCATGTTTCATGAGGCAGCTCAGGAAACATTTTTTATTTCAAAAATAGCTTCCTCAGGAGGAGTTTGTATTAAGAAAAAAAAAAAGAAGTGTCACAGACATTTGGGAATTTTTTCCCATTGTGTAGGGGATGATATTTTTTTTCTGCTCAGGATAACCAGGCAAATAGTCTGAGGAACATCCACTGATGGCCCAATGGCTGTGGACTAATTCATCTCTGCCAGCAAGCACCCGGCTGGTGGAGAGCTGTTTGTTCACCTGATTGTTAATGGAGCGGTTAGACCATTACTTTGGCCGTCAGGCTACTCAGCCAGGTTTGTGGTGCAGAATCCTGTCGACCAAATACTAAAGGATCAACACAAAAAAATAACTACTGTTAAATTACAGTTTGGACTTAAGAAGATAGGGTCATCAAAAATATATTTGAGAGGTCGTCTCACCCTTAATGCATAAAGGCATGCTTCATTATTGGCGACCTCTAGCTGGGGTAGGAACAATGGCACTCCAGCAGGCTCAACCAAGGATATATGCCCTGGGAGTTTAAATACATCTTGTTTCAGGACAAATACTTAGGTCCTGTTTAAAGCAAATCTAGTTAGAAATACCATGGGGTATGCCCACATTTCATTTAATAACAGTAAAAATGGTCATATGATAAAGCACCAAAACAGCCCTCCTGGCCACAACAGACGACATCGGCTCCCTACTGGACAAGGGAGAGAGGGCAACACGCATCCTACTCGACCTCCTGGCGGCTTTTGACACAGTCTCCCATCACACCCTGATAAGAAGCCAAGGGCCTGTGCACACATAAGATCAAAAACAGAGTACGTTCATATTATGTACAGATGGAAAGAAAAAGATCGTCACGACTTTGCTTGTTTCTTTTAATGCTTGTTTGCATAGAGACCAGCCAGCCGACACGTGTTTCGTCAGAGAACATTCAACTCTGATTCTTTAGGGCTGGAATTAGAACAAAGGAAGCTCACTCTGTAAACCACAAATACAGAATCGTCATGCCTCTACATAACATAGTATCAAACTGCCAACTTAATCCGGCATCAGTGGAAACATCAAAAAGTAGTTTCTCAAATGGTAAACTACTAAGCCATCAGTTGAAAATACCGCGTCAGTAGAGTGGAATGGTGCAACATCAAGTGGGTGAAAGAATTTGCTAGTGAATCATGCACAAAAGTTAAACAAGAAATCCAAATTTAAAAACCCAACAAGAATTCAAGTGGGTATTACTGAAATCAAAAAAACATCTAGAAAGACCAGTGAGTATAAAGGGAATGCCAATGAAATCAAATTATTAAAACACCCTCATACACAAGTGCTGCCATATTGAAGAAAAAAGTGACCAATGAGATCTTTATTGAGAATGTGGCATGCAAGGCACATACCCAAGTCATTATAGATGGAATAAATAATCTATAAAAAGAGGTGAGATGAAAATAGAGATTAATTAATACTACAACTCTTTCAAAACCGGAGCAAAGAAACTGTGGTGGGTTTATAACGCTCCGAGAACTTACCCCCTATCGGTGATAATTCCAACCCGGTCGGGGACTGGGTTAGCCAAGAAACTATCGCAAAAACGATAAAATTGCGAGGTTCTCAACTGTAGAAAGGAGGAAGGGAAGGCAATTAAAAATATAGTCAAATAGTTAAGAGTAGTGAAGCGTACCAACATTCATAGTAGGACATACCTGATAAAATACTGATGATTACTAATTAGGTAGCAAGTAACGTAAAGATGACTGGTTTTGTCAATCCAAATTCAAGCATAGAAATGTTCCATTGCGTGGGGAAAATATAATGAGTCAGAAAGAGGAATGCCGTAAGGGCTGATTGTGGCGAATATTAAAATAGGGGAAAAGAGACTGTCATTCCCACATGTCTTACACCCACCTTAGTGGTAATCAATGAGCAAAAATCTGGCTGATATGGGGTCCGATAAGAAGACTTCACAAAGCTGGCATCCGAGACAAGGCCCTCGACTGGATCCAATCCTTTTTCTCGGGCCGAACACAAAGAGTGAGACTCACCCCCTTCCTCGCAGATCCCACACCCACCACCTGCAGAGTGCTCCAGGGATCCTCCCTCAGCCCCATGCTGTTCAACTTCTACATGGCCCCGCTAGCCACCATCATCAGAAGCTAAGGAATAAACATCATCTCCTACGCCATCCAGCTCATCTTCTCCCTCCCCAGAGAACCCGACAAGGCCAAACACAACTTCTACAAAGGCATGAAAGCAGTTGCTGACTGGAAGACAGACAGCTGTTTTCAACTCAACACAGACAAGACAGAAGTACTCATCATTGGCCCTCAACCAAATGCATGGAGCAACTCCTGCTGGCCTCCAACCCTCAGAAACCCGCCCACCCCCGCCAACTAAGCCCACAACCTCGGAATCATCCTGGACCTCGACCTCAGCATGAACGATCAGATCAACTCAGTCACCCTACCTGCTTCCGCACCCTCCGCCTCCTACACAAGACCTTAAAATGGATCCCACCCGAACATAGAAAGATCGTCACACACACTCTCATCTGGACTACGGCAATGCACTCTACGCTGGAATCAACAAAAACCTCATCCGCAAATTGCAAAAAATCCAGAACGCCACCGCCAGAAAGATCCTCAACCTATCCTGACACTGCCACATTTTGCAAATCCTACGTACACTGCACTGGCTCCTCATAGAGAAAAGAATGACTTTCAAGGTCCTCACACACACACACAAAGCCCTCCACAACACTGGACCAGCCTACCTTAACCAGCGACTAAACCTTCACGTACTCCACAGGGCCCTACGCTCATCCCAGCTCTCTCTCGAAGAAGTACCCTGCATTAGGAAAACCAGAACAGGAGGACGCACATTCTCCTACCTCGCAACCACTGCCTGGAGTGCCCTAATCATCAGGCAAATCACCTCCCTCCACAGCTTCACGAAGGAACTGAAGACTTGGCTTTTTTAATCCACCTCACTGACACCAGCTACACCCCCCCTTCCAGCGCCTTCAGACCCTAACGGGTGAGTAGCTGTGCTTTATAAACCCTGACTGATTGATTAATTGATTGATTGATTGATTGATTGATTGATGAAATACAATGATTCACATGGCCATCATGAATCCATAAGTTACCAACATGTTTTCAATCTATAGCAAAAAGCCAAAAGAATCTGAGGCCTTCTTCAGGGTCTAAGGACTCCCTAGCTATGCTATCCACTCAAACTATGCAAAAGAAAATTATTAAAACCCTACCCTCACTTGGATTGCTTGAACCTGGGTCATATTAAATAATAGGCATCATGGTTCAGTGTGGGTAATGTCTCCTTCGTAGTCACACATTTGTGCGAAGGCAGATGTTGCCTCTGCATCTCATGAGGCCCCTCTCTATTGCCTTAATGTTGCCTGGTAATCTGGTAAACTACTCCGTTGCCTTGACAGATTTCTCCGTATTTAGAGATGCCCTGTATACATCAATTACATTTTAGCCTGCAGATAAGGGAGGTGCCCTTGTAATTCTTGATACAGAGTTTTATGAATCTAGCCTGAACAATCATGTACTGGATCAGGACAAGTACATTCATTTGGATCAGGATCCCACCAAAGAATTACTGGTTCTACTGAAACAAATTTTTACAAAAGCCATTGATGAAGGGATGATTGACTCATCAACTGGAACATTTCTTATCAATGAAAACCCAAAGATTCCGCATATTTATATGCTGTCGAAAGTGCATAAGAACAAGCACACACCACCATTCAGATCCATAGTAGCTGGCTGTAATTCTATTCACGAGGCTATAGGTCACTACGTGGATCATCATTTACAACCTCTGGTCCAAACTTGGGAAACTTACATAATAGACACAACTGACTGTTTCCTGAAATTGGAAACCATTTGTGAAGCATTCAAAGACGACATTTGGTTTTGTACCATAGATGTAACAGCCTTATATACTTCAATAGCGTATGATGAAGGCTTGGAAGCAATAGAGTGGAGGATGCTGGCATCATCCTTACCTACTGATATAGCTGTATTTCTTCTTGAATTACTTCATTTTTCACTGTACCATAGCTATTTCACCTGGCAGGACAAATATTATTTGCAAAAAAAAGGAACATCTATGGGGTTTCCTGGGGCCCCGTCCTACGCTAATACCTTCATGGCTCTCTTCCAATATACACACATCTTGCAACACCCGATATGGAAAGAAAACACTGTTGCATTTTATCGTTACACAGATGACATATTGGTGATCTGGAGAGGTTCTAAATTGTCACTAGAAGAATGCATACTTGAACTCAACCGGTGTAATCCTAGGATACATTTTTCACATGATATTAGTAATGAGAGCATACATTTTCTGGACATCAAGAATATGAAGACTGCACTAGGCCTGGCAACATCAGTTTACCGGAAGCCAACGGATGTAAATAATGCATTACACTTCGCAAGTGCTCAGCCCAACAACTTCCGGTATCACAACTTTTGCGGATCAAATGAATAACTTCGGAAGATGACACTTGTACTCAAGAAATGGAGAAACAGCTACTAGGATTTAAAGACAGAGGTTACCCAACCGAAACACTAATTAAAGCGTCAGAAACCGTAGCCTCAAAAGACAGGGATCAATTACTGAAGCCCAGTTTGAAGAAAACCCCAAAACGAGAAGTATTTGTGTTGTAATACTCTACCCAGGCTTCTCAAATAAAGAGAATTATACGGAAACGCTGGGAAATTATTGAGCATGAGCAGGATTTTGCTAATATCTTTTGGGCTCAACCTTTGTTTGCACACAACAGATCAAGAAATTTACGAGAGCTACTCAAAACAAAACTTCCTGAGAATACACAAGTGCTTAAAGGCATGGGCAAGTGTCACAACTGTGGACAATGTAGTAATGTCATCCCGGGAGATGTATTCATGCACCCGCACACTGGACAATCCATAAAATTGCAACAAACATCCAATTGTAACTTGGAAGCATTCACGGTGTACTCTCAATGTACACGGAGAAAAATAATCTACTCCATTTTACTCAGTCAGGTTTTAGGGCAGGCCATTCCACCGAGTCCGCCCTCTTGGGAGTCACCGAAAAGATTAGGGGACTTCTGGATGAGGGGCAAACGGTTGCTCTTGTCTTACTTGATCTTAGTGCGGCCTTCGACACCATCTCACACAACAGACTACTTGCTAGGCTGAGCGATGATGGTGTCGGAGTGAAAGCGCTTGACTGGATCGCGTCCTACTTGAGCAACCGGACGTTTCAGATCTCGTCCTCGCAAGCTCAGTCAGACACCTTTCTGTCTCCACATGGCGTGCCTCAGGGCTCAATCTTGAGCCCGCTGTTTTTTAATCTGTATCTCCGCCCACTCGCCGATCTAGCTGAGCGAGTTGGCCTAGAACTTATGTCTTATGCGGATGATTCGCAGATTATTTTTTCCCTCACCAACGCAAAGCCTTCATCCCCCTCTGCGTTGAAAACAGGCCTTCAGGAAGTCTTCAGCTGGATGTCAACTAATCAGCTGAAGCTTAACGGGGAGAAGACGGAGATTCTTCTCCTAGGGAAAAAGAGAGATCTATGGCAGGATACCCATTGGCCACCCTCCCTGGGTGCTTTCCCCTGCCCGGCCACTCAAGTCAGAAACTTAGGGGTATGCATTGATGACTCTTTATCAATGAAACAGCAGGTAAACAAAGTAGCTGGTACGTGCTTCACCATCCTGAAATGGTTGCGGAAGATCATCTGGATGCTGCCTATGGATACCCAGAAGACCGTAGTCAATGCACTGATTACATCTAGGCTTGACTACGGTAACATCTTATACCTGGGCTCCAATGTAGCTGTGATTAGGCGGCTCCAACTGGTCCAAAATTCCGCCGCCAGGCTGCTTTGTAAGATCCCTAGGACAGCTAGGATATCAAAGCACCTAAAGGACCTTCACTGGCTTAGGGTTGAGAACCGGGTCCGGTTCAAAGCATTGACCTACATGTTTAGGATCAAGGCAGGGACCGCACCAAAGTACCTGCAGAATCTGGTTAGGCCCTATGTTCCTGAACGAAACCTCCGCTCTTCAAATGGAGCCAACTTTGTGGTTCCTAGATTTAAACTGGCCCGTATGGGGGGAAAGTCTTTCTCCCATCTGGGACCAGTTCTTTGGAACTCTTTGCCTTTAGCCCTGCGTAAGGAGGTAAATCTCGCCAGTTTTAAGAAAGGTGTAAAAACCTGGCTCTTTGATAAATAATTGCAGGCTTCTAATAGGTTGTTTTCTGCGCTTTCGGTGTTTTCTCAGCTCTCACATCTTTTGCGCCGGGAAACCCTTTGTGGGTATCTGTGCGCATTATAAGTGCAAAAAATAAATAAATAAATAAATAAGCAGTCATATATGCAATTAAATGTCCCTGCGGACTTGTGTACGAAGGGATAACAAGTCGGAAAAAACTAGGATAATTGAGCATAAGAGCAGGATTTGTAACCATAATACTACCTCACCATTAGCAGTACATTGGGAACAGGCTGCGCACACTATACCACAGTTACACTTTACAATCTTGGAACAAATCCAGACAAGTCCAGGGGTGGAAATAAACACATCCTTAGCAAGAAGAGAGACACACTGGATACCAAAAATTAGGAACAGTTATACCAGGGGGCTTAACAACCATTACGAGATGGTATGTTTTTTGTAAATAATAGCTGTTACTGAGGTACATCAATAACTCACTTACATTTCGTGTAAAGAATTTGCACTCAAATATTTTTTACTTTTTTAATTTTCCAATTCTGGTTATGCTTATTTTTTGCTTTGGGTCACTTTCTATTCATTAGTTACCATTTCTGGTAGGGTACGTCTGACGCTATACTTGCTAGCAGATCACCACAGATACGAATACGTGACACGTATATTCAGCTACATAATACTCTTTTACTCTTTCACTTTTCTATTGCCCGGAAGGTAAAATTCTCACTGCCTCTTGAGTTGATAGTTCGCGGCAGATAGAGCAACTTATGAAGCCGCAGGTATTCATACAGGTAGCGGCATAACATTTGTGACAAGCACACTGCGTGCATAAAGTTTTTGTTGATATTGGCTGCGAGAACCACGGGATTACGGGAGAAATGGTGAGGTAGTTTCTTTAAATTTAGACGGAAGTACAGGGACATGCGGTTTAGCCTACTTGTTCGGCGTTTCAGTCGGTGGCGTTTTTGCTTCAATGGAGGTGAGGCTTCGTTTTCACAGTTTGGATTATTAGTGACATTGGCATTAAAAGACCTATATGAAGGGTTACAGTAGTTACATTTCCATTTTTAGAGAAACCTGAATGCTCGAGACGCTTTCCCGGCTTCATATACGAAGATTGATGGTTCAAAAGACGCTGTTTCTGTAAGTCGACACGCCTGGTCTGGTGTTTCTTTTATCATGTGAGTAGCTATTGTGGTCATAAGAAACTTACATTCGCATTATTATTTGCTTTCATACTTCATACTAAAGGGCCAATCTCTTCGTTTCTACATTAGGAAGGGTAAGAATATCATGCTCACGAACATCTTTTGAATTGGCATTTGGTTTTTACGTAAATACAGGTGGTCACAAACGTGCTTTCTATTTTGTAGAGTCTTCGCCCTGACTGGGTAAGCTTACTGCTAGTTGTTTGTTGGCATCTTTTTTTACACAAATGGAACATAAGGAGTGTATTAACACCCAGTAAGGGTGGCTTCTGTTCATTCACAACTATTAATGCACGGGGGCACATATTATATATTTTTTTGGGAGCCTTTATCTTTGACACACGTGTTTGGGATCTAGATGGGTCCGTTCTTTTTCTTTTCTTTTTCTTTTCCTTTTTCTTCTTTTTATGTTTATTCAACTGTGATTTTATTTATTTATTTTCTGAGTGCAAATTCTAACTCAGTCTTCATCTAATTATGAAACAATTGTTTTATAGATTGCTGTGGAGGACCACCTTATCATCTTTTACACTTTGGATTCTACTTCTATCCCCTGACGAAGGGTTCAGAGACGAACCCGAAATGCATTGGGATTGTTTTTGTGTATAAAATTATATGTATTGAATTGCAGATGTTAAATGGTATTTTTCACATATTTGTTATCTTATTTCTTAAGACATTTCGCCCAGATAACTTGATTTAAAGGGCTGCTAATATGTTTTTGTTATCAATTATATTTTGAAATACAAGAATCTTCAAACGTTGGAATCAATGGTGGTACATTTATATAACACTTATTGCTTTCATGTGGTGAAACTATGTGGGACATTGAGTGTCTGATGCTGTGCTCTAGCTAGGCTTTGGTGTTTCCTCGGCCCTCTTTTTGTGTTATGTAGAGAGAGAGAGGGGGTCCTAGTCTCTCATGCAGGTAGATGCACACACACTTTAGTTAAAATTGAATAAAATTAAATCACAGCAGGAATATATTGATAAATAAGAGTGCAGGAACATGTTTTATTTCAGTCTGCATACATCTCTAGTCATTGGCAGGAACTACCTCAAGAGGGGCTCCTGTCAATGTGTTAAAAAAATTTGACGGACGATGCAGTCAAATCAAAAGACTTTTGTAAAACTTTTAACATGCTTTTGTTTTTTCTATAACAAACTTCCAAAGCAATAGATTGCTTTTAAAAAATAAAAAACGAATAGCCCCATACCATGGGAGTTGTCTCACATGGTGTTGGTGGTCATTTAAAAATGTTGACTGACCCTTACCAACAGGTTTTACCTGGTGATGTCTTTCAGTGAAAACTGGCCCTTCAACCACTGACTCTAAATCGAACAGGCTATCAGAGCACTAAGTCAACAAGACACTAAAAGTCCGCCCACCTGTAAAGCAGACAGGCAGAACCATAGTTTGGCAGAAAGGGTACACCTTTGCAATTGTGAGAGAGTACCATATATGCCAAATTCTAAATCAGGCCCTAAATACCAACCATAAATATTTAAATTCCAATGCTATATACGTGAGAAAGTCATCCTTTTTTACCCTTATCACCCACTTTTTTGATTGGTACTAGTAGTAACTGACTCTGATTTTGCCTTGGGCTGTGCTTACCAGGCCCAGGGCAAATGCTCTGCTTTAAAGGTATATGGTGGTTAGGTATAATTACAATTGGCAATGACAGACCCAGTGTAAGTCCCTAGTAAATAATTAGGCTAGGGAATTCCAAATACCCATTACTTATTTTCTGTAAGCCAAAATCCTCCCTTCCAGCTACACTGTCCTAAGCTATTCTTTACCAGGCCGAGCCAAGCTCTATTAAAGAGGTGTGGAGTAGTCTGACAGATTCACAATGGATTTCCTGTTTGAGGAGAACTACAGCAGGAAGCAGAAGGTACAGGCAGGAAGGGGTGGAGTGGCCAAACTGGTCTTCAGAAGGAGAATGAACAGCACAGGCTCACCCCCACATCCTGCAGCCCCAACCACTCAGGAGCCCCTATATGTAAATAGATTAGGGAAGGGGAGTGTTAACGAATCTTAGCAACACCAGTGGGTTGGCTTAGCTTGATCTAACCTGCAAGAAGAGACTTTCTGACTTTTGGATTTTGGGAGAATGAAGCCTTCTGGGACAAGAATATGTCACACTTTGGAGGAAGTGTTCATACCTGAGGGTGGCACCGCGCATCCCATTGGTCAGGTGTGCCCCCCTGCTCAGAAACACCATGGAATATAGAAGAGTTGCCAAGCAACTCAGATCTGCTGCCTGACACTACAAGTAGAAGAAGGACTGCCCTGCTGGAAACCTGATCTGCAACCCAAATGTCTGGACTCTGAAGGACTGCACCTGCTGTGCATTCTGGAACTACAACCTTGCTCGACGTTGAGAGAAAAAGCCCCATAAAACAACTAAGTGCGAAACAAAATTTTGACCGAGCTCTTCCCTCAGTGTATTCGACCAGGGCTCTATAATGGTTGGCCTCAAACTTTGACTTTGTCCCGGTCAAGGGCAGCCGGATGTCCCAATTTGGCACTATCAGGTAGATTCATCATTGAAAAATCGGCTCGCAATCTGGCCCTTTGCGAGCGCAATTTTTGCATTTGGGATTCATCATCCCAAATGCAAAAATCGGTAATTGCGAATTCGCTAAATTGCGAGGAATTACATTTAAGGAATCTCTATTTGAGATTCTTTAAATGCAATTCAGTAACCATTTTTAAATTGCGAAATCGCAATTTCGGGCCGCTATTTAGCGCGAGGTCAAACCTCGCACAGAAAGAAGGGCAAATAGAGAGAGTAATTTGATTATTGAAACTATATCACAGTTCGTCTATGTTAGACCTGGCATCCTTGGCGTGGTTTCCCCCTATCTTTTTGCCTCTACCTACTGTATTTTTGATGCTGTCCTGGATTTCGTTTTTGCTGGTTTCAATGCTTTGGGCACTTTGCCACTGCTGTCAGTGTCCAAGTGCATGTGCTCCTCTGTAAATTGTTATTGGGATTGGTTATCCATGATTGGCATATTTGTGTCACCAAGATGTCCCTAGTAAAGTGCACTGAGTGTGAAAGGGTTGGTGATAACAAATGCTAGTAGTCGGCCAGCAGCACTGATTGTGCCACCCACATGAGTATCCCTAAAATGGTGCCTCAGGCCTGCCACCGCAGTGCCTGTGTGCAGTCTGTGAACTGCCATGTCCTCCTGGTCAGTGTCCCCACTGACCAGGCCTAACCCTTCCCTTTCTATGCACATTGGTCACCCCTATGGAAGGCCCAGGTTACCCCTTGGGCAGGGTGCAGTGCATGTGAAAGGTAGAGCATGTACTAGTACAGGTGACATGCTCTGGTAGTGAATTACAGCCACTTTCGTTTTTCACTATTGTAAGGCTATCTTGCCCCATAGGCTATCATGGGGAATGCTGGCTACAGTGGCTACCAGCATATCTTCTCATCAGAGCAAGATAGGACATAAAAGTCCGGTATCCCTGAACTCAGAATTTAATAGCACATCTTTCAGGAAAGGTTGTTTTCAAATCCTGTGTTTGAGAACAGCACTTTTAGAAAGTTGCTGTTCTCTTGTCTGATCTTTCTGTGTGCCTTGGCCTGTTTGTAAATTGACTGTCTAGTTTGAGAGTGACAGAGGCTGGGAGGCCCCAGGAGGCTGGCTGAGTCAACCCTAGGCTGAATGACTGCATCTAAATCTTGAGTGGTGGGAGAGGATAGCACCTGGACCTGAATAGGACTGTGCCTGCCTTCCACAATGCTGCCTCCACCTCCTGCTGGCGGCTGACGACCCTGCCCTTCTCCCTGAAGGGAAAGGAGGGGCCAGGAAAACAAAGTGCTCAAGGAACACCCAGAACTGGTTCAGACCAGGTTCAGAGCCCTCCTCCACAAAGGGAACAAAGACTTTTAGGGGTATAAGTACAGTACCCCAGACTACAGAAAATTAGATCATCCTGGAATCAATACGGAACCTCTGGTAGAGAAAGCTGAAACTGAAGAAGGAAGACTGTCATGCTGTTGCTCTGCTGGACTGACCTGCTGTTGCTTTGCTGTCAAGGAGAGGGGAAGGATTTTGCTCTGTGCTGTGTCCCCTTGCTTGAAAGAATCTCCAAGGGCCTGAGAAGAGCTGGCTTCCTGTTAAGAAGTCCCAGGAACAAAAGGACTTCACCCCCAGCTTCCCTGTACTCTGCTGAGAGAGTTCTGTCCTTCCTAGAGTGCTAGGGCCAGTTGTGGTGCCTCTGAAAGTTGTACCTGTGTTAGGAAGCTGGAAATCAAGATTTTAGGACTTTCTGCAAGTTTTATCGCATCGCTCGTTTGTGGAGCGCATTCCCGTCAGTGTGACAAAATTCCCCCCGCACCGGAATCCATACAAGGTATCGCCTCCCTCCCCATACAGACCGGATTCCATCAGGGTTGTCGCATCGCCTCCCCAAGGTCTCAAAATTGACGCATCACTTGTTTTCCACCGCACCAGCTTCTGTTTTGGAACTTTGTCGCGTTTAAAGGTACTGCTGGCTAAACTTGACACAACTGTGAACTTTTCACGCAACTGTGGATTATTTTATCGCAACTTTAAGTACACTTTTTGAAACCATATGCTTAAACTGTGTTTGTTGGATTTTTGTCGTTTTGGTCTTGTGTAGTTTAGATTAAATACCTTGATTTTTCTAAACTGTTGTGGAGTCAGTTTGTGGTGTTTTCACTGTGTTACTGTGAGTGTTGGTACAAATACTTTACACAGTGCCTTTGATAAGTCTTGACTGCTTGTGCCAAGCTACCAAGGGGGTGAGCAGGGGTTATCTCATAGGGTTTCCTCCTTACCCTGACTAGAAGCAAGGGTCCCTATTTGGACAGTGGTACCTTTCTCTGCCAACTAGAGACCCCCAGTTCTAACGTCTACCAACAGCTAATCTGGAAATTGATGGAACCATATCACAACTGCATAGTTTGCCTACAACAACTCATTTCTCTGTTCATATGGAATCAATCTGCTTTGCTGTTTCAATGGATATCACGATCAGTATCTGTTCACCTCCCATTTGTTATCTACATTAGTTGAAAAAATACAGAATATTCAAGAAAAAAACATTACATTTACTGAAAGAAAAACACGGTTACATGAAAAGGCTAATCAACACTGTTGCATTGTGATGTTGTTTTATTTCCTATTAAAGTGTAAAAAACACCTTGCTACAACATCTCTGCATCACAACCAGGGGCATCATTGTGACAAAATCCATACTAATATAATAAAGAGAGAGCCCAAACCTTTGAGGGAGGTAATCTCAGGAACCACAGCACCAATCACAACACCCAATACTGCGTTGGAAAGGGCAGTTGGTGCAGAAGGACATAGGCTATGCAGACGCCCACCATATACATTTAAAAGGTAAAAGAACCGCGGCAGCAAAGTAGTCCCTTGTGGGCGTGTCGGCGTTGTGCTGTGGGCGTGTGCTAGGGGCGTGACAACTCCTGGGGGCGTGTGGTACGTTCCGCCCTTCATGCCATGTCTCATATTGTGTCCTAATCCCACCCTGCTCCCTTTAAATACCCCTGCACTCCATATTCATAACCCACCCTTACTCCTTAAAATACCCCAACACCCTTAAACACTAACACATCTTAACCCTATGAATATACCCTATACCCAAAAACCCAAACCTATCCCTAAATCCTAAAAATACCCCTGTACCCCAAAATCCAAACCTAGCCCTGAACCCTTTAAATACCTGGTTTAGCTATAAGGGAGATGGGCCGTGTCGGTCTTTAGACATACTTCCTTTCGTCTTTACGGTTGTCTCTTTCCTTATCCTCACTCTCTCTCCTCTCCTCCCCTACCCCACACTACTTTCTCTCTCCTCTCTCTCCTCCCCTAATGTATTGCTGACTGTTTTATTTAATGTTTACTTGTTGTTCTTTTTCTAGTATATAGTTGAACCACATTGTTTCACTTCCTTTCGTCTCTCCTGTAGTCTCCTCCCTCATCCTCCCTCTATTTATGTCTCTCCTTCCCTCCTCTCTCAATGTATTGAGACCGAACTATTTTGTCTGATGCCCGATGGAGCTTCCTGGTTTAACTATAGGGGAGATGGGCCGTGGATTCCCTCCTTGGTTGTCGCCTACCCAGTTGGTCTTTAGACAGACTTCCTTTCGTCTCTACGGTTTTCTCTTCCCTTATCCTCACTTTCCCTCCTCCCCTACGACCCACTACTTTCTCTCTCTTTTCTCTCCTCCACTAATTGTATTGCTGATTGTTTGATTTAATGGTTACTTGTTGTTCTTCTTCTAGTATATTGTTGAACCCCATTGTTGCACTTCCTTTCGTCTCTCCTGTTGTCTCCTACCGCATCCTTCCTCTATTTATGTCTCTCCCTCCCTCCTCTCTCAATGTTTTGAGACTGAACTATTTTGTCTGATGCCTGATGGAGCTACTTAGTTTAGCTATAGGGGAGATGGGTGGTGGATTCCCTCCTTGGTCGTCACCTACCCAGTCGGTCTTTAGGCAGACTTCTTTTCGTCTCTCCTTATTGTCTCTTCCCTAGCTCCTATCCTCTATCCAGTGAATCTCTCCCCTCGCCTGCTACTCTGCCTACCCCCTGTCCTTTGTGCTCTTTGACTAAGCACTGCTTCTCCCCTTGTTGGGGAAAGATCCAATATCTATTCTCTGGAGTCTCAGCAAACTCGTTGAGTGAGTCCACTGTGCCAAGGGAGCCACTCACACTTGAGGTATGGTATGGCACCCCTTGCCAAAGCACTCCCTCTCCCCTTTTTGGGGAAGGATCGAGTATGTTGGCCTTGGAGTCTCAGAGACCCCTCTGAGAGAGTCCACTGCATAAAGGGAACCTCTCGCAATAGAGATAGGGAAGGGATACCACTTCCCCTGGGATCACAGCTTACTGGACTTTGGACTTTGCCTTGACTCCTCTACCGGTTTGTTTCCCCGTCAATTTTCCCCTCCTCTCCCCATGCTGTGTCTCTCACCCTCCCCTCCTCTTTCCCACCTTCATTATCTGTATACTTTCCCTACTCCAACCCCCTCCCCTGAATTTCTCACCTTGCCTCCTTTTCCCCTTACGTATTTGTGCTTATTGTTTATCTCGACCTTACAAGTAACTGTGTTGCCATGCTCTAAGAACTGTGTAACCTTTGTAACGATGTAACCTGTAACTGTGATCTGATGCTCATGTAAAGCGCTCTGATACCTCCGGGTCAAGCCAGCGCTATATAAAACTTTTTAAATAAATAAATTAAATAAATAAATACCCCAAACCCCAAACCTACCCCGGAACCCTAAAATACCCCTGTACCCCAAAATCCAAACCTAGCCCTGAACCCTTAAAATACCCCTGTACCCCAAAACCCAAACCTACCCATGAACCCTAAAAATACCCCTGTACCCCAAAACCCAAACCTAGCCCTGAACCCTAAAAATAACCCTGTACCCCAAAGCCGAAACCTACCCCTGAACCCTAAAATACTCCTGTACCCCAAAACCCAAACCTAACCCTGAACCCTAAAAATACCCTTGTACCCCAAAACCCAAACCTAGCCCGGAACCCTTAAAATACTCCTGTACCCCAAAACCCAAACCTACCCCTGAACTCTAAAAATACCCCTATACCCCAAAACCCAAACCTAGCCCTGAACCCTAAAAATACCCCTGTACCCCAAAACCCATACCTATCCATAAACCCTAAAACGACCCCTGTATCCCATATCCCAAAACTATATCTGAACCCTTAAAATACCCAATCACCCCAAAACATATACCTCAGTACCCCAAAACATATACCCCTATACCCATACTTACCTTATCCAAACATTTAAAAAAACCATGCGTTTACCATTCATGCATTTACAACGAATTTCGTTGTACATGTATGCGTGGTAAAAGCATATAAAATGTAATGCCATGCGTTATATTGGCATTGAGGAGTCATGGTACTTTCGAAATGAAAGTATGCGGAGTGTTGGTATGCGGAAAGAAAGTTGCTTAATAATGGGTGTTTACCTTCTCCCGGTAAGTACATTGGTGGCACGGCGGCCCACATCTCCAGCAACATACTCATATTTTTTCACCACCCATTTGAAAAATGCACAGGTCTCTCTCATTGATGGCCAGCACCGACATACACTTTTAGACACACCTCCCTCCACAAGTTCGAGTATTGCGATTTAGAGCTGGGGAGCTACGTTTGAATCTCGGCATCAGCTCAACATCCTGTGATTCCAGGCAAATCGCTTTGTCTCCCCGTGCCTACCACAAATGAATGTGTTCTTCTGTAATGTAAATTGTGCTCATGCCATGTTGTCGAGTTTGCTCTAAGTAATATTGCAAGGAAAAATAAAGTAGGGAAACTCGAGTTCACACACTACTGAACACGCACTCTTAAGTGCATCAGCAGTGCACTGTAAATCGGAGCGTTTCACCGGCCTGTCACAGATAAGAAATGCTATCAAAACGAAATCCTACAAAACAATACACTACTGGCTGGCAGCAATTCATACTCGGACAACGTTGGGACGGGCTGCTAGTCTAACCATAAAGAGAAAATGCATCTCACTGATTCTATCGCTCACACCATGGACGGTGCAGGTAATACAGTAATCATTGAGTCTGATACCCTCACCAAGACAGAGGAAACATGGTTATTGTGAGGAAACAGGGGTTTTACAGCTGTTCCCCCATTTTTTGCCCCCATTTTTGACTGATACTGGTGTTTTCTGACTCTGATTGTGCCTTCAGTTCTTCTAACTAGGCCCAGGGCCAGTGCTCTGCGTAAAATGTAATGGTAATTTGGTGTAATTACAATTTCAAATGGCATGATAATCTAACAGTTACCTCCTAGTATATGGAAGGCATATAGGTTTAGAGGCCCAGTAGATTTAATGTACTTGAGTGTGCAATGCTGTAGTGCCTGCACTCATTTTAAAAGTTTTTTAAATAAAACTATGTCCAAATTCGACTTTTAAATGAAAAGTTCTTCCAAAGTCTTAAACTACCTTCTTCTTTACATATAAGTCACCCCTAAGGTCTACGCTAGTTGCCCCAATGGTAGGGTGCATTGTTAAAATAAGCACAGGCATTATAAAATATGTTTTATATGCCCTAGTGAGGGAAAAGCTGACAATTTCATGTGTCCCCATTGTAGTACATTAGCTCCGTAAGCTAACATGGAAAGGCTTTATTTAACTTTAATACATTCTAACATTTGACAGGAGTGAGCTAAAATAATAGTTCAAAGCATGAACATAATAGTTACAATAAATCCATCAGCTTGCCAATGTTGGATCTATTATAACTATTTCAGGAAATTAGTTTCAGAACTTCTTTCCCAACATTACCTACAATCAGCCCAGTAGCAGCCTCTACTGATTGGCCAGCCCTTGAAAGGCTGAGCCAAGCTGCCACAATCAGGTGTGAAGTGGCCTGGGCAGAGACAAAGGAGGCATCTGGTGGGAGATCTGCTGCCTGCAGATGTCAGGACAGGAAGGGGGTTTGGCAGCCAAACTGGTCTTCAAAGAGAGAAACACAGTTAGTTCAGGTCAGGCCCACCCCCATTTCCTGCACCTCCAGTCAGATGGGAGCCCCTGTAATTGAATTAAAAGAGGAGCTGGAAAGAGAGTGTAGGGAAAAATTACCCTCACCTTAAGATTGGCCAGAGCTGAACCTCTAGGAGAGATGTTCTACACCCTGAAAGCAACAGCTTCAAAAGAGCTTAAAGAAGTCACCTGCATTGACTCCATCAGACAAGCCCAGCCAATCAGCTTTACCTGTACTTTGAAGGATTTGAAGAGGTGCATTGTGGAAATTGTAGTCCCAAACCTCCAAGAGACAAATCCGAGCTTCTGGACCCTTGGCTGGTGTTATGGTCCCTCAAAGACCCAAATGAAACATCTGGAAAATAAGGACTGCGCTGCTTGACCCTTGGACTGCACAAAAGAGGACAGCACTCATAAGGATTGCATCTGCTACACTCACAAGGCTTCACAACAAAAGGACTTACCCTTTCATAAAGAATTAGTGTACTCCCTTATCAGCAACAGGTAAGACCGTGGTGGAAAGGCTGCCTGAAGCACCAACAACTGGGACAACTCCAACTGACTAGCTTTACCTGGATTTTACTTGAATTGACAAGGTGCATTGTAAGAGTTGTAGTCCCAGACCACAAGAGGCAAAACAGAGCTTTTGAACCCTTGGCTGGTGCTTTGGACCACTTTCTGCATCAAGAAGCACTCCTGGAAGTGTAAAAGTGTTATATCACATGCAGCCAGCTGGACCATGTTATCCATTTGAGTGCTATTAGTTTCAAAGTGCTAGTTTCACTTTTGAAATGAAAAATCCATATCTCAGGTTCACTACATTGGATTTTGTCATTCTGGTGCCATTTTAATCATAGAAATATTTCCTATTTGTATAAATTGGTGTTGCATTTTTATTTTGTGTTGTGTCTTACATATTCACTATTATCAGTGTTTTTAAATGCTTTAGACACCTGTCTTCTAAGTTAATCCTGACAGCTCATGAGCCAAGCTACAAAGGGCTGAGATAGGATTCATTTTTTGAGAATTTACTGGGACTTATTTGTAATTGTGGTGTTATTACCTGTTGTAGGTACCTACCTGCACCTACTAATAAACCAACTTCCAACAGTTACGGGTTAGACAAAGGTATGGTCACTGAGACTGTCGTGCAGACCATCAAATATGAAGAAGACCTCCAGCATTCATGAAACCCAGGAAAGATCTGAGACTGTCATTCAGCGGGCAGCTATTTCTGAGCCCAGGTTAATCTACAAGAAGAGCAATATGACCAACAACTTCATATATTGCTGAGACTGGGGCTTTCACAAAAAATATGGCTGTCACTTTGAGCACGAGCTATTACTCAGGGCAAAGCTTTCACCAAAGCCAACAACAGTCACTTATACAAGATTTATTACTGAGAACTACTCTGAAAGGTAGTCTGTTGTATGCACTGAATGACTTCTCAGTGTTTTGGCCATCAAGAGTAGTCCTCGGTCTTACATTTATGGCATGACTTCCCCGACGGGTACTGATTTATCACATTCACAGAATGACCCTCAAGGGAGTGGCTCCAGCTACCAACAAGAGAGTTACTCAAGATATCACACTCACTGAGTGACTGCAAAACGGAATGATCATCTCATCACACTCACTAATTGATCGTTTCAAAGCCACCCACTCTTTCAGACCCATTCAGTGACCACCAAGAAACTTGCTCCCATAATTACATGCACTGAGTGATCCCTGTGAGGAATGCTCAGCCTATTGTGCTCTCTGATTGACAAATCCAGAGTGGTACTCACAAATTTGCTGAATGAATTCCTATTTGTAAAGCAGCTGTCATTTCAAGAGGATACGAGCAGGAAAAAGTAAAGACGACATCATTCCTTGCACGGACTTGATTGGAATAAATCCTCCCCGGGACAGTGACATTATTGGTATATATCAGATAGGATCCACTCGTCTGGAAGGAAAGAAAAAGAAACAGCAAGCATCAGATATCCAACAGAATGTTCCCAGTGAGAGTTTGCACTGCCTTACACCCTACTGGTGGTCAGCATATAAAGGATGAAGGGTGGTCCTATTGCCAGCATTGTCCAACTACAACCCCGGAAAATCTCCCCATTAGTACCCTTCCTTGAATATAACAAATGAGGTTCAGCATATTTATTTGATTTTCATGTAGCATACAGACCCAAGGTTGTCAGCTTGCTGTACAATCAACCACATTTATATTGGGCACTTTTATAAACAGCATCACTTCCAAAGAGTGAATAACAATAAACCATATAAAGAAGCACAGTTGGTAAAAGAAAATAGAAAACACAGCAACATTGGGTACAGGAGGATCCAAGAGAACATTCACTAGGGGGAAGGGAGATGTTGAAGGGGAGAAAACAGGCAAGGCATCGGGTATGACCGATTGAGAAGAGAGCAAAGAAAGGACAGAAGTAATAAAATTGGTAAAAGGGGATATATAAGCAGGAGAAATACCAGGAAAAAGCAGACAAAACAATGTTTTACTGGATTAAGAGATACGATCAGTTGATAAGTTGGTTTGATTAAGTGGGTTTTGAGTGTCTTTCAAAAGCTTATCAGATATTAAGAATGTTGCAGGTGTATAAGCAAAGAGTTTCAAGTACAGCTGTAACCCAAGCCGTCTGTGGAGTTGCTCCCAAGAAGGATCAAGATGCAGCTTTACTTGTTTTGCATATATGTGTCCTGAGTATTTTACTCTGAAACTCGACATTTTCAAGACTTCTTAGTTTTAAATTGGAACATGGGGTTTTACTACAACATCTGAGATAATCCTTTTGCTACATGTGGAGTACTTTATATGTGAGGCTGGCCAATTTAAATTGTATCCTGTCTGTGATGGGAGAATATTTGTAAGGACTGGTATAGCATAGTCATATCTTCTGGTGCCCATGGGAGGAACACCACTGTAAAATGGAGGACTGCTTTCAAAGGATCTAGCGAGTTTGAGGATATCTCGCCAGAAGAGAGTTCCTAACGTTAAGAGATGTTGAAATAAATGGTACTACATTGTGAAATTCATTTGAATCAAGGTGATTTTAGTTTTTCATGGTTTTAACTTTCTTGGTTGTGAGTTCACTATCTATTATCATGGATAAGTGGGGTCAATTTACAAGCCTCTAGATTACGCTGATTTGGCTTGAGCCACAGTAAAATGAGCAAAACATTACTGTGAAAAAAAGTAAGTGAATCGTTGTAGGGTTTGGTATTCCAAAGCAAACACACCAAAATGAACTCCTTTTACTGGATTTAGGGTCCGATTTATAGTTTCGAAGAGAGGGTACTCCGTCGCAATAATGGTGACAGAGTACTCTCTCTGCAAAACTGAAGATCCACCCTCCCCATTAAATGCCAGTCAGACCTTCAGTATGTCGACGGCAGAGACATAGTCATCTCTGCCGCTGACATACACCTCCATGGGCCTCACAGAGTAAGGCCTTTGGAGGGTTGGCCATTTGTTCGCTATACAGAGTGGGCTGACAAATGGCCAGTTTTCACTGTAATCCTCGCCAAGTAAAATCTGGCAGTAAGAGTCAGTGAATACTGGAAAATGACCCCATGTCAAGGTGGTCAATGTTTTTTTACCTTCAAAAATAAAATCCGACGTACTCATTTATGGCCGATCCACCTCCAGGTGCTTATGCCAACAAACCCCAACTACAAGGCCCACAGCTAATGGAATTCGGAAATATTGTATTTCACCAAGGTGCCATCTACTTGACCCTAAAAAATTGCATTGCAGGCATACAACTAAAGGGAATATTAACAAGGAATAGCGATATTTATCGTAAAATGTCTTAGCACATTTTTTTTATCACTGGATATGTTAGCGGAGAAAACATGCTATTAGCAAAGTTTTTCTCTATTGTGCTAAAATATCCATCTATAGCCGCGAAATGCGTGAATATAGCTGGAAATCCGGCAATATTCACACATTAACGCCAATGGGGGCTTAACGTGACAATCCCCCTCCCTTTGGATAAATAGGTAAGTCATGTTTCTAGCAGGAGTTAGATTATAGCGATAATCGCGCTTAAGGTGATATTTTTTATCGTTTTGTCTGCCCTGATAATAGGCGATAGCTGTGTTAGAGACTGCTTTCAGTCGCTAACAATTTGGGTACGCCCACTTTGCATGTCATTAGTGATAAATATCGCTGACATGCAAAGCGGGCCCCAAACCGGTCGCTATCGCCTAAAAGCTGTCGCTAACTGCTGTTAGTGACAGTTTGCTGATAGGGCAATAAAAATATCGCTGCTTTAGCCCCAAAAAGTTCTGCTAAAGCGACGATATGGCCTTTTGCTAATATGCCCCTAAGTTTTTGGAGTGACCTGGCAATTGTGGCGCTGTTCATCAAAATTGCTTTTTCAGTTCAAGATATATAATTATTAAGAAAGTCAGTTCTTGCCTTAGCTCATTTTTGGTAGTGATTAGGGAGAAATTGTGGTATTTTATTCTTAGTTTGATAATTGAAGCAGTCATTCTCAACTGTAATGGCTGTTCATATACATGCACAAAAAGAAGTGTTCGGCTTGGGAAAAACAGGGACAGCTTTGGCATTGTGACAGTCCACAAGAGAGGTGCCTGAAGGCTGCATGCTGCCTCCAGACATTCCCTTCTATAGATCGATGGACTGAATGTAGTGATCCAGCATGCAGCTAATGACATATCACTTAGGGCTGGTCCCTAAATTCCTGCACTTCAGGATGCTTATAATACTGTGTTACCCCCTGCACACAAAATAGCCGAGGAAAAGAAACCTTGCCTCTATTGGAAATCTATGTCTTCTGTGGTTGCATTTGCCATTTCTTAGGCTTGGTTTGGGTACTCCTAAGTAGTGCATAATATGGAGGATAGCTGCACCATGGGACACAACAGTACCCAGGAGGACCATGCTGCCGAACACCGCATAGGTAACTGAGACTTTTGAGTAACTGACACTTTCGAGTAGGTTTACAAATTTTCAGAATCCACAAACACTGAGAGAAAGTGTACTGTAAGAGGTAAGTTACAGGCCTCCATCCCATATGTAAGGCAATTGGCTTACTATTGCCTGGGTAGGCATCTATGACATATGGGTCTGATGAACAACTCGCAAAATAGCACCTTGCAAAGTGCGATTTTTTTGCAACTTGTGAGGCACTATTTGAGATGTACAACAGTGTGCATCACACTGTTTGCAATTCCCAATGAGGTCGCAAATTGTGAGCTTCATGAAAATTAATAAGACTCTCGCAATTTGCGACCCCCTTGGGAATATCAGGCACTCTCAGGTATGGTGGCCTGCTGGGCTCAGCAGGCCACCATACCTGAGAGTATTGCAACTCGCTAAATAGGCTTTGTACATTGCCCATGCTGTTTTTGTATGAGCAAATGGGTTCGCAGACCTGTTTGCGCATGCAAAACGGTAGTTATTCAGGCCCCATGGTGCATTACTGTCCTCAAAAACTGCATTGGCACATAAATGGCTGCCTAGCACAAACGTAGGCACCCTTGCACCATTGCGGAAGGGTACCTGTGTTGAAATCAAGTGTTTTTTTTGCAGAAGGGACACCTTCCTTCACAAAAACAACTGTTACATCACCCTTGGGGAGGTGCAGGGTTTTGACACATTCCCATATTTGCGCTATGTTGTAAATCTGGGAATCAGTCAAAAACCATGGGAGTTGAGTGGGAACACCCACTGCAACGTACATGGCATGCCTTCTAGAGGCAGTGTGAGGCAACGCAGCGACTTGCATTGCCTTACACCATATCCACAAGGTCATGAAAAGCCACACAGGGTGGCTTTCCGTGGCTTTGTAGGTATGGGTCTGCACCATGTACCTCCCGAATGTAAAATAAAGTGATATTTCGGCAGTGTGCTGGGCTGGTAAATAGGCCCCTAAGCCCTTTAAAAGAAATATCTCACAGGGTGGGGGAAAGGAAAGATGGCCACATTTGCATACTCCTACTCTTGTCATCTTTTGGCCTTGAGTGATAGATGCAGGAGCCATTACAGCCAATGGAATTACACTTTCTATCGCCCACCCTGAGTCCTATGTGTATATCCTGCAGTAGTCAGAGCAGGATACTCGCAGTGCCAGCTCTCACCGTCATGATGGTTCCACAGTATGATGATGTTTCTAATTCAAAAACAATCTCAGCTGTGCTTGCATTCTTCCGGACCCCGACACAGCTGTTGTTTAAAAGGTACAGGTTAGATGAGTCGTATCCACTCCTCTCCAGTTGGCATTTGCTCACATTGATCTTTATCTGGCCGGACAAACACTGAAGATCCGGGGTGGGAGGCAGAGCTGCAGGGAGACAGGGACAGCATCTCAGAATCATTAGAAGAAACATCTGACAGAACATCTCTGAGATTGCAAGCAACCCTATCACAGTTGAAACAGCACTTTAGTGATATAACATATCCATTACATTGCCTACTATTATGAGTTAAATATACATGTACTACTCTTAACTCCACATCCACTTATCTAATCATACTGTGCAGTGATGTCGATATAGCGGATCAGCGTACTGTATGATGTTGTGGTAAGGTCGATAAAGTCGCTATAATTACTTTGCAATGCTGTGTAAAAGTCTTTATAGGGGATGACTTGCTTTGCAATGTTTTTGTAAGGTCAACATAGTGGATGGACTTACTGAGCAATGGTGTGGTAATGTGAATATATTGGATACAATATTTTTGTAGTTGATATCTCAACTATGGAATTTTGGTAGACCCCCATCTCAGACAAGAGACATTAGGAATGATCAGAAAATGCCAACACAAAACACTATACAACTATACAAGCTTAGGGGGAGGAGTTGTTGCATTGAACCTCCTTTGACTCCAGTGAAATCACAAGATTTATGCGTTTAAAAGTATACAAGCTTAGGGGGAGGAGTTGTTGCATTGAGCCTCCTTTGACTCCAGTGAAATCACAAGATTTATGCGTTTAAAAGTATACAAGCTTAGGGGGAGGAGTTGTTGCATTGAGCCTCCTTTGACAGCAGTGAAATCACAAGATTTATGCGTTTTCCACCCATAAACCCTCAAGAGCCTCTTGCATGCTACAGTGTGGCTAGGAGGAAGGAAGGAGTCGAAATTCTAGAAAGTAAACATCGCTATTATGGCTGTGTTTACATTCTCTTACTGTTGTTTTTTCCACAAGCAAGGAGAAGAAGGACAACAAAGGCAGAGCCATAGTAACCACGGGTCAAGACCTGGATAGCTGGCTGCCTTCAACTGATGTCAAGGCGTACAAGTATTCTGAAGGCACTGTGGTTTTGGTTGTTGCATTTTATGAAATTTGTTATTGCCTTTGGCTTTTTGGTGGTTTTGCCTCCTGAGATTGTTGGACCTCTGAAGCCTGAGTGTCAACCAGCTTAGTTTCATGGAAAGAAACCACAGTGTAGATTGACACTTTTTAGATTGTGGCAGGTCAGATAGTTTTTTCAAGCCTGAAAAATAAATATGTTTCTGCCTCGGGATCAGTGTCTTCCAGTTGGGCCACATTTTTTAACATGTCGACTGACAGAATTATCCTCATTCTTGAGTTAAGGTGTGTCTGGAGAATGCTTTGCAGTACAAGCAGACACCACAGGTTATAATTAATAAACTGATTTGTAAAGGGCATGGCAACCCCAAGGGGTTTCTCAGCACTGGCAAAACAGAAGGACTGAAACAGAAGGAGTAGAAGAGATTTACAAGACCTAATCAAGGAAGATGGAGACGCTCACAATTTCGAGCCCAGATAAGACAAGGAATGACCACCTTGTCTCAACTTACATAACCTAGGGACAACTTCAAGGTTCACATTACTAGAACGGACAGGCCAACTAAAACAGTAGGGTGACACCAGTGACATGAGGTATAGTGGACCAGAATTTGATGAAGCTTTAAACACATAACGCAATGCTTTCAATTGTGCTTGCTTGATAATTGGGAGCCAATGAAGGTCGCAAAGAAGATCGGAGACTGAGGAATGCTTAGGAGGAGGAAACCATAACCAAGCAGCCACATTTTGAATGACTTGTGGTAATTTAAGTGCAGCCTTTGATGCCCCCGTACAGAGAAAGATACCATAACTGAGCCTCAAAAGGATCAATGTCTGTACCACCCTCCTTTGGGCTGAAACAGGAAGGAGCCAAAGACTTTTCCTTAGCCACCTCACAACGCTTAAAACAGGTAGAAGCTACCTTAGTAAAACCATCAGCTTTCTTAGTGGCACATTTCACGGCACTGCAGGATTTCTGCTGCGTTAACTCTTCTTCAGGGAGTATATTTTAACTTAGGGATTTTCCAAGTTGTGTGGTTATTCCACACTAGCTCCTTGGAAGCTTTTTTCAGGTTTGAAATCTTAGTGAAAAAAGTAGTTACAAGGATATTCTAGAAAAGTTGGTTTTGAGTGAAACAGCCACCCACAAAACCTACTTTTAGGGTTTATAACCTGTTGCAATTCTGTTGTATGACTTTTTACTCACAAGTGAGCAATGTTGGTGTTCAGAGATTAATATAAAGGGGCATGGAAATTGAAGCTATTTCTGCGCTTTGCTCAGGCTGTCACAAACTCGACCATAAGGAGGGCAAAGGGGAAATGTTGCTTTGTTGCAGGGATTCAGCTCAGGAACAGAACTATGTTTGAGACCACAGAACATCTGTATGCAGGGACTGAGTCACCATACCACCTCAATATCTCTGAGCCCGAGTCCAACTAGCTATAGTGCCTCACTTGCCCTCCTAGCCTTATCAGAGAAACAAATTATTTGGCACATCAGAATGCAACACTCTCTGCCCTCTCTCGGATCGTGGTAAAAGGATAAACCCTTTCTCTCTTTCACTTGTACTCGTCCATAGTAAGATAAACCAAAAAAATATATATATATATTATATATATATATATATATATATATATATATATATATATATATATATATATATATATATATGTATATATACATGCTCCTGGGGTTTCCAACAATCGAGCAGCACCCGGGGTGCGTGCACCTTCACCAAAGTGTTTCAACGGTATGGGCAGTCTTAACGTTTGAACATTTAAAAAGGCACCTGATTTGCCTGACGTGTTTCGTAATAACTTCTTCAGAGGCAATCAGAAGAGTGCATGATGATACCTCGTTTCCCTCATTTGTTCATATTGTGCGTCCCAATGGGCTGTTCTATACGAAAACTAACACGTTGCCTGATGGCAATTGAAGTCCATTTATTAAATCCTGAATTAATGCACTCTGTAATTCATGCAGGATAAGGCTCTTCACAAGAGCCCCAAACGTAGAGACTGTCCTCAATCCAGCATGCACGTCCCACATTCGGGTCTCTTCGTTCTTGCGTGTCCCGTGGCCCCACAGTTTCGGGGTGGTGCCAGCTCAGCGACAGGACGGCCGCTATTTACATCTGCTCCTGGGGTGTCCAACAATCGTGCAGCACCCGGCGTGCGTGCACCTTCCCCAAAGTGTTTCAACGGTATGGGCAGTCTTAACGTTTGAACATTTAAAAAGGCACCTGATTTGCCTGACGCGCTTTGTAATAACTTCTTCTGAGGCAATCAGAAGAGTGCATGATGCTACCTCATTTCCCTCATTTGGCCATATTGTGCGTCCCAATGGGCTGTTCTATATGAAAACCAACACGTTGCCTGATGGTAATTGAAGTCCATTTATTAAATCCTGAATTAATGCACTCTGTAATTCATGCAGGATAAGTCTCTTCACAAGAGCCCCAAACGTAGAGACTGTCCTCAATCCACCATGCAGGTCCCACATTCGTGACTCTTCGTTCTTGCGTGTCCCATGGCCCCACAGTTTCGGGGTTGTGCCCGCTCAGCAACAGTCCGGCTGCTATTTACATCTGCTCCTGGGGTGTCCAACAATCGAGCAGCACCCGGCGTGCATGCACCTTCCCCAAAGTGTTACAACGGTATGGGCAGTCTTAACGTTTGAACATTTAAAAAAGCACCTGATTTGCCTGACGCGTTTCGTAATAACTTCTTCAGAGGCAATCAGAAGAGTGCATGATGCTACCTCGTTTCCCTCATTTGGCCATATCGTGCGTCCCAATGGGCTGTTCTATATGAAAACCATATATATGAAAAAGATATATATATATGTATATGTATATATATATATATATATATATATATATATATATATATATATATATTAAAGCCAGAGAAACCTAACCCCCTCCCTGCTGAAGCTAAATTACTATATATCAAAGATCTTTCGGATTAGAGGCAGACCTCGTACCTTAGCATACATAGATGGTTGTTCTACATCTCAGCTTACGTATTGATGTTGTCTTTGAACTCCTGCTCCATGTGTGTTTTCTGACTCTCTTGTACTCAGTTATATGACAAGACGTATGTGCTCTTAAACAGTAGCTGTGCTCTCGTGTTATGTCTAGGTGCTAGTGTCTGACCAAAGAGAATAACAAGGGGAATTGTTATTTGACCTTGTCTAAGTTGTTCAGACTAAATCCCAGGAAAAGAACAAAATACTAAAACATATTCAGCTACTGTGTGAAAGTACAGTTTATCTCAAAGCAAGTGTGTTTACATAGTAACATGTGCAAATGAAAATGCGGCCAACAACGTGCACATTTACGCTAACATAGGGAAAACCACAATGGGACACACACGAAACACATGACAGCAGATATGTCGTTTTCTCAACTCTCCTAACCCCACTTTTTGCAGTCAGATGTCCTGCCCAAGGCACACAATTTCAACCCAAGGTGATGATGAAACAGACATTTCATATTCGTATTTATTCATTTGTCGAGCTCATCATAATTATGTGTAGGGAGTACCCGCATGTAATCTTGTTTCGTGTAAATGTGCGTATTAGAAATGTGACATATGTTCATGAACTTACGTGTCATGTTTTAGCGTATACCAAGTCAATGTATGAAATAACCCAGGTAATCAATGGGAAAAGCAGAAAACATTTACGTGAAAAAACATGCTTCATTAATGGTGTATTAGATGTGGTATAATAATTGTGCTCCTTTTTGAAAACTACAATGTGTTAGCTAAAAAGTAATGATGATGTTGTTATGTTAGTCAAACATGTAGTCCTGAAATGAAAACCCCTAACAAAACAATTGCTTTACGATTAATGTTCTGAATTTTTGTGTGTACTGTGGAAGCTGTTCTTTCTCACGTTTTACATTGCAGATGGAGAAGCATTTTCATAGGAATAGTAATGTCTTTGTTTTAGCAGCTAGGCAAGAAGAGAAGAAGATACACTTTCATGTCATTGTGATGATAAGGAACAAGAGTCGGTTTCGCACATTTGGACTCTTGCTTTTGGATTGCTTGTATCCTGATTCTCTACTAATAGTTGTATGTATTCTACACCGACTAAACTCGGATCTGCCGATTTGGCTTCATGCTATTTCTTTTATATTTCTACACTCTCATGCTGAGAGGAATCTATGTTCTGTTGTTTTTGGCTTTGTAATACATTCAACTAACTTTCTCCAGTTGTCCCTTGGTTATTGAGCATCAAGATGAGTTATTCAAAATTGGTTTGTTAATGAAGTTGATTTTCTCCCCTTCACACTTCCATGCGACTTAAAATATTCATCGTTTGGTGTTTCTAGATAGATACAGACCGGATGGGCCGTGCCCTTTCAATTGGTAGAAGTTTAGGATGGTTTGCACATGAAGTAAGGGTAGAATCTAGAATTTGGTCCAGAATAGTTTGAGTCCAGAACCCCAAAAAGTCCCAAAACCAAGAGCGGAAAATGAAGGAGTCCGGCAGAGTCGGTTGAGCTTGACGGTGCAGCGAGAACAGCAACGGAAGGAGGAGTGAGTATAAAATGATGTATGTGTGATATAATAGATTGTGGGAATGATTTGATTGTGTGATGTCTTGTGTAGCTAGTGTGAAAGTCGAGTGAATGTGGTTTTGGGTCGGACGTGACCCAAAGATTGAGATTTGAGTTGCAGGTCCTGAAGTGGCCTAAGATCTTGGGATATTAAAAGGTGTAGAAGACACCATGACTATTGTGATTGACTTACCTGGGACTAAGTTTGAAAAAGACCCTCACCAGAACGTTATTCCGGACATCGCCATCACAATAAGAAGCAGAGCGGGTAAGCGCCATCTAGCCCTGCAGCCTCCCTGTGTCCCAAGAGGGATTGACCGCCAGCTCGCCAATTCACAACTTGCAGCACCCGCTTCGCGGGTGCCGCTGCGCGGCGACTGGGGTGGGGTTGAGGCTGCAGGCACACCAGAGAACAACACCCGGGAGGAAGAGAGATCAGCGGGAGGCGACTGTGAGCGCGTGGGGGCAGGGACTCCAAAGACCAGGAGTCCCCGCGTTGCACAGGTGTGCACGGCCGCGCCCACAGCAAGACACGCCCCCAGCCGGCCAATCTGTGGTAAAAGCAAGCACGTCCAGAGGGCAGTGGGACTCAGTTTGAAAAAGACCCTCACCAGAACGTTATTCCGGACATCGCCATCACAATAAGAAGCAGAGCGGGTAAGCGCCATCTAGCCCTGCAGCCTCCCTGTGTCCCAGGAGGGATTGACCGCCAGCTCGCCAATTCACAACTTGCAGCACCCGCTTCGCGGGTGCCGCTGCGCGGCGACTGGCGTGGGGTTGAGGCTGCAGGCACACCAGAGAACAACACCCGGGAGGAAGAGAGATCAGCGGGAGGCGACTGTGAGCGCGTGGGGCAGGGACTCCAAAGACCAGGAGTCCCCGCGTTGCACAGGTGTGCACGGCCGCGCCCACAGCAAGACACGCCCCCAGCCGGCCAATCTGTGGTAAAAGCAAGCACGTCCAGAGGGCAGTGGGACTCAGTTTGAAAAAGACCCTCACCAGAACGTTATTCCGGACATCGCCATCACAATAAGAAGCAGAGCGGGTAAGCGCCATCTAGCCCTGCAGCCTCCCTGTGTCCCAGGAGGGATTGACCGCCAGCTCGCCAATTCACAACTTGCAGCACCCGCTTTGCGGGTGCCGCTGCGCGGCGACTGGCGTGGGGTTGAGGCTGCAGGCACACCAGAGAACAACACCCGGGAGGAAGAGAGATCAGCGGGAGGCGACTGTAAGCGCGTGGGGCAGGGACTCCAAAGACCAGGAGTCCCCGCGTTGCACAGGTGTGCACGGCCGCGCCCACAGCAAGACACGCCCCCAGCCGCAACGCCCCATTTAAGAATAGCACAACACCGCTTAGCGGGACGCCCGGAGCGAAGCCCGGGCAAAGGGCGGGCCCTCTGTGGCCCTCAGGGGCCAGAAGAGGCCGGGCTGGGCCAGTCCCCTAAAAATTGCCCCCCCAAACACCTCACAACCGGCTACTACCATCTAATACAGCACCCCCTGCAATGAGGAAAACTGCGAAGAAGACCAGGATGCCCACTCTAAGATCGAGCACAAAAGCTAAATCGGATCAACCACCATCCCTACCGACCCTAACTGCCATTGATAAAATGCTTAAACAGACTATAGGGGCGGTTTCCGATGCCATAGCTAATACTGAGAGAAGATTGTCTTTACCACCTGTAACCATCATCCAAGACACTCAGGAATCACTCTTCAACTTGTCAGAAGCAACTGAGAACTCGGTAGAGGAGACTTACACCAGCCGGCCCATAACTCCACCATCTTTCGCTGACCTTCCCTGTGCCCAGGCGGTCGCTGAAACCAGCAGGGACAGTCCAGGTGCACAATTAAGCAGTCAAACAACTATAAAGGACTTAGATGCACATACGGAGGAGAAAATGTCGCATAGGGATGGCCGCAAGCAAGGGAGGAAAAAAGGTCATGTAAAGTCCAGCAACCATAATCTGGTCACACCCATTACCCCGCCTACTCCGGGAATACCATGCTGGATAACCAACATGGTGGCGGATTTGAAATCTGACCTAGAGCACTCCATCACGGTACTGTTAAAGCCCCTTATAGCAAAAATAGACAGATTAACATCATTGGTCAATAACAAGGGGATAAACCCGAAATCTCATCCCGTGCAGGAACGAGATGTGACAAATCCCAAGGCTCCCGCTACAACAAATCTACCGAAAGATAAGGCCCCTTTAGTGCAAAATGGTGCCCCCAAACCCAATAATGCTAATAACATCAGTGTCATGCAGAAAGGAGCCAAGGAAATACAGAAGGCCGCCTCCACCCCACAAGCAGGTAAAAATAAAAATAAAAATCAATCTTTAATCGGTAACAATAAACCTTTACCTAGCTCTTCTCTAACACTTGAAGAAAATAAGGCCCAAACCCCGAAGGCAGACCCCAAGACCCTCCCCACTCCCACCGTGGCAACTAACGACAAGAAAACAGCCACACGCTTCCGGACAATTAATCTCCCCCCTGAGGCATTGCCATTTGTGGTTGTCCTTACAGGAGTGCCCCCATTAAAGGAGGGCCAAAGGGAATCACAAATTGAACTAAAAAACAAATGTGCTCAGTGGCTGCAAATACATAGGCCCTTACCCCCAAACATCTATGGGGAAATCCTCTCAGTGAGAAGGGGCGAGTGGATTGGCAAAGGCACCAAGACCATCGCAGGAGACATCATTACGGTGAATTTCAGAGACATGACAGCAGTCAACTTCATCTGCAACGCCCCCCCGAGTTATACCCGCTCACAAATCCACCCGGTCCACCTATCTTATTTCTATCCCTTGGCACTTCAAAGGCCCAGGCAGAATTTCATTCAGAACAGAACACCACACCCGGGTTTCCAATATGGCCCCCCCCAATGGCAAAGGCCAAACCCTGTATTCCCAGTATTTCCTACTTATGATTCCTCATTGATGCAGTACAACCATTGGAACAGGTTCAGTACACTCGAAGGGGTGGACTGACAGAGAAGGACTTGCTACCCACCATCAAACCAAAGCAGGAACGAGCCAAGCCTTACATCATTAGGGGATAAAGAGGGAGCAACCCACGGACAACTTGACTTTATGGACCCTGTGTACACCACAGAAGGTAGGAGTATACCACCATCCAGTACCCAGGGCACAGGGGAGGGGACATACTACGAGAACAAAATCGTTAACCCCCCCGGGCTGCAACCTAGCAGGGCTGTCGCACCCGCTAAGGACAAACAACTAAGTCCACCGAAAGGCGAAGGTAGAGGGACACTCAAGGCAACAACTTATGATAACCTACTTATAGCTACCTGGAACATCGCAGGGTTAGCGACAAAGTTCACATCCCAGGACTGGCTCAGCTACATAAGGAAATTCCACATCCTATGCCTCCAAGAGACCTGGGCTACTGAACCGCATGAATATAGCATGGAGGGCTATAAAAGCTTTTTCGTACCTGCAAAAAAAGCTACCTCAGGAAGAGCGAGCGGGGGGCTCGCGATTTATGTCCATTTAGACATTGATGGCACCTGGTCCAACACCAAATGGGTCACACGTAACCTTCAGGTTCTAAGGTTCACTTCGTCAAGCCTAACCTTCTTGTTAATGAATTGGTATAACACACCGGCCATAACGGAGAAGGGAGTAGCTATAAAAGAACTTGAGACTTGCCTGAACTTTTTAGCTAAGACACCAGAGCCCATGAATTTAATTTTAATGGGAGATTTTAATTGTCATCTCTGTGAAAATCTGTTACCTGCCAATAATGACTGGTCAAATTGCACAATCATGAAAGGCCCACACTTCACCCACTCACCAGAGGGCTGGGACCTAGAGAGACTAATGAAAAGGAACAATCTCGCCCATACTATGGATCTTGCCACTCTAAATGAGAGAGGAGAACTGACCCCGACATTCAAAGGCAGGGGCTGCTATTCTTATATTGACTTTGCACTAGTCTCTGCTCATCTAAAAAGACTTATCAGCACAAACCTCATAGAGGCCAGCAGCTTCAGCGATCACAACCCGGTGATCATCAAAATGGAAGGATTTGTCTTTGCAGCGGTAAAGGGAAAGGTCACATTGGAAAGAGTGGTAGACCAGGGTAGAAGAATCAAATGGGCCAAAATTGATGGGAACTGCTTCTATAAAAAACTGTTATGTGAAGCCTCAGCAGCGATCGACAAATGTCTCGACCCCTGCGTAACTGGAGGTGCGGTGGTGAAAGCATTTGAAGAAATCGCACAGGTAGTAAATAACTCCCTTCGAACCAAGGGAGTGAATAATAACATCTCCTCAAATCCCCGCTGGTTCGACTCCAAATGCACAAAGGCGCTGAAAAACCTGAAGGACAGCCTACATGCCCAACCAAGGGACAAAATAAAGGTGATAAGGAACAGAGCCGAATACAAAAAAGCCGTGAAGGCACGAAAAAAGAGTATACAAAACCAGGCCTGGGTAGATCTAAGGGACGCCGCAGAAAGAAAGGACTCTACTGCCTTCTGGAAAGTGATCAATGCCCCATGTTTTCAGGACCAAGGAGCCCCAAAAATCTTGAATACCATCTTGCCGGAGCAATGGCAGAAACACTTCCACAGTCTGTATAACCATTCAAATCATACACCCCAAGAGGAGTTTCAGAAGGTCCACCAGCCCACTAAACCAAATTTCACCTTAAAGGAGGTCGAATTGGGAATAACCGGACTAAGCAAAAACAAGGCGCCGGGTCCGGACGGAATACCACCAGACTTATTCCTAAGCAAACCAGAGCTATGGGCTCCGTTACTCACGAGGGTGCTAAATGAGGCAGCGGAGGTAGGCCTCCCCCAGTCCTGGTCAACGGCGACCATAGTCCCTATCTACAAAAAAGGCAATCGGGACGACCCCCAATGCTATCGACCCATCTCACTCATTGATGTGACAGCTAAGGTCCTGGGTCGAGTCATCCTATCAAGATTGCAAGATTGGGCAGAGGAGCACCAAATCCTATCTGAAACCCAATATGGCTTCAGGAAAGGCAGATCTACCACCGACCAATGCCTAAATTTATATCTCCTGATCGCAAAATATACCATCGCCGGGAGGGGGTCAATACATATGGGGTTCATGGACCTCTCTGCGGCTTTCGCCCGCGTAAACAGGAAAAAACTCTGGGCTATGCTAATGGATCTAGGTGTGGATCACTCCCTAGTTGACACCCTACAAAATCTACATCGTAACACCTCAGCATGTGTGAGATACAGTCAGGAAGGAAAAAAGACCGACCCCTTTAGTTGCAATAGTGGAGTAAGACAGGGGTGTATCCTCGCCCCATTCCTTTTCTCCATTTATATCAACGCATTGGAACAGGACCTTCTCAAACTTAAAGTTGACTCACCCCAAATCGGTCATCGAGCTGTACCTGTACTACTTTACGCCGATGACGCGGTTTTGCTCTCGAGAACACCCCTGGGTCTACAAATATTAATCGATGGGTTCGTCAAATTTATGGACAAATTGGACCTGGCAACAAACCTGGAAAAGTCCTTTATTATGACATCAGGGAAACCTACAAAAGGATCTTTTTCTTATAACATCGGGTCACACAAAATAGACCAGGTCAAGTCCTTTACATATCTGGGGGTATTATTCGACCACGACCTATCGTTCAAACCCCTGATTGAAAAACACTCGACCAAACTGGCGGCCGCAGTAGGAGCAATCATGGGGTTCGGGCAGAGACTAGGGAAATGGTCCCCGGAACAAATCTTGACCTTATATAGATCCATTTGCTGTGCAAAAGTAAGTTATGGAGCGGAAGTGTGGGGCTTTTTGGGAAAAAAAACCCAGCCACTCCAGACGGAAGAAAATACATTTTTACGAAGAATATTAAAAGTCCCACAGAGTGTATCGGCCCACATCATACACGAAGAGCTGGGAGAACCCTTCCTGGAGGATAAAATTAAAATTAAACCCCTTCTGGCTTGGGTGAAGGTATGGACCAACCCCGAGGCGGCCCTAACCAGACAAATTATCGAGGATTGCCTTAAAAGAGACAAGGGCCATGCAATCCCCTGGCTGAAATTTGTTAAAGATTCGTTAACAGAGATTGGTTGCTCTGAATATTTTTTAGCCCCCGACTCTTTAACCCCGGAGTGTAAAACCTCGGTTAAAAAACTTTTGCTCGCACAGCTGAAATTGACAAGGGCAGAAAAAGAGAGGCTCAAATCTACCAATCTCTCTTACAACAATCTCACCCCGAAGCAAGGTATGGAACCTTATCTAAGGGTCATGTACAATGCGCAGGATCGCTACCTCATAACCCGATTCAGAATTAATATGTTACATCACATCCTTGCAGTACCATCTGGATTTACCCGCACAGTGGAGGAGAAGGGTACCTGCGGCTGCGATCATAGATCTCCGCAGGATACCCTTCATTTTGTCCTACTGTGCCCATTCTACGCGATACCAAGACGCAAGTTCCTGGTGGGTATCCTGAAGGAGCAAAGATTTAAGCAAGAGAAACTGGCGTTGAGATTCCTAATGGAAGCAGAGGACGCTCACACTTTATTCTGCACGATAAATTTCATTCGGGTCGCAACAAGACTGAGGACTACCAGAGACATTGTCCCTTAAAAAAATTGCATTGGACATTTAAATTTACCAAAACTATCCTGGCCCTCCCATTAAGTACATAAAATCTTAAACATTTATATTTTTTAGACTAAATATTTTTAACATTGCTTTTTAACCTGTGTATGTTGTATCTGTGCTTTTATGGTGTCTTTTTAAGAACCGAATAAAGTTTATAAATTGAATTGATTGACTTACTAGCAAAAAAGGTAAATGTACATTATCTTGGGAAAAACCTTTAGTTTTTTGTAAAACCCTCACCCACCAGGGTTATCCCTTGCTGGCATGCTTCATCATAGGGTCCTTCCCGTTACTGAGCGGAGAACAATGAGTGGGTGTATAAGAGGGGTCCGACTGAGCTCAGTGAAATCACTAGAGGCTGGACACCCTGCCGCGGCAACCATGAAGCACAAGCTTCTGTAAATACGTATTATAACGTTGGAAAGGATCTGGCGATATGAACTATTACACACCTGTGCGTGAATGTGCGAATGTAGCCCGTTTTCAATGCATATAGTTTTGTATAGGTATACAACTTGAGGTGTGGAGCTAGTCCTGGAGAAATTACTTTCAATAACTAGGTCCTGAAGAATAGCCAATAGGCATAGGCTAGTATCATGTCGACCAATAGGGTGTGTGAACAATAAATTCCATTAACACCCTAAACTTTTTCCCTGTTTTTTTAACTTACAGACTAGAGGTCATAATAAAGCACTTTTCCCACTAGCCAGGTCATTTTAAGTACACGCCCTTTAACTTCACTCTTTCATAGCACAACATCTGCCTCTCATAGTCTATATAACCAGTTCTCCCGCGTAGTCGTCTGGTCGCAGCACGCCCGTTCCGTAGCAGAACGGGAAGGACCCTAAGATGAAGCCTGCCACCAAGGGGTAACCCTGGTGGGTGAGGGTTTTACAAAAAAAGTTTTTCTTTTTTCCAAGATAAGGTACCTACCTTTCTTGCTAGAAATATGACTAGGTCTTTTGTTTCGATATATACGTCTGATTGGAGGGCGTGCCCCAGCCTATATCCTCTTTCTCCCCCACCCTTTTCTGTTCATATTGTGATTGACTGACCGGAGAATTGAGGAGTTGTCGTGAGACATTATTGAATCTTCACCTAAGACAGGGAACTTTGTGTGAATTGGACTCATATGAATCGTTTAGTGAATCTTGTGTACTGAGGTGAACTATATCGATTCAGGTGACTCTTGTAAACTTTATTTATGTAGTAAACCTGGGGGGTTTTATGGTTTTCTAACATGTAAACCGAATAAAGTATTTTGATGATGATGATGATTCAGGTGACTCACGCAGGTCTAGGGTTTCCATGTGTGGACGTTCTTAAGTGATTGAATTCTATTGATCTTCGAGAATGGCAGATAATTACTGATTTATGATTGTGTAAGCGAGTGCATGGAGAAATTGTGATTGAGAAAGAAATGCTGTGAGGAGCATGAGTGATGTCAGACTGTGCCGTGCTGTGATAGGACGGTAGGTGTAATGCCGTGCTGGGCTTGGTTGGTGACCAGCAAGAATACTCTGTGGTTGAAGCAGGTCATTGTATTGCATAAACCAAATAAAAAGTGCATTCATTTGTATTGGGGAAAGTTTGTAAACTCTTAGAAATCATGCAATGCTTTAAGATAATACGGAACATGTTCAGAGGTGATGAAGGGGCACTTACTACAGTGGCCAAAGAGGCGAACCCTAAGGATACTCCAGCTCACTATTTGGCAACAAAAGTTGGGCTCCATACTATCAATTGGCTCCAAAATTGGTACAAATGTACTGAAAGGGAGGTAGAATTGTCATTCCCATGATTTAGCTCATTCAGGTTGGAGGTATTCAATCAACTCAGAGCAGAGATGTTCTCAATGCTACCTTTGCTGAGACATACACAGTTTCAGGCATTGGATGGGTGGATGCATGCTGCTTATGCTAGACAGGGGGGAAATGCCAAGGAAAGATGAAGAAAGCTGTGAGGACATATCACAAAGCACAGTGGGATGCGAAGCTTCAGAAGTGGAGAACAGACATGATGGAGGCTGTTACAAAGGGGGCCTCTAGTTGGCAATGGTTTACACCTTTGTCCAATTAGGGACCCTTCTTCCTAGTCAGGGTAAGCGGGATGCACTCCAAAAATAACCCCTGCTCAACCCCATGAACAGACAGGCTTATCTCAGAGGCAGTGTGTAAAGCATGTGTGCATGTATATGGTAACACTGTGAAAATACAACTAATGGACACCACACCAGTTTAGAAAAATAGCAAATCTTTACCTAAACCAACAAGACCAAAAATGTCAAAAATCTCAAATACAATTCTGGAAAAATAGTGACTTTGCAAGATGACCTTCAATTTGCAAGAATAGCTGAAAAAAATCACAGTCCTTCCTAGTCGGGAGCTCTGGCTGGGGCTACTGCAATGATGAAAACGACAGAGTCTAACAGTTCCAGCAGACCGTGTTGGCACGGGCCAGGTAAAACGTCAACAGAACCTTTCTCGCTGCAGCCGATCCCTTTGGTATGAGTTGGTCGAGGCAACCGCTGTAGTTGAGATGTGAAGTGGAAGAGGTGCAGTGTTGCGGTACCCTCTCGGCACGTTGCTACAGCTGCTTGTTGACAATCATCCAACAGCATTGTTTAGGCCAAGGTTTACGATATGGAGTGAGGCAGTGCATTATGCGGTGCTGGCAGGTCACAATGCAGGCGACACAGCAGGTCATGAGACCCAGGATGCATTGTGGCGTGCGGCAGTGCCTTCTGCAGTGACTTCAGGACACGGAACCAGCGACGGACTAGGTGACTGAGTCGGCTACTTTTTTCTTCTGCGGCGACTGAAACCAGCAGTTCCAAAGACATGCCCAGAAAGATGGTGAACTCTTTGCTGTTCCTGAGACTTCTTGAACAGGGGGCAGAAACAGCCACTGCTCGTCAACCCCAGACAGCACACACTAAAGGGGCAGTACTTCTCCACAAGCTTCTCCCAGCTCTTCTTCATTGCAATTGCCAAGGAAAGTGACCATTGTGAATGCTGAAAGTCCAACAGTGTTGCACTTATATCCCTAACAACAGTAAAAATCTGCGGGGATATATTAGTATTATCACTGAAATACATCATTAAAGACATGACCTAGCAACAGAATGGATTTTGGATAAGTTTCAAAAAGGATTTGGGTAGTTAGAAAGTGGTTTGCAAATTAGGGAAGCGGAATCTTTGTTACATTCTGAAGCTGATACTGATTTTTATAGTCTGTATCATTATTCTGGTTGGAATGCTAAGAGCATCCAAATGGCAAAAAGGGAGGCAGTTGGAGAGCTCCTGAGAGAAAGAAATAGAAAAATTTAAAGAATGAAGGACATTTATTATGGGAATCAGAAGTGCATGGAGGAGTTCAAGCAGGAGAGAATGGCTACAAGGTCTGTTAAGATCAGTTCACTCTATTGGGGTGTTACTATGATCATCATAGATATGCGTCTGATGTGCTAGAATGATTGTGATAAGTCAATGTCATCAGAGGGTGGACTGATTGAGCAGACATTTTGCATTTGCATTGATACATTTGTAGGGGTGCATCATAATCACATGCAGGGAGCACCGACATATAATCTTATTTCGTGCAAATGTGCTTATTAGAAACGCAACATATGTTAATGCATTTACGTGTCATGTTTTAGAGTATACCAAGTCAATGTACGAAATAACCTAGGAAATAGATGTGACTAGTTGAAAATATTTATATGAATAAAACATGTTTCGTTAATGGTGTATTAGATGTGATATAATAATCATGCTCCTTTTCGAAAACTACAATGTGTTAGCTGAACAGTAATGATGTTGTTGGTAAATTGAATTCCTATATCGTGATGCTTAAAAATGTATTCTTATGTTAGCCAAAGTTGTAGGCTTGAAATGCAAACCACTAACAAAACTCCAGCTGTGTGTGTGCCCCTCGGCCCTCGCTGCTGCTCGCAGCCTCGTTGTGCCTGCCTCTCTGCCCTAGTTGCCTGCCTCACTGATCCCTGCCCCTCCGCCGTGTTTGCTTGTTGTTTATTTCATTGCCTCTTTGTGTTATTACTGCTGTTGTCCCCCTGTGCGCGTTGTTGAAATAGCATTGTTGTACTTTCTTTACTACAGTCCCCCTGTGCCTTGCCCGCTATGCTCCCCGCTTCCCGCTGCCGTTCACGCGGCCACGCCCCCTTTTCGTTTTGTGTCCTCCCCGCTCCCGCGTTCCAGCTGCTCCTCCCTCCCACTTGCCCATAAATGGCGACAGCGGGTACGCGCAGTGGTCACGCGCAGCGGGTGAGCCGATTGTGCGCCGAAGGCGTGCCAAAGGCAAACCCGTCTGCGCCTGGACCGCGCCCAGTGCCAGGACCCCTGGCCCCCACCGACGCAAGATGACCCGACAAACCTACGATGCCGCGGCCCTCAACGCACTCAATCCCGGCCGTAAGCCCACCTGCTGCCGGGCCACCCCGAAACGCTTCCACGAACCATTCACCTTCACAACCTGCAAGTTCACCTGCCTTCGAACATGCACCGCGCCCGCCATGCCAAACTCCTGCAGCGACCTCAAGTGCATCCTGCTCAACACCCGCTCTGTCCACAGACATGCCGTCGAACTCTGGAACCTCCTCGACACAACCTCACCAGACATCGCCTTCCTCACTGAAACATGGATGAACGCCTCCTCAGCCCCCGACATCGCCATTGCCATCCCGGATGGATACAAGATCATCAGGAGGGACCGCGTCAACTAGACCGGAGGAGGCATCGCCATTGTCCACAAAAACACCATCCACATCACGACCAACACCGAAGACACCTACGCCGCCGCCGAACACCTCCACTTCCAGATTCACACCGACCCAAAGACGACCCTCAGAGGTACCCTCATCTACAGACCCCCGGGACCACGCACACAATTCAGCAAAGACATCACGGACTTCATCAGCCCACACGCCCTCCCCTCCGCCGACTACATCCTCCTAGGGGACCTCAACTTCCACCTGGAGAACAACAAGGACCGCAACACCGTCACCCTGCTGGACAACCTCGCCAACCTCGGACTCAAGCAACTGGCCAACACCCTCACCCACTACGCCGGCCACACGCTTGATCCCGTCTTCTCATCCAGCAAGCACATCGCCTTCAGCCACTCCACCGGACTTCACTGGACCGACCACAGCTGCGTCCACTTCAGCTTCAGAAAAACCACTACCCACCACCACTCGCAACAGGCTCCTCACAGAAGCTGGAGCAAGATCACCGCCGACCAGCTCACCACCCCCCTCCGCCAGAACCCACCTGCCAGCACACCGGACCCCAAAGAAGCAGCCCGCAACTTCACGCAGTGGCTGACCGCCTGCGCCGATGACCTCGCACCACTGAAGAACCCTCCCAGCAAACCCAGAAGCAAGAAGGCCCCCTGGTTCACCCATGAACTCAAGGACTCCAAGAAGACCTGCCGCACCCTCGAGAAAGCCTGACTCCTCGACCAGACCACTGACAACATGACCGCCCTCAAACACTCCACCTGCAAGCACCACCAGCTCATCCGCACCACCAAGAAGAAATCACTGACTGGACAACAACGCCCACGACAGCAAGGAACTCTTCAGCATCGTCAAGGAGTTCTCCAACCCCAGCACCGGCAACAACGACATCACGCCTTCACAAGATCTCTGCAACAACCTCGCCTCGTTCTTGCACCGCAAGATTGCCGACATCCACAACAGCTTCGGCGCACCATCCACGCATCCAACTGTCGAACCAACGCACCCCACTGCCACCCTCCGCACCTGGACCACGGTGACAACCGAAGACACAGCCCGCACGATGAACTCCATCCACTCCGGAACTCCGACTGACCCCTGCCCCCACCACGTCTTCAACAAGGCCGACTACTCCCTCGACCCCTCACAGTCCGGCTTCAGAGCCAACCACAGCACCGAGACCGCCCTCATCGCAGCCACCGACAACATCCGAGCCCTTCTCGACAACAGGGAAACAGCGGCACTCATCCTTCTGGACCTCTCCGCAGCGTTCGACACTGTCTGCCACCGCCCCCTAGTCCAATGCCTCAGCAACACCGGCATCCAAGAGAAGGCACTGAAGTGGATCATCTCGTTCCTCGCCGGAAGAACATAGAGAGTCCGCCTTCCCCGTGTCGATCCGAGGCCACCGAAGTCATCTGCGGCGTCCCGCAAGGATCATCACTCAGCCCCACCCTCTTCAACGTCTACATGAGACCTCTCGCCACCATCGCACGCCAACACAACCTCAACATCATCTCCTACGCCGACGACACCCAGCTGGTCCTCTCCCTCACCAGAGACCCCGACACCGCCAGAACCAGCCTCCACGAAGGGATGAAAGATTTCACCGAGTGGATGAAGAACAGCCGCCTAAAACTGAACTCAGACAAGACGCAAGTCCTCATCCTGGGACCATCACCCTCCGCCTGGGACGACTCCTGGTGGCCCCCAGCCCTGGGCACCGCCCCCAAGCCAACAGACCACGCACGCAACCTGGGCTTCATCCTGGACTCTTCCCTCTAGATGACCAGACAAGTCAACGCCGTCTCCTCTTCATGCTTTCACACCCTCCGCATGCTCCGCAAGATCTTCCGATGGATCCCGACCGAAACCAGGAAGACGGTCACCCAGGCCCTCGTCACTAGCCGACTGGACTACGGAAACACCCTCTACGCTGGAACCACAGCCAAGCTACAGAAAAGACTCCAACGCATCCAGAACACCTCCGCCCGACTCATCCTGGACATCCCCCGACGCAGCCACATCTCCGGCCACCTGAGGGACCTGCACTGGCTCCCCGTCAACAAGAGGATCACGTTCAGGCTCCTCACCCACTCACACAAGTCTCTCCACGACCTGGGCCCTAAGTACCTCAACGACCGCCTGACCTTCCACACGCCCACCCGCCAGCTACGGTCTGCTAGCCTCGCCCTCCCCGCCGTACCACGCATCCGAAGAGCCACCGCCGGAGGCAGATCCTTCTCCTACCTGGCGGCCAAGACATGGAACTCCCTCCCCATCCACCTTCGGCTAACCCAGGACCACCTCGCCTTCAGGAGACAACTCAAGACCTGGCTGTTTGAGCAGTAGCCGACCCCTTCCCCCAAACGCCTTGTGTCATGATTGATTGATTGATTGATTGATTGATCTTGTTAATGATAATACTACTAATTTGGTGATACGGATTGTACCAGGAGCATTCGGGTTCACTCACGTAACTTTCAATGAAGGAGACATGTCCCCATTGCTTATAAAATACGTTTGTATACTCTGGTTGAGATGCGTTTCTCTTCTACGCAATTTTTTTTACAGCAGTTCAGATGGTGATTCTGAAAGAACGCTCTTTGGTTCAGGGTAAATGCATTTTCATGGTCTTGACAGAGCCTGATTTAGAAGCAGCCACAAAGGTTAGTGTCTGGAATTCTTTGGCGCTGATTCTTTGGCGTCGGCTGATGTCAACTTTGTCTTTGACCCTTCTTTGCAGACACAGGAATTTTTACAATATGAACAGGTCCATCCTCCTCCTTTATCATTACTCCCTCATGATCAGTACACATTCATTATTTACACTGATGGGTCTGTGCAGCCAGCCATTTGTCTAAACATGCTTATTCTGCAGCCTGCAGGATTGTGGCAGGTATGAATGTTGATGGGGATTTTAAAAAGGCCTGGGTGTAGTTCGCGGAGTTTTGGTATGCGGAACACCGCGAAGTGACAATAAAACTCAGCGAAAGTCGGCAAGTGGCAGAATGCAGTGCGAACTGCTGTTCACACTATTCTTCCTGCCGCTCAAGTAGAAATTATCCACAAGCGGCAGCTCACACTTCCTTCAATTACAATTTATTCCTCTGGACACAAAATGAATTTTTTGACATTAAAGGTAGCGCAATTAAGCATAAAACACTTTGGGTCAGAGTGGCTTCTCTTAAGGAACGTTTGCCACTGACACATGTTATTCAAACCTTTGGACATCAGCTTGTGGGAGCGCACCCTGTTTGTAATTCATTAATTTCTAAAGAAAGGGGTCCCTAGATAGTTAAGATATATTTAGAAATAATAAACATAGGCTAAATAGACTCTATGTGCTATTTACAGCGGGACAGAGTTTTAATACTCAATAAGTGCATAGAAAGAGTTTCAAGTGGGACACAGCCTGCGTCCTACTCACAAATATGGACAAACAATAGAAATTGGGGAAAGGTTCAGGCAAGGGGAGCGAGTCTGCGCAACATACAATATAGCAGACATAAAGAGCTTGAAAATACCATTGCACACTAGCATCCACAATGTATTACATGCATATGGTATACAAATTGTCGATGGCGTTTCGATCCCTAGGGCAAGGTGGGGGGATCATCTTCAGGACATTATAAATGTAAAAACCTGTGTGCGAGTAACTCTAGACATTACAATTTTCATGTCCGGTTAGAGCCTGTAGAAGTGCAGCATATGGCGAGGTGAGTTTACAGGGCTTCAGTTCAATGAATCAGGACCTGACAAGGTGTGCGAGGATCGCGCGGATTTGTACGATTCGTATGGAAACGGCTACGAATACGAATCGTCGTACGGATTTGTTTCCCGAATCGGAATCGACCCCTCAGTGTCACCCAGTCCTGGGTCATGTGGCAGAGATCTATGAGCTCCCAAATGTTAAGCAGGCACCTCTTTGGTTCTGGCAGAATATCAACTCCTGTGACCTGCGAAATTGTATGCATAATCGCCTCCCAGTAAGGTGTAATTTCTAGGCACTGCCCTAGTGTATGAAGGAATGTGCCTGATGAGCCACAGAGTCTCAGGCAGAGCAGTGTGTCCACCTTACCTATTTTGTGTGAAAGTGTGTGTGTGTAGTAAGTGCGGTGTTGAATCTTCAACTGTATCAGTTTGAGTTTGGACAATATCGCTGCTTCGTTTGGGCATGAGAGTGCCTCTTGCCAGTCTGCCTCGTCTAGTTCTTCCAGCTCCGCCTCCCATCTTTCCTTAAGGGCTGTAATGGGGTTCAGTTGATTATTTATGATTTCCGGTAGGTTTGGTACTATTATAAACCAAAATGATGCCTAGGACTCTGCTAGCATAATGTTATTTCATGGATGAGATCATTTAATTATCGCATCCTATAGCCAATTTATTGTATTTGGATGAATCAAATGTTATATTTCATTTCCTCATGTAACCCAACCCTATATAGAGAACAGCAAATGATTTTTTTATGTGTTTAATTTCAATTTAATTGAATTAAATTTCTTATTCATTTTGTCTATTTTTGACACATTTAGACAAACAAATATATACATATACACACATCACTTTTTACATATATACATATACAAAACATATAAACAATAATAAATTGGTGTTGCACTATATTCTGATAGCCCAATTTTTTACATAGGATGATAGCTCCTAGTATATAGCCTCAGCATTCCTTAGATAGTAAGCACCTCCAGTCCTATTTACAAAGAGTGTACCAGATCATATTAATTTTTAGATCCGTTCAATGTCCTTTTTACTACTTGTGAAACCAATTGTTTCATTTATAGTTTTCAGTATTTTGGCTGGGGTCTTCTCTCAAACAAAGGTGTCGACGCGTTTCAGCCCACTAATTTTGGGCCTCATCAGGACTTGGGCTAGTGTAATAATCCGTCTGAGTCTTTTCCTTCAGTCCGAGTGACGACGGTGGCCGAGGCACACCTAAGGGACTGAAGAGGAAGACCCTGTGTGAGTTATCGGGAATGATGCAGGGGGCAGACCCAAACCAGCCACACATGAAGATCAATGACAAATACTGAAGAATTAACTGAGCTTCCAAGCTGGTGACCATTACTTAATTGACCTCGAACAAGAAGCCAGGTGCGTTGAAATTCCGTTGACAGGCGCCATTTACAGATCACTGGGTGTCCAGGTGGGTCTGGGACAAGGTGTCTCAGCTTCTAGTTCCTCAGGGGGCCCCATGGCGGGTGTTTGAAGAGTGGATACCGTTAAACGGAATTTCAACGCACCTGGCTTCTTGTTGGCCACCGTCGTCACTCGGACTGAAGGAAAAGACTCAGACGGATTATTACACTAGCCCAAGTCCTGATGAGGCCCAAAATTAGTGAGCTGAAACGCGTTGACACCTTTGTTTGAGAGAAGACCCCAGCCAAAATACTGAAAACTATAAATGAAACAATTGGTTTCACAAGGAGTAAAAAGGACATTGAACGGATCTAAAAATTAATATGATCTGGTACACTCGTTGTAAATAGGACTGGAGGTGCTTACTATCTAAGGAATGCTGAGGCTATATACTAGGAGCTATCATCCTATGTAAAAAATTGGGCTATCAGAATATACCGCAACACAAATTTATTATTGTTTATATGTTTTGTATATGTATATATGTAAAAAGTGATGTGTGTATATGTATATATTTGTTTGTCTAAATGTGTCAAAAATAGACCAAATGAATAAGAAATTTAATTAAATTAAATTGAAATCAAACACATAAAAAATCATTTGCTGTTCTCTATATAGGGTTGGGTTACATGAGGAAATGAAATATAAAATTTGATTCATCCAAATACAATAAATTGGGTATAGGATGCGATAATTAAATGATCTCATCCATGAAATAACATTATGCTAGCAGAGTCCTAGGCATCATTTTGCTTCATAATAGTATTTATCTACCCAGATGCCTTTGGTTTACCGGGTTTCCCCTGTTTTTTGAAGAAGTTCCGGTAGGTTTGGGACATGGCTTTTTTGTACAGATGATTCATCAGAAGTCTATCCTCCGACGGTGATGCCTCTGGGAGTGGTGTGCCCGGTGCAATAATTCCCATAAGTGCGTGTTTAATCTGTATGTAATGGAAGGTTTCAGCCTGCCCTAGCCCGTAAGTGGCCTGCAGCTGTACAAATGGGACTACTTCACCTTTTTTTCACATGTCCCTCACCTTTGAGATTCCTAATAAATCCCATTGTCGAAAGCCTTTGGTATTGCGCAGTTTACCTAACCTTTTGGTGTTCAATAGTGGTGTGGCCTGCGTTCTTACCCCTTCCCAGCCCAGCACCCGTTGTGTCTCAAACCAGACTTTGATGGTATGTGCCATTGAACCCATGAAAACAGTCCCTTTAAATTTGTTATACAATGCTCCCATAATCCTCTCGGCTTCCAGGAGGTGCCTATCCGTACAGAAAGCTGGGTCATCTTGGGGCGCATGTAACCATTGATTTATGACAGTGAGCTGTGACGCCCAGTAATATACCTTTATATTAGGGAGGGAAAATGCCGCTGTCATACCAGCTCCTCACAAGTTTATGCATGGCAATATGGGCAGCCTTTCCATCCCACAGCAGATTGGTTACTTCAGCATTTATTGCCGCAAAGTATGTGTGGGAAACCGGGAACGGCGTGTTTTCTAAGACATACAGGAATCTGGGGAGCGCCATCTTCTTGAAAAGGTCGGCCCTTCCCGTCAGTGGTAGTGATCGCCAGTGGTTAACATTACGTCGGAATCGTGCCAGTGGCTGCATGAGGTCTAGAGCGAGAAACTGCGTGGTTTTCATAGGTTATATATATGCCTAGGTATTTGAAGCCCCTAGCTGCAATCTGGATTTCGCAGTCTCATAGGAGCCATGGCATGGGACTGTGAAGCACATAGAGGTGCGATTTTGCCCAATTTATATTATAGCCAGTGACTCGCCCCTAAGCTGCACATATATCCAATAAGCAATTAATAGAGCGTGCCAGGGATGCCAAGTACAGTAACACATCATCCGCATATAGCAAATGCGATCTTCTCATCCCATGGCCCATTTTTACACAATGGATAACCGGATCTTTCCATATCTATGCCACCATTGGCTCCAGCACCAATGCAAAGAGGAGCAGTGAGAGGGGACAGACCTGTCTTGTCCCTCTGCCGAGCGGAAAGTCTGCCAAAATGCAACCGTTTACAAAAACTTGTGCCAGGGGTTTTGTGTACAGTAACTGCATCCATGCGCAGAACTTTAGGCTGAAGCCCAGGTGGCGGAGGACAGCGAAGAGGAAAGCTCGCTCTACGAGATCAGATGCCATACGTGCACCCAGGGGCAGAATGACCACATACTCCTCAATGGTTGATCTGCGCGCACTATGTAATCATCTTAGATTAAGTGGTGTGTTGCGGTTCGGCATAAACCCAGATTGATCCAGGTAGAAGAATGTCATGAGATATGGCTGCAGATTCAGGGCCATGACATTTGCAAGTACTTTGGTTTGTACATTGATCAGGGAAATCCACCTATTAGACATGCATTGGTGTGGTGGCTTGCCAGGCTTATGTATTGCAGCTATCGGCGCGAGGCGTTGATCACTGGGGAGCACCCCCTTCTCCAGTCTATCTTCATACATATTTAGTAGGTGTGGTATGAGCTGATCTGCCACCATCTTGTAAAATTCCACCGGGGTTCTATTAGGTCTTAGAGCTTTTCCCGTATGTAACGCGCCAAGTGCAAGCGCGAGCTCGTCCGGAGTCAATTCTGCTTCCAGAGCCTGTACCACTTCAGGGGCCAGTGTGGGCATCCGTATGTCTCTGAGGAAAGCAAGATTTTCTACTATTGTGTTTGTGGCAGTGGTTGTATATACCTTTTTGTAATGGGCTGCTAATGCATCTACTATTTGCTGGGAGCCTGTGGTTATAGTTGCCTTATTTCTGCTTATTTTCCCTTTTTTCCCTTTTTTCTTTATCCCTTCTTTCCTCCCTTTACCTTTCCCCGCGGCCCCTCCTCCCCCAGCACGACTGGCAAAATCCAGGTCCCCTCCCCGCCTCCCACCTGTCCAGCCCTCCCCGACCCCTACTTAATGGCGGCCACTGCGGGGAAAGGCAAACAAGACCACTGACTCATTGTCAGTGAAATTGCTCTCCCACCCTCGCAGCTCCACCATTAAGTGAGGTGCCCCTGCCCCTGCACTCTTCAGTGTTGGTGATCGAGGCCCTCCTCCACCCGCAGGTTTCCCTGCGCCTCATCCCTGGTGGTCCAGTGGACCTCTGTCTCCTTTCTTTCTATCTGCTCCTTCACTCGTTTTTCTCCCCTTTCTATCTTTCACCTTTCTGCACCTCTGCTCTTTTGTGCCTTATTTCTGCCCATTTTCCCTTTCTCTCCCTCTGCTCCTTCACTCGTTTTTTTTACCCTTTCTATCTTTCACCTTTCTGCTCTTTTCTGCATCTCTGCTCTTTTGTGTCTTATTTCTGCTTATTTTCCCTTTTTTCTTTATCCCTTCTTTCCTCCCTTTACCTTTCCCCGCCGCTGCTGCCCCCGCGGCCCCTCCCCCCCAGCACGACTGGCCCAATCCAGCTCCCCTCCCCGCCTCCCAGCATTCCAGCCCTCCCCGACCCCTACTTAATGGCGGCCACTGCGGCCGCGGGCTGCGGGTGCGCCGCTGGTGCACCGAAGGCGCGTCAAAGGCAAGCACGTCTGCGCCCGTCTGCGACCGGTCCGCAACCAGCACCAGGAACCTTGGACCTCCGCCCCGCCAACGCTACGACCCAGCAGCACTCCACGCACTCAACCCAGGCTGCAACAACAACTAAAAGCTAGCATCACCAGCCGACACCCATGGACCCTTCAGCTGATCCAAGTCTACCTCCAACACCTTGGTCCATAAGGAAACAGGGATTCAAACCCTAAGTGATATGATCATGTTAAGACTCTTATTATTGTGGCGCTCCATTTGGCTCAGCGATGGCACCTCATTGAATAGAGCTATTATTGAGGATTGCCTTTCTTTAGACCAGCATTTAAAGATCCCTTGGATCAAATACACTATTGAATGCTCCCAAAAGATTTTTGGGCTTAATGTGATTAATGATCCATACAGTGCCTCGGATATCTCTAAATTAAGTATGAAAATAACTTTCTTGAACTATTGCAACGAAAGGCATTTTTTGGAGGATTCTAAACTATCCACATGTGTACTGTACAATAGCATGAATGATTTTATTGGATTTCATCCGTATTTGTCACAGGTAACCAGAGTTTCGCACCAGTTTGTACTAACCAGAATGAGGATGGGAGTAGTACATTACCTTGTTGCGTGCCCTAATATTAAAATGCGCCCTAATGGACCCTGTGTATGTGATAACAAAACGGAACAGAGCACTAAGCACTTTCTATTATCATGCGAATTGTATAGTGAACTACGGAAATTCTTCCTAAAGCCAATGTTGAAAAGATTTGGAGTGAGAACAATCACGGACTCTATGAAACTGCTTTTTAACTTGCACCATCCGGACATTTGCTTTTTTACTGCTACATTTTTGCTTAAAGCAATTAGCGCCAGGAAAAGTATGTGTTTTTAATTATTTTAAATATTTATTCCATCCCCCTCTGGATAATATATGTATTATGTGTTTTCTTTTAATGAAATGTTTAATGAAATGTTGTTTCTGTAACTGTATGTGCTTTTATGGACATGCTTTTTAATGTTCCGAATAAAGCTTTATGAATTTAATTGAATAGTTGATAATTAATATTAATTCATTGATAATTAATTATGTTAATTATGTAATATTTTTAGAGGCAAATTGTGGGGTCATAGGGGTAAAGGGTGAGAAGTAATTTATTTGTAATTAATATTGAGTGGTTAATTAATATTAATTAATTAAGTGATACATAACAATGCTAAATGTGTCATTTTTTTAGAGGAGTGTTGTGGGGTTTTAGGGGTAATAGCTGGGAAGTAATTTGTTTTTAATTAGTTATTAATTAGTTTATAATTAATATTAATTAATTGATAATTAATTATGTTAATTGTCTGTTTATTTAAAGGAATTTAGGTGCAGGTTTTGGGTTTATGGGGTAAAGGGTGGGGAATAAATTATTTTCAAGTACTTTATAATTAGTTGTTAAATACTGTAAAAAATTGTGTAAATAATGTTTTCAAAGTTTAATTTTAGTTGTGGGTTGTGGGGATTATAGGGGTGAAGGGTGGAAAGTAAATTACGTTTAATGATTATAATTTTGTTTCTAATTAATAATGTTTTTTTAATTGATAATTTATAATGTTAATTGTGCAAATTTTTTTTTAGATTTTAATTGTGGGTTTTGTATGGGGTGGGAAGTAAATTCAGCTTAAGCAATTAATAATTATTTTCAAATTAGTATTGATTAGTTATTTTATAAATATTTACGTTAATTGTGTAAAATAAATTGTTACATGCTATGAGCATGTTGTGCGCTTTCTGTGGATTTCTTGTGGTAAGTATATTAATTATAATTATTAATATTTAATATTTAAATAATGAAAATTAGTTTGTTGATGAATATTTATATTCATATCGTAAAGAATTTATTAGGTGAGGGTTGTGAGTTTTGTGGTGTTATAGCGTGGGAAGTAATAGTATGTAATAATTAATGTTTTTCTTAATGAATACTTTCTAAGTAAAAATGTTTATTTGTATGAAAAGAATTTTCGTATTTTATTTATTATAATATTTGTAAGTATTTGTGATATGTATTTAAGATTGCCATTTTTTTTAATTAAATATATTTTTGTTTTATTTTTCGTCATATTTGTTTATTATCTTTGTTTTTAAAATAATTGTATTTTGTTGAAGATATTTCGTTTGTTTTTAATTTTGAACAGACTGGAGTGGGAATAGTACATTTTACCCCTCTACTACTGAACACATTCTCTACTGTTGCACCTATTGGAGTGGAAATAGTAAATGTTACCCCTCCGCAATCCAACACTTTCCTTTCTCTTGTACTGACTGGAGCAGGAATAGTAAATGTGATCCCTCCACTATCCAACACTTTCCCTACTATTACACTCATTGGGGTGGGATTAGTAAATATTACCGCTCCCCAATCCAATACTTTTCCTACTGTTGTACTGTCTGAAGCGGGAATAGTAAATTTTTACCCCTCTGCTATCCAACACTTTCCCTATTATTGCACTTTTTGGAGTGGGAATAGTAAATTTTACCCCTCTGCAATCTAACGCTTTCCCTACTGTTGTAGTGGTTGGAATGGGAATAGTAAATGTATCCCTTTACACTCCAAATGTTTTGCTACTGTTGTACTGGCTGGAATGGGTACAGTAAGTTTTACTTATCCACAATCCAACACTTTTACTATTGTTGCATTTATTATTTCTGAAGCTTTTTCCACAAGGGTCCTCACTGCTCTCTATCAGTCTGGATTGAGTCAGGGTTTTCTGGCTTGACTTTCAGGAAGCAGAGACATACAATGGTATTGTAAATACCATTTTATGTTTCTGCTTCTCACACTGTCAGAAATCAAAAGGGTTTGGTTGGGGGGCGGGTGGGTGGGTGGTCCTGCTTTAGGGCAGGAGAGGAGTGGCTTGCCCCTTTTGTGGGTTGCATGCAGCTTACATGGAGAAAATGGCCCTCCGTAGATACCTGTGTGGTCGGGTCGGCGTCCCAGCCAGTCACAACGCTGCCATTGCAGCATTGTAATTGGCTTAGGATAGGGGAGGGAGGCTGTCTCCTTCCTGTGAGGCGCACAGAGAAAAGCAGACACGAAGCGGCCCTGGACCAGGCCGGTGAAGGTAAGTAAAAAAATGCTTTTAATTAAACCTTGCTCCCTGCGTGAACCCCTCCCCGTGCGACACACCATCCCCCACTTGCGGGTCATGCCAGCAGCGACTAGAGGTTCGCCCACCTCTAGATATGAATCCTGAATGAGTCATAAAAATCTGATTAAAAAATGGTCTCACATCTGCCTGTGATCGCATGGAGATAGAGAATGGGATGCACTGTGCCAATTTTGAGCTATTATTGGATATTTTGTACTTTTGTGCTAGGGTTTCTCCCGCCAGAGCTGCACATAACCACAGAAGCGGTTCATGCGTTCATGATCACATAGGGTGAATTCATCTTGAGGAGATAAAAACAATGAAAGGTGAGTGCTGTTACAGATCTGGCAAACGTATACAACTGAAGACCCTTCTGGTGTTTGCAGCAGGTGCTTGTGGGAATTTCATTCAGCTTTTATTGTTACCTTTTGAATTGTACATGGTCAGGTTGCAGCTGCAGGTGTCGGTTGTTTGATTGTATATCTCGTCGAAAGAGCAATCGTCCAGGGCAGAGGCTGCAGAGACAGAGAAAACATTATTGGTAAATTCAAATATAAAGTGTCCACACAATGAACTTGTATTTAGCTCCAACAGGTGGGTCAAACACACACAAGCACCCAAGTGTGTTGGCACACAACGCAGATGTTGAATCACCAAAATACCATGGGTAGTGTGGCATCACACATGCTTTAGACTTAATTACATCATATGAAGTTGCATCATATGATCTTTGACCCTTAATCTTTACAAGTGTAGTCACATGACCTTTATCCTGATGACATCACAATAATTAACATTGCTAATGTTCGATAATGAATGCCTCATTAATAAAAACAACTTCAAGCAGATAAATGGCACTGTTAGATATCATCCACGGTAAGGTGCCAACATAATATGGGACCATTTACAGAAGTTGTAGTGGGTGAGCAAAGTAAGTGAGTCTGACCTCTGCCACAGGGTATCAGGGAGCTGGGGGAGTGGGCGGTTCTCCCCTTTGAGAAAATGTTTTAAAAAATTTGCTCCAATAGAGTATTTTATTTAGAAAATTTCACATAATTTTGCTCAAATTGCCATAGGCTCTGAAAAGGCACGGAATAAATATTTATATCATTTTATGATGTGCCCAACCATTTAAATCTGACGGTCCCAATCAATTGATTTCCTTTTGTTTTTCAATGCCTCCATATCTCAAAAATTAACTTTACTGACAGAGTCAGAATTGTTCCATTGGTGTCCTTTTGGCTCAAATATTACATTCAATATACCACTGCCATTATTTCACAATTATTGCCATGCATACACTGTGGGTGACTTTTATATCAAAGATTACTTCTAGCATTACAGGGACAACATTTTGTCATGAATGCCCCTGACATATGTCATGGTAGTCCTCCCTTATGCCCAAAATTTTATCCAATTACCAGATTCAGCATTTTGCCACAAGTGCCCAATGCCAGCATTTCCTACAGAGTGTCAGCACCATCGGTTTGCCACAGGTATCCCATATCAGTGGCGTCACTAGGGTTGGTGTCACCCAGTGCGGTAACTCATGGTGTCACCCCCTCACGACTTACCCCATGGACCTCCTCCGAGTCCGCCAGTGTAAGAGAGTTTGAAGCTTTATTGCTCTCATAAATCAGAAGGCGGGCTCCCGCGCTGAGCACCTTTCAATAAACGGTTGATGGAAGGGACGTTTCTGCATAAATATTAATAGCTTTCATATCGTGGCCTACTCGGCGGTGACACTTCTCTCTGTTCCCAGCAAAGGTCCGCCTCTGCGCAGGCCCGCACCACCCGGAGTCCCACGAGGCCTCCAGTCACCAGGATTGGTGCTGCCTTTGTGTTAATTGCTGGGCCCGTTCCCCATGCCAGTTTCTGCCAGCAAAATCTATTATCTGGCGAGACCATGATGAGAGGACTGAGAGGGACCTCTGTGAGGAATGACGCGAGTGCAGCCCAACAAGTTCAAAGCATCACAACTGAGCAACAACGTGAAATTCAAAATTCAACCTGTGCTACACATTTGTAATCAAAATGATACCAAGAGGCAGACACATTTTGAAAAGTAACTTCACCCAGACTCTGGAACAAAACCCTTTCCTATGAAACAAAGGAAATCACCAAGAGGTAATGCACTGCACACAGAGCGGTAACAAAAACATCACAGTATCAGGCTGCCTGCCTGACTAAAGAAAGTACTTACATGTTTGTCAAATTCACTCCACATAGTCCTGTGTGCAGGTTGAGGCAAACGCTGTGCTGCCGGTCAAACCGACAACACAGCTCAGACTCGAATCCGACCCCAGACCCGGACCCGCGTGGCTTCTCCGACCTCATTTCCTGTTATGAGGTCCTATCCGACACACCTCCCACGGCGCCACAGAGTCTGTCAGCTGCCTAGCAGTGGTTACTTTAACGCGGCAACGACGACTCTGCTGGGAGGCAGGCCCGGTGCCCGGGTCTCTCCAGGCAGAGCTGCGCAGTGTGGAAGATTTCAAGATTGGTATATTGTAGCAGAAAGCTGCGGACGGCGCTATGACTCAGAGCACCAGCGCAATCTTGTTAGTCTGAGCCTGGCATGTGAAGCTGCAGCCCGGTCCGCACGGGCACACACAGACAGCTGGGTGTCAGAGGCGCTGTCAGCGCTGCGCTAGGTGTGAGTCGAACTGGGGGGGCTCTCACAAATCAACCTTAATCTCTAACCCGGAACACCTTGGAAGAATCGGCCCGGGCACTGTTGCCCTTCCACAATGGTTAGGCCTCTCATCCAAGATCCTTTTCCGTACAGGATGGTGCTGTCATATTACGTCATTTCTCCACAAAAGCCTTTTTTGCAATTACGGGTGTTTCAGCAATGAGCTATCACTGCAAGGCTAGGTAGGGAATCTCACAACATGCTCTTACACAGAACACCGATTTCCTTGTGGCTATCCCAGGATACAGGAAACTGTCACCAAGGTGAGGAAAGGCAGACCATGGGCAGAGGGTGCCAGTTTGCTGAGAACTAGAAGGCAGAGAGAGGAAGAGACATCATGCCGCAAAATAAACACTTATATTTTCTGCAAAACATAAGAATATTTTAGTTCTTCTACCTACAGATAGCTCCCATCAAGCGCACGCGCCTACAACACAAGCGGACCCTCGGGACACAGCTATGGAACCTTGTATCACAGGATGGGGCTCGCATCCAGGGAACCGATGACCCAGGCCAGGCCTCTCACTCTGGGGCATCAGAAAATGGGTTGTGACTCACACAAAGTGGCCCCCGTATTATAAGACATAAATGCAAGCAGAGTGCCCGGTCAGTGGTGATACTTGGCAGGCCTGTCACAGTTTCACCCCATGAGGTCCGCACCCCCCGCACCTCCCTAGTGACGCCACTGTCCCATATGCAGGTACTGCCTCTAGTAAACCAGTTTGTCATAGGTGCCTCTATAAGCCAAGAAGTGTTCCAGATCCAACACTAGACTCTCAAGCATAACACATTCTCACTCATGCTCACTTACATTCACTTACTCACACTTATTCACCTACTCTCGCTCATTCATTCTAGCTCACTTGCACACATTTCGTTTCACTCACTCACACTCTTACATTGACTTATTTATTTGCACTCACTCTCACTCTTATTCTGACTCAAACTTTTCACTCACACTGAAACTTAGACACACTCATTCTCACCTATTCCTATTCACTTTGACTCTCATACTCACTCACTATCACCCGCTGTCATTCTCACTTTTAATTTTGTTATCACATTATTTTAATGAAAACAATAAAACATTGAGCCAATTAAACTTTGTCAACACACTACATTTAACAAAATAGAGCATGATATCCACATTCATTCAAGTGCGTACTTTCCCTGTTTGCGCCTGGTGCACCTTAAGACAGGTGTACCAGGTGCAAACAAGGAAAGAGCACCCTATTGCATGGAATGCTCTGCGCCTGGGGCAGCCGCAAACTTGTGCTGCACCCAGGGGCAGCGCATTCATGTAAAAAACGGAGTGGCTGCTTTGAAGCCGCTCCTTGTATTCACAGTGCTGACAGGAACCCGCCTGCACTTTTAAAGGGGATTAGAGATCCCCTTGCAGGCAGGTGCAGTGAATTACTGTACCAGCCAGCAAGGGTGTGTTTGAGGGGTCCATAGGATTCCCTTCCTTCCTCCAGAGTGATGCAATCAGGGGGCGCATTGACAGTGCACACCTGAGAGCTTATTTGCCTCTGCACCTGCAACTGTGTCTCGAATCAAATCAAATACATTTTATTTGCATACTTAATTAAAACCATTGCATACTATAAAAACTCAATCAAAAACCTTCAAAAAGTGCAAAAACTGTTCACAAACAGTTCTCAAAACCGATGCATGCTTTAAAACTAAGCCTGGGTGTGGTAGGCGTAGTGGGGGTACGCGAAGCTACGCAAAGTGGGACAGAAACTACGTCCACCCACGCACTTCGCATAGCCCCACTACGCGCCACCCGCCTCCCTCCTGCCCTCGCTAAATACTACCCGCCTCCCTCCCGCCCTCCCTACCGCCCTCCCTAAATACTTAAATAATGTTTTGTAAAGGAATAAACACAACTTACCTTGTCGGCTGCGTCTTTGTGGCTCCCTCTGGTAACCGCACCGCCATCTTGGATACTAATGCGCATGCACGGCCGCCCACGCATGCGCATTTCTCATGAGAAATGCGCGGGTGGCCGCGCATGCGCATTAGTATCCAAGATGGTGGCGCGGTTACCAGAGGGAGCCCCGGAGACGCAGCCGACAAGGTAAGTGGTGTTTATTCCTTTTAAAAACATTATTTAAGTATTTAGGGAGGGAGGCGGGTGGCGGGCAACTTCGCTACGCCCACGGAGTGTGCGTAATGTTGCCTGCTACGCCTACTTCAACACTACGTCCACTCTGTGGGCGTAGCGAAGTACTACGCCCAGGGTTATTTAAAACCCAAACAAGGACATCCAGAAATCTAAAAACTTGTTACAAATTGCTTGCAAGAACCGTTCTTACTTTTAACATTGAACAGTACATTCTAGGTTTGTGAAAGTGGCCCACAATTAATATACTAAAACGTAATAAAATGTATTTCAGAGGTAAGATTTATTTTAGCCTGATTGACAGCCAAGATGTCCATGGTCCATAGTCGTTTTATTGCCTAACGTGCAAGTGCATTTTGCAAATTTGGGGTCGATTGCAATCTCGCTCCAAAGCCCTATGGCCGACTCGGTCCCATAGAGCTTTCCGAGTGCCTTACGCTCCAAGGCTCAGAGCGACTGAGTATGATGCAATTGAGCGCTGACAGACACGGGTCGCTCGGAGTCCTATTGAAGTCAATGGGAGCCTGTTGTACATAGCGTACGTAGGCTCCCATAGAGAATAAAGGTAGGTTGCGGTAAAGGGCGTCACCTGTCGCGGGGACTCCTCAATGAAGGCCGCCCTATGCATGCATCTTTCCAGTGACCAAGTCGTAGAGCTACAGATGAAGGGGGGGTGCTATGGCCCCCCAAAGTCTGCTTCCCACTGTCTCGAGTCAGGGGCTCCGACTTGATGTGGAAGTCCCCAATTCACCACACTGAAGCCTAGTTATGTGTAAGTTTCTTTTATTATCGGAGCGCCGGGAACCACTTTTACTCCCCTACACGGTCGGCGCCAACAACCTAAAATGGCCGCCTTCCGCTTCCTGTCCCACCCTTCCGTTTCCGGTATGCGGAACGCTAGACCGTCACCACATATCTACCCCCTTTATGCAATGACAGAAACATAAATTCTAGTCCTTACTTGCAGTTCATATCAAAGTCCTTGAACCTCACCGGAACCTTTACTATTCTCCCCACTCTCGTCTTTGTCACTCCATCTCCTCCTTCGCCGCTCTGTTCCATTCGGTCACTCCTCTCTCGTGTGCTTTCTGTGTCACTTCCCACCATGTCTTTGTTCGATCCTTCCTTGCTCCAGCCTCTCACTCTTTCTTCCACTCTGTCTCCTTCATTTCCTTCTTCATTCCTCTCTCCCACTTGCTGCGTACCTTCTTCTACTTTCTCCCGGTACGTTCCGCTACTTCCTTCTTCTCCATCTTCCACATACTCTGTACTTCCCTCCATCTCTTCTCCCCACATCAGGATCTCGCCATTCTGTCCTGCGACCACACCTTTCCATCACTGAGTAGGGCCGACCGGGCATAAGGTTCTATTACTCGTAGAGGTGGTGAGAACTTGCTCTCCCCTTTCCTTTTTAGGATAGCTAACTTCACCCTTACCCAGTCGCCCTTCTTCAGCTCCAGTCCTTGTACACTGTGTCTTTTATTAAAGTGTTCGGTGTACACCTCCTGTGCTTTCTCCAGGTTCTTCCTGACCACCGCCGGTGACCATTTACTTTCCACCACCATTTTCCTCCATGCAATGTTGTCCTTTGTGAAGGCATCTCTTCCCCTCAGTACCTTGAAGGGACTGTACCCTGTGCTGCCCAGGGTAATTCGGTAGGCCCATATATCTTCAGTAATTCTCTCTCCCAGTCCAGTCCATCATTGATGGCCGCTTGAATGGTACCCATTATCACCCGGTTGAAGCGTTCACCTTGTCCGTTTCCCGACGGGTGGTAAATGGGGGTGTGTTTGACTTCTATGCCATTCCTGGATGTAAACGCCTCCCATTTAGCTGAAACGAACTGCGGTCCATTGTCGCACATGATGATTTTTGGAATTCCTTCCCCGACGAATATGGTGCGCAAGAAGTTCGCCACTGCGTCGATATCCACATTCTCTCTTACTTCCACCTCTTACCATTTGGAATACTTGTCAATGAGGACGAGGGCATACTTTTGTACTCCTTCCTTGTTGAGGATGGGTCCCATTATGTCAATAGACACCATTTCCCATGGTCCCTCGGGTACTGGGAATTTTCCTAAAGGTGGTCTCAACATGCTCTGGGATTTGTCCGCCTTGGCACACGACTCACATGATCTCACATGTCGTTCTACTTGGGCATCAATGGCCGGCCACCAGTACGCTTGCCTGGCCAGAGCCTTGGTTTTAGTGATTACCTGGTGCCCTTCGTGTAGTAGTACCATCAAGTGTTCGATTATGCCTTGCGGTGGAACCACTTTGTCGCCTCTCAGGAGGAATATGAGATTCTCTGCTAGTGACAGTTCATCTCTCACCTCCCAGTACCGTCTTAGTACATCCTTGGGGTGTCTTTTTTCTGGCCACCCGTGGACCACATATGCCTTAATCGCTTCCATGTCCTCATCTGCTTTGTATGCTTCTTCCCATTCTTGTGCGCTGGTCACCCTTTCCATGTCCTGAATGGTGGCTACCACATATCCTTCCCACCTTGGGCGCTCTTGCTTGTCTGCTTCCTCCATGAATGCTGCTCGACTCAAAAAATCAGCTACTTTGTTCTGCGGTCCTGGTATGTGTTCGACCTCATACATGAAGTCCAGTAGGCGAAGTGTCATTTTGGCAATCCTTGGGGTGGCATGCGCATGCCCACTGGATGTCAACACCTTGACAAGAGGTTTGTGATCTGTCTTCACCAAGAATTTTGCACCCCATAGATACTGCCTGAGCCTCTCCATGGCCCATACTACTGCTAGCATCTCTTTTTCTATGACGCTAAACTTTTCTTCGTTGGGCGCTAAGGACCTTGAAGCAAAGCTAACCGTCGACATTTCCCCCTTCTCCGACCGCTGCATTAACACTGCTCCCAGACCACGGTTACTCGCATCAGTCGTCAGAATGGACTCCGCGTCCGGGTCGAACCTCTTCAGAGGTATGGCCTCACTCATCTCTCCTTTCAAAGTGTCGAACTCCTCTTGTTCTTCCTGGTTCCACTGAAAGCCATTCTTTTCCTTCAAGAGTAGGCGCATGTAATGTGTCTTTGTGGCAAAGTGGGGAATAAATTTGCTGTAAAATTCAGCCATTCCCAGGAATGATCTGACGTCTTCCTTCTTACTTGGGGTGGGCGCATCTGAGATGGCTTGCATGTTGATTCTTTTTGGCTCTATACCTTTTCCACTCACTTCATGTCCAAGATACGTGATGGACTGCACCTCAAATCTGCATTTTGACCCGTCTGCTGTCAATCCATTTTCCTGCAATGTTCATAGTACAGTGTGCAGCTTCTTATTGTGCTCTTGTTTGGTCTCTCCCATGACCAAAATGTCGTCCTGGAAGAACTGGACTCCCATCACCTGCCGGAAGAGCCTGTGCATAAGCTTCTGGAATACCGCGGCTGCTGAGGCCAGGCCAAACGGCATCCTTACGAACTCGTAACAGCCAAAGGGTGTGATGAACGACGTGAGGTGACTGCACGATGGTTGTAACTTAATTTGGTCGTAGGCAGATGACAAATCTATCGTGGAGAACCACTGTATGCCTTTAGTTTTTGCCAGCATCTCACTGATGCGGGGTAGGGGAAACTGTCGACCAGGATGTTTTTGTTGAGTTCCCTGAGATCGATACACAGCCTCACCCTCCCATTAGGCTTCTGTGCTACCACCAAGGGCGAAAGCCACTTCGCACTCTTGATTGCCCTTATCACTCCTTCTCCTTCCAGTCTATCGAGTTCTGCTTGCACCGCTTCTCTACACGGGAAGGGGATATTCCTTACTTTGTGGGCGACTGGTTTTGCTCTCTCCTTCAGTTTGATGACGTGTTTGTACTTGGTCAGTTCTCCAATTTGTTCACTAAACACTTTGGGGTATGCCTTGTGCCAGGTTTCACCGTTGTCCTTTCCCTCTGTGTCCATGATCAAGATTTTCTCCACTCCACCTGGGTTCAACAGTATTCCCAGCGCCCCTTGGTCCTTCCAGCTGAGCACTGACGGCCCCTTTTCGGCAATGTACAATTTGCAATTTGCTTGGCGACCTCGGAATTCAAACAGTAAGGGGCAGTACCCTAACATTGGAATCCTTTGCCCCGTGTACGTTACCGGTCTCAAGTCCATCGGGCGCAATTCGTCTTCTCTTTGTGACCCAAACTTCTCTTCCCATACCTTTCTCTGAATTATGGTAATGGGCGCACCACTGTCTGCGATCATCTCCATGGGCAAACCTCCTATGTGCATGTTCAGCTTGGGTTTGTCTGTCTCTGCGCCTTCCACCTCCAATACTTGTACATCGATGTAGAGGATCTCCTCTAAGTCCTCTTCTTCCTCGTAGCTCCCCGCTTCTTCTCGTTGTTCTTGGTCCACGTATCTGACCATGGCTCCCTTGGGTTTTCGGCGGCACACTTTTTTCATAGTGCCCGAACACGCTGCAGAATGAGCACTTCGCCCTGAATGCCTGGCACGCCTTGTCGTTGCCTAAGTGCAACATGCTTCCACACCTGTAACAGCTCGGGCGTCCGCCTCTACCTGTCCTCTGGTCCGTGTGGCTGGTGTGGGAGGTCCGTTTAACGTCTTTGCTCCTTTGTTGGTCTCTCGGCTTCGCTCTTTCGCTTTTTACCCGCGTCATGATTTTGCAGACGGTTTGTGTTCCTCCTGCCTCCTTTCTGGCAGCTTGCGCACATCGCTTCGACATCTCCGCCTTTTTCACTAAGGCCCAGACTTCTTTTAGGGGGGCATCTCCATTGACCCACAGTTTCTCCTGGATATGAGTGCTGGACGTGTGCATAATGATCTGATCTCTTATTAAGTCATCATGTAGCGTGCCAAAATTACACGTCAAAGCTAGTTTCTGTAGTGCCACCACGTATTCGTCCACCGACTCTCCACTCTTCTGCTTCCTCTGGAAGAAGTTGTGTCTATCGATCGCTACGCATACCACCGGCCTGTAGTGTGCATCGAGGTCAGCAATGGCGTGACTGAACACATCCGTGTCTGCTGCATCTCTCGTGCCCATGACTATGGTATTGCACACTCTAATCCCCTCTGGACCCAAATTGTGTAGTAGAATCTTCTTTCTCCTCAGGCTCGAGAATGGCGCTTCACCCTCTTCCTCCAAGGCTTCCAAGTATTTGAGGAAATACCGTTTCCAGTCTTCCTACTGCATTTCTGGCTCCCCACTTTTGGAAAGAAATGGTACCATTTGAGTGAGGGAAGAGGACTGGGTAGCCATCTTGTTGCTGCCTTTGGGGCCTGCTTGATCAGGTATGCGCTTGCCTGGTGGGCTCCCTGGTGGTGGTTGCGCGTCTGCGTCTTCATCACTATGCTCACTGTCGGTTGCTCTGCTGTTTGCCGCTCCCTCAATGATTGGGATTTCTTGCTGACTGCCCCTTTGCTCTGTGTCTGCGGTGCTTGACTCTTCCCCGCGTTTATGCCGCGCTGCAGCATGCTGAGTGGGCCTCTGCTCAGAGGTCAGTATGCTGTGCCTTGAGCCGGGCTCCCTGGTGCATTAGTGCCCCTTTCCTGCTGTCCTGCTATGGCCCCTTGACTGCAACGTTTCCCCCGTAGTTGTGCTTCTGGTTGGGCGTACCTCTGCAGTTGCGTGGTTGTCCTGCCCAGCTTGTGCGCGATTTCGCCTTAGGTGGGGACTGCCTCGTGTCCACTGCCACGCTCCGGTTTATTTGTAGGCTCCGTTTGATTTATTATTTTATTTCGCCGGTGGGTGGGGGCGGAGTTCATATCCCATCTCTCGTCACCATTGTGGAAGTCCCCAATTCACCACACTGAAGCCTAGTTATGTGTAAGTTTATTTTATTATCGGAGCGCAGGGAACCACTTCTACTCCCCTACACGGTCGGTGCCAACAACCTAAAATGGCCGCCTTCCGCTTCCTGTCCCACCCTTCCGTTTCCGGTATGCGGAACGCTAGACCGTCACCACACTTGATCCTCCTGCTTGACAGGCGCATCGTACTTGGTCGCTCGGAAATCAGCTACATTGCACTGTGCGTGTTGGCCATGTCGGAGACGCCTGGAAGGCCTCGCTGACAGGTACAAGTCACTCGGAGGACATGGCTATTTGGGCATCGTACTTGTTCGCTCTTACAGCAGTACGAGTCATCTGAAAATTGCACTTACGAGTCGGACTCGATCCTGATGGATGCAGTCAGGGGCCGATTCGAACAAGATCGTAATCGGCCCCTAAGAGTTGCAGTTCTGACTCTATCCTTACTCATTCTTTATAGTAATTTTTTTGAATAGTGGCATTAAAAACGTTACCCCCTGCAAGCAAATGTTACAGATGTTCCATTTAGCCAGGCAATTACCGCTTGCCAACTCAAACGTATTTCCATATTTCTGAAAATTGCTTTCAAAAGATTTTCCTTTGCAGCAGCGGTACTGGACAAATGCAGACTATGTGGGCTAATGTCTCTCGCTTGTATCCACAAAGTCTGCAAGTTGGATTCTACGACTGGCTTTTCCAGGGGGGTGTGAGACTTTTTGACTTCATGTTGCTGAAACGAATGAATGTGAACTGGTGCTTTAATACTATTGAAAAATGCTCTGACAGATACCTCTGTGAGCGCAAGTTTGAAAAGGAATTTATCACAGTCTTGGCTTGTCTCCTTTGTGCTAGTACATTCTTATCTATTAGAGTAGATGAGATCTGAGTTGAGGCATTTAGGTCGTGATTAAATGGCGCTTTTCCCACATTCGCGAAACATGCTTCTTGGATATCTAAATCCTTAATTGCCAGGTTTAAAGTACTTCCCCGAGTGCCTTTTGCGTTGCTACGTTGCTGTTCCTCAATGTTCAGCCAGGATAGATGATTAATGGATCACTATTTCAGAAGCTCACAATCTCTTGTACAATTTGATAAATGTGCTTTTGCACTGACATGCTTGATTTTTTAAGCCAAACTCTAGGCGAACTTGGGCTGGTGAAGCTGTCTTTTAGATATTGAATACTGATTTGTAGACTTTCGTTTGGCTCTTGTTCAGTGTGGCTATTTCCCGGTCCCAAATCATTTATGTACCAGAAGACAGCATTGGCCTGAGATGACATAACCTTGAGCAGATGGGTAAATGACAGGTAACTCAGAATCTGCTTTAATATTTTAACCCATAAATTGGTAAATGTGCCTGGATAACTGCTAAATGGAATATGCAGGTAAATTGCTGGTCCACAATGAATCTCAGGTATTTATATAAGCAAACTTCCTTCACCTTTTTCTCCTCTAGAAATCAGGAGTAAGTCTTAAATTCAAAGTCAACCATTCAAACTAATTTGGTTTTATTCAGATTTAACTCTAACCTTTATATGTCCTTATATTTTTTTAGTGGCAGCTGATTCGGAACGGGGTGTTACGGCCGGGAGGATCGGATGGGGAAATGGATTAAAAAAATTACCTTACCTTGGCCCGCACATGCTCTTCATCAGGGCTTGCAGCACCGGAAGCACTCAGGCTGCTCTTTATGGAAATTTTGCTTGTTACTTGGCTGCTGTCTCCTATCTTGACTTTACCCCAGGTAGTATGAAAAGTTCAGTATTGACCCATGGAAGATCTTTTAGCAGATCCCAATCTTCCAATGTTCTCCATAGTCAGCCCTGGGCACTCGATTGAAAGCCGACTTGAAGTCTATACAACACTCAAATAGCCTTTATTTTTTTAGTTTGAGCTTCTCTACTTGCTAGTTTCTGGTTCTGGCTACAGTTCAGTGAGCAGTGCAGGTCTCGGTTTAGCGGAGTGGCGAAGCAGTGGAGAGGCGGTGGTACAGCGGCTAGGGGAGCAGGCAAACAGTCGTCAAACAATCATCCTGCAGTCTTAGTTCTCAGACTGCAGAGAGCAGGTCGCCATACAGTTAATAGTTATATCACCAAAACACTAATCGGCTTCTAGCACCACCGAGAAAAGCGGGCCGGTATCGGCCCCGCTGCAAGTATGGCGGGGCACCGCCCCTCCCCTCCACCAGCTCTCTGTGTGGGACACGCCCCTGCCGCGTCATCATGACACGGGGGACGCGCCTCCTCCTGGAATGGCCGCAGGGCTCCCCAGTGACCCGGAAGCGATTGAATCGCTTCTGTGTCACGGGGGAACACAGGTCAGAACCGGCCTGACCAGTAGGGGTTTAAAAGGCCAGGGAGCGCTGGAGTCGGCCTCTTTGACCCCATGCTCCTCAGTCTGCCCCTCAGCCTCTAGGAGGCTGTAATTATCTTTCTTTTTATTTTCACAGATCCTTGTAAAAGCGGACAGTTGGAGGAAGCGAGAGACCGTCGGCGACGCAGTATTGTTTTATTCGTTCTTTCCCCTTTACAGATTCGGGCGAGAGGTGTGCGCGGCATGCGGAGGGATCAGGAGGACTGCTTGAGATCGGGACTGCAGCTCTGGGAGGCGTGCGGGTCGTGCAGCAAGATCAGGAGGACCGCTCGAGATCGGGACTGCTGTTCCAGAGCCGGGATCATCAATACAGATTTTTTTGGATATTTGCAGCAAGCACACGTGCAACACAGGTACCGCGAGGGGGGGCCTTTTGGTGGCAGCTTGGACAGCTCAGTGTTTGGTAACTGCTGCAGTAAAGTGTGTGCTCTGCGCAGGTGTGGTTTTGAATGCAGTGGGCGCGCCTCTGTGAACTAGGCTGACTGTGAGCCCGAAGGTCGAGAGATCGTGCCGCAGGGGGTTACTTTAACGCTGGCTTGTGGCGGGAGGCTAAAGCTAACGCATTGTGAAGCAGGGAAAGTAGGTCATAGCCGGACTGGGCCTGAAACATCGCAATTTTAAAGATTCACTGCAATTTAAATTACGAAAGGCTCCTCAAAAGAAGTAAATTTATTTATTTATTTTTAACATTTCTTAAGCGCGAACAATTCCCGCAGGCGTCTCGGCGCTGTACTTTGGTATGCTCTCCTGTGCGGTCTTATTAATTTTTTAGAGGTTGAATAACCATGTTTTCAGTTTCTTTCTGAAGGACATGAGATTTGGGCTGGATCTTATGGATTGCGGGAGTGTGTTCCATAGTTTTGGGGCGACAACCAGGAACCGTCTGTCTCCCCAGTTGACCAACTTAGTCCGTGGTACTACCAAATCGTTCAGTTTTGCTGAGCGGAGTGTCCGAGAAGGAATGTATGGAACAAGATGGTCTCTCAGGAATTGAGGTGCTTGGTGATGTAGCGATTTGTAAACAATGCACAGTGTTTTGAATTTAATTCTGTTCCTAATAGGGAGCCAATGAAAACTTCTCAAGGTCTCAGTTATAGGCTTAAATTTGGGAATATCTGAGAGAAGTCTGGCTGCTGCATTTTGGACTGTCTGCATTTTCTTGAGGACCCTAACTTGGGCATTGGCAAATAGGCCATTGCAGTAGTCTAATGCCGACAGGACAAGGGCGCTGACCAATGTCTTGCCTACATTTTTGGGAAGATAAGGAAGGATCTTCCTGACCAAGCGTAGTTTGTAAAACGCTGTGGTGGCCGTCTGGTTGGCATGAGCCATAAAGTTTAATTTGTCATCGAAGATGACGCCCAAATTTCTCACCTTCGTGGCTGGTTTGGGCAAGGCTCCAAAGGATGATGGCCACCATATTGGGGACCAGTTAGGACTGAGATGGCCAAAGGTTACCACCTCAGTTTTATCGGAGTTCAGTTTTAAACAGTTTGCTGACATCCATTGTCCAATGGCCAGCATACCTCTTTTAAAACTCTCCGCCACTGTGTCCCCATCGTTTCTGACAGCCAGAATCCGCTGGGTGTCATCCGCATATGAGGTAAGGTTCATCCCATGCGCTTTGATGGTTTTAGCGAGGTCCGACACATAGATGTTGAAAAGTGTCGGACTAAGGGATGAACCTTGAGGTACCCTACATGGTAGCGACAACTCTGCAGACTCGAATTGTCCCAGGATGACTGCCTGGGATCTATCCGTCAGAAAAGATGCCAGTAGTTTTTTTGCCAGGCCTTGCACGCCCATCTTTTCGACACGGTCGACTAAGATCTTGTGGTCAACCGCGTCGAAGGCGGCCGATAAATCTAGAAGCACCAATAGTGCAGCACCACCTTGGTCTCTGATTAGTCGGATGTCGTCCGCCGCTTTGATGAGCGCTGTTTCAGTTCCATGAAACTTGCGGAATCCAAATTGTGTTTCATCGAGCAGATGGTGTTGCTCGATGAATTCCGCAAGTTGGGTATTCATGGCTTTCTCAGCTATTTTGGCAAGAAACGGGAGGTTGGCTATGGGCCTGTAATTTTTCAATTCAGTTTTATCTAGGCCGGATTTTTTCAAAAGAGGCTTTAGTAAGGTCTTTTTTAAGGGGTTAGGGAAAATGCCTGTACGGAACATTAGGTTGCATATTTGGGTTATAACAGGAATCACGGTATCCATTAATGAGCGGAGGGTGTTCAAAGGACAGGGATCCAATGCAGATCCAGACTTAATAGTTTTGATAATGTCCTGGATTTGGTTTTCTGTGATTTCTGCAAAGTGAGAAAAGTGATTGCTTGTGAGTGGAGTAGTTATATTTGCAATACTTTGATTATCACCAGAGTTGAATGCTGAGAAAATATCATTCACTTTGGTGAAAAAGAAGGACGCCAGTGAATCACAAAAACTTTGTGAACAAGGGGGGTTCAAGTCAGGAACGCATCCTACCAGCTTTTTGGTTATTTCGTACAGCTTTTTATTAGAATTTTTAGCACTTTCGATTTGCTCGCTGTAGTACTTTTTTTTGGCCTCTGTGATCAGGAGTTTATATTGAGTTAAAAGTTCCTTATACGTCTTTCTACTTTCGTTGTCATAATTTTTCCTCCAATGTCTTTCTTTATTTCTGCATTGCTGTTTGAATTTTCTGAGCTCCTCTGTGTACCAAGGTGCTGATGGGGAACTTCTATTCCTAGACATCCTTTTTACTGGCACTAATTTATTGGCAGCCTGGTCCAGCCATTCTTGATATTGCTCAGTAGCGATTTCTGGGTCATTGGACAGAATGGGTTTTGAGATGTCTAATGCGTCCTTAAGGTTAGGAATGTTGATGTCTTTCCATACCTTAAACGATTCCTGTTTGGGGCCAGGCGTTGTAACAGTAGAGGTTTTGCTAATTTTTATCGTGGCAAATACCAAGTAGTGGTCGGTCCAAGTCATTGGCAGGACGTCGGTCACTAGCAGATTATCTAGATTGGTGAATATTCCATCTAGATTGTGTCCTGCATTGTGGGTAGGTCCCTTCACCAGCTGTGATAGACCGAAGACCTCCATTTCTGACTGTAGAGACATGGTGTCTTTATCTTCGCTACAGTCAAGATGGAAATTGAAGTCTCCTAGCAATGTTATGGATTTATCAGTTGCTGAGGCTTCTAAGATAGTGGCGATTTCTGTAAGAAATCCCGACCGAATTTCTGGTCGTCTGTATAGTAGTACGCCTCTAAAGTTATAGGAGGGGGACAGGTAAATGTCAAATTGAAACGCCTTGCATGCTGTGGAGGGAATTGCCGTGGTACGAATTTTGAGAGTATCTCCGGCAATTATGGCTATCCCACCTCCTCTTTTGCCAATTCTGTCCAGCCTGTAGGATTTAAACCCTTTTGGGACGGCTATCACAAGATCTGGATCCGATGCTTTATCCAACCAGGTCTCTGTCAGGAACATTATATCGATGTTCCTGTCTAGAAGTACATTGGCAATTTCTTGCCTGTGTTTGAACCACAGAACCACAATAATTGTCAGTGGTGAGTGGTTGCAAGTTGGATGTGTTTTAAACAAGGAATACACACAGATATTCCCTGCTTCTGTGGTATGCAAGCGCCTAGAGCAGATTAGCGGTGCTCAAGAAAGGAGTGCCTGGGTCAACATAATCAATGGTTAACACAGCTAGCACGGAAATGCTGTAGGATCTGACAGCATATCGTGCAGTTGGGAAGTGCCTCATTTGCCGATTCGCTGTGTGGGGATTTGGGTTGAATCATTGTCAAGGGTGGTGGAAGGCGATAATGAGGTTCATTATTGTTGGTATGCCCAGTGTGTAAGGCAATTTCTTTTATCATTATAGCAGTGAAACAGGGTGATTCACAGTGGAGGGTCATCAAGTGGCGTGTTCAAGGAACATTGCGGTAAGAGGACGCAGACAGGCCTGCATTTCACTGCTTCTGTGGGCTGCTCAGAAGAGGACCTGGACGGGTTTCCAGGCCAGGCAAATTGTGTAGGGAGGCTCCCCACATGAGAAATCATTTAGGTAACAGATAGCATTGTGCTCGCAGTGTTATCACCCCTTCCAGTGGATAAGTTACCTTGCAATTGTTAGCTTAAGCTTAAGCGTGTTGCGAAGCATTCCCGCATGGAACATTTGCTGGAATTAATGATGCGCAGGATGGCAACAATGGACAGAAAGGTAGAGAAACTGGGACAGAGCCTGGCTGAGCTCAAACAAAGAGTAAATGGCCAGAAGCAGGTGGTGGGCAGGCCTAAGCAAACCATAGTGCCCCCAAAGCCCAGGGGGGAATTAGATCCGCTCCCCAGGCGGGTTAGGCTCAGGAAGGAGAAGTAGCAGGATAAGGACCCCATGCCATGTCAGCCTGTAGGGAAAATCCTGTCGGGTGAGGGCCCCTCGGCAGTGGCAGTTACACCAGTAACAGGTATTCCATTGGTCCCTGCTCTTATCCCAGTAGTGCCCACGCCATGTCCGGTGCCTCCCGCACCAATCCCGGTGGTTCCCATGTCAGTCCCTGTTGTGCCCATACCTAGTCCTATTAAACCAGTACCAGGTACAGTGCTACCTAATCCCGTCACAGTGCCAGCCGACACCAATCAGGTCCCACAAGAGCTAGTGGAGCAGATTGCGGCGATTTTCCTGTGGCTAGGAAGGGGGGATGTTGCCAATGTCAGTGGGGGCAAATGAAGTAGGGGAGGACCCGTTGGCAGAGGCAATGAAATTGATGGCAAAGATTCATGCAGTGCCAGGTGGGACTTCAGGCGAAGGGCTGGGTAGTCCAGCCCACCCACAACCAACAGGGGTGGTGCCGTTAGCAGGAGACAACAAAGAGTTGCCAGCGACCAGCAATGGAAAAGACAAAGTGATGGAGTCGGCTGGAGTAGTGGCAACAGGTAAGGAAGAGACATTGCCATTGCTGGGCACGGGTGTGCTACCCACAGGAAGGGAGCATTTAGCCAGACATGTAACACGCGAAGTGAAGGAATTGGAATGGTCTGGTGCTTACATTAATATTTTCTCCCTGCTGGTCGATGACAGGGAAATGGAGTATTCAAGGAAACAAAAAGATTGGATGCTTCCTAGTGAATGGCGGGCTGAACTGTTGAAATTCATGGTAGAAGAAAGTTTGAGCATATGGATTAGGGCACTCTCTGTATTTATGACTATAACAGCTGAGCGTTCACCTAATTTACAAGCAGAAATGTCTTGCTACCAGAGCAGGATTACAATGTCTCATGAAAAATATGGGGGTGTAGGGGGAAAGATTATGACATGAATTTCAGGAAGGCCAAAGCAGTTGACCCATCACTTTCCTGGGACAGGGTTGACACGCTATCATGGTTGGATCAGTTTGGGTCAGGGCAGCCAGGTAACACAGTCCAACATGTGAGCAAGGGTCACACATCTCACACGTCCCAGCCCTTTCGTCCGCCCCACACCACACCCATGGTCCCCAGTCCAAGGACAGGGGGGGGGTACAGAAAGGGACATGTTGGGATTTTAATAGACAGACATGCACCAGGGCCCAAGGCACTTGTAAGTTCAGACATGCATGTTCAATCTGCAACAACTCTTCTCACCCAGAATCAAAACGTCTCAAGAAAGGAAGTTATAAGGGAAAGAAGAAACAGGATTGATGAGGGGACACAATTGGTAACACACTCATCGATGTTATGGCAATGACTCCTTGGTTAAACACGTACCCGGATCATGCCACGGCTAGGACTTTACAAGAAGGGTTTTGGTACGGCTTCAGGATTCCTGCATCGAATTACATAGGGAGACCTGATTGTAGGAATCAACTTTCTGTAAGGACCAATCCGAGGGTTGCAACTACAAAAATTGAAAAAGAATTACGCTTGGGCAGAATAGCCGGTCCCTTTGACCACATCCCTGTCCACAATTTTGCTTGCTCGCCCCTTGGAGTGGTCCCAAAGAAGGAGGAGGGGGAGTTCAGGTTGATTCACAATCTGTCAGCCCCTAGGGGCAAGTCATTAAATGATGCCATCAATGAAGAAACCTGCAGCGTAAAATATGCTAGGGGTTTTGGGCCCTAGCTTTGCTAGCCAAATCTGATATTGAGTCTGCCTTTCGGCTGCTGCCTGTACATCCTTTGGATCACCACCTTCTGGGTTTTAAATTCCGTGACAAATTCTACATGGATTTGTACATGCCCATGAGTTGCTCTGTTTCCTGCGCGTACTTTGAAAAATTCAGTTCATTCTTGGAATGGGTTTTTAGACGGGTGACAGGGCACCAGTATGTGATGCACTATCTTGATGATTTTCACTTCTTTGGTTCGGTGGGCTCCAGGGAGTGTGCCTGGGAATTTCAGGAATTTTGCGTGCTCATGCATACCTTCGGGGTTCCCCTGGCGCCAGGGAAGATGATGGGTCCAGCGACTTCAATGGAATTTTTAGGTATTGAATTAGACTCAGTACAGGGGTGTTTCAGGCTACCTAAAGAAAAAATTTCACGATTTAGAAAAGCAATGCTTAGCAAAAGACAAGGTAACCTTACATCAGCTACTTTAAACGGTGGGTCAGTTGAACTTTGCCTTAAGAGTCATACCAATGGCACGCCCATTCTCCCGCTCTATTGCACAGGCCATGACAGGTCTCCAGGGAAAACACCATCACACAAGACTGTCGTATGAGGTTCACCAGGACATGCAGATTTGGATCGCATTTCTGGAGTGTTTCAACGGCAGGATAGTGGTGTGGCCCGGTCCTCCCACGACTTACGCAGAGTTAGGTTTATGGACCGCCGCTGCGGGCAGATTGGGATTTGGTGCCATACTTGGGAATGAATGGGTGGCACAGCATTGACCTGTTTGGTGGGTGGAGAATGGTGTGACAGCCAACATTGGTTTTCTGGAACTCTTCCTCATCTGGGTGGCAAGAACTGTTTGGCCTCATCAATGGCATAATCATTTGATGATTTTCTGGTCAGACAACATGACGGTGGTAGAGTGCATCAATCAGCAGGCTGCACGGTGTAAAATGATCCTGCACCTGTTGAAAGAAATAGTACTGTTGTGTATGAAACTTAACATGCAGTTTAAGGCTAAACATGTCCCAGGGGTACTGAATAATGCTGCTGATGCATTCTCTCGCTTCAAGATGCAGGTTTTCTGGGAGCACCTACCCTCTGCAGAGGCAACACCAACACTCTTCCCGGAAGTACTCTGTCAGATTGGTCCCCCCAGCTACAGAACCTCGTGGCAGCTAGCCTAGCGCTCAGGACCAGGAAAGCTTATGAAGGGGCGTTTTGGTCTTACTGCAATTTTCTGGGGCAGGATTGGGCGGATAGCTGGCATGAGACAGGGGCATTCCTTCGGTATCTAGACACGTTGAATAAGGAAGGGCGCTCTACGGCAACAGCCAGGTGACACGTGGCAGCAGTTTCTTTCTTCGCGCAAATCAAGGACACCACGGACCCCACTAATAGTTTCATTGTGAGGAAGGCACTGAAGGGGTGTCGGTGCCTCCAGGGGGCTGCTCCGGACACAAGACGCCCGATTGGTTTAGAGCAGCTGACATCACTGCTAGCAGCCCTTGGTGGCATTTGCAGTTCAGCAGGGGAGGCACTGCTTTTCAGAGTCACCTTTTCACTGGCTTTTTATGGAGCATTTAGGGTAGCGGAACTGGTGGCATGCAATAAACAGGGTGTGCAAGGGGTCTCCAGCTGGAGCTTGCAAGGATACAGGGCAACACTTTGCTAATAACCATTAAAAAATCCAAAACTGATCAGGAAGCCCGTGGCGAAGGGATAGTACTTCACCGCACACAGGATAATCCATGCTGCCCAGTGAGGCAGCTAGAAGCGTTCCTCCGACAGAGGAATAGTGCGATGGGGAGGGGGGGTCATTACTAATGCATGCCAACGGTACCCCTCTTACCAGGTTCCAATTTAAAAGGGTATTAGCCATGGCGATAGACAGGACAGGTTTGGATCCAAAGAACTTTGGAACTCACTTATTCAGAATAAGGGCTGCCACAGAAGCAACAGCTAGAGGTTTACACAGCAACAGTGTGAAGAGAATTGGGAGATGGTCCTCCAATTAATATAAGCGCTATGTGCGGCTACACATGTTGTGAGGGTGGCAATGCAATTGTGCTGATGCCTGTCCTATTTTCTGCTTACATTTCAGTTTCTCAAACCTGTCACGCAGGGGGGAAACTGGCGTTGGCGCACCAACAGCAAGATACGTCACAACGGCAGGCACATTCATTGGACACAGGATCTCATGTTGTTTGGGTCATTGGTCATTCGTATATTAGGCGTATGAAATCAGTTTTTTTTTTCAGGTAATTACAGACACAGAGCTGAACAGGGTGGTTTCACAGTATCTATCCATCGTAAAGGGGGTCTCTGACTCAGTCAGTTCAGGGCCTTCGTTACAGACCTGTTAAGTCAACACAGTCCCCCACCCAGGATAGTTATCTTACATTTGGGTGGGAATGACCTGGTGAATCTGGGTAGGAGAGGCTTGATCTAGTACATAATCTCGAAAGTGGGCTGGTTAGCTAAGACATGCCAGGGCTGCACCATAGTCTGGTCGCAGATGGTCCCCAGATATCAATGGGGGGGGGGATTCTGTTGAAGCATTGAATCACTCAGTAAGGAGGATCAACAATAAAATAGGGAAATTGTTCAGGTCTCCTTGGCTACAAACCATCGCTCATGGGTGTGCAGGGGGGAGCCATGCTTCCTAAAAGACGGGGTCCACCTGACTAGTTTCGGTAAGGAAATTCTGTTGGAAAATAATATGGCTTGGCTAGCGAGTTTTAAGGGAAGGGCATGACCTTTCAGTGTAGGACGGTAGGTGGGGCCAGATAGTCGGTCAACTACGCTGGCCTGTGGCAGTAAGGTCATGAATGGTGAGCAGTAAATTTAAGGTTCTTTGAGGGCGGCGCCATTCTCGAATGGGGTCGCCCAAGGAGAGGGACAAGTGGTCTCTCTTAGAACTCCAGGGTGGGTAGCAAGTTAGCTGGATGGGTGCGGGGGAGGGGGAGTCATGCTTTCTTTAGGCTGGTTGGCCACCTCGCACGTGCACAATGACGTCAGTAAATGGCGCAGAGATGCAAGGGCCCCCTTTAATGGAGTTAATAGAGCGTATGGGAGTAACCGGGGGGGAAGTACCCTCACAGTAAACGCATGCGCACTCCTACTGGAGGGTGTGGTTAATTGATAAGGATCTGAAACCAGTTAGCCACCTTGCCGTAGGCCCAAATAGGATACGCAGAAAAGTAATTACTGTATGAATTTGATTCATATTTTAGATTCAGATAGGAATTACCTTGTATTAGAAGTATGTTAAGGTTAGCCATCTGATATCTGTATATATTAATTGTAATCAAATGTCATGCAACGTTTTCTGCGTAAATGTGTAAATATTGTTTATTTCATTTTATTTTGCTTGTATGTATTAATAAATACGGCCGGGGGTTGTATGACCACCACCTCCAAAGAAATCCCTCTCATGTACATTTTTAAAGAAATGTAGGTTGAGCACAAGGGGGGATATCGCCGGTAGTCCCTGACCATATTCCCAAGCAGAAGGTAGTAGGCAGAGGAAGCAGACGAGCGCAGCAGCTGTTGTTAGCGGCTGAAAAGGGCAAAAGAGAGAACCTGCAGGTGCCCTCTGAGGCGGCCTAACAAGTGTCAGGTGAGGCCTGTAGGTCTCCCTGGTCTGTCCTGGTGTGCTATGCTCGATAATCAGCCCCCAGCCCCCACACCACCTTGTTAATTTCTCCTCCATGGATTGGCGTTGGTGTTACTTGCAGAGGCACCGTTTCACTAGGTTTCTGTGATTCTACGCATTGGTATAGCCCAGAAGTCTGGGAGTATAATAAAGGTGGTTATAAAAGTAATGTGAAAGAGCCGCAATCATTTATTCATCACTTAACAACAACTTTAACAGCAAGCATATTTAGAGTGGCTTGACGCCCCCTCACCTAGATGTTTGGAGGTCCATGGCTGGATTCGTAGAGCAGGCAGAAGGAGATCGCCTCAGTGGCCTGGTATACATTCCAATGGTTGGAGGAAATTTATACCATGGAACTGGTCAGTCCCAAGAAATCTGATCCTTTGAGAAGCATTATAGCATTTATTTAACCCTAAAATGGGGAGGCGCAACACCACAGTGCCAACTACGGAAACAGGGCAACCCGGCCTGTGTTCTGTAATGACACAGAGGGACGGTCGACCGGCACATCCCGCTCGAGAAGAGGCTCAATCAGGCACTATTTTCAGTCTACTAGTGCGCCTTTGAATATGCTTTTGGTCAAGCGTGTACCGGCTCCAGAGTGGACAAGATTGAACCCCTCCTTACCCGTGGAGTCTATAACTTACTTAGCATCAGTGCCAATTCACCAAAAAGTCCACATGCATGTCCAAAGATGTTAGATGAAGTTTCAAAAGGTGACAAGTCAAGCAGCCAGCAAGCAAAGCAGAACATCTTGATCCCTGTCATGGTTGACAACAGATCCTACATCGAGGGCAACAAGGACAAAATTGATCATGGACTCTCCTTATTGCCCCAGCGACTGGCTTTTAGATCTGGCGATAACATACTTAGTTCCCAACTAGTTGAACGGATCAATAATAAAATCTTAGTAGTCGCCCAAGTGCTGCAAAGCAAGGACTAAGGGAATAATCAAGGCTCAACTTCCCCTATAATGTTAAATGCCCCATTAGGAAGTAACCTTTCAGCAAACACAGCCATAAACTGTTATGTTATGTTATGTTAAATTAACTTTTTAAGCGCAACTAACACCATTAGGTTTCTTGGCGCTTTGCTGAGGGAGCCGAGAGTGGATACAGAAAAAGAAACAACTAATTATAAAACTCAGTGAAAAGAAAGGTTTTAAGGGAGGATCTAAACTCGGGGTAGGGGGAAGACAACCTAAGAGGGAGGGGTACGGAGTTCCAAAAAGACGGGGCTAAAAAAGAGAACCTAAGGCCACCGTGTTTCTTCCTCTTGAATCTGGGGACTGATAACAGAGCCATCTGGGATGATCGGAGGGTGCGAGGAGGGGCATAAGGGTGGAGCAGGGAGGAAATGAAGAGAGGGCTGTGACCTGCTAGAGATTTAGAAATAATGCAGTCAAGCTTGAATTTACATCGAGCCGCTATAGGAAGCCAGTGGAGACTTTTTAAAAGGGGACGAACATGTTGATCTTTGGGTTGGCAGTAAATCAGGCGGGCAGCCTGATTTTGGATCAACTGAAGTCTCCTTAGTTGGTAAGCAGGAATGCCTACATGTAGTGCATTAGCGTAGTCAAGTCTAGACATGACTAACGCTAGCAGAGCCAAGATGAGGGCATCAGTGGTGAGTAGGCGGTAGATTTTTCGTATTTTCCTGAGTTGGAAGTGGCTTGATGATACTACAGCGCTAATCTGGGGTGTCATCGAAAGGTCACTGCTAATGACAACTCCCAGACTTTTGGCTGAATTAGCAGGGCAAGGGGGGCTGCGAAGGCTTGCAGCCTCTCCCTCTTTTATTCCAACAACGGGTGGAAACGCCCATGTCACCAAGCATGAGCAAGTAAACCTTTCATATCAGTTTTTAACTGCCATGGAAGCACAAATGGAGGATATGCTAGATAAAACGCTGATGATTGGACAGAGGATTCGCAACTATTCCCCTGTTTCTGAATTGGTTTTCAAAAAGATTTCCACATTAGGGGATATAAGTGCCCGGCAGGATGTAATGGCCAGGGTGCTTCTTTGGCAGTCGGCAAAATAGAACTCCAGATAGATCTTCTTCAGTCATTTGCAACTGACCTGGCAGAAATAGAGAGTAAATTAACACAGTTGGACATGAAGGTAAGAGCTCTGGATTTACGAAAGCCTTGTGGATGTTCCCCCTTTATAGAGAAGCCCAGTACTCTCCTGGGAATATTGAGAACACTGATGAACAGCATTAAGAATTCAAAGGTGGATTTAAATTACAAGGCTACAAGGTAAGTGTCAGAGGACCTGGCAATGGTCATGACCGAGAGTCCGGGGGGCGGTCAGTGTTACTGAACCAGATCAGTAGGAGCAGGAAAGCCATGAGACGCCAAGGTATCCAAGAAAAGCAACTGAGTGCCAGGGAATCAAATCAGCAGCACCACAGAGAAAAGTGCTGGGACTGGCCTTTCAATAAGAGCAAAAAGAAGCTAAACAAGCATTTACAAAGCAATCAGTCTCGCTTTTGGGACCTTATATGTATTTAGCTATGCAGCACATTAGCCTAGGTGCTGATACAGCTACTGCTTTTTAACTTGGAAGGAAAGTATGCACCAAACTGTGTGACATGCCAGGTATGGGAACACATGGAGAGAAATATTGCCTTTCAGCTGAAAATGGTATTGTCCAAAGCTCTGCTTTTAATATAAAATTAGGGCCCTAGGTGGTCATATCACTGAAAATACAAGATTTAAAAAGCAGATTATTGTCTACTGGAGCTTGTGGAAGACAATTTCTATGGGCTGAAACTAGAGAATGCTAAAGTGATTCTGGTATTTTACTGACCTCTGCTGGTTGTGTTCTATCAAGAAAGTTAAACAGAGGCAGTTGCCAGAAACTTTTTTAAAAAAGAAAGTCCCTCAGCATGAAGAAATTCTGGTATTTTACTGACCTCTACTGGTCATTTTCTATCAAGACCGTTAATTGAGGCAGTCAAACAAGCAGAAAGCAATTTTGGTATTTTACTGACCTCTACTGGGTGTTTTCTATCAAGAGTTAAATAGAGGCAGTTGAACAGACAAAATGTCCCTAAGGGGAAGCAGACCAGTTCTAGGGCTGATCCCCAGGGGCCACAGAGTACATACACATATAAGTATATACTAAAGTGTATACAAGAGTTCTCAAATGCAATTGAAAAAAATGCTTAATAAAAAAAGGGAAGCCTTAAACCAGCGTCAATGATCCCAACCAAATTATTCCCAATATTTGAGCTGAGAAAGACCGCTAAAGACCAGCGGGTCTTATCAAAAGCCTTGAATTTACTGGATCAAACAAACAGGTGGACCAGGCGACCAACTTGTTACTGGGGAAGGCAGCTTCCAACATGTGTTGCAAAGGTTGAAACTATGGGCAGCAGCAAGAGCTTGCCGGGACTGTAAAGGACGTAGAGACACAAGTAGTTTGGAGGGGGGGGGGGGGCAAACTATGTTCCAAGGCCAAAGCAGGATACAGCCAAGTACTTTTTATGGAAGATGCCCCCACAGGCGTACAGTGGGTGGATACATTTATCTTGGACAAACAGAGTCGTATGGTAGGTCCAGATTTCTGGAACACCCCAACAACTATACCAGCATCAGACCACCATAGGCACCCGGGGATAGTATAATGCGAGGGTTCGGGATGCAGGAGGCAGAGAACCTGCATGGAATTCAAGGGTCTTGCCACCAAAACAAGCCCCAACTCAGGGTCTAAGAGTCAACTGGAACATAGTAGAGAGTAGGGCGTAGACTGAGGACACTACATTGACAAAACGAGGGGAGACAAGACCTGTTTACTTGGGCAAGCCATTGATCCACTGGAACTGGTTTTTATTCCCAGGTTTTGCCAAAGGGGCCCTCAGGATATGCTAAACTGGGGGAACCTGCTCAACCTGTGTTCCAATGTAACAGCTCTGAACCACATCATCTCAAATGATTTGTTATGGGTAAGATTTGACTCAGATGGGATGAATGGCACATCAGAAACCTTGCGCACTGCATGGATAAGTGGATCTCTGAGATATGCAGTGCGGGGTGAAAAATAAACCTTTACAGATTGGGGGATTGAACTTGTGAAATCTACCCGCCAAAATATCTGTATGTTTTCTTAAACCAGCCCACATGTCAGATAACGCATAGTGTTCTTATGGGCACATCAGGTGGAAGTAGAAACTGGAAACCACAGGAATCCATAAGATCAAGATCACTAAAGGTAATTTGCTCGCATAACCTGAGAGAGGTGAGAATCAGCCCAAAAGAATACACCTGCAGGAGGTGGTGCGAAGAGCAACAGCCACTCACAGCTCTCCAGGCCATATGCCTCAGTCCTGATGACAGTCCTCATCTACTAAATTGGAAACCGCAGTTGAAGCGCTAACTAATCCTTGTTGCCCAAAACAGCTTACAAAGTTGTCATACCCTGAATTAACTATAATGTCATGGAATGTAGCAAGGCTCAAATCACTAATGAGAAGCAAGCAAGGGTGCCAGTATTTGTGTAAGAATGACATCTCATATCTTCAAGAAACTTAGGCTCTGTCCCCTTGTACTCTATCAGACTTCTATGAGATTTTCGCTGCTGCATCACGGCTGAGCCACTTTTATATGGTTGGACAGAATATCGACCCTAAGGTAAGCAATATTGAATTTTTTTATATCGAAGTAAGTAATATCGAAGTAAGTAATATTGAAGTCAGTAAAATCGATATCAAATATATCGAAGTTACAAATTTCGATGTTACTAATATCGATATTTGTATCATTGTTATGTATTTTATTATGTATTTAATATGTATGTGTTGTATGTTTTTTGTTAAGTATTTTACTTGTTTTAAATTATATGTGTACTATTTTTATATATTAATAATGTTATTTTTAAGTCAATTTTATGTTTTAGTACTGGAGTGGGTTAAGCATGGGCGAATTTTGCGAATTCGTGAACCGCGAATTTGCGTATTTGCGATCCGCAAAATTCGCGAATTTGTGTGAATTTGCAGATTTTTGTTTTTTTGCATGTTTGCGGGGTTTTTTGCGGGTTCGCGGGGTTTTTTGCGTGTTCACAGGGATTTTTGCGTCTTCGCGAGCCGCTTGCATAGCGAAGTTACCCATACAGTCGTTTATGGGAGAGGGAGAGAGAGATAGATAGATAGATAGATAGATAGATAGATAGATAGATAGATAGATAGATAGATAGATAGATAGATATAAATAGAGCGAAAGAGAGGGAAAGAGAGAGGGAGAGAGAGAACGAGAGAAAGAAAGAGAGGCCGGATCTCTGAAGGGCCAGATTCGTGAGTTGCCCCTACAGAACATACAGCTTTTCATTTTTAGAAATATGCATATGAAAATTGTGCTGTAAAGGTCTCTTTTAGTTTAACCCCTCCTGACAACTCAAAATGGGTGTATTTGCCATCCTCTCCCTTCTTCCTGTTTTTTATATCTGTAGGTGCTTCCTGATGAGGGGGAATTCCTTGGACAGGTGCCTCGCTGCCTACTTGTAACTATTCTCTGACCCTGCTTCAAGGGTCAGAGCAGGGTCAGAGAATAGTTGCAAGTAGGCAACGAGGCACCAGGAAGCAATTAGCAGCAGGTGTCCAAGTTGAAGTTAATTTGTTTGTAACCCTTTTGTAAAAGGTTACAAAGAAATTAGGTTCAACTTTTGCACCTGCTGCTGTAACCCTTGCTTGGCTGAAAATTCGTCCCCACTGATTCGCGGATTTAACCGCGATTTTGCGAGATTCTCGGATCGCGAAATTGCGGAAAATCCGCAAATTCGCCCGCCAAATGGATTTTATGCCCACTCTTAGTTGTGGTTTTATAGGGGAATAGGGTGGGAAGTAATTTAAATATATTAAACTAATTATTATTTTTTAGGAATCAGAAATTAATTTTAACAAATTTTTGCGTTTAAGTTTTTTAGCGGGTAGTGGATTTATAGGAGAATTGGGTGGGTAGTATTTTAATTGTAATTAAGTAATCATTTATTTTAATGTATTGGTATTGATAATTAATTAATTTTAAAAAAATTATTAATTGGCAATTAATTATTTTACTTGTTAATTTATTTTTTAAATTGGTAATTAATGTTTGTAATTGGTAATTAATTTGTATTTTTTTTATTGGAAATTCATTTTATTATTTGGTACGTAATTTTTTTAAATGGGAAATTATTTTTTATAATTGGTAATTCATTTTTTATAAAAAGGTATGTTTTGATATAAAAATAATGTTATTATTTATTGTTTTTTAATTTCTAATCAATTTCTAATAATACATATGTTTTTAAAAATATTTTAATGTTCAATATTTATTTTTTGGTAACTAATATTATTGAATTAAAATTTATCGGTATTTATTGTTAATTTATTGTTAATTAATGATTCAATTGTAATCATGTTTTTAATAATTATGGTTGGATATTCGTAAATGATGTTGAGTTATTTAAAATTCAAATTATTAATTATTTTAAAAACAAGCACTATTTATAAGTATGTTATATTCAATTTCTATGCGATTCAACTCTTTCCCTATTGTTGCACTCTCTGGAGTAGGAATAGTAATTGTTACCCCTATGCTATCCAACGTTTTCCCTACTGTTTCACTCTCTGAAGTTGGAATAGTAATTTTTACCTTCCAGCTATCCAAAGCTTTCCCTACTGTTGCACTCTTTGGAGTGGGAATAGTAATATTTACCGCTATGCTGTCCAATGCTTTCCCTACTGCTTCACACTCTGGAGTTGGAATAGTAATTTTTACCCACCCGCTATCCAAAGCTTTCCCTATTGTTGCACTCACTGGAGTGGGAATAGTAATTTTTACCCATACGCTATCCAACGCTTCCCTACTGTTGCACTCTCTGGAGTGGGAATAGTAATTTTTACCTTCCCGCTATCTAATGCTTTCCCTACTGTTATACTCTTTGGAGTGGGAATAGTAATTTTTACCCATACGCTATCTAACACTTTCCCTACTGTTGCACTAACTGGAGTGGGAATAGTAATTTTTACCCACCCACTATCCAACGCCTTCTCTACTGTTGCACTCTCTGGAGCGGGAATAGTAATTTTTACCCCAACGCTATCAAAGGCTTTCCCTACTGTTGCACTCTCTGGAGTAGGAATAGTCATTTTTACCCCTACGCTATCCAACGCTTTCCCTACTGTTGCACTCACTGGAGGGGGAATAGTAATTTTTAACCCTACGCTATCTAAAGCTTTCCCTACTGTTGCACTCTCTGGAGGGGGAATAGTAATTTTTACCCCTACGCTATCTAACGCTTTCCCTACTGTTGCACTCTCTGGAGTGGGAATAGTAATTTTTACCCACCCGCTATCCAACGCTTTCTCTACTGTTGCACTCTCTGGACCGGGAATAGTAATTTTTACCTCTACGCTATCAAACGCTTTTCCTAATGTTGCATTCTCCGGAGTGGGAATAGTAATTTTTACCCCTACGCTATCCAACGCTTTCCCTACTGTTTCAATCTCTGGAGTTGGAATAGTAATTATTTACCCCTACGCTATCCAATGTTTTCCCTATAGTTGCACTCTTTGGAGTGGGAATAGTAATATTTACCCCTACGCTATCCAACATTTTCCCTACTGTTGCACTCTCTGGAGTGGGAATAGTAATTTTTACCCCTATGCTATTCAACGCTTTCCCTACTGTTGCATTTTCAGGAGTGGGAATAGTAATTTTATGTTCTACGTTATCCAATGTTTTTATTACTGTTGTTTTTTTGGACTTCTAATAGTAGTTTTATTTATTTATCTATTTAATATTTTTTGTAATATTTTCAATAATGTAGTATTTAATTAATTGTAAATATTTTGAAAGAATATTTAATTTTTTTACTGTATTAAAAAAATTATTTACTTTTTATTTATGTTATTATTTTATGTGTGTAGATGTATTTGTAATTTATAGTATTGATAAATAATGTATACGTAATTAAAATAATTATTAAAAGTTATTATTAAGTAAGTATATATATTTTATGTCTATGTTTAATTAATATGTTAATATATATGTATTATTTATTAATTGTAAATAATATTAAATATTTTTAACTATGTTTATTTTATTTATTAGTATGATTTACTTTATTTTACACATTTATTTTTAACAGAAAAAAACAGATATTTTTAATTACTATATTTTTAACATCGATATTTTAGTTTTTATATTTTTGTACTTACCTTGTTGTAGATAGGATGTCAATATACTTGCCTTCAATATTCCAGCATGGATGTTTGCGTAGGTCGATATTCTATGAGTCGATATTCTGTCAGTGATTCGCAGCAGATGCCTTCGTCCACTGAGCCACCAGACCAGGCATACACACATCTCTCTGCCTCCCTCTCCTTCTCTCTCCCTCTCCCTCACTCTCTCTCCCTCTGTCTCCCTCCTTCTGTCTCCCTCTGTCTCCCTCTGTCTCCCTCCCTCTCTGTCTCCCACTCTCTCTCCCTCCCTCTGTCTCCCTTCCTCTGTCTCCCACCCCTCTTTCCCTCCCTCTGTCTACCTCCCTGTCCCTCTGTCTCCCTCTTTCTCCCTCCCTCTGTCTCCCTCCCTCCATCTTCCTCCCTCCGTCTCCCTCCCTCTGTCTCACTCTGTCTGTCTCCCTCCGTCTGTCTCCCTCTCCCTCCCTCTGTCTCCCTCCCTCTCTGCCTCCCTCTTTGCCTCCCTCTCTCTGTCTCTCTCTGTCTCTTTTCCTCTCCCTCCCTCTGTCACACTCTGTCTCCCTCCATATGTCACCCTCTGTCTCCCTCCCTCCCTCTGTCTCCCTCCATTTCTCTGTCACCCTCTGCCTCCCTCCCTCTATCTCCCCCTGACTGCCTCTCTCTGTCACCCTGACTCCCTCCCTCAGTCAACCTCGATCTCCCTCCCTCTGTCTCCCTCCCTGTCTCTCTCCCTCCATTTCCCTCCCTCTGCCTCCCTCCCTGTCTCCCTGAATGAACGAATGAATGAAAGAAAATTTATAACGCGCAAACTAAAACCCGAAGGCATCAAGGCGCCTATCAAAAAATGAATCACAAAAAGGCACAAGCAAAACTACGGGTATTCTTTGGCAAATAGCCATGTCTTCAGGGCTTTCCTAAAGGACTGAAGGGTGGGAAGGGCCTTAATTTCCACAGGAAGAGCATTCCACATTTTTGGTGCTATAGTGGAAAAAGCTCTGCCACCCCATTTGACTCTGCGAATGCGTGGTACAGATAGCAGAGATTCATTAGCGGAACGCAGATTCCTCGAGGGGCTATAGGGGGCCAAAAGAGCCCCAATCCCCACCTACCTATTTCTCGCTAAGGCGCCAAAGGTCAGGCACATGATTTGAAAAGAAATCCTGTCCTCAACAGGGAGCCAATGCAATGCCTTCCTCGCGGAGGTGGCCGACACACGTTTGGGTAAATCCAAAACAAACTTGACCGCCGCATTTTGGACCATTTGAAGGCGCTGCAGCAGCCCCCTGTTGAGTCCTGCATACAGCGCATTGCAATAGTCAAGTCGGGAGTCTATGAGTGCATCCACGACTTGCTTTCTGGCCTGCTGGGATAAGTAATGTTTAATCTTCCTCAAGATGTGAATTATGCCCCAACAGGTGGAAACTGTTCTATTCACCTGCTGACGCATATTGAGGGTAGGATCGATCAAAACTCCTAAATTTTTAGCCAGAGCGGCGGGTACCGGACAAGCTCCAAGTGATGCAGGCCACCAATTTGCCGACCCGATGTCCTCCTTTCCCCCATACACCAGGATTTCCGTCTTTCTCCATTCAGTTTTGATGAATTGTATGTCATCCATTGTGCGACTGCCTCTAAACAAGATCTAAAATTGGAGGCAGCCTCGTTAATAGACTGGGAGAGGGAGACCAGGATCTGGGTGTCATCGGCATAGGAGACCCTCTCCCTCCCTTTCCGTCCCTCTGTCACCCTCCCTCTCTCTGTCTTTTTCTGTCTCTCTTCCTCTTTCACCCTCGGTCTCCCTCCCTCTGTCACTCTGTTTCCCTCCTTCTCCCTCCCTTTGTCTCCCTCTCTCTTTGTCTCCCCTTGACTGCCTCTCTCTGTCTCCCTCCCTCTGTCAACCTCTGTCTCCCTCACTCCCTCCCTCTCCTTCCCTCCCCCTCTGTCTCCCTCTCCCTCCCTCTGTCATCTTACCCCATGTGTGTGTCAGCCCTCAGCCCGGGCTGGGACAGTTTCCCTGGTGCTCACACACACCCGCACCTGAGCACTTCACAGGTCTTTAAAAGACCATTTACATGTTAATTAAGCTTTGTTGTATTTTACCTCTTAGTGTCCCTGCATCTCCACTCTGTCAATCATTGGAATCCCCTGGCTTCCAAAGAGCAGAGTCTCTGAGAGTTCGGACTGCTGCAACCGGCAGTTATTTTTTGTTTTTATAACACAGGTACGATGTCTGCAAGGTCCGTGAGCCCTCAAGGAAGGCTTGGTGGGCCACTGGTGGCCCGTGGGCCGTACTATGAGTACCCGTGCACTACTGCAACCCAAGAAGGTCAGGCAATTTTTGTAAGGCAATCATTGTATCCAGACGAACACTACGTAAAGCGCGGCATGTGCATCAACGTAGTCCCTCAAATAAAACAGCTTGCGGCAGTAAAATTGGCAAAACGGTCACATAACAAAATCATTTGGGAGATTCAGAAGGAAAGAAAGGATAAGGAATGGGTTACAATCTTTCAGCTATTAAAGGATTTAAATGAGGCACGATTTTGGGCTCACATTAATAAATTTAAAAAACGAAAATATGAGCAGGGAAAATGGGGGCTCAGACACAGCCTGGGTGTGCCACATCGCTGAGCTGTACGTGGCACAGACGAATAACCTGCAGGGGTTAGGGGGCCCTCCTCTTCAACTTCACCATTTAAAGAAAAGTCGGGGTAGGCAAACTAAGCCAACAACATCAAGCGGTTATGGAGGAGGGATTGGGCAAGCCCGAGGAAGAGATCCAGGGGGCTGAGCCCAAACTAACGGATAGACGAAAGGTGACAAAGGCATTAATAAAGCTGAAAGCCAATGAGCCCCTGGCACGGCGAGCTGCCAACTGGCCTTTTCAAACAGGCGCATGAAGTTTGGGCAGTAGTGTTGTCAGCGCTTTATAACCACTGCTTTATAACCACTGCTTACTAAGCACTGATATACCAGACGGTTTTAGAGGATCAATTTTATGCCCTATAATTAAGAGCAGAGTTCTGACCGCAGCCGCATACTATAGATTGGTTGCCTTACTGGATATTGAAGCAACAGTCTATGCCCAAATCTTACTAGAACATTTAAAATCTTGGGTGGCAGAGGAGGGAATATTACCATTTATTCAAACAGGGTTGAGGGCTGGTGCTTCCACTGTAGACAGTATTCAAGCTCTGTCTGTCCTTAGGCATAAGGCTATCCAGAAGAACAGACCACCTCTCCTGTGCTGCTTTATTGATTATAGTGCAGCTTTTGATGGGGTAGGTAGGGCCATTCTATGGAGGAAACTTGCGGGCTGAGGTTTACCATCAAACCTGTTAAGAGCCATCATATCACTATATAAAGAGACATGGGTTCGAGTAAAAACGAGTGCAACAACAGTAACACAGAAAGTAAAAACAAACCGAGGGTTAAAACAGGGTTGCGTGTTGGCACCCATGTTGTTTAATCTGCACACGGCGGATCTAGGCAAAGCTCTGGAGGGCTGTAGCTTGGTCCCTTCAAAGCTAAATTCAGTATGATTATAAATAATCCAATATGCTGAGGATATTGTGGTCATGGATCACATCAAGTCAGGGTTGCAAAGGGCTTTAAACGCTTTTGGTAGTTATAACAAGGCGTACCCTTTATTGGTAAATCAGTCCAAAGCTAAAGTCCTGCTATTCAGGTGTTACCGTAGGAAGAAGTTGGCAAACTGGCAGTTGGGAGGTCAGACCATCACCACTGCAAGGCATTATAAATATCTGGGCGTGTGGTTTAATGAATCTGGTTCTGCAGCAGACCAAGTTAAAGATATTAATAAGAAAGCGGCAGCTATTACTTATGGAATTGGCCAGCTGAATCATTTAATAAGTAGCGCTTCTGCTTCCCCTATTTTAAGAGTTATAAAGGCAACCTACCTCCCAGCTTTGCAGTATTACCATTTCGCCTATCCATACACAATGGATGAAGCGTTAGGGCTATGCAACATTAGAGCCTATAATAAAATATTCCATCAACCGCGAAATGTTCTACGCTCCAGGTTAAGACTTGAGCTGGGGTTAATAACTCAATCAATAGATCTTAAGGCTCCCTCATAAAAAAATTATATCAGGTGTAGAAGGGCCCCCAAGCATTCCTTAAAAAATGATATGCAATTGATTTATGAAAAACTGTGTAATCCATGGTCTTGTAGTACTTTAAGATTCTGGACCCGTGTCATAGACATCGTCGTATCATGACGATTTTGGTATCAGGAGACCGGTAATGATAGAGATACTATGCACACGCATTTCCGTCGTGTTCGAGTGACGAAATCACCCTGAAATCGGAGTTTCCGCCCTGAACCCTCGGGTTCCATTTTGTGAGCGGCACCCATTTTGTGATTGCCCTCACCTAGGCTATATGACTGAAGCCGAGATCGAGTCAGAAGGACACGTATACATTCGCTGACTCCTCTGTGACCTGGGCGAGCTGAGTCCACTGCCTGAAGCCAAACCTGTTCGGCCAGTTCCTTTTCCAGTGGCCGAATGAGATTAGCATCCAGGTGCACATGTCGTAAACCTTTTCATCGCATACAAACTATGTCTAATATCACACACATCTGTCTCTGTTTCTTTCTTTATGACTTGCTTTACGATGGGGAGGTGCCCGTTTTTATTAGGGGTCTGTCTATATCTGATGGAAATACTGGACCTTGCCGGATAGTTGATTGTGGGCTGAACAAACTGAAATATGGGCTTGTCATCATGACTCTGCTTTTTCTTTGTAGTGGAAATATGTGAATGGTCAACTGTAAAATAAGGAATGTTTGCCTAAAGCATAATATTTTGTATAAGAAGAGAAGGCTGGCTTTGTAAGATTGAGCAGTCTCCTGAGAACATACACGCTGTTGTACTTCTAGGATACCTGTTACTGGCTGCAGCCAATAAATACGATCTTTGACTTCACCTAGAAGACTCTGTGTTTCTGTAGTCCAAAACAGGAGAACTCGAAGTCTTCGGGTGTTGTACCCTGGCACCGCTGGGTTCCTAAAACCCAGTACTTCAGTTGGCGCCCAATGTGGGGCGATTTCAGCGGTACCGGTCCAAGCGAGAGGTTCGTGAGGAGCTTCGTGTGAAAATTCTGGAGGAAGGCCGCCACTTCATCGACCCCTGTATGTCGACGTGGTCCGAAAGTCTTTGCTGTGAGGTTCCCCGCTTCCCGACGGCTACGAAGGACTGCTGCCCTGACTATCGCCCTGTTTTGGACCCTTGTTGCTTGGTAGAGCGAAACAGTAGACGAGTCTTCTGGTGACATCATCGATATCTTCAGTTAAGTATGAGTGGAGCGTCTCCCAGTTCTCAGTTTGGTTCTTAGTTTTGGTATCCTTTTTGGATCGCTTTGATTTGGAATTTGCAAATCCCAAAGCTGAAGGACTCGTGTATTCGCGAGACTATCGTATTCGATAATCCTTTGAAGTTTGAAGCTAGACTAGAGAGCGTAGATGCCTGGTCTTAGCAGACTTGGAAATGTGTTTTGTTTTGGCTGTAATAAGGATTCCCGATTGGAGGACTTGTGTCCGGTTCCTCCGATTGGAACTCCAACGTATGAACTCTATGTGAAACATGGCGTAGGCCCTATGGCATATAATGAAATATGGATCCGATACACCAGGAAAGATGGTGTTTTAAAATGGCCTCAATATGGTAGTTTTAACACAGAGATTTTGGGTAATGTAGAGGTTAAACTTTTTAAGAAGAAAGCCCGGCCGGCAATGTTTGACTCTTTTCGCATATGTCGCAAAGAAGCCAAATGGAGAGAAATGAAGTAAGCGAAGAAAAATAAACGTGAACGAGGTATGTCTATGGTACAAGCTGCTGTTGCGTTCAGGGATAATGAGGTAGAGCAAGAAAGCGAACAGATGCTTAGGGTGAAGAAGTTAGCGGTAGACAGATGCTACCCAGTTATGCTGCGTAAAGAACAGGAAGGAAGGGAAGATCTTGAGAAAGATCCTTTAATGTCACATCTCTTGAATTCACCACCCCCTTATGCACAGAGTGCTACGGCACCACCGTCACCAGTTGTGATTGCACAACCCCCAGTTGTTGCTCCACCTGTGATTCCACCACAGCAAGCTCCTTTTCCGTTGGCTACTCTTACTTTGGCGCAGCCTCCTCAGGGGCCGCCACCTTTGTCTCCTTCTTCGTCTGCTACTTCGACGCTTGTTCTTAATGTTTCCTCCATTCCGACTTTGACTTCTTCCTCTGCTACTGTTCCGTCTTCTCTTATTCTTTCACCTTCTACTTCTGTTAGACAGCGAATGACTACTGCAGTTACTGGTTTCTTTTCTCCTTTGTTGGGACAGATGGGTATGTCCCATGTTATTGAGCGTAGACAGTCACGTAGTCAGTTGCCGAATATGGATGAGTGTACGATATTGGACCAATTGGCGCGTAAATGGATTGTGTACGATATGCGGTATGATCTTGAGGGTGTTATGCATGTCTTCCTTTAATGGGAAGCACCGAAGCAGCAGTACGTTTTCGATACGATGTGGGCTTTTCCTGTTCAGAAATGGGAAGAGGAAGTAGGACAAGCTCCTGACAAGTTGTATAGCATATGTTCCGAATTTGCGAAGGGAACAATTGTGAGTCCATCTGATGTTGAGAAAGCGGTTGCGACGTTGTTGTCATTTAGGAAAGCGTCTCCTTCTCGACAATTGTTTGAGTCTGATTCTTCAGTTGGGAGAAAGGCACAACAATATCCGATGAGAGAAGTTCCTTCGGTGTGGAAGGAGGAAGTGGCTGCTGGTCCAGGTAATGTTCCGCCAGCTGTACCAGCTCATTTACAGCGTGTTTGGGTACATGTTCCGTGGAAACGTGCTGAAGTTTTAGCTATTAAGCAGTCTTTGCCCGATCCACGCAAAAATACAGCAGGGTACTATAAAGAGTTGACTCAAACTGTGAGTTAGTGTATTATGAATTTGGTAGACATCGATATGTTGTTTGGCAATGTTGTTCCACAACAGATTTGGAGTAAGATTCGTCATACGGATCATGTGGATGAATTAGGTGATACATGGGTTCATCTTAGAGACACCGACAATAGACAAGTAGGCGGTGCTAAGCCTGAGGATTTGATTACTGAACTTCCTGAGAAAATTATTACGAATATGAAGACTTTAATGCCCGAATTGCGTGTCAATTGGGACAAGTTGTCTGCATGTAAGCAGAAGAAAGATGAAACAGTGTCTGACTTTTTCACGAGGTTTGAAGAGACCTTCGTAGATCATAGTGGTCAGGATATGGCTACCGAGGGTGGTCAGAGATTGTTTGTTGACAAGTTTGTACATAATTTGCTTCCTGAATTGTGTAACAAGTTGAAGGATTCCGAAAGCGCTTGGGCTGTTTCCACGTCAGCACAAATTTTGGCTACTGCCCAGTACTATGAAAATAGGCGCAAAGATGAGTTAGAGAAAGTGGATAGGAAGACTAAGGAATTGAAGACTAAAGTTCTTCTACAGCAAGCTTATCCACCTCGTATTACTAGTCAGCGCGATTATCAGCAGCCTCAGCAGTATTCGAGAAACTCGCAAAGAAACGAGTCTTCTCAACAGCGTTTTCCGTATGGGCCTAATCAGTGTGCATATTGTAAAGAAGAGGGTCATTATAAGAATAGTTCTCCGGTTCTATTACAACGCACGAATGGTGCTTCTGGTGTGAGAGGTAGAGGTGCTCAACAAGTGCCTAGAGGTAGAGATCGCGGACAGAATGTACGTCCTTTGCCTCCGCAGAACTTGATGAATAGTTTTGATCAACAGAAAAGTTTGTCTGGTAGGACAAACCAGTACTATGTGGATGATTACTATGTTGAAGGTGATGAAGCAAATGGTAATGATTGTTAGGACAGCTATGGACAAAGAGAGGGAGTTGTTTCAGTTCCAGTAGATCAGAGTGGACCTTATGTTGAAGTGATTGCATCAGGTGTGTCAGAACCTTTTCTGCTGGATACTGGTGCTACAAAGAGTTCTATTATGCATTCTAAACTCCTTTGTCTGGCTTTGATAATGTTTCTGTAGGTTTTTCTGGCGCCCCCGTTACGAATCCGATTTCTGCTCCATTGTCTCTTTCTGTTGGTCCGCATAAGATCGAAGCACCCCTTCTTTTGACTACAGGTTGTAATGAGAATTTGTTGGGATTGGATTTGTTAAAGAGATTGTATGTGACATTGTAATGTTCTCCATCAGGAGTACATCTTACTTTAGTTAAGAGAGTGATCTCTCAGATGTACGTGTTGAAAGATTGTCTTCCACTGAATTGTCTCTCTTACCAGATTCCTTGTGGGCTACTGGTCCAAATGATGTGGGTTTATTGGACATTCTTCCATATGTCATGACACTGAAGGTGAATGCTAAGTTACCGCGCATTCCACAGTATCGCATTTCGAGTGATGGTGAGCGTGCACTTTTAGCGATTATTTATGATCTGATCGAAAAGAGTGTCATTGAGGAAACGAGAGGTAATGTGTGTAATAGTCCTGTTTTGCCTGTTCCGAAGAGAACTGATCCTTCACAGCCTCCTGTATATAGGTTTGTCATCGATCTTCGCGAAGTGAACAAAATTGTTGTTCCACAATTTCCAGTTGTGCCCGACATTACAGCCTTATTGACTCTGATTCCAGCTTCTGCCACATGGTTTTCGGTAATTGACTTGAAGAATGCTTTCTTCAGCATCCCGATTGCAATGGAGAGTAGGGACATTTTTGGATTCTCTTTAGGAGGTCGTAGTTTTTGCTTTAAACGCGCTCCTCAAGGCTATTGCGAGAGTCCATCGATCTATAGTCAAGCTTTGAAGACACAACTTGATCTGTTGATTTTACCTGGTGGTGCAGCCCTTATTCAATACGTAGATAATTTATTAGTCGCTGCTGACACAGAGGAGATTTGCAGGGAAGAAACGTTGTCGTTACTACATCACTTGTCTGATTGTCATCACAAAGTTTCTCTCTCGAAGTTGCAATTTTGTCGACAAGAAGTAACCTACTTAGGTCACCTCTTATCGAAGCGGGAAGGAAACTGACCCCAGAAAGAATTCAAGCTATTGCGAAAATGAGTGTGCCTACGACACAGAGAGAAGTACGTGCGTTTTTGGGTATTACGTCATACTGTAGACAGTGGATTCCTAATTTTTCTTTGTTAGCAAAGCCTTTGATAGCCCTTACTGTTAAGGATACTCCAAATCCTATTCCTTGGACTGACAAATGTCAAACGAGTTTTTCTGAATTACGCAATGCGTTGTGTTCGGCTCCTGTGTTGGGTACTCCCGACTACAGTAAGCCTTTCACATTGTATGATCACGAGAGAGAGGGATGTGCATTGTCAGTCTTGACTCAGCAGTTTGGCAATAAGCAACGTCCATGTGCGTATTTTTCGTCGACTTTAGATCAGGTAGCTAGAGCGTTGCCGAGTTGCTTGAGAGCTACGGCGGCAGCGGCTGTTTCAATTCGACAGTCTGCTGGTTTGGTTATGGATAACACGTTAGTTGTTATGGTTCCACATGCAGTGGATACCTTGTTGAACCGTACGAAGACACAACATTTAACTAGTGCTCGGTTTTCGGGTTATGAGCTGACGTTATTAGCGAGTCATGTGCACATTAAATGATGCAACACGTTGAATCCAGCCACATTGTTGCCGATTTCAGTTGAGACAGATGATGATAATGAAGAACAGCATAACTGTTTTCTGAGAACTGAAGAAGAAACGAAAGGGAGAATAGATTTGAGGGATACTCCTCTTTCTGAATGTGATGGTACTTTATGGGCTGATGGTTCGTGCTTTAAGTTGCCGAATGGTGATACGACTGCAGCATATGCTGTTACGACTTTGCATACGATTGTTGAAACTGCACGTATCCCACATAATTCAGCACAAGCAGCAGAAATGATTGCACTTACGAGAGCGTGTGTGTTGTCAAAAGGTATGAGAGTGACCATATATACTGACAGCCAATACGCATTTGGGATGGCTCATAGCTTTGGACGTTTGTGGCGTGAACGTGGGTTCTTAACTTCGCATGGGACAAAGATCTAGCATGGACAGTTGGTGAATGAGCTTCTTGAGTCACTGACCTTACCGTTACAAGTTGCGATTGTGAAATGCAGTGCACACAAAAAGGTTACGGATGATGTTGGTCGTGGTAATGCATTTGCTGATGAAATCGCAAAAGAAACAGCAAAAGATGTAATGAATCGAATGTATGTAGCAGGCTCTGCAAGATGGGTTGGTGATGTTGGAATGTGTGAAGATACGATTGAGAGCGTGAAATCCATTCAAGCTGAAGCTACAGAGAAAGAGTTGAATGAATGGAGAGAAAGTAAGGGTAGATTGGATTCGAATGGTTGTTGGATTGATTTGTCAGAGCATCAGAGATGGTTGTTACCCGATGCATATGTGCTTGCAGTGGTGACAATGGCTCATGGAATGGCACATATTAGTGTGAAAGGGATTTGTAAGTTGTTGGCTCCGGTTTGGCAAAATGCGGGAATTTCAAAATGTGCAGAAAACTTGGTGAAGAATTTATGGTGTGTCTGAAATACAATCCTGGTAGGGGAACTCCAACTCCAGCTGGTCATTTTGCGCCTCCTACGTATCCGTTCGAGGTTTTGCAGCTAGATTTCATTCACATGGAAAGGTGCAACAATTTGAAATACGTACTCATTGTTGTTTGTGCCTTTTCGAGATGGGTAGAAGCATACTCCCTAAAGGACAATACTGCCATATCCACAGCTAAAGCCCTTGTCAAGGAAGTCTTCCCTAGATTTGGAATGCCGGAAATGGTCAGGAGTGACAATGGAAGTGAGTTTGTGGGTCGAGTGATGAAGAAAGTATGTGAGGGGCTAGGCATCCGACAGAAGTTCCACGCTGCAAATCACCCCCAATCAGCTGGATTAGTAGAGTGCTATAACGGCACGCTAAAACTTAAACTAGCAAAGATTCAAGCGAGTTCTGGTCTTAAATGGCCTGACGCTCTGCCTTTAGCACTCCTATCAACGAGAATGACTATTCACTCGCGAGTGGGACTTAGTCCCTACGAGATTGTGTTTGGCCGACCGGCCAATATATGGGGAGTGACAAGGCCAAAAAAATAAAGTGAACTTGAACATCCTGTACTGCTTGATTATCTGTACGAATTGACTGCTAAATTGCGTGTTTTACACCAACAGGTGCATGATACTCTGCCTCCAGTCTCTGAAGCTCCAGGACATCCTATAGATCCTTGATCGTGGGCACTGATCCGGAATTTCCAGCGGACAAAGAATGATCAGCCCCGTTGGACCGGACCTCACCTTGTTCTTCTTTCAGCGAGATCAGCTGTTCGAGTAGAAGGGAAAAAGCACTGGATCCATGGCGTACACATTAAGAGGGTCCCACTGCCTCTCCCGTACGACCGTAGGATCCAGGAGAATATCGCTGACTCTGAAACTGAGACTGTGCCTCGTTTTCTGCCTTTTATCGATGCACGTATAAAGGGAACAATTTCTGAACAGGAGAGCGACAATATCTTGCAAGAAGTTGTGCCACCGTCAAGTCGATTGAACACTACAAAGCCTGAACTCTTGTTTCAGAACCAGACAGTACATGGAAGAAACCGTTATATTCTGAGGCCGAGAACTATGGTCAAATAAAAATTATTTTTTTCTATTTTTGAATGTGCAGCTCTCTCATCTGAGAAACTTGCTTATTTTTGTTTTTTTGAACTGCCATCTGATTCAGCTGCTAGGGTCGCGGTTGCTTAAGTCTTTGGAGTGCAGCTGAAGACGTTAGGTCGACAGTTCTGGTTGGTCTAAGGGAGTTGCCCTGGACTGACAGAAGCATTCCTTAGCAGAAACACTCTACCTCCGCGGGCAGCTACTTAGAGAGGATGGAGTTTTTCAAGATGGAGAGACCTGCCAAACAGATGGACTTTAAAGCCAGAATGTGTATATTAATGACAAGAAAACGATTTCTGATATTATGCATTTGTATGTTGCTCAGTGTAATGATGTTTTTAATAGGATATGTTTTATTCTCTTTTCAAGTGACCTTTGCACCCACTACACAGCCCATACCTCCTCCTACTGTTTATTCGCATTCTTTTCACCCTCTGCCTGAGCATGAGTCCACTAGAAGATTAGAGTTTATCAATAACTCTTTCATCCAGCTTTTGCTCCAACACCAATTAGTAGTGAATACAACTAATTGTTGGGTGTGTGGTCTTATGCCACATACAACAGATAAAGGTATCCCATACTTGGTCTTACCGTCTAGCTACAATGGTTCTTTGTGGGCGTTTCAGACAATGTTCATATATGCTATCGAACCATATCCTCCGCGTTCCACAAGAAGTAACTCGAGCAACAAAGCATTGGTAGTAGGAATTGCAAATATGAGCAGAACAATTGACTTGCATAGAACGATTCCTAGAGATGAGTTGCAAGCTTACGTTAGATGGAATGTAACAAAATATGGAGTTGCTTTGAGTGAGAACCAGCGAGCAAAGAGATCCTCCTTGATTTGGATCGTACCCCATCAGGGTCACCTATGTCTGCAAGGTAATGGCAAGAATCCCAGAGCTCAGTTAGGGAGAAGTATCTGCATCTGCACGGAAACGTATGTTTTTGCATCCCAGACCTCCCCTCCGTTTCTAGCAGCTAAGGGTACCTATTTTATCTGCCATGATAGAGCCTATACATGGTTGCCCCCTGACTTCTCGGGCACATGTTTTGTTTCGTTCCTGTTGCCTCCCACCTACACGGCTACTGCTGATTACCACAGGACAAGGTTAGTTAGAGGTGTCCTGAGTGAAGAAGACACTGCAGGACAAGAATTTTGAGAATTTGTGAAGGGTTTTCTGCCGTTTTGGGGACCTATGGTTAAGAGCAGGAACATAAGGCAATTGACAAGGGTGGTTGAATCCACTATAGTTGAAACTGCCGGTGCCCTTAGTAATTTGACGGCTGAGCTCCAGTCGGATCGCCTTATGACTCTTCAGAATAGGGTTGCGTTAGATGTCTGTAAAGGGTCAGGTACGTGCAACCCCGAGGAAGAGGGGTCAGGACTCAGGGAAGTATGGTCTAACGAGGCAGAGTCAGGGAAAAGTGCTCTTAAAGAAGGTTTTATTTTTAGATAAGCTTTACGCCTCTTAGCAGTCACACGTAATTTGGCAAAGTCCGAGGTCTCCGTCCTGACACCTCTCGTGAATCCGGAATACTCCAGAATGCAGTCCTTTAACTCGACCCTCGCGTTGGTTCGGAAGGCAGGTGGAGTCTTCAAGGTAACGTGGACTCGTCCGGAGGTGTCCCAGAAAATAAAGAGAAGAAAGGCACAATCAGTGGTACGTCCGTACACGATTTGCCAGGGCCCGGGAAGTGAGGGAAACCAGTGCTCTTTTAACTACAGCCGTTCCAAAGTGCTCGTGAGGGGGGAGGGAATCTATAGACTGTACACTAATTTACACCGGGTCTCTCGTTTTACTCGGGTCGCTCCTCCCCACCCAGCCAGCCACAGAACCCCGTACCTTGTCCAGCCACGTTCCTCCCGTGGGACCGTGGCAGGGCGAAGCGCCAAATCGGTGGCCTCCTGGCTTGTCGCTCTCAGCTGGGCTCCGTCCTCGCTCTCTTCCTCCGCCTTCGCAACTCGAGTCCGCTTCTCTCCGTCTCCACTCCAACACTCCTGTCGCCTCCAGGGAAACGCCGTCCGTCGTCTCCTTCTCCCTTCCGGCATTTGACTCCTCGATGCTTGCAGGGGGCGTGGTTACGCCGGCTCGCAGTCCACAGTTAAAGGGACCGTGTTCTTCCATCGGAGCATAGTGCCATACACTATCGGTCTCCTTCGTGCCCCAATCCTGCAGACCGGCTTCTTCAGACAGCGCAGGCATGGCAGGAGGGGTCCGCGGGACAGCCGACCACCACTCCTCAGGTCCCGCAGCGGTGGCATCAGTCTGTATGAGGGCGACAGAAAGGGGGGTCAACGGTAGAGCAGACCATCCATCTGCGTGTATAACGTTACTGTCATCCTCCTGACCCGCCTCCCCGTCACACACCTCCCCTCCTGGACTCTCCCGATCGGGGAGAGGTTGTACTCTGGACAGGTAGTCCGCATTCCCGTTGTCGGAACCCTTCTTGTGAACCACAGTAAAGGAAAACGGTTGGAGGGATAGAAACCACCTGAGGACCCTTTGATTGAGAGAACGGTTGCGGTACATCCAACTCAGTGGGGCATGGTCCGTGTGAAGGACAAAGGGGCGGCCCTCCAGATAATATTGCAGCTTTTCCACCGCCCACTTAATGGCGAGGCATTCACGTTCCACCGTGGAGTACTTTTGTTCCCTCAGGTATAGTTTCCTGCTCGTAAACAAGATAGGGTGCTCCACTCCGTCCCTGTCCGTCTGAGACAAGACAGCCCCAATGCCGGTTTCTGAGGCATCTGTGGCGAGTATGAAGGCTTTGGTAAAGTCCGGGGACATCAGAACGGGGGCCGATGTGATTGCTTCCTTCAATGACCGAAAGGCCTCCAAGGCCCCCTTTGGGGCATTCTGGATCTCCCTGACCTTCACGTCTTTGCGTAGGAGGTTCGTCAAAGGAGTGGCCAGCTCAGCGAATCTGGGGATGAACCTCCGGTAGTACCCGATCAGTCCTAAGAATGCGCGCAGCTCCCTTTTGTTGGTGGGGAAACCGGTGTCTCTAATGGCTCGGACTTTCTCGTCTTGTGGAGCGATGGTACCCTCGCCCAGCACGTACCCCAGATACTTGACTCTGGTGAAAGCCGCCCGGGACTTCCTCGCGTTGATGTGGAGGCCGGCTTCCTGCAGGGCCCTGAGGATGGCCTGTATGTGTCGTAGATGTTCATTCCAGGTTTTACTATGGACGACTATATCGTCTAGGTAGGCAGAGCAAAAGGTTGGGAAAGGCTTGAGTATGCGGTTCATAAGCCGCTGGAAAGTGGCGGGGGCGCCATGAAGCCCAAAGGGGAGAACCTTGAACTCAAAAAGCCCTTCGTCCGTGATGAAGGCAGTCTTTTTCCGGTCTTCCATTCGAAGGGGTACTTGCCAGTACCCCTTGGTCAGATCGATGGTTGTGATGTAAACCGCTTCCCCGAGCTTCTCGATTAATTCATCAACCCGGGGGATGGGGTACGCGTCAAAAGAGGATATTGAGTTCAAGGCCCGGAAGTCCATGCAAAAGCGCTTAGTGCCATCCGGCTTGGGCACCATGACTATTGGGGAGGCCCAGTTGCTGGTTGACGGTTGTATTACCCCTAACTCCAACATGTCTCTTACTTCCTGTCTTACTGCCTCCCTCCTGGCAGCGGGGATTCGGTATGGCCGCTGTCGCACTACCTTCCCTGGAATCGTTTCAATCCTATGTTCTACCAGGGTGGTTTTCCCTGGTAAATCCGAAAAGACAGCCGTGAAGGGGGTCAAGGTGGCATGTAGCTCCCGTTGTTGCTTGTCCGACAGTTCCGGATTAATGACTAGGTGACGTAGGGTGTTTTCCTCCGTTTGTTTATTCGGGATAGCCAAGTGAACCCTCTGAGGAGGTGGACCAATCCACTTTTTCAGGATATTTATGTGGTAGGTCTGAGTTTTTGCTGGGGAGAGTCTTAGCCTATAGGTGGTCTCACCTATGGTGTCTACTACTTCATAAGGGCCTTCCCACTCGGTTTTCTTCGTGACAGAGGGTAAAAGCACTAGTGCCCAATCACCTACTCTCATCTTTCGGAGCCGGGTCCCTCGGTCATAGGTCTTCTTTTGTTGTTTCTGTTTTTGTTCGAGGTTTGTATATGCCAGACTGCGTAGTTTCCCCAGCTTGGACCTCAGTTGAGCTGTGTATTCCAAGGGGGTATTTTTTTCTATTTCTTCTTGCTCTTCCCACGCATCTTTCGTGATCTCCAGCAAGGTCCTGGGTATTCTCCCATATAGCAGCTCGAAAGCAGAATGACCCAGGCTGCTCTGTTTTTGGGCTCTGAGTACATACAGGGCTAATGGTAGTAACCGGTCCCAGGCCGGGCCTTCGGAGGTTAGCATTTTCTTTAAGGTGTTTTTGAGGCTCTGATTGTACCTCTCTACGAGGCCATCGGTCTGAGGGTGGTAGACCGAGGTTTTTAGATGATGTATTCCTAACGATTTACAGATTTCTTTCATGAGGCGGGATGTGAAGGGGGTTCCCTGGTCGGTAACTACCTCCTTCGGGAATCCCACCCTTGAAAACAGTTCCACGAACTTTTCCGCCACATTGGCGGTAGTGGGGGATTTCAGGGGGAAGGCCTCTATGTATCTGGTCGCGTAGTCCACTATTACAAGGGCGTACAACTGTCCTCGGGGGGTCTTTGGGAGGGGCCCTATGAGATCCATCCCTACACGCTCGAAGGGTACCCCGATGATTGGCATGGGTTGTAGGGGGGCTGCCGGGGGCTTGTGGGAGTTCTTCTTCTGGCAGATCTCGCATTTACGACAGTATTCTTGCACGTCCCTGTATATCCCAGGCCAGTAGAAATGCCTGATAATGCTCTCTGTTGTCTTCTCCTTGCCCGCATGACCTGCCGTCAAATGCGCGTGTGCAAAGAAAAGCACTTGTTCTCGGAAGGATGTAGGTACCAAGAGTTGCAACTCCTTTCCACTCGCTGCCTCTCGGTACAGGAGCTCCCGCTTTATCACAAACCTAGGGTAGGATATGCTGGAATCTTCCTGGGATGCCTGTGCCGCTTCCCACGCATTGTAGAGGGTCCGATCTTCTGCTTGTGCGAAGCGAAAGCTGCGATCTAGGACCCAGGGTTCCTCCGTGAGTAGAGTCGATTGTGCTGTCTGTTTTGACAGGGGTAAGTCGTATACAGTTCTCCTGAACAGGTCTAGGAAGCCCGGGTTGTCCACTCCCAAGATCATTTCCTCTGGTAGTGTTTTTAGTACTCCCACCCTCACGGAGCAATCCGGTTGGTTGTCAGCGGCAACGGACACCTGTGCCACAGGATACGGTCGGACGTCCCCGTGCACACACCTTATGTGTACTATGGCATCTCGGTCATATTGGTGGGGCAGGACATACTTCTCTTGTACCACCGACTGTCTACACCCGGAGTCCAGGAGGGCTTTAATACAAACCCCATTTACCCTCATACTTACATGAAATGAGGTTCCTAGCTCCGAGGAATAGAGGACAGCCTTCGGTAGGTACCCCACCTCCATAGGTTCCTCGGGAGGTCTTCTCCTGGGGCACAGGCGAGCAATGTGGCCCCACTCGCCACACTCGAAACATTGGGGACCCCGTGGTACCGGAGGCTCCATCCGAAGAGGTCGAGGCCTGAACGGCTCAAGAGCCGGTTTTGTCTTCCTGTCGCTCTTCATCAAGGACGGTTGTCTGGAGGCCTTCTCCGTCTCCCAACCCATGCCCCGTGGTTGCGCTCGGGCATAGTTGGCGGCCATCTCGATCGCCTGTTCTACTGTAAGCCCGGAGTGTTGCCTCAGCCACCTCTGGGAACCGTAGGGGAGTGCCTCCATAAACTGCTCCAGGTATATCTGGGCCAAGATCTCTTCTTTGGTACTGGTACCCGCCTTCAGCCACTTATCCGCCATCATCTTCAAGCGGAAGAAGAGGGTCTTTGGATTTTCTCCCGGTACCCCTTTTTCCTTGCGGAACCGGAGGCGGTAGGCTTCTGAATCAAGCCCTAGGTGATCAAGGATCACGTTCTTTATCACGGCATACGTAGCATTCCCCGCCGGATTCGCCACTTGATAGGCGAACTGGGCTTCCCCAGTTAAGAGCGGGGCTAGGAAGAAGGGCCACTTCTCCTCTGGCCACCCCAGCGCTCTGGCAGCCCGCTCGAAATTCATCAAAAAGGCGTCCGGGTCTTCACCCTGTACGTATTTTTGCAGTGAGATGCCGGACGGGCTTGGCCCATGGCCTCTGCTCTCTAGGGATACCGCCCCGGTGGGAGGGATCATGGTTTTCTGCATACTATCCATCTGAGCCGCTATAGTGTTCTTAAAGAGGTCTCTGTCAGCTTGTGCCGAGGTCATCTGGCGTTCCACAGCCCATTCTAGTTTTTCCTGTCCCTTTATTAAATGCTGTAATAGGGCGTCCATCTCGGTATCACAGGTGGACTGGGATGTTAATCCCACTTCTGACACCAGTTGTAAAGGGTCAGGTACGTGCAACCCCGAGGAAGAGGGGTCAGGACTCAGGGAAGTATGGTCTAACGAGGCAGAGTCAGGGAAAAGTGCTCTTAAAGAAGGTTTTATTTTTAGATAAGCTTTACGCCTCTTAGCAGTCACACGTAATTTGGCAAAGTCCGAGGTCTCCGTCCTGACACCTCTCGTGAATCCGGAATACTCCAGAATGCAGTCCTTTAACTCGACCCTCGCGTTGGTTCGGAAGGCAGGTGGAGTCTTCAAGGTAACGTGGACTCGTCCGGAGGTGTCCCAGAAAATAAAGAGAAGAAAGGCACAATCAGTGGTACGTCCGTACACGATTTGCCAGGGCCCGGGGAGTGAGGGAAACCAGTGCTCTTTTAACTACAGCCGTTCCAAAGTGCTCGTGAGGGGGGAGGGAATCTATAGACTGTACACTAATTTACACCGGGTCTCTCGTTTTACTCGGGTCGCTCCTCCCCACCCAGCCAGCCACAGAACCCCGTACCTTGTCCAGCCACGTTCCTCCCGTGGGACCGTGGCAGGGCGAAGCGCCAAATCGGTGGCCTCCTGGCTTGTCGCTCTCAGCTGGGCTCCGTCCTCGCTCTCTTCCTCCGCCTTCGCAACTCGAGTCCGCTTCTCTCCGTCTCCACTCCAACACTCCTGTCGCCTCCAGGGAAACGCCGTCCGTCGTCTCCTTCTCCCTTCCGGCATTTGACTCCTCGATGCTTGCAGGGGGCGTGGTTACGCCGGCTCGCAGTCCACAGTTAAAGGGACCGTGTTCTTCCATCGGAGCATAGTGCCATACACTATCGGTCTCCTTCGTGCCCCAATCCTGCAGACCGGCTTCTTCAGACAGCGCAGGCATGGCAGGAGGGGTCCGCGGGACAGCCGACCACCACTCCTCAGGTCCCGCAGCGGTGGCATCAGTCTGTATGAGGGCGACAGAAAGGGGGGTCAACGGTAGAGCAGACCATCCGTCTGCGTGTATAACGTTACTGTCATCCTCCTGACCCGCCTCCCCGTCACAATGTCATACTTCCAGACCGAGGTGGGGTATGTAAAGTGATCCAATCAAGTTGCTGCATTTTCATCCCCGCTAATGCTCCAACAGTTTACTAGGCCATTTCCAAACTGCATAAGATCTCCGAATCTATCCACATGGATAAAGGGGATTGGTCATTGATGGGGTGGTTCTGGGAACTGATATCCGCCTCGGGATGGAAGATTCTGATATTCAATTCAATTCAATTCAAAAACTTTATTCGATCATTTGTTAACAATAATCATAAAAGTACATACATACATGATACGATAAAATACATATAAAATGCGGCTGATATATAAATACTCATGTAACTAAGGACATATTTTTCCTCAAGTGTACCGACTTTAAAATAAATACAGCGGTGAAAAAACAAATGTCCTACGAATCAAGTCCAAATAAAAGCCTCATGGCAGATTTAGTAGTGGATACATTATATTTTTTAAAAAGTGGTTTCAGATAGGTTTTACGAAGATGAAGATAAAATGAGCATATCAATAAAAAATGCTCTGAGCTTTGCTTTGATGTCCCATTGCATGGGCAAGAGGCAATAGTGTGAGTCTTAATATGCGGGCACGCGACAAGCGTATGAACGGTCCCCATCCGCAGTCTTGTCAGTACATATTGGTGAGAGCGAATGGTAACCATTTTAAGGTATCCAGCGAAACCCGGTTCCAGCATGTTATACTTATCATAAAAAACATGTGTAGGGTACTGAGAAGTGGCAACATTACGCTTTAGGATCCTAGCCCTCATAAAGACATGTTTAAGTTCTTTCTTAGGGATGTCTATAACACAAGGTGGGTTATCACAAACATGCAATTTGAAGACATCCTTAAATACACAGATAATGTAATTAAGCCAGGGGATACGGGAACATGTGTCCATGTGGAGACAATCTAGGATAATCTTTTTTGTAAACCCTGTCTGCTCCTTGACCCAAATAGATCTCCACACCAAAAGTGGTCCAAGACTTATCAGATCAGAAAGATGTTCCAGACCAACCTCCTGGTGGATCAGTTTGGTTGAGGCAGAGGGTGGTAAGCAAAGAAGCTTTTTAACAAATTTATTTTCCTCCACCTGGAGCATATTATGATTACAGTGGCCCCATACCCCTGAACCATAGAGGGCCAAGGCAACACATTTATGACGATATAAATACAACGGATCACTGACATAATATAGAATGACAAAATATAGACGTACCAAAATATAGTCAACAAAATATCGAATGCCAAAATATCGAATTCCTATCTACAAACAGGTAAGTACAAAAATATTGAATCCAAAATATAGTCTGTAAAAAATATAGTCAGTCAAAATATCGAATTTTTTTAAATGTCTTAAAAGTTATTTAAAATTAACGAAATAATAAATATAATTAACTAAAACATACTTAAAAATACTCAAATAACCTTAAAATTAAGATATAATTAATTTAAGTTATTAATAAAAAATGTACAATATTTTACCGTAGGATAGCAGGAGGGTAACATTTAATATTACCACTCCAGTGAGTGCAACAGTGGGGAAAGCGTTGGATAGCGTAGGGGTAAAAAACTACTATTCCCACTACAGTGAGTGCAACAGTAGGGAAAGCATTGGATAGCGTAGGGGTAAAAAATACTATTCCCACTCCAGAGTGCAACAGTAGGGAAAGCGTTGGATAGCGTAGGGGTAAAAAATTACTATTCCCACTCCAGAGAGTGCAACAGTAGGGAAAGCGTTGGATATTGGAAGGGTAACAAATACTATTTCTACTCCAGAGAGTACAACAGTAGGGCAAGCATTAGATAGCGTAGGGGTAAAAATTACTATTCTCACTCCAGAGAGTGCAACAGTAGGGAAAGCGTTGGATAGCGTAGGGATAAAAAATACTATTCCCACTCCATAGAGTGCAACAGTAGGGAAAGCGTTGGATAGCGGGAGTGTAAAAATTACTATTCCCACTCCAGATAGTGCAACAGTAGGGAAAGCTTTGGATAGCGTAGGGGTAAACATTACTATTCCCAGTCCAGAGAGTGCAACAGTAGGGAAAGCGTTGGATAGTGTAGGGGTAAAAAATACTATTCCCACTCCAGAGAGTGCAACAGTAGGGAAAGCGTTGGATAGCGGGAGGGTGAAAATTACTATTCCCACTCCAGTGAGTTTAACAGTAGGGAAAGTAATGATTTAATATATTATTAAAAATAAATTAAATATCAATACCAATAAAACATTAATTGAAATTAATAACCCATTTAATATTATGTAATAATTCATTAGAAATACAACTACATATTAGTTATTAAAAATTAATAACCTATTCATAATTATTTAACAACTAATTAATTTTCAATAACAAAAACTAATTAATAATAAAAATTAATACCAATTAAAAATTAACAGTAAATTAATTATCAATACACAAAAAGTATTTTTAATATGTAATGAATTACAATTACATTACTTCCCACCCTATTCCCCTATAAACCCACATCCCACTACAGAAAATACAGTAATACAATTATCATACTTATCAAATATTTAATTAATACAAAATAATTACCAATTAATAACAATTAATTGCCAAATAATAGAAATTAATTACCAATTAAAAATTAATTAACAATAAATGTAAAATCAATACCAATAAATGAAAAAAATTATTTACTTAATTACAATTAAATTACTTCCCACCCTATTCCCCTATAAACCCACAACCCACTACAGAAAATAAATGTAGAAAATCAACATAATTAACAATTAATCAATTAATACAAATTAATTAGCAATTAATACAAATTAATTACCAATTAAAAAATAACAATAAATTCAAAATAAATACCAAAAAATAAATAAAAATATTTAATTAATTACAATTAAATTACTTCCCACCCTATTCCCCTATAAACCCACAACCCGCTACAGAATTAAATTACGCAAAAATTAAATAACATAAAATTCATTACTTAAAATACATTAAACATACATTACAAAAATGAATATACACTTTTTACACATATACTAACATACAAAACACTTTAAAAAAAATTGATATTATTAAAAAATCGATATATTTAATGCCTTTATTGTATACTTCGATATTTTGACTTCTATATTTTGAAAATCGATATTACTTACCTTAAATTCGATATTTTCAACCACTATATTGTGTCCATTCGATATTTTGTCCATTCTATATTTTTACTTCGATATTATGCCCATTCTATATTTTGGAATCGATATTATGACTGTTTACCAAATACAACATATCGGATATCCGCCTGGAGCCTAGCTTGGAGGCAAACTTAAAAATGCCAAAAGCACACTTGCCCATTTTAGCTCTTACATTAGTCACTTCGTACGCCCACATGCCCCCACTATTAAAAGTAATACCTTAAATAACAAAATTTGTCAACCACTTGTATTATTTGATCCATAACTGTAAAAGGTCTTAAAATTTTGACTTACTTGCCACAGGCCATAATAAAAGTTTTTGAATTGTTAATTTTTTATTTTCTCCCATTGATAAAATCATCAAATTTTTCCATGAGTCTCTGCAGCCCAACAGGGGTTCTATAGAGTAGGACCGTGTTGTCAGCATAAAGCAGTACCGGAATGGATATGCCATAAGCAGTCGGTGCATCAGCACTGACAGCACGTAGTTCGGACTCAATGGCATTGATAAAAAGGGAGAAAAGAAGGGGGGCAAGGACACATCCCTGCCTGATACCAGAGCCTACAGGGATATTAGGGGAACACTCACCCAGTTGCCCATAACGTATCTTTGCCGATAGCTTCCTATACAATTGTGCCAAAAAATAAATGATTTCCCGTGGGGCGCCCATATCCAGTAGAGTTGTCCACAGAAGACCATGATCGACCAAATCGAAGGCACTGGAGAGGTCCCCAAAACAAAGGAACAGTGAGCCTTGCTTAGCGCGTGTATATTTGCCTATGATGAGGTCCAGGTTTATGCACTGTTCTATTGTGCCTAACCCCTTGTGGAATCCAAACTGGGAGTCCCCAAGGACACCCTTTTCTTCAACCCAGTCTTCCAGACGGCTCAATAACACCTTGCTCATGATTTTAAGGGAGGCAGTAAGGAGTGAGATAGGGTGATAGTTTTTTGCCTCTCCTCTCTCTCCTTTTTTGTAGATAGGGATAATAATGGACTCCCCCCAGACCTGTGGGGCCGAGGACGTTGCTGCTGCATTAAACACCTTGGTCAGAAATGGGCTCCAAAGGGATACCTCAGCTTTATAAAGGTCCACGGGTACCTCGTCGGCCCCGGTGCCTTCCCCCCCTTACTACACCGAATGGCCATGTCCACCTCGGTGACTGTGATATTAAGGGGTAAGGGGATGTCAGCCACAGCATCCTTATCGCTCCCTACCTCTAATCCATCGGGGTTAAAGATGCTAGAAAAATGAGCCACCCACTGTTCCTCGCTCACCTGGGCAGACAGTACCGGGAATTCATCCTTCCGAAGAAATGGACTATTGACCGTGGACCAGAATAACTTAGTATCCCTAAGATCCACGGCCTTAGTCAGGTTGGCCCAGGCTTCTTCTCTTAATTCCTGTTTTCTGGCCTTCAGGTGAGTTGTATAGTTCCTCCTTAGGGCCCTGACTGCTTCCCTATCCCTAGGTTTACAATTGAGAGCAGCTTTTAATTTTTGTATGGATTTAGTACATTCCCTATTGAACCACCCACAGGTGGTCCTGGTGCCCTTGGGCTTTGTACCAGTTAAAATGTTAGCATTATTTTTATTGATGGTGTCAAAGCTAGCTAATATGCCAGCACTACCTATATCAGGTTCAAGACAGTACTCTACCTCATCTAGACAAGCTGACACTATGGTACTTAATAGGCGTTCCTCATTGTGCCTACCCCATTTGATTCTGGGGCCGTTTGGTCTGTGTGGAATTACGTCTGACACTGTGCCGTGCGACGCCTTTATCTTATCCCCCCACAGGGATAGGTACATTGTTAAGCAGTTGTGGTCGCTAAGGGCTAAGTCTACTATTTCGGGGGTGGTTCCCAAAACAGTAATACTGGTGGAGACAATGAGGTAGTCAATAACCGTCGCACAGTTCCTACCTATAAAGGTTGGTACCGGGTTACCCTCTTTGTCTTCGCCAGGTAACATAATGCATAGATCGAGTTTAAGCATGAGGGTGTTGAGAGAATCGCCATAGGTCGAGTGTAGGAAATGGGCCTGATCTTCCCTGTCCTCCCCACCGTAACCACATACCCTCATGCCGGCAAAGGGACACATATGAATGTTGAAATCACCTCCCCACAGAATTTCAAAGGACATCCTATTTCGACCACACAACTTATCAACCTCCACATCAAGTTCATCAACTATAACAGTATTTGAATGGTTAAAAACATTGTTATAATGATTGATTACCAGAATATTCCGCCCATCCCTATGTTGCAACCATAACAACTGCGAGTGCCGGCCAACGGTCAGATGAGTTTTCACTCGCACCGGCAGCCTTACAGACAGCAGTATCACCAACCCTCCACTAGCTCTATCCATATTGGAGGGCTGGGCTGGGCAATTATAGGCAACGTAACCATCAAGGCGAAGATCTTCAGTTGCCCAGGTCTCCTGGAGACATAAAATATCGAATTGGGTTAAGAATTCTAGCAATCCTAAACGATCCACCTTATTATTCCACCCAGCAATATTCCAACTCCTCAGCTTATACCCTCCCACTGATGTTCTTGCAACCTCATTGGGCGGAGGGCCCATGTAGGGGGGATACGTCCCTGAGCAGGGGGTCATCAGATAACCGGGGGATAATACCACTCGTCGGTGAGACCATGGGGGTTGTAATGACATCTGCCAAAGTAAAGGGATCCAGGTTACATTGAGACTGCCCAATACTATCTTCATTGCAGCTGGTGGTACGGGCAGCATTATACCCAGTAGACAAATTATCTGTAATAAAACCTCTCTCCACCATACCTCTGTCCACATCCCCCCCTCTGTCTCCACGTGTTCCCTCACCCACCTCCCCAGTGGCCAGCTGGCTTCAATCACAATCCTCCAGGCCGCTAAACAGGTCAAACCTATTGGTGGTCTCCAGGGGCGTGAAAGGTTTGAGATGGTCCATTCTCCTGTGGGAGGAGGAATTATGCCTTGGGGCCACAATGTTCCACCAATATGGGTCCGCTGTCACTGCAGGAAAATGACCAATTAATGGATACCCATTATTGTACATGGGTGGGCAGTATGGGTTTGAATACATTTGCCTGGGTAAAGGTGGAGGAGGGGCTGGCGGGAATTGGTGGTGGGGCGGGAACACCACTGAACGTGGATAGAAGTATGTAAGAGGGCGAGGGGTGATACGGTTACTAACGTGATCAGCGGACCAGTTAAGTATGAAATGAACAGCATTCTGGTCTCTAAAATTTATGACCACCACGTCGCCCTCAATGTCCTTGGGTCTTCCCCCCCAGCCGGGGGAGGCGACGAACATGGACGATTTCGCCATTGATGTTATTTGCAATGGGTCTATACATGCTCAGCCAATGCATTATTTTATTCTTCAGTTGGGCAAAACCCTAGCGTTTGTTCGCCTCTAGCTCTGGCACCCCGGTAAGGACCACCACGAAAGGCACTGCTTCCGGTGGAAGTTCTGGAAGGGGGCCCTTACTGTAGTTCCCCCGTGTAGGCCTCCCATTCCCCCTATCCCTCTTCTGATTCCACTGGCTTGTCCTATGCTCTTCGTCAGCCCACTAGCAGATACAGCAGGGGGCAATGTGAGTTTACTTTTCAACAATACAGAGGTAGCTTTGGGTATAATTTCTCTAGGAGTGTGTGATGCTTGTGACATGACCATAGTCTGAGCAGGGGCAGATGTAGAGGTTATAACTGGGGTACTTGAAGGGGTTGGTATGATGGTAGTTTTTAAAACAGTTTTAGAAAGTACCTTAGTGGTTGCTAACTTGCTACCCATATCGCGCTCTATCTTCCCGAGCCTATCATCCATTTTATTAAGTCTTTCTACGATAGCAAGAGTGTATGTCCTTATTATGGAGTCTATACTATCGAGTAAGACATGACTTTGGGATTCCTGTAGTGCCACAACAACGGATGAATTATCAGAGCTGGCCTCCACCACTTTAGACGTGGGGCTTGTATTTATAAGTGATGTAGCCATGGTTCCCTGATCCGATGCTAGTACCCGCTCTCCCCCTGTATTAGCATTGGCTTTAATCCCAAAATCAGGATGATTTATTTTCCGCTTCGATAAGTCGGCCCTTTTCCGCCTTTTTTTATTAGGTGGGGGGCCATAAATTTTAGTAGGCGTAACTTTCTTAGCCCTGTTCCTTGCGGGTTTACTTTGCCTAGGGATAGGGGTTATCAGTGCCTCAGTTGTAATTGTGGCCTTAGTTACACTGGGATTAATAGGATTAATGGGGGCATTCACAATATCCTGGGAACCAGTATTATTCATGGGCGTACACTCTCTAAATATTAATGGAACACTATCCTGAGAGAAAGTACAAGCACTCTCAATTAAAGTCCCCTCCAAAGTGGAGATGATCAATACAGGTGAGTCAGCTAGTGACCTATTTTTCAGGCTTTCCACCGAGCGTCGATGCTCAGCCCGTCGTTCCGCCAGGGTTAAAATACTGGGGGTGTAAGTAACAGTTTTCTTAAAATAGTTGTCTAATGTCCCATTGATCAGGCTCACTGGCTTATCTGAACCAACAAGTTCCGGGGTTAGGATTTCAATAAACATATTAAGCAAATAAATAAAACCCTAGTGGACTTACTCCGATAGTCCTACACGGGCCGATGTCCGACCAGGGGTTCTGGCCCAGACCGGCCTCTTCCAGCCTCTGAGGGCCACAGAGGGCCCGCTCTTTGCCCGGTCTTTGCCCGCGTCCCGCGATCCGCGGGAAGGGGCGGGATTAAGTAGGGAGTGTTAGGGGCGGGAAGAGACTCCAGCTGCGCTGCGATGGAAACCGCGCTAAGAATGCTGGGTCTCACAGTCCCGTCCCGGTCCCCGCAGGTGGCAACACAGAGGATGGCGGGCGTTGGTTCCCTCCAGGGAACGGCAAGTCCTCGAGACGTCCTTCAGGGCAGAGTGTGTCCTTGCAGGAAAACAGTGCAGGCAAAACCCGTAAGGTAGGAACTACGGGCTGCTTTTAGCCAGCGGGAGTGTTGGGGGTGGGAAGAGACACCAGCTGCGCTGCGATGGAAACCGCGCTAAGAATGCTGGGTCTCGCAGTCCCGTCCCGGTCCCCGCAGGCGGCAACACAGAGGATGGCAGGCGTTGGTTCCCTCCAGGGAACGGCAAGTCCTCGAGACGTCCTTCAGGGCAGAGAGTGTCCTCGCAGGAAAACAGTGCAGGCAAAACCCGTAAGGAAGGAACTACGGGCTGCTTTTAGCCTGCGGGAGTGCTGGGGGCGGGAAGAGACACCAGCTGCGCTGCGATGGAAACCGCGCTAAGAATGCTGGGTCTCGCAGTCCCGTCCCGGTCCCCGCAGGCGGCAACACAGAGGATGGCAGGCGTTGGTTCCCTCCAGGGAACGGCAAGTCCTCGAGACGTCCTTCAGGGCAGAGAGTGGCAGAGAGTGTCCTCGCAGAAAAACAGTGCAGGCAAAACTCTGATAGTCATTGGGATGATCTTAGCCATTCTTTTTCTGTTCTGTCTGTGTGTACAGTGTGCTCCTGCAATATGTGGCCTCTGTGCTACATCGTGTGTAAGGAAACCTGTATCAAGAAATGAGCTAAGTAATAGGATGATGCTACAGCAGCATCTCAATGACTTTATGAATACAGACCTGGACTCAGATTAGCGTGAGTATAGGTTATTGCCTATGTAAGGGCAAAAGGAGGTCTGTAGTACTGAAGATTCTGGACCCGTGTTATAGACATCGTCGTATCATGACGATTTTGGTATCAGCTGACCGGTAATGATTGAGATACTATGCACAAGCAACAGTGGGGAAAGCGTTGGATAGCGTAGGGGTAAAAAACTACTATTCCCACTACAGTGAGTGCAACAGTAGGGAAAGCGTTGGATAGCGTAGGGGTAAAAAATACTATTCCCACTCCAGAGTGCAACAGTAGGGAAAGCGTTGGATAGCGTAGGGGTAAAAAATTACTATTCCCACTCCAGAGAGTGCAACAGTAGGGAAAGCGTTGGATAGCGTAGGGGTAAAAAATACTATTAACACTCCAGTGAGTGCAACAGTAGGGAAAGCGTTGGATAGCATAAGGGTAAAAATTACTATTCCCACTCCAGAGAGTGCAACAGTAGGGAAAGCGTTGGATAGCGGGAGGGTAAAAATTACTATTCCAACTCCAGAGCGTGCAACAGTAGGGAAAGCGTTGGATAGCGTAGGGGTAAGAATTACTATTCCCACTCCAGAGAGTGCAACAGTATGGAAAGCGTTGGATATTGGAAGGGTAAAAATTACTATTTCTACTCCAGAGAGTACAACAGTAGGGCAAGCATTGGATAGCGTAGGGGTAAAAATTACTATTCCCACTCCAGAGAGTGCAACAGTAGGGAAAGCGTTGGATAGCGGGAGGGTGAAAATTACTATTCCCACTCCAGTGAGTTTAACAGTAGGGAAAGTAATGATTTAATATATTATTAAAAATAAATTAAATATCAATACCAATAAAACATTAATTGAAATTAATAACCAATTTAATATTATATAATAATTCATTAGAAATACAACTACATATTAGTTATTAAAAATTAATAACCTATTCATAATTATTTAACAACTAATTAATTTTCAATAACAAAAACTAATTAATAATAAAAATTAATACCAATTAAAAATTAACAGTAAATTAATTATCAATACACAAAAAGTATTTTTAATATGTAATGAATTACAATTACATTACTTCCCACCCTATTCCCCTATAAACCCACATCCCACTACAGAAAATACAGTAATACAATTATCATACTTATCAAATATTTAATTAATACAAAATAATTACCAATTAATAAAAATTAATTGCCAAATAATAGAAATTAATTACCAATTAAAAATTAATTAACAATAAATGTAAAATCAATACCAATAAATGAAAAAAATTATTTACTTAATTACAATTAAATTACTTCCCACCCTATTCCCCTATAAACCCACAACCCACTACAGAAAATAAATGTAGAAAATCAACATAATTAACAATTAATCAATTAATACAAATTAATTAGCAATTAATACAAATTAATTACCAATTAAAAAATAACAATAAATTCAAAATAAATACCAAAAAATAAATAAAAATATTTAATAATTACAATTAAATTACTTCCCACCCTATTCCCCTATAAACCCACAACCCGCTACAGAATTAAATTACGCAAAAATTAAATAACGTAAAATTCATTACTTAAAATACATTAAACATACATTACAAAAATTAATATACACTTTTTACACATATACTAACATACAAAACACTTTAAAAAAAATTTATATTATTAAAAAATCGATATATTTAATGCCTTTATTGTATACTTCGATATTTTGACTTCTATATTTTGAAAATCGATATTACTTACCTTAAATTCGATATTTTCAACCACTATATTGTGTCCATTCGATATTTTGTCCATTCTATATTTTTACTTCGATATTATGTCCATTCTATATTTTGGAATCGATTTTATGACTGTTTACCAAATACAACATATCGGATATCCGCCTGGAGCCTAGCTTGGAGGCAAACTTAAAAATGCCAAAAGCACACTTGCCCATTTTAGCTCTTACATTAGTCACTTCGTACGCCCACATGCCCCCACTATTAAAAGTAATACCTTAAATAATTAAATTTGTCAACCACTTGTATTATTTGATCCATAACTGTAAAAGGTCTTAAAATTTTGACTTTCTTGCCACAGGCCATAATAAAAGTTTTTGAATTGTTAATTTTTTATTTTCTCCCATTGATAAAATCATCAAATTTATCCATGAGTCTCTGCAGCCCGACAGGGGTTCTAGAGAGTAGGACCGTGTCGTCAGCATAAAGCAGTACCGGAATGGATATGCCGTCAGCAGTCGGTGCATCAGCACTGACAGCACGTAGTTCGGACTCAATGGCATTGATAAAAAGGGAGAAAAGAAGGGGGGCAAGGACACATCCCTGCCTGATACCAGAGCCAACAGGGATATTAGGGGAACACTCACCCAGTTGCGCATAACGTATCTTTGCCGATAGCTTCCTATACAATTGTGCCAAAAAATAAATGATTTCCCGTGGGGCGCCCATATCCATTAGAGTTGTCCACAGAAGACCATGATCGACCAAATCGAAGGCACTGGAGAGGTCCGCAAAACAAAGGAACAGTGAGCCTTGCTTAGCGCGTGTATATTTGCCTATGATGAGGTCCAGGTTTATGCACTGTTCTATTGTGCCTAACCCCTTGCGGAATCCAAACTGGGAGTCCCCAAGGACACCCTTTTCTTCAACCCAGTCCTCCAGACGGCTCAATAACACCCTGCTCATGATTTTAAGGGAGGCAGTAAGGAGTGAGATAGGGTGATAGTTTTTTGCCTCTCCTCTCTCTCCTTTTTTGTAGATAGGGATAATAATGGACTCCCCCCAGACCTGTGGGGCCGAGGACGTTGCTGCTGCATTAAACACCTTGGTCAGAAATGGGCTCCAAAGGGATACCTCAGCTTTATAAAGGTCCACGGGTACCCCGTCGGCCCCGGTGCCTTCCCCCCCTTACTACACCGAATGGCCATGTCCACCTCGGTGACTGTGATATTAAGGGGTACGGGGATGTCAGCCACAGCATCCTTATCGCTCCCTACCTCTAATCCATCGGGGTTAAAGATGCTAGAAAAATGAGCCACCCACTGTTCCTCGCTCACCTGGGCAGACAGTACTGGGAATTCATCCTTCTGAAGAAATGGACTATTGACCGTGGACCAGAATAACTTAGTATCCCTAAGATCCACGGCCTTAGTCAGGTTGGCCCAGGCTTCTTCTCTTAATTCCTGTTTTCTGGCCTTCAGGTGAGTTGTATAGTTCCTCCTTAGGGCCCTGACTGCTTCCCTATCCCTAGGTTTACAATTGAGAGCAGCTTTTAATTTTTGTAGGGATTTAGTACAATCCCTATTGAACCACCCACAGGTGGTCCTGGTGCCCTTGGGCTTTGTACCAGTTACAATTTTAGCAATATTTTTATTGATGGTGTCAAAGCTAGCTAATATGCCAGCACTACCTATATCAGGTTCAAGACAGTACTCTACCTCACCTAGACAAGCTGACACTATGGTACTTAATAGGCGTTCCTCATTGTGCCTACCCCATTTGATTCTGGGGCCGTTTGGTCTGTGTGGAATTACGTCTGACACTGTGCCGTGCGACGCCTTTATCTTATCCCCCCACAGGGATAGGTACATTGTTAAGCAGTTGTGGTCGCTAAGGGCTAAGTCTACTATTTCGGGGGTGGTTCCCAAAACAGTAATACTGGTGGAGACAATGAGGTAGTCAATAACCGTCGCACAGTTCCTACCTATAAAGGTTGGTACCGGGTTACCCTCTTTGTCTTCGCCAGGTAACATAATGCATAGATCCAGTTTAAGCATGAGGGTGTTGAGAGAATCGCCATAGGTCGAGTGTAGGAAATGGGCCTGATCTTCTCTGTCCTCCCCACCGTAACCACATACCCTCATGCCGGCAAAGGGACACATATGAATGTTGAAATCACCTCCCCACAGAATTTCAAAGGACATCCTATTTCGACCACACAACTTATCAACCTCCACATCAAGTTCATCAACTATAACAGTATTTGAATGGTTAAAAACATTGTTATAATGATTGATTACCAGAATATTCCGCCCATTCCCATGTTGCAACCATAACAACTGCGAGTGCCGGCCAACGGTCAGATGAGTTTTCACTCGCACCGGCAGACTTACAGACAGCAGTATCACCAACCCTCCACTAGCTCTATCCATATTGAAGGGCTGGGCTGGGCAATTATAGGCAACGTAACCATCAAGGCGAAGATCTTCAGTTGCCCAGGTCTCCTGGAGACATAAAATATCGAATTGGGTTAAGAATTCTAGCAATCCTAAACGATCCACCTTATTATTCCACCCAGCAATATTCCAACTCCTCAGCTTATACTCTCCCACTGATGTTCTTGCAGCCTCATTGGGCGGAGGGCCCATGAAGGGGGGGATACGTCCCTGAGCAGGGGGTCATCAGATAACCGGGGGATAATACCACTCGTCGGTGAGACCATGGGGGTTGTAATGACATCTGCCAAAGTAAAGGGATCCAGGTTACATTGAGACTGCCCAATACTATCTTCATTGCAACTGGTGGTACGGGCAGCATTATACCCAGTAGACAAATTATCCGTAATAAAACCTCTCTCCACCATACCTCTGTCCACATCCCCCCTCTGTCTCCACGTGTTCCCTCACCCACCTCCCCAGTGGCCAGCTGGCTTCAATCACAATCCTCCAGGCCGCTAAACAGGTCAAACCTATTGGTGGTCTCCAGGGGCGTGAAAGGTTTGAGATGGTCCATTCTCCTGTGGGAGGAGGAATTATGCCTTGGGGCCACAATGTTCGACCCATATGGGTCGGCTGTCACTGCAGGATAATGACCAATTAATGGATACCCATTATTGTACACCGGTGGGCAGTATGGGTTTGAATACATTTGCCTGGGTAAAGGTGGAGGAGGGGCTGGCGGGAATTGGTGGTGGGGCGGGAACACCACTGAACGTGGATAGAAGTATGAAAGAGGGCGAGGGGTGATACGGTTACTAACGTGATCAGCGGACCAGTTAAGTATGAAATGAACAGCATTCTGGTCTCTAAAATTTATGACCACCACGTCGCCCTCAATGTCCTTGGGTCTTCCCCCCAGCCAGGGGAGGCGACGAACATGGACGATTTCGCCATTGATGTTATTTGCAATGGGTCTATACATGCTCCGCCAATGCATTATTTTATTCTTCAGTTGGGCAAAACCCTAGCGTTTGTTCGCCTCTAGCTCTGGCACCCCGGTAAGGACCACCACGAAAGGCACTGCTTCCGGTGGAAGTTCTGGAAGGGGGCCCTAACTGTAGTTCCCCCGTGTAGGCCTCCCATTCCCCCTATCCCTCTTCTGATTCCCAGGGGCTTGTCCTATGCTCTTCGTCAGCCCACTAGCAGATACAGCAGGGGGCAATGTGAGTTTACTTTTTGACAATACAGAGGTAGCTTTGGGTATATTTTCTCTAGGAGTGTGTGATGCTTGTGACATGACCACAGTCTGAGCAGGGGCAGATGTAGAGGTTATAACTGGGGTACTTGAAGGGGTTGATATGATGGTAGTTTGTAAAACAGTTTTAGAAAGTACCTTAGTGGTTGCTAACTTGCTACCCATATCGCGCTCTATCTTCCCGAGCCTATCATCCATTTTATTAAGTCTTTCTACGATAGCAAGAGTGTATGTCCTTATTATGGACTCTATACTATCGAGTAAGACATGACTTTGGGATTCCTGTGGTGCCACAACAACGGATGAATTATCAGAGCTGGCCTCCACCACTTTAGACGTGGGGCTTGTATGTATAAGTGATGTAGCCATGGTTCCCTGATCCGATGCTAGTACCCGCTCTCCCCCTGTATTAGCATTGGCTTTACTCCCAAAATCAGGATGATTTATTTTCCGCTTCGATAAGTCGGCCCTTTTCCGCCTTTTTTTATTAGGTGGGGGGCCATAAATTTTAGTAGGCGTAACTTTCTTAGCCCTGTTCCTTGCGGGTTTACTTTGCCTAGGGATAGGGGTTATCAGTGCCTCAGTTGCAATTGTGGCCTTAGTTACACTGGGATTAATAGGATTAATGGGGGCATTCACAATATCCTGGGAACCAGTATTATTCATGGGCGTACACTCTCTAAATATTAATGGAACACTATCCTGAGAGAAAGTACAAGCATTCTCAATTAAAGTCCCCTCCAAAGTGGAGATGATCAATACAGGTGAGTCAGCTAGTGACCTATTTTTCAGGATTTCCACCGAGCATCGATGCTCAGCCCGTCGTTCCGCCAGGGTAGGAATACTGGGGGTGTAAGTAACAGTTTTCTTAAAATAGTTGTCTAATGTCCCATTGATCAGGCTCACTGGCTTATCTGAACCAACAAGTTCCGGAGTTAGGATTTCAATAGACATATTAAGCAAATAAATAAAACCCTAGTGGACTTACTCCGATAGTCCTACACGGGCCGATGTCCGACCAGGGGTTCTGGCCCAGACCGGCCTCTTCCAGCCTCTGAGGGCCACAGAGGGCCCGCTCTTTGCCCGGTCTTTGCCCACGTCCCGCGATCCATGGGAAGGGGCGGGATTAAGTAGGGAGTGTTAGGGGCGGGAAGAGACACCAGCTGCGCTGCGATGGAAACCGCGCTAATAATGCTGGGTTTCGCAGTCCCGTCCCGGTCCCTGCAGGCGGCAACACAGAGGATGGCGGGCGTTGGTTCCCTCCAGGGAACGGCAAGTCCTCGAGACGTCCTTCAGGGCAGAGTGTGTCCTCGCAGGAAAACAGTGCAGGCAAAGCCCGTAAGGTAGGAACTACGGGCTGCTTTTAGCCAGCGGGAGTGCTGGGGGTGGGAAGAGACACCAGCTGCGCCGCGATGGAAACCGCGCTAAGAATGCTGGGTCTCGCAGTCCCGTCCTGGTCCCCGCAGGCGGCAACACAGAGGATGGCAGGCGTTGGTTCCCTCCAGGGAACGGCAAATCCTCGAGACGTCCTTCAGGGCAGAGAGTGTCCTCGCAGGAAAACAGTGCAGGCAAAACCCGTAAGGAAGGAACTACGGGCTGCTTTTAGCCTGCGGGAGTGCTGGGGGCGGGAAGAGACACCAGCTGCGCTGCGATGGAAACCGCGCTAAGAATGCTGGGTCTCGCAGTCCCGTCCCGGTCCCCGCAGGCGGCAACACAGAGGATGGCAGGCGTTGGTTCCCTCCAGGGAACGGCAAGTCCTCGAGACGTCCTTCAGGGCAGAGAGTGGCAGAGAGTGTCCTCGCAGAAAAACAGTGCAGGCAAAACTCTGATAGTCATTGGGATGATCTTAGCCTTTCTTTTTCTGTTCTGTCTGTGTGTACAGTGTGCTCCTGCAATATGTGGCCTCTGTGCTACATCGTGTGTAAGGAAACCTGTATCAAGAAATGAGCTAAGTAATAGGATGATGCTACAGCAGCATCTCAATGACTTTATGAATACAGACCTGGACTCAGATTAGCGTGAGTATAGGTTATTGCCTATGTAAGGGCAAAAGGAGGTCTGTAGTACTGAAGATTCTGGACCCGTGTTATAGACATCGTCGTATCATGACGATTTTGGTATCAGCTGACCGGTAATGATTGAGATACTATGCACAAGCATTTCCGTCATGTTCAAGTGACGAAATCACCCTGAAATCTGAGTTTCCGTCCTGAACCCTCGGGTTCCATTTTGTGAGCGGCATTCATTTTGTGATTGCCCTCACCTAGGCTATATGACTGAAGCCGAGATCGAGTTAGAAGGACACGTATACATTCTCTGACTCCTCTGTGACCTGGGCGAGCTGAGTCCACTGCATGAAGCCAAACCTGTTCGGCCAGTTCCTTTCCTAGTGGCCGAATGAGATTAGCATCCAAGGGATGTACCATGTTACAACGCATACTATTACAACTACCTACCGTTACAACGCGACCATTACAACGCATACCATTACAACGCATAGCGCTTTGAGGTGCTGGATAGTGGTAAGTATAATTTACTATTCTAACTCCAGTCCCCGTGGACCCTAGGGAAGGTGTTGGATAGTAAATTATACTTATTCCCTATCCTAGAGCGCCCCCCAGCGCAATGCGTTGTAATGGTATGCGTTGTAAAAGTCGCGTTGTAATGGTAGTGCGGAGTAAAAGATGCGTTGTAACGGGTGTATACCGCATCCAAGTGCACATGTCGTAAACCTTTTCATCGCATACAAACTATGTCTAATCTCACACGCATCTGTCTCTGTTTCTTTCTTTATGACTTGCTTTACGATGGGGAGGTGCCCGTTTTTATTAGGGGTCTGTCGATATCTGATGGAAATACTGGACCTTGCCGGATAGTTGATTGTGGGCTGAACAAACTGAAATATGGGCTTGTCATCATGACTCTGCTTTTTCTTTGTAGTGGAAATATGTGAATGGTCAACTGTAAAATAAGGAATGTTTGCCTAAAGCATAATATTTTGTATAAGAAGAGAAGGCTGGCTTTGTAAGATTGAGCAGTCTCCTGAGAACATACACGCTGTTGTACTTCTAGGATACCTGTTACTGGCTGCAGCCAATAAATACGATCTTTGACTTCACCTAGAAGACTCTGTGTTTCTGTAGTCCGAAACAGGAGAACTCGAAGTCTTCGGGTGTTGTACCCTGGCACCGCTGGGTTCCTAAAACCCAGTACTTCATTCTAGCCAACTTAAAGAGGTAATTCTGTTGTTCAAGATCAAGGAGTCCACTTTGGGGGTCGGTGCCATCTTTTATCGGGCTTGAAAGACAGCCATTAATAAGCAAATGAAAGAGTCCTCTTGGGAACAGGATTTATGGTCTATTGAGAGTCAAGGATGGGCTCAGCCCCTGATGGATTCCTATTATAATGGGTAGCCACAAAACTATTTCTCAGGTCTCATTAACAGAAATACTCTGGACCAAATTCTATATATGAGAGTGCTTGCGGTACCAATAAGAGATTTTAACATGCGTTCAGTGGGCAGCGGGGTGACTTTAAGTGTAGGCTATGAAATATTTATCGGAAATCATGGTTTCATTTGTTATGCTGTTGCCTGGCCCTAGATCAACATAGGACACTCCTGCTAAAACCTATTTTTCTAGCAGAGGGCGTATGCTCTTGTTCACAGGCATCCGACTTTTGCTTTAGTAGCAGCACCCCCGGTGGGCTGGGGATATACGCTATTTTAAAAAAAATATTTTTAACAAATTACTGTTGAATACTCCGGCGACAGCATTTCCTCGGAAATAACGTCTGCGATTATCTAAGTCACTTTGCAGATGTGCATGTATGAGCCGAGCTGGGAGACAGTGGATACTTAGGACGTATGGGGCCTGGTGGTGAGGTTTAATCCTTCTAGACGGAAATCTTGGGAGGCACGGCTCGTAAAAGAAGTATGGTAGGTCTAAGAAATGCAAGTTTAGAATTCTACAAATATTTTGTCTTTCCAGAATGAATTGCCCCATTGGCCCCCAAGAAAAGGCTACGGCATTATTTTAATTGAGCCCAAGCTATTATAATCTAGCCTGTGGACATACAGCTGACTTTGTTTTCGGCCTATATGATATTGTAAATGTTTTTAGTGATAATGAGGTTATGCTCAACTTACAGATGGCGCTGACACTGTCGGACAACATTAAAACAAGGCATTTGTGGGCTTATGTACAAGCCCCTTGCGCCACTTTTGCGTCATTTTTAACATGGGAGAAATGACGCAAAAGTGGCACAAGGGGCTTGTAAATAAGGCCCTTGGTATTTTAATTATAGTACTGTATAGGTTTTTGAAAGAACGGAATATCGCGATTACAGCATTTGATGAGTCCTAGATGATGAAGTGAATTATATTGCATGATTTTAACGATTTTATGTCTATTTGTTATGGTTTAAATTAACTATGCAATAAACGTTACATTACATTACTAGGAGGGTTAGTGCTGCTAAATGTGTTAAAGTCCCCACACCTGCTCTGAATGCTGTCTGGAGTTGTGGTATTAGTTGTTGCTCTTCTTTCCATCCTTTAAAGTACTGAAGTTGACCTTAAGTTTCACCTCAATGTTGATTAATGCTATGAGACTATAATTGCGAGGTGACGCAGGATTTCCGTTTTTAAAAAGAAGATGGAAGTTATTGCCTTTCCATGAGTTTGGTAACTGATTTGCAAGATAAAGATCATTGAACAATGTGGTCAAATACTATGCCCATAGACTACATCTCCTTTAAATAATGCAGTCGGGTTTCCGTTTAGTCCTGCTGCGCCCTCAGATTTTAAACTTTTTTAAATTCCCACGAGTTGTTCTTCGTTCCCCAACAGTATGGTATGATCCTTCTTTGCGTAGGACTTTGGTGTATCAGGGCATACTTGTATACCGCAGGTAGTTGAGCGAGGACTTGGCTTGGGATGGCAGGATTTCCCCGGTGCTCACTGTTTTGGGTGCTGAGTACATAGCAAGGCGGTGAGCTTGCCATGTTGCTGCTTCCATCCCTGCATATTACTGCCTTTCTTTTGCTAAGGTCAACCCATTCACTAGACTCGAGGACCTGGTTCCATAGATCTTCTAGATATCTTCTTTTTTCTCTCCAGCAATTTTTATTATATTGTATTTTCAGATTTAGCAGAAGGGTTTTATTTGGCCCCTTACCTCTCCTGTATCACGAATCTTTGGGCATATTATCACGAGAGCTCGATACATTATCGCCGCTATTATTGGCAGGAAACTGCCGATAAAGCGGCGATAATGGGCTTGATAATATGCTCCATGTAATTCCAATCGAAGCTCATGTTAGATGTGAAGATATCTAACATGGACTTCGATTGGAATTCCATAGAGCATATTATCAAGCCCATTATCGCCGCTTTATCAGCAGTTTCCTGCCGATAAAAGCGGCGATAATGTATCGAGCTCTCTTGATAATATGCCCCCTTGTTTTTAATGTTATTTGTGATTTTTGCCTTTGTAGCTTTTTATTGTTATTCGAGATTTGCCTTCCACCTCCGCCATTGTTTGCTCCATTTAAGCACTTTAGCGGTTGAGTTTTAGTTGGAAATGTTGTTAATAATAAGTCTCTTAGCTTCAACATGCAACTTGTTTTGCGTATCTACAGTCCCATGCATTTCTAACTTACTTTTTTGTAGTCTTGATTGCTCCAGAACCGCAGTAGACTTCTGCCATCATCTTCTCAATCCTCTGACCCCGACATTTTAAATACAATTACATTGTAAATTATTGGCATGGAGAATAATCTGTTAATCGGGCTCAGCTGCGTGGTTTTACAGAGGGTCCTGATGGATTGGGGAAAGTGATCGCTCTCTGCAGGTGGGTACATTTTGAAGTAACACTCCTCGGGCAGCGCTGCTCCCCTGATTGCAGTATATTTACATTTTGAGTTTTTCATGATGCCTATAAAGGTAATCCATGCAGGACAGTCCTCCTTTAAATTGCTGTTCAGGATCCCAAATCCAAATTCCTCCAGCCTCTTTCTAAAATTGAATCCACTATGGTGGTTGTCCTTTTTAGTGCTGGCTTTGCTTAGATCTGTTTTGAAGTCCCCTGAGATGTTTATGCTTGTTTTGCTTCTGTAATAATTTCATTATTTTGAGCAGTGCTTCAATATGTGGCCCTTTCTTTGCTTTATTTGGATGCATATAAACATTTATAAGCAGCACTACTGTACAAGTAGGATTGTGTCATTGTGTTCTAGCTTGATGGCTTGAATTCATTTTACTCCCAGGTCTGGGTGTTCTAGGGCCCATTTGAATTTGGTGGAACAGAAAATGGCTAGTCCCCCTTTGGGGTGTCCATATTTGAAGTACAGTATGTTGCAAAGTGAGCCTGTGTGCAATAATGATAACATTCAAAATTCGGTACATCATACCCCCCCAAATGATATGGCAGCATCAATGTATTCAGATTAAGTCGTGCCTGTTTCCCGCCCCATATGAACCTCGTAAATTGAGATCTGAGTGTACTAAAGAAGTAGCGCCCTGGGTGATAAGGTATATTAATGAAAAGGTACAGAAGCTTTGGCAGCAATACCATCTGGATTAGTGAGATCCTTTCCGCCATGGAGAGGGGAAGCCGCAGCCACTTGGTGATCGTGTCAGTTATCTTATCCTTGGCTGTACCATAATTTATTCTCATTAGCGCATCCCTGTCTCTAGTGACATGTATGCCCAGGTATTTTAGTTCATCCGTTTTCCAGATTAGAGGGTAGTCCCGCTGGTGTGACGGGGTACTATCTGTGAGAGGGAAAGTCACAGATTTTGACCAATTTATTTTAACCCCTGATATAGCACCGAATTTAGTTATCTCCCGCAATATGGGGTTGAGATTGTCTTGGTTTTTTTAACATACAATGTCATATCATCTGCGTATAGAGAAATAAGTAGCTGTCTAGTAGGGTAAATCAGCGCCTTATCATTATGATGTTGTCGAAGCTTAGCAGCTAAGTGTTCAATGGCAATGGCGAATAAAATTGGGGATAAAGGGCAGCCTTGACGCGTACCCCTGGAGATAGTGAAGGGGGAGGACTTGGCACCATTCAGAAGCACTGATGCCACTGGCTGGCTGTATAACAATTGTACCAATTGGAGGAAGGTAGTGGGCAGCCCCATATGTCCTAAAGTACCCAGCAGGTAGTCCCACTCCAGGGAATCAAACGCTTTGGTAGCATCAAGGAACACCGCCACAGCAGAGCAGTTAGGGTCAATATCTTGAAGAACTGCGGCAAGGGTTCGACGGTTTTGGGACGTGACTTGGTTTGGAATGAACCCCACCTGGTCAGGGAGCACCAGTCGCTGCATCAGCAGGTTAAGTCTGGTCGCCAGGGCTTTTGCAAGTATTTTAGTATCACAGTTTAACAGTGAAAGGGGCCGATACGAATTGCAATAAAGAGGGGACTTCCCTGGTTTTAATATTGAGGTAATTAGGGCTTTGCGCATGGTCCCGTCAAGCGTATCTCTTGCAATGCCACATAGAACACCTCTTTCAGAATGGGACAAGAATCGGAGCATAGGTTTTATAAAATTCTATCGGCAGCCCGTCAGACCCCTGGGCCTGTCCGGACTTAATCTGCAAGATAGCATCTGTGATTTCATCTAACCCCAAATCTAAGTTCAGGAATTTCCGCTGAGTATCCCCCAACCAGGCTAGTGCTGTGTCCTCAAAATAGTCAGAAAAATTAAGCGGGGTACTATAGAAGTCTCTGAACATGTTTGTTTGATCATGTTACCATGTGCATCTTGTATCTCTGTTATGTAGTTGGAGAATTTAGGGCGCCTGGTCGCAGTTGCCAGAGCCTTCAATGGCCGGTCACCTTCACCATATATCCTCGCAATGTGCGGTTCCCCCTAAATTTGCCTTCCCTGTCAGCAATCTCTTCGTATTCTGATGCGCAAGGTGGCCCTAAATGCGTGCCCGTCAGGACTGGTACTGATGTAATTTTCCAAATTTCTAAGTTTCTCTTCCCATTTGGATAGGTCATTTCGCAGCATTTTGAGGATGCCCCCACCTTTGGATATACACCAGCCTCGAACCGTGATTTTGAACGCCTACCATACTGTTGTGATGCTGGGAACAGATTTACGCTTAAAAAAATCCTTAATATCTTGATCTATTTCTGCCTTAAATACTGTGTCCTGCAAGTGTAAAGGATTGAGGCGCCAACTACTGTATGGGGAGTGTTTTAATGGGGCATGTATTTCCGCAGTAACAGGGTAATGGTCTGAGTATGTGCTTCTAGATGGGTTACATGTCCCAGCCAGTGCAGCATTCCTACAGATATCAACATATAGTCTAGCCTACCCCAAGATGAGTGGACTGCAGAGTAGTGTGTGCCCTCCTGTAACGTAGGGTGTTTGTGCCTACAAGAGTCGAGTAAGTAATTATCAGCTATAATATCTTGCAGTGCTCTTTGAGTGGTCGCATAGTGTGTTGGGGAAGCTCAGGATCTATCCATTCAGGGTTGCATCGTTGTATTGAAGTCTACCCCCCATATGACATAGGTAGTGCCATTTCTCCTGAATTTTACTCCTTAACCAGAGAAGAGCCTGGGGTTCATCGGTGTTGAGGCCATAATAATTGTCAAATGTAATATCATAGGAATTAAGTCTCTCCCAGAGCAGGCAGAACCTTCCACCTGCATCGATCTCTGCCCCACTAGGTACAAACGCCGCTCCCTTTTAATTAAGATAGTGACTCCCCAGGAATAACTAGAGTAAGATGCAAAGCAGCGGTATGAGGCCCATCTGGGGGCAAATAGAGGCACAGTTCCAGGGCTCAGGTGTGTTTCCTGCAGCATTGCATTTGTGATGTGGTGCCTATCTATGTACCAAGTATTGGCCTTTTCTCCCTCGGGTTATTCAGACCCTGTACATTCCACAACGCTACCTTAAGACTATTTAAATGGCATGTGTTGTCTGCCATTACTGTTACTACGACACAATCTGTACTCAACCATACATCATTAACCACCATAGGTAGTTGGATAAATTGTAACACTGCAATCGAAGTCCAACCCCCCTCCTCCCACACCGGCTTCCCCAACTTGCTGGGCACATGATCCCCTCCCACCCAAAAAACCTTCATTATTCAACTATTACTATCCCTCCTTAACATGAATTTAGGGGTGCGCCCTCGTAGGGAAATCACCAGGGGCACACAACCTGCCCACTCTCCTCCATACTCGCACCCACCTACTGTTCCGCTGTGAGGTGGGCAGCTACAGCGGGACGGAGGTAAGTTGCTGAGCAGGACATTTTACAAAACAGTAAGAATGATTATACATCACCAGCTTAGTTCAGTTACTCAAAAGCAGAGTGTCAATAAAAGTATCAGGCGTTCCATTGTGAATTACGTGCCTCAACCTGGGTTCGAGAAAAGAGAGTGGGATCTGAAGCTCGCTCGTGCCCCCGACTCCATAGACGCTGCCCGGCGGTGTCGTCTGAGGTAGTCTTCAGTCTGCTGCGGGTTCTGGAAGTAGTACTGTTTCCCATAATGTGTTATCTTTAATTTCACCTGGTACAAAATGGCATAGGGGGTTTCTTGCGATTTAAGCTTTTTCTTGACAGCAGAGAATTTTCGTCTGGCATCCTACACTGACTGCGTGAAGTCTGGAAAGAACGCCAGTGTAGTGTTCTCGTAGTGAACCTGTTTCCTTTCACGGGCCATGCACAGGACTGCATCTCTGTCATGATAGTTTAAAAAGCGGGCTATCACCGGTCGTGGGGCGCCCTCGGGGGTCGGTAAGCCGCCAGAGATCTATGCGCCCTTTCTACCATGAGGTGCGCTGAGAAGGATTCTCTGCCAAATAGATCCACAACCAGCTTTTCGATGAAGTCCCCCTTATGTCCCATGTTGGTTGATTCCGCTAGGCCAAGGATACAGACATTATTTCTTCTGGAGCGAGCCTCCAAGTCCTCGTTTTTATCAGCGTTAATCTTGAGCAGTTTATCCATCTGCGATATCTGGCCCTTGCTTGTAGTGGCGCCATCTTTGATATCTGACACTCTGGCCTCTGCTTCCTTAAGGCGTAGCTCATGTTGATCCAGTTTGTTGACCACAGCTTTCATCCGCATGTTCATCATGTCCATTTTAGCGTCTAGGGATGTAAGGCTTTTGCTTTATGCCAAGCAGGAGCGCTTTCCAGTCCTCCTCAGGCATGTCTGCGGCATTAGAGTCCGTATGTTCCGACGAGGTCGATCTAGGTGTTTTACGCGTTTCAAATGGTATTTTAGTTTTCTTGGTGTCGGTGCGCCCCATGTCGTAGGCCGGCGAGCAGAGCAGAGGTGTAGGGCAGGATCTCCTGAGCAACATTCAGCGCACAAGTGCTGCCCAATATCCCGAGATAGGCAGTGACGGTAACTTCCGCGTGGAGGCCTGGGCGATTAGTACCCGCAGCTCCATGCAAAAAAGCAACTCCTGCGGCGTCAATCAGTATATGCCCTGGCCATCCTCCTCACTGGGTAACTTAGATTGTATGCACGCAATGTCCATGATCTGTGCTGATGAGGGCATGCACTCCGACACTTGCGACAATAAAAGGAGGTATCAAGCTCCAAGGGCGCACCAGGGAGTACTAGAATGCAGCCAGTTGACTTGGGGGGGGGGTAGAGGAGTATCAAGGCATGAGTGCAAGGCCCTTCACTGCATCTAGGGGATTATAACCTCCCGCCCCTGCTCAAGCCGAACGCCGTTGATGAAGTTCTCCGTCCAACCACCTCAAAATGGCTGCCAGTGTCAGTGTCCGTGGCTAGGTATGTCAAGGTGCGGGAGATGTGCGCGGCTCTTTTGAAAGTTGAAAGTCTGTGTGCAGGTGAGGCAACTGAGTGGCAGTCTTATCGGGCAGTAAGTGGCCACGCTTAGCTGCAAGGATTCTGCATTCCTACCTCGGATGATATCTTTATGGAGAATCAAAATAGTGGCAGTACCACTCTGCAGCTATAGCGTGGTAGAGATGCCGGTCAGAAGTCAAGTCCGTAGAGTACAGGTAGGATTAATGGGCACAGTGTTTAGCAATTCTGGGCTCTCCTGATCGCCAGTTACCCGCTGCCTCTTGTGCAGAGTTTGCGCCGTTAACCACCCGCTCCGTGATGCAGCGTGTCACTGAGTCGCTGCATATTTTCTATAAACTCCGTATGTGGCCCCAATCGGTCTGCTACTGCGTTAGAGTCCTCTCACCCCCAGGTGCAGGCACCCACCTCGCTCAGTTATCTGTCTAGAAGAAGAAGCGCCGGAGATTCTTCGCGTTAATCCGCCGTCCAAATCTCAGACCCCCGTCCGAATCTTAGACCCTAACGCTCCTGCGGCCTCGGTCTTTCCCAGCAAGGTCAACAGCACCTCAGTCTCCTGCCTGAATCCTGGCGGCCCGCTTCTAGTTTCGGCAGTCGTATTTGCAGCAGCACTCCAAGCTAGGCACACAAGTTGGCATCCTCAGCATCAACATTGGATCAGGTATCTTGCAGTGAGGCCGGGTGTTCACATTTTTGATTCTGGAGGAGGTTAAAGGATGTTTCCCTGCTCAGCAGGGCTGTAGTCTCACCGGCGTGCGGCCATCTCGGTCGTGCGCCACCCAGTGCCCCTCTTGCTCCCCCAACCTTGTCCTACACTTTGACATTCCTCCCTGGGGACTTCGTTTTGGACTTGCTGGCCCTCATTCTGTGGATAATAACATTCCTGCCGCAAAGGATGTGGTGGTCTTTGTTTATCATTCCTTTCCAATGTGATATTCTGTGCTTGTTTTGGGGGTCCTTCCTGTATTTTATCATCATGCTTTTTCTTGGGACTTTCAGCCTCTGTTTACCCCTGCATACTCTCATTTATATTCTTCTGTGATGTTTCAATTGATTCAATTTCCATCTTTTTCGTTCCCTCAGCGTACGTGGTTCTACACTATGAAAACAACTACCATATGCCCTTTTGTTGGGTGACTTTTCTTTTCTTCTGTTCATTCCTTTGCCTTTTCATTTCCCTTTTTCATGTGATAAGCTCCTTCTCTATCATTTCGTGGGTCACAGCTGCTAGGTTTTCCTCTTCTGATACCTATGCAGCTTGTTTTGAGGGGCTAATCTTACTGGTCTGTCTCTTTACCAAGTTCTTTACGTAGGCCGGATTGTGCTATGCGTTAAAGCATGATTTCACATGTGGGCCTTATTCTGCTATTTTCTTAGTTGAATATTCAGAAATAAGTTGCCTCTCAAACGGTCTTACCTCTGGATACCTTGCTTCAGTCAAAATGTCAGTAAGAATTGATGACAACCCTTTAGGCTTATCCCCTAAGATTGAACATTGACATGTAACCAGTTGTGTGTAATTATGATTTTGCGCCGTCTCTATCAGATCATTGAGGGCTATTGGAATGCCAAGATTTTTAGAAGATCCACCGGAAGTCCCTGTTTATTTGCTTGATAGTTAATTACCATTGACATGGCATCCATGGTTGACAGAAGGGCCCCCAGGTGCCCACTGGAACACTGCTAGATATTTCCTCTAGAACTTCCTTGCCTGCTGATGTAGTGTTATTCTTTCCTAAGGTGAATTCGGCCTCAGTCAGAGAACTGCTACTCTAGCTGAGAATAGGCTTAGACTAACTGTTGTGGCATCCACATGTCTCATGGTCCGCTTGCAAAGGGCAAGGAGTGGCAACAGTGGGTGTCTGATCTGCAATACGCGTGCTTTGTCTGAAAAGGAGACAATTTCTGACAGTTTGATTAGTCACTGATCCTGTGACTGAAGGCCTTCTGTTTGGCTCTGTTGGTTGACCGTTATGCCACATTCAATCAATCAATAAAGGGGTTTCAAAAGCGCACTACTCACCCGTGAGCGTCTCAAGGTGCTGGGCGGGGGGGAGCAGCTCCGGATCATTTGAAGAGCCAGGTCTTGAGGTCCTTCCTGAACGAGTGCAGGGTCAGGGAGCGTCTGATGTTCATGAGGAGCTCGTTCTAGGTCTTGACTGCGATGTAGGAGAAGGCTCTCCCACCTGTTCTGTTTCTGCAGATACGGGGGACCTCTTCCAGGATGTGGTCGGTGGAGGGGAGGTTCCTCTTGGGTACATGGAGGGATACTCTCTCGTCGAGGTATTTAGGTCTGACATTGGGGGTTTTGTAGGCGTGGGTGAGGAGTTTGAAAGTGACCCTTGTCTCGACAGGGAGCCATTAGATGCCTTGCAGGTGTTGGGTCATGTGTTTGTGATGAGGTGTCCCAAGGACGAGTCTGGCTGCGGCGTTCTGGATGGTTTGGAGTTTGTGTAGCAAAGTGCTGTTGATTACGATGTAGAGGGCGTTGCCGTAGTCCAGTCTGTTGGTTATGAGCGCGTGGCATTGCCTGAGATTATCACAATTGGCAAGATTTAGGGGCTTATTTACAAGCCCCTTGCGCTGCAGGTGTGTCACTTTATCCCATTTTAAAAGGGATGCACTGACGGCGCAAGGGGCTTGTAAATAAGCCCATTCGTTTTGAGAAGGATTCTGTTGAGTTAATAATATGGACATCTATTTGAATTATACAATATGCAACTGGTGGCATGTCGTACTGCATTACTTGCCACCCTCTATTCCTACCTGGGGCTCAAACCCCAAGCTTATTGGTTCATTTACTATAACTTTGTTTGATTTGAAGCTACTAACTTATGGGCTTTGAAATTTCGTGATTTTATACCCCTCTTTCTTTGTAGGGAGTGAACATTTTAACATTTTTGTCCGGAGCAGATGGGGTAGGTGTTTTCGGATCTGAAACTTCATCCAGACATATTACTGAGTTCTACTCTTGAGTTCTTTGTCTGGATCTCTTCGATGGCTTAGTCCTCCCATGTGCCGGGACACATCTTGCTTTCCTGGATGGCATTGATGCACGCTTTGGGGTGTCTGGGTCCTCAGGGCTTAATGACTTTCACTATCATGACTTTGGGGGCCATTGCTTAACCTGATTAGATTAAACATGCTTCGGGGCTAGTTTCAGCTAGGTGGTATTGTGACCAATTCAGGGAGGCAAGAGCACCCCGGAGATTTCCTCCTTTTTAGTCAATATCCTTTCCTACTTGGCCTCTGCTCTTTCTCACCCATAGCTCCCAGGCGCAGAAGTCTTGTTACAACTTGGTAAGTCTTGAAGATCCTCAGGATGCTACTGGACACAGTTTTGTTGAGAGGCCGGGTTGAGGTTGCCGGAATGCAAGTTGGAAAACAGAACTCCCCTCTCTCACAAGCAACGCTGGCCTAATGCTGCCCACTTCCAAGTTGTGCTGGCTGTCTGTGGGCTCGTGTCAACGCTTCTGCGGCCTACTGCCAACGCTTCACGCACAGGCCGGTTCCCAAGGCCTCTTTGTGATGCCTCATGTCTTTATTTCCCCAGCCTCACCCTTTCTCGCTTCTCTATCCTTTTCTGAGTGGTGAGAGTGATGGGTCCCCACTCCTTGTGCTAACGCACTACAGAAGAACTCAGGGCAGATGAGTCTAGTGTGTTGTAGTATGCTCCTACGCAGGTCTCTCAGTTTCTGGGATCTCTGAGTCCCAAAAAAGCTTAAGAGAGGGTGGGGACTAGCCTGCTCACCCGCCCCTAGCTGGGCTGCTTCAGTGGCACAGACAAAGCCTTACCTGCCAGTTGTGCAACTATATTCTGCCCTCCCACCACTGGACTCTGATCACTGGTACTTACAGGAGTTTTCCCTTTATTGCCCTTGAGATTTCCCCTAGGTATTTCAAGCTAAAGGGACCACCACAATGAGGGGCAGGCTGGATGCTGGTGGTGATCTGAGAGCAGGTAACTGCAGGGAGTGGAAGGGAACAAAACACAGAGAGCTGGGCACTAAGGTCAGAGGTTGGGTGATGCATTACCTTCACTGAATCTCTTCTGGCCTCAGCGGCTCCTTCTCATTGGCGCTGCTATCCTCTGCACCCACGCCCCAGCCAGCAGTCCTTCCAGCACAGCAGAGGGCTTCTGCTAGGTAGGCAGCGCTGGTAAGCTGGGGGTGTTAAAGATTGCAGGGATTTGTTAGCATGAGCTGACATCCATTTTGTATTTTGGCAGTCATTTTAGGTGGCCATGTGCTCGCCATGTGCTGTTTTCCTCTTCAGAGCCTTGCACATGCTCAGAAGGGCCTCGCTAGTAGAAAGCACCTGCTCCTGTTATAGAACTGTCAGGCTATTTTTGCTGCTGTGTGGAGAAGTAACTCTCCTCCCACTTTGTTGAGCAAGTAGATCTTGTATGCCCATATTAGTCATTTTGCATGCTTACATGTTCCAGGACCTCCCCTTGGTCTTATGCTGACTTTGTAACCCTGTACAAAAGGGGGTGGTGATGGACGGAGAATCTGAATCAATCAAACACTCACACCCAGTCAAAAGATCTGGGTTTAATCCATCACCGTTGTTTAGCCCACTCTGCCACCCCAGTTCAGACATGGCTTTATGCAAATCAGTCTGACCCTGTGCCTCATGGGAACAGTCCAGCCCGAACTGCCAAGCCATGTCTTCCCTTGACCGGAAACAAGCTTCCGAGGACTGGTTTCTGGCATTCCAGCTGTCTTCAGCCCGGCTTGCTTGATTCCAGTGGCAAAGTGAGCAAGGGACTCACGTCTGAGCATACCCTGCTACACTTATGGCAGCTAAAAGTGGTACAAAAGGGGGTGGTGATCGACGGAGTATCTGAATCAATCAAACACTCACACCCAGTCAAAAGATCTGGGTTTAATCCATCACCGTTCTTTAGCCCACTCTGCCACCCCAGTTCAGACATGGCTAAATGCAAATCAGTCTGACCCTGTGCCTCATGGGAACAGTCCAGCCCGACCTGCCAAGCCATGTCTTCCCTGGACCGGAAACAAGATTCCGAGGACCGGTTTCTGGCATTCCAGCCGTCTTCAGCCCGGCTTACTTGAATCCAGTGGCAAAGTGAGCATGGGACTCACGTCTGAGCATACCCTGCCACACTTATGGCGGCCAAAAGCAGTACAAAAGGGGGTGGTGATGGATGGAGCATCTGAATCAATCAAACACTCACACCCAGTCAAAAGATCTGGTTTTAATCCATCACCGTTCTTTAGCCCACTCTGCCACCCCAGTTCAGACATGGCTATATGCAAATCAGTCTGACCCTGTGCCTCAAGGGAACAGTCCAGCCCGACCTGCCAAGCCATGTCTTCCCTGGACTGGAAACAAGCTTCCAAGGATCGGTTTCTGGCATTCCAGCAGTCTTCAGCACGGCTTGCTTGAATCCAGTGGCAAAGTGAGCAAGGGACTCACGTCTGAGCATACCCTGCCACACTTATGGCGGCCAAAAGCGGTACAAAAGGGGGTGGTGATGGACGGAGCATCTGAATCAATCAAACATTCACACCCAGTCAAAAGATCTGGGTTTAATCCATCACCGTTCTTTAGCCCACTCTGCCACCCCAGTTCAGACATGGCTATATGCAAATCAGTCTGACTCTGTGCCTCATGGGAACGGTCCAGCCTGAACTGCCAAGCCATGTCTTCCCTACCCTAACCTAAGCATGTTTTCTGTACTCCTTAGACTGCCTCATTCAGTTGCTAAGACTTCTGTGTGGCGTAGTCTCCCTCATTTGAGGTTATTAAAGATGTTACTTTTACATTACAGCTTCTGTGCCACTTTCTTCTTTGTTGGTTTAAAAGGACCAAGTATCAGTGAGACCCCTGAGAAGGTTTCTATTTTCTTTAGGGGGGATGGCACAACCTGCCAAGAAAAGGGGCAGCCCTGGGGAAATCACAGACTGGTCAGGGAAGAAGATGAAATCCAGGCCTATACTCTGGAACACTGCTGCAGCCCTGCTGATTGCAGCACTGCCAACTGCAGTGCATAATGCACAGCCTTCATCCTTGCTGCTCATTACCTCTGGCCCCTCCTCCTCCTCTTGCAACATCAAAACACAATTCAGCACCAGATGAATCAGTTAGACCAAACCTCAGTATCACCGTCACTAGGCATCCTCGGGTTGGGAGAAGGCCAGACCAAAAGGGAGCCGCGGAGGCCAGCCTAAATCCTGAGCACACAAGGAACACTATACAAACCGCTATGTCTTTGCCTCTGCGCATGGGCGCAGAGGCAAAGGGATTCCATCATTTGCCTGCGGCCACGGCCCCATGCAAATGAGGGAACACCCTCTTAAGAAAGAGCTGGCTCTGTATGTGCTCCAACGCTTTCTGTATTTCAATAAGGGGCCGCACAAGCTTCAGTGGCCCCTTCTGTAATACCAAAGTACCCCGGGCTGAACAAAGTGGGCACACACATCCGTTGCACCCCTGGGGCACTTTGGTAATATGGCCTTCCGTGTTTCTAGATCTGTGGCTATAGAGCCGCAGAGTCCTCTGCTATTGTGTTGCTCACTGAAATGACTCGCAGCAACATTGTTATTGTGGGTGTTGTGTATCTGTGCCAAGATAGAACTAATATATGTTGGGGGAGCAAGACGATCAGTGCCATGAATCTTCTGGTGGTTGCAGTGCAGTTAGGGTGTGCGGAGCTATCCTGCGTTCTGTCATTTGGGCTATATGAAGGAAAGCCTCTTCCCTAAACTTAAATCCAGGTGCTCAGGAATCACCAACTCCCCACCTTCCTTGACTCCAACAACCTTCTCCGTCATTCCTAGACAGGGTTCAGACCAGGACAGGGCACGGACACCGCACTCCTGGTCGTGATCGAAGAAGCAAGAACCATCCTGGATGCAGGAGGATTAGTGGCAGTGATCCTCCTGGACCTGAGTGCCGCTTTCGACACGGTGGACCACACCATCCTTATCCACCGTCTAAACATGGCAGGAATTTCTGGGACCGTCCTGACCTGGCTCAAGTCCTTTTTAGAATACAGAACCTTCGAGGTGGCCGACGGTTCTGTCAACTCCAAAGTTTTCCCCCTTCAGTGTGGGGTCCCACAAGGCTCCTCCTTGAGCCCCACACTTTTTAACGTATACATGTCCCCCCTAGAAGATATCGTGACACCTTTTGGCATAAAGGTAGTCATGTACGCTGACGACACCCAACTGGTCGTCTCCATAAACCAGTCGACCAAATGTCTGGATAACCGGGCCACTTGCCTCCAGAACATTTCAAAATGGATGTGCGACTCTCGCCTTAAACTTAACGGAGAGAAGTCAGAGATCCTTCTACTTGGCGACCCACGCAAACTTCCCCCCTCTCTCTCATGGCCACTCTGTATGGGGACTTCCCCCAACCCCAAAAGGGAAATTAAGAGCCTTGGCATCTGGATGGACCAAGACCTCAACTTTAAAGTCCAAGCAAGCAAAAACGCCGGTACATGCTTTGGCCTGATACAGACAGCACAGAAAATCCTCCCCCTAATTCCCTTCCAGTCCAGAAAACTGCTAATGCAGGGCCTAATTATCTCAAGACTGGACTACGGAAACGCCCTGCACCTGGGTGCCCCAATATCGGTCATCAACAGACTACAATGTGCCCAGAATGCCGCCGCAAGGCTCCTCACTGGGACAAAGTCCAGATGCTCTGCCAAACCTGCCCTCAAATCATTACACTGGCTCCCAATTCAAGAAAGGATTAACTTCAAAACCCTCTGTATCTCACACAAAATACTTCATGGCAGGGGCCCCCCATTCTGAGACCTCTCATCAAACCCCATAAATCCAATAGACAGTTGAGATCAGACTCCCTCTCCTTGGCCAGTGTCCTCAGAATAAGAAAAGCACGTTCAGGGGGACGCCTCTTTTCATATAATGCCCCTAAGCTATGGAATGCCCTTCCGCTCCCCATTCAAAGGGAAACCAACCTACTGGTCTTCCATAGGCTACTGAAAACCTGGCTTTTCCCATAAACTACCCCTTCTCTGGATCAAGCAGGCCGAGTATCAGCGCTGGGACGCCCTTGGGTAGCTACGCGCTTTACAAATCTGAATCAAAATCAAATCAAAAATCAAATCAGGACCAGGCCATGTGGGCCATAGCTGCATTGGCTGTGTGCAGAGTGGACACTGATGCGAGGAGCAATTTAGGTCTATTGTCTGCACTTTAGTTGGTAAACTCGGCAGGCAAACTTGTAATTTTGCAGTTTTTGCCTGTGGTTTATGGATACCTTCTTCGTCTGATGGCAGCAGTATTCCCACACCACTTCCGTTATTAAACCCCTGGCGCGGCCTCCCAAGCCTCCCTATGCAGTTGTTCCCCAGCCAGTCTCATCTCACAATCAGTTTACCACCGAATTGACATGCCAAAATCTACTGCAGCAAAGACTGCCATGAGTGCGTAATTGTGGTGGTAATGTCCTTCACCTATCCACATTAGTTGATATGATACAGAACAATAGAATTTACCACAGACAATCTGGAAAAATAAAACACATTGCAGTGTAATCAAGATGTGATATAACGTCTGCCTGTACTATGCCTCAATTGGGCAGTATCAGGTCATGGGGCTACTGCGAATCCCAAAACTAGAACATCCATTTCGCATGTAAGAGAAAACATGCAAAGGAGCAGATCTCTAAGCTTTTCCACATATTGCTGCCTCGCCCTAGGACTATCACAGGGCTCGGACCTTGTGCTCAGTCCTAACAAGCACCATAATCTCAGTGCATCAAAAGGATCCTCTATTGGCATTTATAGCGTGCTCTGGTATCCATCCCAGTGCTGAGACACTCCCAGCACTTAGACACACATTGAGCAGCACGCATTCCACCTGACACAGGGAACCTGCCGACCTTCATTCTTCCTCGTCAAACAGCTCAAGGGCGCGCACACCTGATGCCGAGGTCTGCGGCCCCTACAACTCGTCCTTCGTCATTCTTGGGTGCGTCAAATTGGTGACAGAAATGAAAATCCCTCCTATCAATCACCTCTTTAATTAGTAACTTTCAATGTACTCGGGGTGCTTATATATGTTATGAAATGTTATTCCTCTCTGAGGCTTGTGTCACAGTATCTAATGTCTTAAGTTAGCTCGAAGGGTGGAGCTTTTGCTACAGAGCGCAGAGGGCTCAGTCATTTTGAAATCCCAGCAGAATCGACGGAGTCTTTCATCTTTCTAGGGTTGGTAAATGAAATAGCTTTGAATCTGATACTGCATTTTACACTTAATCTAAAATGCCATACTTACCTTCCTAAAGAGTGCTAGTCGAGGCACATGAAAAAATATACTGAAGTTCCACCATACTTGCCTTCTAATTTACACAAAATGCAATAAGGTTTTTTTTCTTTTTTCTCTATCAGTCCTCGTCACCACCAACAGCCCTGGTCTGTACTCCCTCATTGACACATACTATATTACCAGATCCCCGTTCATCATCACAGCAAAGGCAGACACCTAAACATTTGGGCAGCTCGGTGTCATTAACACCACCTACATAAAAACTGTCTTTCCTCCCGAGCTTAATTGGCAAAAGAGTAAGTGCTGGGGCATTAAGTTTCGCTTCGAAGCTCACCGTCGACTAATCAGGGTACCGAGTACCGAGGCTGCAGTCTAGATTTGATGTCATGCCTTTTTAATCCACCACCAGGCACACCCTGCCTCTTCATCCCACTCTTGCAGTATCTTCTTCGTCACTGCCTTGACTCTTTGACACAGTTTTTCCCGTCTTTCCCTTCCTTCCCCCCCTTTGTGTTTTTCTTTCTTTTAAGTTGGATCAGAGTTTGTTGGGGAAGACATAAGTGCTGCTCCCCAAAGATTAGTATTGGTAGACCCCACCTGCACCACCCAAGACCGGTCCTGGGACTTCTGAGGCCCCGGCAAGAAAGGAAATGTGTGGGGCCCCCCTAATTTGCATACAGTGTGTAATCACAGAAAATTACATCATAGGAAGTGCTGTAGCAGTTGCCTCGGAACAGGGGTGGTGGGGTGAAAAAATAAGTAAAATAAACTTATCTTCCCAGCTGCCGCCGCACGTCTATTCTCCGTCCTCTTCTCTCAGCACCGGAGGCACTCAGGCTCCCAGACTCTCCCAGCCAATCACGACTCTCCATCAGCAGCTTCGTGATTGGTCAGAGCGGCCTGTTTGGCCACTAAGGCAGTGCTACCTGCTGTATTGCGACTTTGGCCGTTGGACTGCCACAGGACAGCTGCAACTGCTGGGGATCCATGATCCTGCAGTGGTTGTGCAGCGTTCAGTGGCTGCAATATGCTGGTGGTGCCACTGCAGCACCGCCAGCGTATTAAGAGTAGCCTCACCACCATCCTTTACATGGCGGTGAGATTCCCATGAAGAGAGTGGTGGTGGTGAGACAACAGAGGGAGCCATAACAGGGCCCGTGGTGCCTCTCTGCATGGGGGAGAATGCAGTGGGGGGCACAGAATGTGCCCCCTGTATGTTCGCACCCCCAGTTCCTGCACAGGAAGGAATGCATAAAATGGTGCATTCCTTCCCGTGAAGGAACGTATTGCGGTGGTCCCACAGCGGTGCCTTTCTAAGGCTCTCCTATGAGCCTTAGAAAGGCACCGCAGTAGAAAGGCACCGCAGTAGAAAGGCACCACAGTAGAAAGGCACCGCAGTGGGGCTGCTGCACCACATTCACCTGCCAAGGATTACGGTTGTAATATGGCATTCAGTGTGAGGTCGGCTTTGGTAGTTCTTCCCTGATGCGCTGGTGTAGCGCTCCAAGGGAATACCGCCAAAGTCATAATCAGGCCCTTAATATTACCTGGGAGAGAAGTGCCCAGTCACATGGTATATTCACCCCAGTGCAATACAGTGGAAAATGTATAGCCAGGGCCACTGAAACTATGTAATTGTGTTGCCATGGTGGTTTTCCCATAATTATGGATTTGCTGCATTTGCCACATAATCCAACATCTGTTACATAATCTACAGATTTTAACCCACAAAATGTTTCTTGCTCAACCGGTTCACAAGTTACGAAGACCCAGCAACATGTGTTGCCATGCAATGAAAGGCCCATTTCAAAGGTTCACTGGTTACCTATTTGTTGCTTATTACTCTGTTTGGGTGTTAAACTGATACTAATGAGGGGCAGCCTATGCAAGGACAGTGTTACCAAGTGTAAAATGAGAAAATAATGAAGTAATACTATGAAAAATGTACTGCATTACACTGCATCATTTTTTACCACATATTCTAGTGAACTCTGCCGCACAATTTGACAGTCCTCTTCTGCATAATTACACTGGCCCTGTGAATAGCCTTTGAACCAAGTAATGTGTTACACTCTTGGCTCTACTAATTTAATCAACTGTTTGTTCATGGGCAAATAATAATCTCCATGTGCCTCGTTTAGTGATTTACAATTGTGACAGCACTTTAAAATAACCTTACAGGGTACACTCTTAGTACAGGTGCTGAGAATAGGTTTTATGCACTCATTTAAGGATGTTTGCATCCCAGTAGCTGAAGGCTCTACTGAAGCTGCTTGACGCCTGACACCTCGTGTGCTGTACTGTGTTCCTGTCTGCCGCCCACAAGCATCTCTTTCACTGCTCATCAAGGGCTGAAAGAGAGTTGAAAGGGTTAAAAGTGCAAGACAGTGGGTGCCCTGCAGTGTCTTTGTGTGAGCAGTGCGGATTGTCAATTACAGGCCGTGAATAGCCTGGGAGAGGCCCTTTGTTTGAGCATCGCACTTTTGGTGTAGAGCTGCAAGGCCCAGGGATGAGGCGCCCCTTCCCAGTGCCTGACACAGTGCGGCAAGGCCCAGGGAAGTGGGCCCTTACACTTATTATTTCCAGAGCTACCTCCAAATGATTGTGAGGCCTTGGGCTTCGCAGTGCTACATCACAGGTGTGATGCCCAAGGCAGGGGGCCCATGTTGATCGGCTGGGCGGGGGGCCCCCGGCCCATGCCTAGTGCTGGCCCTGGCACCACCTGCTCAGATGAAGTGCTGCTCTCCATACAGGACTGAAAGGTACACAGCACAAGGACCGTTAACATTGAAAACAAAGGGGCAGATTTAGATGCCCCTTGCGCTACCAGTGCGTCACTTTTTGGGACGCACTTGTAGCATATTTTACCGCTCCATATTTACAAGTAAAGGAAAAGCCACCCTGCGTGACTTTTACGTGAAAGGGGTATTCCATGTGGGGTGCTGTGGGAATTCCAACGCAAATCCCATGGAACCAGACAGATTTCCAGATTTACGAGGAATCGTAAATCGGGAAATGCATGTGAATGCTAGGGGAGGCGCAACGAGGAAAAATGTATTCATTCTGCATCACGCATGAAAAGAGGAAAACACTTCTTTTGATTGTTTTTATGCAGGAAGATGTTCCTTTCTGCACAAAAACAAACATCTCCGCAACGCAAGCACCCTTGCACCATGGTGCAAGGGTGCCTGCATTGGTGCATGGCAGCCAATTGTGTGCCATTGAAAGAGGAAAAATGAGGAGAAATACAAGTATTTCTCCTTGTTGCACCTCGTTACGCCTCCCCTGTGGGGGCATAGGATTCTGACGCATTCCCAGGTTTACAAAACCCTGTAAACCTGGGAATGCAACAGAATACATGGGAAGTGCGGGGGAATACCCACAGCAAAACCATAGCACACCCCTTTCACGCAGTGCTACATGAAAAGTGGAACTATTTACAAGGCCATGAAAAGCCACATAAAGTGGCTTTATGTGTCCTTGTAAATATGGAGCACCAAATTGCGCTGCCGGTGTGTCACAAAAAGTGACGGACTGGTGGCGCAAGGGGCTTGTAAATATGCCCCTAATATATATCATGACTTCCTCCCTCTTCCCAATGCCTTCCCCCCTCTTCTGGGACAATGAATTGAGTGTTCAGCTGAGCTCCAGTTGTGCTGCTAGAATTAGGCTGATGCAGAGTAGCGTCAGCAATAATTAACTATATTCTATACAACAGAGGCACATGAGGAAGTGCAACAATATGCAATAATTCAAATACTCACTACTCCTTCTTTGGGAACCTGGACATGTATTTAAAAATGTTAAAAGTGTGGGGGCACCAGGTCAGAACTTTGATAAATGGGACTGTCCAGAGAAATCCAGGAATCCCTTTCTCCGGTCTATAAAAGCAGTGGCTGATCAAGGTTTGTTAGGGGAGGGAAGTTGCACCAAGTACTCTGGGAGTAACTAAAGTCACAAACCCTCCCCCACAACCCCCCTCCACCCATCTCTTGGCTTCCGCTTTCTTCACAGATTCCACATCATCCTCACGTGGTGAAAGCAAGGCTAACTCTACCACAGCTTTATGGTAACTATACGGTTTTCAAGGCAAATGTCAGCTGGGGCTTAGCTTAATTGCAATGTCAGTGTTAAGGCAACTAAAATATAAAACAATTGTTTAATATTTAATTTATTCCATGCTTTAAAGAAGCATGAATCGCAGCATTTAGGTATTACTGTTTTGGAGTGATTAGGTACAGATACCTTTAGTACTCCTGTACAAGAGGATATTGCATGGGGTAATATTGTAACTGTATTTACAGCATTTACTACCCTTAACGAGGTGTTGAAGCCCTTAGGAGTTAATCATGTCAGCCTCTGCTAAAGCTGAAAAAGAAGATGTTGCAGTTGAAAGAGGAATGCTTTTATTTACCTATTGACTTGCTTTAGAATGTTGAAGCTTTTAGTGTGGGAAAAGGAAAAACACCTACAGACATATATGTGCGGTGAGTACAAAATAGTGAATCTTCTTTTTAAATAGGGGGCTCTTGTCACCTATTTAAGGGACTTACGCAATGCTTCTTCACTGCTGTTAGTACCTTATGCATAGGTTATATTCATTGTCTAAAAATACTTGGCCCAAAGCCTATCAGGCAATGAAGCCACTTATCACTCTGATTTTTGTTATCTATTTAGCTCCTTCCGTTTTGTTGGGAAGAGACATCAAATACTGCATGATAAATACTGGATTAAAGGAAGGTCTATTGGTAGATGAGATGGAAAAAGCAGGGCAAACAGCTTCCTTTCGACCCAGGATAAAGTGTAACCATACTAGTAAAGACAAGTCCCCTCCATCCACATGGTGTAGAGGAGCACAGGAGGAAGACATGGATGGAGAAAGAGAAGTGGTGCACAGTCAGACCGTATGAAATCGTCACCTGTGGGTAAGAGGCAGAGGCTGAGGGCCAATCCTAGTCCGAACCACATCATCATCTTCCAATCTTGTCTTGTTGCAGCACCTAGAAGATAACAATTTTTTGTTAAGGCATTGTTGGTCAACACCTTCAGTGGACAACGAACCAATAAGTCATGTTCCACACCTAAGTCAGAGATAGTTCAAAGTCATGTGCAAGACAGATCCGATTATGGAAGAAGAACCTCGTTGTTGATCTTTATGAGAGCACCCGACTAGGATCACTGATTCGGAAGCAACCAGATTAATGCAGTTTTTAAATTAGATAAAATCTAATTATTCAAACTAACCATTGCAATAACTTATGAGGCCACTGGGGCCACCAAGACTGAACTCCTGCTCCTCATTGCTGTCAACATACTAAGGACACAAGTCCAAAATCGTCAAAGGATCCATAACATGGGAAACACACTCTGAAGTTGGTCAAAACACGGCTCTGCAGACACATGACTTGCTCTTCCTATGCACTAAGACCCAGTTCATGGCTCCTTGGGGATGCACAAGGCTCTCTCCGCGGATAAAGCCCCCATCTTCTTTCACAAATTGGTATCTTCCTTAGGGTCCTCTAGGATCCTCAGATCTAAACACAATGGTCAAACGTTACATGGCATGTCGAGACAGGAGAAGTCTAGGCGATGAACACTCAAGGCTTACTGACTATTGAACAAATTGTCCTCAGCTGTTAGATCCAACGACTATAGACGAGGTCAGGAATGAGTTGAAAACCGCTCTCTTCAGTGAGAATTTAGGAGTAAGCAAGTCAGAAACGGAACTTGCCTCAGTACTCAAAACGCCTCAAAACCAATAACTAGGTTTTTTTCCCCCCTGTAATGCATACATTTTAGAGCGACCTTTAAATTTAACTCACCAAGGAGAAACATGTCAAACTCTGGCCCTGGGTCGAATATCTGTCACCTTCTCAACCACCTGGTGCTGTAAGATGGGTGCAAGACATCGTGTAAACTCAACAAACCCCCAAAATATACATCATAAAAAATACATGCTTAAATAAATAAGGAAAAGAAGAAATACATGAGAAAAAATGTATGCATAAATAATAAAATACCGATAAAAACACACAAAAATGAATACTTAAGTATCTACAAAGACAGATGAACGCTGTAAACATACGTAAATGTATAAAACATTCTTAAATAAATGCACTCATAAACACTATGTAAATAAACAAATAAACTCATATAAAAATTCGTAAATAAAATAATAAATACACCATTAGTTGACATAATAGCGTCTTTCTTGAGGCCCAGCGGCTCACCACATTGGTTGCTACGGAAACAAACTGTTCTTGTGTTAGGCTTTTACCCAACAGGACTATAAAGGTGACAAGCTTCCTTCTCTGCTTATTTTAAACTTCGATGATCCTACAAAGTTCTTTTCGGCCTATGCATTTTTGTGACAGAAGTCCTTCTTTCTCTAAGAAGAACACACTGGGGTTGTGGCCTACTGTTAAGGTCAAAATCCATAAGAATTAATACCGTGCACATAAACCAATCCAATCCACGCATCCACGTTCAGTGCTGCCCCGTGCACGTAAAATTGTCTCAGGCGCGGTCCGTTTGCGCAATTTGCGTGCATCACAAATCTTATGCAGGGCGACCCCAGTAAAGCACCGCTAGAGTGCCCTTTAACGCTGGAAGCGCGTGCAGCAAAACATGTCCCTGCTTTACTTTCTTTATTTCTGAAATTGCATCAGGGGGTGTGCATTAAACCTTATAAGAAAACTCTGAGGCTGAGCGAAGTGCACTGGAGACCAGGACAAGCGCATCACTTCGCTATCACAGACACGACTCGACTGAGAGGGCGTGAGATCACGAGGACCTTCTACTGATTAAAAAGAGCATTTGGATGTGCATTTGGTCACATCGCAACTTGAACAGATGAAGCAACCAATAGGAAAAGCCCCTTGTAACCGAAAACATGTCACCCGATAATGATGCTTTCAAATAATACATGCCATCACGAAAAATGTGATACATCCGGTGCGATAACACACCCTATCATATAAGACAATTGAGAACTGGTAACACACCCTGTCAGGTCATAGATCCTAAAACATAAAGGCAGCCCAGATAATACATCCTATCAGATAATATGTGATATTATCAGAGAATGTATCAGAGCAAATAAAGAGAGTTGCTACTCACCGAAGAATACACACCGATCGTTGTTTCTGCGGGACTCTTTCGTCGGGGTTGCTGCTGCAACTTTATGTGACCGAGGAAGGAGTAGAGGATGTTTTAAGTCGTTGAGAGTGTGTGTCGAATTACAGGCTTCAGGAAGTGTCAGAGGAATTTCTTCGGAGCCCGACGCAACTCCCCCAAGGTGACAAGTGCAGGGCCCTTGGGCGTCCGTGGTACGCGCTCGTAGGAGCTGCAGACAGCTGATAGAATTGAAGAGGTGGCAGCTACTCAGAGCATGGTGGTTCGCATTGATGCGTGAATGGAAGAGCATTACTCCTACCCTACAATGCGAAAAAGACTGACAATGCCTGAGCAAGGGAGGCGTTTGTCATTAGTTTACCAGCATGACAGTAGTAAAGCGAATGTACATTCAAAATCTTGTGAATCAATTAAATTGAAGGGAGTGACATCACATGAACACCCCCAAACGTCATCACAGGTAGGGACAACACATGATTTTTTTACTCTGATGGCATTAGAGGTGGAGGCATGTGGATAAGAATACAATACCCCTAGTTTGAATAAAACTACATTGCTAGGCTAAATATGAATCCCACTAGTTCCCGTACTAAGTTGACATTACCAGAACATGGCAAAGCGATAACGGGAAGTTCACATTGGCCTACAATTATCAAAACAACAGTTCTGTATTATCTAATAATTCATATGTGGGCGAAGAACTGTATCTATCACCAGCAAGTTGACCTACAGGAACACCCTCTATACCAGGTTCACCAAACAACTCACTAGAAGCTTACAAATGATCCAGAACTCAACACTCAGACTCATTCTCAAACTCGCGAACAGAACTCACATCATTGAACATCTCAGGGAACTACATAGACTCTTGATACAAAAACACACTCAAATCAAACTCCTCACAAACACATTCGACTCAGGCCCGACCAACCTGAAAAATCACTTCTCCTTCCACCAAACATCCAGAGACTTAAGCAACGCAGGACTCCTACTCACACACATCCTTGCATCCAGAGTTGGCTACCAACTCTGACAATCAGTGTGGCACAGCACATCTTAAACTCACCAATATGTTGCCTTTCTCCACTCCACTCTCTTGATGACGACCAGGGCGACAAGCAGGAAGGAAGTTGGTTTGCTTCCTGCTTATGAACCCAACCAATCAGCAGCTCCAGTATTGGTTGCAGAAGGCTAACCCAGAGCTAATTTTGAGGCTGGGGGCCTGTACCTGCAATCCCTTGGCTGTTTTACAGCTCTGGGATTGCAGGCTTTGAAGTGCACATGACAGATTGCCGGGCTGTAGACAGCGGTCAATCTGTCATGCCCGCTGAGCAGTCCTCCTGCAATAAGCAGAAACCTGACTGCCCGCCCCCACTATAAAACTTGAGCTAGCGCGGCCAGCGGTACACAGAATAGTAAAATGGTAATAAACATGTTATTATTCTGTGTGTACATGATGCGCTCGCAGCAGGGGGGCAACGTTCCTCCGCCCTAATGGAGGAGCCACAGCTGCTTGAATCCAGAGAACGAGATCAGGGTGAGGGGTGGTCTCTTATATTACTCTTAAGACGTGAGACGACCTCTCACTCCACATCAGAGTCTCCTCCTTTCTTGTTGAATTCCACAAGAAGATGAAGAATTTACTTTTCAATTAACCAACCTCCCATAGACAGGGCTAGGCACACTCTGCTGGGCTAGGCTAGGCTCAGCTCTGCGATACCGTTGTGGATGATAGTACTCGTTACAAATACACATAAAATAACTTAACCAGGTAAGGGCAGCCCCCTACTTCCCAGACATAGCCTTCATATTATGGTAGCCTGCCTTGCCTGCCCACGTCCTGGCTTTGACAATTTGGCGCTGGCCACACACCAGTACTTTGGGCCTGATTACGATCATGTCGTTCCTTGGGGACACTGCTACGGAGCTGAGAACACGTACTTGTGAAGTTGCGGGATGATTATTGGGTGCTGAACGACATGATGGGAACTTGAAGCATTGGCATAGCTGAAATTTTTGAGGTGACTTATTGCCATCTTTTGCTGGGGATTACAGAGAAATTGCAAAACCTATTGGAATTTTGCAGACAATTGATATTTAGTGACCATTGTCTTGATTTGAGGAAAACTGTTATCGTTATGATTTGAACTGAATTACCAATGCGAGAAAACATTGTATTATCAAGATTTATACAAGCCCTGAAGAAGTCAATTGCTTTATACTGGCAAGACGAAACATGTGTTGACTGTGCTTATTTCTTTTTGGAACTGGCTGCGCTTATTTCCTTTGAATTGGAACTGAGTTCTTTGGATCTGGAATTTTTGGAATTAATAAATCCATTCGGGAATTTGTGCAGACTGAACCTACGATTGAAGAAATACTTTTTTCATTGATAATGTATTACTGACTGTGGAGTGCTCGGAAGAACTATTCTATTTTGATTGTTTCTCCACTGCAGTGGGGATATATATGGGGTTGTGGTAACCAACTCCTGATCTTCCTGGAGCACCATTGATGAACTATCTGTTTGTTACTTTCCCCTGAATTGCTGTGCGCCTGTATTGCTATACTGGTTACCACATCTTGAATAGTCCCAATGGAAGATCTACAAAATACGCAGCTGATGGTAATCGTACAGGTGGTCACACCCACATTACATAGGATAAAAGGAACACCATCCCAGACCATGATCCTTTGCAACTACTCTGCCTTACTTGATTACCTCACACGCTTTTGCAAAGGACACAAGAGCTATCACAACACCAGCACCTGCACATACACACACCTTTATACACACATCCTTTCCTCCACATTTTGATTTAACACAAATTCAAAATCACCTCACCAGCCTGTTCAAATTTCACTCCTTTAGCACAAGGATGGCAACAAAAGAAAGCAAATATTCTGTGACAATGAGATGAAAGTGATAGTGGACGAAATCCTCAGAGTAGAGCCACAACTGTTTGGAGGACAAGTCCAGTAAACCTCTGTCACCCTCAAAAATCAAATGTGGGACAGGTTTGTCAACAAGGTCAATGCTGTAGCTCCCATCCTGCGCATAAAGGACAGCATCAGAAAGAGGTAGCATGACTTGAAGCTCAGGGTAAAGAGTCTGGTCAACAGGCTCCACCTGGCGACTCAGCAGACTGTGATTGGGCCTCCTGTGCCACCATTGGAACTTGCAGCATGGGAGGAGAAAGTGCTTGCCATCCTGAACACTGAAAGTTTGACTGGGATTTCTGGGGTACCGGAGATTGGTAAGTAACACCCCTCAAAATAAAACAACATACCAATGTAATGTTTGCACCAAACACACCTTTACTATTGCCAGACATTTTATCCATTCTACTTCACCTCACAGGTAGTTAGTTCTTATACAACTATGGCCTGGGAAAGGGTATAAGGGCTGCAACTCCCGCCAGGCTCTCTACTCTCATCACCTCACTCCCCTCTATCCCCACACCCATCATAGCAGCTATTTCACGCACTCTGCTTCACCTCACAGGTAGGTAGGCCTTTTAAAACTGTGGCCTGGGAGAGGGGGTCTGGACTGTAACTCCCATTGGACCCTCTACTGTTTGAGTGGCTGTGTGGGTATATAAGGAGGTATGGAAGTAGCTGTGTGGGTGAGTGAGTGGGTGTGTGAGTGACTATGCTGGTGTCTGAGTGGGTATGTAAGTTGCTGTATGGGTGAGTGAGTGACTGTATGGGTGAGTAAGTGGGAGTCTGAATGGCTGTATGAGTGAGTGACTAGGTGTCTGTATGGTTGAGTGCATTTCTGTTTGAGTTTGTGTGTGGTTAAGTGCATTGGTGTGTGAGTGTTTGTCTTGGAGAGTGAGTGTCTGTGTGAATTACTTTATGGGTGAGAGATCAGGTATGGGAGTGCTTGTATGGATATGTGAATAGGTATGTAAGTGGTTGTGTGGGTCTCTGAGTGAGTGTGTGAGTGCTTGTATGGTAAATGAGTGACTGTGTTGAGAGGCTGTCAGGCTGTGTGAGTAATTGTGTGAGTGTCAAGGTGAATAAGTCTGTGTGTGAGTAGCTGCATGGGTGAGTATGTGGCTGTGTGAATATCAGTGTGGGGGAGTGACTGGTTGCATGAGTAGCCGTGCGGGTCTGTTAGTGGCATAGGGCCCAATTCACAAAAGTAATCTGAGACAAAATCCTAACTTTACGACTTTCGGTATTCATTTCATTTCATAAAGCTTTATTCGGAGCATAGAAAACATGTCCATAAAAGCACACACAGTTATAAATACAGAACATTTGATCGATTTAAAAAAGAAACACAAAATGCATTATTATCCAGAAGGGGATGGAATAAATAATTAAAATAATTAAAAACACATACTTTTCCTAGCACCGATTGCCTTAAGCAGGAAAGTAGCCGTAAAAAAGCAGATGTCCGGGTGGTGCAGATTAAAAAGCAGTTTCATAGAGTCATTAATTGTTCTTACTCCAAATCTTTTCAGCATAGGCTTTAGGAAGATTTTCCGTAGCTCACTATACAATTGACACAATAAAAGAAAGTGCATAGTGCTTTGCTCAGCATTATTATCACAAGCACAGGGTCCGGATGGGAGCATTTTTACATTGGGACATGCTACCAGATAATGTACTGTTCCCATCCTCATCCTGGTCAGCACAAACTGATGCGAGACTCTGGTCACCTGTGTCAAGTACGGTTGGAGTCCAATAAAATCATTCATACTGTTATACAGCATACAAGTAGAGAGACTTAATTCCTCCAAAGCACGCCTCTCTGCACAATAGTTCAAGAAAGTGACTTTCAAATTAGACTTGGAAATGTCAGAGGCACAATATCGATCATTGGGCATATTAAACCCAAAAACCTTTTGAAAGCTATCAATAATATATTTGATCCAGGGGATCTTTAAATGCTGATCCAAGGTAAGGCAATCATCGATGATGGCTCTGTTCAGGGAAGTACCATCATTCAGCCATACAGAGCGCCACAATAATAGGGGTCTTAACATGATCATATCATTCAGGAATTGAATCCCCATTTCCTTATGAACCAAGTTGTTGGAGGTAGATTTGGGAAAACACAGGAGCCTTTTCAGAAAATTATTCTCCTCTACCTGCAGACTCCCGGCTGGTGACACACCCCATACTCCAGCCCCATAGAGGGCCGCAGAAAGACATCTAGATTGAAAAATATTTAACATGTCTTTAATGCGCCTATTCCCCAACTTCTTGGCGAATACAAATACCCCATTAGCACTCCTCATCATCTTTGTTTTAACGGCTTTATGTTCTGTATCCCAGCAGCCGTTTTTAGAGAATGTAATCCCCAAGTAGCAAAAGTTATCTACTTTTTGAACCGGTTCACCTTCTATGGAATAATGGGAATTAAATTTTGTTTTAGATCGTCCTGACCCACACTCCATAACATAAGTTTTAGTCCTATTAATCACAAGCTTCCTACTTTTGATGAACTGTACAAACCTGTCCATCAAACGTTGAAGACCCAATGGGGTCCTGGACAGCAGCACGGCGTCATCCGCATAGAGTAACACAGGGATGTTAAGGTTGTTAGCTCTCGGGATGTCTGGTGTAACTGTCTGTAGAACAGAATTCACCTCATTAATGAAGAGTGTGAAGAGCAGGGGTGCTAAAACACACCCCTGCCTTATTCCCCTCCCGATCCTGAACTTGCTCGTACACTCCCCATTAGGTCCATACCGAGCACTGGTGCATAATTTTTCGTACAGGCGGGCCAAGAAGTAGACTATACCTTTGGGAGCTCCCATTTCAATCAGTTTAGCCCAGAGTATAGCGTGGTCTACCATATCAAAAGCGCTGCTTAGGTCAGCAAAACATAAATAAATAGACCCTTTTTTGGCCTGGGTATATTTCCCTACCAAAAGTTCTAAATTCAAGCATTGCTCTATGGTACCACGACCCTTCCTGAACCCAAACTGACTGTTGGTTAAGATCCCGTTGGTCTCTGCCCATTCCTCTAATCTGACTAAAAGGACCCGGCTCATAACTTTTGCGGATGAATCCAGTAAGGATATTGGCCGATAATTTTTTGCATCACCCCGGTCACCTTTCTTAACCTCTTCGATGCTAATGACAAGGGTAACTCGTCATGCACTTACCATTCATTTCCATGGAAATTAAAGGAAAATTATAATATTGCCTTAGCACTAAAGGGGTTAAAGATGGGGACAATTATTGATTCCGCCCACGTTGACGGTATCTCACAACTAACTGCTGCATCAAAGATCTTAACCAGCTATGGGCCCCATATCTCCGGAGCAGTCTTGTACACATCTATAGGCACCCCATCGGGTCCCTGGGCCTTCCCTCCCTTGCTAGCTCTAATACTATCCATGACCTCTGCTATGGTGATATTTAAGGCAACAATAGGCCAACCATCTCCAGAGGAGACCGGTCCATTACCAGAGTCAAAGATGATGGAAAAATGTTGAATCCATGATTCCATGCTCACGTTTGATGTTAGCTCTGGTACCTTCTCGTCCTTAAGAAATGGACAGTTCACTGTGGCCCAAAACAGTGTGCAATTCTTCAATTCTGCTGCTTGGCTAAGATTATCCCACGCTTCCTGCTGGAGTTCGGCCTTTCTGCGCTTAAGGGTCAAATTGTAATCCTGCCTAAGTTGGGTCACCAGAATCTTATCTCTAGGTTTAACTGCTAAGGCCTCTTTGAGGTCTTTCTGAGCGGTAGAACAGGCATGGTCAAACCACCCCCTTTTTTGTTTACTCTTGTGCCCAGCTACTCTAGTAAACTTCTTATTGATGATTGCATTAATTCTACCAAAGTGATCAATACTGTCGGCCATGATTTCGTCCTGTTCGAGGATCGTCGTAATTTCTGTCATACAGCTATTAATGATAGAGTCAGATGTTATTTCGGCTTTATCTCCTTTCCACCTCAACCTGAAACCATTTGGTCTATGGGGTTCAATATTAACAATAGTACTCAAATCGGAAACGGGGGCAGGTTTCCAGATCATGGCTTCAATAGTTAAACAGTTATGGTCACTTAGCATAACATCAACCACCTTAGGTTCTGAGCACAGGGGGATTAGGTTAGAGGACATGCACATAAAATCAATGACAGTATTAGCCCCCCTCCCTTTGAAAGTCGGTAAACTTTCTCCCAGGTCATTCTTTCCATTTTCCAAAATTTCCATGTCATAATCTATCAGAAAGCTATTCAGAGTTTCTCCATACAAATTATGGGGAAAGTGAACATCGGCATCCCCTGAACGATCGTAGACACCACATAACTTCTGAGATGATAAGGGGCAAACTGAAATGTTAAAATCCCCCACAAAAATACATTCATAAACACCATTAAAATTATTCACAATACTACTTAGTGCATTTTCTAAGTCGTTAATTACTGTGTGCCTAGTACCATCAAATATATTATTATAAAAATTAATCAAGAGTATATTTCTACCCGCTTCTTGTGCTAGCCAAAGAATTTGGGAGTGAGCCCCCACTACTACATGCTTTTTCACCAAGATTGGTAACTTGACTGAAATCAAAACCAACAACCCTCCTTTTGCTCTGCCAAAGGGCGATGCCAAGGCAGGAAGTTCGTAGGATACAAAGCCATCACTGCCCTTGAAATTTTTTCACCAAGTTTCCTGTAGGCAAATTATATCAAATAAACTAATACATTCTTTCCAACCTAAAATATCCTCCTTGGCCGTCAAGCCTGCAATATTCCAACTGGCGATATAGCAAGTTTCACTTTTCCTATGGTGGCTAACATTAGGCGGGCCATCACTAAATGTGGACATGCTCTCATCTGAATTAGAAAGCTGAATGTTATACCTAAAATTCTCATCTTTTCCTCCGGTGGACATACAATCTATAGTCACATTATTAACCAGTTCCATTTCAGACATAGTTGACTCTCCATGAGTAACGCTGATGCAAAGACGGGTGCGTGAGAGATCCTACGAGTGAACCGAGACTCGCCTGTTACCAGAGCCGACTCCCGTGCCTTCCCGCTTCCACCTGCCGGTTCCTCCCTGCTGTGACGCTAAGAACACCAGCGACGCAGATAGAAGGAACTCGCCTTCCCAGGGGGCACTGTGACCGCGCATTGGAGCACGTCACCAGCCAGCGCCAGGCGGCGCTACAAAGCGGGGGTCAGACCGTCCAGTTGTGTGTAATGCTGATGCAAAGACGGGTGCGTGAGAGATCCTACGAGTGAACCGAGACTCGCCTGTTACCAGAGCCGACTCCCGTGCCTGCCCGCTTCCACCTGCCGGTTCCTCCCTGCTGTGACGCTAAGAACACCAGCGACGCAGGTAGAAGGAACTCGCCTTCCCAGGGGGCACTGCGACCGCGCATTGGAGCGCGTCACCAGCCAGCGCCAGGCGGCGCTACAAAGCGGGGGTCAGACCGTCCAGTTGTGTGTAACGCTGATGCAAAGACGGGTGCGTGAGAGATCCTACGAGTGAACCGAGACTCGCCTGTTACCAGAGCTGACTCCCGTGCCTGCCCGCTTCCACCTGCCGGTTCCTCCCTGCTGTGACGCTAAGAACACCAGCGACGCAGGTAGAAGGAACTCGCCTTCCCAGGAGGCACTACGACCGCGCATTGGAGCGCGTCACCAGCCAGCGCCAGGCGGCGCTACAAAGCGGGGGTCAGACCGCAACGCGGGACGCGAGCGGGATGCCCGGGGCGAAGCCCGGGCAAAGGGCGGGCCCTCTGAGGCCCTCAAAGGTCATCAGTGGTCGGGCGGGCCACCCATCTAACATCCCCTCTGAAAGGTGAGCATTCCATCTAGCTGATAAAATGGGCGACCGTAACGCTATCATCAACATCACAGATTTAGTCACCCAGGACGCAGAAATTTCTGCATCTCTCATTACATCTTTTGAGACATTGATAGACACTGCATTCAATGAGATCGCCGAAACTGAGAGGAGGCTCTCCATGGGTCCACTTACCACTAACCAACCAAGTGCAACAGGCAGTTTAAGTGGTAACATGCACATAATCCCTGAAGTCATCGTGGTCAAACCACCACCTTCTGCTATTAGTGTGCCCATTGTCCTTGAAGACGAAAATACTATTATGTATACAGCCCCAGTCGCAGCTCCAGACCCTACCTCATCATTACCAACTACTGAGGTCACTGAGAACTTAGGAGCTAAGCGAAAAAGGGGCCCGGTAAAATTAACATACAACAAAAGGAAGCAGCCCCCTAGGAGTGCTAATCAACCGACACCACAAAGCATGTGGAGTAGGGGAAAGAAACAGAAACAAAATCAACACATAGTTTCCGTGCAGGACCAATCTCATCTGGATGATGTCGTAGTCATAAATAATGATGGTTCAAATTCAATGTCTATTTCCACTCAGACTGAATTCCTTAATGTAAATAGTTACCACTCTAAATCAGAGGGGAATCTTATTGAGACCATTGCGGATACAATTTTTAAGCAACTTGAAGGTCAAATGATCAAACAATTTAATAATATTTTTAAAAGACTTGACAGACTGGAAAATTTAATCAAAAATGATGATGCCAAAAGAAAAGGCACAGTGTGTTTGGATAAACTAAGAGGCGAACGTCTGCTAAAAAACTTGGAATCTACCACCCGTGCGCTCACTAGCGGCGATCACACTACAAATAGGGTTAAGGAACCACAGGCTGCCACTAACCCACCCACGACTATAACATCTGTGGCGACCACCACAAGCATAAGGGGAAGTAATCCCCCTGATTCCTTGAATAAATCTGCCTCGCCTCCCTCTGTTGTTACCAGTGCCCCAAAGAATAATCATAAAAGTAACCCTGTTACAGGCACTACAATGCAGAAGGCTTCCACAAATTCCAGCCAGCGCCACAATAAGACCCCACACGAAGACACCAGGCCTTTCAAACATCAAGGCCCTGCCTTACATCTTCCACCTGAGGCGTGTCCTTATGTCTTAGTTCTGGCTGGCATCCCACCTCTCAGGGAAGGGCAAGGAGAATCGTGGGTTCAATTGCATAACAAATGTATCGACTGGCTAACCAAGCACAAGGGGGTGGGTTATGACATTTCCAAAGAAATCATATCCACACGCCGAGTAACTTGGGTAGGTCCTCTTTTTAAAAACATTAACGGGGACTGTATCGTAGTTAACTTCAGGGACCCGGGCACTGCAAAATTTTTGTTAAACAAAAACTCTGTTCAACATGGCCCAACCACTGTGGTGACCCCTTTACCGTTAAATTACTTTTACCGTCCTCCACACAAAATGATGCAGCCCCCACCTGTATTCCCACTACATAACAGGTTCTCAATACTTCATGACCTGGGAACACTGGATTGACTGTCCCCCACTATTGAAGAACCTGTCTCAGTGTGTCCGGCTCTTGATCATACAGTGGAAATATTATCCGAGGTACCCCCGCCAACACCCAAAATTCTTCTACTTGAAACACCATGTGAACAACAGGGGCATATTACATCAACACTTTCCCCAGGAATTGACCAGGGCCCTTGCTTGAGGCCAGATAAAAATCTGTCAATCCTTAGCTGGAACATTGCCGGCCTGAAGGCTAAGATGGAAATTACATCTTGGAAGGACTGGGTCTATTGCCATGATGTATTAATGTTTCAAGAAACCTGGTGTATTGACGATTTGTTATTTGAGGGGTACAGCTGCCATAATAGGATTGTTCTGGCCCCCCCTTTAGGTCGTCCTAGTGGGGGCTTATCTATTTGGGTCAAAATATCTGCAGAAGTTAAAGTCGACACACTCCAAACCAACTGCCCAAGCTTCATGGCATTATCATATACTCAAAGGACAAGGCTATGTTTGATTAATTTCTACAATAACGACTTTTTGTCCCAACCTAATCGTAATTTTATTCTTTTATTTGATTTTATTGATGAAATTATGGATGGACAGAAATATGGGAAATTTGACGGCATCTGTCTAGGAGGGGATTTCAATGCCCATATACATTCTAGAAATCCCCCATGTAGAAGAGGTACAGAACTGTCAAATCTCCTTGCAACCAGAGATCTTGTAAATTGCATGGAATATGCTGGCACGGAAACCAGCGTTGCCCCATTTCCTACTTTTATTGGACCTGGGAGCGGTACTACAATTGATTATGCATTTGTTTCACCTCCCGTCGCAAATGTTTTAACGAAGGCTGAAGTTGTGTGCAAGGTATATAGCGACTATTACCCTATCGTAATTCACCTATTACTTCCGAGGGGTAAGTGCTCACAAAATGAAATAGGTGCTAGAAACTTGGAGGTTTCATCTGACAAATTGAGGGTAATTTGGAGGGGCGTGGATAACAGGGGAATCCTGGCAAAAGTCATTAAAAAACACCCAGCTCTGATTGACAACTGTCTCACTACCGATGACCACGGGGGTAATATAATTACATCATTTAGTGAACTCTGCTCTGTAATAAAAAGTGAGATTTCCAGACCTGCCTCGAGGAAATCTGAGGAAACACCTAGATGGTTTGATGCCCCTTGCTCTAAGGCAAATAGGAAGTTGAGAGCTGCCCTAAAAGCTGAACCAAGGGATATTCCCCAAATAAGGTTACTCAGAGCAGAGTATAAATCTACCCTACGTATTAGAACTAATGAATTGGTTAAGACCCACTGGGGTTCGTTGGCACGCTCAGCCGAATTGAAAGACACTACTGGGTTTTGGAGGGAGGTAAAGGAGCTAAGATCTATAGGTTCAAATTTAACGGCAATCAACTGTAACATCACCGGACCTACGTGGGTTGAACATTTTGCTAAAATTTATGCCACACCAGACATCCCCGCTTTAACCTCCCTCCCCTTAAGCCCCCTTAACATCTCTGTGTCTGAGGTTGAGGATGCCATATCTGAAAGCGCAGGAAATAAAGCGCCTGGCCCCGATGGGCTCTCAATTGATCAGTTAAAGTGTGAGCTTGACTTTTGGGCCCCACTGCTTTGTAACGTCTTTAATAATTTAACGAATGAACAAATTCCAGAAACATGGTCTTGTAGTACAATCGTCCCCATTTTTAAAAAAGGCGACAGGCTGGATCCCGGGTGCTACCGCCCCATTTAGTTAATCGATAACACCCGGAAAGTTCTGGGGAGGGTTATCTTTAAAAGGATTAGAACCAGGGCGGATGAGAGTAAGATTCTACATCCCAGCCAGCTTGGTTTCCGCAGCAATGTTGGTACGGTGGAACAATGTTTGAACTTGAGTTTGATTATGGCAAAATATAATACCGCTAAAAAATCCCCTCTATATTTTGGTTTTATGGACTTAAGTTCTGCATTTGATTTTGTTAACCGTTCCCGTCTATGGTCCACCCTTCTTAATTATGGTTTGGATGATTACTTGGTCCACTTTTTAGCTTTTTTACACAGTGATTTAAGAGCACGTGTGCGTATTAACCAATCTGGTGAAGTTTCTGACGACATTAGCATTGGTAGGGGGGTCAGACAGGGGTGCGTGCTGGCCCCCCTCCTCTTTATTCTCTATATTAATAATTTGAGTTGCTCGCTGAGTATTTTATCTAAAGATGTACCTCATGTAAACGGAGTCCCTATACCCACCCTCCTTTACGCCGACGATGCGGTCCTATTGGGCCGCACACCAAAGGCACTTCGCACTTTAATCTCAGGCTTTGTCCACTTTATGGCAGACCTAGGCCTGACCACTAATTTAAAAAAATCCCTAATCATGAGCTGTGGCCCCAAAAAATATAAAATTTCTGAGATTAAATCAGGGTCAAATGTTTTGAAAAGCACTTGCACTTTTCCCTACCTGGGGCTGCTATTTTCAAATACTGGTTCGTGGCAACCACATGTATCTTACGCTAGGAATAAGTTGGGTAAAGCCATAAATTGTGTCACCTCCTTGAGACAACCCAACCATGCTGATGTGATTACACCACTAGTAAAGATTTACCAAACCCAATGCATCCCAACTGGTACTTATGGCGCCGAGGTTTGGGGTTGCACAAATTGTACCCATATCCAAACCAAAGAAAATAGGTTCTGTCGGAAGGTGCTGGGTGGGGTTATTTGTTCCCCTCACTATATATGTCACAGTGAGTTAAATATCTCATATATAGAAGATTTTGTAAGATCTAGACCAGCACTCTTCTGGCTAAAGATATGGATTAACCCGGCTGCCACCTTGACCCGGGATATAATCTTGGACTGTTTAAAATGCGATAGGGCCCACTGTATACCATGGTTAAAAGCTGTAAAAGAATGCCTTGATAGCGTAGGACACGGTTTTTTGTTCACCTCACCCAGTCTAATAAATCGCTCTCATAAGACTATTATTCATAGGGCACTATATCATTTGTACAGAGAAGAGCGGGAAAGGAAGAACCTGTCAAAGTGTATCGTTAAAAAATACACGGGCTATTTCGAACCTCACACTAAACACCCAGGTCCCCCACACAGGTATTTATGTTTACACCTTGGCAGATGGAATAGGAGCCTACTGTTTCGCTTTCGAGACGGGAGTATAGTAAATCTACTAAACTTCCCTTTGGGTTACAACAAACATTTAGAAACCATGTATTGTCCATGTAACCCTAATATGAAACATAGCCTTATGCAATTTTTGTTTTTCTGCGGTTTTTATAAAAATCTTTCTGCGTATTATTTAATGCCCTACTGTAGAAAACATAAATTGACTAGCTTTAGAATAGCATTGAGGTCTTTTTTATTACTGGGATCAGAAGAAGTAATATTCAGAGTGAGTTGCTTCCTTAAAGCTGCTGTTCGATCACGAGCCACTTTAAATATTGATGTATAACATCCGCACATTGCACTCTTTATGCACTTTATAATTCCTTTTTTGCACATTTTGCATTTTTGCACATTATTGATGTGGACCCATTAACGATGCTGATATTATTCATCCAGTTTTAACTATGTTTGTTAGAAATCATTTTTAACTGTATATAAGGCTGTTTTTAGTAAGGAGGGACACTTTGTGTGTTAATGTGAAATTGATTGACTGGTCTTATGTCTCTTTGCCAGCTGTCAAATTATTGTACTGTATTGTTTTGATTGTACTTGTTTGTACTTATATGAATGTTTTTATTTCGAATAAAGATCTTTTGACTTGACTGACTTGACTCTCCATTATAATTTCTGTTTACATCCCTCCCAATTCCAGGGCCCATCTGATGTCAGTCGTTTTGGTCCAGAAAACTCAATGACTGGTACCTGTTCTGGATTGGGACTTGGTAGACCATCCCATTAGCAGATGAAAAAATGCTATCACAAGTGGGTACAAAATTGGGGGTGTGTGTTATAAATCTGTTCCCACCGGGGGCAGGGTTCAACATATGCATAGGCAGGATGGGTCTGCCATCAGAAAAACCAGGGCTAAAAGTGGACAACACAGGTCTATTTCCAGTAGATGAAAAATTGAAATTATTAGCCCCCTCCCTACAATTAGCAGAAGGCAACCTGTTAAGATGGTTATAGAAATAGCCCAATGGTCTTGCAACGACATCTGTCTCTGACTGCATTATTGCAGCTGCTCTGAGCAAGACCGTCGCAACATGTTGCGGGTGTTTAAAATTTATGATCACACAATCACCCCCACAGGTCTTCCGGGTATTACCAATCCAATTGACTCTTCTGATAGATATAATTTGATCAGAGTAGCCAACTGGATAACAGCAGTGGTGGTTTAACCATGAAGTTGTTTTATTTTTTAAGGAATCCCCCGACTCCTGGGTATATGGGGCCTGGGTTAGAGCCGGGACATTAGTTAAGACCACAACATAGGGTACACATTCAGGGGGAAGGTCTACTGGTCGTCTACATATCCTTACAGGTACCCCATCAGTGCCCCCCATGGCAGCTGGTATGGCTGACACAACTGGCACCGGCACAGTCTTGTCTCTATTTGGTGCTGGTAGTGTTCTTACATCAGAGTTTAAACCTACAGGCACTACGGCTGCTGGCGCAACCGCCGGTACCTGCGAAGGTCGGCCCGTATCATGTACTAATGGGCGTGCCAATACAGGTGTCTCTTTTGGTGGTTGTTTCCCTACATTAGTAACAGGAGGGGCGCTATTTACGTGGCGTGGCCTTCCCTTATCTTGTTTAGGTGCAGGATGAGAGCAAGTAGTATCTTTAATAATTGATATGGATTTATCCAAATTAACTACATGCTGATCCACCACAGCCCTCAGTCTCAGTACTTCTGCCCACAATTCATCAATTTTAACTAACAAAGGCTCCACAACCAACTTCAATTTGTCATCAATAGTACTCACTAGCAGGTCAATTTGGTTAGTATTAATGGAAACACAATTATCTTTAGATGGTGCCCCTTTTTCACCAATATTCTCCTTGTGTGTGGTGTCCTTTTATTTCCTAGCAGAATGGCTTCCCCGTTTAGGAGCTGTTTTCCTACATGCTCTCATAAATTTTGTGGCCCTGGTGGACTGTTGAGGGGTGCCTTCAAGGGGCTCAGATGGGTTCGATATGTCTTCCACCACAGTAAGATCTTCAGGGGCCTCAGTGGATACAACATTAATACAGGTGTTATCAGTCTCAACTGCTATAATAGGATCGTTAGTGATATTAGTATCCGCATTATTAGGGTCCAGAGATGTAACTAAAGGGAGGTCAGGTAAATTACCTTTACCTAGCGATTTCCTTCTGTCGCTATTAATTCTAGTGACTACTTTCAGTAGGTAGTTGTCCGGTAGGGTAGATTGAATAGACATATTGGGGGTAGTTCAAAAGTCACGGACAGTTATGAGGTCACAAACAAAGTTTTATAAACAATTTGCCACTAGCCCGGCCAAAAATGGGCGCGTACTCACAATTAAAACCAAGGGGGGTGGCCCGTCCCGTCACTGGTCGTCCCCGGACGGCCACAGACGGCTCCGCCCTTGTCCCGGGCTTCTCCCGGGCAGCTCCCGCGCGCGACTCGCGGGTGCGAGGGGCGTTCCGTGCCTTAAGGCGCCTCCGGGCGCTCGTGCGGCGTCACTCCCGCCGCCGGGGCACCTGGGTATTGAAGTCCCCGGGAGTTGGTTAGGGAGCGCTGGCTGTTTCCCTCACGGCTGGAGCACTGATGCTGGACACGCTGGCCGTTCACCTCACGGCTTGTAGGTGAGTCCCCCAAGGAGCTCTGGATGCTCCGTGCCTTAAGGCGCCTCCGGGCGCTGGTGCGGCGTCACTCCCGCCGCCGGGGCACCTGGGTATTGAAGTCCCCGGGAGTTGGTGAGGGAGCGCCGGCCGTTTCCCTCACGGCTGGAGCGCTGATGCTGGACACGCTGGCCGTTCACCTCATGGCTTGTAGGTGAGTCCCCCTTTCGGTATTCAAAAAAGACATTTAGCAGTAGTAAAGTTAGGATTCCTAACTTTACTACTCCTAAATGCCTTTTGTGAATACCAAGCTTTCAGACTTTTGGTGCTTTCCTTCAATCTGCCCCAGTGGGAGTAGAATGCTCACTAGACCACCAGGGCCATATTTGGAGGGAAGGTGTGACCCCCCCCCCCAGCAATTGCCTGGTGCACCCCCTCCACTTACCCCACATGTCTTTCTGCCCCACCTGGGGAGATTCTTCACTGCAAACTGACCCCAGGGGTCTGAATGCCCACTTGACAACCAGAATTTATTTTCGAAGGCAGAATGGGTAGGGGCAGCTCTCCCAGGGAACAGGCCCAGTCCCCATCCACCCAGATAACCCTCAGGACTCTTTCAGATAGGATGTGTTTTATCCAATCTCCTCCCTGCATGGGCAGAATCCCACTAGACCATCAGAGATTGTATTTGGAGGGGGGAGCGCTCCCTTGCAATGGACTAATTCTTCCCTCTACCCCCAGTCACAAATGTCTTTATGCCCCCATGGGGGCATATTGGAGGCTGTTATCTCCAATCTGCCCTGGGGCACAGAATACCCACTAGACCCCAGGGATGATAATTTTATGGAGAAATGGGTGGGGGCAGCCTGCCAAAACATTGGGCCTAATCCAACCCCTCAAAAGACCAACAACAGTTTTTTTGCCCCCCCCCCCCTAGGGGGGCAGATAAAAAGTCTTAAACTCCAATCTGCCTCAGTGGGAGGGGCAGAAAACCCACTAGACACCACAACGTTTTTTTTTATTGTTACAAGGTGTGGGAGTAGCCTGCCCACTCTCTTTGGCAAGAAGGGAAATTTGGATTTTCAATGCTTTTTTACTACATGCGGGCAGTAAAGTTGGGCTTAGTCGCAATATCGCCCTACCTCTATTCTGAATGGCTGCACTTTTTGGGCTTAGGCTACAGCCAACCGGGGGAACCTACCAAACCCAGACATTTCTGAAAGTTAGACACCCAGGGGAGTCCAGGGTGGTATACCTTGCATGTATCCCACAACGTTTTCTTACTCACAATGCCCTGCAAACTTCGAACATTGCCTATAATTGCACATTTACCACGCGTCTCTGTGACGTAAACTTCTGGAATCAACAGGAATACACAAAAGTCCTACCACCTAGCGTTCCCCCACTTGTCCCAACACAAATGCTACCCCACTTGTGTGACTTGGCCTAATGTCCCTGTCAGACAAAATACTAACCAGGGTCAATGAGAGTCTCTCTGTGAGACTCCAATTCACCTCAAACTGTTAAAGCACAATTGCTGCTTCATAAGAAGCGTCCTGGCGCTGAAAAGAGCAGAATCTATAGTTCCTGCAACAGGAAGGCCTTTAATTGAGTAAAAAGCACACATTCACTTGGAATGGTAGAGAGATGCAGTGGTAGAGAATTCCAAACACTTGGGGTTAAGAAAGAAAAAAGATTTTCAACTAGATTTGGCTTTCCATACTTTAGGAACATAAAGCAGATTGTGAGGGGAGTATTTTGTCAACCTATTTTGGATGTACAGCGGGCCAGTCTGATGAAATGCTCTGTAAGTGATCAAGAGTGTTTTAACCTTGATTCTAGACTTATTTGGCAGCCAAGGCAGTTGCTTTAAGCCTGACCCAATAGAATCCTTTAGGAATATTTTGCACAAGCCGTGCTGCAGCATTCAAAACTCCCTGAAGCCGCATAAGCAGTCCGTGAGAATCTCACAGATATGGTACATTTTCACATGTACAATCCCCTTTTGGGTGACCAGAGACAAATTTATGAAGAGCTTTTTCAGTGATTTTAAAAGTAAAAAACAAGTAGCAGCGTACGCATTTACTTGGGGTTTGAAAGATAATGCTGCATCTAACAACACTCCAAGAATCATGTCGACTGTTGATGGATCGATGATTGCCCTAATTTGATAGGCCATAGTCTTGCAGCATCCACTGGGGAGAGAGAGTACCAAATACCAGAATTTCATTTTTTTCAAGTTAATTTGTAAGCAGCTGTTGTACATCGAGTCGCCAACAGCAGTAAGATGTACCTGAAAATCACCGACTACAGAGTTGTCAGGCTGTTGAAATGCAAACGTAAGTTATGTGTCATCAGCATATGATCTGATGTTCAGACCACAAAGTTGTTCAATGAAAGCCAAACGGCCATATAGATGTTAAAGAGAATAGGGCTCAAAGCTGAGCCCTAAGGGATACCACAACTTAAGGCTCGAAATTGAAATGTAAAAGGTGATACAAATACCTCTTGTTGTCTTCCGGATAAATAGCACCAAAGCCATTCGAATGCCCGGCCACCATCCTACCGTATATTCATAAATATACACACACATACACACACATATACACACAGAAACACACACACACACACATATATTCACAGAAAAAAAACAGGATAAAGTTATTTTATAGTTAGGTAAAATGTTCAATTTTAAACTCTGAAAACTACTGAAATTCAACAGTTATAGTTATCTCAAGTAACTATAACTCATGCCCTGAGGTAACTATAACTCACATCCCTGCCATGCACAGTGATAATATCAATGATGTCTAAGAAGATGTCATGAGTGATGTAATATGTAGGGTAACGAGCAGTGCATGATGAGGGTGAGAGTTATAGTTACCTAACGTCTCAAGTTATAGTTACTTGAGATGACTGTAACTGGTGAATTTCAGTGGTTTCTAGAGTTTAAAACTGAACCTTTCACCTAACTACAATTGTATTTAACCTTTGCTTTTTCAGTGAACTTCTAGGGTCCTTTTAAAGCAAAGTGATATTTAATTACAATGCCATATGTTAATCCAAACCCGTGCCGTGCTCGACCTCCGACCATGTGCAGCGGGAGGTTAGCCACAAGGCCAGGCCCTCTGACCAACCCCCCAAAGGTAGCTAACACCATACTGCATTCGGCCTTCAGAATATATCTCCTTACAACAAATGTACTACAATGCATTCCATTACGACGACGAGTTGTTACAATGCAAACCATTACATAGCAAGTCGTTACAATAACTTGCTGTAGGGGGCGCTTTGGACTTAGGAATAGTATAATTTACTGTCCCTACTCCAGTTTGTGCAACAGCAGGGAAGGTGTTGGATTGTAAATTGCGATTCTCCTATTACCATGACTAGAGAATCTGGATTTCATTAAAGACACGGAGGCTCACATTATGCATACAACTTTTAATGCGTCTCCAAGCAGCCGCATACATCACAATTAAAAGGTTCCATAAAGAACATTCATAACAAATAAAGGGCATGAGCCAACAAGAGACTGCCTCTTTTAAATGTGGAAATACAGAGAAGTCCATAAATGAACAATAAACTCCAAAATATTCGAGAAACTTCATAAGAGTTCATCTTGAGAAAATCCGTAGAAGCCAAAACTGCAGAAGGATCCAAACATCTTAAATTAAGAAGGATTATCTGAAAAGGAGAAAAAGGTGGTAAATTTGGAGCAATCCAAACTAAAACATTACAATGAATACAAATGTAACAATTTAGATGAAAAAACATTTGAAAGATAATACATAGCATACATAGCTGTAAACCTAGAAATATCACATCACATCCCAGGGAGGGATGGGTGGGATAATGTGAGCCTCCGTGTCTTTAATGAAATCCAGATTCTCTAGTCATGGTAATAGGAGAATCGCAATTCCATTAAAAGAACGGAGGCTACATTATGCATGTTGGTAGCTTTGTAAAACAACATCAGACATATGTTCTATAGGTTTATAGTAATGTCGAGCAAATGTGCTAGCATTTGACCAATCAGCAGCTTTAAGAATATCGTCAAGGTTACCCCCTGACCGGAGGGATTTGCTGGCCATAGCACCCCTAAGGGAGTGAGCCTGAAACTTATCTAAGTCAACGCCTGCTAAGCTCATAAATGTTTTAACCCACCTAGCAATGGAAGTAGAGGAAATAGCTTTATGAGGTCTAACAAAGGAAATAAGTAATTGATTGACATCAGATGGTCGAAGAGGAGACATTCTTCGCTCATACTCTTTCAAACAATCAACAACACAAAGTGTAGGGCAGGAGTCAAAGTGTGGATAGAAAATAGAATCAGACATAGTCTTAGTTCTTCTATGAATTTCAAATTTCATACCAAACATGTTATAGGACCTAAAGGAAATGTCTAAAGCTTTAACATCAGACACTCTTCTACATGAAATAAGGCAAAGAAGAGTGGCAAGTTTGATAGAGAGGAGTTTCCTGTTAAGGGAAGTGTTATCAGGCCAGCTGGTAAAAAGGTCTAAAATCAAATTAACATCCCAAAGAGAATAATACTTAGGTTTTGGGGGTCTTCTTAGACGGATGCACTTCATAACTCTACAAATGATAACATTTTTACCTACTGTTTTACCATTCACAAGAACATGACCAGCGGAGATAGCAGATCTATAACAATTGATGGTTCTATAGCTAAGACCCTTATCGAATTGTTCACAGAGAAAATTAACTATGTCAACAATAGGTGTTTCAAGGGAATCCAGGTTCCTTTCCAAGCACCAACGAACCCAAGTTCTCCAGATGTTGTTATATCTGTAGTGGGTGCCTGGTGACCATGATTCTGAGAGGAGAGTTGAAGCTGTAGACGAAAGTCCTGAGACCTCGTTTGATCTCCTGACACTCTCCAAACAAGAAGGTTCAAACTCCCTGTTTGTACTAGAGGATGAATTTCGCCATCTACGTTTGTTAGGAGATGATCTAGGCAAGGAATTGGGAAGGGAGTGTTGTAAGTTAGTTCCAGAGTTGTTGGGAACCAAGCTTGAAAGGGCCAGAAGGGAGTCACTAGAACAAGGGAGCATTGATCGAGCATTGATCGATTCTCACTTTCTGTAAGACTCTCTGAATCATGGCAAAGGGGGGAAAGGCATAAGTCCTCAGATTCTTCCATGGTTGGAGAAAGGCGTTCACTGCTAGAGCACCGGGATCGGGCATCCAACTGAAGTATTTTTCCAGTTGAAACGTTAGTCTGCTTGCGAAAAGATCTATTTCCAAGGGACCCCAAAGCATATTCAGACGGTTGAAGATGGAAATGTTGAGTTTCCAATCACTGTGATCTATGAGGAATCTCGAGTTCCAGTCTGCAGAAATATTCGCTTTCCCTGGAAGGTATTCCGCTTTCAGAGCGATTTTGCGCTCTAGGCAGAACATCCAAAGTTTTTTTGCTAGGTTCGAAAGGTCTGCAGACTTGGTCCCGCCTAAGCGGTTTATGTAGGCCACTGCGGACATGTTGTCCATCTTTAAAATGACTGATCTTCCTTGCAGTGAGTGTTTGAAACTCATCAAAGCATAAAGACCAGCTGTAAGTTCTAAAAAATGTATGTGTTGAGAAGACTCTTCCAGCGACCATGTTCCACCAGTATTCTGGTTGAGAAGGCAGGCTCCCCAGCCATGCATGCTGGCATCGGATTCCAAAACGAATTCGGGTTTCGAACCGAAAATTGCTTTTCCGTTCCAAGCATCCAGGTTTTCTAGCCACCAGTTCAGTTCCAGCTTGGCATCGAGGTCTAAGGAGATAAGATCCTCGTACCAAAGACCGGATCTTAGGGCTCTGGCTTTTACCCTCTGGAGGGCTCGATAATTCAGAGGACCAGGGAAAATTGCTTGGATAGAGGAAGAAAGAAGACCGAGGAGTCTTGCAAGTTCTCTGAGGGGAAACTCTTGGAGTTTCAAGACACGACGAATTTCTTTTTTGATTTTGGTATTTTCTTGGCAGGGAGAAGAAGGAGACACTTGGAAGTGTCTACAGTGAACCCCAAAAATTCCATCGACCTTGAAGGAGTCAAGACCGATTTTTCCTTGTTGACAATGAAGCCTAAATTTTCTAGGAGGTCCATAACTGTTTTGAGATCTTGAGAGATTTGAGAGAGTTCCTGAGACATAATTAGAATGTCGTCTAGATAAATGATCAGACAAATTCCTCTTTCTCTTAGAAAGGAGGCAATTGGTCTCATTACCTTGGTAAAGCACCAAGGGGCTGAAGAAAGACCGAAAGGAAGGGCTTTGAACTGGTACAATCGATCTTTCCAAAGAAATTGGAGAAAAGGTTGATGAACTTCTGCCATAGGAATGGTGAAGTAAGCATCTTTCAGATCCAGTTTTACTAGCCAATCTCCTTCTAGAAGCAGATCCTTCAAAAGGTGAATCCCTTCCATTTTGAAGTGCCTGTATACTAAAAATTTGTTGAGGTGTTTTAAGTTTTTAACAGGTCTCCAACCTTTGTCTTTTTTCTCCACGAGGAAAAGAGTGCTTATGAACCTGAGTTCCTCTAGGGAGACTTCTAAGATGGCACCTTTCTTGAGCATGGAAGAGATCTCTTCCTCTATTATCTTTTGCTTGTCTAAGGGGATTTGAAAATTTTTTGGAAGAGAAGACTGAGTTGGAGTTTTTGTAAAGTCTATCTTGAAACCTTTGACTGTGTTCAAGACCCAAGGATCCTGAGTAATCTTTCTCCAGTTCTGGGAAAAGAACTTGAGTCTCCCTCCCACCTCTGAGGGGAAAGAAAGAGAGGAATGAGGGGTGACAGTACTCACTTGTAGTGGTGTCGGTGGAGGATTGGCCACGTGATCTATATCCTCTTGAGCGCATGCCGCGTCCTCTCTGAGGAAAGAATTGTGAGTTGCTGAATTGCTGATAGCCTCTTCCAAAGCCTCTTGATCTCGAGGAGGGCAGTTGGTTAAATCGGCCGGAAGAGAGACCTCTTCTTCCAGCCCTACCAAAAAGGTTGTTATTAAAGACCTAACGCATATTTTGTTGGGCTTTATCCAAAGCCATAAAAGTAGAGACATATTTGCCGAGAGTTTTAATGAGATCTTCACCAAAAAGTAGGCCTTTAGGATTTTGGGAGGTCTCCTTGTCGGCCATGTCCGAAAGCTTCGGGTTTATTTTGGTCAGAACAACTCTACGTCTTTCAGCATTCAAGCTGGCATTAGCGTTCCCTAGCAGAATGAAAGCTCTCTCACTCCAGCCTCTGATTAAGTAATGTTAAGGGGAGTACCATTGAGATTGCTCTCCTCCGCTGCGTCGATAATTCTAGCCAAAGGACCTAGAACGTCGAGGACACGTTCCTGACAACCCTTGAGGGACCTCTCCATACCTTTGCGAGGGTCCCGTCCAAGCTTAAAAAGGAATTTTATCAATTCAGGGTCCAAATTAGGAGTTTGGCAGACTTTTCATCAATGGAAGGTCTTGAACATTCAGCTCCCAGGATGTTGCGAGTGCTGGGTTCAAGAGGAAATCTCAACCATTTATCAATGAATTTCGCCACATGTTCGTGAGGCCACCATTCCGAACTCCTAGGATGTTTAAGATTAAGGGGAGAAAATATTTATTCCCCGAGAGGGTCAAGAATAGTATCTTTTGGACCAGAGGAGGATTCTGGAGGGTTAAAAAGGTCTTCATCGTAGTCATCATTAAAATCAAGTACATATTCGTCGGGTGTGTCTGAGGAATTATCATCTCTGAGATCATTATCAAGTATATGGTCATGAGCACTTTGATATTGTGTGCCGCTAAGGACACCAGGATATCTTGAGCCGCGAGGGGCACCATAATAGGTTGTGCCGCGATGGACACCATGATGAGTTGTACCGCGAAGGACACCAAGAGGCTTTGAGGTGCGGGGACCTCCCAGATAAAGCGAGGTTCTAGGACCTCCAACAGCGCTCTTAGGGGCAAATTGTTCAATGTTTTTAACCTTTCTTACTTTTTTACCCCTTAAATTATCAATCTCAATTGAATGACCTTCATAAAACTCATCCTCATCAGGAGAGATAGATCTCTTAGAAGACATCACCCTTCTTAGAGAACCACGTATGCAGGACTGCACTTCCTGATCCAAAGCACTTCTAAAATGTTCACCCTCAACATTGGGAGTAGGGGCAGAAGCGCCTTCAGTCTCCGATTCAGACGTGAGTCAATAACTAGAAATGTAGTTAGAGTTTGAAGATATTAGAGCTATCACGTTTTTTTTTTTTAGGAAAGAGGCGGAGTTTCAATGGTAATTGTATAATAAGTTAATCGGTAAAGTTTGGCATTCCCAACGAGGTACAGCTAATCGCGACGGTCGAGTAACGAACTCGAAACCGCTCGCGATCAGCTACGCCCTCGGTATCCATGGGAACTGGCACCACGTGCCGGAGACTTAAACAATGCTCGTCTCAAGGGATAGGAAAGAACCTAGGCAACGCGTCTACGTGGCGCTTTGGACTTAGGAATAGTATAATTTACTGTCCCTACTCCAGTTTGTGCAACAGCAGGGAAGGTTTTGGATTGTAAATCTATCACCTTATGCCCCCTACAGCAAGTTATTGTAACAACTTGCAATGTAATGGGTTGCTTTGTTTCAATGCAGTCATTGTAATGGAATGCGTTGTAGCGCATTCGTTCGTTCGCTTTCAACCATTTGCAGAAGAGACTTGCCACAGGGCCTGGTCCTAGGGACCCCATGGCCTTTTTTCAAGAGGAGTGGGGGTGTCTGGCCCCCTCCCACACCTATTATGGCCCAGGGCACACCATCCTCCAGGGCCATGTATATTTTAAAGGTGAAAGGATCACGTGTTCCCCCTCCTCAAACCTCCTTAGGCCGTTGGGAACTCATAGCCAAATCCACAATTAAAACTAAAGGGGAGGATGGCCATGTAGCCCCGTACCCGAGCCTTGTAAGGCCCAGGGGACCCCATCCCTCAGGGCTATTTTTGAAAATTAAGGGAGGGGTGGTCCCTCAGTCAACTTCCCTTAGCATTGATAGGCCCTGTGGACCCCATACCCCAGGGCTGGCATATTTGTTGGGGGACGGAGGCATGTGGCCCTCCTCCCTGGGCTGTTTTGGCCCCAGGGACCCCATCACCCAGGGCCTCACACATTTCTGGGGGGAGGGGAGGACATAGACCCTAGGCTGATTTTGGCACCAGCGACCCTATCTCCTGGGGGCATATCACAAAGGGTGGGAGTCCTGGTGTGCAACCAGGGCACTCATTACACTATAGTTGTGTGCTGTGGGAGAGCCTCAAAGCCCTTCGGCCCCCTTTGGCTCCCCAAACCCAGCAGGAGCCAGTATTACTCCTGCCCACAGAGAGCTGCTAATAATGCTGCTCCCTGCTGGTAGGGGCAATAATGTGATCTGTTTCCCTGCCTGCATCAATGCAGGCAAGAAAACCAATCTGAAGTCCAAGAGCATTTCTTAAGCATCTGTCTACTGGGAGTGGGCTTGATATTTGCTCCTGCTTGGTGGGAGGTTTGAAATTGCTCCCACCAAGCAAGAGCAATCACGTTACCCTGCTAACACTAGTGTGGGCAAGGAAACATCTAGGTTCTGTGGTTGACACCCAGGAACATAGCACCCTGGGGGATGGGATCCCTGGGGCAGAAACTGGACCAGGTAGGGGTGCCATATGCTCTCCTTTATGACACAGCTAGGCAGCAGGCGTCAAAAACTGTGACTAAGCAACAAGGGAACCCTTCTCACGTGGAGCCTGGGTATGAAGCTATTGAGGAAACAATGGCTCTTTGTGGAATAGTAAGACACACTTCTGATAGTGTGAGGCACAATGGCAATGCAAAGGGTTAATATGATGTCAGAAAGAAAGCTGGCACTACACAATAAATGTATAATAAATTAGTGAAATTCTTTATATGGAAAAATACACAATTAACAAAGTAAATACATACATACATCTACTGTTGAGAGAAATGTGCTATACAGTGACTGAACATTACGTAAAGGTGTCTGGTGTCCCAGTAAAAAAAAAACAATTGAGCCTAAACTAAACAGTGACACTCAAGGTGTCATATGTACAAGGTTTCAATTTTAGAACAATTAGGCTACCACTAGAAATGTATCAGTGTGGTGCACAGCACTTAATAGATTTCATAAATGCTGTGTTATGGTTTGCCTTTTTGGACTGTCCATGGCATTTCGACCCATTTAGGATATTGGGTCTCTTCAGGACCTAGCAGTGTGGGGACACCTGAAGGAGGGCTAATCCTGCCGAATGTGGAATGCAGTGGCACTGTGAAAAAAGTGAAAGTAAATACTCACAGGGAACCCAGCCGGGTGCCCTGGTGAGGGTAGTGGGAGTGAGACAGGCGGATGGGCTGTAGGAGTGGGCCGAAGGATTCAGCGCTGTAAAATCCACATGGAGCTAGATTTCACTTGAGGCGCGTGCTGCCGCTCTGTATTAAGGGAAGCGGTGTCTTGTACTAGTATCGATGTAACAGTCGGTGTTTCAAATCAGAGGGCTGCTGATGCGTGTGCTCTGAGTCAGCGCTGGTTAACCTGCCAAAGCTCCCCCGGTGCCGTTCAACAGAGGAGCAGCCTTTTCTCTGTCGGGTTCGATGATATAATGGGGTCAAAAACAGCCCACAGAGTTAGGGTGTGTGCCCCCTCCCCCTTTAATACACAGCTACGCCCTGCTGATGGGGTCCCCGGGCTGAAATTGACCTGGAGAGGGGCTCCATGCCCACCTCCATCCCTCAAAACATAAATGTGTTTCCCCCAGGAACTGAGCCACCCAAGGGGCTTTAAATCAAACAAGCATGGGAGATCGTGCAGTTTTCTTTTCGGTTTTGCTACAAATTTATGTAGGATTTGCAAATTTAGAGCAAAGGTTTGATTTTTTTTTTTTTTACACCAGGTGGTGTTCCTCTGGGACCCTACCACAATGCCTAGGGGGGTCACGGTATTCCTACCCTACCCTCTTGTATCCTTTTTAGCTTTTTTTTAATGACTTGGATCGAGTACCAAGCCCTTAAATGGCTGCCATCACTTCCTGTTTGGGGTTATGGCAAACAGTCAGATCGCAGCCTCCGCATCCCTAGATATACAACATATTTGAGTATTAATTGCTAAAACACTTTGACAAAGGCTGGGACCAGCCTAAATGCGTCAGGACAGACATGGCCTTATGACTATATGAGTAAAGAAACGTCTGCTTACCGGGAGTGCCTGCATCTGCTCTTTTTCATGGGGGCTGATTATATATATATATATATATATATATATATTGTCAACACGCAGTTCCCATCCGTGGAACTGCTACGCAAATAAGGACACTCCAGCCCGGTTTCTCGATCTCCGCTTTCAAGTTTATTTCCTGCGCACACACACAGCTAACAAGCAAACGCGTTTCGGCGTTGCCGCCTTGGTCAGTGCTCGCCAACGGAGCCATTTTTTGGAGTTTTAAATAAAGTTAACATTCAAAAAATATCACATGTTAAAATAGTAAACATAAAAGAGGCACACTAAATTTATTCGCATTTGGCAGCCATCTTTGAATGGTTAAATCACCATCTGCAATCTAATATACTGCTAAGGATATATCCTCATTAACTAGAATTGCGTTATTATATACAGCACGTTTTAATTTATCTCCATTGCTTTCATCTTTGTTTAAACCATTTTATCCATATTGCGCTTAATTCATATCTGCTGTATATTTCCTTATGTTCCCTTGCCTAGTTTGGGATATTGTCTCATTATTCCAGCCCTGGATGGGCTTACTCACGCATTCTTGATGCAGAATGCGTCAGAGAAAGATTATAGATATTAAAGATATATATATAGCAACCACTCCCGATTTACGAAAAAAATCGGACTCCGACACAGGGCATAAGCTTTACCATCCAGCCGTTTATTAGTCTTCCACTTGACGCATTTCGGCACACTTGCCTTGCTCACAATGGTCAGCCACATAAAATGGAGTATTTTTAACAGAGGCACAGAGTCACATGGTCATCATTATAATGAAACAGAAAGAAAGATTACTATACCCTGACATTACATCATCATATTCCCAGCAATCACTTGTTTGAATCAATAGTTATAATTGTCACTAAAATTCAAATTGATGTAATACATAGTTCGTTGGTGTTTTAATAAATCAACCATTCTTTAACATTTCTAAAAACACCAAATTGTATCTACTATTTTAATCATAGCAGATAATCTGTAAAACCAATTTTAAAAGAGAAAAAGTATATTTTGTTTGAGATGAATTATTTCTTTCCATGATGTATTCTCACTGGAAGTCCTTTCCCAAATTCTCTTTTAATGGCTAGTGTCAATATTAATTTTCAGTAACTGCATTTCCAAAGTTCGTCCAATGGGATTTGTGGTGTCTGACAGTCTTTCTTAAAAGTGATAGTAAGCCAGTGCCCTTAAGCACAATTCATTGGTTAAATTCTGTTAATAAATCAAATAATTGTGTATATAGTACAGGTATCTAATATAAGAGATTTCTCATAATTCATTTACAGTTCAAATGCAATACAGTACAATTTGACTATTGTTATTGCAACAATGCTAAAAGATTCTTTATAAAGTGCAAGTGCTTGATAGTGCATCCAATGCTGTGAAAAAATGCTTGTAAAGTGCAAGTCATCTCAAAAATATACATTAATAAAGTGCTAGTGCTGTTTTACCATAGTATAATTCATAAATATATTGCATAGGATATTAAAGTCCTACAATTCTGTGCAAATTATCGCAAAATAAATATACAAGTATCCAGCATCCACAATATTTAAAATTCTAAATTGCAATGTTGATCCTTATCTCTCTAAATTATCCTTTGCTCAATCATTTCTCTATATCTTGTATTACTTATTAACATTCCAGATTTAATTCAAATTGACAATAACAATATATGTGACATCTTAACTACTATTCTCCTCTGAATTTCACAATTTAAAAGATACTAACTTTAAAAATCTTTGAATTGGAGTTTCTGATTCACGCTAAGTGTACATGTAGATCTTCCTCCACGTTTAACCCATTTGGGATCTTCGTGTTAAACAGGAGTATGTAGTTTGACTCTAGTTTTCGGAGTTTTCTCACCCTACCTCCGCCTCGCAAGCTTTTAGGGACTTGATCAATTGCAAAGTAAACCAGATCATTCAAATTTCCTTTGTGTTCTTCATTTTTGTGTCTGGCCACTACATAGTTCTTGTCCTTGTTTGTTACTACTTTTAAATGTTGTAAAACACGGACATGAACCATGTGGATTGTGCTGCCGATGTACATCTTTGGGCAGGAGCATTTTAGAATGTAAACAACAAAATCACTATTACAATTTAAAGAGATACGTATACTCCATGGACTGTTTAGAAGGGGTGAAACCAACTGCTGTTCATTTGACCCATACCTACAGGCTTTACATTTGTAGCACTTATGGAAGCCTGGGCTTACTTTAAACCAACTTCCCCCTTTCTTTTTTTTTTTTTTTTTTTTGGAAAACCTTTATTTACTAAAACAAAGTACACCGCTATTCAGCCGTACATCCCGGAGGCCAGGCAGCATTGTGAATCAGTTCGGAAACATGTACAAAACAGAAAAAGGAGCAATCAGGTTTAATTTTATGGATATTGAAGAAAATCTCAAGAAACGAGAGGAACCAAAGAAGACAAGAAAAGAGGAGAAAGAGAAGAGGAAAAGGGGGAGAGAAAGGAGGAAAAAGATGGCAAGGCAAAGGAGCATAAAAAGCGCTAAGGCACATAACCCGGGGGAGAGGCGGGATCGATAACATCGTAAAAGTACCAGATCATGAAAGCAAGCATGTGACAGGGGAGCAAGAAATCAGGATAAATCTACGTGAAACTTGGGGAAGGGGAAGCTATGGAGAAAGGCGGGCCTCCGGTTGAATTGTCTCTGGGGGTACACAGATGTCTCCTCTATATGAATTCCAGGCACTCCAGATCAGGCCCCACATCTTGGGCTTACCCCGGGCCACGTAAACAGTTTTCTCCCGGAGCATGCACCAATCCATATTGGTCTTCCAAAGACTAACAGTGGGGGCGGTCGGAGCACTCCATCTCTGGGCGATGTCCCTCTTGGCAACCATATTACCCAGGATGACCCAGCGGGTCTGAGCAGTATTGTAGTCAGTCAGACCCCACGCGTTCAGCAGGCAGCGTCGAGCCTCCGCATGCAGAGTCACACCAGTCACAACCCTCATAACCGCATGCACTCGCTCCCAATAGGAGGCAATGACGTGGCACTCCCAAATCATATGCATGAAGGTGGCCGTTGCACCACACCCCCTCCTGCAAAGGCCATCCTGGGAGAGCCCCATACGAATCAACCTGGGGCCAGTGACATACACCCTGTGGAGCACTTTCAACTGGACCAATCGCAACCTGGCAGAAATGGCCACCTCCTTAGGGGAGGAGACTGCTGACTGCCATTCCTCGTCATCCATCTCAATCCCATCATTCACCCAGAGGTCTCGTACTTTCACCAACAGGTCCGTCCGTACATTTATAAGTTTCTTGTAGGTCAGGGAAATGGCACTATCCGGCATATGGCCGTCCAACACCCTGTCCTCAAGCGGGGATGATTCGGGAACCTTGTCACCCACAGGCAAGGAAGATGTGAGTGCGTGTCGCAGTTGTGCATATCGGAAATATTCCGTGGCCCCCAATTGGAACTCGGCCTGCAGAGCAGCGAATGATTTGACTTCCCCCTTGGACAGCACATCCGCGACTTTGGAAATACCAATGAGGTCCCACCGGTCAAACCCCTTAGAGTGCCACAGTTTCCCCAGTAAATCGGAATCATAAAGGGGAGTAGCCATGGTGAGCCTGTTCTGCCATCCCAGAGTCTTTGTCACCGCCCTCCACAAGTGCACCGCAGTCTTGGTGGGACCAGTCAATTTCCGGTCCAGAGATCTAGAGTACAGCGCCCTGTAATACATCCCATCATTCATGAGCCAGCGATCCATGGCGTATCCCGGGTTGACCGCCGGTCCGTAGAAGCCGTGGTTAATGGCCGCTAGCTGAGACGCTCAGTAGTAGCGGCGTATGTCAGGCAAGGCAATACCACCGTCATACCACGGAATGGTCAATTTGACAACAGAAATGCGCGGCCTGCCATCCCGCAACAAGGCGCGTAACTTCCCCCTTTCTTAATTTCTGGGTTCGTTTTGAATAGATCCTCCCTCATTGACTTCGCCTTGTTGAAGGTGATTATAGGTCTCCTAGATACTTTACCCTGCAAGACTGGATCTTGCCTCACGAGGTACCAATGTCTACTCAGGCTATCGCTCACCTTCGCCTGGTAGGCATTGTACCCAGTGATCATTCTTATCTGATTTTGGGTATCTTTTTTCTTTTCTCTCATCTTGTTTTCATTGGGCTTCAACAAAGTTTTTCTGTGTATATTGTCTACCTTCTTCTTTGCTTGATCTAAGGTTTGTTGACCATAACCTCTTTGTAGGAATCTATCTGAGAGAGCTTTCTGTGCTTCCCCCAGGGCATCCTTTTCACTGCAGTTTCTTTTCATCCTTAAATTTTCTGCATATGGGATGCTCATTTTCAATCCTGAGGGGTGAAAGCTTTTCGCATGCAAGATTGTATTGCCTGCAGTTGGCTTTCTGAACGTTTTCGTATAAATAGCTCCCTGCGAGATATACACCTCAAGGTCTAAATAAGTCACACTCTTCTCACGGATCTGTGCTCAAAATCTTAGATTTAAACTGTTTACATTGATGCCGTTAATGAACTCAAGGGCTATTTCTTTGGATGCATTCCACACGATAAACAGATCGTCAATATATCTGACCCATTTAACTATGTGGTTGCTCCACTCCCTACCAAATTCAGATTTGAGCACCTGCTCCTACCACCAGCCCATATGCAAATTAGCAAAGCTGGGGGCGAAGCAGGTGCCCATCGCCGTGCCCTGTAGTTGCCTATATGTGTCTGTTCCAAACATAAAATGATTGTTTGTGAGGCACAAACGACACATCTCAATCAACATGTTGGTATGTTGGTATAAGTTGATAGGTCTTTTACTTAAGAAGTGTCTGATAGCTCGTAACCCATTCTCATGGGCAATACTCGTATACAAGTTAACAACATCTAATGTAACGAGAAGATATGACTCCTCCCACCTTTGGTTAGTTATTTGACTCAAAAAATTCCTTAAATCTTGGATGCAAGCTGGTAGTGCTCTTACGTATTCTTGCAGAAAAGAATCCAAGTACCTGGAGGTAGGTTCAAATAAGCTACCTATGGCCGAAATAATAGGTCGGCCTGGTAGTTTTTCTCTATGCTTATGAACCTTTGGTATTAGATAAAGTGTTGGTAGTATTGGATTTTCCACTTTCAAATGCAAGTACTCTGACTTACTGATAAGGCCTAGATCCTTCCATCTGTCAAGTTCCTTTATATACATGTATTTGATCTCTATCAGATTACTTTGAGGAACCTTTTGCTAGCAATCTCTGTCCTTTAACTGAATGAGTGCTGCATGATATATGTATCCAAGGGCCAGAGTACAAGATTCCCGCCCTTATCAGCTTGCCTCACCACTATATCATGTCTGTTTTGTAATCTCTTTATTACCATGTGGTAATTTTTCTCAAACATAGGCTCATTTTAAAAAAATTCCCTAACACACAATAATGACATTTGCTTTAAATCTTTTATCACAAGTTCTGAAAAAAGATCTATTGAATCCTTAGAGGTATTTGGGGTAATCATTGATTTTGGTCTAAAGACTGTGAGTGGTCTATCAAATGCATTTAGACAGAAAAGATCATCTGTCTGACTAATAGTACCAGCCACATCCAACCCCTCAGCCTCCCTCATCAACTGTGGACATTCGAATTGTTCCTCCATATCTCCAACATCCAGGTTGCCTGGTTCTTCACTCATCAATTGCCCAATCTCCTTGCGAATGCCACTTCTTTGACTGAAAAATTTCTTGAGCTTTAATTTTCTAATATACTTAAAGAAATCAATACGCGTCCGCGTATAATTGAAATTAGTGCGCTTACAGAATGAAAGTCCTAAAGATAGAACCTTTGTTTTGTCCTCAGATCAAATCAGTTAAATTAATGACTGTTGTTTGTTCTATTGCTTCTTCCAATTCTTGCGCTGATAGAATTCTTTCTTCCTTGTTCCTGGGTTCCAATCCCGCCCGTCTGTTTTTAAGCTTCCGTAATTTTCTTTTCTTTGACTTTGAGAGTTTGATCTTAACCATTGATTGCAGTTCTGATATAAAAAACCAAACTCATCAATAATTGTAGGTATTTCACTCGTGGTTCTCTACGAGCATTGCCATCTTCCGACATCGTATCCACATCCGAGCTTGCTATAGAGCTCGCCTCCGATGTATCTCTTCGTTCAGCTTGTCGCAAGCTTGTTGCTGTTTGTCTGCCATCCGCCCCTTTTGCTTTTGACAGCCTTTGCTTCCTGATCGTGTCAAGGCATCGAGCAAAGGTGTATATTTGGCCTCTCGCATAATCTTGGCGATTCCGCTGAAATTTTGTGGCCTTTCTCTCAGTTATCGTATTTTCATATTTTCTCAAGCGTTCATTTAAATCCAATTGAAATTTTTTCATCATGTCATCCTCCAGACTTTATTTGAGCTCCGCTTCCATTGTGATAATTTCTGCCAAAATCTTGTCACGATCTTTGGAAACTTATTTAATTAATATTTTCATCTTATTTTCAGATGCTTGCACATTATTTTGTGCCCACTCCCCTAACATTTACGGGTCTGGGTTTTCATAAGTGGGGGCTGTCGAGACATGCAGGCCTCGGGGAATTCTTCCTACATCTAGATAATGGCTTAGAGATTTGACCTCCCACCATTTAGAAATTTCACTCCGCCGTAACTTCTCAAGTTTCTTCTTCAGTCTTAATGAATTGCTCTCAGCTTCATTTTTTCCGGAATCCACTCCGTGTTTTGGAGTTACCTCTGCAATGCTTTTTCCTTCAAACACCAAGTCAGCTGCTTCCTCTCGCAGTTTCATCACAGACTCCATTTCAAAGATATACCAATTCAAGTGCGGCTGCTCTCAACATCAAATGAGGCTCATAAAGTTTTTGGGCTCGCAAAGCTTCTGCCGCCCGGTTATACTTCTCCCAGGCTCCTTTCACCGCTACCAAATACCAGACCGTTGCCTCAGTGTCGACTCCTATATATATATATATATATATATATATATATATATATATATATATATATATATATACATATATATATATATATGTATATATATATTTTTTAACAGTGACGAAGCCTGCAAAGGCGAAACGCGTCTGTTGGGGTGAGGGGGGTTTGGTGTTAATAAATTTCTAAACTGGATACCAGCGTGCCAGCCAACCTTTTTTTCTGAAACCAACATTTGGACACAGAAACGTGCAGCAATATATATATATATATATATATATATATATATATATATATATATATATATATATATATATATATATATATATATATATATGTGATTCGAAGTGTCCTCTGCATCGGGAGGTCACACAACAGCTCTCGGCCACCTGGCTTTAAAAATGCAGCCTGCTACGTGATTCCTTATTGCATTCTTTTGGCCAACGCGTTTCAGGGTACTGGACCCCTTCTTCATGGGCAGCTGCAAACATTCAATTGGAACTCACACTGGCGTTTTATAGTTAATTTATTCATGGGCGTGTTTTTCCATGCAAGTTACCTCCAATGTCTTCTGGGATACGAAGTCCACAGCGAGGGTTACTCCGTTTTTCTTGCGGTGAGTAGCATTGTTTGTTCGATATTTTCAGCACTATTAATTCCTTAGTAGGGTTAGATTCACAGAGCAGGTAGGATCCGCATATCGAGCGCTGTGCTTAAGAAGTCTTGAACCTGGCAACACTTCAGCCTCGGCCAGCTGGTTTTCACTTCATCCAGCTAGGCGATGGTGCTCCTCCCCGCGGACGAGCCGCCGTGTAGAAATACGTGATTCAAAGTGCCCTCTGCATCGGGAGGTCACACAACAGCTCTCGGCCACCTGGCTTTAAAAATGCAGCCTGCTACGTGATTCCTTATTGCATTCTTTTGGCCAACGCGTTTCAGGGAACTGGACCCCTTCTTCATGGGCAGCTGCAAACATTCAATTGGAACTCACACTGACGTTTTATAGTTAATTTATTCATGGGCTTTTTTTTCCATGCAAGTTACCTCCAATGTCTTCTGGGATACGAAGTCCCCAGCGAGGGTTACTCCGTTTTTCTTGCGGTGAGTAGCATTGTTTGTTCGATATTTTCAGCACTATTAATTCCTTAGTAGGGTTAGATTCACAGACCAGGCAGGATCCGCATATCGAGCGCTGTGCTTAAGAAGTCTTGAACCTGGGAACACTTCAGCCTCGGCCAGCTGGTTTTCACTTCATCCAGCTAGGCGATGGTGCTCCTCCCCACGGACGAGCCGCCGTGTAGAAATACGTGATTCAAAGTGCCCTCTGCATCGCGAGGTCACACAACAGCTCTCGGCCACCTGGCTTTAAAAATGCAGCCTGCTACGTGATTCCTTATTGCATTCTTTTGGCCAACGCGTTTCAGGGAACTGGACCCCTTCTTCATGGGCAGCTGCAAACATTCAATTGGAACTCACACTGACGTTTTATAGTTAATTTATTCATGGGCTTGTTTTTCCATGCAAGTTACCTCCAATGTCTTCTGGGATACGAAGTCCCCAGCGAGGGTTACTCCGTTTTTCTTGCGGTGAGTAGCATTGTTTGTTCGATATTTTCAGCACTATTAATTCCTTAGTAGGGTTAGATTCACAGAGCAGGCAGGATCCGCATATCGAGCGCTGTGCTTAAAAAGTCTTGAACCTGGGAACACTTCAGCCTCGGCCAGCTGTTTTTCACTTCATCCAGCTAGGCGATGGTGCTCCTCCCCACGGACGAGCCGCCGTGTAGAAATACGTGATTCAAAGTGCCCTCTGCATCGCGAGGTCACATAACAGCTCTCGGCCACCTGGCTTTAAAAATGCAGCCTGCTACGTGATTCCTTAATGCATTCTTTTGGCCAACGCGTTTCAGGGTACTGGACCCCTTCTTCATGGGCAGCTGCAAACATTCAATTGGAACTCACACTGACGTTTTATAGTTAATTTATTCATGGGCGTGTTTTTCCATGCAAGTTACCTCCAATGTCTTCTGGGATACGAAGTCCCCAGCGAGGGTTACTCCGTTTTTCTTGCGGTGAGTAGCATTGTTTGTTCGATATTTTCAGCACTATTAATTCCTTAGTAGGGTTAGATTCACAGAGCAGGCAGGATCCGCATATCGAGCGCTGTGCTTAAGAAGTCTTGAACCTGGCAACACTTCAGCCTCGGCCAGCTGGTTTTCACTTCATCCAGCTAGGCGATGGTGCTCCTCCCCACGGACGAGCCGCCGTGTAGAAATACGTGATTCAAAGTGCCCTCTGCATCGGGAGGTCACACAACAGCTCTCGGCCACCTGGCTTTAAAAATGCAGCCTGCTACGTGATTCCTTATTGCATTCTTTTGGCCAACGCGTTTCAGGGTACTGGACCCCTTCTTCATGGGCAGCTGCAAACATTCAATTGGAACTCACACTGACGTTTTATAGTTAATTTATTCATGGGCGTGTTTTTCCATGCAAGTTACCTCCAATGTCTTCTGGGATACGAAGTCCCCAGCGAGGGTTACTCCGTTTTTCTTGCGGTGAGTAGCATTGTTTGTTCGATATTTTCAGCACTATTAATTCCTTAGTAGGGTTAGATTCACAGAGCAGGCAGGATCCGCATATCGAGCGCTGTGCTTAAGAAGTCTTGAACCTGGCAACACTTCAGCCTCGGCCAGCTGGTTTTCACTTCATCCAGCTAGGCGAGGGTGCTCCTCCCCACGGATGAGCCGCCGTGTAGAAATGCGTGATTCAAAGTGCCCTCTGCATCGGGAGGTCACACAACAGCTCTCGGCCACCTGGCTTTAAAAATGCACCCTGCTACGTGATTCCTTATTGCATTCTTTTGGCCAACGCGTTTCAGGGTACTGGACCCCTTCTTCATGGGCAGCTGCAAACATTCAATTGGAACTCACACTGACGTTTTATAGTTAATTTATTCATGGGCGTGTTTTTCCATGCAAGTTACCTCCAATGTCTTCTGGGATACGAAGTCCCTAGCGAGGGTTACTCCGTTTTTCTTGCAGTGAGTAGCATTGTTTGTTCGATATTTTCAGTACTATTAATTCCTTAGTAGGGTTAGATTCACAGAGCAGGCAGGATCCGCATATCGAGCGCTGTGCTTAAGAAGTCTTGAACCTGGCAACACTTCAGCCTCGGCCAGCTGGTTTTCACTTGATCCAGCTAGGCGATGGTGCTAGGGAGACGTATCCTAATCCCCTATGTTTCCTGAGGGTGGCTGAGGAGGCTGATATATGTTGATACATCTCTTCCAGCGGCTGTGCGTGAGCTTTTTTTTTTTTTTTGCTGCGTGACAGTCCGGAGCGGCCGCCATCTTGTCTCTCGGTAGGATCGAGAGAGAAGAAAAGGTGAAAAACTAAGGGGGAATTTAATGAAAGGGGGCAAGGTATCCCCCTCTTGACCCCCTAGGAATGTTGTTGGGGTTATTAAAGGGTCCCGTGGGGAAAATAAAAAAAAAATGATTTTTCACGGTAGAAGCGCTTCACGGGCCGCGAACTGGGCCGCAAACTGGTAGCGAAACGGGAATTCGCCATTTTGTGCTTCGTTAATTAAAGTACTAGGTATAAGGGGGTGCGGGAGACATATCCTAATCCCCTATGTTTCCTGAGGGTGGCTGAGGAGGCTGATATATGTTGATATATCTCTTCCAGCGGCTGCGCCATCTTGCCTTTTTTCGAATGCCACAATTTTGTTGTGCACGGCAGCCATTTTAGATGCCAGGCTGGTTCCAGGCTATCACCTAACCCTGCGGATGTAGTTTATGGCCCCAGCTGTAGAGAATTCAGACATGCCAATCCTCCTGATTCAGGCGTGTGAGTACTGATTTCAGTGCTAGTCTCCCGCCTCCCGATTTCTGCAAGCAAAAACCCGGGGGCATATTACGAACAACTAGCGATAATTTTTGTCTATAACTTGTTTAGAGACAAAAATTATCGCCGCACATCGGCGATTTTTATCGCAGATAAACCTTGCTATTATCGCAGAAAAGTCAGCGATATTCATGTATTATCGACCTAATGCTCTTAGCCATGTTATCCACCTCCCATTGGATAACATGGCTAAGAACTGCTCAGGGCAGGTGTTAGATTTTGGAGATATTCGCGCTTAGCGCGAATATCTCCAAAAGTTGGTAATAGAAGGTAGCGATGTTAGGGACTGTTTCCAGTCGCTAACATCTTGGCACGCCACTTTGCATGTCATTAGTGATAAGTATCACTGACATGCAAAGCGGGGCCCAAGATGGTCGCTATCTCCTTTTAGCTGTCACTAACTGGTGTTAGCGACAGCTTGATAATAGGGAAATAATTTTATCTCCGCTTTCATGGTTTTTAAAGCCAAAAAAGCGGAGATAAACCCCCTTGATAATATGCCCCACGATTCCTTGGGGGTTTCAGCTGACAGGGCTTGGTATTGTGTTACATGGTAATTTTTCCATGAAACATCAGAGGGTCGATGTAGGGGTTCTAGAAGAGGTGATAAACCATTTAAGCCTCATGAACAAGCGCATGGTCTTTTAAAGATTTGTGAAGTACTCGGGGCGGCGGTGTGTGTGTGCCCTCTTTCAGGAGCGGGCGGGGGGGCACTGCCAGCAACTTGCCAGGTCAGGTAGTGTTCAACACGTGCATCACCCTTTCTCTGCCTGCTATTGCGCTCCATGCTTCGGAAAGGTAAGAAAAAGAACGTGCATTTGAGTTTGAAATGTCCGATCCTGCAGCAGCACACTTCCAAAGCCCACACATGACAATAACCCGAATCAAGGCCCCATTCACCCGTTTTTAAAAAAATAGATAACACTCCAACAAAGTAAGGTTATAAAACTTTATTAACTACTAACTTTAACAAACGGAACAAAAACTAAAAACATTTAAACATTTCTCAACACAAAAAGCAACAATGGTTAGAAGCTGTCTTTTGTGCGAATAGTCCCAAGGCAGCACAACGTGCAGAGTTCTGGACGGCACCCAGGTGATGTCGCCTGGGTGCCGCACTGGTTTAGGGATCCTACAATGCTGCTCCAAAAATTGGCGTGGGGCGTCCCGGGTGGGGCGGGGGGAGGCCTCGTCAGTAGCGGTCTGTTGTGCGAATAGTCCCAAGGCAGCACAACGTGCAGAGTTCTGGACGGCACCCAGGTGATGTCGCCTGGGTGCCGCACTGGTTTAGGGATCCTACAATGCAGCACAGAAAAACAGCGTGGGGCGTCCTGGGTGGTGCGGGGGGAGGCCTCGTCAGTAGCGGTCTGTGTCCAGTGTCACATGGCTGACACAACATGTACGACAGGCACCCAGGTGATGTCCAGTAAACTGCCGCACTGGTTTTGGTATCCTACAATGCTGCTCCGAAAATTGGCGTGCGGCGGCCCGGGGGGGGGGCGTGGGGGAGCCGGCGTGAACGGGCCTCCCCAGGTGGCGGCCATCTAGCTGAGTTGCGCTCGCTCTTGCGGCCACAGCGTCTCGCTCACCATGTTGTTGAGTTGCTCCCACTCTTGCAGTGCAGCGATAGGCGGCTGCCACATGGCTCTTAAAATGGCGGACGGCTCCTCGGTTTTGGGCCTGGTCCACTGAAATGGCCCTGGGACACTTTGGAACTCGGACGCTTGCCTGCTAGGGCTTGGGCTCCATTCTCGAAAAGCGTCCCCTCAGCCGTGAAGATTGTATAAAAGTCTTGGGGGCCCCCGACTCCCGCAGGCTTCCGGTGGGGAGCGGCTGCCATGATTGCTCGCGGAATGACCGCGACGGAGCCACGAGATGGTGGTGCTCTCATGCTGACGCCAGCTTCAGTCTGAATGATCCAGAAACAAGGTGGGGCTTTCATCGTTTGGGAAAAAAAAATGTTCTAAACCAATGAAAAGTGTTATTTTTAGGTCATATGACCAAGCCTTCCATCTTTAGGAAACCAAAAGTAAAATGAACCAATGAAAAGTTTTATAAACAAGTCACATGACCTGTTATGCGACATAGGGCTACAAAAAGCGTAGAAAATCCGTTGGCACGTGAGGCGGCGTCAGTAGCGGACCGATGTGCGAATAGGCCGAAGGCAGCACAACGCGCCGAGATCCGGATGGCACCGAGGTGGTGTCCAGCAAATTGCCGCACTGGTGTGGCCATCCTACAATGCTGCGCCGAAAGACGGCGTGTCCAGCTGAGTTGCGGTCACTGTTGCGGTACAGTGACTCGAACGCGCCGAGATCCGGATGGCGCCGAGGTGGTGTCCAGCAAATTGCCGTACTGGTGTGGCCATCCTACAATGCTGCGCCGAAAGACGGCGTGTTCAGCTGAATTGCGGTCACTGTTGCGGTACAGTGACTCGAACGCGCCGAGATCCGGATGGCACCGAGGTGGTGTCCAGCAAGTGGCTGCACTGGTGTGGCCATCCTACAATGCTGCGCCGGAAGTCGGCGTGGGGTGCCCCGTTGGCTTATGAGGTGATGTCAGTAGTGGACTGATGTGTGAATAGGTCGGAACCAGCACAAGGCGCCAAGATCCGAATGGCAAGTCCTGGATGTTGAGTGCCTCAGTTGAGATTTCTGAGCAGTGCTTGTAGGACTGTCTGAAGCTTATTTGCACCTGCTGCAGCTTCACTAGGTCCGGCGGAACTTTTTGCCTTTTCCTTTCTGCTTCTTTTCCTACAATGCGTTTCTTCTGAAGACACGACCAGGTCCCTGAATGTGTGCAGGGGGACGCTATTGATTGAATGAACGCGCCGAGATCTGGATGGCACCGAGGTGGTGTCCAGCAAATTGCCGCACTGGTGTGGCCATCCTACAATGCTGCGCCGAAAGTCGGCGTGGGGTGCCCCGTTGGTTTATGAGGTGATGTCAGTAGCGGACCGATGTGTGAATAGGTCGGAACCAGCACAAGGCGCCCTGCACTGTTGAGCCTTTTTCAATGTCTGTTTTTTGTTGTTTCCCCTCCATCAAAAACAAAACAAAAATACAAGGCGCCAAGATCCGAATGGCAAGTCCTGGATGTTGAGTGCCTCAGTTGAGAGTTCTGAGCAGTGCTTGTAAGACTGTCTGAAGCTTATTTGCACCTGCTGCAGCTTCACTAGGTCCGGCGGAACTTTTTTCCTTTTCCTTTCTGCTTCTTTTCCTACAATGCGTTTCATCTGAAGACACGACCAGGTCCCTGAATGTGTGCAGGGGGACGCTATTGATTGAATGAAAATGGCGGCTTGACACAAAGCTGACTCAAGCGTTACTGTTGGTGCTATACAGACAAAAATTGGTTTTCAGTTTGTACATTCTTCAGGTTTTTTTTTTCCATCCAAGTCTGATTGAGAGTTTGTAGAAAAATGGCTTCAGATTTTCCACATACTACTCTTCAACATTCTTCCTAAATGTAACAATGTGAAACTCACTAGGAGAACGGCTGTTTCTGTTTCCTTTCAAAATGCTGCCACCAATATTTTCTGAATGGTAGACACCATCTTGTAGCATAAAGGGCCGAAAGGGGTTCTGGTCTGGCCGATGGTTGGTGGAGACATTTTGACTATATCTTGGACCTGCCCGGCCTCGCCCAAAATGGCGCCGGTATAAATGGGACTCGTAACTCTTTGCCCGCAAATGTATATCTAGAAAATGTTATTGTAAGTGGCCCTGTCGTATTTTAATTACAAAATGTACGTCCACCGATTCCGCAACTGTTAGACACCTTTGTTCTTGTCACCTAATGGCCCGCTCGTTACGTTCTTCTACAGTGTAAATGTCTCCTCATCATATACGATTTCAGTTTGCTCCGTGGCCGGCCCACGTGGTTATAGGCCCGTATTTGTATACTGACATTTTCACAATAAAGGTTTTTAAAACAAAACACGGTAGTAGTATTTTCATTTGTAAAGTTTTTACTTTTAGTGACTGTTTTCGAATCAGTAAAAGGCAAGTGAAATAAAGCAGTCCAATTACATGACGGATAAAAGGTATAATATGTAGGAACGCAGTAAAGATAAATGGTCAAGGGCAGTTGTGTTTTTCATGTCTGCAACATAAAGTGATCGATAAGAATCTGATAATCAGGCGTATCGGCGACTAAGACAGCAGGCCGAATCTCTTTTACTCAACGGCTCCGTCATGGAAGGAAGAAACGCCCTTTTTCTCGAAAAAGGAATATATTTTACTTGCAAGACAGTTGTAAATTTTCCGGGAAAGTACATTAGCCTGGAATATTATAACATATGTTTGAAAAAAAAATATTGTTCGAAAATAATAAAAAGCGTAATTTTTAGGTCATATGACCAAGCTTTTCATCATTAAATTAACAAAAGTAAAATGAACCAATGAAAAGTTTTATTAACAAGTCACATGACCTGTTATGCTTACGTTACGCGCTGCGCGCCGCGCCTCGGATCACTTCCGGGTGCGCTAACGCGGCGTGTCATAAAACGCATTACGCGACAACGTAGGTCAAGAATATAGTCTAAATGTCTCCACCAACCAGCGTTCAGAACACAACCCCTTTCAGCAGTCCAAAAAGTTCTGTTAAATGACAACAGAGGGGACAGGCAACAAGAACCATCAGTCAAAGAGGGGAGGGCAAGTTCTTCTCTTCCGGGTCATGTTGGGGCGCTACCGGAACTGATCGAATTGGTAGTCTACAGTGTTTCTGGATGTTTCAGACTAAAGCTGGCGTCAGCATGAGACCACTACCATCTCGTAGCTCCGTCGTGGCCATTCCACGAGCAATCATGGCAGCCGCTCCCCACCAGAAGCCTGCGGGAGTCGGAGGCCCCCAAGACTTTTGTAGAATCTTCACGGCTGAGGGGACGCTTTTCGAGAATGGGACCCAAGCCCTAGCAGACAAGCGTCCGAGTTCCAAGGTGTCCCAGGGCCATTTTAGTGGACCAGGCCCAAAACCGAAGAGCCGGCCGCCATTTTGAGAGTCCTGTGGCAGCCGCCTATCGCTGCACCGCAAGAGCGGGCGCATCTCAACTACATGGTGAGCGAGACGCTGTAGTCGCAAGAGCGGGCGGAAAACAGCTGAATGGCGGAAGAGGCACAGTGTAGCAAAAGCGGGCGGAATGGCAACTAAAACGATAAAGGGGCGCCCCACTACAGCTTGTCTTCAGGTCAAACGGATTGTGGGACAAGGTCCAGAATTGAAGAGTCATCAAAAGGCAAAAAGTTCCGCCGGACCCCGGGAGCCGGCCGCCTATGTCGGGGGCGATCTCAGGCTACACCAGTGCTATAAGACTTGGGGAGGGTGTCGGAGCCAAGCGTCTTCTCCGAGTCCATGGCCATCACACCGCCCTTCAGGGGCCTCCGTCAAGCTGTTTAGGAAGGTAACATATCACATTGTTTTCTAATGCAGTCAGGTCCACAAACGACACTCACTTACTTTGAGAATAGTGAAGCTGCAGTAGGTGGAAATAAGCTTCAGACAGTGTTACAAGCGCTGCTCAGAACTCTTAACTATGGCACCCAACATCCAGAACTTATGCTATTTGAGAATGGTAGTGACATCGAAGCATCTCAGGGACCAAAACCATTAACGTACTTTCACGTATGAAAATCTTACTTGGGGAGGGGGCAGGAGCGAAGCGCCCCCTCCCAGTCAGCGCCACCACACCGTATGTTGAAAATCTGAAGCCATCGTTCTACAAAGTCAACCAAACTTGGATTGAAAAATCTAGAAAAATGTACAAACTGAAAACCAGTTTTGGTCTGCATAGCATCAGTAACAACGCTTGAGTCAGCTTTGTGTCAAGCCGCCATTTTGATTCAACAAAGCACAGGCATTGAAAAAGGCTGAAATTCAGAACTCTAAACTATGGCACCCAACATCCAGGAGCTTGCTATCCGGATCTTGGAGCCTTGTGCTGTTTTCGATCTATTCACACATCGGTCCACTACTGACATCATCTTATAAACCAACGTTATGTAAATAGTTTTTTAATAAAATGTTTTACCCTGTTTCTTTGCTGGTGTGTTGTCTATATTTTTAATATTTGCATAGGGTTTGTCATTATTTTGTGCGGGATGGGTGATGGAGCCGAGCTGTCTTGCAGCCCTCATGGTGTGGAGCTCAGTTCATCTCACTATTTTCGTATTTCTCAAGAAGGGTTGTTCCTAATATTTCTATTTTAGCGAGGTCAAAAAGAGATCCAATTAGTTGGCCTACTGATTTTGCTCGATTACTTTTATTTTTTTACACGATTTTTCACTATCTGCAAAGACTAAACAGAGTATTGCGACTTTGTGCTTGTTTGTAAATAGAGAATGATCCAAAGAGAACCAATTCTAAAACAGTAAATGCTTGGACAACAATCAATCAAATGGAGAGACAAGGAGGCACGACGGATTACAACGGGGGTAAAGGCCTGCGTTAACTACCCTTCAGTATCTGCAAAGAGAGAGTACTACTAAGGCAAAAGAGGGGAGGGGGGGGGCAGCGTTCAAAGCACATCAGCGTGCATAAATACGAAAATGTTTTTATCTATCACGTACTTGACATTTTAAAGCTTTTCATATTTGCTATTAAAAAACCAATGAAATTCACAGAAAAAACCATAGGTTATAGTGGATATATAGTTAGGAATTTGCATTTACAAAACCTTGAAAATTCAATGAAAAAACCATAGGTTATAGGCCATATATAGTTAGGAATTAGCATTTACAAAACCTTATTTTACTCGCATAAAACCATTGAAATTCCATATATAGTTAGCTAACTATAAGCGCTAACTATATATCGCGCACCCGCAATCCACTGCTGATGATGTCACATATTACATCATTCATGACATGGTCAGTGACATCACTGATGACATCACTGATGACATCTCAAATGACATCACTGATGACAACTCAAATGATATCAATGATGACATCTCAAATGACATCACTGATGACATCACTGATGACAACTCAAATGACATCACTGATGACATCTCATTTGTCATCACTGATCACATCACTCATGTGATAATACAATGAACCTCTTCAGACTCTAATATAACCTTACATACACTCAGTATAAACAGACACTCACAGACTGTCACTCATCCATGGAGTTACTCACACACCTAGTCAGTCATGCAAAGAATCAATCACACCTCCATTTCCTCAACTATACAGTTATACACATCTTACTTATTCAAACATATAATAACACATATTTACTCTCTTATATAATCCCTGATACAAGCTCACAGTGATCGATACAGCCACTCACACATTCACTGGCTCTTATGTTCAGTTATTTATATATCTCAACTCTCACATGTATTGTGTTTTACATACGTACTTACTTGCACATGTAGCAATGAGAAATCCATTCACTCACCAACACACCCATGCACAGTCAACCGCCCATATAGCTGTTTCCACATGCACTCTTGAACTCATACTCCTAGTGAATCAACTGCTTACACATCTATGCACAGAGTCACGCACCTCCCAGCCACCCACACACACACTCAGCCTCCCATTCAAATATTTGGGCAACCAATCAATAACCCATATGGCCACTCTTATAGCTACTGATCAACACATGCAGCAGCTTACACAACAACAAACATACTGATGCACGAATTAAGACAGTTTAGTCACTAACCCATGTACTCAGTGAGACACATTTAATCACTCACTCATACAGTCAGTCATGCACCTACTAAATTCTTCATCCAGACACTTATACATCCACTCATTCTTCAATATGTGAAACATATTTAAACTTTACAGACACATACAATCACTGGTTGTTTTGATCAGTGATGTCATCAGTGATGTCACTGACCATGTCATGAATGATGTAATATGTGACATCATCAGCAGTGGATTGCGGGTGCGCGATATATAGTTAGCGCTTATAGTTAGCTAACTATATATGGAATTTCAATGGTTTTATGCGAGTAAAATAAGGTTTTGTAAATGCTAATTCCTAACTATATATGGCCTATAACCTATGGTTTTTTCATTGAATATATATATATATAAAGCCAGAAAGCCATTGAATAAAAAACGCTTTGCACTTCCAAGTGGCCCGGATCTCTTTTCTTGACTGGAGAAGGTTTTGGTTGTATAGATTGGGATTCGCTATCCCATCCGAGGCCCGCCTTTGAAAGCGGCAGGGGTCTACAGCGACTCGTTTGGTTGGATATATATATATATATATATATATATATATATATATATATATATATATATATATATATATATATATATATATATATATATATATATATATTATGGCTGAGATACCCGCCACCCCCTCTCAACGCAATCCCCAAGGATGGGAAACCGGAAACGGTTCTGAACTTTTGGAAGGCGGGAGGGAGTGACCCTCCCGGCCGTATTTATTAAAATATGAAACAAAATCAAAAAACATTAAAATAACCGTTTCATATTATGTACAATTTCATTTCCACATTACGATGTTTGGCTAACCTTAACAGATCTCTAATACAAAGGTTCTCCTTGCCGAACTAACATCCTACAAAACATTTGACTTGAAATTGTACATCCTAACGTTAAGGGCCAACGGCAAGGTCGTAACCGGTGTCAGATCCCTAAACCAGAACTACCCCCCCTCACTTGTGAGGGGAGCGACCGCACAGAGGCGTACCTCAAGTGCATCTACCAATTTCCCTTGGACTTGACGGGGGCCCCAATGAACTCGACGCCATTTAACGGTCGTCCGAGGACTCGTGTGAGGTGTCTAAAAGGTAGCGTAAACCCCCTCCCGAACCCCACACAACTTACCCCATCTGCCGTCGCAGATGTCCTGGCCCCGGGAAATTCCCCAGGAGGGTCCAATTACTGCTCACCGATCATGACCTTACCGCCCGACCAAAATAAATACGACAATTTACCTAAATTACTAAATTACAAAACAATCATAACTATTACAAGCATGATTACTGATCAACACTAATGCAGAATTACTTTATTTGAAAAAACATACTGAAAAATGACCATTCTTTATTGCATACTCAAAATATCACGACAATCATCACAACCTGTAAGAAATAGAGTTACCACATCAAAACTTTATTCAAAACAACTCGCTGTCCTCAGGGGCTGGTGGGTGGGTCAAAATTGGCTCTTCGTTCCGTCTCGAGCTCACGTGCAGCGGGGAGGTGCAGCTTCAGAGCACAGGAACAAGAGGATGCTTTCTTGGCTTGTTGCTCCGTTTATCCGTCTTCGGGCGGGCGTAAACCCGCCCCCGCCTGCCTCCGAGGGCGTGGCCAGCCGCGTCAGTGTCTAGGACAACCCACTCCAGGGCGGGAAAAGGCGCGCCCCGGCTACGCCGCTTCGGGCATACCAGCCGAGACTCGCCTCCCGCCCAAGATGGCTTCCCGGGGGGATCGTGATACTCCACCATACGTTCGGGGGGACCGAATGGTCGCCCCTTTCCATATGGCTGAGATACCCGCCACCCCCTCTCAACACAATCCCCAAGGATGGGAAACCGGAAACGGTTCTGAACTTTTGGAAGGCGGGAGGGAGTGACCCTCCCGGCCGTATTTATTAAAATATGAAACAAAATCAAAAAACATTAAAATAACCGTTTCATATTATGTACAATTTCATTTCCACATTACGATGTTTGGCTAACCTTAACAGATCTCTAATACAAAGGTTCTCCTAGCCGAACTAACATCCTACAAAACATTTGACTTGAAATTGTACATCCTAACGTTAAGGGCCAACGGCAAGGTCGTAACCGGTGTCAGATCCCTAAACCAGAACTACCCCCCCTCACTTGTGAGGGGAGCGACCGCACAGAGGCGTACCTCAAGTGCATCTACCAATTTCCCTTGGACTTGACGGGGGCCGCAATGAACTCGACGCCATTTAACGGTCGTCCGAGGACTCGTGTGAGGTGTCTAAAAGGTAGCGTAAACCCCCTCCCGAACCCCACACAACTTACCCCATCTGCCGTCGCAGATGTCCTGGCCCCGGGAAATTCCCCAGGAGGGCCCGTAGCCCCTCCTATCCAGGAAGGGGCCTTGACCACCTTTCCTTTCCTTCCGGCGGCCTATCCTTAGAAAGGACCGCCTCCCCGTTGAGGGGCCAATGGCCACCTCCCCCGAGCGCTCCCATCCGTAATGGGTGACGCCCCCCCATAGGGATCTTCCAATTACTGCTCACCGATCATGACCTTACCGCCACAGGCCGGATAGCTGACCGGCTATCCGGACCCCCCACAACAACTCCTGCCTAAAGGTCATGTTTTAAACTCTTTAGCCAAGCTATGAGGTCTCTTATGAGTAACTCATTCCCCACCCGGGACAAATGAACCCCATCCCCCAAATACATACTGTCCCCTTTGATACAACCATGCGAAACAGAATGCAGTGTACTTGACCGAAACAATCTACTCAATTTGTTATTTATTTTCTTTACTGAATGATTCAGAGCAGAAACCGAAATAGCCCCCCGCCACACTTTCCGTGGGATCATATGGGACCATGCAATTGTGCACCCTGGAACTCTTCTTGCCAACCAACTTACTGTGGAAAGCATTGCCTCAAGAAGAAGTCGTCTACCAGTGGCCACCAAATCGTTGCCCCCAAGATGGACTATGATTATAGACGGCGGTGACCTTGTCCGCCCTAACAAACCCTCGAAAAAGGATTGAAACTGGTCAACACAGAGCCCGCCCTTTCCGTAGAAGGACACCCTGTACCCGTATTCCCCAGCCACGTGAATCATGTCACCTGCTTTGAATACGTCCGCGGCACGCCTCACGTATGAGTGGCCCACGACCCACACCTCCTTTTTCGCAGCCGGTGATGTCTGACCGCTGGTCCCCAGGTGTCGGGTCGACTGCACAGTCCGCCCCGCCTCGTAAGCTTGCGCAACTGAAAACCAAACAAAAACAAGAAGCGTGAGTACATCATTACAGCTTCACAACATGTGCAACCGCACATACCTTTTATAACAGTTCGAGGACCAACGCCCCACACGTTTTACTTCATCTACACTCAGACCCCTGGCTGTAGCCTCAGTAGCAGCCCCTATCCGAAAGGAATGGGTCCCGAACTCGCCGGGGTTCAAGCCCGCGGCCGAAATCGACATCGCAAGCACCCGCTGGAACTGAAACCTCGTCAGTGGGGTGGCGTCAGCGTGTCTCAACAAGGTCCCCCCCCATGATGCCACCCTCTGCGCTAAATATTCCTCTACGCACACCACAGGGCACATGGAAGACCCGGGGATCCTCTGAATGATTATGCAGTCCCCATTTGCACCCTGATCGGTTTTGGACCTAACAAACGAGACTGTCATCGTCTCCCCCCTGACCTGAATGTGCTCCCGGCACAGTCCCCCCATCGTATCCTGCTTGTTCTTCGCCACCAATTCGCTTACCCTCATAGCCCCATGGAATGCTAGCGCAAACGCAGCTCGGAATAACACTGCTTCGTACTGGGATGAACACGGTGCCGGGAGTACGGACAATAACAGGGTCAACCTATCCAGACCTATCGGGTGCCTCTCATCTACTCTGCGACCCTCAAGGCGTTGCCACCCACGTAGCGCTTTCTGCACCACAAAAGACGCTGTCGGGTCCTGGATCCCATGAGCCCTTGCCATAAAGGAAATGGCGGCCCGATGCCTCTGGGCCGTAGCTACTGATTTGCCTGCCTGATGTAAAGACAGCAGAAATCTTACGACAAGCTCTTCCTGTCCCCAAAGCTCCCCCCCAGCAGAACCCAAAAAGGACAAATAGGAACGGAACGCCCCTTCATATGCCTTCCTTGTCCTGGGTGCTAAACTCTCTCCCACGAGGTTTTGTAGTTCGGGGCACCGAGAGACCAGAGAGCTTCGGGAAAGGGTGCTGCCACCAGGTCCGCTGCGGGCAGAAAACCCCAGAAGGCCTGCATACGGAAACGAGAAAGCGCATCAGCCGCTTGGTTCAGTACCCCCGGGACATGTCTTGCCCTAAAGAGCACATTCAACTGCATACACAATAACACAATTTCTTTGAGCAGTCTCAGAATCCATTTGCAACGTGCTGCCTGACTATTGATACACTCAACCACAGTCATGTTATCAGACCAGAACACCACAGAGTGATCACGAAACCCCTCCGGCCATGTTTTCAAGGCCACCAAAATAGGGAAGAGTTCAAGGAAAGCAATGTTACTCGTCAGCCCGCACTCGTGCCACCATGACAGCCATTTTTGAGCCGACCATTGTGTACCAAATATGGCGCCAAAACCTACACTCCCCGCGGAATCTGTCCAAAACCCCAGCTCCTCAGAGGACACTGCCGGTTTGTTCCAGACAATTCGACCATTGAAATCCGCCAGAAATGCCAACCAAATGCGCATGTCCTGGCGAACCTCTGCCGAGAGCCTCGTGCGGTGATGTCCTTCCTTCAGGCCGACCATGGCTTGTGCAATCGAGCGGGAAAAGGGGCGTGCCATTGGCATTACTCTCAGGGCAAAATTCAACTGACCCACCACCTGTTGCAATTGATGCAGGTTTACTTTTGTCGCACGAATACATGTTTCAAGGGATGTCCTGAATTTTAACACTTTTTCCCTGGGTAATCTAAAACAACCTTCTTCCGAGTCGAGCTCGATCCCCAGAAACTCGAGCAAAGTTGAGGGACCCACAGTCTTACCTGGCGCCAATGGCACACCGAATTGCTTCATTAAGACACAAAATTCATGTAAAGCCTGTCCACACTCAGGATCCCCGGCTGCCCCCAAAAACAGAAAGTCATCGAGATAATGCATAACATGCTGAAAACCCGTCTTCCTTGTGAATACCCATTGCAGAAAACAACTGAACTTTTCAAAATAGGCACAGGATATCGAGCACCCCATTGGCATACATCTATCCATGTAATAGCGACCCTGAAACATAAAACCAAGGAGACGCTGATCGTCTGGGTGCACCGGGAGCAACCGGAACGCTGACTCGATGTCTGATTTTGCCATCAGCGCCCCGGGCCCCAGGCGATTCAACATGGCAACGGCCTCATCGAAAGATGCGTACCGCACCGAACACACGTCCGGGTCTATCGCTTCATTAACGGAAAGACCACGTGGGGCTGACAAGTTATGTATCAGCCGAAACTCACCCGGGTCCTTCTTGGGGACCACCCCTAGAGGGGAACAAACAAAGTTAGCAACCGGTGGCAAATCAAATGGACCGGCGACACGACCTCGAGTCACCTCCTTCCCAATCTTTACCTGTACCACCGCCGTATGCTGCAAGACCGACAGTTGATTTTTACAATTTGCTACACCCTGAAAATCCCCCACTGGGATGCGGAAACCATATGAAAACCCGTCTCGCAACACCCCAGCGGAAGCATGATCCGGGTATTCGTTGAGCCAAGGAATCATTGCCATGGTATCAATCGGAGTAGGTAAAGGCGCCCCTCGGACTATTTCAGACCTGTTTGGCGCTTCCCCTACCACCGTTATCACCCGTTTTGGCTCTGCACATGGACTCAGGATGGGATGGCTGCCCACACCCCCCACATTCATGTCTGAACTTGCATGACCCCTGGGGCCTCGTACATTTTCCCCTGTTAAAATTCCAACAAATCCCCTTTTTACCTGCGTTGCCACTCGGCTTCGAGTGGTACTCGTTACCTGCACCCGTCCGAAAGGATGTCCCAGAGGATTGGCGGGAAGATTCCCCCCCGTTACTCCCTGACAATGGCACTTTTAACATTCCTGAACTCTCCATTTTTTGCCATGAAACGGAGTCGAAACAATCCCAAGTTAGAACTGGGTCGTGCTCCTTAGCTTTTCTAAAAATATTGTCATAACAGAACCACTGATTGCCCCCGTACGATACGGAATACTCCATGATACGTGACTGATAAATAGGCAACTCGGTCAGCAACTCGGGCCTGCGCTCGCCCATGATGGAGGTAAAAATGCCCCACGCTCTGCCCCAAGTACCTATGTTCTCATCAACCTTAAAGGCAGCCATTTTTGCGTGCCAAACACCCGGATGCATGAGCTCCTTTTGGCTCTTAACATGCTCCATCTCGTAATGGTCGGTAAGCAAAGAAAAAATGTTCACATACTTATTCGCCCAAATCTTTTCCTTAATTTCCAGTGGAACGTGCTGAGCCACCTTCTCCCTTCGTGAAGGTACAGACCCCTCCCCCGCAATCGGCAATGGCCGCTTACCTGAACCAGATGCTGCATTTGCCGCCGAACTTGGGCCTGATGCATTTTCCGCCGCCGGAACTGGCGGGGTAACAGAAGATGGTGCCTTCGCAGCCTCTCTAGATTCCCGCAGTTGTCTCATTACTGCCCGGGCGTCTTCAGCCGTGGTGCCCTCACTATCTTTTCCCAACCACGCTGCTAATTGTGCCGCTAACTCGGGAGGCATATCTTCCCCGGTCACGGGGGTCGGATGCCCCTCCTTCGGAACCGGGGTTGGCTCCTCGAGTGGGGTATCGGGAACCGGGGTTTCTTCCCCAAGTGCCCCCCTTTTGGACCTCTTGCCTCTCCCACCAGGGACTACTCCTGGCAAAGCTGGTCCGATGACTCGCTTCGGTCCTCCCTCCCCGCTCTTAGCCGCCATCTGCTTCTTCAAATCGGCTACCTCCTTTATGAGCATGCGGAGCATCTGATCGGTACCGACCCGCTTTCCGACCTTCTTGCCTGGCATTCTCAAACGAAGATATCTGTAAAACAAAAAGAAAGATTACAACGCTCAAAATTGGCTCTTCGTTCCGTCTCGAGCTCACGTGCAGCGGGGAGGTGCAGCTTCAGAGCACAGGAACAAGAGGATGCTTTCTTGGCTTGTTGCTCCTTTTATCCGTCTTCGAGCGGGCGTAAACCCGCCCCCGCCTGCCTCCGAGGGCGTGGCCAGCCGCGTCAGTGTCTAGGACAACCCACTCCAGGGCGGGAAAAGGCGCGCCCCGGCTACGCCGCTTCGGGCATACCAGCCGAGACTCGCCTCCCGCCCAAGATGGCTTCCCGGGGGGATCGTGGTACTCCACCATACGTTCGGGGGGACCGAATGGTCGCCCCTTTCCAATATTCACTAAAAAAAACATAGGTTTCAGGTCATATATAGTTAGGTATTAGCATTTAAAAAACCTTGCAAATTCACTGAAAAAAACCATAGGTTTCAGGTCATATATAGTTAGGAATTAGCATTTAAAAAACCTTGCAAATTCACTGAAAAAACCATAGGTTTCAGGTCATATATAGTTAGGAATTAGCATTTAAAAAACCATTGAAATTGCTCCTATATAGTTAGTTGTACTAATTATTTTTCGCACACCCGCAATCCACTAAATGACATCACTGATTTTTTAAGTTTCTAAAACATAAAATACAACGTTTTTAACGTAGATTTTAAAGGTAGACAATATCTGCTTTAATGTAGAAAATGTTTTTTTAAACTTTTAACAACCGTATATTACTTTTTGAAGTAGTAACAAATCTCGCGAGGGTAAGTCGCACGTGCACGCAACGTAAGAGCTCCGTCCGCACCCCGTAAAAGCTTCGAGCTCTTACTCCCGAAAGTTTTATAAACTTTAAATCGTTAGATCTACGTATTCATTGCACAATGTAAAGGTAACACATTATCTGGGATAATAAAGAACATGTTAATTTAAACTTTTAAAGACCATATATAACTTTATTTAAGCAATTATAAACCTCGCGAGGGTGTGTACTACATAAATGCATCGTAAGATGACGTAAGCGCTCCGTACGTAGAACGTAAACGCACAGTAAGCTTACGTAAGTGCTCCATAAATGCTCCGTAAACGCTTTGTAAGCTTACGTCCAACCATGTGACCTCATAACAAAAGATTTTATTGGTTTATAATACTTCCTACTCCAATTCTTGAAAGACCCCTCCCATCGTCATCATTCTTCTTTGGCTTTCGAGGAAGAAACACCTTTTTTCATCAGCACTTTGCTCCTGAAAAATCTATTGAAATGTCTGAACAGCAGGAACCTGAGCATTCAGAACATGAGGAACCTGAGCATTCAGAACATGAGGAATCTGAGCATTCTGAACATGAGGAACCTGAGTTTGTTCCTTAAACCCCTAGATCACCAAAAGAGTCCATAGTTTGGAAATGTTTACAGAAAAAGGTAAATGCGCCTTTTGTCACATGCAAAATCTGTGACACAGTACTTTCCAGAGGGGATCCACAGAAGAAGTACAGCTTTGGAACTTTTAGCATGGAACGCCATGTCAAGAATATACACCTAGATCAATTGGAGTAAAGCTGTAATGAAAAGATCATCAGAGGAGCAGGGCTCTGCTCCCAGCACTTCTTCTCAACCAACAGCACCACCAATGCAAGCATCAATGGTTGCAAATATCCAACCAGAACTTAAGAATTTGATGATGCAATGCATTTGTTGGCAGAAACTAATAGCCTTTGCACAAGAGTAAGCATGGGCTAATTTTGCGAATTTGCGATCTGCGAATTTGCGGATTTGCGAATTCACGATCCGCAAAATTCGCGAATTTGCGGATTTTTGTTTTTTTGCGTGTTCGCGGGGTTTTTTTGCGTGTCCGCTGGGTTTTTTGCGTGTTCGCAGGGATTTTTGCGTCTTCGCGAGCCGCTTGCATAGCGGTTACCCATGCAGTCGTTTATGGGAGAGGGAGAGAGAGATAGATAGATAGATAGATAGATAGATAGATAGATAGATAGATAGATAGAAAGAGAGAGAAAGAGAGGGAAAGAGAGAGGGAGAGAGAGGGAGAGAGAGAACGAGAGAAAGAAAGAGAGGCTGGATCTCTGAAGGGCCAGATTCCTGAGTTGCCCCTACAGAACATACAGCTTTTTATTTTTAGCAAAATGCATATGAAAATTGTGCTGTAAAGGTCTCTTTTAGTTTAACCCCCCCTGACAACTCAAAATGGGTGTATTTGCCATCCTCTCCCTTCTTCCTGTTTTTTATATCTGTAAGTGCTTCTTGATGAGGTTTAATTCCTTGGACAGGTGCCTCGTTGCCTACTTGTAACTATTCTCTGACCCTGCTTCAAGGGTCAGAGCAGGGTCAGAGAATAGTTGCAAGTAGGCAACAAGGCGCCAGGAAGCAATTAGCAGCAGGTGTCCAAGTTGAAGTTAATTTGTTTGTAACCCTTTTGTAAAAGGTTACAAAGAAATTAGGTTCAACTTTTGCACCTGCTGCTGTAACCCTTGCTTGGCTGAAAATTCGTCCCCGCTGATTCACGGATTTTACCGCGATTTCGCGAGATTCGCGGATCGCGAAATCGGGGAAAATCCGCAAATTCGCCCGCGAAACGGATTTTACGCCCACCCTTACACAAGAGTCCATTCAAGTTATCCTGCAAAAAAACAGGAAGCACAGGTGCACCCCATAATTTTTTTCTTTATTTTTCATAGTTTGTTCCAGTTGAACAATTATCTGCCTTAAAAAGTTTATTTTTTTACATCGTTTTTCAAGCAAAACAAAAACAACAAAAAAACAGTTCTTTTTAGAACTACCTATGGTTAAAGAAAGAACTAAATTTCTATGATTGTATGTAAAAGTTTGTCATAGTAAATGTCAAAGTGCAAAACTATAAGGATGTGGTACAGCATAAACCTATAAGGTGTTTACCTATAGTATACTGTACTACTTCCAAAGCACTGAAATGAAACATATGTATATAAATATGTTACAACTCAATGGGCCAGATGTACGTAATCTCGATTTACCTACTCATAAATACTGAGGGCCGATGTAGGTAATCCCAGATTACCACTTCTTAAAAACTGGCAATGGGGATGTAGGTATTTTTACAAAATTAATTACCGATTCAGTGAAATTTGGTAATTACCGATTCGGTAATTACAGAATCTGTATTTGCCATTGATTTCTATGGCCCTTGAAGCCCATAGGAATCAATGGCAAATACCGATTCGGTAATTACCGAATCGGTAAATACCGAATCCTGCCAGGGGGAACAGGGTGTCACTTTGACACCCTGTAGCACCCCTGTTTTTGGCTTGTGTGCAATGTGACACACATACATGCCCTTTGGGCATGTATGTGTGCCACATGGCACAGGTGTACATGCACAGATGTGCATGTACACAGGAATTCCTTATTTAGCACCCAATTGTATTGAGTGGTAAATAACAAATTCTTTGACGCCTCTAGCACTGTCAAAAGTGCTACCTACATTAGAATTTACATATTTGGTATTTTTACAGAGTCTGTATTTACTGATTCAGTAATTTTACCGATTCGGTAAATACAGAATCGGTAAAAATACCAAATCTGTAAATAAATGCCTCCTACATAGGAAAAGGCATTTACCGGTCGGCAACAGCCAAATTCAGCCGTTACCGACTGGTAAATGCCTACCTACATCGCGTCCCAAATCATACCACTTCAATATTTAAGAGAAGGTAAATGGGATGTATGTAATTTCTCTTTTGAAATTACCGAATCTGTATAATTCAGTCATTTTACCGAATCGGTATTTACCGTTTTTTTAATTGCCATTGATTCCTATGGGCCTTGAGGCCGTATAGTTTTCGGTGGTAACTAACCAATATTTAAGGGCCTGTGGCACTGTTTTCAAAACAAAGAAGTGTAAACAAAAGTGAACACAAAAGGGAAGAGGTGTGAGAAACAGAGAGAAGGAAGTGCACTGGAGGAAGTGGAGTGCCAATAAATGAAGGTTTACTAACAGGTAAGAAATGGATAACTGAGTGAAGGAAGGAGAATAAAATTAAACCTAACAAAATAAAGAAAGAGGGAAACTGACTGAGGTAAAGAGGAGGAGTGGTAGAAAGAGAGAGCAAAGAAGATTAACTGTAAGGGAGTGACATGTAGAGAGAGAGGGAGCAAGGGACTGAGAAAGAGTTAGGCAGTTATTCTGTCACAATAAGAGAATGATAACAAACTTATTTTTGATTCTCATACTTACCTTATAAATAATGAAAACTTAGACACTGATGTGAAAAAAGTTTTTTATTTCTTATACTTACCTTCTAAGATATAAAAAAACTTAAAGAAATTATTTAAAAAAAGATATAATATCTGTAAAACACAAGAAACAAATAAATTATAATGCATACAATGTATATTTCACAATACAAGAGAGAAGGAAGGAGATTAAGAGTCAAGAAAGATAGATGGCACATGCAGAGGGACACATGCCACAGGTAGAGAGTAAGATGGTGCAGGCAGAGAGTGAGATACAACAAGTAGAGGGTAAGATGGTGCAAGTAGAGGGTAAGATGACACACGCACATGCATATATTGTGCAGACGGAGGGTACGATGGCACACACACACAGAGAAACATGGAACAGGCAAAGGAAGATATAGCACAGTCAAAAGAGAGATGGTGAATGAGCGTGAGACAAGGGGAGTGAAGACACAGAGGGAGTGAAGGAAAGAGTGAGAGAAGGGGACTGAGTGAGGGAGCAAAGAAAGACAAGTGATGGAGTGTGGGTGAGTTAAAGAGAGTGAGTGTAAGGGAAGGGCAGTGAGACAGTGAAGGGACAGAGGAAGTAAGGCTAACAGAGAGACAGGGAAGAAAGAGAAGTGAGGATGTCAGAGTTCAAAGGGAGTGACAGAAGGAGTAAGTAAAGTGGAGTAAGGTGAGTAAGGAAAGGTTAATGAGTAAGGGAGCTAAAGAAGGAAAGAGAGGTGAAGGGGAGAAAAATCAGATGAACTGAGAAAAGGTAAGTGAGGGAAACAAGAAAGGAGAAGGGGAGTGAAAGATAGGAATAAAGGGTACTGAGGGAAGCAGCCTAATGAAACAAGGGTGACGTGAGTGAGAGAAGGACAGTGAAGTTGAAGAAAGACAAATGAAAGAGGGTGGATAAAGTCCAGTGAGCATGAGACAATGGGAGTGAGCGATTGACTACACACAGGAGTGAAGGAAGGAGTGACAGAAGGAGACTCAGTGAGGGGTCAAAGAACGGAAAATGAGGTAGTGTAGGTGAGGGAAAAGAAGTGACAGAATGAGGTGATGGAGAGAGTCACGCTAAGAGACAGGGAGCGATGGAAGGATAGACAAAAATAAAAATAAAAACGTTTTTTGGGTCAGTCGTACTTACCTTATAAATGAAATATCTGTGGAAACGAAAAAACAAATCAGTTATAATACATTATTCACAATACAAGAGACAAAGCAGGAGAAAAAGAAAAGAGGAGTTAGGGAAGGGAAATGAGGGAGAGGGAAGGGGGAATTAGTGCAGGTGCGTTAACAACAGTGAGTCTAAGAGAGATGGAGTGATAGAAGAGTACAGAGAAAATAAGAGGACACAGGGAGTTTTGTGAAGGTGTGTTTGAAGTGCAGTTAGGTGAGTGACAAAAGGGGAATTAGTGAGTGAGCAAAGGAAGGAAAGAGAGGTGAAGGGGAGTGAAACAGAGGGACTGACTTAACATGAGTGGGTGGGAAGACTAAGAAGAAGGGGAGTGAAGTATAGGGAATGAGGATAAGTGAGGGAAGCACAATAAAGGGACAGGGGTGACATAGGGAAAACGAATGACAGTAAGTTTGACGAAACAGAGGTGATAGAGGATGAATAAAGGCAAATGAGCATGAGACAAGAAGAGTAAAAGAGTGAGGAAATAGAGGGAGTGAAGGAAAGAGTGAGAGAAGGGGACTGAGTGAAGGAGCAAAAAAAAGTCAGTGACAAAATGTGGATGAGTTAAAGGGAGTGAACATAAGAGAAAGGGAGTGAGAAACTGAAGGGATGAAAGCAGTGAGGTTAAGAGAGAGGCAGTAAGGGAAGGATAGAGAGAAACAGAAATAAAAAAGTAATGAAAATGTATTTTTTATTAGTCGAACTTACCTTATAAATGTAATATCTGTGGAAGAGAGTAAACAAATCAGTTATAATATATATTTCACAATATAAAATGCAAATTAAATTGTTCTCAGAATATATTGATATTCACTAGAAACAGTGAGTTCAATACTATTCATCATATCACAGCGAGCAAAAAAAATCACAATCAAAATGATTGTGTTTAAAAAAACCATACAACTTCCAAACAGCAATTTCTAAGATACAGTATCTCATTATTATACTCTCACACTAAAGTGATATAGAAACATATATTAACCACATTTACCCGAAATACGTATTCTTCATTTACATACCTTTCCACATGGACAAATGGCATACAGAAAGTCCTCTTTTTGGAAATTACTTAATAGTAGTTTTAAACTTCCATTTACCCGACTTTCTGAATGAAAAGTCCAACGTCTATTTCATCATCTAACAATAAATATATTTGCACCTCTGACTTACTCTTGATTAACATCTCCTATAATACTGATATCACTCACTATGTGATACACTTACACTACCTCTATGACAACTACCAGTTTACTAATTATCTTGATCACTTTCACTCACAAACTAATTTTGAACAACACACTTACTTTTATTAACTACTCCAATCTTCATTGTCCAATTACTTTCACTAAAATTTCGGTTCTAAAAACACTAGGTAAGAATTTGTTAAGTCAAAAGTCAAACGTTGTTTGAAAATCAATTGAGTATCATTACAAACTTGTGTAAAAACATATATTATCAACATTTACCCGAGAAACTCATTTTTCATTGATATACTTTCCCACATGGCCAAATAGTACGTAAAAATTCCTTGGTTTGGATAATACTTAATAATACTCTAGACCTTCCATTTCCCGACCTTCTGCATGAAAAGCTCCAACGTCTTTCGTAACACCTAACAATATTTATATCTCCACCCAAGGATTTGTATCATGCCCATAAAACATTAAACAACCAGTAAACTATCAGAATCTGAACATCATATAGTATCCTGATGACTAACTTTTATTAATTGCTCCAATCTTTCTAGGCCAATTACTTTTCCTAAAATTTAGGTTGTAAAAACACTAGGTTAGAATTTTTTAAGTCAAAAGGCAAACGCTTTTGGAAAGTCATAATAGTATCATTACAATAAATCCAGCCTTTTTGACATTTTAAATAAGCTGTATAATGTCCAGATGTTGTTGAAGGACCATCATGGAAAATAATTGCTACTGTTACAAAGGTTCTTCCTGAAATTGATAATTGAGAAGTCACAACATTTTCAATTAAAGTTGTTAATTTAGTTCCATCAGTTCTACATGGTTGGAACATTAAAATTACGTACTGTCCATAACTTTGTATAAATAATGTTGATAGCATTGCAGAGTTACATTGGGTACAAACCATGTTTTGATCAGCTGCTCCAACTAGATTATTAAAAGACACTGATTTGCAGTCTGGTAAAGTCAAATATATAAATCTTTCAATATCTACTGTTGTACTACTTGAAAAGGAACAATTATCGCAGACATGTTGCCATTTATAAGAAAGGCCAAAAAGATTTTCAACATCTATACCTTCCTCTTGCAATACAACAAGCATGTACATCAGAAATTCCTGACAATCTTGCTGAATATCCTGAGAAAGTTGAGTACCAGAACATATGTCTAAATCATTTCGAATATCAGAAACACTTTCTATATTTGTTCTATCACTTCTACATTTCCCAAACACAGTATTCAACAAACAACAAAAACTTTGATCCCGATTTTCAACAATCTTTTTCTTGCAAACTTTGGAGAAAAAAAACAACATTAACCACTAGATTAGCATAGCAGTTGACACCAGAACTGTTTTCAAATTGAAATCCAACAATATCTTCAACAGAATCCTCTTTGTTTCTGCTTACAATTACTGGTTCATCTACTTTTCTTTTTTTGCTACAGCCTTGCTACAATTTTTCTCATTTCTTCTTTTTCGGCCTACCACACGCTTTTCAAATAGAGGATATAGAGCTAAATTTGGAGCATACTCTCTTCTTAACCTATTATATTCCTTTACACAATTTAGATCTGCACTCATCTTTGTCTCATCAAAATCAATCAAGTACAATCCAGATAAAGTTCTGACTCGAGATAAAGCAACATATGCCATACCCTCCTTGAAGACAGAACTTCCAATATTCATCAAAGCACTATCTACACTTAAACCTTGAGATTTATGAATAGTTACTGAATATGACAAAGAAACAGGAAACTGTTTTCGGCGGACTTATAAATCTTTCACAAGCAAAAATCGAACAGAACAATGACTAAACTGTTGTACTTCTTCAATTCCATCAAATTTAATTTTCAAAAATTCAATTCCATCTCTATTTCGGTAATTCACAAAATCAACAACATGACCCATTGCTCCATTTACTAAACCTCTTTCCACATTTAAATTCCGTCGTAAAATTATACGACAATTGTTACGATATAGAGTCTTTTCAAAACCAGCAGTTTTAGAAATTGTCTTCTCTAAAGAATCCAAATTGATTTCAACTTTTCTGACAAAACAATAGTAACTCCTTCGTGCTCTATTTTATCAACAGCTTCCAGTTTCACAATCTTTTGATTTTCTAACTCTATCATTTTGTTGTTGAAGACTGAACATTCTCGAAGAGTTGGCATCAAGCATATTACAGTTTTGTTTTCAGCAATTTTCTGATAAATAATCTCTGGGAGAATATTTTCCATTCGAAACAAATTTGAAATTAATCATGACTGTAAAGGTTCTTTGCCATGTTCAGTTACTTTTCCAATTCTTACATCTTGTAGAATATTTTTATAATCTTCATCCTTTGCCTGTCGCATGTTTTGAAGCAGTTCTGCATATTTAAAATATAACCAGATATTCACATTTCCAATGCTTCCTAGGCACTTTCTTGTATCTTCATGCGTAAGCATCTTAAACACTGGTTGTCCTTTCACTGGAGTTAGCTGCAGTAGATCTCCAAAGACAATGATGTGTTTGCCTCCAAATAACACATCATACTCTGTTTTAAGAATTTGTTGCATTCTTAAATGCACAAAAGCAAGCATCACATTTGAAACCATGCTTACCTCATCAATGATAAGAAGTTTCATTTTCTTCAGGACTTTACCAACTTCACAATAAGCTTCTCCAGATAGCTTGTGGTATAGTAATTTATTATCATGCTCTACTGGCAGCATCAATAAACGATGTAAAGTAATCCCTTTAATGTTATGTGCTGCCAACCCAGTTGGAGCAGTAACAACACAAGATAGTGATGACTCTGTTCTTTTCTGCAGAGCAGTTGCAATTGATTTAATTAGAAAACTTTCCCCCATTCCGGCTTCTCCACTCACATACAGTCGGACAGGTTCAAATGACGTACATGAGCGCTCTTTTTTATCATGACGTAAACCATGCTCAATCTGTTCTGTGACTTCATCATATATTTATTTCTGCTCCACGTTTAGTTGATTTTCCAAATCTTCTAAATTAACTACAACCTCCTCAGCTTGTTCCATGGCTCTTTCCACCTCTTCCATGGCAGTGGCAGCTTCATTTTGGATAATTGGTCCTCCTAGTGGATCCTGACTCAACGAAACAGAACTTTGACTTTCTTGAGAACTGTCTCTAGCAATCTCTGCTGCAATGGGAGCTTCTGGCTGTATTTCATCGTTCAACATTTGCAGATAATTTGAAAAAACAGGACATTCTATGGTATCCTTGGTTGCATTGAAAGAATCTTCAAAACTGAGAAAATCTCCAAGTTGTTCCTTTTCAGAACGCCATGGCTTAAAGAGTTGCAAAAGAGCTAAATAGTAAAATTCCCTTTTATCAGGAGATTCGCAACTCAATTTACAATGATTAATCAAATGTCCTTTTCTTTGTTTCACCAGACATCCTTCACATCAAATTACAGCATAAACTCCTTTACTGATATCTTCTGTCATATTTCTCTTAAAAGTATAGCATTGCAGTACTTCATATAGACAAACGTTCTCAAGATGACTACTTCTATTTGGATAATATGTATCCAACATGTTTGTCTTCAAAATATCTGTACTGTTTGGTTGAAACTCCGCCAAATACTCAATTTCTCGTGCAGACTTCAAAACTCGGTTTCGTGTTGCAGCAAGACTTAGACTCACCCAAATGAAGGATCTCGATTTGGCATATAGACTTGCTGATGATAACCGATCTGGACATTCATATGCTCCAATTTCTCGATGCGACAACATCTTCAGACTGTAACTGTATAATTTCATACTTAGGCTCTTTTCATGCGAAATATCCTCCCACATTTCCTTCAGTTCCGTCTTTTCTGATTTTGTGATGTAAGACGTTACATATCGAGCCACAGCAATAGAGTTGTCAGCAACATATTGAATATCCATGTTAGCATTCCACATGGACAAAATGACTGGGTTGTAGTCATTTATGTATTTGGACTCTTCATTTCTTTTCAAGTTGTACGTATTTTTCGGTGATTTTCTTGTCACAGTATGTCGCAGTGAAGACATAAAATTGTTCACTCTTCCTTTATATATTACTGGTCGTGGAAATCCAAAAAGATATTTTGTGTAGAACTTCTCCTTGGATTTGAACTTTCGACGACAGTACTTTCCACACCGATGGGTTTGAAAGCGTAAGACTTGATGTCGTAAATTGTCTTCTTCTGTACTTTTTGGAACAACACATGTGGAATATTGTTCAATGAAACTCATCACTGTGTCATCCGAATCTGTTCCAAACTTGGGAGCATCTTTGATCCATAGCAGCATATGTATGTGAGGAGCACCTCTTGCTTGATACTCTTTTCTCCAAAAGAAATCCAAAACCACTCTATGTGGAGGATTTTTTTGTTTGTGATGAAAGACATCATAGCTTCAAATCGATGATAAAAATACCTACAAACATTAACTGGATCCAAAGAGCACAGTTCTCCAGGTGTCTTGAATTCTATATTTTCTATGTTTCCATTTGCCTCTTGAAGAAATTCAAGTAAATCTTCCCATGCATACTCAGCACAGCTAAGAGTGGGGAACCATGTAGGAGTTCCTAAGTTTCTTAGCATACATTTCAATTCCCCATGACGATGGTACCAATACTCATTCGTACCACGCTGACATGCCATGAGATTGATTAACTGAGATTCCAAAAGACTGTCTTCTGCTTGGACTTTATCCATAAGGTCCCTTGCTGAAACATTTTGAAGATGTAATCCAGATTTCAGTATATGGTTCACAGCATAAGATAGTCCAGAGAAGTCACTCTCAAACAGAAGATGAAACAAATATGGAATGCATTGACGAAATCTTGGATCTTCTGCATATAATCTTAAAGTCCGGTATTCCGACGCAGGAATTTGAACAGTTCGGTCATCATATTTTCCACCTTGACATGTTGGAAACAATTGAAGAAAACAACGAGCTTCCAAGCTTTCTTCCCATACACTTATGGGACTTTCTTTGGCTTCTTTCATTTGGAACAACTCAATAGCATTCCCCATTACTTCTTTGGAATGTAGAGAATGAACACTATAATGCTCATAAATCTGTTCACTTCTAGACACATCTACTTTTTCAATCTGTCCAGCTGATGAATCACTGTCCTCTTCTACAGTTGTTTCCTCTTCTCCTACATATATATTTTTGTAGTACTGATTGTTTTTTACTAAATACAACGTTGCCTTTTTGACTTTCCTAAAATCCACGAATTCAATTTTCTTACTCTTTGTAGGAACGCCATTAACTAGAATAACTAGAGGTTCCTCTTCCACTTTTTCTACGCCAATGGTGTCAATATTTTTCTTTAAATCTAAAGGCAAATAAACAACTCTTCCCTTTAATTCTCTCTGTAAATCTGGAGGAGGCGATTTCCCTGTCTTAGGCTCCATGCGAACAATAGCCTGAAAAGGATGCACACATTGAATCAGAATACACTCATAGGTATTTAAACCCATCAATTCAGACGGAATCTTTACCAACTCAAGATTATTATGTACAGCTCTAGCAGGCATTCTGTTTTCATTTAATTTATTATAACAATATTGACAAAAACATAGATCAGAACCCAAAACAAAACAATTCCCAACCAACTAATAAGTTGCAAAATCCTTCCATTCATTATTATTTTCCATTTCACTTTTAACTTATGAATCAACTAACCGAGTCTGATTCTTATAATGAGTTCATCGACAACACACACAAGAACAATTTGGCCTTTCACTTGAAATAACCTTAAACTTTGTAATTTCATGATCAACATTTTGAGTACTTACAATCTGTACATTCTCTTCCACATAACTTTCTATTACTGTATCATTTTCGGCAGTGTCCTCTTTTTCACCAAAGTAACAAAACTCTATTTCTTCACAAACCTTCTTCACATCTAATTCAGATCCGTGCAAAAGAGCACTGTTTAAATGTTTTAGCTTAAGTGCTGGACTTTTTGCATAATACAACCTTCTCACTATTTTCCTCACTTTAGTTTGATGCACTCCTAACATGCTAAAATGGTGAAAAGTACTCTGACATACTTTTCTAGAAAGACAAGCCAGGGAATGACCATGCAAACCTGTTTTTTCCCTCACTCTGCAAGGATCTAAGTCTTGCAACATCTTAAACTTTTGTTTTACACGTTTCTCACTATATGTACGTAAGAAATTCCAAAACAAATTAATAGAATCCTGTCGCACACTACAAATACTACTATAATTCCTAGTATACACTGGAGCATTAGGACATCTCCCTAAAACTTCATCAGCTAACACCTCATCTGAATTTCTAGGCATAATTTTTTCTTTTTCAACTGGACAACCGTCCTTCACCTCATATGCTCGACAACTGGTGTCAACTACATGCACCAAAACATTACCTTGAAAGTAACTCTCTTCATTAAAAAATGGTTCACAACTTGAACTATGCTTCCATTCTCCCGAAAAAACATCACAAAAAGTAGTCCGATTAATTACTCTTTTCCACTTACATTTTGATTTCAACTCATTGATTGCCTTATCTAGTGTACAAACTCTATTGATTACTAAAATATACAGTTTTCTCTTCACTTCTAAAGCCTGATCAACAAAATGTTCTATTCTTTTGTTTTTCTTGTAAAAAGCTGTTTTCCTATTATATTTCTTAAGATTTTTTAATAAATTCAAAACGACTCCATTACGAAACATTTGTCTACGAATGTCAATAAACTGATTTGTCCTACGATTACCAGACACACCATGATCTCCTCGTACCGTTATACCATTTTTTGGTGACCTCTGCTTTGTCTTTGTATTTAGACTTTGTTTTTTTCGTAGAAACACTTTCTTGACTTTTTCTGCATTTTAACAATTTCCTTAAAAATTCTTGGTTTGCTTACCAGGAGCATTTTTTCTTTTCTCTGAAGATTGTCCTAGGCAAGAATCTTCTAATTGACTCCTCTTGGTTGATAAAGCTTTCTTATAAAGTCTTTTTTGGTGGTCTTTTGTAGACATAATCTATTATGATTCTGTAGATATTTACAATCTGTTGAAAAGAAAAATGTGACATATTATAGACCACTACTAACATAGCACATAGCAATTACATTAACTAAACATTATAAACACTAGTTCACATCTCTCTTTGTGTGTCTCATATCACTCTCTGCCTGCACCATCTCCCTCTTTGCATGCCTCATCTCATTCTCTCCTTCCACCATCTCTCTGTCTGTATGTGTGTGTCATCTCAATCTCTGCCTACACCATCTGTATGTTTGTGTGTATGTGCATAAAATGATTTACCATGCTAAATGTTTTTTGCTGAAATGACTGGCTTTAAGATTTTTGACAAGCATCACACTGAGTGTGTATGTGAACTGAGGAATTATATTTTCATCTTTTTCCATAATGTTAGCTGTGTGTGCTCACAGTTTGCATCTTTTACCTTATAGGGTAGACTTCTTTTTAAAGTGTTTCTCATGCTTGGATTCAATGCTGGTATAGAGATAGTGCTAATGGTTTCATTGGGCTTGTAAATATGCTCCTTTTTTACAAGTGCTTTGCGCTACCTTTAACATGGATGCAAGCAGTGAATGTATGGAGAGGGATAGAAATAGCATATAGAAAACAAATGAAATGCTGTGAGAGATGCGTAAATGATTTTACTAATGGCATCAATTGAGATACAATATACAAAAAAGAGGGGCATATTTACAAGCCCCTTGCGCAATGTTTACCATGGATGCAAGCAGACAATGCATGCAGAGTAATAAAATTGGCACACAGACAAGAATATGCATTGCGCAAGAGGTCTGTAAATATGCCAATGAAACCATTAAACTATCTCTATACCAGCATTAATGTTAAACATTGCGCAAGGGGCTTGTAAATATGCCAATGAAACCATTACACTATCTCTTTACCAGCATTAATGTTAAACATTGCGCAAGCGGCTTGTAAATATGCCTCTCTTTTTTGTATATTCTATCTCAATTTAAGCCATTAGTAAAATCCTTTATGCATCTCCCACAGCATTTCATATTCTTGTCTATTTGCCAATTTTATTACTCTGCATGCATTTTCTGCTTGCACCCATGTCAAACATTGCGCAAGGGGCTTGTAAATATGCCTCTCTTTTTTGTATATTCTATCTCAATTTATGCCATTAGTAAAATCATTTACGCATCTCTCACAGCATTTCATATTCTTCTCTGTGTGCCAATTTTATTACTCTGCATGCATTTTCTGCTTGTACCCATGTCAAACATTGCGCAAGGGGCTTGTAAATATGCCTCTCTTTTTTGTATATTCTATCTCAATTTATGCCATTAGTGAAATCCTTTATGCAGCTCTCACAGCATTTCATATTCTTATCAGTGTGCCCATTTTATTACTCTGCATGCATTTTCTGCTTGCACCCATGTCATATGGCTGAGATACCCGCCACCCCCTCTCAACACAATCCCCAAGAATGGGAATACGGAAACAGTTCTGAACTTTTGGAAGGCGGGAGGGAGTTACCCTCCCGGCCGTATTTATTAAAATATGAAACAAAATTAAAACATTAAAATAACAGTTTCATATCATGTACAATTTCATTTCCACATTACGATGTTTTGGCTGACCTTAACACATTTCTAATACAAAGGTTCTCCTAGCCGATACTAACATCCTACAAATGCATTTTCAAATTGAAATTGTACATCCTAACGTTAAGGGCCAACGGCAAGGTCGTAACCGGTGTCAGATCCCTAAACCAGAACTCCCCCCTCACTTGTGAGGGGCGGCCGCACAGAGGACTGCACCTCATGTGCACATACCAATTTCCCTTGTCTTGACGGGGGCCCCAATTAATTCGACGCCATCTTAATGGTCGTCCGAGGACTCGTGTGAGGTGTCTAGAAGGTAGCGTAGACCCCCCTCCCCACCCCACACAACTTACCACATCTGCCATCGCAGATGTCCTGGCCCCGGGAAATTCCCAGGAGGGGCCCGTAGCCCCTCCTATCCAGGGAGGGGCCTTGACCGCCTTCCCTTTCCTTTCGGCGTCCCATCCTTAGAAGGGACCGCCTCCCCATTGAGGGGCCAATGGCCACCTCCCCCCGGGCGCTCCCATCCGTAATGGGTGACGCCCCCCCCTAGGGATCTTCCAATTACTGCTCACCGATCATGACCTTACCGCCCGACCAAATAATAAATACGACAAACTAATTACTAAAAAGGCTAATTACTAAAGAGGAGAAAGACAATAAGACATTCACAGTATGAACTGTCTAAAACATCACTGAACAACTCTGGTGCAACTACTTTTATTCAATAAAGCATACTGTAAAGAATTATCCACTTTATTGCATACAGAATCACCACTTTATTCAGAACAACCTGTAAGAAAAATAATTACCACGTCAAATGACTTTATTTCAAAAACAACTTGCTGTCCTCAGGGGCTGGTGGGTGGGTCAAAATTGGCTCTTCGTTCCGTCTCGAGCTCACGTGCAGCGGGGAGGTGCAGCTTCAGAGCACAGGAACAAGAGGATGTTTCCTTGGCTTGTCGCTCCTTTTATCCTTCTTCGGGCGGGCGTAAACCCGCCTCCACCCGCCTCCGGGGGCGTGGCTGGCGGCTTCAGTGTCTAGGACAACCCACTCTTGGGCGGGAAAAAGCGCGCCCCGGCTACGCCGCTTTGGGCATACCAGCCGAGACTCGCCTCCCGCCCAAGATGGCTTCCCGGGGGGGTCGGGGCACTCCACCATACGTTCGGGGGGGCCGAGTGGTCGCCCCTTTCCATATGGCTGAGATACCCGCCACCCCCTCTCAACACAATCCCCAAGAATGGGAATACGGAAACAGTTCTGAACTTTTGGAAGGCGGGAGGGAGTTACCTTCCCGGCCGTATTTATTAAAATATGAAACAAAATTAAAACATTAAAATAACAGTTTCATATCATGTACAATTTCATTTCCACATTACGATGTTTTGGCTGACCTTAACACATTTCTAATACAAAGGTTCTCCTAGCCGATACTAACATCCTACAAATGCATTTTCAAATTGAAATTGTACATCCTAACGTTAAGGGCCAACGGCAAGGTCGTAACCGGTGTCAGATCCCTAAACCAGAACTCCCCCCTCACTTGTGAGGGGCGGCCGCACAGAGGACTGCACCTCATGTGCACATACCAATTTCCCTTGTCTTGACGGGGGCCCCAATTAATTCGACGCCATCTTAATGGTCGTCCGAGGACTCGTGTGAGGTGTCTAGAAGGTAGCGTAGACCCCCCTCCCCACCCCACACAACTTACCACATCTGCCATCGCAGATGTCCTGGCCCCGGGAAATTCCCAGGAGGGGCCCGTAGCCCCTCCTATCCAGGGAGGGGCCTTGACCGCCTTCCCTTTCCTTTCGGCGTCCCATCCTTAGAAGGGACCGCCTCCCCATTGAGGGGCCAATGGCCACCTCCCCCCGGGCGCTCCCATCCGTAATGGGTGACGCCCCCCCCTAGGGATCTTCCAATTACTGCTCACCGATCATGACCTTACCGCCCGACCAAATAATAAATACGACAAACTAATTACTAAAAAGGCTAATTACTAAAGAGGAGAAAGACAATAAGACATTCACAATATGAACTGTCTAAAACATCACTGAACAACTCTGGTGCAACTACTTTTATTCAATAAAGCATTCTGTAAAGAATTATCCACTTTATTGCATACAGAATCCCCACTTTATTCAGAACAACCTGTAAGAAAAATAATTACCACGTCAAATGACTTTATTTCAAAAACAACTTGCTGTCCTCAGGGGCTGGTGGGTGGGTCAAAATTGGCTCTTCGTTCCGTCTCGAGCTCACGTGCAGCGGGGAGGTGCAGCTTCAGAGCACAGGAACAAGAGGATGTTTCCTTGGCTTGTCGCTCCTTTTATCCTTCTTCGGGCGGGCGTAAACCCGCCTCCACCCGCCTCCGGGGGCGTGGCTGGCGGCTTCAGTGTCTAGGACAACCCACTCTTGGGCGGGAAAAAGCGCGCCCCGGCTACGCCGCTTTGGGCATACCAGCCGAGACTCGCCTCCCGCCCAAGATGGCTTCCCGGGGGGGTCGGGGCACTCCACCATACGTTCGGGGGGACCGAGTGGTCGCCCCTTTCCATATGGCTGAGATACCCGCCACCCCCTCTCAACACAATCCCCAAGAATGGGAATACGGAAACAGTTCTGAACTTTTGGAAGGCGGGAGGGAGTTACCTTCCCGGCCGTATTTATTAAAATATGAAACAAAATTAAAACATTAAAATAACAGTTTCATATCATGTACAATTTCATTTCCACATTACGATGTTTTGGCTGACCTTAACACATTTCTAATAGAAAGGTTCTCCTAGCCGATACTAACATCCTACAAATGCATTTTCAAATTGAAATTGTACATCCTAACGTTAAGGGCCAACGGCAAGGTCGTAACCGGTGTCAGATCCCTAAACCAGAACTCCCCCCTCACTTGTGAGGGGCGGCCGCACAGAGGACTGCACCTCATGTGCACATACCAATTTCCCTTGTCTTGACGGGGGCCCCAATTAACTCGACGCCATCTTAATGGTCGTCCGAGGACTCGTGTGAGGTGTCTAGAAGGTAGCGTAGACCCCCTTCCCCACCCCACACAACTTACCACATCTGCCGTCGCAGATGTCCTGGCCCCAGGATATTCCCAGGAGGGGCCCGTAGCCCCTCCTATCCAGGGAGGGGCCTTGACCGCCTTCCCTTTCCTTTCGGCGTCCCATCCTTAGAAGGGACCGCCTCCCCGTTGAGGGGCCAATGGCCACCTCCCCCCGGGCGCTCCCATCCGTAATGGGTGACGCCCCCCCCTAGGGATCTTCCAATTACTGCTCACCGATCATGACCTTACCGCCACAGGCCGGATAGTTGACCGGCTATCCGGACCCCCCACAAAACTCCTACCTAAAGGTCATGCTGTAAACTCTTTAACCAGGCTACGAGGTCTCCTATGAGTAAATATTTCCCCACCCGGGACAAATGGACCCCATCTTCTAGATACATATGGTCCCCCCTGATACATCCATGAGGAATCAAATGAAATGTACTTGTACGGAACAGTCTACCAAGCTTGTTATTTACTTTTTTCACAGAATGATTTATAGCAGACACTGAATTAGCCCCCCACCACACCTTTCGTGGAATCATATGGGACCATGCAATCGTGCACCCCGGAACCCTTCTCGCCAACCAACTTACAGTGGACAATATCAACTCGAGAAGTACCCGTCGACCAGTGGTCACCAAATCATTGCCCCCAAGATGCACTATGATTATAGCTGGTGGTGACCTTGTCCGCCCTAACAAACCCTCCATAAAAGTTTGAAACTGGCCAATACAGAGCCCGCCCCTTCCGTAGAAGGTCACCCTGTACCCGTATTCCCCAGCCATGTGAATCATGTCACCTGCTTTGAATACGTCCGCGGCACGCCTCACGTATGAGTGGCCCACGACCCACACCACTTTTTCCTCAGCCGGTGATCTTTGACCGCTGGTTCCCAGGTGTCGGGTCGACTGCACAGTCCGCCCCGCCTCGTAAGCTTGCGAAACTGTAAACCAAACAAAAACAAGAAGCGTGAGTACATGATATCAGCTTCACAACATGTGCAACCGCACATACCTTTTGTAACAATTCGAGGACCAACGCCCCAACTGTTTTACTTTTTCCACACTCAGACCCCTGGCTGTAGCCTCTCTAGCAGCCCCTATCCGGAAGGAATGGGTCCCAAACTCGCCCGGGTTCAAGCCCGCGGCCGAAATTGCCATTGCAAGCACCCGCTGGAACTGAAACCTCGTCAGTGGGGTGGCATCAGCGTGTCTCAGCAAGGTCCCCCCCATGATGCCGCCCTCTGCGCCAAATACTCCTCAACGCACGCAACAGGGCACATGGGAGATCCGGGAATCCGCTGTACTACTACACTGTCCCCGATCGCACCTTGATCGGTCTTGGACCTGGCAAACGAGACAATCATCGTCTCCCCCTTAACTTGAATGTGCTCTCGGCACAGTCCACCCCCCGTATCCTGCTTGTTCCTTGCCACCAGTTCGCTTACCCGCATAGCCCCATGGAATGCTAATGCAAAAGCGGCCCGGAATAACACTGTTTCTGAATGAGATGAACATGTCGCAGGGAGTACGGACAGTAACAGGGCCAACCTTTCCAGACCTATCGGGTGCCTTTCATCTACTCTGCAACCCTCAAGGCGTTGCCACCCACGCAGCGCTTTCTGTACTACAAAAGACGCTGTGGGGTCCTGGATACCATGAGCCCGTGCCATAAAGGAAATGGCGGCCCGATGCCTCTGGGCCGTAGCTACCGACTTGCCTGCCTGATGTAATGACAGCAAAAACTTTAAGACATACTCTTCTTGGCCCCAAAGCTCCCCCCTAGCAGAACCCAAAAAGGACCAATAGGAACGGAACGCCCCTTCATATGCCTTCCTTGTCCTGGGTGCTAAACTCTCTCCCACGAGGTTTTGTAGTTCGGGGCACCGAGAGACCAGAGAGCTTCGGGAAATGGTGCCGCCACCGGGTCCGCTGTGGGCAGAAAACCCCAGAAGGCCTGCATACGGAAACGAGAAAGCGCATCAGCAGCCTGATTCAGCACCCCTGGCACATGTCTTGCCCTAAAGAGCACGTTCAATTGCATACATAGTAAGACAATTTCCTTGAGCAATCTCAGAATCCATTTGCATCGTGCTGCCTGACTATTGATACACTCAACCACGGTCATGTTATCAGACCAGAAAACCACAGAGTGATCCCGAAACCCCTCAGGCCATGTTTTCAAGGCCACCAGAATAGGGAACAGTTCGAGAAAAGCGATGTTACCTGTAAGCCCACACTCGTGCCACCATGACGGCCATGTTTGAGCAGACCAGTGATTACCAAATATGGCGCCAAAGCCTATACTCCCCGCCGAATCTGTCCACAACCCCGACTCCTCGGAGGACACCGCCGGCTTGTTCCAGACAACCCGACCATTGAAACCTGCCAGGAATGCCAACCAAATGCGCATGTCCTGGCGAATCTCTGCCGAGAGCCTCGTGCGGTGGTGCCCCTCTTTAAGACCGACCATGGCTTGTGCAATCGAGCGGGAAAAAGGGCGGGCCATTGGCATCACTCTAAGGGCAAAATTCAATTGACCCACAGTCTGCTGCAATTGATGCAAATTTACCTTAGTCTCGCTAATACATGTTTCAAGCGAGGCCCTGAATTTCCTTACCTTTTCTTTGGGCAACCGGAAGCAACCCTCTTCGGAATCGAGCTCTATTCCAAGAAACTTGAGCGAAGTAGATGGCCCCACAGTCTTACCTGGCGCCAATGGCACACCAAACTGACTCATCAGACCACAAAATTCATTTAAAGCCTGTGCACATTCTGGGTCCCCGGCTGCCCCCAGGAACAGAAAATCGTCAAGATAATGCATAACATGCTGAAACCCCGTCATTCTTGTGAATGCCCATTGCAGAAAACTACTGAATTCCTCAAAATATGCACAAGATATGGAGCATCCCATTGGCATACATTTATCCATGTAATAGCGTCCCTGAAACATGAAACCAAGGAGACGCTGATCGTCTGGGTGTACCGGGAGCAACCGGAACGCTGACTCGATGTCTGACTTGGCCATCAGCGCTCCGGGCCCCAGGCGATTCAACATGGCGACGGCATCATCGAAAGATGCGTACCGCACCGAACAAACTTCCGGGTCTATTGCATCGTTCACCGAAAGACCTCTCGGGGCTGACAAGTTATGTATCAATCTAAACTCGCCCAGATCCTTCTTGGGGACCACTCCCAAGGGTGAACAAACAAAATTAGCAACTGGTGGCATGTCAAATGGTCCAGCAACCCGACCCCGGGTCACCTCCTTCCCAATCTTTGCTTGCACCACCGCCGTATTCTGCAGGACCGACAGTTGGTTCCTACACTGTGCTTTACCCTGAAAATTCCCCACCGGGATGCGGAAACCATACGAAAAACCGTTTCGCAACACCCCAGCGGAGACATGATCCGGGTATTCATTGAGCCAAGGAATCATTGCCATGATATCAACCGGGGTAGGTAAAGGCGCCCCTCGGACTATTTCAGACCTGTTTGGCGCTTCCCCTACTTCCGTTATCACCCGTTTTGGCTCTGCACATGGTCTCGGGATGCGAGGACTGTCCACACCCCCCACATTCGTGCCTAAACTTGCATGACCCCTGGGGCCTTGTACACTTTCCCCTGTTAAAAGTCCAGCAGACCCCTTTTTTACCTGTATTGCCATTCGACCTTGAATGGTGCTCGTTACTTGATCCCGCCCGAAAGGGCGCCCCAGATGAGTGGCGGGAAAACTCGCCCCCGTTCCCCCCCAACAATGGCGCCTTTGGCATGCCAGATTTCTCCATTTTTTGCCAGGAAATAGAGTCGTAACAATCCCACGTCAGAGATGTGTCGAACTCCTTGGCCTTACGAAAAATATTATCATAACAAAACCACTGATTGCCCTCATATGTCTGAGAAAACTCCATAATACGTGTCTGGTACACGGGTAACTCGGCCAACAGTTCAGGCCTCCGTTCCCCCATAATTGCAGTGAATATCCCAAACGCTCTGCCCCAATTACCTATTGTTTCATCAACTCTGAAAGCGGCCATCTTGGCGCGCCAAACACTTGGGTGCAGAAACTCTTTTTGCCCTTTCACATGCTCAATCTCGTAATGATCAGTTAATAAAGAAAACATGTTTATATATTTCTCAGCCCATATCCTCTCTTTGATTTCCATCGGAATATGCTGAGCCCCTTTCTCCCTTCTCGAGGGTACTGACCCCTCCCCCGCAATCAGCAATAGCTGCTTACCTGAACCGGAAGCTGTGACCGTAGTCGCTGCCGAACTCATGCCCGCTGCGGGTTGTCCCAACTGGAGCCTGCGGGGGAATAAAAGGACATGGTGCCTTTGCAGCCTCTCTTGATTGCTGCAACTGCTTCATTACAGCCCTGGCGTCATCTGCCGTTGCCCCCTCACTCTCTTTCCCCAACCATGCTGCCAACTGTGCAGCCAACTCGGGAGGCATATCCTCCCCGTTCACTGGGGTAACTACAACGGGAATTCGTTGTCCCTCGTTCGGGACCGGGATCGGCGCCTCAGTCGGTGTATCAGGGTGCGCCGGCGGCGTCTCGGGAACCGGGGCCTCTCCCCCAGTTGCTCCCCTCTTGGCCCTTCTACCTCTCCCGTTAGGGACTACTCCCGGCAATGCTGGTCCGACGACTCGCTTAGGGCCCCCTACACCGTTCATTGCCGCCATCTGTTTCTTCATCTCGGCCATGTCCTTCATGAGCATGCGGAGCATCTGATCGGTACCGACCCGCTTTCCGACCTTCTTGCCCGGCATTGTCCAACTCTGATTCTCTGAAAGAACAAAGACAAAAATTAAAACGCTCAAAATTGGCTCTTCGTTCCGTCTCGAGCTCACGTGCAGCGGGGAGGTGCAGCTTCAGAGCACAGGAACAAGAGGATGTTTCCTTGGCTTGTTGCTCCTTTTATCCTTCTTCGGGCGGGCGTAAACCCGCCTCCACCCGCCTCCGGGGGCGTGGCTGGCGGCTTCAGTGTCTAGGACAACCCACTCTTGGGCGGGAAAAAGCGCGCCCCGGCTACGCCGCTTTGGGCATACCAGCCGAGACTCGCCTCCCGCCCAAGATGGCTTCCCGGGGGGGTCGGGGCACTCCACCATACGTTCGGGGGGACCGAGTGGTCGCCCCTTTCCAAACATTGCGCAAGGGGCTTGTAAATATGCCTCTCTTTTTTGTATATTCTATCTCAATTTATGCCATTAGTAAAATCCTTTACGCATCTCTCACAGCATTTCATATTCTTATCAGTGTGCCAATTTTATTACTCTGCATGCATTTTCTGCTTGCACCCATGTCAAACATTGCACAAGGGGCTTGTAAATATGCCTCTCTTTTTTGTATATTCTATCTCAATTTATGCCATTAGTAAAATCCTTTACACATCTCTTACAGCATTTCATATTCTTGTCTGTGTGCCAATTTTATTACTCTGCATGCATTTTCTGCTTGCACCCATGCAAACATTGTGCAAGGGGCGTGTAAATATGCCTCTCTTTTTGTATATTCTATCTCGATTTATGCCATTAGTAAAACCCTTTACGCATCTCTCACAGCATTTCATATTCTTGTCTGTGTGCCAATTTTATGACTCTGCATGCATTTTCTGCTTGCACCCATGTCAAATATTGCACAAGGGGCTTGTAAATATGTCTCTCTTTTTTGTATATTCTATCTCAATTTATGCCATTAGTAAAATCCCTTACGCATCTCTCACAGCATTTCATATTCTTATCAGTGTGCCAATTTTATTACTCTGCATGCATTTTCTGCTTGCATTCATGTCAAACATTGCGCAAGGGGCTTGTAAATATGCCTCTCTTTTTTGTATATTCTATCTCAATTTATGCCATTAGTAAAATCCTTTACGCATCTCTCACACCATTTCATATTCTTGTCTGTGTGCCAATTTTATTACTCTGCATGCATTTTCTGCTTGCACCCATGTCAAACATTAGGCAAGGGGCTTGTAAATATGCCCCTCTTTATCTTATATTCCATCTCAATTGATGCCATTAGTGAAATCCTTTATGCATCTCCCACACCATTTCATATTGTTTTCTATCTGCTATTCCTATCCCTCTCCCTACATTCACTGCTTGCACCCATGTTAAAAGTTGTGCAAGGCGCTTCTAAAAAAGGAGCATATTTACAAGTCCAATTAAACCATTACACCATCTCTATACCAGCATTGAATCCAAGCATGAAAAACAATTTAAAAAGAAGTCTACCCTATAAACTAAAAGATACAAACTGTGAGCACACACAGCTAACATTATGGAAAAAGATGAAAATATAATTCCTTAATTCACATACACACACTGTGTGACCCTTGTGAAAAATATTATAGCCACACATTTCAGCAAAAATCATTTAGCATGGTACATCGATTTAGACACAGAACACAGCCCATTTCAATATGCACTACATTACATTGCTGAAACCTAACTCATTTCAAAATGTCTTTTCTAATATGCACCATTCATTTTTTCCCAGCATTACATACTAACATAAGACACAATCCAAATGAAAACAATACCCTATAAGCTAAGAGATGCAAACTGTCAGAAAATACAGTTAACATTATGGAAAAAGGTGAAAATATAATTCCTTAATTCAAACAGACACTCACTGTGATCCTTGTCAAAAATCTTTAAGCCACACATTTTATCAAAAAACATTTAGCATGGTAAATCATTTTACACACAGAGCACAACCCATTTAAGTGAGCACTACACTACAATGCAGAAACGTGACTCATTTTCAAAATACAACAGTAATGACGCCCAATATGCTTGTTATGCTTCCCAATACTGCAAACAGCACTCTCTCTATATTACTCACCTTTAAAATCGCTTTTGAAACTATAGAACAGTGTCAAACACACATCAGATTTTCTTAAGCAGAATCTCTGAAATGCAGCTAAGACACTGGAACCAGAAATGGCACACTTTCCCACTCATTCTTCACACATATCTCAGGTCTTAACCAATGAAATGTCTTCCCACACTATTTCAAAACTAAATTGGTTCTACATTCCCACACTTTCAAACTCACATAATATTCACACATCCCCCTAGTGCTCATTCAACCTGTTACCATGGTGACTCCCACCTAAGAAGGACACGGGTAAAAAGTTCATCATACTATGTTGCAAATGAATCCAGCAAGATTCTTTAACCTTTCAATATAACAGCTAATCATGTGCAATGTTCCTTTCAATGACCTTTTCTGAACCATTAGAATTGCTTCTTTTAAAAAACAAAACTATGCACCCTAATATGCTGTGCTGCATTTTCAAAAAGCACCAATCATTTCTTAAATTTCAAGTGCAGTGAATGTCATCCTCTTTTTTCTCCAAACTGCAAGCTTTACAAATGCCATTTCATTTACAGCCCTCATCTGAGTACCACCAGATCTACTTAGTACTCCTTACAAATTAACAACTCACCTTCTAGAAAACTGTTGAACAGTAAATTCTGTGTCAATCTCACATCTCAGAAGTATACCTCAAACACTAAAATCTCAAAATGAATGTGTTTCCCTCATTTCTCATACATATTCACATACCAAGCCAATCACATTTTATCACACACAAAATCAAAACCAAAGGAACATTTTAATTGGTTCAAATTATCAACACTTTCAAACTCACATAATATTCAACTTACCCCCAATGCTCTCTACCAATTACCATACTAACTCTCCACAAAACACCTACCTAAACCCAAAGGTGAAAGAGTCATCACTCAATGTTGCACTCAACCAACATCTAAACACTGAAACTTGTTATTTTAATGTATTTCTTTTTTGTCTTTTTGAGCCAAAGTCCGCGCACGGTGAGCGGACCCCGCGATTTTTTTAAAATGTTGTTTTATTTTTTTCAACCCTCGGGGTCCTTTACAGACCCCATGACCAAACCTAGGGGGCTCAGGAATCTCTACCCTGCCTCCTTGTCAACTATTACACTTCTGTTTACAACCATTATCATCTGCCACAAAAACAAGATGGCGGACAACACTTCCTCATTTCGACTGACTGGAATGTTGACAGACGTCCAACAGCCAATCAGAATTCCACGCGCGCAAGCTAAGGTCCGCGCACGTGCAAGGACAGTGAAAGGATGGTGCAAGCCTGTGCACGCACCGTATCCCGCCTATAGATATATAATTTGAAAAAAGTCGATTTTCTCAACAATTACTGAAGGGATTTTCACCAAATATACAAAAGGCACTTCTGCATACCAGGCTCTACCATTTTGCCAAGTTTGCAGTAATTCCATTCAGCCATTCAGGCTGTAGCTGTGTCTAAAGGTCCTATGGAAAATTGCATTGGACTCAATTTCACATTCAATTTTCTCAAAAACTACTGGAGGGATTTACACCAAACATATAAAAGGCACAGCTGCATACCAGTCCCTACCATTTTGCCAAATTTGGTGTAATTCCGTTCAGTCGTTTGAGTTGTAGCCTTGTCAGAATGTCCCTATAGAAATTAACATGGGGAAAACACGTTTTGGGACCCCCATTTTTTCTCAGCCCCCGCTTTACGAATCCCCCCAAAACTTTTAGGGAAGGAGCGGAGCACAGCGAGGCAAATTTAAGGAAAATTACAGGCAGATCCCTCAATCGACGCCAAAGTTATTCCCAATAGAATGTTCGGAATTTCCTATGGTATCTAGGTCCTCACTATATATACGTACCGGCTATCGCCAGTAGGTAATATATATATATATATATATATATATATATATATATATATATATATATATATATAATTATATATATATATAGTAGGTATATATAGTTAGGATTTTTTCTCTATGGGACTTTTGAAAATTCTATGTCTAATAACTTTGGCGTTTGTGGACGGAATTGGCTGAAATGTTCAGGAAAATGGCACATTTTGTTTCTGAGCAGCCCCTGAAAGTTTGGGGGGGGGTTTCGTCAAGGGGGGGCTGAGAAAAAGGGTGGTCCCAAAACGCGTTTTTCCCATTCATTTTTCCATAGGGCGGTTGGCCTCACTTTTAGCTCGAACGGCTGAATGGATTTGCACGAAACTTGGCAAAATTGTAGGGACTGTTAGCCCGATGTGCCTTTGCTAGGTCTCAATATATGTTTTCCAGTGAATTTTGAGAAATTAACGTTTTAAAAAACAGATATATCTGTGACAGCGTCCCGGGTAGCGTACTTTTCGCGTAACGGAACTTCGCAAAGCGAAGCTGATTGGCTCTCTGGTGTCTGTCAACATTCTAAACAGTCCGGACCGGCCGCCATCTTGTCTCTCGGTAGGATCGAGCGACAAGAGGAGGAGAAAAACGAAGGGGGAATTTAATGAAAGGGGGCAAGGTAGACCCCTCTTGACCCCCTAGGAATGATGTTGGGGTTATTAACCGCATCGCTGCTGAGGTGATTTTTGCGCTGAGCGGCATTTTTTAAAATACCGCGTTACATGACGAGCTCAGCTCGTCATCAGCACACGCCACCCATGGCTGATGACGAGCTGAGCTCTCGTCATCAGCAGCGAAGGGGTTAAAGGGTTCCGTGGGGAAAATAAAAAAAATTTGATTTTTCGCGGTAGAAGCGCTTCCCGGTTCACGAACCGGGTCGCGAACCGGTAGCGAAACGGGAATTCGCCATTTTGTGTTTCGTTTTAATTAAATTACAAGATGGAGGAAAAACAATGTGGGAAATGGGTATAAGGGGGTACGGGAGACGTATCCTGACCCCCTATGTGTTCTGAGGGTGGCTGAGGATGCTCATATATGTTGATACATGTCTTCCAGCGGCTGCGCGTGAGCGGATTTTTTTTTTTTACTGCGTGACGTCTGTTAACGTTTGATTCGAAGGAAATCAGGAAGTGTTGACCGCCATTTTGTCACTGTGAGTAAATATATTGTTCATTTCAAAGCGTTGGAACATGGAAAAGGGAGAAGGTAGAGATTGTCTTGCTGCGTAGTTTTTCTCAGGGTGTGCAGTAAGGCCCCGGTTGTGCTTATACTCATGGTGGAGTCTTTGAACACTTTAGCAAATGATGATCCAAGCTGAGGTTTGCGATGTCAACATAATCGGCGCCACCTTGTCCCCACTCAGACACGTACGCTCTAGCAAGCAGCAGCCATTTTGAAAGCGCTATGGCCCCTCTGCCCCTCGCCGGTCCCCAGCGCGTCTCCCTGGCGCTACGAACACCCCCCCCTCTCTGACCTCCCCCGTTCTCTCTGTGGAAAATTAATCCGTATTGATAAACATTGTCTGCGCCATCTTGCCTTTTTTTCAATGCCACAGTTTTGTCGTGCACGGCAGCCATTTTAGATGCCTTGACCAGACCCACTCTCTGCACGCTGCCGATCCTCAGCACGGCTCCCCACCCTCGCAAGCATCTCCCCCACGCACTGGTCACCCCCGCTCTCTCTCTCATGCATGGGCCATAAACCTCCCCCCATCTGTAGTAAGCTCTTCACAAGAATAACTCCATACATTTCTTAAAGCAACCTAGTAATAATAATTACAGTACATACTACTTCATCTGCGCTGCTCTTCCCTGAGAATCACACCCCGTGTTCGCCTGACACCTCCCTTTCACCGTATTCACTACCGCACCCTCTGACACTCCTCTTCCTCTGTGTCCGATTGTCCAGGCCGGTCCCAGGCTATCACCAAGCCCTGCGGATGTAGTTTATGGCCCCAACTGTAAAGAATCTGTAAAAATCTGTTTTTTTGCGTGGGGAGCGCCCGGTACGCTTTTGTGCTATGGGCGGTGGTAATCTAAATGATGAGGAGAGGGGGGGCGGGGGGGACAGCGTTCAAAGCACATCAGCGTGCATAAACACGAAAATGTTTTTATCTACCACGTACTTGACCTATCTCTCTGAGATGCATTCCCTTGTGTTTTGGCAATGGTAGTCTGTTCATTACATAGATCGCCCGAGGGCGGTAGTACAGACCGTGCGTAGGAAAAGGTCAAAAGCCAGGGTTATAGGAGTATGTAACAAGTGAGCCATTTAATTGAAAAAACTAAACGTGACAAACGGTTGCAGGATCAGTGAAGGTTGATTTTATAATAGAAAGAATAACAGGATTAAGCATGGGCGGAAAATCCGTTTCGCTCGCGGATTTTGCGGATTTTCGGTAAATTTGCAATCCGCGAGATTCGCGAATCTCCCACAAAATCCGCAAATCCGCGAGCAGCGGATTTTGCTCGCACTGCTCGCACTGTTCGCGTGAGTTCGCGGCTTCCCAGTACAACTTCGCGCCCCGCGAATAAGTGCAAAATTGCAGAAATACGATCTTAGCAAAACTGAAACTACTTACCAGGTTCAAAAGTTCAGGCTCATCATTAGTAGCCATTTCCTGTAGAGCTTCCTGAGGGGCCCCTCCAGAGTTCAGTTGCCAGTTGCAACTATTATGTGACCCTGCTCTGAACCTCAGAATAGTTACACATATGTCACAAAGGTCCTGAATTACAGCTAAGGGAGACAAGCAGGAGCCAGGCTGGAAGTTCAAATCCATTAATCAGCCCCTAATTCATTATTGTCAGTTGGGGCAGGGCAGGTGTTGTAACTAATTTTGCAACAATGAAAGCACTTAGCAAGTGCAAAAGATCACTAATCAGGAAGCACTAAGGAAGCAGGTGCCAGCTAAAAAAATATTCTGTGACACATTAATCAGCCCCAAATTAATTCAGGTCACTTGAGGCAGGGAAGGTGTGCTTGCGTTGCCACAATAATGTACACTGACTGGACAACCAGAGGGTGCTGTGATGAAACAGAGGGTGGCATGGGTGGGCCAGAGGGTGGCATGAGTAGTCAGAGAGTGGCAGTGGTGACAGAGAGTGGCAGTGATGAAGAAGAGTGTCCCAAACAGGCTGGACACGTAGAAACAACAAGTTCGCGAAACTTGCGACCCGACAGGTAAGTTCGCAATTTGCGAAATTGTACAAAACCCTCGCGAACTGGCAGAAACCCGCGCAAACACAAAAAAAAAAAAATCCGCAAATTCGCGAGAATTGGCGGATTTTGCGGATTGCGAGTTCGCAAATCCGCAAAATTCACGAACGCGAGATTCGCAAAATTCACCCATGCTTAAACAGGATCAGTTACAATAAAATCGTTCATACGCACACCATGGGCGAGTATCATGGGTAACATTACTTCGAAGCTTTATTAATAAAAAAATCAATAATGAAAAATCGACATCAATAGGGTTGTCCGTATTCCCAGTCAGTACCCTTCCCTGCCCGCCATGTGCAAAAAGACCGCATACATCCCCCATTACATCAAGGTTAAGTAACTAGAACGTCATAAGGAGTTGCAAGTCGCTCCCATACTGGCGCCATTTTGGTCGAGGCCAGGCAGGGGCAGAGTATAGTTCAATGTCTCCAATAAGTAGCGGCAGGACCAGAATCTCTTTCGGCAGTTTTGGCTTCGTCATTACGAGCACTAGAAAACAAGACATTCTGGGCAATACCACCCTTGACGCAGCTCTTTATGCTACAAGATGGTGTCTTCCATTCAGAAAATATTGTTGGCAGCATTTTGAAAGGAAAGATAAACGGCCGTTCTCCTAGTGAGTCTCACATTGTTACATTTATAAAGAATGTTGAAGAGTAGTATGTTGAAAATCTGAAGCCATCGTTCTACAAACTCTCAACCAGCCTTGGATGGAAAAATCCTGAAGAATGTACAAACTGAAAACCAGTTTTTGTCTGCATAGCATCAGCAGCAACACTTGAGCCAGCTTTGTGTGAAGCCGCCATCTTGATTCAATCATTAGCATCCCCCTGCACACATTCAGGGACCTGGTCGTGTCTTCAGGTCAAACGGATTGTGGGACAAGATGCAGAAAGGAAGAGGAAAAAAGTTCCGCCGGACCCCGGGAGTCGGCAGCCTATGTCGGGGCGATCTTAGGCCACACCAGGGCAACAAGACTTGGGGAGGGGGCAGGAGCCAAGCGCCCCCTCCCAGTCCGCGTCACCACACCGTATGTTGAAAATCTGAAGCCATCGTACTACAAACTCTCAACCAGCCTTGGATGGAAAAATCCTGAAGAATGTACAAACTGAAAACCAGTTTTTGTCTGCATAGCATCAGCAGCAACACTTGAGTCAGCTTTGTGTGAAGCCGCCATCTTGAATCAATCATTAGCGTCCCCCTGCACACATTCAGGGACCTGGTCATGTCTTCAGGTCAAACGGATTTTGGGACAAGATGCAGAAAGGAAGAGGAAAAAAGTTCCGCCGGACCCCAGGAGCCGGCCGCCTATGTCGGGGCGATCTTAGGCCACACCAGGGCAACAAGACTTGGGGAGGGGGCAGGAGCCTAGCGCCCCCTCCCAGTCCGCGTCACCACACCGTATGTTGAAAATCTGAAGCCATCGTTCTACAAACTCTCAACCAGCCTTGGATGGAAAAATTCTGAAGAATGTACAAACTGAAAACCAGTTTTTGTCTGCATAGCATCAGCAGCAACACTTGAGTCAGCTTTGTGTGAAGCTGCCATCTTTATTCAATCAATACCGTCCCCTTGCACACATTCAGGGACCAGGCCGCAGGACGTGTCTTCAGGTCAAACGGATTGTGGGACAAGGTCCAGAATGGAAGAGTCACCAAAAGGCAAAAAGTTCCGCCGGACCCCAGGAACCGGCCGCCTATGTCGGGGGCGATCTCCGGCCACACCAGGGCAACAAGACTTGGGGAGGGGGCAGGAGCCAAGCACCCCCTCCCAGTCCGCGCCACCACACTGCCTCTCGGGGGCCTCCGTCAAGCGGTTCAGGGAGGCACCGCAGGCAGCGGTTCTTCAGATCAGTGGCTCTCACCGGCAAGGCTCCCCTCCGTCAACAGCAATCGTTGGCGCTGTGGTTGCGGCCGGAGGCCCCGCCTAGTCAACGCCCCGCCTCTCCATGTTGTAGGCCGCAAGAGTGGGTGCAACTCAGCTGGCCGAGCGAGACTTGGGGAAGGGGCAGGAGCCAAGCGCCCCCTCCCAGTCACTTTCTTTGCCATAGGACCTCCTTGGCTGTTCAGGTAAAAACCTCCCTGTCCCTTGCTCCTCTTCCTCTTCTTCCTCCTCTTGTTGTAGGATGATCTGAGGAGGTGGTCCTCTCTTCCTAGGAGGAGGTGGTGGCGATGCACCAGCTGAAGCTACAACACTTGCTATTGCTAAGTGATGAAAAAAGGTCTTCCTCTCACAAAGATGAAAGTCAGAGTGAGGAAACAAGGAGGGGTTTTCATCATTTGGGACAGAAAATAGTTCTAAACCAATGAAAAGTGTTATTTTTAGGTCACCTGACCTAGCCTTACATAATTAGGAACCCAAAAGTGAAATGAACCAATGAAAAGTTTTATTAACAAGTCACATGACCTGTTATGCTTACGTTACGCGCTCCGCGCCGCGCCCCGGATCGCTTCCGGGAAGCTGCGCTTCGCGCCTCGCGCACCAGAGCACTTTCGGGTACGCTAACGCGGCGCGTCATATGACGCATTACGCGACAACGTAGGTCCAGAATATAGTCAAAATGTCTCCACCAACCAGCGGTCGGAACACAACCCCTTTCAGCAGTCCAAAAAGTTCTGTTAAATGACAACAGAAGGGACAGGCAACAAGAACCATCAGTCAAAGAGGGGAGGGCAAGTTCTTCTCTACCGGGTCACGTTGGGGCTCCACCAGAACTGATCGAATTGGTAGTCTACAGTGTTTCTGGATGTTTCAGACTGAAGCTGGCATCAGCATGAGAGCACCCCGTGGCTACATCGTGGCCATTCCGCGAGCAATCATGGCAGTCGCTCCCCACCGGAAGTCTGCGGGAGTCGGGGGCCCCGGTGACTTTTGTAGAATCTTCAAGGCTGAGGGGACGCTTTTGAGAATGGGGCCCATGCCCTAGCAGTCAAGCGTCCGGGTTCCAGCGTTGCCCAGAGCCATCCTTGCAGGCAAGGCCCAAGTCTGTGGAGCCGACCGCCATTTCGTGAGCTCCGTGGCAGCCGCCTGTTGCTGTACCGCAAGATTGGGTGCAATTCCGTTGGATGGCGGGTGAGACGCTGTAATAGCAAGAGCAGGCGCAATTCAGCTGGCCGAGCGAGGCACTGTGTCGCAAGAGCGGGCGCAAGTCAGCTGGTCGAGTGAAGCGCTGGGGTGTAGCTGAGAAACCTCCACCTGGGGAGGTGGGGAAAGCTCGTTCGCGCCGCCTCTCCCTTCTAGTGCACCCCACGCCGTCTCCTGGCGCAGGTATATGTGATGGTCGGATCACGGTACCGCAGGACGTGTCTTCAGGTGAAATGGATTGTGGGACAAGGTGTGGAGCAGGCGCAATTCAGCTGGCCGAGGGAGGCACTGTTCCGCAAGAGCGGGTGCAAGTCAGCTGGTTGCGTGAAGCACTGGGGTGTAGCTGGGAAACCTCCACCTGGGGAGGTGGGGGAGGCTCGTTCGCGCCGCCTCTCCCTTCTAGTGCACCCCACGCCGTCTCCTGGCGCAGGAATATGTGATGGTCAGACTAGGGCACCGCAGGACGTGTCTTCAGGTCGAACGGATTGTGGGACAAGGTCCAGAATGGAAGAGTCACCAAAAGGCAAAAAGTTCCGCTTGATCCCGGGAGCCGGCCGCCTATGTCGGGGGCGATCTTAGGCCCGACCAGGGCAACAAGACTTGGGGAGGGGGCAGGAGCCAAGCGCCCCCTCCGAGTCCACGCCATCACACCGCCCCACGGGGGCCTCCGTCAAGCGGTTCAGGGAGGCACCGCATCACATTGTTTTCCAATGCAGTCAGGTCCACAAACAGCCCCCACTTACTTTGAGAATAGTGAAGCTGCAGCAGGTGCAAATAAGCTTCAGACAGTGTTACAAGCGCTGCTCGGAACCCTCAACTATGGCACCCAACATCCAGGACTTATGCCATTTGTGCAAGGCAGTGACATCGAAGCATCTCAGGGACCAAGCAACATACCATATCCAGAGTCCTTCCCACAGCCTCTGCTTTCCTTCTTACCTAGTTATTGTTCTTTCACTCCCACTCCAAGCTTTTAGTCTGTGGATGGAAAACCATGAACCTACACTCACCTATGAAAATCTTACTATTGATGGTTGATTTTGAGCCCCAAATACAAAGGCTTGTTTGGATCGATGTTGCAGCAGGCTGCCATGTAAATAGTTATTTAATAAAACATTTTACCCTGTTACTTGTTGATTTTGAGCCCCAAATACAATGGCTTGTTTGGATCGATGTTGCAGCAGGCTGCCATGTAAATAGTTATTTAATAAAACGTTTTACCCTGTTACTTTGCTGGTGTGTTGTATATATTTATAATATTTGCATAGGGTTTGTCGTTATTTTGGGCGGGGTGGGCTGCGGAGCCGAGCTGTCTTGCAGCCATCATGGTGTCGAGCTCAGTTCCTCTCACTAGTTTCGTATTTCTTATGAGGGGTTGTTCCTAATGTTTCTATTTTAGCGAGGTCAAAAAGAGATCCCATTAGTGGCCTACTGATTTTGCTTGATTCCTTTTGTTTTTTTAACGATTTTTCACTATCTGCAAGGACTAAACAGAGTATTGCGACTCTGTGCTTGTTTGTAAATAGAGAATGAACCAAAGAGAACCAATTCCAAAACAATAAATGCTAGGATAACAATCAATCAAATGGAGAGGGAAGCAGGCACGACGGATTACAACGGGGGAAAAGGCCTGCGTTACCTACCCTTCACTATCTGCAAAGAGAGAATACTCCTAAAAGAAAAGAGGAGGGGGGGAGCAGCGTTCAAAGCACATCAGCGTGCATAAACACGAAAATGTTTTTACCTACCACGTACTTGACATTTTAAAGCTTTTGATATTTGCTATTAAAAAAACATTGAAATTCACTGAAAAAACCATAGGTTATAGACCATATATAGTTAGGAATTAGCATTTACAAAACCTTGAAAATTCACTGAAAAAACCATGGGTTATAGACCATATATAGTTAGGGATTAGCATTTTCAAAACCTTATTTTACTCACTCAAAACCATTGAAATTCGCATATATAGTTAGTTGCACTAACTATATATCGCGCACCCGCAATCCACTGCTGATGATGTCACATATTACATCATTCATGACATGGTCAGTGACATCACTGATGACATCACTGATGACAACTCAAATGACATCACTGATAACATCACTGATGACATCATTCATGTGATAATACGATGAACCTCTTCAGACTCTAATATAACCTTAGATACAGTCAGTGTAAACAGACACTCACAGATTGTCACTCATCCATGGAGTTACTCATACACCTAGTCAATCATGCAAAGAATCAAACACACCTCCACTATACAGTTATACACACCTTACTAATTCAAACATATTCTAACACATATTTACTCTCTTATACAATCACTGATACAAGTTTTCAATGATCCATGCAGCCACTCACACATTCACTAGCTCTTATACACAGTAATTTATATATGTCAACTCTCACATGTACTGTATTTTACATATGTACTTACTTTGAAATGTAGCACTGAGATATCCATTCACTCACCAATACACTCATGCACACAGTCAACCACCCATACAGCTGTTTCCACATGCAGTTTTGAACCCATACATCTAGTGAATTAACTGTTCACACATCTATGCACAGAGTCACACACCTCCCAGACACCCACACACACTCACTCTCCCATACAAATACTTGGGCAACCAATGAATAACCCATATAGTTACTCATATAGCTACAGATCAACATATGCAGCAGTTTACAGAACAACAGATATAAAGATGCACAAATTAAGACAGTTTAGTCACTAACCCATGCACTCAGTGAGACACATTTAATCACTCTCTCATACAGTAAGTCATGCACCTACTAAATCCTTCATCCAGACACTTATACATCCACTTATTCTTCAATATGTAAGACATATTTTAACTTTACAGAAACATACAGTCACTGGATGATGTCATCAGTGATGTCACTGACCATGTCATGAATGATGTAATATGTGACATCATCAGCAGTGGATTGCAGGTGCGCAATATATAATTAGTGCAACTAACTATATATGCGAATTTCAATGGTTTTGTGTGAGTAAAATAAGGTTTTGAAAATGCTAATCCCTAACTATATATGGTCTATAACCCATGTTTTTTTTTAGTGAATATATATATTCGTCCGAAAAACAAAGGGGACCCGAGGGGGCACCAAGATGGGCAGCTGTTTCACCTACCAACAGACTTCCTAGGCTGCGCCTGTCAGTTGAAGCCGACTTGAATTTCATCATGCCACAGCAGTCTGCAAATTCCTTCGAGGCACAATCCTGGGGCCTTGTGGGAAGTGTAGTCCCACTACACGTGACTACACAAAATTGATGGCTGCACATTGTGGGGGCGGAGTATGGCTGCTGATTTAAACAACTTGACAGGCGGAACATTAACAGCACAAGGAGCAGCTGGAGAGGGGCGCTGAGGAAGGCAAAATGTGCCGAAATGCATCCGCCCGAGACTGCTGAACATTAAAATGCTCCTTCAAATCTCCTTTGCGGGTCACGTCTCTTTCGTTTGGAGGAGGTGGTACTGTCATATATATATATATATATATATATATATATATATATATATATATATGTATATATATATATATATATATATATATATATATATTACCTACTGGCTATCGCCAGTAGGTATATATAGTTAGGATTGATTCCCTATGGGATTTTTGAAAATTCTATGTCTAATAACTTTGGCGTTTGATTACGGAATCGGCTGAAATTTTCAGGAAAATGGCACATTTTGTTTCTGAGCAGCCCCTGAAAATTTGGTGGGGTTTCGTCAAGGGGGGGCTGAGAAAAAAGGGGGGTCCCAAAACGCGTTTTTCCCATTCATTTTTCCATGGGGCGGTTGGACTCACTTTTAGCTCGAACGGCTGAATGGATTTGCACGAAACTTGGCAAAATTGTAGGGACTGTTAGCCCGATGTGCCTTTGCTAGGTCTCAATATATGTGCTCCAGTAGTTTTTGAGAAATTAACGTTCAAAACAAGATATATATCTGTAACAGCGCTCCGGGCAGCGATCCGGTCCGCTTACTTTTCGCGAAACGGAACTTTGCGCGCAGAAAGCTGATTGGCTTTCCGGTGTCTGTCAACATTCTAAACAGTCCGGAGCGGCCGCCATCTTATCTCTCGGTAGGATCGAGAGAGAAGAAGAGGTGAAAAACGAAGGGGGAATTTATTGAAAGGGGGCAAGGTATACCCCTCTTGACCCCCTAGGAATGTTGTTGGGGTTATTAAAGGGTCCCGTGGGGAAAATAAAAAAAAAATGATTTTTCACGGTAGAAGCGCTTCACGGGCCGCGAACTGGGCCACAAACTGGTAGCGAAACGGGAATTCGCCATTTTGTGCTTCGTTTTAATTGTTTAGAGACAAAAATTATCGCCGCACATCGGCCACAATGCATGAATATCGCTGAAAAGTCAGCGATATTCATGCATTATCCAGCAAATGCTCTTAGCCATGTTATCCACCTTCCATTGGATAACATGGCTAAAAACTGCTCTGTGCGTGAGCTTTTTTTTTTTTTTTTTGCTGCGTGACGTTTGTTAACGTTCGATTCGATGGAAATCAGGAAGTGTTGACCACCATTTTGTCACTGCCAGTAAATATTTTGTTATAAATGAATCCTTATTGATAAACATTGTCTGCGCCATCTTGCGTTTTTGTCCAATGCCACAATTTTGTCGTGCACGGCAGCCATTTTAGATGCCTTGACCAGGGCCACTCTCTGCACGCCGCCGATCCTCAGCATGGCTCCCCACCCTCGCAAGCATCTCCCCCACGCACTGGTCACCCCCGCTCTCTCTCTCATGCATGGGACATATACTTCCCCCCATCTGCGCTGCTCCCGCCCGACACCTCCCTTTCACCCTATTCACTACCGCACCCTCTGACACTCCTCTTCCTCTGTGTCCGATTGTCCAGGCCGGACCTAGGCTATCACCTAGCCCTGCGGATGTAGTTTATGGCTCCAGCTGTAGAGTATGCAGACATGCCAACCCTCCCGATTCAGGCGTGAGACTACTGATTTCAGTGCTAGTCTTTCGCTTCCCGATTCCTGCAAGGAAAAACCCGGGGGCATATTACCAACAACTAGCGGTAATTTTTGTCTCTAACTTGTTTAGAGACAAAAATTATCGCCGCACTTCGGCGAATTTTATCGCACATAAACCTTGCTATTAGCAAGGTTTATCGCAAATGCGATAAAAAACGGCCGCAATGCATGAATATCGTTGAAAAGTCAGCGATATTCATGCATTATCCAGCAAATGCTTTTAGCCATGTTATCCACTTCCCATTGGATAACATGGCTAAAACTGCTCAGGGCAGGTGTTAGGTTTTGGAGATATTCGCGCTTAGCGCGAATATCTCCAAAAGTTGGTAATAGGAGATAGCGATGGTTAGGGACTGTTTCCAGTCGCTAAAATCTTGGCACGCCCACTTTGCATGTCATTAGTGATAAATATCACTGATATGCAAAGCGGGGCCCAAGATGGTCGCTATCTCCTTTTAGCTGTCACTAACTGGTGTTAGCGACAGCTTGGTAATAGGGAGATAATTTTATCTCTTTTTTTTTTGGCTTTTAAAGCCAAAAAAGCGGAAATAAACCCCCTTGATAATATGCCCCATGATTTCTCGGGGGTTTCAGCTGACAGGGCTTGGTATTGTGTTACGTGCTAATTCTTCCAGGAAACGTCAGAGGGTCGATGCAGGGGTTCTAGAAGGGGTGATAAACCATTTAAGCCTCATGAACAAGCGCATGGTCTTTTAAAGATTTGTGAAGTACTCGGGGCGGCGGTGTGTGTGCGTGCCCTCTTTCAGGAGCGGGCGGGGGGCACTGCCAGCAATTTGCAGGCCAGGCAGTGTTCAACACGTGCATCACCCTTTCTCTGCCTGCTATTGCGCTCCATGCTTCGGAAAGGTAAGAAAAAGAACGTGCATTTGAGTTTGAAATGTCCGATCTTGTAGCAGTACACTTGCAAAGCCCACACATGACAATAACCCGATTCAAGGCCCCATTCACCCGATTTTTTAAACATATATAGCACTCCAACAAAGTTAGATTTTAAAACTTTATTAACATTTAAATATAACGAACGCAACAAAAACTGTAAATATATTTAACCATTTTTTGAAATTAACCAGAACTATAACGATAACAACAACAACAACAATAATATAACTTTTATGCCTAAATTACGCAAACATTTAGCTAATCTGCTAAAGGGGGAAGTCGCCATTTCTTTACAATAAGCAATAATGAAAAATCCACATCAATAGGGTTGTCCGTTTTCTCGATGCAGCACTATAGTGCAACATACACAGCACCTGGGGTGTCAAGAGTGAACAGGTCTTTCTTTGTTCCTTAAGATGTTATCTGTGTCAACCTCTTCCGAGAATGCTGATGCGTTAGGATTTCCTTGTGTTTCTTAATAGCATTGGTGTCTGTACACTTCTTTGTCAATTCTGTCAAGATGATAACTGCTTCATAAACAGACGATATCTTTGTTTAGTCATTAGTGTTAAGTGTGTCTGAAACTACAGTGCCCTTCTGTTTTTTTTTCTTCAGGCTCTACAGAGTTTTGTGTGTTGTTCTTTTCAGCGACAATTATTCCAGAGGTTTCAGGTTCACTTGTTTTGTTCTGCAGTGAGTTAACAGCTTTAGAGAGTTCATGTTTATTTGCTATGTCCTGCTGTTCGTCAACTGCTTCAGAGACGTCAGCCTCATTTGTTATGCTTCAGTAGATCCTGGACCTGCCCGGCCGCGCCCAAAATGGCGCCGGTGTAAATGGGACTCGTAACTGCTTGTTGTGTACTGGTTGCCCAACCTTGATATCACGAGATACATATGCAGTTTTGAAGCACATGGCGGAGGCTTGTCTGCTGTAGTGGGGCGCCCCTTTATCGTTTCAGTCGCCATTCCGCCCGCTTTTGCTACACTGTGCCTTTTCCGCCATTCAGCTGTTTAGCGCCCGCTCTTACGGCTACAGCGTCTCGCTCACCATGTAGTTGAGTTGCTCCCACTCTTGCGGTGCAGCGATAGGCGGCTTCCACAGGACTCTTAAAATGGCGGTCGGCTCTTCGGATTTGGGCCTGGTCCAGTAAAATGGCCCTGGGACACCTTGGAACTCGGACACTTGTCTGCCAGGGCTTGGGTTCCATTCTCGAAAGCGTCCCCTCAGCCTTGAAGATTGTACAAAAGTTTTGGGGGCCGTCGACTCCCGCAGGCTTCCGGTGGGGAGCGGCTGCCATGATTGCTTGCGGAATGGCCACGACGGAGCTACGAGATGGTGGTGCTCTCATGGTGACGCCAGCTTCAGTCTGAAACATCCAGAAACAAGGTGGGGCTTTCATCGTTTGGGAAAAAAAATGTTTTAATCCAATGAAAAGTGTTATTTTTAGGTCACATGACCTAGTCTTACATAATTAGGAAAAGAAAAGTAAAATGAACCAATGAAAAGTTTTATTAACAAGTCACATGACCTGTTATGCTTACGTTACGCGCTGCGCGGCGCGCTCTGGATCGTTTCCGGGAAGCTGCGCCTTGCGCAGCGGAGCACTTCCGGGTGCGCTAACGCGTCGCGTCATATGACGCATTACGCGACAATGCAGGTCCAGAATATAGTCAAAATGTCTCCACCAACCAGAGGTCGGAATACAACCGCTTTCAGCAGTCCAAAAAGTTCGGTTAAATCTTAAGAGTGGGAGCAACTCAACTACATGGTGAGCGAGACGTTGTAGTCGCAAGAGCGGGCGGTAAACAGCTGAATGGCGGAAGAGGCACAGAGTATCAAAAGCGGGCGGAATGGCAACTAAAACAGTAAAGGGGCGTCCCACGACAGCGTGTCTTCAGGTCAAACGGATTGTGGGACAAGGTCCAGAATGGAAGATTCTTCAAAAGGGAAAAAATTCCGCCGGACCCCGGGAGCCGGCCGCCTATGCCGGGGGCGATCTCAGGCCTCACCAGGGCAACACGACTTGGGGAGGGGGCAGGAGCCAAGCGCCCCCTCTCAGTCCGCGCCATCTCACCGCCCCTCGGGGGCCTCCGTCAAGCGGTTTAAGGAGGCACCGTATCACATTGTTTTCTAATGCAGTCAGGTCCACAAATGGACTCCACTTACTTTGAATAGTGAAGCTGCAGCAGGTGCAAATAAGGTTTAAACAGTGTTACAAGAGCTGCTTAGAACTCTGAAGTATGGCACTCAACAACCAGGACTTATGCCATTTATGTAAGGCAGTGACATGGAAGCAACTCAGGGACAAAAAGCATGAACGAACATTCACGTATGAAAATCTTATTTGGAGAAGGGGTAGAATCCAAACGCCCCCTGCCAGTTCGCGCCACTACACCGTATGTGGAAAATCTGAAGCCATCATTCTACAAACTCTCAACGCTTGTTATCAGTGCATGAGTTTCATGCTCGATCGATTGAGCTAGCCGGATCGGGCAATAAAAAGTATAAAATAGTTATGTAAATAGTTATTTAATAAAATGTTTTACTCTGTTTCTTTGCTGGTGTGTTGTGTATATTTATAATATTTGCATAGGGTTTGTCGTTATTTTGGGCGGTGTGGGTGGCGGAGTCGAGCTGTTTTGCAGCCCTCATGGTGTAGAGCTCAGTTCATTTCACTATTTTCGTATTTCTCATGAAGGGTTGTTCCTAATGTTTGTATTTTACCGAGGTCAAAAAGAGATCGAATTAGTGGTCTACTGATTTTGCTCGATTACTTTTATTTTTTTACACGATTTTTCACTATCTGCAAAGACTAAACAGAGTATTGCGACTTTGTGCTTGTTTGTAAATAGAGAATGATCCAAAGAGAACCAATTGTAAAACAGTAAATGCTTGGATAATAATCAATCAAATGGAGAGACAAGCAGGTACGACGGATTACAACAGGGGTAAAGGTCTGCGTTAACTACCGTTCACTATCTGCAAAGAGAGAGTACTACTAAGAGAAAAGAGGGGAGTGGGGGGGGGGCAGCGTTCAAAGCACATCAGCGTGCATAAACACGAAAACGTTTTTACCTATCACGTACTTGACATTTGACAGCTTTTGATATTTGCTATTAAAAAACCATTGAAATTCACAGAAAAAACCATAGGTTATAGTCCATATATAGTTAGGAATTTGCATTTACAAAACCTTGAAAATTCAATGAAAAAACCATTGGTTTTAGGTCATATATAGTTAGGGATTTGCATTTAGAAAACCTTATTTTACTCGCATAAAACCATTGAAATTCCATATATAGTTATAAGCGCTAACTATATATCGCGCACCCGCAATCCACTGCTGATGATGTCACATATTACATCATTCATGACATGGTTAGTGACATCACTGATGACATCACTGATGACATCTCAAATGACATCACTGATGACATCACTGATAACATCTCATTTGACATGACTGATCACATCACTGATGATATCATTCATGTGATAATACCATGAACCTCTTCAGACTCTAATATAACCTTAGATACAATCAGTGTAAACAGACAGTCACTCATCCATGGAGTTACTCACACACCTAGTCAGTTATGCCAAAAATCAATCACACCTCCATTTTCTCAACTATACAGTTATACACACCTTACTTATTCAAACATATACTAACACATATTTACTTTACTCTCTTATACAATCTCTGATACATGTTCACAATGATCCATACAGCCACTCACACATTCACTGGCTCTTATGCACAGTTATTTATAGATGTCAACTCTCACATGTACTGTGTTTTACATATGTACTTAATTTGACATGTAGCACTGAGATATCCATTTACTCACTAATACACTCATGCACAGTCAACCGCCCATACAGTTGTTTCCACATGCACTTTTGAATCTATACATATAGTGAATCAACTACTCACACATCTATGTACAGAGTCACACACCTCCCAGCCACCCATACACACACACTCAGTTTCCCATACAAATACTTGGACAACCAATCAATAACCCATACAGTTACTCATATAGCTACTGATCAACATATGCAGCAGTTTGTAGAACAACAGATATAATGATGCACAAATTAAAACAGTTTAGTCACTAACCCATGCACTCAGTGAGACACATTTAATCACTCACTCAATCAGTCAGTCATGCACCTAGTAAATCCTTCATCCAGACACTTATATATCCACTCATTCTTCAATATGTAAAACATATTTTAACTTTACAGAAACATACAGTCACTGGATGTTGTAATCAGTGATGTCATCAGTGATGTCATTTGAGATGTCATCAGTGATGTCATCAGTGATGTCACTAACCATGTCATGAATGATGTAATATGTGACATCATCAGCAGTGGATTGCGGGTGCGCGATATATAGTTAGCGCTTATAACTATATATGGAATTTCAATGGCTTTATGCGAGTAAAATAAGGTTTTCTAAATGCAAATCCCTAACTATATATGACCTAAAACCCAATGGTTTTTTCATTGAATTTTCAAGGTTTTGTAAATGCAAATTCCTAACTATATATGGACTATAACCTATGGTTTTTTCTGTGAATATATATATATATATATATATATATATATATATATATATATATATATATATATATATATATATATATATATATATATATATCATTATCCAGCATTCGATTACTGTTGCCGTGATACTGCCCTAGATAACGGACATCCTTTCCTTACGTGCCCTAGTGGGCAATAGCAACATCTTCTCTTTTTCATCGGGGCTGTTGTATATATATATATATATATGGAGGTGTTTTCTTGAAATACTTATCGAGGGGGCATGGACCGCTCTCCGTTGTTTGCCAGCTGTAAGGACTTCCGCGGCAATATGGCTATCACGGAGTGAAAGGGAGATGAGAGAGGCAGATTCCTCTCTCTGGTAACATCGCAGAAGCCACACCAATAACGTCGTTGCACAGTATCCTGCACTCGCAGCATGTAACAAAGGATGCATCGCCAATGAATAACACTGCAAGCATGAAAAATATTACGCTATTAAGCAAAGATGAAAATTTCATGGCATATTCACAATGACTGTGGTGGTGCATTCTGGGGCCAGTAGGACTATATTGCTGGCATGTGACCACTAGGAGTACATTAACGCTCACCTGTGATCAAGGCGTGAGGACGCCGAAACGCGTAAGGACTTTGAGCGCGCACTGCCAATGACGTGACGAATAAAAGTCAGTTGCTTCCTAAGTTCGATGTTGGGCTCTTTTTTGTGCAAGTGGCTTAACCGCATGGTTCCAGGATCTCCATTCCTGTCATTGAGCTCGCCCTGCAGGACCGGGGGCCCCCAGCAAAATGGAGGTGTTTTCTTGAAATACTTATCGAGGGGGCATGGACCGCTCTCCGTTGTTTGCCAGCTGTAAGGACTTCCGCGGCAATATGGCTATTACGGAGTGAAAGGGAGATGAGAGAGGCAGATTCCTCTCTCTGGTAACATCGCAGAAGCCACACCAATAACGTCGTTGCACAGTATCCTGCACTCGCAGCATGTAACAAAGGATGCATCGCCAATGAATAACACTGCAAGCATGAAAAATATTACGCTATTAAGCAAAGATGAAAATTTCATGGCATATTCACAATGACTGTGGTGGTGCATTCTGGGGCCAGTAGGACTATATTGCTGGCATGTGACCACTAGGAGTACATTAACGCTCACCTGTGATCAAGGCGTGAGGACGCCGAAACGCATAAGGACTTTGAGCGCGCACTGCCAATGACGTGACGAATAAAAGTCAGTTGCTTCCTAAGTTCGATGTTGGGCTCTTTTTTGTGCAAGTGGCTAAACCGCATGGTTCCAGGATCTCCATTCCTGTCATTGAGCTCGCCCTGCAGGACCGGGGGCCCCCAGCAAAATGGAGGTGTTTTCTTGAAATACTTATCGAGGGGGCATGGACCGCTCTCCGTTGTTTGCCAGCTGTAAGGACTTCCGCGGCAATATGGCTATCACGGAGTGAAAGGGAGATGAGAGAGGCAGATTCCTCTCTCTGGTAACATCGCAGAAGCCACACCAATAACGTCGTTGCACAGTATCCTGCACTCGCAGCATGTAACAAAGGATGCATCGCCAATGAATAACACTGCAAGCATGAAAAATATTACGCTATTAAGCAAAGATGAAAATTTCATGGCATATTCACAATGACTGTGGTGGTGCATTCTGGGGCCAGTAGGACTATATTGCTGGCATGTGACCACTAGGAGTACATTAACGCTCACCTGTGATCAAGGCGTGAGGACGCCGAAACGCGTAAGGACTTTGAGCGCGCACTGCCAATGACGTGACGAATAAAAGTCAGTTGCTTCCTAAGTTCGATGTTGGGCTCTTTTTTGTGCAAGTGGCTAAACCGCATGGTTTCAGGATCTCCATTCCTGTCATTGAACTCGCCCTGCAGGACCGGGGGCCCCCAGCAAAATGGAGGTGTTTTCTTGAAATACTTATCGAGGGGGCATGGACCGCTCTCCGTTGTTTGCCAGCTGTAAGGACTTCCGCGGCAATATGGCTATCACGGAGTGAAAGGGAGATGAGAGAGGCAGATTCCTCTCTCTGGTAACATCGCAGAAGCCACACCAATAACGTCGTTGCACAGTATCCTGCACTCGCAGCATGTAACAAAGGATGCATCGCCAATGAATAACACTGCAAGCATGAAAAATATTACGCTATTAAGCAAAGATGAAAATTTCATGGCATATTCACAATGACTGTGGTGGTGCATTCTGGGGCCAGTAGGACTATATTGCTGGCATGTGACCACTAGGAGTACATTAACACTCACCTGTGATCAAGGCGTGAGGACGCCGAAACGCGTAAGGACTTTGAGCGCGCACTGCCAATGACGTGACGAATAAAAGTCAGTTGCTTCCTAAGTTCGATGTTGGGCTCTTTTTTGTGCAAGTGGCTAAACCGCATGGTTCCAGGATCTCCATTCCTGTCATTGAGCTCGCCCTGCAGGACCGGGGGCCCCCAGCAAAATGGAGGTGTTTTCTTGAAATACTTATCGAGGGGGCATGGACCGCTCTCCGTTGTTTGCCAGCTGTAAGGACTTCCGCGGCAATATGGCTATCACGGAGTGAAAGGGAGATGAGAGAGGCAGATTCCTCTCTCTGGTAACATCGCAGAAGCCACACCAATAACGTCGTTGCACAGTATCCTGCACTCGCAGCATGTAACAAAGGATGCATCGCCAATGAATAACACTGCAAGCATGAAAAATATTACGCTATTAAGCAAAGATGAAAATTTCATGGCATATTCACAATGACTGTGGTGGTGCATTCTGGGGCCAGTAGGACTATATTGCTGGCATGTGACCACTAGGAGTACATTAACGCTCACCTGTGATCAAGGCGTGAGGACGCCGAAACGCATAAGGACTTTGAGCGCGCACTGCCAATGACGTGACGAATAAAAGTCAGTTGCTTCCTAAGTTCGATGTTGGGCTCTTTTTTGTGCAAGTGGCTAAACCGCATGGTTCCAGGATCTCCATTCCTGTCATTGAGCTCGCCCTGCAGGACCGGGGGCCCCCAGCAAAATGGAGGTGTTTTCTTGAAATATATATATATATATATATATATATATATATATATATATATATATATATATATATATATATATATATATGGTCGCTCAAGTGTAAAAACACCAACCACACTCACGGGGCTTCCAGGCAAGGCTTTATTTCATCACAGGTTGCTCAATAGCTGGAAACCGGGAACAAAGTTCATAATAATTCCTGCTTCGTCTAGTGTCCTGACGCGTTTCGAAGGCGGTTGCCTTCTTCTTCAGAGGAGGACGAATGCTTTGCAGGGTAGTGGCAGGGAACACCCTTCTTAAAGTTCAGGACACGCCCCTGGATGGCCGCAGTGCCTTGTGGTGTTTGTAGTCCTGCCGTGATGCCTACTCGCAATATTGCGTCCAAGTTCGGGGTTTAAATTTGTCATGTAGTGGCCTTGTCCTAGAAACCCCTCGCCAGCCAGGCAGCGTAGTGATAGTAGAGTTAGGGAGAAGTGTATGATCATCTCCCCACAAGCTGGATGCTCGCCATCATGGACTCGTTACATCATGCTGCGTGGCGGTGCTCGGCGAATTGCAGTTCTGCTGCCACGCTCATTCCCCATCAAGGCGCCGTTCACTCTTCTAAGGCGGGTGCAGCAAGGAAGGTGATGGGACCTTCCAAAATATGGTCGCTCAAGTGTAAAAACACCAACCACACTCACGGGGCTTCCAGGCAAGGCTTTATTTCATCACAGGTCGCTCAATAGCTGGAAACCGGGAACAAAGTTCATATATATTTCCAACAGCCCCCATGAAAAAGAAAAGATGTTGCAGATGAGCTGTTGGAAATATATATATATATATTCACTGAAAAAAAAAATATTTCCAACAGCTCATCTGCAACATCCCCCATGAAAAAGAGAAGATGTTGCAGATGAGCTGTTGGATATATATATATATATATATATATATATATATATATATATATATATATATATATATATATATATATATATATATATATATATATATATATATATTAATACCACACCAAACTTCACCATCCAAGAAGGCGCTGACTCCGTGTATCTTAGTTCAAGGGTGTTTATTTCATATCAACTTCTGCTCAGACGCGTTTCGGCGGCAACCTCCGCCTTGCTCACTAACATCTGACTAAACAAAATGACGCTTTTATACATGTTTTAAACTATCACATGAGTCATAATGGTCATTCCTGATTGGCATTAATTAGTTACCATAGTAATCATATATTACACCCAAACAATTATTCCAGTTCATTTGTTTCTCTGGCGATTTATAATGCATTTCTTTGTTCCTTACTTTATTTTCAGTAGGCACACATTAAGTATATATTTATAATCATGAATGATACATTTTAAACATTCTGTCATATATACATGTCATTGATTGGTATTTAATAATACTGGCGGGAGAAAGCCTTTGTGTTACGTAATATCTTGCATGTTTTCGGTGTCATGGTAACTCTGGCCTATCAGAGAGGAGGTTTGTTCCCCTAAGGATCCTGATTGGTTACCTGGACCTTGGCTTATCTCAAATGGGCTCTGCCGTTTTAGACATCGGTTTGCTCGTCTAATGGCAGGGGCAGAACAAGTTTGCAGATGTCAGAAAGCGCTCGTATGATTAGTGAGTAGCATCCTGTTTGTTGCGTGCAAGTCTACCATAATTTTAAACGCTACGGCGAAAACCTGTATTGCGCTGATGAGCATTTGTTCCCCGTGTTTATGACTGCTATCTCTCAAGTGTAGAGATCACAGCGTCCTGATTACCATGCAAGTCTAATGTGTTATTTTTACCGCTTCGGAAGCATGCCGTTTTGCGCTAGTGCGCGTTTGTACTCCCGCTTAAGGATAATATCTCTTAAGTATAGAGATCCATGCGTGCCATACGTGCCATTTTGGGGGTGTTTGCCAACAAATAAGGGTTCAGTATGACTGAGTGATAAGATAAGTGATTGGTTTTACATTATCGCGTGTGCTGTTTTCCAATGTTATAGGGTACTTGGGAAGGAGGAAACGGACGCTGCTCTAGATGTGTACATTTAAGGCTTCATCTGCATTAAGCCCTATGGGAATTTTGGAATTCAGTAAGATTATGTATCTGGATTCCAGACGACGCAATGCAAGTTTGCGATCGCCTCCCCTCAGATTTTTTGGGACATTATCTAGTACGCAGTAGGTTAAGCCTTTTGCATCTCCACCATGTACTTCGTGGATATGTCTCGCTACAGGGTATGCTGGGTCCTTATTGGTTATTGCCCTGAGGTGTTGCAACACTCTGACATGTACTGGGTGAATAGTTGACCCTACATACATTTTGCCACATATGCATGTTAAAAGATATACAGCATGGTCGGTTTTGCATGTATAGTGATCCCTCAGAGTGTAGGGTTGTTTACGGAAGGGTACTGTGATGCTGACAGTATTTATATATATATATATATATATATATATATATATATATATATATATATATATATATATATATTTATATTCACTGCAAAAAAAACATAGGTTTGACATACATTATAGTTAGAAATTAGCATTTAAAAAAACCTTAGAAATTCACTGAAAAAAACATAGGTTTTACACCAATTATAGTTAGCTGGACATTTTACTATAACTTGCGCGCCCACAATCTACTGCTGATGATGTCACATATTACATCAGTCATGACATGGTCAGTGACATCACTGATAGCAAAAGTGATGGGACCCCCTCAAGACTCAATCTGGCCAGGGAAAGGAGGAGAAAGAAATGTCACACCAAACAGAACAGATTTCCCTCAATAGCCACACAACTCTAATGTAAATATACCCCTATTTCAAAGTGAAACATTGATGACAAATGCACAACAATGTATTTCATTTCCTTGAGGAAGTATAAGGTTTATTTCATTTTCTTTAAATTATCATTTCTTTTTTATAGGAGTCTCTTCTCTTATTTTATCACAAGTAGAAAATAATTTTTTTTTTAAAACGTTTTTTTAACAGACATTTTATGATTCAAGCAAAAACAAAAAAGAGAAAAAAACATGGAATATACAATAAATGATTATATACAAAAATATATTTTCTTATACAGTACAAACAGTTTATAACGCCCCTGGTAAAGGACAATCTATCTCAGCATTCTCACACATTCACACCCGAGCCACATACATCACCACACCATCTGAAACAAGGAGACTGAATCATATATGGCAGAGATACCCTGCCAATATACAGGTCTCAAGACTTGATATGAGACCCCGCACTTGGTCGACGCGCATTTCGGCAGCTCAAGGCCACCTTCTTCAGGACCTCTTCCAGATAAACAACTCAAAAATCCAGGGGACCTACAATATAATGAAGATTGTCACAAAAAATATTTATGTCCAATCTAGGACACAAGAATAGCATCATGGCATTACATTGTTAAAAACAACACATAATACCCCACTGTGACCCAGCAGCATATGGACTTGAAAAAAAGGGGGAAAGATAAACATACACATCTATACACACCAAAAGTAAAATTCCTTTAGTGAAAGAAAAACATGAATGAGGCCAAATGACAGTGACATAACAGCTATGATTTACTGTTTCTCTATATGATAAGACTAATTAATTAAAGAGCAAATCCAACAAATTGATATGCTCTTAAGTGAAGAGATTAATTTTGAGATACTTACATTAAAAGAGTGTATATTTTAATGCAGAAAGGGTTTCTATGGTTATATCCTGTGTTTCTTCAGGTTTTCCTAAGTTATATGTCTTACAATATCGTTTTCTGTGGGTAAAGAGACCAGATAGGGAAACTGTAATCTCTATATTGCTTATTTTATCAAAGTTGTGAACTGCACATGAACGTGTCTCTTACCCCTAAAAAAAGATGCTGACAGGTCATACAGACTCTTTTCTCCGTGTCAAATCATTATATTCTCTTCAGACTGAAATATAATAGAGAAAAAATGAAGAGTAACTGTGACTTCAAAAAGATATATAATATCTGGCTATGTCTGTTCGATAACACCTACCTATTAGAACAAGCTGGTTTTCTCCACAGTCATGGTTTCTTCTATGTATAGCTTCTTATTTTTAAAAAGCGGTTAATGCGAAGGCACTTACACGTTTATTCGAGTTTCCTCTCATGAAAAAAAACGAAGTCTTAGCTATGAGATATGATCAATAAATCACACACATGATTAACAAACTCTGTTTCCGGTGTAGGGGTTATCATATTTTAGTCAAAGTTAGAAAGCGCGGATAGTCATAGACTGTATCTCTATATCGAGAGCGCCCAGCGAAAGAAAGAGTACTAACATCGCGTACCCCTAGGGGTGTTACAATGTACTAAGAGGAAGTACCACGCTGTATACAAAGGCCCATAGTACAAATTTATATATCTGTTTATATGGGCATCCATAAACGTGGTAGTGATTACCGATAAAGCTATATTCCAGAGTAGGTCATACCGATATGCGATTCCTGTCTCAAGTACCAAGGTGTATTATCCTTAAAACATGACCCTTTTTAGAATGACAGGGTCCAAAAGCAGATACACTTAAAAAACAGACAAGGATCTCAGCTAGAAGGTATTTGTCAAAAGAGTATACATTCCAAGCCCACTAAAACAGGGAGGTGGTTTTACACATAGTGGTAATATACAAAGTGCGATTAAACGAGCACAAAATTAGAGTAATATACCGCGCCAACTCAGACAGCCTATAACGAGTGATTTTAATTATCTAAGACTTACTTAGTTTCCATGTGAGGGCCGACCAGCGTGTCCTTTTACGTCGCAACCCGATAAGAGATGAAAAACATGGTGATGTACTGTGTATTTAAACACTTGGGCTAGGAGGGGTTTATCGCGGTACGAAGCGAATTCCCGAAAGATAAGGCAAAGGGGTGGTTGATGACTAAAAATAGAGAACGGGCTAAAACCCAACCATGAGCGGTGAGGATACTGACATCGTGATTCAAACTTTAGCGTGGAATGTATATATTATGGCCCGTTGTAATTAAGAATAGTGAACGGACTATAGCCACGCTGTATATAGTGGCTGAAAACTAGAAATAGAGAACGGGCTAAAGCCCCGCCATGGAAAAGCGAGAATACTAACATCATGGGCCTCATTTATGAAAAGTGACGTATCGCTGCGTGAAAACAGCGATGCGTCACTTTTCACTGCGCACTCCTTACGACATTCCTGATGCGTCATATTTAATGCATGACACATCATGTCGCAAGGAGTTACAGATACGTCAGTATTTCTGACGTATCTGTAAGCGCAAAAGTGACGCATTGCTGGAGTGTGTCACAAAAGTGACGCAACTCCAGCAATGCGTCCTTTCACATGGGGAAAGCCCCATGTGAAAGGGCTTGCGTCAGTCTTATACCTGCTGTGAGGCAGGCGCAAGATTTTGACGCAACAGCGCCCTAAAAGTGACGCAGTGAAATCTCATAGATTTCACTGCGTCACTATTACGAGGCTTTTTGTGGGGGAACGCCCCCTCTGCATACATTATACCTGACGCAGGTATAATGTGGCGCAGGGGTTTAAAAAGTGACGCATCTACCTAGATGCGTCACTTTTTAAATATGGCTTAACGAGACGCATTTTTTACACCGCAGGTGCGTCACAAAAAGTGACGCACCGGCGGCGCAAAACTGCTGCAAGGCCTTCATAAATAAGGCCCCATGATTCCAACTCCAGCATGGAATGTTTACATTACGGCACATCGTAAAGAGGAATGGTTATATCATTTTCACTAATAGATAATACAAAACTAGCTTTATCAACTTCATAAGTACATGTATACCCATATTTTTAAACACATCAACTAAGCAAATTATTCTGCCACATTCTTCTGAAATGAAAACTGACTCACACTATGATCTTAGACACATACCACTATCCCTTGCAATTCAGTAAAATTATTACTACAGTGAAAGGGGGTCTTGTTGGGAGTATTCTTTCAGGGTTTACTATATTTTTCTAGGGATGGAGTTTCAGGGTTTAGGACAATGAAGTGGTGTTCAAGCAGTGTAGAGAGTCAAGGTGGGACTGAGAATGTACACATGAAAATTCCCTGAAATGATTACTACATGCTACAGAGACAGTTGCGTTTGCATTTCAACAGTACACCCAGCATCTAAATTGCACAGCATAAACACAAATTGGGAATTAAGAGGCCTGAGACACATACTGCATAGGACTTTCTACAACTACATCTCCTAAATCATGACTCACTTCATGATTTAGGTGATTTAGCACACAGAGGGAGAGATAGTACAAACAGAGATAAAATGGTACACACTGTGATCTAAGACACATAACAGAAACCCTTGCAATTCAGTCAGATGATTACGACAGTGAAGGGGGGTCTTGCTAGTAGTGTTGTATAAAGAGAGCAAGGGGAGGGAGCTTCAGGCTATTCCAGTGCATGTCAGGAGTTCCTAGCCATATTACCCTTGTCGCCGTGAACCCGTGCTTTCGGCTATCCGCCCAATGGGCTACCCTTTGGACTCCCGCTTGTCCCGTCACCCAGACCGTTTTACCTGGTAAATAAAGATGCAGATGTTTTACACATTGTTTATTAAGTACACCAACCAAATTATTTAAAACACTGCAAACATGTTTACACCGACTCCAAATCGCACAACAAAGGCACATGAAAATTCGAAGTCAGTGCCCACCCTGGCTTCCTATGAACGTATGTATTTCTTGTAGCAACTTGACTCCCAGCGCCCCACTTGTTTTATGTATTACACTGGCAAGCCTGCCTGGAGCGCCGTTGTTGCTGCCCCTATTCTAAAGGAGTGGCTACAAAATCGTTTTCCCTGGACCTTGTTGCCAGATAATTCCAAACAATCCTCTATTATGCGTTGTACTTGGTCAAAGGTTTCCCATTAGCGTGCATCAGGAGGTAACCCTCGCAAGGGGGGCGCAGCGCCATGTAACTCGTAACTAGGCGCACTGGGCAGTACTTGGCAAATTCCATCCAGTTTAACAATATAAGTTTTCCTGCCCTCTCCTGATCCGTTTTAGATCTTCTCAACCTTAGAGTCAGGCAACCGCCTGTCAGGACTGCATCCCGTCTGCACAAGGCTACTCCTGATGTATCCTGTTTGGATCTCGCCACTAGCTCTCCCATTCTAAATGCACCAAAGAAAGCCAGCACAAAAGTCGCAGAAAAGAGAGCTGTCTCAAAAACGGGGTGCGTGGCCCGATCAACCCAATCAAGCATCCCTTTCAGCGTTACAAAGTATATCGCTGACCTGTTGTCCGGTGCACGTGGCTCGCTTCTAGTCCAGCCCTTCAGTGCCGACCTAATTAGGAAAGACTTTGTGGGATCTAACTGCCCCCTCAACCTAGCGTGGTGGCTTATAGCAGACAAATGTCCCGCACCCCATGATTGAGACTTCCTCTGATCTTTAGCCCACAAGATGAAGTCCTGAGTCCGGGACTCTAGAGGGGGGCTCTCCTGTTCCCACGCCCGATGACTAGGCAGAACTTCTCCACGCCCGCCCTGTACCGCTTGATCGTCCGTGGAGCCAAGGCCAACTCCCCTAGCCCCCTCAACCGCCTTTCAGATTCAGAAGGAACCGCACATGTGCTGGGAATAGGGTCATTTCTTCCTCCCGGAACCTGTGCCACTGAAAGTGAGAAAGAGCGTCAGCCGCGATGTTCTGAACACCCTGAATATGCTGCGCTCTGCATTCGACATTTTTCACCAGGCACACCCTCACCAATTCCCTGAGTAGGCACAGGACCAGCGGGCAGGATGCTGAATGTGAGTTGATTGCCTGTACCACCGCCAAATTGTCAGACCAAAACAATACCCTCCGTGCCGCCAGTGCCGCCGGCCAGAGGTGGAAGGCCACCACTATGGGGAATAGTTCAAGCACAGTAATATTCGCAGTTATCTTTTTCTTTCGCCACACATTCGGCCAACTCTGCGCGCACTACTCTGTGTCCCAGATGACACCTAAGCCCTCTCTCCCAGACGCATTAGTGAACATGGCGAGTTCTGGAGACCCTGCCCAAGGCGCCCCCCAAACCTCAGAACCGTTGAAGTCTAACGGGAAATTTGGCCAACATCCTCAGGTCCTCATTCATCCCCTTGCTAAGTCTCACTAAGTGGTAGCTTCTGTTGACTTTCGCTGATGCCCTGGCCAACCTGTGAGCAAAGACCCTTCCTGCCGGTATGATTTTGGCAGCGAAGTTCAGTTTGCCCAGCAGTCCCTGTAAGAAGCCTAGCGTCACCTTTTCCTGCCCCAAAGCAGTTTGAATGTTCTACGCCAGGTCCCGGACCTTGTCTGCTGGTAACCTAGACACGTCCTCCACAGTGTCGATTTCAATACCTAAAAAGGTGAAAACTTGCGCCGGACCCACTGTCTTACTAGGTGCTAAGGGAACCCCTAAGAGTGTAGTCAGTGCCTCAAAATCTCGCAGTGCTTCGCTACACTCCTGAGAACCGTCACTCCCTATGAACAGGAAGTCATCCAAGTAATGCGACACCCCTCTGACACCATAGCTGGCCTGGAGAGCCCACTGCAGGAAGCTGCTAAACGGCCCGAAGTATGCGGATGACAATGCACACCCCATTTGCATGCATCGGTCATAGAAGTACTGCCCATCCAACTTGAAACCTAGCAGATGTTGGCTGCTGGGATACACCAGTAGTAACTGGAAAGCCGACTCAATGTCTGCCTTGCCCAACCATGCCCCCTTGCCAGCCCTCCTGACTAAATCTAGCGCCACGTCCAGCGTACAGTATATAACGGAGCAAGTGCCTTCCTTCAAACCATGGTTGACCGAGGCCCCCTCAGGGTGGGAGAGGTTGTGGATTTATCTGTACGTCCCAGGCTCTTTCTTTGGTACTTCTCCCAGGGGGGACACTACAAAGTTGTCTAGCGGAGGCTTAGGGAATGGGCCAGCCACTCTCCCTAACAACCTCTCCTTCTCCACTTTGGCCCTGACTATATCCGGCATGTCTCTAGCTGATATGAGATTGTCCGCCTCCCTGGGCCCCTCTGGTCCCACATATGGTATCCTGAAACCCTCGCTAAAACCGGTCAGCAGCAACTGACTGTCCTGCGAGAGTGGGAATTCCCTCAAGAGCTGCAGCATGTTTAACAAGATCACAGGGGAAGGACACTTCACTGCACCTGCACTAGAAGGGGCCAGACGGAGGGGGTGTCGGGGGTGAGGGTGAGGATGGGGGGGAAGGGGACCATCACTGCCCTTGCTGATTTCCTGACTCTTTTGTATTCTTGTGAGCGCCCCCTTGCTGTGAGGAGCAGGAAACAGCTGAGTGGGAGCCCCCACATTTGTTGCAGGAGTGAGCAAATTTGCAGATCTTTTCCCAGGAGCAAGACCCAGCATTGAACAGGTGACAGGTCCCCGGGGACGACCTCCTGAATGCCCCCCTGTTACCCCCTCTTCCCCTGTACTCCCCCTGAAAGGGTTGTCTGTCCCACCGCGTATCACTGCGCGAGGCAGCACTGCCGGAATCCTTGTACCCCAGAGTCTTAGTCTTAGACTTCAGGTCATAGCTCACCCATCCCTGACCCACCCATCTTGCGGTCTCTTTCCGAATTAACGTGCTGTATTGTACCTGCGCCTGCGCCTGCTCAGGGTGCTTCTCTAAAATGACTGCCTGGAGAATAGAAGACGCGTCCAACCAGTTCTCAATCAATTTCTCCGGCCACTGCTGGCACCTAGTTTTCTTGTCTTCCTCCTTCACCCCCGCCTTCCTGACATCTACCCCTTCCTGACCTAGTAAAAGTAGAGAGAAAATGTCTATCAGTTCTCCCCTCCAAATCATCTCTTTGGCCGCTGGGGGTACCTGCCAGGCCAGGTGACAGTGACCAGATAACAGGGCTGCAGCAGTAACTGCCCGCTCCGGCGCAGGGGAGGCTGGCTGCGCTGCGGGGGCAACTACACAGGGTGTGCTGCTTGCGGGCAAAGGAAGTAGCAAGGCTGCCCGGTGCGGGTGAAGAAGACGTACCAGTTGGTGGGACAGAGCTGGTCACCCCTGCGGGCGCCAAAGGAGGGGGCGATGACACAGCTCCCCCAGGTGGTCCGCTAGGCAAAGGTGTGGTCGAAATCACCAAAGGGACACTTGTGCTGGGGGTGGGAGGGGTAGCCAACAAGGAGGGCAGCGGTACTGATGCCTGGTTGACTCACACAGAAGCCGCCGCCCTAGCTCCTCCCTCTCCCCTGGCAGAAACACTGGTCGTCAGGGCCGGAGAAGAGGTAGCCCGACCCCCCCAAGCTCTGCCATGAAGTCTTTCAACGTGTCAGAGAGTTTACACAAATCATCACGTGTGGCATAGACCGCCATGTTCTGGACATTGTCTTGGGAAGCCACCGGTAACAAGGGCGGGTGGTGACCAGCAGTGGGGCATATTTCTGAGCTTGCACTGCTTTGACCTTGGGTGGTAGATGATCTGGCGGGATTTCCTTGAACGTTTGCTTGCGAGCCCGCTATGACACCCTGGAGGGGCCAGCCTCCTGATTGATGTCAAGGTCCAGAGAGGGGGGCTTTGCATATGACGCCTAAGCCCTCTCTCCCAGACGCATTAGTGAACATGGCGAGTTCTGGAGACCCTGCCCAAGGCGCCCCCAAACCTCAGAACCATTGAAGTCTAACAGGAAATTTGGCCAACATCCTCAGGTCCTCATTCATCCCCTTGCTAAGTCTCACTAAGTGGTAGCTTCTGTTGACTTTCGCTGATGCCCTGGCAACCTGTGAGCAAAGACCCTTCCTGCCGGTATGATTTTGGCGGCGAAGTTCAGTTTGCCCAGCAGCCCCTGTAAGAAGCCTAGCGTCACCTTTTCCTGCCCCAAAGCAGTTTGAATGTTCTACGCCAGGTCCCGGACCTTGTCTGCTTTCGACGTCCTTCAAGATCCCTGTGGCCCAGGACAGACCCTTCCCCTTGGCCATCTGAATGAACGCCGCCCACTGAGCCTCTTGTGTCGCATCCGGCAACGAATTGTCCACCTGTGATGTCTGAGTAAAGAGAAATGGGGAGCCCTGGCTTGCCGTCAGGTTGGCGTCTCACAATCTAGGGGGGGATAAAGTCAGAATCAGAAGTGTCCTTAACACTTGAGTAGTTAGGCCAGCCCCTCTGCCTGTACTGCTGCATTCTCGTCCCAGAGTCCCCCGACTTACTTACTCAATATTAGGCGACTAGGCGGAAGCGAGCTCGAAGCCTGACAAAAAACCTACAACGCGCAAATTCTGAGTAGAGATGAAAGAAAGAGTAGCAACGCCCACTCACCTCATGACACACTACTCTTGGAGCCCAGAGGGCACAGTCCCTCCCGTAACGTGCCAACTCCCATTGCCTGCAGCTTAACCTGTCATACCTGCTCCAGATCCAGCTCCAACAGTCCTCCCTGTGGTGTATTCCTTAGCCAACAGACAATCTGAAATCAGAAAAACCATGTTAGCCTCAAACCACACTGTTTTAGTTATCTCAGGCCCACTGACCCCAGTGCATCGACACCTGTTTACCCATGGTCATTCCCGTGACCGTCCATGAGGCGTGGCCCGACATCCTCCTCTGACTGATTGCCTGCATGTATCAATCAGGTGCGCTCTATTTTCCCACTGTACTAACAGTTCCTCTGATGCTAGAAATTCTATAAAAAAAAAAAATTGTAGCATCTTATTCCTGCATTTAGTGACACTCTTTTGTTGATTGATATATGTATCTGTAAGGGGTATGAGAGTGTTCTTTCGACCCTTTCTCTCCTGTTGTTTAAATTGATTGCCTGCATGGACATAAAGCAAGACGTCAAACCCCGACCCCTCCCATCCTACACATCAAATCAAGTAGCGAGGGGGGGCTGGACTGGCTAGAAGAAAATGTCATCCAATTAATCACACGGTGTAGTGTTATATTTCCCATTGCATACATATAATTGACAAGTGACCTCTCACAAACACACGAAATACGTAAGAAGGCATTACTGGCTCCTATGATGGACCTCCACCATAGCCAGAAATCCTGCCAAACATTGAGAGGTAGTTAGTAAACATGCTTACATAAAATGCAACTGGTTCTTCTGTGAAGCGCTCATACACCCTCGGGTAATTTTTGCGCTGATTCCCAATGTATTTCAATCAACATTGCTGCGTAACGTTTGCTCTTGTGCTCGAGTGTCTGCCATGTACTGTCGTATTCTACCTCTACCTGTACTATGTCCGCCTATGTGACCTGCACACATGCCACTTTCCCTTCCTGTGCAGCACCATTTTCACCTCTTGTGTCTTGCATTCCACAGTTTTATATTAACTCATGTCGCCCACGTGTTTGCTTATGTAAATAATTCCCTTGTGAAGATCCCCTCATGTCTCAGTTCTGTTCTTTTTGTGTAGCACACTGACCTCTTCGGGCAACGTCCTCGCTATACAAATCTTCTCATTAGAAATTGCTAACATGCAGGAAGCAGCAACCAGGCCTGCACACACTCACACTCGGTTCTACCAAAAACGCTCTTTCAACCTCGGATATTGCACGCATTCTCCCTGTATGCGTTCCCAATACCAGGCTACCGCTCCTGCTTCAAACTCCAGGGAAGCTCTGCACCAGGCTCGCACTCGCATCATTTGCTCACGCATGCACGAAGAAATCTGCTCTCACCCTGCCAGGAATTGCCGCGACGACGTGCTGTGAACCCCCCCTTCCAGATCCCCGCACGCGACGCTTCCTTGGGGAGCCACCCAGCACCGCAAGCAGGCCCAACCAGACAGGCCCGACAGGCGCGCACCGCCCGAGGAGCGCCGCACCCCCCTAGCCGGACCTGGCGGAGCTCTGGCCCCTGATCAGGTGAGGTCCCGGGTCACGGAGCCCTACAAGGCAAGGGATGTTGGGCAATAGGAACCATGGCGGGGGGCACAGGGCAAAGGAAGGGGCGGCGCAGCCGCCAAGCGCCGAACAGCAGGGACACACGAAGGGAGCACCATATATATATCCTTAGACCTGGAAGCGCCCAAAAAATTAGACTCTCAAAAAAGTGATTTATAACCTCTTAATAATTATATACCACGACATCAAAGAGGAACTCAGGTGCACTAGAAAGACTATCATGGCATCTTGCGCCCTGAAGCCCTGCAGAAGGGGGGGGCACAGCCGCCAAGCGCCGAACGGTATGTAACTGTTACCACAGATTTTGTACAACGCATACCATTACCACGCATACTTTTACAACGCAGGTCATTTTACAACGGAAAACTTTACAACACATGTTAGACGGACCGGGAGGGTCGGCCGAGATTACGGGGAGAGGTCTCCAGGGAGAGCCGTCTCCAACGACTGTACAGAAAGGTAACTTCCCCCCCACAGACGGACACCACACAAGGTTGAAGGTTAACGAGACTTTATATGCAATTCTTAGGTTACGATAGTACGATACAAGGAGGTCTGGACTCAGGGGTCCCCTCGGTTCTGATCTTGGGCTGAGGAAAAGGGTAGCGGGACAGTCTTAGTTACCAGTAGTTCAAAATAGCTCTCAATCCTCGAGCTCGGCGTGGTAGATGATCGGGCCGTGGAGGAGCCAAGCAGGTCCCGAGATGGATGAAGAAAGGACGACGGTCCGCGGCGGAGCCTGCAGGTCCCGGTGACGACGAAGATGAAGGTTACGACGGCTGTGGCAGCGCCAACAGGCAGGACGATGGTGCACAAGACAGAGCTACGGCAGCGCCAGTAGTCCGTCCAGGATGAGTTCCTCTTTACGTCTCTCGACTCCAAGATACAACTGCCTTCCTGCTCTGGAGCTGCCCCAGTTATAGGGCTGGTGTGCTTTGATGTCCGGACCCTCGCACTTGGAGGTCGGGAGGTCCGGGATGAGGGAGTCCAGACACCCAGCAGGGGGGTGGAGCCAGCGCCCGGGGAGGCGATGGGCGAGCGGCACTGGGCGGGGGAGAGCCATCGGCACCTCTTTCTCCCATTGACTTGCCAAGTAGCCCGCTCACCTCCTGGGTGGAGGGTGGTGCCGGAATGTCTGAGGCCGGCTAGGCCCAGGGTTGAGGTCGATCGGGGGCCAGGCGGCCTCGTGGTGAAGTGTCCAAGATGGCGGCCCGGGCTGGGCGCGTGGGCCGGCAGAGGATCGGACCCACGAGGTTAACATGTTCGAGGGCAGGGGTCCCTGAGGGGACGGAGGACGTGCAATGGGGGTGTGTAGTCTCTTGCGTGGCTGGGCTCGGGCCCGGTTGAGCCGGGGGAGAGCGGCCCTTCATGTGGCCTGTCCAACATGCGTCCCCCCCAGCTGAAGGCGGGGAGAGTTACCCATCCTCTTGGGGACTCTCCTCGTCGAGGCGGAAAAACCGGGACAGGCCATCTGCGTTGGCGTGGTCTGACCCAGGCCGGTGTTCGACGGTGAAGTCCATACCTTGCAAAGAGATGGACCAGCGTAGCAATTTTGGGTTTTCCCCCCGCATATGCATCAACCACTGCAGGGGTCGGTGGTCAGTTTGTACCCGAAAGTGGGTACCAAAAAGGTAGGGCCGGAGTTTCTTGAGGGCCCATACCACAGCGAAGGCTTCCCTCTCGATGGTGCTCCAGCGTTGCTCTCGTGGTAGGAGCCTCCGACTGATGAAGGCCACCGGTTGATCACGGCCTTCGCTGTTCACTTGAGACAGCACTGCCCCAATGCCCTGGTCAGAGGCGTCCGTCTGGACGACGAACTCCCGGCTGTAGTCTGGGGCCTGGAGCACAGGAGCGGAACACATGGCGGCCTTCAGCTGTTCAAAGGCCGCTTGACACTCTGGGGTCCAGTTCACCTTCTTGGGCGAATTCTTCGATGTGAGCTCGGTGAGAGGCCCCACTATTGTACCATAGTCTTTCACGAACCTTCGGTAGTAGCCCGTGAGGCCCAGGAAGGCTCGCACCTCGGTTTGTGTGATAGGGGGCTGCCAGTTCTGGATGGCGGCAATTTTCAGCTGTAGAGGGGCCACTAGGCCGCTTCCCACCTGGTGTTCGAGGTAGGTCACAGACCCTTGTCCGATTTGGCATTTGCTGGCCTTGATCGTAAGGCCAGCTCGCTGAAGGGCTTGCAGTACTGCTCGGAGGTGGTGGAGGTGCTCGGTCCAATGGTGGCTGTACACAGCGATGTCGTCCAGGTAGGCGGCGCTGAACTCTTCGAGCCCCGCCAGGACCTGGTTGACGAGCCGTTGGAAAGTTGCTGGTGCATTTTTCATGCCGAAGGGCATGACCGTAAAATGATAGTGGCCATCGGGGGTGGAAAAGGCAGACCGTTCTTGTGCTCGGGGTGTGAGGCCGATCTGCCAATAACCTGCTGTCAGGTCGAAGATGCTGAGGTAGCGGGCAGCTCCCATTCGGTCGACCAGTTCATCTGCCCGGGGGATGGGATGTGCGTCCGTCCTGGTGACTTCATTCAGGCCCCGGTAGTCGACGCAGAACCGGAGTTCTGGTGTGGTTCCGGGGGCGGCTGCTTTGGGGACCAGTACGACCGGGCTGGCCCATGGACTGTCCGAGGGCTCGATGACCCCGAGCGTGAGCATCTTAGCTACTTCCGCCTGGATGCAGGCCCGTACCCGATCAGGTACGCGGTAGGCCCGGTGGCGGATAGGAGGGCTGTCTCCGGTGTCCACATCGTGCACACACCAGGAAGTGACACCTGGGGTGAGGGAGAACAGACTGGCGAACTGTGACAGGAGGGCTTGGCACTCTTGGCGTTGTTCTCGGGTGAGGGTCTCCGAGAGTCTGACCCCATCCACGGAGCCGTCTTGCTCTTGGGCCCGCAAGAGGTCAGGGAGAGGCTCGGAGTCGTCTTCAACCCCATTGTCTGTGGCCATCAGTAGACTGAGTTCTGTTCGTGCAAAGTGGGGCTTCAGCCGGTTGGTGTGGAGGACTCGGAGCGGATTCCGGGAGGACTCCATATCGATCAGATAGGTGGCAGGACCCTTGCGCTCGATTACTTTGAAGGGTCCCGTCCATTTGTCTTGGAGAACGCATGGCTCTGTGGGGGACATTACCCATACCTGCTGCCCCGGCTCGAATTCAATTGATGAGGCGTTTTGGTCATACCATTTCTTCATGTCCTCTTGACTGGCCTCTAGGTTGGCTTTGGCTAGGTCTCTGAACCGCCGGGACTGGTTGCGGAGTGTGAGGAGGTACCTGAAGACATCCGGGGGACTCTTGGCCGGAGGCATCTCCCAGCCTTCTTTGATCAGGCTGAGCGGCCCCCGCACTGGGTGCCCATATAGTAGTTCGAAAGGGCTGAAGCCTAGGGATTTCTGTGGGACTTCCCGGTAGGCGAAGAGGAGGCACGGCAGCAGCACGTCCCACTGGCGACGGAGGGGTTCTTCCAATCCCCCGATCATCCCTTTTAGCGTGCGGTTGAACCGCTCAACAAGTCCGTTTCCTTGGGGGTGATAGGGGGTCGTGAAGCGGTAGGTGACCCCACACTGTTGCCAGAGGGACTTCATGTATTTCGAGATAAAGTTCGTGCCTCGGTCGCTGACGACTTCTCGGGGGAACCCCACACGGGAGAAGATCCCCATCAGGGCCCGGCCGACCACTGGGGCTGTCACGGTCCGGAGAGGGATAGCCTCAGGGTAGCGGGTGGCGTGGTCCACTAGTACCAGGATGAAGCGATGACCTTGTCTTGTACGCGGGTCCAGGGGTCCCACAATGTCTATTCCGACCCTCTCAAATGGGGTCGTGACTACTGGAAAGGGTTGCAGGGGGGCCTTTAGTTTGCGGCCGCTCTTCCCACTAGCTTGGCACGTGGGGCAAGATCGGCAATGCTGGTGCACATCGTTTCTCATTTTGGGCCAAAAGAAGTGGGTCACCAGGCGGCTGTAGGTTTTATCTTGTCCCAGGTGCCCTGCCAGGGGGACATCGTGGGCCAGATTCAGCAGGAAGTCTCTGAAGCGGAGGGGTACTACTAGTACTCGGTTGGCCCCCAGCTCGGCGATTCGTTGCTCGCTGTACAACAGGTCATTGTCCCAGTAGACCCAATGCGTTCCGGAGGTATCCCCGGCGCTTTGGGCGAGCGCTTGTTGTCGGAGTCCCTCGAGGGAGGGACAGGTCTTCTGTTCCTGACGAAATTGTTCTTGTGTGGGTCCCCCTTCTTGAGCCCACTGGTCAAGGTTAGCGAGGTCGGAGGGTTGAGCAAGTTCGAGGGGGATGTCATGGTCGGTGGTCTCGGCTGGGGCGACCGGAGGCGGTGGCGCCGGCCATTCTGGTTCTTCTGGGTGATGGTTGGCACGGGCGGCCATGGACCGGGTGGTGACGCATGCCCAGTCCGGGACGCCCAACATCCCCAAGTGTTCTTTTCGCTCCACGGCTGCCCACGGGGAGCTTTCCAGGTCATTTCCGAGGAGGCAGTCCACGGGGGCGTCGTCTCGGACCGCCACTTTCAACATGCCGGAGACCCCCCCCCACTCAAAGGGGACGCAGGCCATCCGACACAGACTCTCTGAGTTGTCGGCTGATCGCACAGGGCAGAGAATGTTCGGTAGATATTGTTCGGGGGTCACCAGATGACAGCGGACGGCTGTCACACTGGCCCCGGTGTCCCGAAGGGCTTCGGCCCGTTGTCCATTGATGCTCACCCACTGGCTGTACTTCTGGGTGTTAGCGGGTAGGGGGACCCGCGGGACCATGTCTCTTCCCCCTAAGCACGCGAGAGTCATGGCGGCTGGCTCCCACTCTTGATACTCTTGCTCGTCTGGTTCTTGCTCCTCGGGGATCTGTTCTTCCCCTAGTGCCGCGGCGGCCACATGGCGGGGTTTCGGACTCTGATACTGTGGGCAGTTTGGGTCGTTCGCATAGTGGCCGACTCGTTGGCATCGGTGACATGTAACATTGGCTCTATACCCCGGTCGCGCCGGGGTGCTGCCCCGGTTGGCCGGGGGGGTGGTGCTGGTAGCGGGGGCGGCCGGAGTGTTGTCTCTTCCTCGTCCTTGGCCCCCTCCTCCTCCTCTGGGTCGGTGGTGACCATTGTTGTTCCTGTTCTGCTCGTAGGATCCATTCCGGCCCACTCTGGTGATCTCCCACCGGTCAGCTTCGGCTGCGAGCTGCCGGGGATCGGTTAACTTGCTGTCGAGGAGGTGTTGGCGTAGTTCAATGAAGCAATTGTTGGACAGGTGCTCCCATACCATCAGATTGAACAGCTGCTCGTAGGTCGTGACGTTGTTCCCTCTGATCCAGCCTTCGAAGGCTCGGCTAAAGTACGTTACATAGTCCACCCAAGTTGTACCCGGGATGCGTGTGCAGTCTCTGAACCTCTGACGGTACATTTCGGGCGTGAGGCCATAGCGGGTGAGGAGGGCCGCTTTCATATGGTCGTAGGAGGTCATCTGGTGGTCTGGGAGCTGTAACAGGGTATCGCGACCCTCATTGAGGAATTTGCCCCATAGGCCGGCTCCCCAATCGTTTCTATCGATCCGGTGCGCAGTCATCGCGATTTCGTAGGCCTTAAACCATTGCTGGATGTCGTCTTCTCGAAAATATTCTCGGACAACATCCTTGGGGATGTGTACTTTTTTCTCCGTGGTCCCTGGGGTGTGCGGTCTGTCGGGCACCCCTGACTCTTTATTTTGCTTGCGCAGGTTGATCTCGGCTAGATTCCGTTCGTGCTCGTACGCCAGTTTCTTTTCCTCGAGCTCCCTTTGCCTCTGTTTCTCCTCTCTTTCTTCTCGGAGACGCAGGTGCTCTAAGTTTATTTTTTGTTCGGCCAACTTGAGTTCTACGTCCATCTTGAGTCGGGCCATTTCTAGTTCGTGTAGTCGGGTTTTTTCTCTTTCTTGGATCTCGTCTTGCGAGAGACTGGTTCTTGGCCCTTCCGGGGCCGTGTTGGTATTTTTCGCGGTGCTTTGCTCGGGGGCTTCGACATCCCCGGTCTCTGCCCAAGATTCTAGGGCATGCTTAAAATCGTCCTTGGTGCTTAGTCCGGTGGTAGCGATACCTAGTTCGATGCAGAACTGCTTCAGTTCACGATGGCTGTACTCCTCTAGTTTTTCCATTTGGAACTTCTCAGTTGATCCGCTTTCTTTAGTTGTCATTGTGGTTCGTTGTGGGGTGAGCTACTCTCTGTACGTTATGCGGTGATTCGGATCGCGCCGCTGGCCACCAATGTTAGACGGACCGGGAGGGTCGGCCGAGATTACGGGGAGAGGTCTCCAGGGAGAGCCGTCTCCAACGACTGTACAGAAAGGTAACTTCCCCCCCACAGACGGACACCACACAAGGTTGAAGGTTAACGAGACTTTATATGCAATTCTTAGGTTACGATAGTACGATACAAGGAGGTCTGGACTCAGGGGTCCCCTCGGTTCTGATCTTGGGCTGAGGAAAAGGGTAGCGGGACAGTCTTAGTTACCAGTAGTTCAAAATAGCTCTCAATCCTCGAGCTCGGCGTGGTAGATGATCGGGCCGTGGAGGAGCCAAGCAGGTCCCGAGATGGATGAAGAAAGGACGACGGTCCGCGGCGGAGCCTGCAGGTCCCGGTGACGACGAAGATGAAGGTTACGACGGCTGTGGCAGCGCCAACAGGCAGGACGATGGTGCACAAGACAGAGCTACGGCAGCGCCAGTAGTCCGTCCAGGATGAGTTCCTCTTTACGTCTCTCGACTCCAAGATACAACTGCCTTCCTGCTCTGGAGCTGCCCCAGTTATAGGGCTGGTGTGCTTTGATGTCCGGACCCTCGCACTTGGAGGTCGGGAGGTCCGGGATGAGGGAGTCCAGACTAAGCATGAGCGAATTTTGCGGATCTCGCGTTCGCGAATTTTGCGGATTTGCGGATTCGCAATCCGCAAAATCCGCGAATTCCCGCGAATTTGCGGATTTTTTTTTTTTTGTGTTCGCCCGTGTTTCTGCCAGTTCGCGAGGGTTTTGTACACTTTCGCAAATTGCGAACTTACCTGTCGGGTCGCAAGTTTCGCGAACTTGTTGTTTCTACGTGTCCAGCCTGTTTGGGACACTCTTCTTCATCACTGCCACTCTCTGTCACCACTGCCACTCTCTGACTACTCATGCCACCCTCTGGCCCACCCATGCCACCCTCTGTTTCATCACCACACCCTCTGGTTGTCCAGTGTACATTATTTTCGGCAAAGCAAAGCACACCTTCCCTGCCTCAAGTGACCTGAATTAATTTGGGGCTGATTCATGTGTCACAGAATATTTTTTTAGCTGGCACCTGCTTCCTTAGTGCGCCCTGATTAGTGATCTTTTGCACTTGCTAAGTGCTTTCATTGTTGCAAAATTAGTTACAACACCTGCCCTGCCCCAACTGACAATAATGAATTAGGGGCTGATTAATGGATTTTAACTTCCAGCCTGGCTCCTGCTTGTCTCCCTTAGCTGTAATTCAGGACCTTTGTGGCATATGTGTAACTATTCTGAGGTTCAGAGCAGGGTCACATAATAGTTTCAACTGGCAACTGAACTCTGGAGGGGCCCCTCAGGAAGCACTCCAGGAAATGGCTACTAATGATGAGCCTGAACTTTTGAACCTGGTAAGTAGTTACTTTCAGTTTTGCTAAGATCGTATTTCTGCAATTTGGCACTTATTCGCGGGGCGCGAACTCACGCGAACAGTGCGAGCAGTGCGAGCAAAATCCGCTGCTCGCGGATTTGCGGATTTTGCGGGAAATTCGCAAATCTCGCGGATTGCGGATTTCCCGAAAATCCGCAAAATCCGCGAGCGGAACGGATTTTCCGCCCACGCCTAGTCCAGACACCCAGCAGGGGGGTGGAGCCAGCGCCCGGGGAGGCGATGGGCGAGCGGCACTGGGCGGGGGAGAGCCATCGGCACCTCTTTCTCCCATTGACTTGCCAAGTAGCCCGCTCACCTCCTGGGTGGAGGGTGGTGCCGGAATGTCTGAGGCCGGCTAGGCCCAGGGTTGAGGTCGATCGGGGGCCAGGCGGCCTCGTGGTGAAGTGTCCAAGATGGCGGCCCGGGCTGGGCGCGTGGGCCGGCAGAGGATCGGACCCACGAGGTTAACATGTTCGAGGGCAGGGGTCCCTGAGGGGACGGAGGACGTGCAATGGGGGTGTGTAGTCTCTTGCGTGGCTGGGCTCGGGCCCGGTTGAGCCGGGGGAGAGCGGCCCTTCATGTGGCCTGTCCAACAACACAATACACTACAACGCACATACTATTACAACGCATACCATTACAACGTAAGTATAATTATAGGTAAGTTTATCTTTTTTTAAAAACATTTATTAGTGGTATTTTGTTATGGGGTACAGGGGTATTTTTAGGTTTTAGGGCTGGGTTTGGGTTTTGGGGTACAGGGGTATTTTTGGGTTTTGAGGTACAGGGGTATTTTTAGGTTTTAGGGCTGGGTTTGGGTTTTGAGGTACAGGGGTATTTTTAGGTTTTACGGCTGGGTTTGGGTTTTGAGGTACAGGGGTATTTTTAGGTTTTAGGGCTGGGTTTGGGTTTTGGGGTACAGGGGTATTTTTAGGTTTTAGGGCTGAGTTTGGGTTTTGGGGTACAGGGGTATTTTTAGGTTTTAGGGCTGAGTTTGGGTTTTGGGGTACAGGGGTATTTTTAGGTTTTAGGGCTGGGTTTGGGTTTTGAGGTACAGGGGTATTTTTAGGTTTTAGGGCTGGGTTTGGGGTTTGAGGTACTGGGGTATTTTTAGGTTTTAGGGCTGGGTTTGGGTTTTGGGGTACAAGGGTATTTTTAGGTTTTAGGGCTGAGTTTGGGTTTTTGGGTACAGGGGTATTTTTAGGTTTTAGGGCTGGGTTTTGGTTTTGAGGTACAGGGGTATTTTTAGGTTTTAGGGCTGGGTTTGGGTTTTGGGGTACAGGGGTATTTTTAGGTTTTAGGGCTGGGTTTGGGTTTTGGGGTACAGGTGTATTTTTAGGTTTTAGGGCTGGGTTTGAGATTTGGTGTACAGGGGTATTTTAACATATATTTACAAATAGTAAAATTAAAATTAATGTTATTAATAAAAATTTTAATAATAAATAATTAAATTAAATAATACAAAAATAATTATTTACATTATATATTAATATTATATACTAATTATTTACATTATATATTAATATTACATACTTACCTATACTTACGTTGTAATGGTATGCGTTGTAATAGTATCTGCGTTGTAGTGTATTGCGTTGTAAAGGTTTCCGTTGTAAAATGACCTGCGTTGTAAAAAATGCGTGGTAATGGTATGCGTGCTAAAAGTACGCGTGGTAACATCATATATCCGCGCCGAACAGCAGTGACACACGAAGGGAGCACCAACTAACCCTGCGAGCCCGCATGCTGCAGAACGGAAGCGCCGGGCCCAGGCCGCACATCCCCACTAGGGCCTACCCCCACCAGTGCGACACCTGCTCGGGGACCCACTCGCTCCCCTCCTGCCTGCATGAACCAGCCCACCTCACCTCTCTCCCCACTCCCCAACGCCCAGCAGAACACAGCCAGCTAATCCTCACAGTCCCACCAAACCGGGCCACAGTCCCTGCAACCCCGACTGACCCACTCGCTCCCCTAGCCACCCGCCTGAACCGGCCCGTCCCCCCGCCCACACGCCCAGGGTGAAACACAGCCAGTTACACCCCACAGCCCCGTCAAACCGGACCCCAGGGCCCGCTACACCGACGGATCCCCGCACTCTCCTCACCAACACAGGGACAGGCCCACCCTCGTTTCCTCCCCCCACTCAGCACCAAGCAGACACTCTCCATGGTCCCAAGCCCGGAGACCCCAGCCCGCCCCCAACCGCCCCAGCAGGCATCCCACTACTCCTAGAACACAGGAGGGAACCCAGGACCATGAAGGGAAGGGGGCAGGAGGGGCCAGGAGGTATCGACCACTCACTTGAAAACAGCGTCCGGGCAGCACCGCTCGTCGGAGTCAAGGGGGAGAGGGTCCATCCACGCGGCAGGTCAGTGATCAAAGAGGGCGCCAGGCCAGCGACCTCCGGCCATATACCCTCGGACCTGCCCCTCCCCCACCGGAAGTGACATCACTGGGGACTCTCCTGGTCCCCACCGCTAGATCGCTCCTTAGGGTCTGTGCCATCCTGTGGCACTAAGGGTGGCCGCCCTCTTAGGTGGCCCCCTTCGGAGGCCCGGGGCAGCCTGGCATTGTCGACTCTCACCGTGACAAGGTCGCCTGCTCTCCCTCTTACCCCTTCTCGCCCCTGCTCTCCACCGTCATCTCTTTCCTCCTCCTCTCCCTAAACTAGGAACTTGCAGATACATTTAACCTACCTAGGAAGGCACATGCACACCCTTGGTGTGGTCTTGAGCAGTGCTTGAAATGGAAAAATAGAAGTGCAGGTACTCTGTAGCAGAGTACCTGCTTGTTTCTGAGAAGTGCCAGTACTCCCCAATCAAAAGTATAGCATTTCTCTTGAGAAGAGCCAGTACTCTCCTGTTAGAACTGGGGGTCTCTAGTTGGCAGAGGTAGGTACCACTGTCCAAATAGGGACCCTTGCTTCTAGTCAGGACAAGGAGATAACCCTCTCAGATAACCCCTGCTCGCCCTCAAGGTAGCTTGGCCTGAGCAGTCTAGGCTAACCAGAGGCAATGCGTTAAGTATTTGTACTAACACTCACAGTAACACAGTGAAAACACCACAAACTGATTCCACAACAGTTTAGGAAAATAAAGATATTTATTCTAAACTACACAAGACCAAAAACGGCAAAAATCCAACATACACAGTTCATGGATATGGTTTCAAAAGAGTTCTTCAGGTTGTAATCAAAGTTCTTTAAGTTGCGTTAAAATAATCCACAGATGCGTGAAAAGTTCACAGTTGCGTCACGTTCACTCACAGTACCTTTTAGGTGCAACAAAGTTCCACAAGCAGGAAGCTGGTGCGGTGGAAACAAGCGATGCGTTACTCCTGAGACCCTGGGGAGGCGATGCGACAGCCCCGCTGCAGCAGTGGGCGTGTTGCGACGAATCCGATCTGTATGGGGAGGAAGGCAGCTTGCGTAGATTCCGGTGCGTAGGTTCCGTGGGAAGTCTGTTCTCGCAAAGGCACGATGCGATGATCTCGTAGGGGCTGCGACGATCTCCGGGGCGACGATGCGCGGTCCAGCGGTGATCCTCTCTCTCGCAGCTCCTCGATGCGATGGTTCTGCGACGATGCTCGCAGCGACGTGATGCGGTCCGCAAGCAAGCGGTGCGGCGATCTCACCCAGCGACGACAGGCTCTGCGACGACACTCGCAGCGATGTTCGATTCTCCCGCACCGGTCTGGTGCGTCCCGCAAACGAAGGGTGCGACGGCTCCGGCAGCGATGTCAGGCGCTGCGCCGATCTCGACCTTCGTAGCGGCGGGAAACTTCTCGCACTGTCGGGGATGCGCTCCGCAAGCGAGCGATGCAACACTTTTCAGCTTCACAAGTTTCTCAGCTTAGTCTCAAGCTTCCCAGCTCAGGTTCAACTTCTAGAGGCCCCACAACTGGATCAAGCACTCTATGAAGGACAGAACTCTCTCAGCAGAGTTCAGGGAGACTGGGGGTGAAGTCCTTTTGTTCCTGGGACTTCGGAAACAGGGAGCCAGCTCTTCTCAGGCCCTTGGAGATTCCTTCAAGACAGGGGACACAGCTCACAGCAAAGTCCTTCCCCTCTCCTTGGCAGCAAAGCAACAGCAGGTCAGTCCAGCAGAGCAACAGCAGGACAGTCTTCCTTCCTCAGAGTCAGCTTTCTCCTTGGCAGAGGTTCCTTCTTGATTTCCAGGATGATCTAATTTTCTGTTGTCAGGGGTCCTGTACTTATACCCCTAAAGTCTTTGTTCTCTCTGTGCATGTGGGCCCTGAGCCCGGTCTGAACCAGTTCTGGGTGGATCCTGAGCACTTTGTTTTGCTGGCTGCATCTTTCCTTTCAGAGTGAGGGGCAGAGTCCTCAGCCGCCCAGCAGGAGGTGGAGCCAGCATTGTGGCAGGCAGGCACAGCCCTATTCAGCCCAGGTGCTAACTCCTCCGACCACTCAGGTAGCAATTGCTCCATTCAGCCTAGTGCTGACTCATCCAGCCTCTGGGGGAATTCCCCAGCCCCTGTCACTCACAAACCAGACAGTCAATACACAAACAGGCCCAGGCACACAGAAGGGTCAGACAAGAGAACAGCAACTTTCTAAAAGTGCTGCTCTCAAACACAGGATTTAAAAACCACCTTTCCTAAAAGATGTATTATTAAATTCTGAGTTCAGGGATACTAGATACTTATGTCCTATCTTGTTCCTATGGGAAGAAATGCTGTTAACCACTGTAGCCAGCATCCCCCATGTTAACCTATGGAGCAAGATAGCCTTACAATAGTGAAAAACGAAAATGGCTGTAATTCACTACCAGAGCATGGTACCTGCACTAGTACATGCTCTACCTTTCACATACACTGCACCCTGCCCAGGGGGGTACCTTGGGCCTTCCATAGGGGTGACTGATGTGCACGAAAAGGGAAGGGTTAGGCCTGGTCAGCGGGGACGCGGACCAGGAGGACATGGCAGTTCTAAACTGCCCGTAGGCGCTGCAGTGGCAGGCCCGAGACACCATTTTAGGGCTACTCCTGTGGGTGGCACAATCAGTGCTGCAGGCCCACTAGTAGCATTTGCCATCACCAGCCCTGGCACACCCAGTGCACTTTACTAGGGACTTCATGGTGATACAAATATGCCAAACATGTATATCCAATCAGAATACAATTTATATAGGGAGCACTTACACTCTGGCACTGATCAGCAGTGGCAGAGTGTCCAAAGCATCTAAACCAGCAAAAACGAATCCAGCACAGCATCAAAAATACAGGAGGCAGAGGCAAAAAGATAGGGGTAATCACGCCAAAAGATGTCAGGTCTAACACGTGTCCCCTCCAGCTGAAAGTGGGGAGAACTACCCACCCTCTTGGGAGTTCTCTTCACTAAGGCGGAAAAACCTGGACAGACCATCAGCGTTGGCGTGTTCTGTACCAGGGCGGTGTTCCACCGTAAAGTCCATTCCCTGTAGGGAGATGGACCACCTCAACAGTTTTGGATTTTCACCCCTCATGTGCATTAACCACCTGAGGGGCCTGTGGTCGGTCTGAACACGAAAGTGAGTCCCAAACAGGTAGGGCCTCAACTTTTTCAGAGCCCAGACCACAGCAAAAGCCTCCCTTTCAATCGCACTCCACTTCTGTTCCCTGGGGAGTAGCCTCCGACTAATGAAAGCTACTGGCTGGTCTCCATTCTCCTCAGTGGCTTGTGAGAGTACTGCTCCCACACCATGCTCTGAAGCGTCCGTCTGAACTATGAACTCACTGGAAAAGTCAGGTGCCTTGAGCACCGGTGCTGTGCACATCGCAGTCTTCAGGGCCTCAAAAGCAGTTTGGCAGGCGTCAGTCCAGTCAACTCTTTTGGGCAACTTCTTGGAAGTGAGTTCTGTCAAGGGGGCGACAATGGTGCCATATCCCTTGACAAACCGTCTGTAATACCCGGTGAGTCCTAAAAAGGCTCTCACCTTTGTCTGGGTCTTGGGGGGCTCCCAAGCCAGAATGGTATCAATCTTAGCCTGTAGGGGCGCCACCTGGCCGCTCCCCACCTGGTGTCCCAAATACACCACAGATCCCTGCCCTATCTGGCACTTACTGGCCTTGATAGTGAGGCCTGCCTTCTGCAGAGCCTTCAACACTTCGCAGAGGTGTTGCAAGTGTTCTTCCCACGTGGAGCTGAACACAGCAATGTCATCCAGGTATGCGGCGCTGAATTCCTCCAGCCCGGACAGTACCTGGTTAACCAGTCTCTGGAACGTGGCAGGGGCATTCTTCAACCCAAAGGGCATGACACGGAACTGGAAGTGCCCCTCTGGCGTTGAAAATGCTGACCTCTCTTTGGCCCCATCAGTTAAGGCAATCTGCCAGTACCCCGAAGTCAAATCGAACGTACTGAGGTACTTGGCAGCTCCCAACCGATCCACGAGCTCATCAGCTCTGGGGATAGGGTGTGCGTCAGTCTTCGTGACCGCATTGAGCCCACGGTAGTCCACGCAAAACCGGAGTTCTGGCGGGCCACCGGGGGTAGCAGCTTTCTTGGGGACCAAGACCACTGGGCTAGCCCAGGGGCTGCTGGAGGGCTCAATCACCCCTAGCGCCAACATCTTGGAAACCTCTTCCTTGATGCTGGCCCTGACCTTGTCGGCTACCCTGTAAAACTTTTGTTTTACTGGCAGACTGTCTCCAGTGTCCACATCATGGACGCACCAGGTGGTGACTCCTGGGGTCAGGGAGAACAGAGAGGAGAACTGACCCAACACTTGGCGACAGTCATTCTGCTGTTCTGGGGTCAGGGTGGGCGAGAGGACCACACCATCCACTGACCCATCGTGCTCCTTAACCGACAGGAGGTCAGGGAGAGGATCGCTATCCTCTTCCATCCCTGCATCTGTAGCCATGAGCATGGTTACTTCAGACCTCTCGAAGTGTGGTTTGAGGCGGTTCACGTGCAAAACTCTCAGGGGCTGCCTGGGAGTCTTCAGGTTAACCAGGTAGGTTACCTCACTCTTCCTTTCCACCACCTCGTATGGCCCAGACCACTTGTCCTGGAGCGCGCAAGGCTCCACTGGCGCCATCACCCACACTTTCTGCCCAGGTTGAAACTCGACCAGAGTGGTATTCTGGTCGTACCATCTTTTCATTTCTTCCTGGCTTGCTTCCAGGTTCACCTGAGCGAGTTTCCTGAAGCGTTGTGTCTGGTTGCGGATGGCCAGCACATAGCTGAACACATCCTGGGGGGTTTTCCCACGGGACTTTTCCCAACCCTCCTTCACCAGCGAGAGAGGTCCTCTGACAGGGTGGCCATACAGGAGTTCAAAGGGACTGAACCCTAAGGACTTCTGGGGCACCTCCCTGTAGGCAAACAAAAGGCATGGCAACAAGACGTCCCACTTACGTCTCATGGGCTCCGCTAGGCCCATAATCATACCTTTCAGGGTCCGGTTGAACCTTTCAACCAACCCATTTCCTTGAGGGTGGTAAGGAGTGGTGAACTTATAAGTTACCCCACACTCCTCCCACAGAGACTTCATGTACCTAGAGATGAAGTTGGTACCCCGGTCGGAGACCACCTCTCTGGGGAACCCCACACGGGAAAAGATCCCCATCAATGCACGGCCCACCATGGGTGCTGTGATTGTCCTGAGAGGGACTGCTTCCGGGTACCGGGTGGCATGGTCCACCAAGACCAGGATGAACCTGTTGCATAAGGCTGTCATGGGGTCCAGGGGCCCTACGATATCTATGCCCACCCGCTCGAAAGGGGTGCTCACCACTGGGAAGGGTTGAAGGGGGGCCTTCAACTTCATTCCAGTCTTGCCACTAGCTTGACAGGTTTGGCAAGATCTGCAAAAGGAACCGACGTGCTTCCTCATCTGGGGCCAGTGGAAGTGGGTGACAAGCCGGTTTAGGGTCTTGTCTTGCCCCAGATGTCCTGCGAGAGGCACGTCATGAGCCAGACCCATTAGGAAGTTTCTGAAGCGCTCGGGTACCACCAGCACACGGGCTGCACCGGGCTCAGCAAACTTAGGCTCGCTATAAAGTAGGTCACCTTCCCAGTAAACATAGTGATCTTTGACTGCTCCACCTGCTGCCTGATCTACAGCCTGTTGCCGCAGACCAATGAGGGAAGGGCATTCCTTCTGCTCCCTGCAGAATTCCTCCCTGGAGGGACCACCCTCTTGCTGCCAATGGGTCAGCTCAGGTAGGTCTCCCAGTTCGGCCACCTGTTCCCCTGTAGGTTCCAGGGCATCCCCCTCAGGTTCTGCTTCCTCCTGGACCGTGGGAACGGCTGGGGCTGGTTTCCCGCGCCCTCTGCCTCTTCCTCTCCTGGCAGGTCTCTGGGCCACTGTTTCAGGCTCCAGTTCTGCTGATTCACCCTTACTGGCTGCCATAGCACGCGTGGTCACGCAGATCCACGCAGGCAGACCCAACATCTCCAAGTGAGTTCGGTGTTCTATGTCTTTCCATGGAGAACTCTCCAGGTCGTTGCCTAACAGACAGTCCACAGGCAAGGCATCACTGACAACTACCTCCAAAAGACCAGAGACTCCTCCCCATTCAAAGGAAACCTTCGCTAGCTTGCAGAGGCGCACTGAGCTGTCAGCGGCCACTACGGGGCGGAGTACGCCAGGGATGATTTGCTCGTCAGACACCCACTGACACCTCACGGATGTCACACTGGCTCCGGTGTCTCGTAGAGCCTCAACCTCCCTCCCATTGATGGTCACCTTCTGCCCATATTTCTTAGTGTTAGAGGGCAGTAAGGTTTCCGGGACCATCTCTCGGTCTCCTAGCGAGACAAGGGTCATAACTGCTAGCTCTCCCCAATCACTAGAAACCAAATCCCCACCCAAAGCTACACTAGCTAACGCTGGGGCGGGAGCACCAGTGGGTGCGGGCTTCTTCTTGGGACATTTCGGAGCAATATGGCCCACCTCGTTGCAGTGATAGCAGGTAGGGGGGCCCTGGTTATTTCTCTTGTCCCGCCTACCCTTAGAGGGCCATGGCTGTTTAGGCTTGGGGGGTTGGGAATCCTTTTCCTGGGAACTACTTTGGGGCCCTTGCGAGAACTCCTTTTGGTTACCCTTGTCCCCCCCACTCTTCTGCTGGGGACCCTGCCCACCTTTGGCTGTGGTACCCACAATTCCTTTGTGGACCCTGGTACTGGACCAGCGGTCCGCCTCCTTAGCAAGCTCAATGGGGTCTGTCAGCTTGCTGTCTAAAAGATGCTGGCGCAGCTCTGGAACACAAAGACTACTCAAGTGCTCCCAACTGATTAAATGCAACAACCCCTTCAAATCAGTTACTTTACTGCCCTTCATCCAACCTGCCAGTGCACGCGAGTACCCATTCACACACTCCATCCAAGTCTCAGACTCTTTCTCTTGGAGTTTCTAAACTGCAGTCTGTACTGCTCTGGAGTAAGGCCATACCTGAGACATAAGGCCTCCTTCATATTGGGGTAGGTCATGGCACCTGTCAAGTCTAAAGGCTCTAGAGCACTCCTCCCAGACGCCTCAAAATGTTTCCACAGGCCCGCCCCCCAATACTTGTCAGGCACATCATTCATCTTCAATGCAATTTCATACGAAGTGAACCAGGCATAAATATCCTCACTCCTATGGTAATTCTGTACCAGGTCTTTGGGAATATATACTTTACCCCCATGCACTGGCTGCGCGCTGCCACCATTAGAACCGGCATCCACCTCCTTGTTTTTCAGATCCAGCTCTTTTATTCTCAATTCATGATCCAAAAGCAATTTCTTTTCCTCTAAGGCGCGGGCCTCTCTTTTGTCTTCCGCTGCCCTTTCCTTCTCCAACTCCAATTGCCTCAGTTTCATTTTCATGACTTCCAAGTCATATTCTCTTATTCTTTGATTTTCCTGTAACTCTTCTGGGGTGAGGCCCCTACCGGAGTGGTTGCTGCCAGCTCCTGAGCCTACTCTGCCCACTGGCAGATCTGTGCTTTGAAAAGCATTTTCTACATCCACATCATCTTCCTCTTGTGCCTCCCAATGGGCTCTCAAGATTCTCTGTAGCTCCTCCTTTCTGTAGGTGCTTTTTATGGGGCACTCAAACTCAAGGCAGAATTTCTTCAGTTGCTCAACTCTGTATGAACACAAATCTTCAATGCAAAACTCTAATTCTGCTTCTGCCCTCTCACTGGGTGCCTTCCCATTCTGAGACATGATGCTTTTCGAAGAGTTACTCAACAACAGAATTCAAAAACTCAAAAACCAGTAGTATGCGGTGGCGTAATGGTCTGCACTCACTAGTGATGTACACCAATTACTGTGGGTCAAGTACAAATACAAGTTCAAATCCCACCGCCTGACCACCAATGTTAGAACTGGGGGTCTCTAGTTGGCAGAGGTAGGTACCACTGTCCAAATAGGGACCCTTGCTTCTAGTCAGGACAAGGAGATAACCCTCTCAGATAACCACTGCTCAGGCCAAGCTACCTTGAGGGCGAGCAGGGGTTATCTGAGAGGGTTATCTCCTTGTCCTGACTAGAAGCAAGGGTCCCTATTTGGACAGTGGTACCTACCTCTGCCAACTAGAGACCCCCAGTTCTAACATCTCCCTCTCAAAATAAACAGGCAAGTGCAATGCAATAGGTCTCGCATTTGCGAGATTTTATGCTATTGGCATTGTAAATTACTATGTCTTTTATTTATTAGTTTAAAAAACCAGCACATTAATAAAAGGCATTGTAATCTACAATGCCAATAACTCAAACTCTAGTAAATGCGAGACCTATTGCATTGCAAATGCTTGTTAGAATCACCACTGATCTATACTGCATAGTAATTTTGCTGTTGTCGCGCTGGCAGGTCTAAGAGGAATTGCCAGATAGCCTGAAATAATCAAAGGTCTTTGCCTGTTCAATTGGAGATCCATCCTACCCCATTTTGTTTGAAAATGAGCAATGAAGACTTAAGGACATGAACTTAGTTTTCTCAGCTTTTATTTCAAGCCCCCTACTCTTACAGAACCTTAATAAATTGTCTTGCAGTTCCTGAAGTCCGATAGGGATGCGTGATAGCAGCAGAGTATCATCAGGTCTTTTCTTAAGACAATATACTTCCTGAAATTGTTGTAAACCTGAGCACCTGATCAATGGTACTTATTTTGTTGCTAGCATCAGCCTGAAAATCCGACAGGACCTGATGGTCTCTAATCCATCACTGCAGCAGGGAAACAACTTGCCTACAAAATATTTTTCAGTATTATTGATAAGGCTAACAGGCCTACAATGTGTCTGATTGTCTTTTGGTCCCTGCTTATGAATTGGTACAATAATAGCCCCAAGACACGTCTTAGGAAGTTCCTCTCCACCAGCTATAGAATTGATAAGTATATTCAAATAGGGATCCCAGATAACAGGCTCTAGGAGAAACAAACCTCCTGGAATTTCTTTCGGGGCATGGATGTTTTGAAACAATTGGAAACGTGCCTCAGTGTCCCTAAGGGAAAAGCCACATTTAATGGGTTCAGGGCCTGGTATTTTGAGCCCATGACATGGTTACAATATGTTTGTTGCCAATATGTATACTCAGCGAGCAAATGCCCCTTTCTCCATAAAGACTAGAAAGTTGGGCTACCAACTGCTCCACCGGAGCAAATTAGTCCAGTTGAATGAAGTAGCCTCGTCCTGCTTCCATCAGCAAGAATTCTCCAAAAGGCCTTAATCTCCTTATTTTGTAAAGCATCTGCCAGTTCGACCCACTGAGCATCACCCCAATTTTTCCTATTTAGCCTCAAAATTATCTCATAAGACTTTCTTGCTAGAGTCACTCCTAATGCATTGCCCTTTTTCATGGCCTTAATCAGCCCCATTTTCGCTACCCTTCATTCTTTTGTAAACCAGAAACATTAAATGCTATTGGATTGCGAATTCTTAGCATAATTTATGAATTTGGATTTTAAAATTCTGAAGAAATCTGAGTGTATCAGGACAAAACGAAGCATACCATAATTAACTTGTTCATATAGTTTAAACAATCCACAAAAACTTGATATATCTTGCCCAAAACGTGGTCATTGTTGATTATATTTGCCTATTTTATGTTCCTGAAATTATTTGCGACTATTCGTGGGACTGGACAAATGTTGTTGATATACTCCTGTGGCTTATAAAACAAATCAGCAGAAAATTCTTCTAGAAGAGCATTATGGTTGCTAACCGGGTGCAGCAGTAGTTCCATGTCACCCGTATAGTCCCATAATCTTAAATCAAGAAATATATGGCATATTCAGCATGTGTACCAGCCTCTTGAAGGTTGGTTTCAGGTGATGGTCGGATTGAATATGCCCATTGGCTGCTCTCAACCTGTATTCCCAAGACAGGTGGAAAAGTTGGTTAGACATCTTTGTTAATTATTTAATTGAGTTAGCTAAGAGCTCATGTATTCCCCACTCCTCATTTTCTGCTGACAGCAGGGATGAAAAGGGCTCAAAGGGTTCAAAGTTTGTATTCAATCGCCCGCTATAGTCACAGGCCAAGTATTGCATATTGATTCATTCAAAAAAAGTTTGTAGGGCATGTAATGTTCGGCACTGAGCGGATTTATATATTAATCACACCAATGTGTCTATACGAAAAAGTAGAGGTATTCTGAGGGTTCAGCTTAACACCCAATAGATCCCTTGAACCGTTATTTAGAACTTTAACCCTCCACGGTATCGTTGATTTTGTCCAAATACCCACCCAGGCTCTCCCTGAGATGACAGAGATAGGCCTATTACAGAATGTTAGATAGCCAGTTCTGTAGGTTGGTTGTTTCGCCCACGTTTCAATGTAATGATGTTTAACAATACATTCACCCCATTCTAAATCAGTGACCTGTGCCTAGCGGCCGGCTAGATTCAATGACAGCAGCTTGACTGGTCTGTCCATCTTGTCCTCAGACACGTTTGAGCTTACAGGAGAGGGGGACACTGGGGGAAGCTATGTGCGTTTACCATGCGAGTCATCTGCCCTCTTCTGCGATTCTCTCCACTTTTCCACAACTGAGACTGCTGAAGTCAGTCTATGTCCAGGGCCGAATTGGGAACCCAAAGCAGCCCTGGCATATTTTTGCAGACCAGATCCCAACCTGTGCAGAGCGAGAGAGCACAGCAAGTGAGCCTGACCACTACAAGAGGGTTGAGGGAGTGGGGGGATGGGGGTGTCACGGTTCTCCCCTCAAGAAAGTTTGGGGGATAAGGGTGCATTCTACTACACATATCTCATTATATATTCAATTGTATTTGTTTTAAAGCATAGTAAATGATGACATTACAGTGCACCAGGATAAGGCAATCTTTATTGGGATTTTTCATTGATTCCCTCACTATCACCCTCCAACAGTGCCACCCATCTCTCCATAGCCCCTCACTAACATGCATTTGATTTGTTATATATAGCGCTTTTCATACCAGTGTAAGGTGTCCGGGCATTTTACATCACTCACACATACAGAGACAATGAGTCATACGTGTGTAAATCAGTGTATAAAAAAAGTTACATAAGACAAGGGGGACTACAAGGTGTAGGATTCACATGTCATCCATACTGGTGTGCCTTTTTTTAAGGGCCCTTAGTCTGCAGAAGCACTAACTCTTTTTTTAGCAAAATTATGGTAATGAAAGACTGGGAAAAACATAACTTTCTAACTTAGATTACGTTAATTTATGAACTGCACAGTGACAAACGGATCTCTGTGACAAAAGCAGTAACCCACTGAGCTATGCACATAAAATATTGTTCAGTGATCTGCATAGTATATGCTCTATGCAGCTGGCATACATAGCTGCCAGGGTTTCAGATTGCTTATGTGTGACATTTCCATTCTTTCAGTGTAATTAGCAGTAACATTCGACACCTTTGAGTGACACTATCTCGTGAACTATATAATGTCACCCACACTTAGTAGTAGCATGGCATAGATGCCAAATTTTATGATTCTATCAGTGTGACATTTCTGTGTTTTCATTTTTTGTGTGTGACATTTGATTGCCATATGTGTGACACTGAGCGATATTTTATGGTGAATATATTCAAAGAGTGTTGCCCATTTAATGAGTGCATGCTCCTAGCACCACCCCGTACACACAATGATCCTAAGTACAGCTCAGCTAAGTTGTGTTGTTATGCCTGTGATGGACCAAAATGCATTAACTGTAGTGTAGGATATACCAGCTCCTGCACATTGATGCAATTCACAAGGCTGTTTTAAAACATGTTTATATTAATTCACACTAATAAGGTATGTGATCTCATGCAGTGACTTAGTCTAGACTAGCATTTAATGTAGCCAACTGACACAGTTAATAGGTAATCAGTCGGACTGCAAAGTCAGATCTGGCAGAACGTGTAAATCACATAAGGGAAGGCCACTTGGCAACCACTGCCTCGCCTGCAAAACACAAGCCCTGCAAAAAAAAAAAAAAAGTTTTTCTCATTCAATGGCATTTCCCTCCTGCCGGTGGAGGAATTTCAGATATGCAAATTGGACCTGCAAACATCAAAGCATTGGATTTATTTTGCAATGCATGCACTAAAGTCAGCAGTCAGCAAGTGTTAAGCAGGCCCATCTACTTGGCCCCACTACTCTTACTAGCAGCTGCAACATAGTTTTGGAACGCTCTCAGGCCTTGTCGGGCCCTCTTCTCAGGTGCTTATGTAAGGCTTACCCATGTGTCAGGAGAACTTTTACAGATGTTCTGACGAACGGAGCTCGCTGCCACTCGGTTTCACTGTCTGATAGCTAATTAAAGAGAGTAGAACCATCCACAGCAAGGAAGGGAATTAGAGATATTCCGCTTAGTTGTCTCATTTTGTTTGTTTGAGAAATTACCGCTCATGGGGTGATGTGGGAACTTAATTTAAATTGCATTACCATAACACGATGTGCACGGCACTTGCAGGACTGGGCATATTAACCCTCGGTGCTACTTTAGATGAGTCTACAGCAGGTACATCAATCACCAGGCTTATCTTGGCGCTTTTATTGTTGCCTGAAAACTGTTGGATATGCAAGGAACTCTGCAGTGCTTTTAGAACTGCTACACTGCTACAAAACAAAGACAGCCCTCTCACCCTTCCAGCCTACGGGGGAAATGCCCAATGCCCGGTATTACAAGTCCAGCCTTATCTATGTCGGAGTCCCCAGAGGAGCTGGGCCTTTCAGCTTTTTGCCCTCTCGCCTCCGCAGGCATCTGTCTACAAGTGTGGCATACATCTAAAAGTGGTTCAGAAGGCGAATTGAGTTTTAAATTAATATTTGAAACTTTGGCCAATGTTGTTTTGAGCTCCAAACCAATTAAACCATCGATTATATCATTGCCCACAAATGTTACCCCAATATCGTACACACTACTCTGCCTGTTTGTGTAGCATTTTACAACAGTCATGTCCCCCCTAATTAGAGATTTGCAGTTATGGACATGACGGAGCCAGTGAATAGTTTGATTAATGAACGATTCTCTACTTTTAAACAGCCTTAGGTGCAGTTTCAGGACATTTGTCATAAAAATCTCTCTGCTCAACTGTCTGCTAGCAGTCTTACCTCTATGTGCAGAGTGCAAGGTGCCGGTTCGGAGCCCACACTCACCGGACATCCAACTGGGGTGGGACTGGGTCCCCCAGTGTTTTGCAACTTCCTGCTTTGCTGTGAAAGGTGGAGCGAATACAGAATGTTACATCGCATGCTAAAACAACGCATACTATTACAATGTGGTCGTTACAACGACCACGTTGTTAGTCACAATCCCTTTACAAACACAAGTCATTATACTGACTTGCTGTAGGGGGGGGCGTGCTGGATTTAGGAATAGTATTACTTACTTTTCCTAGGAAGGGAACGTGGAAAGCGGCCATAAATAGCAGAAGCCTGACCTTTTCGAGAGCCAGAGGTGCTGTAATTGATTTCTCAAACAAACTAGGCGGGAGACCTGTTCCGGAGTTAATGGCAATTTATAAGGCAAATGTATTTATACAGGGACATACGGGCCGGTATATGGGGCATAAAATACACGGACCAAATTCAAAGTCATGAAAACAGTTTTGTGCGCTATCTTTTGGCAGTCCTCTGTTCAACCTCAACCTACTGTTGACAGGGAACTTGGTATAGCCTATATTTCTGAAATTATAAAGACCACTCCCTTGCTTTTATTGCACAAGATATGGGTGTTGTCAGAGACAGGATTTAACAGGGGCATAATAAATGATTGCCTCAGACTGGATGGGGTGGCCAATCTGCCTTGGATTAATTACATTAAAAATCTGTCAAGTGAGATTGGTCACCCAGAATATTTGTATCATCCTAGTAGCTTGGAAAGTGTCCCCAGAAAATCCCTTAAGACACATTTGATGAATTATTTGGAAAAGAAGCGGTGGCTCATCAAGAAAGAAAAAAAATCGGTCATGGCAAATCAGTTGATGTCCAATGGCCCAGGTTTACAACCCTACTTAATATGTGTAGAGAGTGGCTTTACACGCATGCTCTTGGCCCGTTTTTGCTTTGGCTCCTTCTACAGATGGTTACATTTCCTGATATTAATGATTGGTCAATATCCCATCCATTTTGTCCATGCAATGAAACCTCTAGATTAACCACAAGGCACTGCACTTTATTTTGTAAATACTATGTTGTTCCCTGGAAAAAGTTCTTGTCGCCCATACTAAAAAGCTGGAATTTAAAGCAATGTAAAATAGCTTTTTTTAAATTGCAAATGCTGGAAAATGAATATACAATCCTGGCTGTGTCGCCTTTCTTAAAGCTTGTTAAAAGGTTTCATAACACCATGTGATAATATGGTAAAGATTTGGTGTCTGCGTAATTTTATTAATTTATAATCTTTTAAAATAATGTGCTGTTACTTGTTCACATGAATTGCTTCTTTTGTATTATACACTACATTTGAAGCTGGAAAAATGTATTCTTTTTAAATAATTTTTTATTATTGTGCTTTTATGCTTTTATGACTTAACATCGAATAAAGCTGATTTGGTTTGATTTGATTTGATACTATTCCTACCCCCGTTGGTACAACAGCAGGGAAGGTGTTGGATGGTATGTCCAATACCATTGCGCCCCCTACAGCAAGTCATTGTAATGACTTGCGGTGTAAGGGTATTACGTACTAACAACACAGTCGTTGTAATGACCGAGTTGTAATAGTACGCGTTGTTTTAACAGCGTTCTAAACACTGGCTCCCAATGAAGCCAGCCCTCTCAGCGTCAGAAAAGCCCGCACTCTCTCCCGCTGTGAGGGACGTGCGAGAGCACACCTGGGCCGTGCCAGGGCAAGGGCGGGCCCGTCTGCACCCGGAGGAGGCTGGGCTGGGACCCTCACTCTAACATTCATCCATCGGTAGCAGTATCTTGAGCATACTGTCAGCGTTCCAGGTCAGTTATGGGGAAGAAAAAGGCAACCTTAACAACTTCTGCAGGGGTAACTATGTCCACCATGAACACCTTCTTGTTCCAAGCTACCAATGCATTCACACAGGAGATTGCCATGGCATAAAAAAGACTATCTTTCGGTGATCGGAGCTTTATTTTTAATGGCCCACAGCTGATTCTTACCAACGATATAGAAGACCAGGACATCCAGTATTTCCAAGAACAAACCATGCCCCAAGTAATAATGCGGGCACATATAACCGATCATTCAATTTCATCTCAACAACTCACTAAAAACGTGCCTACGACGCCAATAACTGCATCAGGTAAAAGTTAAAGAGGAACTCTAAAAGATCCAGTACAAACTAAATCTAGGAAACCTAGAAAGTCCTGATGTACCAAAAAAATAAATAACCTATGGAGCTATACTTACCAATAGCCCCCAATACCAATTACCAATAATCAGTCAGTTGGCAGTGAAGAAAGTTCAATCGTTTATTATACAAAACACTCCGAAGTGGAGCCTCTCCCGACCTCACCCCTCGAGGCTCGTAGAGAAGACAGCCGGCACATAATCAGGAGCTGACATATATACTGTTACATTCTCAAACCATTACCCAAGAAAGGAAAAATACTAGATGTTGCAGGTGGTTCATAGGAAAGACCATATACGGCACATAAAGCAGACTCAGAATAGCTCTGTTCATTATAGCAAGGTCAAAGAAGTTGACTCCCTTCTGCCTAATGCTCAGGAGGGCTTACAGGGCACCTCCAAGAATGTGCTTATCAGGCCCGCACCCACTTGCAACCTTGAAGGTTCTAACGCAGAGAAGAAGCAACCCATCCTCAGCTGCCTCTCTATAACTCACAGACGGGGATTTTGCTTACTGGACAGAAAGTCACGTGTTCCTGGCCTAGAGTCGAGCTAAGGCCACAAAATGGAGTCGGCTCAGTTCTATTGATTAACTAACATGGAATACACACAAATAAGTGTATTTTACCATACAAAGATAACTAATCAATATACTTATTATACAAGTAGGCTAATTATATAGATACATCATGCTATCAAATATATATAGGTATACGGGCCCATAATGGTGGGGAAATTCGGACATTTATCCTTCAGTCCTTACCCACTCAGTCAACTATAGTTCCCACCTCTGCGGCTAAAGAGACATTACCACAAACTACAACACAGAGGATCTTATTAGCAAGATCACCACAATATTACATTCCATTTTGTTAGGGCTGGATTCGATTGACTTAAAAATGCAGGAAATGTTAAACAAGGTTTGCTTCACACCCAAAAATGATGCTAAAACGAGTCACTCCTTGCAACGTCATTCTGTTGTCCACCCGTCCGCACCTATAGTATGTTATGAGCAGAGGGCGAACTGAGGGGATATAACAGAGTTAAACCTGGGCACGAAAAACGGGCCCCACACCATGGGGAAAGTTGCATCCCCGCAGATGGAACGCTTTTTGAAATAAGGAGACGAAGGGCTAACTACATGCACGCTGAAGAATACTTGTGCTCCCAACAGCCACAGGGTGGGGGCGCTCCATCTAGACCTTTCAGGGCTAACTGTAATTTTATTACCAGGCAATCACAGATTATCTACCTAGAACACACGAGTGTAACTCACTCACACATTCTTAATCTCCCCCAGCTGCTTGCCCTTTTGTTTTAATCCTGGTAAATTCTCCCATGCTAAGGCCCACATTACAAGAAAGTACTACCCAACTTATGGACAAATAATCTCACTGGCTCTCAGTTCACAATAGTTTGGGTCACTTAGCTCGGAACCATCTTATTTTGTCCCGGAGCGTTCTAAACTTTGATAATTCGCAGATTGTAGCTGATTTATTATGTTATTCCCACATGGTACCCAACCTCGACCCAGATCTTCCCTGTACTGCTTGGTTATTTTTACAAACCGCCTTGTCGCACACACAATATTGCATCAAAGACAGACCTGTCGAAAAATCATGGGTGTAGGTCTGGGTCCAATGCCAGCATTGCTCCTTTAACTTTTAATAGATTTGTTCCTCCTATCAAACCTTAATTCCTGCTATGTGGAATAGGGATGGAAAGAGTCTCTCTCCCTTTGCAGATAGTGAAGGATAGGTAACGCGGACCTTTGTCCCCCTTTGTAATCTGTCGTGCCTATCTTCTCCCCACTGATTGTTTATTTGGATCTAGTTCTCTTGAAGCATTCACTGTTTGCAAACAACGTAGAATAGCAATATTCTGTCTAGTCTTTGCAGGTAGTGAAGGATAGGTAGTGCGGACCTTTGTCCCCCTTTGTAATCTGTCATGCCTATCTTCTCCCCACTGAGTGGTAGCTGGTTCAGCCCGGACCGTTTGTTAAAGGTGGATCATCCAGTCCCACTGGAAGGCACATCTAACAAGGACATGTTCACAAAACATGGACTAGTCGCTATAGCATATAGCAAATTATGGATCAGGTATACGAAGAAGGAACCCCAGAGTCAGTGGCCACTGATAGGATCCTTTGAAGAAAGCAGACTAGATGCACTAGATGAAGTTCTAAAAACTCGTAGAACGACACCGACCATGCTAGACAGCGTTGGCCTGTGGCGCAAAGAAGCTGTACTGCGAAAGAAGAAAGAGGAAGCTAGGTTAGACAAGGAGCTACGTAAAGCAGCCCACCTAGCCGCAAATAAACTAGAGGAAGAAATAAAGGAGAGAGAGGAAGCTAAGCGGAAACGAGAAACCGAAACATCGAGTCAGTGTCCTGTTAGAACACCCTCTGCGCTCTACCCCGAATTACCCTCGAAACAGCAAGCCAACGATGATCTCTTATTAGGTCCTCCGATCATCTACATGCCCCCTCCATATGCCCCTTCCCAACCTTCAGCGCAACACTCGCTGCCCCCAAGCACAGGCGAGAGTAGCGCCAGAGCCTCGGCCCCCATGGCCTCCGCGCCGGCCAAACCCCTTGCACCAGATACAAAACAAGCAGCATTGTTAGATGACCATGAGGCCCGAAAGACAGAACCCACGAGAACTAACAGGTAGGGCAAAGATGAGCGAGCGGGGATTGACAAGGTAGTCAGGACACTAGCAGAACGAAAGGAGAGTGAGGAACACATCATGGATATATTCAACTCATATGCGGGAAGCCACAGACAACACTTTGTCGTACGATTGTGTTATCATGTCCTAAATGCTTATGAGGACTGATATCGAGATAAAGGTCCCGAGAGCCTAATGACTCTGTATAGAAAGGTTGATATCGGGGATGAGGGCGAGTGTGACGTGACAGACCTCCTTGCGCGTACACTTGAGGTTTTCCGCCACCTCACTGAATCAGAGGTGGAAGCTAAACCTACGACACCTGTAGCGACCGAACCACGAATAGAACAACCTAGCACCATGATGCCGATAAGAGAGGCTGCCCCCTACTGGGTTCCCCCACGAGGTCAGGGAACACACGATGATGTTAACCACGCGGATGCAAGAGGGAGGGTAGTGTACAACTGGGTCTACCAACCATGGGATTGGCAGGATATTCTGACGTTTCGAAAATCTCTGCCCGATTTACGAAAAAACCCCACTGCCTTCTACACTGAACTAGGTACAGCCTTAGGTTCCACTATCATGACCCTAGCGGACATCGATTTGTTCTTCGGGTTATGTCTGCCAGCTGATGTGTGGAAGCAGATCTGCAAGGTCGACCACCTTGAGCTGTTCGGATATACCTGGAGACAACTCGATGAGATCGACAAGCAACGAGGAGCCGGACAGAAACCCGTAACGGCTATTCTTGAACTTCCGGACAAGATCGCCCAGAAACTCAAGACCCTGATTCCCGAGAAGAAAATAGACTGGTCAATAGTGACCGTCTGTAGACAGAAACCACAAGAAGACGCTTCGGAATACTTTTCTAGGTTCGAAACGGTGTTCTCCGACTACAGCGGCCAAGATATGACCACTGCAACCGGACATCACTTGTTCGTCCAGAACTTTGTGAAGGGTCTGGTGCAAGAGGTTTCTCAAAAGCTGCAAGCGAGCGAAAGCAGCTGGGCAGCCTCTAAACCCGCGGCTATCCTCCAGATGGCCCAATACTATGAGCATCAGAAGAATGAGAACGACAGGGCATCCGAACGTAAAAAGAAGGAGTTGAAAGAGAGGGTCATGATAGCTCAACTGCAGGGGGTGACGATAGGTAGGGAACCCTCCAAAGGAAACTACCAGTCGACAGCCCCTAAGAATACACCCTCCAGAGAACGAACGTCTGTACCCTATGCAGGCCGAAGGGACTTAAACGAAAACCAATGCGCGTTTTGTAAAGGATACGGTCACTGGAAGTCGCAGTGCCCGGTTCTTCATGAAACGAACAAGAACCGAGAGGCTAGGGACGGGACAGACGGACAAAGGAACAGGGACCAGGGACGGAGACACACCAATGACGCTTACCATGACAGATCAAGCCGACCTAACACATTTGACCGCCCACGACAGAATCAGTATCAGCAGTCCGATTGCGAGAACGCCCACGACTTCGCATAGGACAGCCAGGGGCAAGGGAGGGATCCAGTCGAGCTTTGGGGCAACACGTAGTGCGTTATCTAAACGACTGATTCCAAGGGCACCCTTGTCTGGCTCACACGTGACATCAATAGGCTTTGATGGAACGCCCTCTACTAATCCCTTATCTGCACTGATTCCCTTTGACTTAGAGAACAACATCACGGACATGACCTTCCTGCTATCCTCCAACCTCCCCTGACGCCATTATGGGTCTTGACCTCCTGAAACACTTTCGAGCCACCATTCAGTGTTCCCCAGACGGAGTACGAGTCATACTATACGATAACCAGAATCTGTTCAGGCCTTGTCCCACCCGATGCATGTTTTCCATCACTGACGCTGACTTGTCCCTACTAGACACTTTACCCTCATACCTTTGGGCCAAGACCAACTCAGACGTAGGACGCATGGTGATAGACCCTGTGCACATCACTGTACGATCAGACGCTATGCTCCCAAAGCTCCCACAGTATCGGATATCGCACGAGGGCAAGAAGGCATTGGTAGAAATCATTCAGTCCTTAGTCGATGCAGGGGTAGTACAGGAAGTAGTCAGTAACGTCTGTAACAGCCCTATCCTACCCATTGTTAAGAAGCAAGGCGAGGGAGATGAGAAGGCTTATCGCTTCATCATTGACTTCCGAGAGGTGAACAAAGTAGTTGTACCTCAATACCCAGTAGTCTCCGACATCACCACTATCTTGACCCTGATCCCCTCCACTGCCACTGTCTTCACCGTCATAGATCTCAAAAATGCATTCTTTTCCATCCCCATCCATCCCGACAGCCGATACCTCTTCGGCTTCACCCTAAAGGCCCGTTCATATAGATTCTGTAGAGCACCCCAGGGCTACACTGAGAGCCCCAGCATCTACAGCCAGGCTCTCAAGAGGCAGCTGGACGCAGTCCAGCTCCCGGACGGGGTGGTGTTAATCCAGTATGTCGACGACATTCTCCTGGCTGCCGATGCTACTCCACTTGCCATCACAGCCACCATCCAACTCCTGCACTTCCTCGCGGAGAACGGTCACAAGGTCTCCAAGAAGAAGCTGCAGTTCTGCCAACCCCAGGTGACATACTTAGGCCACCTCCTGTCCAAAGACGGGAGGAAGCTCACACCCGATCGGATCCGGACCATCCTAGAGACCCCTATTCCCAAAACTCAGAAACAAGTTCGCTCCTTAGTAGGCCTTACGTCCTTCTGTCGGCAGTGGTTGCCAAACTTTAGTCTCATAATCAAACCTCTACTCTCTTTGTTAGCGAAAGATGTCCCCTTCCCACTCCCTTGGACCCCTGAATGCCTATCCTCCTTTCTACGAGATGCCCTTTGTTCAGCCCCTGTCCTAGGAACCCCCGACTACACCAAGCCCTTCTCCCTCTTCACCCACGAAAGGGAGGGGTGCGCTCTCTCTGTCCTAACACAACCCATTGGTCCCAAACAACGCCCTTGTGCCTATTTTTCTGCCACTCTTGACCCCGTAGCCAGAGCTCTGCCCGCCTGCCTTCGAGCGGTAGCTGCCGCTTCCGTCTCTATCCGACAAAGTGAGGGGATTGTACTTTTGAATTCCCTCACTGTGCTGGTCCCCCATGCTGTCGACACCCTCCTGAACCAGACCAAGACTCAGCACCTGACTAGTGCACGACTGACTGGTTACGAATTGACTCTGCTTGCACCCCACATCACACTGAAACGATGTACCACTTTGAACCCTGCCACTCTGTTGCCTTTCCCTGATGGCGACCCCAATGTGTCCCCTATGCATGACTGTGTGACCCTCACGGACGAACAAACTAGAAGTAGAGCTGACCTCTGTGACACTGCTATCCCGGACCCTGATGGAGAGCTATGGGTAGATGGCTCGTGCATTATGCTCCCCGACAGCACGACCTCGGCTGCCTATGCAGTCACCACAGCCCGGACGGTAGTTGAGACGGCCCGCATCACCCAACGGTCCGCACAAGCAGCAGAACTGATTGCCCTCACACGAGCATGCATCCTAGCAGCAGGCACAGTTGCAAACATTTACACTGACAGCCAGTATGCCTTCGGGGTGGTTCATCATTTTGGACTCTTATGGAAAGAAAGGGGATTCCTGACTTCACATGGCACATCCATCCTTCATGGAGATCTAGTCTCTGCCCTGACCGAAGCAGTCCTCCTCCCCAAGCGGTTAGCGGTGATCAAATGCCAGGCGCACAAGAAGGTAACAGATCTCATTGGACAAGGGAACGCACTAGCTGACATCACTGCCCGAACCACAGCCGAGAATAGGATGACCACACGCATGTACGTGACTAGGTCACAGACGGAGAAATGGAAGGACGCTAGAGAACACATTAGGGACATACAGATGGCCTGCTCCCCTCAAGAACTGACTGAATGGGCACGGGTGGGACTGAAAGATGATGAAGGCTGCTGGCTGACAAAAGACACAAACAAATGGCTGCTACCTAATTCCTACTTTATCCCCATACTGACTATGGCACACTCCCCAGCACACATAGGATCTGCTCCCATGATTGAACTCATCACCTGAGTCTGGCACAACGACAAGATTCCCGACTCTGCTAGACGCCTAGTTCAGCAATGCTTAATCTGCTTGCAACACAACCCAGGGAAAGGAACTGTTGTCCCTCGGGGTGGGTTCGGGGTCCCCGACCATCCCTTTGAAGTCCTACAGATGGACTACATTCAGCTAGAACGTTGCCTGGGTTTGAAGTACGTCCTTGTTGTCGTGTGCGCTTTCAGAAAATGGGTGGAGGCCTATCCCACACGCGACAACATTGCCATGACCACTGCCAAAGTCCTGTTAAAAGAGTTTTTCCCCCGATATGGCCTTTGTCGGATTTTATGGAGTGACAACGGCCCCCACTTCATAGCTGAAGTCATCCAACTTATCCTAAAAGGGTTGGGTGTAAAACAGAAATTTCACGCAGTCTTCCACCCCCAATCTGCAGGCCTGGTCGAGCGACACAACGCCACTCTCAAGCTAAAAATCTCTAAGATTGTTGCCTCCACCGGACTGAAGTGGCCTGATGCCCTCCCATTGGCATTGCTATCAATGCGTTCCACCCCCACTAAGCACCACTTGACCCCCTACGAAGTAGTATTCGGGCGACCAATGAACATTTGGGCCGCGCCTAGGCCAACTTCGATTCATGACATCCCAGACGTCCTAATGTCTGACTATCTGTACACTCTCACTAAAACCTTAACTGTCATTCATCAGCAGGTGCTGCAAGCCATCCCAGACGCTTCCAGGGGCCCAGGACACGACATTCGCCCAGGGGATCACGTCTTGATCCGCAACTTCCGGCGTGCCAGAAGCTTGGAACCTCGGTGGACGGGCCCCTGGCAAGTCCTAATCACTACACGGACGGCCCTTCGAGTAGAAGGCAAGCGTCACTGGGTGCATGCGCACCATTGTAAACGCGTCCCATCAACCCTGACGACGGAAGAAGACATCGCGACTCAAGAAGAGCTCCTGACAAAAGACGAACCATCATTGAGCTGTTACACCGACACAGAGGCACTCGAACTGGCAAAGTTTCCCGATCCCACCGTGCCGTCCAGAGAAGGGTACAACCTACGTAAAAAGGGAGGAGCTTCGGCAAAGCAGACCACTGACTAGGTAAAATCTCAGAGCGGTAGCCTAACACACTCAAGGTTGCCCGAAGAGAAGTCAGAGGAGGTCGGTGGTTCTGCCCGTTACCGAGCACTCTGAAGATGATGGAAGTGCCCGATTCCCCAATGATGGAAGCAACCGGATACCCGAAGATGACCTACCGAAACCCAAAGACTGACAAGTTGCACAGCTCAAAGATTATAGCCATTTTCATTACCCTTCTCTTTTGCCTCCTCCTCATGACAACCTTCTGGATCATCGAAGAAAGCACACCCGCTCACATAACGTTGCTCCCCACTGAACTGCCGACAACTACCAAGGAACACTTCTTGATTGCCCTTTCACCACAGCTCCGAGAAAGGCGCAGGGAGTTCTGGAACAACTCCTTTGTGCAACTGCTGCACCAACACAACCTTGCCGCTAATGCCACAAATTGCTGGATCTGCGGGCTGCTGCCCCACGCAACTGGACACTCCATCCCATTCATTCCTTCGCCTTTTTCCATCCACGGCTCCTGTCTTGCCTGGCTGATCCTTCTGCAAGAGAGCTTTAAAGACAATGCCACTTCAGAAAGAACTGTTTCACATTTCTACCACGGGGTATGGCTGAATAAGACTGGGCGAACCGCTACTTCTTTTTTTCCCTCTGACCTCTGGTGCCTCTATTCACATGGACATTCCTGCCAAAGAGCGAGTGGAAATGCAGGTGTTCCATAACCCAGCCAGACCCACTTTCTCCTACCTCTGGAAACGAACAGCCGCCACTCTGACTGTGGCCTTGTCTGTCGTCAACGTCTCGGGCCTTGTGTGCATCGAAGGTCTGGGAAAGCAACTGGTGGGCCACAGTGCCTGCGCCATCACCAGAACACTGGATTCATCCGACCCTCCCTCCTTTGTTACTTCTCCAAATATGTACTTTGTTTGCGGCACCAAAGCATACACCTGGCTCCCCAAAGGTTGGAGGGGCACATGCTACATTGCCTTTATTCTTCCACCTACGTATGTGGCCCTGGCAAGCCACCACCGGCAAAAGCGTGCAAGGGACATCGACCAGGCCGACTCTACAGGGGCACAGTTCTTGGATGCCGCGAAGGGACTTGTGCCATTCTGGGGTCCGATGGCGAACAGCCGTGCCATCCGACATTTGACCCAGGCAGTTGAAACCACCATGAACATCACAGCTGGCATCTTGACCAATAATACCGCAGAGCTTCAGGCAGTCCGCCTGGTGGCTCTTCAGAACCGCCTCGTTCTAGACGTGGTTCTGGCAGACTGAGGAGGAGCCTGCCGCATCATTGGGTCCAGCTGCTGCACCTACGTGCCAGACAATTCACCTTCTGCTTACAAGGCCATCGAACACCTCCATAGACTATCATCTGAAGTACACCAGGAACAAGAAGGATGGTCGTTTGGGAGCTGGTTCTGGGACTCACTGAAAGCCTGGGGGTGGAGGTTGTTCACATTCATTCTAATTCCGATTGTGGTGCTATGCGGGTGTTGCTTGGGTATCCAATGTTTGCCTCCTCTGTGTTCGTTATTTTCAAATTGCATTTGCCCAAAGACTTTGGACTTACAGACTGAACACAGGAAAGCTTTGTATGATGCAGAAATACGTGGCATTATGGGGATCGACCCGAATTAACAAGTTGGGGAGAAATGTTAAAAGGGAGGACTGTGGAAAATTAATTTGTACTGATAAACATTGTCTGCACCATCTTGCCTTTTTCCCAATGCCACACTTTTGTCGTACACGGCAGCCATTTTAGATGCCTTGGTCAGGCCCACTCTCTGCACGCCGCCGATCCCCAGCGCGGCTCCCCACCCTCGTAAGCTTCTCCCCCACGCACTGGCCACCCCCGCTCTCTCTCTCTCCCTCATGCATGGGCCATAAAACCTCTCCATCTGCGCTGCTCTTCCCTGGGAATCACACCCCGTGCCTGCCCGACACCTCCCTTTCTTCCTATTCACTATCGCACCCTCTGACACCCCTCTTCCTCCGCGTCTGATTGTCCAGGCCGGTCCCAGGCTATCACCTAGCCCTGTGGATGCAGTTTATGACCCCAACTGTAAAGAATTGCCCCTCTTCAAAGGAGTTACAGTAGATCAAGGCCCCCACCCCATGAGATCCGTCACGCCGCACGCATTCCGGGAATCGGCGGAATGCCCTGCTGTTCCTGTCATCTGATGACGAGCCTGTATTATGATTGGGGAGGGGATTCTCACTGTAAGGGTGTGTGTGAATGTATCCGAAGCGGAAGATTCCAGGGATGTCTTTCATACTTCAAAGTACCTTTATTATAATAAAGAATGTCTTCCTGCCATAAATGCGTGTATAAGAGGCCAGGCCTCAGAGATGCAGTTAGAGCACCTCGAGAAGATTCCCTGTTGGTCTGATCTGATGTGTTCTCCTCCGGAGAGAATAAACCTTTGTTTCCTGCCTTCCGGTCTCCAGCGCCTGCCTCTTCATTGATTCATACTCTGTGGGATAAGAGGCGACATCGCCGGGCAATACTTAAGGTCATTTCGTTCGTTGATTGCCTTCCTGCTTTACAGCTATTGACTGGAGAACGGCAGTCAGGGGTTACTCCAGGTCGATCCCCCACTCATCAGGGAGAGCTCAAGTCTTAGGGAACATAGTGGGATAAATGAAGCTTGCATCACAATACCCTCTTGCCTAGCCAACCTTATGATATCACAGAAGCCCCCACACTTTGTGCAACTAATCTGACTCATACCTTTCTATCATGGAACATAGCAGGCTTTAATAACAAATGATTTAATAAAGAGTGGTTTAAAGTACTATCTGATTTTCAAAATATGTGCATTCAAGAAACCTGGGAAGACACATTTAATCTTTATAAATGATTACCACTCATTTAGTACTCCCGCAGTACCTTCAGCTGGGGGCAGAGCTAAGGGGGGCCTTCTGACACTGCATTTATAAAAACATCCCCTCACTTTCACGTGCTAGTAATCAAAGGTCATGACACTTGGGATCTTTTGTTAATAAATTACTACAAAAACAACTTTTCTAACCCTGAAACCGCAGCAGAGAACATAGGGATGGCCATTGAGGATCTTGTTGGATTATACCAAAACCCTCTACAAATTTTGTGGGTGAGTGACTTTAATATTAGGACTTGCCCAAGAGTAGAGACAAAGTTGTGTGAGATTGAAAACCATTGGGGTGAGCCAATCATTCATAACAAATATGGCACTGTCCTGAATAATGTATTGATGGCTTGGCAATTAGAGCCCCGAAATGAAATCGATCTCATAACTGGCCAACTATCCCCCACATTTCAGGGCACAGAACGCTGTTCTGTGATCGACATTATAATTACGTGTGATCCTTTAAATACAAATATTTCTAAGATAAAGGCCACTTCCACTGAATTCAGTGGTCACACAATGCTCACATGCATCTCAGAGTGGGTAACTGTAAGAAAAGCCTTTGTAAATTTGCTTCTAAACATATTTTAGCGAGCAAAAATGCCTTTACCCTAAAGTGGTACAAAGTGGAAGAGTCTAAGTTACTTGCAAACCTTATAGCAACCAACTATGAGGAATTTCACGGCTGCTTAGACCCACAACTAAATAGCAACCTGTTGCTAGAAGACTTTGGTAATATTCAACCAAACATTAAAACCTTACTGACACGCTCCATCTTTGGACGTTCAACTAGAGGAGGAGACATGGATAACTTACTTTCAGAACAAGCAAAAGTACAAACCCTGCTGTAAGGTGACCTCTTAGGTGACAATGTATACTCTCTCTCAAAACCAGTGTACTTAACCTGCTGTACACAAGTTCAATACCTCTCAGTCACAAGTTTAAACTCTTATCACAATGTTGTCAGTATCACAGTATGCTACAAATCACATCTAAAGTTATGTTTTAAAAAGATTTTATTCAAATAAGTACCTCCATAGGGGTTACAATCTAAAACAATTCACTGTCTGTAATTATTAAAAACGGATATCATTAAAAACAGTCGACGCGGCGTTTCGGTGTACAGTTACTCTTTTCCACCTTCATCAGGACGAAAACATTTTCTTTTATTAAAATCTAGACTTAAATAAAAATACAACATTTTAGATGCCTAGTGTGTGCTGTGAACCCTAAGATTGATCTAAACATTAATATTTTGTGATGCCTATACATGTACTTGCACAATGCATAGTGTTCAAGATGACTTTTTGTTTTGGTATATAGATTCATTTATAGCAAGTCCAATGACAATATTTCTTGCTAACTGTCTTCCTCAGATTTTCGACATCTCATTTATAAAAAAACAATGAGAGAAAAACCACACATGGTGCCCAATTTATCTCACACCCAGGTTAACTCGTTTTCCACTATTGGCGTTCCTTACATAGCCCTCTATATGCGAATATTATCTATAGTTACCTTATAATATTCTTAGGGAATATGATTCATTAATTTCATAATTCCAGGGTTATCCGATGTATCCTCCGGCTACTTTATTGGAGCCTTGGGAATAAATAGATATTAACCGTTTTATTCAGGTATTGACATTATGTGATAAAAAGGCTATTTATTGTGAACTATGCCTCTGTTTGATGATGTAGTTACCTTTTTTTTGGTTTCTATTACGATAACTTGCGCATCCTTATCAAAGCTGCACGTTGGAGCCACCGTCTTTTGTGTATTACTTTATGGGAATGGGCTCTCTACTTTTGGGTAAAAAGCTGTAAAAAATGAGAACCCTTCTCATTATTGGCTCAAATAATTATCTTTGTCTTACTGCCTATATCATGTATTGTCTCAAACTTACCCCTAAGTCCTCGGCTTGACAATACAATGTATGTGCTTTCCGTCTTCTGTTAGACAGTCACCCTCCGCTTGAATTGTGATATCGGACTGTAGAATTTGAAATGCGGACAGATATTAATGTTCCTCCATTCATGACCAACATGATCATAAACAGTAGCCTCCGTAATATTTCTTTTTTATATATTCCATGCCCTGTGAGATGACGATCACTCGCCCTGTAGCTGTCATTGTGGAAATGAGCAGCGTTGATCTGAATCAAAGCACTCTAAAATATATTTTGCCCTTAGATCACAATCACAAAATCTTGTGGCTATCCTATGTAAAACATACTTTTACATTACTGGGGCTATCAGAACTTTTTGACACTCCTAGCCTCTGTGAATGTTTTCCTAACTCGAGGCTAAAGGAACTTTTTCTTAAGAAAACTGCATCTGACAGGTTGAATAGATGCAGGGGGAAAATTTCGGTTTTGACATAATATGGTTTATCACACTCACAGCAAGGGGTTTCATCATATGTTTGTTTTGTTGAGAACATTCAGCACTGGTATACCCTAACCAGATTTCGATTGAATTATATACCGTTAATGCTGAGATACCCAATTAATGTATTCTCAATCTCACAACTCCCCCCTTGTCCGTGTAATAACAAGTCACCTCAATCAACCTTGTATATTCTGTTCTTTTGCACTTTTTATGTAAAAGATATGAAACAATATATTATCCCTCTGTTGAAGAAATTTAGTTATCGTTCCACAACTATGGCTCTTGCTATGTTACAAGATTTAGAAACCCCATTTGTTTGTCTCACAATGGTCTCCATACAAGCTGCATTAAGAAGTCAAAAGGCTACTAATGGACTTCACATTTTATCTGAATGAAGCTACATCAGACGTGGATCATTATTATAATTGTTCTCTGTGTCCAGTTTTTAATGTTAGCTAGATTTGTACACTTAGCACACATATGTATGAACAAAATATTTGTGTATTGCCTTTTGTGCTAAGCTTTCCAATTACAGCGAAATTTGCACAGCTATTTTTAGCATGTATGAATTAGATAATGGTTTATCGGTTGAAATAAATTTTGTTTTTAACTTTGCTTTTATCCCCATGTATGTCGTTTATATGTGTTTTAACTATATATATTCAGTACATGGAGTTCTGTCAAATGATTTTACTTATCTTAAACCATCTCAACTTCTATTTTAGCCTGACTTGCTCTGTAATTGTTCCTGTAGTTTGTGGTACGCAGTATTTACTATATGCACTGTTTATTCGTGTACTTTTACGCATTTAACCAAATGCGAAATAAAGATTGATTTGATTTGAATGATTCTCTACTTTCAAACATCCTTGAGGGCAGTTGCGGGACATTTGACATAAAAATCTCTCAGCTCAGCTGTCTGCTCGCAGTCTTACCCCTACGTGCAGGGGACCAATGGTGGCTAAATGCAGTGCTTGAAATGGGAAAAAATAAGTGCAGGTACTCATTAAAATGAGCTAGCGGTGTAATGAGTGTGCGGGGCTGGGGTGGGGCTAAGGGCAAGACATGATGATACTTAACGACTTCTATAATAGTTGCAGTACACAGCAAAACACATGATAAATGTGCTTATATAAGCAAAGCAGGTTAACTCATTACCTAAAATGAAATAGAAATGTGATAATACATTAACATTTCCTTTTTTGCAATAGTTGCACCTTCTTAATGCCATACTGTTAATTGCTGTTGTTTGGCACAATACTATATATTTTTGAGCATGTGAGTTGGAAGAAACTGAAAATACCCCCTTCGAACAAAAGCTCTTATGGCACCAAGCAAATTAAGCAAATGATCATGACCCTCCCCAGAAGATATCTCTTGTCTCTTCCATCGATCTATCTATTCATTCTTTCATCGTACCATTTACCTGCTGAAGTCCACCATTTACCCTTTACATTCTGTTGTCTATTCAGTTTTCAATCGATCATTCAGTTTTTCACCATTCCGTCTGTCCACCCTTCATATCCAAACCTATCCATCCATCCATCTTTAAACCTATCCATTCATCTTTTCACTCATCCATGTCTGTATCCACCCTTTCACTCATCCATCAATCCTTTTGCGCATCCATCCATCAACCCTTTCACGCCTTTATACCATCCACCCTTTCATTCCATTCTCCCTTTCACTCAATCCCTCTTTCCATTCATCCATCATCCACCCTTTCATCCATCCTCCCTCCCTCCCTTTCATTCGTCCATCCAATTTGTAGAAATGTGGATCTGCAACTACGTGTTGTATTCTCACTTTGGTGTCAACCCTGAAATGTCAAATAGCGCTAAGTGTGAATGATGCTTAGAGGGATGCGACTAGCTTCTTTTCTTGGTGAGTTTGGTTTAGTCTAATTCAATTTTTACAAGCACGCCATCGAATTGGCTTTTTCATTTGTATTTAATTCATTTAGTAGCGCTATTTGACATTTCAGGGTTGACACCAAAGTGAGAATACAACACGTAGTTGCGGATCCACGTTTCTACAAATCCAGCTGTGAGTTTCTTTTAGAATCACGTCTATTATTGTAGTCAGCGAGTGGGATACTAGGTCCTCTCATTACCTAATGAATGGTAATTTGTTTCTTTATTGGCTCATAATGGCATTTGATCTCATTTTTGAATATCATAGACGCAGTTGCCCAGATATTCAACACAGACACATAGTTGTCAATTGGTATACAACTTCTTTCAGAAGTGAGTACGTCTATGCTCAAAAGGAGAGCTGCATCAGGTTTCTTTTGGGGTCTTAATCTCCTCAGTGGTGGTATCAGTATATCATGCACAATTACACATGTTTAAAGAACAAGAAAACATCTTAGCACTATACACCTACGGTGGCGGTCCTTCTAATGCAACCCTTTTTTTCGTTTTTTTATACCTCCGTTCTACTTGACCTAGAAATAAGTCCATTAGGTAGTTATTGCAATGTAATTGTTAACGCTTGCAGAATGTCTTAAGAACTGCCATTCAGTAAATTTCAAGCATTTCATTTTTTTGATGTATTTAGCAACTACATGTTTATATAAATTCAGCTATGTATATATTGTGTTGACAAAGTGTTTCACGTTTATTATTTCCACAGTGCCCCTGAGGAAGGGAGTTTCCCGAAATGCATTGGGCCTTCTTTAAGTTGTGACAAAATCATAATGTGCAAATAATCCATTGACAGTTATGTTTTTTCAACTGTATACAACAGTTGCGTCATATTGATTGTGTTTTGGTATAAGCAAATACCGAGTTCATAAACGGTTTTTGATTATTGACAATGCATATGAATACATAAAACAGAATTTACAATTTTTCAAAAAGTGTATTTCTTGATTGATTATTGGTGACCCAAACTAGGCATAGTTCAATGTCTTTTCATTGATATACTTTATAACTTGTTGTGCGTTTCGTATACTAATGGTGATTCCACCAGAAGTTGCTCTTTCAATTAGGCTGGCTGCCTTCCAACCAAACAGCACACACACTTTGCTAAAATAGACTAACACACGGAGTACTTAGTATTTAGGGAAGATGTGCGCAGGCAATTATCTCATTGTAAATATTGAGCATGTCATAACAATGTGGAGGATGTCAGGGATAGAAACATCATCGCAGGAACAAGTCAGAAGGTCTGAAACTTTACGCAAGACCCTTTGGGCAAAAAAAGTCGATAAAACAAGTTAAACTTAAAATATGTTAACAGCCTACGATGAAAGTAAGACATCTCACGTAACAAATACTGCTCCATTCCAATACATTTCTCACCATGAAAAAATGACACATGGAGCGTTTGGAAAGGGCCACGGCCTCACAGTTCCACATCCATCTTTTCATTAAACGCCTGTTTTAACCATGAGATATCACTCTTTACTATACCTTCTGGGTCAGTAAACAATTCCTGACGGCCCAAAGAGGAAAAAGTTTGCCTGATGTAAGCAAGCCAGGGGATGCTCAACATGCCATCTAAAGCAAGGCAATCTCGAATTATGAGCCTGTTGAGAGACAAATCCTACTTCAATAATTTTCTACGACTTGAAGCTGGGTGCAGGACATATAGCCCCAAATATTGCAGCCATAACATGCCAACTAGCAATTAGACTTGACAACTATGAGCATGGCCGCCATATAAGTAAAACCCATGCCCCATTTTAGAAGGTCAACTTCAATGATGGGCAATTTAAACCTCATAGTATTTTTTCTATACAAGGGTTAGCAAGAAAATCTGGAATTCAAAATACGTTCATGTAAATAACAAAAAAATCTAACAGATGCTGAAGACCCTTAGCTGTTTGAAACATGAGAATGGCATTTTCTCCATATAAAAGAACAGGCAGATGGTATCCGCATGTTTTGGATGCCCAATCATGAGGCCATTAGGACGAGCTCCAGGCCATTGATGTAAACAGTGTAGAGACAAGGGGCAGGGATACACACCTGATGCTCCCCTGTCGTCATCTCCAGGGGCATTGTACATTCTCCATCCATTCCAATTCTAACAGAAGCAGAACACCCTTTGGACAGAGAATGTAAGGAGAGCAGGGCCGGTTCGACCCCCATGGACCCAAGTGCAGTCCAGAGCTTAGCTTTGTTAACACGGTCAAAGGCTGAGTTTAGGTTCGTGAAGACCAAATAGACCCCCCCCCTTCACTCGCACTGGTATACTTTGAGGTCATCATGAAGAGGGTCAGGGTCTTATCTACATTGCACAGTCCATCTCTGAACCCATACTAGGCATCCGAGAGGATGTTCCTATCGGTCACCCAATTATACAAGCAGTCCAGTAGGACCCTTCCTAACACCTTGACCTTGCTGTCAACCAGCGCAATAAGGGGATAAGAAGCAGGGTCCGCCCTGCTGCCTTTCTTGAAAATCGGGACGATATTGTGCTTAAGAAGCTCTCAACTTCCTCAATCCAAACATCAATCTTATCTAACGTGCAGTTTGCTGCTGCATGTGTTTGCTTCTGCTCCCCGACATAGCTGGGTTGTGTGCAGCTTTTTGTTTCCCTATTAAATAAATAGATAAACAGGAGCCTCCGGCTCCGGATGTATTTCATTACAACGCATACTTTTACAACGCATACCTTTACAACTAATTTTTTACAACGCAACATCCATTACAACACATTCCATTACAATGCATGCCATTACAACGCATCTCTAAAAACTACCTTTACAACTCATTCCACTACAACACATACTACCTTTACAACTCATACCATTACAAAGCATACCATTACATTGCATGTATGGTAAGCATTGGATAGTGTAGGGGTACTATTTACTATTCTAACTCTCGGGGGTGCAACAGTAGGGTAAGTGTTGGATAGTGTAGGGGTAAAAAATACTATTCTAACTCCAGGGGGTGCAACAGTAGGGTAAGTGTTGGATAGTGTAGGGGTAAAAATTACTATTCTAATTCCAGGGGGTGCAACAGTAGGGTAAGTGTTGGATAGTGTAAGGGTACTATGTGTATGCGTTGTAGTGACATGCGTTATAATGGTTGAGTTGTAATGACATGCGTTGTAATGGATGTTGCGTTGCAAAAGGTTCGTTGTAAAGGTAGTGCGTTGTAAAAGTTGCGTTGTAAATGTTGTTCCCCTCCGGCTCGTGAGAAAGATAATAGAAGCAAGTGAGGTTATCGAACTAAAAATTAATGATGTTGTAACGGGGGATAAGGGCCACCAGTTAGTCATTGCTACAGATACTCCAAGTGTTCGTTAGCCTTGTTGTAATCACAGAAACTGATGGGGGATAAAAATTAGATGAGAAAGCCAAATGGGAAGGCACTTGTGTTAATGCGATGCCAGGCCTTTGGACAAAAATAGAAAATTATAAAAAAATATATACATTGTAAATCTTTACATCTAACATCAATGACTAAGAATATTTGTGCTAACCACTGCAACGATCAGGTATGAGTAAACAGTAAGTGAAAATAAAATATTTTGAAAACTTGTCACTACACATCTACTAAAACACTAGATTGTATAATTATGAATCAGATCAACCACTACACACAAGAGGTCCATGGCCCCAGTCTCGAAGTGAAGCTAATCAAAATGTCCATAGTAGATACAGTACTATTCCAAAGTTGCAAGGTCCATCCTAGCCATCATATCCTTGCAATATGCAGAAAAATATTTTCAACTGTACCTGTCTTGTAAAAGCCAAGTCAGGGGCCCAGCCCAGACTTTTACAGCCTCTGACGGACTCAGCAGGACTTGCGCTTGGCTAAGTCTTGGCCTGGGGCATGGCTGCTTGTGTGCCATGCAATGGCAAACTCCGTTGCACTTAATAGCGCTCTCCAGTGATGGTCTCACCTCCTCAGGCAACCAGTGGGGATTTTAGGAATACTTGTGCCCGAGCACCAGGCATCCTCTAAGAGTGTCTGGCACAGTGGTAAACTCCCTTGCACTTAATAGCGCTCAACGGTGATGGCCCGCATCCTCAGGCATCTACCTGGGATCTGGGGCATTGTAGTGCCTCGGCACCAGGAATCCTCTAAGCGCATCTCACGAAGTGGCAAACTCATTTTCGCTTAATAGCACTCCCCAGTGATAGCCCTGCCCCCTCAGGTCACTAGCAGGGATTTTGGACATTGTGGTGCCCCAGTACCAGGAATCCTCTAAGCTTGTCCCGCATGGCAGTGAACTCACTCATGCTTAATAGCGCTCACCAGTGATAGCCCTGCCCCCTCAGGTCACTAGCAGGGATTTTGGACATTGTGGTGCCCCAGTACCAGGAATCCTCTAAGCTTGTCCCGCATGGCAGTGAACTCATTCATGCTTAATAGCGCTCACCAGTGATAGCCCTGCCCCCTCAGGTCACTAGCAGGGATTTTGGACATTGTGGTGCCCCAGTACCAGGAATCCTCTAAGCTTGTCCCGCATGGCAGTGAACTCACTCATGCTTAATAGCACTCACCAGTGATAGCCCTGCCCCCTCAGGTCACTAGCAGGGATTTTGGACATTGTGGTGCCCCAGTACCAGGAATCCTCTAAGCTTGTCCCGCATGGCAGTGAACTCACTCATGCTTAATAGCGCTCACCAGTGATAGCCCTGCCCCCTCAGGTCACTAGCAGGGATTTTGGACATTGTGGTGCCCCAGTACCAGGAATCCTCTAAGCTTGTCCCGCATGGCAGTGAACTCACTCATGCTTAATAGCGCTCACCAGTGATAGCCCTGCCCCCTCAGGTCACTAGCAGGGATTTTGGACATTGTGGTGCCCCAGTACCAGGAATCCTCTAAGCTTGTCCCACATGGCAGTGAAGTCGCTCATGCTTAATAGCCCTCACCAGTGATAGCCCTGCCCCCTCAGGTCACTAGCAGGGATTTTGGACATTGTGGTGCCCCAGTACCAGGAATCCTCTAAGCTTGTCCCGCATGGCAGTGAACTCACTCATGCTTAATAGCGCTCACCAGTGATAGCCCTACCTCCTCAAGCAACCAGGAGGGATTTTGGACATTGTGGTGCCCCAGTACCAGGAATCCTCTAAGCTTGTCCCGCATGGCAGTGAAGTCGCTCATGCTTAATAGCCCTCACCAGTGATAGCCCTGCCCCCTCAGGTCACTAGCAGGGATTTTGGACATTGTGGTGCCCCAGTACCAGGAATCCTCTAAGCTTGTCCCGCATGGCAGTGAACTCACTCATGCTTAATAGCACTCCCCAGTGATAGCCCTGCCCCCTCAGGTCACTAGCAGGGATTTTGGACATTGTGGTGCCCCAGTACCAGGAATCCTCTAAGCTTGTCCCGCATGGCAGTGAACTCACTCATGCTTAATAGCGCTCACCAGTGATAGCCCTGCCCCCTCAGGTCACTAGCAGGGATTTTGGACATTGTGGTGCCCCAGTACCAGGAATCCTCTAAGCTTGTCCCACATGGCAGTGAAGTCGCTCATGCTTAATAGCCCTCACCAGTGATAGCCCTGCCCCCTCAGGTCACTAGCAGGGATTTTGGACATTGTGGTGCCCCAGTACCAGGAATCCTCTAAGCTTGTCCCGCATGGCAGTGAAGTCGCTCATGCTTAATAGCCCTCACCAGTGATAGCCCTGCCCCCTCAGGTCACTAGCAGGGATTTTGGGTCTTGTAGCAGCCTAGTACCAGGAATCTTTTACGTGTATTCTCATGAAGCAGCAAACTTACTCATACCTAATATCTCTTGTTGGTGATGGCCTTGCCTCTTCAGGCAACCAGCAGGGATTTTGGTTGTTGTGGTGCCCCAGCACCAAGAATCCTCTAAGTGCGTCTCGTGTAGAGACAAACTCACTCACGCTTACTAGTGCTTGCTAAAGATGGTGCCATCTCCTCAGGCAGCCAGCAGGGATTTTGGGCCTTGCAGTGCCCCAGCACCAGGAACTGATTAAGCACATCCCACACGGGGTAAAATCACTCACGCTTAATAGGCTCAGTGGTTATGGCGCCTCCTTAGGCAACCAGCCGGGATTTTGGCCGTTGGAGTGCACCAACATCAGACATCCACTAAGAGCGTATTTATATTTTACTTACCTTATTTATACTTACCTGCATGGTAAAGGTATGCATAGTAAAGGCAGATGTGGGGTAAATGTATGCATTATGAAAAATGCACTGTAAAGGCATATGTGGCAAATGCCTGTCTTATAACACAGCAGAGCCGCATCTGTGTGCAACATCCTGAAGGACCTGAAATAGACGCTTGATTCCTACGTTTCCTATCCGAATATTACAATAACATAAAAGCTTTTATTCAAAATCGATTTTACAGTTTTTTTCATCTGTAAACAGGTTAGCTCAATTCATACATATACCTTTGTACAAACTAGTGTACATTAATGTATACGTTTACATTCAAATACCTTACATAAATTGCATCCCTATTACAGGATAGCGACCTCCCTACCATTGTTTGTTTTCTCTTTTTTCTTCACGGCCAGGTAAACAATGACCTCCTTCACACTATTTATCCGGCCGCTAGTCAAATTGTACATCATCTCTAGTAGTAAGCCTTTGGGTTAAAACAGCAAAGATGATGTACTATGTTGCCGGCTGTCGGGTAAATAACTGAGGTTATGTAGTATATGGCCAGCGGCTGGATAAATTGTCACTTCCTTTAAATACATGTCTTTCCATACATTTATATAATCTAATTTACTGAGATGAATCGCTCCTGTATGTTAAAGCAAATGCACTTCTTTGAAAGTCTGTAGACATTTTATTACAGTTTTACAGGATGTTTGTTCCATGATTTATTTTCCAAACATTTTCAGATCTCGGCTCGTGCACAGGGTCTTAGAACCAAGCAAGAGCCTCGGGGAGGCTTTTGGCGGAGCTTTCCTTGTTGAATTGTTGGCTCACCGACCTCTAACTTACTGCACCCATTCCACCTTCCACATCATGGTGCCTGAACTTTTCTGGTGCAGTAAATACCCCCTCATTACAAGCCTGCTTGGACATGGAGACCTAGTCTCAAACTGGAGTCACAGTAATCACTTTGCTGCAATTTTCGTGAATGCATCATTGGAAGCGGTGATTTAAATTTGTGGAAGGATATTTGCATTGTGTCTGTTACAATTGCATATTGAAAAGGATGCATTTGTGACTAGTTACCACAACACAAGAGAATAATGTATTGGTACAGTCAAAAAAGCACAATACCTCTGGCAATATCAAAATCTGTCACCCTATGATAACACTAAAAAATGTCCTAAAAAATGTAAAAAGTAGTTTAAAAAGTGTTCACTTTGCGTTTGTTTGTTAAGCATAGTTCGGTCACGATAATTAGTCTGTGGTTTTCAAAGATATATGCTTCAATATTTGCATACAGTCTTGTGCGTGTACATAGTCTTCAAGAGTAAATGCTTTTATCTATCTCAAGCCAAAAATGGTCTAGGGTTGCTTCTCCTTCTGTCTGAAGCTACCTGGACTGCCAGTTCTGATAGGACAGTTCTTACTGGAGCAGGAGCGAGGCTGATTTGTATATGGCTGGGTATTTTCTGAGGTGCTATGGTGGGCAAACAAACGTTAAAGTGGGATGATGCCCAAATTGATGTACCAGTGGCACCCTAGCTGCAATGTGTATAGACATATGTGTCCCATGCTCACTGTGTCACTTGACTCAAGCTTTAACTCACTGGTGAGGTCTAACTCGGGTAAAACCATTCTGAGGTTGCGTGTATTCCTGTTCAGAGGGGACCTGGCCCTGCAGTTCTGACTGAACTATTTGTAATTGTGCAGAACCAGGGCAAATTTGCTTGTGACTGTTTTCTGAGGTGGCTTGGTGGCCAAAACAATGTTAGATTCTGTTTCGGCCTTGAGGAATTACCCATTACTGGGTTTAATTCAAGCATTTCACCTACAACTTCTTTCCCTTATTGCATTTATTGCACAGGAAGTATTTGCTTCATTACTTATCCAATGATTGCTGTTGCCAGAATCTATGGTAGTGATCCAGCAATCCGGGACTGATAAGGTTTCACAGACAAGGCCCAACTTCATTACCCAACAAGTCCCTTCACGCTGGGTGAGTGTAATTCCTAACTAACCAATCTCCAATTCGTATTTTCATTTCAACATATACAATATGTGGCGATGCAATCATTTAGTTGACAGGGTTTTTGCAAACTAATATCTGGTTCTAGTTATATTCATAAGTCCAAAATGAACACCTCTAATAAAGACAAACTGATTTGTATATTTATAATGCTTTATCTAAAATAATCTGAAAAATGCTCATCGATACCAACATACAGCACAAATCATAGACCTTCATGAGAAAATAATATTAGAGAAAATGACAAAATTACATCTCATTGACAGTGCATAAAGGAGTGGAAAGGCAAAGAAACAAAAGGTTCAGAGACAAAATACATTTGCAAATGATTATGCAAATTCAGTTTTCTGTCTATACTAACCCAATTGGATATAGGAAAACTACTCTCTGGCCATGAGAGCAGTGAGGCCCCTCAAGAAGAGTTGAAGAGGCAAAGACTAAGTCAGGAATCAGCAGACAGGAACAGCCAGCAGAAGAACAGGAGCCAGCGACGTGGCCTCTCCTCACACAGGTAGGGAAATGCAACTAACATAATCCCTCACATCAAGAACCTCAATTATACCCTAAAACCCAAATATCGAGCCCACACTGGTATCGGAACAGACAATGTCTCTACATGTGATTGGTTAAGGAAGGGGGTGTATTGTCACACCACTCTTGTCACATTCATTTAGCTCAATGATTTCTTGTTCATTTATTCATCTTATCAACTTCCCGCCCAGGAAATACAAATTTGAGCTGCTGTATAGTTCACATCTCCTCCATCCCCTTCATGTAACAACTTTTGTGCCACATTTGTTTGCCCTGCGCAGTAGGATTTCCCCTCATGTTAGGCTCTTTTCCACATAAGTTTTTCACTTCACACGGTTAATAAATGGTACTGAGGGTTCAATTCGAGCAGGTTTTATTTCACAAAAACCCTGCTTCATCAGTAGCTCAACCTCAACTAACCTTGGAGTCAAGAGTTGTCCTGTTCCTACCATTAGTTGGTTCCTTAAGCTTTGTTACCTAGACATGCGTAACACAGTTCTACTATTTGTGTATTTTTATAGCACTTTTGGAATCTGGTAGCTCTTTGTACTTCTGAAAATGTAAACCAACTACTGCCAAAGTGGTCTGTGGATGATGTAGTTCTTTCTCTATCATAATGTTAAGAGGTGAATTTTATTGAATAGTGGCAACAACTTTAGAATCGGCTGATATATTGTTTTATGATGGTTCGTTTTGAATTGTGACTAACTACACGCTATTATGAATATGTGTAGAGAGCTATGTGCATGGATCTGTGTGACAAAAAGCTTTGCCTATTATTTCTTGTCCAGGGTGCATATTTGTTCATTGCTTGTCTTCTGTGGCTTTTCAGTATGGAGGACTCAATGGCAATCATATGCTTAGATGCAATGTTGTACGCATGTAGTTGTGGTACATTTAGATTACTCTTTATTGGTTGATATGTAGATTGAGTAAACTCGCTCACTATCACGGCTTGGAGTTAAGTATTCAATAGTGTTTGTTTTGCAAGGCTTATGTGTTTACAAGTGTTGTCAAGCTTAATAGACCCGCAGAGCTAAACCAGTTTTGCATAATTTATTTGTCTGCCTGCAGCGGTGTCCTGTGCTGTCATTCCTCTACTGTCCTTTCTGCCTGCTATGGGAGTTCCACCTATGGAATGCGGATCTTGAAGTCCTCTTCAAGTCTCTAGTGCATAGACATCCTGGAGGTAAATTCTGCATAGAAGAAATTCTGCACCGGGGTGAGGCAGTGTTTATTACTTGATCAGTCATTTGCACCTGTACCTGTGAAGCCCTGACATGTGGTAAACTTAATGCAGCTGGTGTGCTTGCCTGTGGTTATAGTGGTATATGAGAAGGCTAAGGCAGTATTTATTCTTCTTATCTGATAGAAGAATAGTCACATTGTAAGTGTCTTATCTCCTCCTCATTAGGATCCGTGACATGAATGAGTTAGCTGATTCACCATTAAATGGGCCATTTACGGTGTTAGACCTGTCAGCTTTAGAATGGCCTACCCCTACACTTTCAGCCTTGCACCTTAATTTATTGCTGTTCTTGTTTTTATTGGCATGAGGACTCTGAGCACTTTACCTTTACTAAACAGTGCTAAAGTGCGTATGCTCTCTCCTTCTTACTTTGTGAAATTGGCTAACACCCAATTAACACATTAAATTTACTTGTAAGTTTCTAGTAAAGTGGTACTACATGTACCCAGAGCATGTAAATGAAATGCTATTAGTGGGCCTGCAGCATGTCAACATAAGTAGCCCTTTAAACATGTCTCAGGCCCGTCGTTGCAGCCTGTGTGTGAAGTTTTAAACTGCCATTTCGATCTGGCAAAGCGAACCCTTTGCCAGGCCTAAATCTTTCTTTTTAATACATATGTCACTCTTAGGGCAGGGTGCAGTGCATTTAAAAAGTTGGACATGTACTTTTACATGGCCTGGCACTGAAAAACTCTTATATTGGTTTTTCACTACTTTCACTACTTTGAGGTCTGCCACACCCATAAGATAATATTGGGTTAACTTATTACGTTTAATATGTGATAACTTTCAATTGGGAACAGATAGGGAACTTAAGTTTGGTGTCTACGGAAATATAATTTAAAACCTTTGTTAATGGTAAAGTCAGATTTAAAGTCACAATTCTGAAAATGCCACAATAAGAAATATGTCTTTTTCTTGTCATAACCATTTGGTGCCTGCTGCCTGTTCCTAGGTCACATACCTAGGCGTAGCTGGCAGTTTGTCTTTGTGTATTGATACCAGACAGTAAGACAAAGGAGAATATGTGTGGGCAGGCACAACAAAGCAGGTGTCCAGCAGAGTGACAGTCTTTTCAGCAGCACAGCAGTCCTGAGTTGGTGGTGTCAGGGGTCCAGTACTTATTCCCAGTTGTGCCTTTGAAGTGGGGAAGACTTCACAGTGAGACCTTTGAAGTGCACACAGCCCCTGCCCTTCCTGCCCTGCCTCCAGACTCACTACAGGGGGGTATGCAGCTCTTTGTGTGGGGACACTCATATCCTATTCAGGTGCAAGTGTCAGCTTCTCCCTCCCATCCTGTCCAGCATAGCCCATCAGACTGGTGATGGCCTATAAGGATGTGAATGGCCCATCAGGCACAACTAAGCTCTGTTTGTGTATTGCTGTCTGGAGGGAATGCAAAAAGCCCAGTTGTCACTAACCCTAGATGTGTATTCAGAAACAGGTAGAAGCACCGAATGGTTAAAGAAAATGCAAAATTTCAAAAAGTGTTTTTTTCAGACTTGCAACTTAAAATCCAACTTTACCATAAGTTGTGATTTAAAAATGTGAGTCCAGAGACACCAGACTCGAAATATCAATAATTTCCCATTTGGAAATTACAGTTATCAAGTGTAATAAGGTAATCTTAATGTTAACCTAAGGGAGCGATAGGCCTTGCAGTATTGAAACGCGAATTGAAGAGTTTTTCCCTACCCAGACAAGTAAAACTTAAATGTACATGTCCAAGTATTAAATACACTACAGCCTGCCCTTTAGGCTGACCAGGGCTTTCCTTAGGGGTAACGTACATGTATTAAGAAGGAAGGTTTGGGCCCAGCAAGAGGGTTAACTTACCAGGTCGAAATAGCAGTTTACAACTGCACACACTGGCTCTGCAATGACAGGCCTGAGACATGTTTAATGGGCTACTTGAGTGGGTGGCACAATCAGTGCTGCAGGCTCACTAGTAGCATTTAATTTACAGGCCTTCAGCGCACGTAGTGCATTTTACTTATAGACTTATAAGTAAATTAAATATGCCAATTGTGGAAAAGCCAAACTTTACCATGTTTTAGGGAAAGTTCATATGCACTTTAGCTCTGGTCAGCAGTGCAAAGTGCCCAGAGTCATATTGCCAGCAAAAACAAATTCAGCAAAAAGGGGAGTAGGAGGATAAAAGGTTTGGGGGTGGCCCTACAGAAAAGTCCATTTCCAACACCCATATTTGAGCCCCCTACAAGGCCCCACCCAGCAGCCACTGCTCGCTAAACCTCAATAACTGGATAGACAGTCCTGCTTAATGTCTGCTTATACTTTTTCAAAATAGCAGCTGATCTATGCTGCAGAGTAATTTTGCTTTTGTTGAGCTGGCAGTTCCAAGAGAAATTGTGAGAGAGCCAGACTCCTAAATAATCAACGCTCTTTACCTGTTCAATTGAAGATCCATCCATAACCAGTTTGCAATGGTGAGCAGTGGAAATTATAACAGAAGGGGCGACGGGTGAATATTAACCCACTGACAGGCACTAATTAAACCAGCAGTCCCCTTAGGCTCAGCGCCAAAGCTCTCAATCGTGGTTCGTTTTAAACAGTCTTTGTAAATGGCCACAGCTGTGAGCTCTGGGGTTGAGACTGAAGGCTCTGTGAGTTTCTCACAGTGCCTGTCAATGAGTTTAACACTTAAAAAGAAAAAAAATTAGAAGATTATTTACCTGGTGTCTCATACGCTGTGCTCCTCTACATCTCTGCACCACAGTCTCCCAGAGCTCCAGCCGGTAACTCCCCACTGCAAAATCCAGGTGCTGCTCTCATTCTGTTCAGGCAGCATAAAAGAAGCACCAGGATTGGTTTGAGTGCACTAATTCAATGCTCCTTAAGGCACTGAGTGCCTGTGCATTCTCTCCACCGAGCTCTCTAAAACAGCTGGCGTTGGAGTGTTTCATATGTGATTGTCAGGCTGGCCGTCGCATGACAATGCCAAAAGTGACAATAAACTGAAATGCACTATATTTTTTAATGCTCCTAACCCGCCCTCAGACTTGGTTCTGTTTTATTATCATTTTATTTTTCATGTTTACTACTCTCCAGCGGAAGGACAACGCTCCTCCTCTCTTATGGAGGGACCGCTGCTGCCATTTTGTTTCTAAACGTCCGATGAGGGTTTTGGGCCATGAAGTTAGATTTCTCTGCTTTTATCACAAGCCTCCTACTCCTACAAAACCTTACAACATTTTCTAGCTGTTCATGAAGTCCCCTTAGGGTGCAAGATAGTAGCAGAGAATTGTCAGGAAACAGCAGCACCAGAGTGCTGGAGTTTGCTGACTTTGAGGCATCATGCTAACAATTGTTCAATTACCCCACCACACTGTTAATATACAAACAAAACAATGTGGGTGCCAAGACACTCCTTTGTCTCACCCCATGCTTTATGGGAATCTTACTAGGCAGCTCCCCTTGACTATTCGACCGTACCTGTATGCAATCTGATCAAAATATGCAGGAGATCTTCTGGGATACCTTACTGACTAAGTACCTCCCACAAACATTCTCTACGAACTAGTTTGAATGCAGCCCTCAGGTCCAAGAAGGCCATGTATAAATGATCTTTTCTTCCATTTAAACCTGTAAACAAGAACACCTGATACCTATTTTGTTGCCGAATTCAGCCTGCAAATCCAACAACATCTGATGGTCACTCGTCCATCATTGCAGCTAGGCAAAAACTTGTCTACAAAATATTTTATGAGTATTATCGATGAGGTATTATTGATCAGTCTGTAGTTTGCTGGATTGTCTTTTGGTCCCTGCTTATGTATTGGGACTATAATGGCCCCACGCTCCCACTCAGGGAGTTCTTCACCAGCTATGGCATTGCTAAGTGTATTAAAATGGGAATCCCAGACAACAGGCTCTGAGAGAAACAAATCTCCTGGAATATTGGGGACTGGAGCTTTTTTGCATTGCACGAATTAGATAGCTTACCCAGTTTCCCTAAAGGAAAAGACACATTTAATGGGTTCAGGGCCAGTTATATGAGCCCCAGACAGGGTTACACTATGTCCGTTGCCAGCATGAATACTCTGCGAGCAGATGTCCCTTTCTTCAAAAATACTTGAAAAGTAGGCTACATACTCGTCTGCAGGTGCAAATTAGTCCAGTTGTAGTAGGCGTGTCCTGCTTCCAATAGCAATAATTCTCAAAAAGTCCTTATTCTCCTTATTTTGTAAAGCATCTGTAACTTCGACCCACTGAGACTCACCCCAAGTTTTCCTATTTATCCTCAAAATTGTTTTATAAGACTTATAATTACTTATTTTGACGACCTTAATCAGACCCAGTTTCGCCACCCTGCATTGTTTTGTAAACCAGGGACATCAAATGTTGTTGGCCTGTGACTTCTTAGCATAGTTACAGAAACTGGATTTTTGAATTCCAAAGAAATCTGAGTGTATCAGGACAAAACTAAGCATACTAAAATTAACTTGTTCATATCGTTTTAAAAAATCCACGAAAACTTGATATATCTTGCCCAAAACGTGGTCATTGTTGATTATAGTTGTCATTTTGTGTTCCTGAAATTATTTGTGACAGTGGGACTGGACAAATGTTTTTGATATACTCCTGTGTCTTATAAAACAGATCAGCAGAAAATTCTTCTAGAAGAGCATTATGGTTTCTAACTGGGCACAACATTAGTTCCATGTCACCCATATAGTGTCATAATCTTAAATCAAGAAATATATAGCCTATTCAGCTTGTGTACCAGCCTCTTGAAGGTTGGTTTCAGGTGATGGTGGGATAAAATATGACCATTGTCTGCTCTCAACCCGTATTCCAAAGACAGGTGGAAAAGCTGGTTAGACATCTTTGTTAATTATTTAATTGAGTTAGCTAAGAGCTCATGTATTCCCCACTCCTCATTTTCTGCTGACTGCAGGGAAGAAAAGGAGTCAAAGGGTTCAAAGTTTGTATTCAATCTCCGGCTATAGTCACAGGCCAACTATGGTGTGTACATTCAAGTAAAGTTTGTAGGGCATGTAATGTTTGGGATTCTGTGTTATAACGGCACTGAGCGGATATATATATTTATCACAACAATGTGTCTATACGAAAAAGTAGAGGTATTTTGAAGGTTCAGGCTAACAGCCAATAGATCCCTTGAACCAGTATCTAGAACTTTACATTGCACAGTATCAGTGGCAGTTCCTCCGCTAAGACGGAGGAGCATTGTCCCACTGCTTCACAGCATTGAATTAAAGGAAACATAAAATGATAATAACTCGTGTTATTATCATTTTATGTTTCCTTCTGCTGAGGCAGCTTTTGGGATGAGGCGGGGCTGATCCGACTACAGAGGAGCAGGGAAGGAGTGATTTGCCCATTCCTAAGTGCACATAACTGTGTGGCTGGCCCTCTGGGCCTGCCCAAAACAGTCATGCGCACTTTCTTTGCTTTCCATTCAGGCTGCATTACAGCCTGCATGGAAAACATGCCCAGGCCCCCATTCCCTGGCTGAGGGCCGATCCAAGGTGCTCAGACCAATCACAACGCTGCATTGCAGCATTGTGATTGGCTATTGGGGGCCTGGGAGAGTGCTTCCTGCTGCTTCCTGCATCCTGCTGCAGATCAGCGACAGGGAGAAGAGTACGGAGGAGAGGTAGTAGCCAGCCGTCAAACATAAGTGGTTTAAAAAAAATACTTTTTCCGTTCCCCCCCAACCCCCTGCCCTCGTCCTACCACCCAGGTCCTGTAGCAGCTGCTACTGATGGTAACAAAGAGATGACAAAGATAGCGTTATTACAGAATGTAAGATAGCCAGTTCTGTATGCAGGTTGCTTCGTACACCTTTCCTGGATAGAATGATATGATGATTATCAATAAATTCACCTAATTCGAAATCAGTGCGCTTTGCCTAGATTCCATGAAAGCAGTTTGACTGGTCCGCCCATCTTACCCTCAGACACATTTGAGCTCACAAGAGGGGACAATACTGGGGGGGAGCTCTGTGTGTTTACCATGTGAGTCATCTGCCCTCTTTAGCTATTCTAATTTCTCTCCACTTTTCAGCAACTGAGCCTGCTGAATGAAGCCAATCTATGTCTGAGTCCCCCGAGGAGCTGGGCCTTTCAGCTTGTTCGCCTCGCGCCTTAGAAGGCGCATTGAGTTTTAAATTAATATTTTAAATCTTTGTCATTTTTCTGAGCTCCAAACCAATTAAGCCATCGATTATATCATTGCCCAAAAATTTTGCCCGAATCTCGTCCACACTATTGTGCCTGGTTGTGTAGTGTTTTAGAACAGCAACGTCCTCACTAATTACCTTCTGCAATTACGGACATGCCAGAACCAGTAAACAGATTTATTAATTCATGATTCTCTACTTTCAAACATCCTTGGGGGCAGCTTCAGGACATTTGTCAGGTGAAGGGTGGGGGGATTTCAATGGACGATGACAAAGGAAAATTAAATAAATAACTTTTCCCTCTCCATCGTCCGTCAAAATCCCCCCACCTGGCCCCACCGCTCTTACCTCTCTGCAGAGCTGTCTGCTAGCAGGCTGAGCTCTAAGTGCAGAGGACCACTGGTGGCTATTCGTACTCTTCAGGGCTCACTGTCTGCATTGCTGATCTAACAGAAGTGCCCAAGCCCATCTTCCTGGTTGGGAGGCACTTTGAATCCCAAAGGGTTGAGGGATTTTTCCCCCTTCACTTATGATCTCCACCAGGTTGTTATATATTAACTCTCTTTATTACAGTAACCCTTTGACCCCTACGTCACTGCCCTGGCGGAATACAGTCACTTGCCCGTAGATCGATTTGGTTGCCCAAAGTAAGACTAGCCTGAGGAGATTTCTTACTCCTGAGGCATCTATTCTGCACATCCATAATAACATTGTTTAATATTTCACCCACTTTCCCAGTTAAAAGTTGTGTCAGCACATTATCACAATTTTTTATCCCCGCAATCTCGGCTTTCAGATAGATAAACTGTGCTGTAGCCTATTACTCTGGCCAGTGTGCCTTCCCTTTCCCTGTGTGTGGTTTTGTTAGATAAGACTTAATAACCACTTGTTTCCCTGTATTCTTCTGCTGCATATTTAGCTTCTCCTTTGTGCTTATTGAGCTCTCCTCTTCATCAATCAAAACATCGATTTCATCTTTTTTTTTAAGTTTGAGATTATTTGAAAACAACAAAGTGTTGCCTTTCAATAATCAACATATGCCATAAGAACAACAGAAAGCACAGAGGTAATAATATGCATAAGTGCATTAAATATAGGAAAAACATTTTAATAACAAACAGATAAAGATACAAGAAGATGTACATTCTACTTTGTAAGCAACTGTATAAGATTTAAAAAAAAATGGAAAAGGGGCAAGGAAAAGGAAAAGTAGAGCAAAATGTAGCATATCATATCAAATAAATAAATATAACAATAGCTAGAAAACTGTAGACATTATAAAGAGAAAGGGAAAAATAAAGCATCCTAAAAACAGGTTCACAACATTGTAAAAAACATTCTATTTATGCAAAGGCAGAGTGGGTGAAATTCAAGGTGTCTTGTGTACTTCATCTGGCACAGTAATAATGTTATTGGCAGATGAGGCAAAATAGGATAAGTACTTGGTTAGTGGAAGCCATAAAATATCTATTTTTTTAGCTAAAGTAATAGGAGTGACAAAGTTGATGTCCAGTCTATGGTGAAACCAAATGGCATTCCATCAGGACCTGAAAGTGACATTTTCAGCTTGTTTCCAAGTTGACATAATCAAATGCAATGCAACTCCCAACAATAAATCAATTAACTTAAAGCCTGGAGTTAAATGAGATCATTGAGGAGCCAAGCTACCAAAGAGAATATTAGTGAAGGAGAAAGGAATGGCAACTTTAAAAATCTTACTAATTTGAACCCAGACCACTTTCCAAAAATGATGAATAGAAGGGCATTCAAATAAAATATGCTTAAGATCTGCAGTGGAACATGAACAGGACCAACAAGGTGAAGTTGCACCAGGAGAAAAGGACTTTAGAGTGATTGGTGTAAGTAACAGACGGTGCTAGACAAAGTAAAGCGCTTTGTAGTATTCTCAGCTTGAGTAGTTTTGTTAAGTTTAAGCCATATCTTATCCCATAAAATAGTAGGCCAACATACCATAAAATCCTTTGCTCAAGCTTAGTCTGGCTTTGACTTGGCTCTATTTGAGGTTATTTGTAATGTTTATTAATAACAGATGCTGACAGAATGTTGTTGAGCAATGGAAAGAGTGTGGTAGATATGGAGGGAGGGGAGGAGATTGCAATGCGAAATGTAATGGTTGAGGGAGGCACAAAAAAGTTAATATTGTAACCTGGAAGTAGACGGCAAAGAGAATTTTGTTTGGAGATCAGAAAAGGATAAAAGCTGGTCTTCTGCAAAAAGTTATTATATCCAACATAAACCCCAGGCTTGTCAAACTTTCCAATATAAGGAACAATTCTTAATTGGTAGGGATTTATTATACCAAATGGATTGTTTTTGTGGTTAGCAAGCGAGGGATATGTGGTAGGTAAAATCGGTGGTAGCTGCTTCCAATCTGACTTGGAGAGGCAGTGTGGAGAAAACATTCTGAACAAATACACACTTACTTTTTGCTGCCAGCTGCCGAGATCTGATCCATCGCCGCTCTGCACTTTGCTGCTTCTCTGTTCCCAGCACTACAATCTCCAGGAGCACAGGCTGCCAGACTCCCAACGCTATCCAAGCGCTTCTCCCATGCAATTACTCCCAGCATGAGAAAAGCACTGGGATTGGGCAAAGCAGGCCAGTTTCACGCTGCAGCAGTGACTGGGAACTAGTGGCCCTGAGCACTGCTGATATCTCAGAGGAAATGCCTGGCGATATCAAAGTGTGCATGTCAGTTTGGCTGTCCTAAGATGGCTGGCCAAACCGGCATGCACACTGATAGAGCCTTACACTAATGCCACCCCCTGCTGCTGATGCAGAGACATGGCCCCATCCTGCTCCAGACTCATGGACTGGAAGTGAAAAATAAAATTAAAATAAAATAGTTTTATTGTCATTTTATTTTTCTTCTGTCTGCGGCTTTTCACCAGTGGGACGACCCTCCTCCACCATAGTGGAGGAGGCACCCCTGGTTAAAAGAGGTTTCAAGATTTTACAGAAATATGAAATAACTGGAGAGCGTGACTGAGATATAATTGTTGTGAAAGCATGAATTTCTTTCAAGTTGAAAGCGTTAATAAGAGATTTCTTCAACTGTAGCCTCAAAGGAGGGTGTATGCGGAGGTCAGAACAAAGCCATTGAGCAAACTATTTCAAAGAGAAAGTATAATAATATTTTTTTAATCTGGAAACTTAAGGTCTCCATTAGATTAATGCTTTTTTAAGCAGGACAAAGCTATACAAGGAGTCCTACCGTTCCAGAGAAATTTGCATAAAAGAGAATCAATTTTCTTAAAATAATACCCAGGGAAAAATACAGGAATCATAACAATAGAATATGATATCAAGTGAGTCAGCATAATTTCAATAGAGCCAATCCTGCTCTACCAAGAAAGAAAAAGTGGATGCCATTGGGCAATATTATCACTTAGGGCCTAAAGATTAGATTTTGGCGGAGCGGTGGTGCGCTAGTGTCAACTCAAAGCTGGCCACCTGCCAGATTACGACTATTGAGTAGTCTGACAGGCGGGTGGCATGGCGGTCCCATGGCGATGCCTCTTTTAGAGGTGGCAGTGCCATTCAAAAAGGCACCGCAATGGGACAGCACATGGAATGCCCCCCTGTGTGCATCCACATATGTCTGAAGGATAGGGGGGCCCTGTAGGGCCCCCTTTGTTTCCTCTCTGCTAGGCTTTTCATTGTGGTGGAACCGCCATGAATTGCCTGGCTGAGAGGAAACTCATAATATGGTTGGCGTGACTGTGGCCGTCCCACCAAGCATATTGCGGCCTTTGACCGCCATTCCTATGCCAGGGAACTGTAGGCTGGAGGTTCTAGTGCCATCCAACTGTCTTAGTCATAATCAGGCGATCAGACGGCCGGTGTGGCAGTGGCTGGATCCGCCACCACCACTCCACCACAAGTCTGGCGGTCCTTGGAGGTCCAGGCGCATAATATGTCCCTTAGTGTCTTGATAACACAATCAAAATCCAATTTCAAAGTTTCTTTAATGGTCTGTGAGGACCACAGTCCTACGTACTTTCTCTTGGTGGGTTGCCAGGCAAACCCTGTGTGTACAAAACGTTGTTTACTATACAATATATTTAAAGGTATCACTTCACACTTATCAACGTTAAGCCTATAACCCACCAATAAGGAAAAAGTAGTTACTTGCTGAAGAAAAGGGGGAAGGGAAAATATAGGATTAGAGCATTATAAAATAATGTCATCAGCAGAAACTGACATCTTAATTTGTTGTAACCCACCTTGAATACCTCAGAGTTGCACATCCTGCTGAATTTTGGATAAAATGGGTTCAAGTGCTATAATAAACAAAAGGGGTGATAATGGCAATCTTGGTGTACCCTCTAAATAAAGGAAAGAAATCTGAAAGCATACCATTTCCAAATATTGCAGCTTTAGGACCTGAATACAGCAAGGATATTAAAGCAATCAATTTGAGTGGAAAACCAATTCATTTTAATGCTTGAAACATAAAATCCCCACTGATCAGATCGAAAGCTTTTTCTGTATCCAGTGCAATAGCAGCAACAGGATGATTCAGTGTACAGGCCTTGCTTAGAAAGCTGAAAAGGCTCATTCATTACAATTTGGCAATTGTCACCACCAACCCGCAGACGGCTATAGTAGAACTGAGTCAACTGGCTAATGCCTTTGGAACCCGCTCTGGGTATAAGCTGAATGAAGAAAAAAACATAATAATCAGCACTAATAATATCCATAAAGTCGACCAGAGGTATGTGGAATCTGCAGTTTATCTTGGGGTGAGGATTAATGCAAATGTGGAGAAAATCGTACAAGAAAATTATGTACCCTTGATTACCGCAATAGACAAAGAATTAAGAAGAATAGATGTTTTACACTTATCTCTGATTGGTAGAGTGAATGTTTTGAAGATGTCAATGTTTCCGAGAATACTGTACTTATTTCGTGCGATACCTCTGCTAGTAGAAGAGGGTCTTTTGAAGAAAATGGAAGCTGTCTTCTCCCAATTCGTGTGGCAATATGGGAAAATACGTAGATCTTTGGCTCGACTATCGGCACCATTGGAGGGAGGGGGACTGTCTGCACCAAATTTGAGGCTGTATCACTGGGTGTGTCTAATGATGCAAATGAATGTTCTATTTAAATATGATGATATAGTTGTACCGATTGGTCTGGACAGAACCCCCACAATATTTGAATTGCTAGTAGGAAGAAAGGCATTGGGGCTCCTAACACGAGAACTAAACTTTAGGTATTTTAAAAGGAGTAAAAGTAGAGTGATGTTTACTGCTTGGGGCACCTGGAAGTCAATAATGAGATTCCTGAAGAGTCCGAAAATTAATAGTATATTAGACCTGTGGCGGTCAAATCCATTTGTGCATCTTGGACAGAATAGTAATAGTAGGTTATGGAAGGAGCTGGGTATCAGTTGTTTGGGGTATGTCATGGTTGAGGATGAACTACTGGGATTTGACACACTTCAGCAAAAGTTTGGTATACCTGCTAGTCAATGGCTCTTATATAGACAATTGGAGCAAACAGTAAAGTCAATCAGACCTAGGATTTCAATTCAGGAGCCTAATTCGATCGTGAACTATGTAAGGAATGGGGGCAAGAAGATTAAAATCGGGTATAGCTATCTCTTGCAGGGTTTGGGAGATGACATCGGACAAATTGAATCAGATTGGGCGGAAAGAATTGGGGATCCGGATATAGATATAGATTTTGCCTTAGCAATGAATAAGAAAATATTAAGAGCTTCAAATTTAAAGGCACAGCACTGCAAGACTATTTTTAACTTACATTACACGCCTGCCAAGCTGTTCAAGTGGGGTAAGAGAGAAAACGATAGGTGTCCCAGGTGCGACCAAAGCCTTGCAGATATATCCCACATGTTTTATAACTGTCAGAATCTTACTCCAGTTTTTAAAGAAATCGAAAGATTTTTAACCGGGCTGCTAGAGCAACAGATCACTCTATCCCCTACTATTGTTTTGATCGGCAGGGACGAAAACCTAAAACTGGAGTACGAGGCCGAAGCATTTATTTTTCTATCTATGTCTGTTTTTAGGATTTTAATCTCGGCTGGTTGGAAAGATTCTGTAGCTCCCACTTTCCAGATGTGGTTAACTAGGCTTCTGGGAACTCATAATATAGAGGAATGTTTGTACGATTTTAAAGGAAAGAGGTACAGAGAATTTGGTAAGAAGATATGGGCTCCTCTTAGAAATTGGAGAGAAATCAGATGAATAAGAGTTTATAGATCTATTGGTGATCCTGATTGCCTTCTCTTATGTACTACTGTACGAAACAAACTTAGTTTTATGTTTCCTACGATTGTATTTATAAGATGTATACTGTATTTTCAATGTCTGATTTTGTCCAGTTGATTAATGTATTTTTGTAATACCCGGAACCATCTCAATAAAAAATAAAAAATAAAAAATAAAAAAAAAGAAAAGGCTCATTCATTATCTGAAGCCAATTAACCTTTACAAAGCCATACTTTTCTGGACCTATTAGATCAGGTAGAATAGGATCAATATGCAATGCCACAATCTTTGCAAAAACTTTGAAATTAGTATTTACTAAAGATATGGGATGATAATTCTTGCAATGTGAATGATATTTGTTGTCTTTAGGAATTAGAAAAATAATGGCATCCTGAAAGGAGACTTGAAACGCCCCTTTAGTAAAGAAAAAGTTAAATCAATGCAAAAGATTGGGAAGGAAAGGTTTTACTAAATGGCTATAAAATTCAACAGTGAGGCCATCCGGCCCAAGAACTTTCCCTCTATGCAGTATTGAGACTCCATATGTTATTTCTAAGAGCTAAATATAAGCCCCTAGTGGATCAAAATCAATATGATGAGAAGAAGGAGAGGCAATGGATTGAAAGTATTTAGTCAAATCTAACTTTAGTGGTTGTGTTTCTGCAGAGTATATATTAGTATAAAAGTTTTTTTTAATTCCTGCAAAATATCCTTATCCTTAAAAGAGAATAGACCCTGTGCTGTTTTGTAAGGATTCCATTTTGATTCTGTCTTTCCTGATTTGTAAATAGTTTTCAAGCACTTTTCCAATTCTATTTTGACCACCATAATAACATGCACTGCTCTTCCCCAAGTAAGAAGAAGCAGTGTTTGTAGTTAATTTATTAAAAGTAAGTTTGGCATCAATGAGGTGTTTTTGAGAGGTCTTGTTTTTAGAATGGTAATAGGTATATTCAATTTTTTTTAAATGTTGTCAAGTAATTGGTTTGATTGGGATTTCATATATTTTTAGTTTTGTGAGACAACATTTATTATAAATCCTCTTGATGCTTCCTTAAAGGAATCCTAGACTATTGCAAAAGAAGAGTCAGTTGTGTTGTTAATAATAAAAACAAACATAAGCAAAAGTTTCAAATTGGGAAGTGAATTTAGTATCCAAAAGTAGTGAGTTTCTAAAGCACCATCTACATGCATGTGGAGAAAAAAGGATAAGATCGATGTCTGTACATACTAGTGCGTGCTCTGATGTTAGTATTGATCTTGTGTCAGACTGAAGGATATGTTGAGCCAAGGATTAACTAGGAAAAAGATAGTCAATGTGAAATTGTGAGTGATGTGAGGCAGAATAAAAGGTGTATTCCCGGCAAACCAGGTGGCATAGTCTCCAGCTATCAACAAATGATTTATTTCAAATTGTGGATTTGAAATGTGAGTGCATTTTAGTATGGACAAACTTGACTATTGAATTCCTATCTAATACAGAATAGTGAATTGTATTGCAGTCACCACCAATGTTTGGTCTAATATTTTTCCTCTGTGTGCGGCAGTGTAAGATCTCTGTGCGCTGCAGCCAAGGCTATGTGCGCCACGAAAGCACAGGTGCTGGTGGCGCCCTGTGCTATAATGTTTGTTGGCGCCCCCCAATGACCACCTCTGCCACGGATTCCCACACTATCACCCTTTAACAGTGCCCCTGAAGTCTCCATTACCACTCTCTATGAATTGCATTTAATTCATTTTACAGCACCACTCATACCAGTGTAGGGTGTCAGATCACTTTAAATTGCTATACTGGTAGGCAGTAAGAGTGCTTGGTCTGGAGGAGCACAAACTCGGAATTTAAAATGTAACACAGTGGTTGGGGTTTCTCTTTAATAAGAATTCCTTCGTATCCAAATGAACCCTTTTTGCAACATTAGGATATTGAATGGCTGGGGAAAAAATCATAACATCTAATCTATACCTTGCAGTATGCATGAAGTTCTTTGATTACGGTTAATATGATTGACTATTCTATACTAGAATTTAAACTGCAAGTAACAAATTACTTCTCTGACAAAAGTAGTAACCCGCTAACCTATTTTCATTCTATGCACTTTGTTATTTGCATGGTACATGTTTTCTACAGCAGGCATATTAACCCTCTGTGCTACCTTAAAACTTCCACTAGAGAAAACTCTGATCTCGCTTCTGGCAGAACATTAATCATCAGATTTATCGTGACATATTTATTATTGCCTGAAACAAATGCTGAAAGCAAGGAACGTCACCGCAGGTGCTTTTAAAACAATAACATTCCTCACACACACACAATCTGCCTTGCTCTATTAACAAATGAAATGCAGCAAGTCTACAAGCAAAATATGTGCTTTCAGAATCACCTGAAAGCACACGTCATGCTTGTAGACTTGCTGCCTATCATTTGTTAATAGGGCACGGCTGTGGGGCAGATTGTGTGCCTTTGTGAAAGTATTCATCTTAATTGCAGAGCATGAAGGCACTGTGATTAACATGAATACTTTCATAAAGGCACACAATCTACCCCACATCCATGCCCTTTTAAAAAAAGAAATGCAGAAAGAGCAGGATCCACTTGCTGATGAACTTGCCTTCCCCTCCTGTTCTCGTCATTGGTTGACTCTACCTCTGCCTACTGCAAAAGGAAATGACTGTTTTTTAAACTGCTTTCTTTTTAGAAGTGGCGTCGCAAGCGGTCTCTACAAAGGTGCTGTGTGTGCGCATCTCAAACATGACACACGCTTGTGGTGACATTGGGGCGCACGTGAGCACTTTACAGGGAACAGTGCTTACCACCGAATATAATATAATCCTCATCACACAGCATAATTTTTTCAGATACTCTTGTTCAAAATATATTGTCAACAGAAACAGGGCCATATACATAAAATGTGTTAAAGATATATTATCAACCACGAGTTTAACAACAATCCAGCGACCTTTAGAATCAGACTCTTAGGTGAAAACTGTAATGTTACCTTTTATGACAAAGGATGAGTATTCCGTTTATTTTTCCCAAAGCAGGGGAAGCAAACAGGTTACCTACCTAGCATCTTTTTAATTTGGCAATCTCTATTTCTGAAAGGTGAGTTTCTTGCAGTAAGAAAACATATGTTTTAGTTTAGCTAAATGAGATAACACTCTCTACCATTTAATAGGGTTACCTAACCCTTTGATGTTCCATGTGGTAACCCGGAATGAAATACTAAAATAGTAGTATGTACAATTAATACGTCTACAGTAATAAAACTAGCTGGAAAGGAATAAAATATTGAGAAAAGTAAAATGTTTACTTAGAGAAGGAATGGGGAAAGGGGTGATAGGGCAGAAGAAGAAAGAGGAGAAAAGAAGAAGAGAAGAAGAAAAGAACAAAGAACAAAGTAGAAGCATGGAAATCAGCATTGGTAACAAAATGGTGAAACAGAGAACAGAAAGTGCAAGTCATACAACTGATGATGGAATAACATACCTACTAAATACAGAGATGAAAGGGAGGGTGACAACACCGAGAGACAGCTTCAACACAATTCCGAAATCCACAGGACAATAGGACAACAGGACGGGCTTGGCTTTGGTGAAAACACCAAATAAAGTGAAACCTAACGGGGACAAGACGTTAAGACAAATACCTGCATCGTAAAAAGAAAGCATTTCAGAATTAGACTGTGTTAAAGGGAGAGAAAAAAACACTTAAAGATAATCCTAACATGTCACTTTTGTATGGCTATTGAACTGAAGCTTGTTCATGTTTAATAAAAAGACTTTAAAAAATAGATAAAAGAAACAGTTACATCATTATTATTGAAAGCTAATAAGCAAGAGAAAAAAGAAGACATAAAGTATTTTTTTAAGTATCCATATCTTCTCCTCCATGTAGTTGAGGAAATCTTTAAGTGTAGCAGGCTCCTCGTAAGTGGTTACAGATCCAAAAATTGCTTCCATCAATGTGCAGTAACTTTAGCTACATCTTGGGACAAAAACAGTCTGTGACCAGCCCAGTTAATTTGCTTTTTTGCCTTGACAGAAGACATAACTTGTAGCAAGTTAGTGTATTGCAAAAGTAACAAAATAAGTCCTTGTGGTTTTGTAGAAACAGGAACAGATGCAGACATTTTAAGGAGTTTCTGTAGAAAAAAATGACAGTAGTTGGTCAGATCAGAGCTCTCTATGTTTTTAGGAAGCCCATATTTAGTAAGCTATTCCTGCAATTTCGGTTTTCAAGGTCATTGGTGTGTTTTTTAAATAGAGTTATTTCCGATGCGAGATGCCTGTAGTTGCCAGTTGTAAACTCCCTGTTTTTGTTCTACCATTAAAACACATGGCTCTGGAGATGACCATTTCTTATCCAACTGTTGGAACATTTTAATCGTCTCCTCTATGAAGGGTCTCAACATGTGAATTTCTTCAAGAATGAGCTCCATACAAGCTGAAGTAGGTTTCAATAGAGAAGGAAGATCTTTTTTAGGTCAATAATTTGATCCTATCAGCATTTTTTTTAAATGAAGAATTTTTTGGAACTGTACCTGGGTAAGATTCTGATTTCTGAGAAGTGGTGTCATCCATATCGTTGAGATTGGAATCTGAATCCAACAGCCAAGCTTTTTTGGAAGTCCTCGAAAGTTTAAGGGTTCTTATTTTCCCCATGTCTGGAGGAAGGGTAGGAGAGAAATAGAAGAGAAAATCTAGAAGATCAATGACTTTCAACAAGCATTCGAGACAAAAATTTCAAGTAAAAAAAACACACTGGAGAATTGGTAGCAAAAGGACAATCCTGAAAAAAGGACATATTGGGCTAAACAGAGGTACGCATTGCAAATAATGCCAACTAATGTCTTGTAAAAAGGAGAGTCCTGTCACGAACAACAAGTTAAAAGGCTAGAAAAATTGAAGAAACAGAAAAAACAGTGCACAGAGATCAGCTGAGTTAGAAGACAGTGCTAGTGCTGGTTGATGAAAACAAAAAATAAACTTTTAGGGCACACAGCAATCGTTCCTGAGGAAATGCAACCTTTTATATGAACAATGGCATCAGAAGGGGGCAAGTTGGGTATTTTCCTGGCAGCAGTGTGGGGGTTGGAGAGCACACTTGTAGCCGCAGTAAATGATTTGGATAATTGGAAAGGACAGGTGATAGCGTGTTTTTCAGAATTTATGAAGGTGGTGATCTCTGCTGCTAAAAAATTTAACTGTAAAAGAAACATAATACTTCCCTGCTCTCTCCGATCACTTAATATAGAAATAAATAAGTTAGTAAGAGAACAATATCTAAATCACTTTCCTGAAAGATCTTGTAGAATAGTTCTCTTAAAAAGAAGGAGGAGAAGGTTGAAGGTGAAACTGAAAAAGATAGGGAAGATTCCCTATGGATTAAACTAAGGGAGGCTGCCTCTAAAGGCCAAGTAAGATTATTCTGGTCCCTCATAGGGGAGGGTTGCTGTGCTAGGACAAGCCCTTGCCCAATTCCTATTGAAGAGCAAATTTGGGTGGACTACATTACAAATTTATACGCCAGCAATGGTATGGTGGCTCCCATTAGAAGAAATTATATGGATAGCCCTGCCCTAGGTCCTCCCTCTGAAAAGGACATTGAATTTGCTATCTGGAAATTGCGATCCTCCGGGGCAATGGGACCGGATGAAATCCCTATTTCGGTCTTAAAGCAAAATGGCGAATTGTGGAGCAAAATCCTTCACCCGATTTTCAAACTTTGTTTTTTGAATAGAACTATTCTCCCATCTTGGAAGGGGAGTATATTGGTTCCCCTTTTCAAGAAGAGAGACCGAATGGCCCCACAAAATTATCGCCAAATTGCACTTTTGGATGCAATTTGAAAAGTCTTTGTAAAGTGTCTCCTGAAGTTAATTCAGGATTGGGTGGACAATAGTAATGTACAACCTTTTGAGCAGATGGGTTTTCGCAAAGGGCATGGTACTATGGACAACTTAACGGCCCTCCAAGTAATATCCGACAAATACATCGGGGTTCGAGGTGGGAGAGTCTATACAGCCTTTATAGATTTCTCCACAGCTTTTGACAAGTTGATCGTCCTTTGCTGTGGAGGAAACTATTGGATCTCGGCATGCCATCTTTGTTGTTGGACTTAGTCCAGGATCTTCATTCTGACACCTGGTGCAGAGTTCTTCAGGGTGGGGAAAGAGGCCTATCCCAAGCCATTTCCTCGGCCAATGGACTAAAACAAGGGTGTTTATTGGCTCCCTTACTTTTCTCCCTATACATATCTGATCTTCCCCAGTCTTTATCTTTGAGTGAAGGTATTGCCCCTGTCTTGGGGGATAAACCTATTATTTGTTTGTTGTATGCAGACAATATAATAATATTTGACCTGACTCCGAAAGGATTAAATAAGCGTCTGCAGGCACTACACAAATATGCAGAGATTCACCATTTAAAGATAAATGTCTCAAAGAGCAAAGTCATGTGCATGACTGGAAAGAAAAAACATATATATGGGAATTTTAAGTGGTTGGTAGGTGGTCATGAGTTAGAAGTTGTAAAAACGTATGTCTTCCTAGGGAAAATAGTGTCTGGCAATTTGAGTGTTAAGGCCCATATAGATAATAACATCCTGAAGGCAATGGCACAAGGTAAGGATCTAGGTGCCCTTTAGAGTGCCACAGGCAAAAGACATTTTGCATATTTGCAAGAGGCCTTCCGTGCTAAAATCCCGGCCTCCCTACTTTATGGTATTGAATTGCTTGATTTGGGGCAATGGTTTTTTTTACATACAACAGAGGGTAGGCTCTTACGGTACTTAACTATGGTTAACACTGCTTGTACTGTGGCTTCCCTTAGGTTAGAATTTGGTATCCGTAGTAGCTGGGTCCAGGGCCTAGCTGGGATAGTACGATGGATCTCTTGTCTGGCTAAGGGAAGAATGGATACTTTACGTTACCTCATACAAAAAGAACTATTGGGATCCCTAAAGGAGCATTCTGTAATTGAAAAGAATTTTAGAAGGGCTGTAGCTCTATAACAATTGGAGGAATCAACTCTCTTTACGCTATCTGCACAACAGTTGAAGTCCTCCTTAAAACTGGCTACATGGAATTTGAGTTTTGGGATGGATAGGGATACCCTTATTTTGAAGAAAGGCGTCTCTCCGTTTACAGACCCCTTTCTATTTAAAAACATGCAACCTTATGTCTCTTGGAATCTTCCTCATGGAATACGGCGTTTCTGGTTCCTTTTGAGGCAGGACCTTCTTCCTTTGAACAATTTATTATCCAGATGGTATGGTTCCTCAGCAAAGTGCAATCAATGCAATAAATCGATCCAGGACATTGCTCATGTTCTTTTTGTATGTCCGGCCCTTATGTTATATAGGCGAAAGTGGTTGAGACCTATTTGCTTAAAATTAAGTATTTTATCATCTAGCTCTTTAATGGATGCCATTTATAATCCGCCTAATGAAATGTTTTGCTATAAAATGTTTAACTTTTTTAAATGCTTTCTAGACATATATTAGTGGTCATGAAATTGCTCTTCTTACTTATTCTCATATTTGTATGTAAACAGTATTTTCTTTCTATGCTATTCTTTTATGTGGATCTCATGTGAGTTCCAAAATCATAAATAAATAAATTGAATTGGTAGCAGTGTTGAAATTGAGACCATTTTAAGGAGCGCTACAGGTCCACATGCAGCGATGTTGGGAAAGCGGTTTGTGAGGAAATGCACCCACCGCCTTCCAGAATGGCAGAATGTACCTCTCTGTTTGCGCTGTAGTCCCCCAGGGGAGGCCGCTCAGGAAAACAGAATACACTGAGCTTGTAAATAGGATCCAGTGACTCACCAATTCTGCAGAAGGTAATGCATGCTTGTCTCTTCACCGGAGCAGTCCCAAAGTCATGAAAGGCTCTCACGTCTAACAGAGCTCAACATGGTGCCATCATCTTGTTTGGCACAGAAACCAGAGAAACATTGATCTCATCTAACGTGCAGTTTGCTGCTGCATGTTTTACCTGATTCTGCTCCCTGACTCAGCTGGGTTGTCTGCAGATTTTTATTTTCTCATTATCTAAATAGATAAACAGGCCCCTCTCACTCAGGTGAAGGATATTAGAAGCAAGGTTGGTTATCAAACTAAACATTAATGATGTTTTAACAGGAGGGCAGAGCCCTACTAGTGAGTCACTGCTACAGCAACCACAAGGGTATGTTAGACTTGTTCTAAGCACAGAGAGTGATGGGGGTTTAAAATTAGATGAGAAAGCCAAATAGGAAGGCACTTGTGTCAATGCGAAACCAAGCCTTTGCACTAAAAGAGAAAAAGATATATAAGTAATATTTTTTTACTTCTGCCATCAATGCCTAAGAAACTTTGTGCTAACCAGTGCTATCCAATACAGCGGTCAGATAAAAGTAAACAATAAGTGAAAATTAAATATAAAATAAAACTGGTGACTCCACATCTACAAATATAGCTTGGTTGTATAAAATAAGTGAGATCAGCCACTAGAAACAAGAGGTCCACAGCGCCAGGCACGTAGTGAGACTAATCAAAATGTCCATTATCTATATACAGTACTATTCTGAAGTTGCAATTTCCATCCTGTCCTAGTCATCATAGCCTTGCAATATTCAGAAAGATATTAGCAACTGTACCGTTCATGTGAAAGCCAAGGGAGGGTGGCCCAGCCTTTTCTAGCCTCTGATGGGTGCAGACGGGCCCACTCTTGGCTCGGTCTTCGCCCTGGCCTTACAAACATGCGTCCTGCACAGAAGCAAACTCCGTTGGACTTAATAGCGCTTGCCATTGATGACCCCAGCCCCTCGTGCAGCCAGCAGGGTCTTTTGGGAAATGTACTGCCCCAGCAACAGGAATCCTCGAAGTTCATCTCAGTAGTTACAAACCCACTCACGCTTAATAGTGCTCACTGGTGAAGGCCCGCCGCCTCAGACAACCAGCAGCACATTTGGGCGTTGTAGTGCTCCGACACCAGAAATCCTTTAACACAGATTGCGCAGCAACAAACTCACTCGTGCTTAATAACACTCACTGGTGACGGCCCCGACTCCTCAGGCAACCAGCAAGGACTTTCGGCATTGTAGTGCCCCAGCACCAGGAATCCTTTAAAAGTGTCACGCTCAGCAGCAAACTCAATTACTCTTAATAGCTCTCACCAGTGATAGCCCAGCATCCTTAGGCTACCAGAATGGATTTCAGGTGATAAAATGCCCCAGAACCAGGAATCCTCTTAGTGCGACTCATACTAGAGCAAACTCACTAGTAACTTAATTATGCTCACCGGTGATGGCCCGTCTTCTCAGGCAACTAGCAGGGATTTTGTGCGCTGTATGGCCTTAACACCGTGAATCCTCTAAGCACATACCGCACAGAGGCAAACTCACTCCTGCTTAATTTAGCTCCCTTGTGATAGCAACCAGCAAGGATTACCTGCGCGGTATGGTATGCATGGCAAAGGCAGATGCGGCAAAGGCAGATGCGTGGTAAATGCATGCTTTATAACAAATGCGTGTCAAATGCCTGTGTTCTAACATTGTAGAACAGCGCAAACTATCTGCCGGTAAGATCCTAAAGCTCCTGAAATAGAAGTTTGATTCCCACATTTCTTATTTGAATATTAAAATAACATACATGCTTTTATTCGAAATGAATTTCACAGTTTTTCATCTGTAAACAGTTTAGCTTAATTCATGCACTAACCTTTCCTCAAGCAACTAGCAGGGATTGTGTGCCTCATAATGCCCCATCACCAGGAATCCTTTAAGCATGCCCCGTGCAGCAGCAAACTCGTGGTTAATAGTTCTTTCTGGTGATGGCCTTGCCTCCTCAAGCAACCAGTGGGGCTTTTGGGTATTGTAGTGCCCAAGTAGCAGGAATCATCTAAGCGCGTCCCGCATGGATTTTAACTCACTTGTGCTTAATAGCGCTCACTGGTCATAGCTCCACTCCCTCAGGCAACCAGCAGGGATTTTGGCCATTGTAGTGTCCCAACACCAGAATCCTTTAAGCGCATATGTATATTTCTCTTACCCTTACATTTACTTACCTGCATGGTAAATTTATGCATAGTAAAGGCAAATGTATGTGTTATAAAAAGTGCATGGTAAAGGTATGCGTGGTAAAGACCTGTGTAGTAATTTAGTAGAACCGTGCAAAATATCTGTGTGCATATCTTGAAGCTCCAGAAACAGACCTTTGTTTCCTACATTTCATATCTGAATATTAAAATGACATAAATGCTTTTATTCAAAATAGATTTGACAGTTTTTCATCTGTAAACAGCTTAGCTTAATTCATACTTTTACCTTTGTACAAACTAGGGTACATTTGTATATACGCTTACATTCAAATGCTTCACATAAGTTGCATCAGCATTACAAGATGGAGACCTCCTATCATTGCTAGGTGTCTCTCTTTTCTTGACGGCCAGCAAATTAAAGACTTCCTTCACACTATTCTTCCAGCTACCACTCAAATTTTACATCATTAATTTTTATTTAGCTCGTAGGGCAAAACAGCAGAGATTATGTACTATTTTGCTGGCCACTGGTTAAATAGCTCAGATTATGTACTATATGGCCATCGGCTGGGGGAATAGCCACTTTCTTTTAATACATGTCTTTCAATACATGTATATAATCTAAGGTACTGAGGTGAAACGCTCCTGCATGTTAAAGAAAAACACTTTTTGGAAGTTCGAAGACATTTTATCACAGTTTACATGATATTTGTTGCATGATTTATGCAGCAAACATTTTCAGAGCCCGGCTCGTGCACATGCTCTTAGAGCCAAGCAAAAGCCTTGGTGAGGCTCTGGCTTAGCTTTCCCTGTAAAATTGTTGGCTCACCGATCTCTAACTTACATCATCTATTCAATCCTGAACATCATGCTGCCTGAACTTATCTCTTGCAGTAAAAACCTCACACATTACCAGCCAGCTGGACATGAAGACCTAGGGGGTGTATTCACAAGAACGTGTGCTAAATATCATCAAAGAATGCTAACACACCTTTATAAATCGCAGCATTTCCCGGGAAAATAACCCTGTGTTACCGTGGAATGCGATTGTCTTCCCCAAACCGCGGCCTATGTCCGAGATGCAACCACCTCGACCGAGATAAAAACACAAACCTCAACGCAAAAAAACATGCAAAAAGCCAATTTTTTCATTTTTTATTCTTTTTATTAACATATATAACAATTTATTGTATACAATGCAGAGGAAAGGATACAAATTAAAGTACATTTCAGGAGGTCAGCGATGTGTAATCATCAGTTTCGGAACTCCATGGGGGATCATCATGGGGTAGGGGAGTCATCTTGGTCAATATTAAGTGAATGGTTGCAAATTTTCCAGCTGTAGGAGTTCCAGGGTTCCCATACCTTGGACCACTTTTTGGGGCAACCAGGAGCTGTTCAAACTGTTTTTTCTCTAAATATGCACCAGTCTAGGACTTCCTTACAATCAATCATTTTTGGTGCCTGTGTTGCCCCCCCCCCCCAACATTGTGCTATGTTTTGCTTGGCTAGCATGTACCGTAGTGTGGCCCATTGAGTGTGATGTATAATCTGTGGGCTCCCATATGTTTAAGAGGCCTCTTCTTGCTTCGGGAAGTAATGTGGTGTTGAGTACTTCGCTTAGTACTTCATGGACCCTGCACCAATACTGGTGGATGTATAAGCGCTCCCATATTATATGTAGCAAAGAGAAAGCAGCGATAAGCACCGCCAGGCCCGTGACACACACGGCAAGCGGGAATAAGCACAACAAAAGTCAGGAAAAAAAAGACAAACCAAATAGAAGACAACAGCCAAGCACAATGGAGGCAATCCAAGCCTGTATACAACTGTTGTGAAGGTATCTAGGACCCTATTTAAAACATTCCCGATTTATGCCCTTATGTGGTTATATCAAATCATATCCTTATAAAGGCATAAGAATCATATCCATATTAAGTCAAAGCCAATGCAGTCCATATTACGGCTAGTCTACTCCCATAGGCTCCTAGAAAGCACAACGCGTTCTTAAACAAACCAAGCCTCCAACAGCCCAGGAATCCCCCCTGCTTCGGTATTGATTTGTCCCAGAACTCCTGGAGTCCTGAAAGAACTGCGAGTTCTTAGTGACCGCTTATGTCCAACCTTACGTCAAACTCGGCACCTTCCAGGTATAAATATACCAACATCTGCCTTAAGCAACACACAGTGGTTTGGAGCAGATCGGCTATCTACTTGCCCGACGCCCTGCTGATGCGAGTGCCAAAGAAAGCCGACCCTCCCTGCTAACGCACTGAGAGAGACGCTGTCTTTTCTCCTGCCGAGTAATCCAGCTCCAGTGTTTCCCTGTCACCCTTGCGGGTTGCTGGGAGAAGTCCTGAGAGAGAGAGATACAAGACCTCCTTCATTTTATACCCAAGGTACGAGCTGATTAGATCCTTAGAGAATTCTTGATTTAGATTCTTGGCAAAAACTATAATTCATCTACTCCTTACCACGTACTAGGCGTAGGTTAGGTACACCGGGGTAGGCTTATCTTAGAAACACCAGTTAAGTACGTTTAGTCATTATTTTATCATTGTATGTGTTTTATACATTTTAAGTATCAGTGAAAGCATTTATATCGTATAGAAACGATATAAATGCTTTCACTGTATTATTTCATAATACTCATTTTACTGTATGCACTTTACTTTATGACAAGTATTGCAATTGTGGCAATTCACTTCTCTTGCATGAGAAAGAAGACTGCTCAATAAATAATCACTTTAATGAAAACGCCCGTCTCTCTATTTCTCTGCACTCCTGGTGAAACTAAGCATGCACAATTGACTGAGTGAAATAGCTATCTATTGTTTCAGCGACTCTGGAGATATTCCTTATTTCAGAGGGAACAAAGTTGTCATGTTTTATGGTTGTCAGAAGCTAATCCCTTCTTGTGTATTCAAGGAAGTTTCTAGGGACCTCTGAGCTAGTTGGCACGCACAATTAACTTTATTATATTCAATAGAGACCTAGTCGACCTAAGTCCTACGTCTAAACTATCGTTTATGTTATTCCATTGCGCAGAGCCTATTGGGAATATAGAAACTACACTACACAACCACACAAGCCACATTGGCAACAAAACATTGTACATGGCAGGCCATCATGGACAAGGTCAATGCAGCCTGAGAGCAGAGGAGAACAATGGAAGAAATACAGAACATCCGGATTGATGCAAAACACACAAACAATCAGAAATACGCCGACAACAAGAAGGCAGCAATACACATCGGAGGTGGGAGGACAGCGCCACACCAGGAGCTGGATGACATGGAGGAAATGGTGTCCACCACATCAGTCTGGAGAACTCGGGGATCGGAAACTGCCCAAAACAACAGACACAATGGCAACAGGGAGAGGAACCAGCAGTGACTGGAGGGACAGGGTGAGATGGGCACAATGGCACACATGCACAATTAAGCACAGCACAACTGTAGACAAACCATGCCCAAGAGTAACAACACCACCAAGAGCACAAATCACACAACCCGGCAACATCACACCACTGAACAAGCACAGAAGTGAAAACCACACTGCCTGAAAGGGAGAAGGGTGAGCCAAATCAGAGCTGAAGGGACATCTCACACACAATGCAGCACACGCAAATAGGAAGAAGATCACCCCAACATCGAACACAATGTGGTACAAACACCAACATTTGCACAACCGAACACAGGACACAAGTGCCCCCGCCTGTTGCCCGTAAACGGCCATAAACATCTGGTCAAGCACGAAACAGGGGCATGACAATGCACAAGTACAAACCCACAGTCCTGATGAAGTAACAATGCATGTATGGCAGGGAGCCAGAGAATCCGTGACACACACATTGGCATACAAATCAAGACACAACACGGTTGGAGACAAGTAAAAGTGCAGAAACTTTATCAACAGGTGTGTATCAGTACGGCCAAGAGAAGTGCCGCGATATGCAGACCAATGCAGCAGCATGTCTGAGTGAGGAACGTACAAAAGCGCCTATTATCACCTCAGGGGAGTCCATCACCAACACAAGCCTTGGGACATGTGACCAGATTCCCAACATGCAACCAGGCATCGGGACACGTACAATGGGTCACATCAAGTTGTGGCTGCAGGTACCTTGTCACTCGTCCATGAACGTGAGTGCAGCTGCGTAGGCCAACATCTCCAATGAGCGATTGTCGTCCACCACATCTGACATGTCATCGACGTAATCCATCAGCTGACCTGGACAGATGAGGTGACTCCAATCACTAGATCCAATGTGCTCCTAAGTCCAATCGGGTATTGGCTCAATTTGCTCACTGCACGAGGACTTGTGCAATCTCCCATGTCCAGTTTCCAGACAGCATGCCAAACATCCAATCATGCCATAAACGGGCAGCACAGTGACACTCCAGGTCATGGGCCAACAGGGAGTGCACACAAACGTCGTAATCCAGGTCAGCTACCATTACGTTGGAGAGACAGACATCCATGGACCACTCGAATATGCATGAGGGACAATGCAACATAAGCAAAATGTGTGGTGTGGCGCAGCGGCCTGGGCGACTGATGCTGGGGTTCACGGTTCGATCCCCGGCTCCGGTGGCAGGGATCTGCCCAGCACCATTTGACTCTGGGCAGTAGCTCGTTAATCTTCCCGACGGCCCCCAGCGCCTTGACACCTTCAGGTAATTGTTCGCGCTTTACAAATACTGGACATTTACATTTAAAATACTGGAAATTTACAACGCAGGTGACGTCCGCAAGGCGGAAGCCCAGCCGTTAACTGATCCACAAGACGGCCAACGGCAGGGCCCCCAGTACATGCAGCAGACGTGCACGGTACAGGTTCACATGACTGGATTTAAGCATGTGTCCGGGTTGGTCTGCCATATCGCCAGTGGCTCTGCCTGAAGCGGCACTGGCTTGCCCTGCGCCAGTCCTGTGGATGAAATGGCACAGCTCGGTGCAATGAGCAGTGTCTAAGTGCAACGGGTGCAGGCCTGGGGTGGGGTGGAAGTACGTGTGAAGGCCATTTCACACACGCCAATTATGACCAAGGACTTCTGCTTGTGGGATGTGTACACATTGGTTTCACGGCGGGCAGTGCGTAGTGTGGGAATCGCAAGCAAATGTTCTCGTATCTGTCAGGGGGTGCTTGCCAAATGCAAGTTCCTGCTCGGAGCTGCAGATGTGCTACCGCCTGATAGTTCAGACAAAGGACCTTTCATCCCTACAGTGACTTCAGCATCTGAATGCATACAGGAGATGTACAGAGACCAGTCGTGGGTGTGGTGGGATGTCTGCAACCCTGGGAACACCGTGATGCTGGCCTTTGCAGGTGTGCCGCCACGTGAATGTAGGCCAATGGACTGGACAGGGCAGACACAGGTGTACAGCCCATGACTGGCTGTGACCGCGCTGATAATGAGGCCAGGCAAGCGACTCATGCATCTGCAGGGCTGATACACATAACACTTGGCATGCATGTGCCAAGACGCCTAGCCTTCCTTGCCTCCTACATGTCCCCGTATGTGCGGGCCCGCCCTCCTGGTGCATGCTACATTGCAACATCGTCTACTGTGGCCCTGGTGGTGACTACACCCCAACACAGAGACACACTTACTGCATTCCTGCCCAAGACCATGTCCGAGCCACGCCCTGCTACCGCTGCCGAATCAGCACACCCCTGCACTGACCAGACGTAGGCCGGACTATAAGATGCCGCTTGTGCATGCAGGGGGGTGCGTGCAAAGTTACATGTCCAGAGTCACTGGCAATACTGGGGTGACATGGTAATGTCTGCTGAAGCCAGAACACAGTGATGTTGCAGGGCCCGTGCCCATCATGCTGACACAATAACCACACGGACACACTTGCTCAGATTTTGTGAATGGCTACGGGCACGTGCGCACAGCCACATTTATTAGCAGGTACATATACCAAGTGACAACTTTGTTGGATGTGTGTAGTGTGTGTGCACACCAGCCGGCAAGGGCTGCCTGGTGCAGTCAGAAATAAACGACAGTGTACATTGTAAAGGACACAACCATTCAACCATAAAGGCCCCATAACTTGTGCTGCACAAAGGTATTGGGCCCAGATGCACAGCATCCTGCACAGGCCTACCGCCACGAGATGCTGACTTGCGGGGCACTGGGGCAGGGTCACGAGTGCAAAGCAGATTTTCGTAGATGTAAAAGGAGCTTATTGTGGAGTGTCTCAGTGGACAGTGGAAGGTGTACCCCCAGGGCATGATGCAGAGGGCAGGACCACACTGAAACAGTCACTATGGTTGAGATGAATGGAACAACACATGTCGGACACCAAGTCTGGTCCAGCCAGATGAAGATGCAGGAAACCACCAGTCCATGTACTCAGATGCCACCAAGGTCTAGCCAGATATTGCCCTTGACTCATTGCACACAGAGTTAGTGGCAACAGTGCTGTTAGGGGATGCCGCCTTCGATGAGGCGTGTCCAATGGTGTGAACTCCTCCACATCTAACCCAAGACACACTTCAACATGTGTGACCTACTGGGCCGCAGTGTAGACCTGAGGCAGCGGTCAACATGGGCCCTTCACAAGTGTCCACAGCTTAGGTTGGATGGCCCCACTGGCCTGCATAGTTCAGGTTCAGTGGCACCACGGGATGCGGACTTGTGGTGAACAGTGCTAGTAACACCAGGTGTGGCCGGCTGGCATTGAGCAGGGTTAGTGGCACCAAGTGTTGCCAGCTAGCGTTAAACATGGTTAGTGGCACCACATGTGGCAGACTGGCATTGAACAGGGTTAGTGGCACCACGTGTCGCAGGCCTGCCACATGGAATTATGCCTCACTGATCAAAGGTGCTGGTGCTGTGGTCGCTGCCACGAATTTGGGGTCACTGCCATTCAGGACTCAGGACACAGTTCCACACGTGGGACCTACTGGGCCGAAGAAGATGCCGGTGGAGTATGTAAATGAGATAGGAATAATGTTGGCCAGCCCGGGGGGGGGGCAGCGATGGTCGCCGGAGGCTGCAGAGGTCGCAGGACTGGTGCTAGGAGCTTGCGCTGGCACATGGTGGGCCCTCTTTGACACACGCCAGTGTAGGCAGGTGAGCAGAGCCTTGTTGTGGTGCTGGGGCAGGCATGGTGGGTCTGGGGACCAGCGGCCCGGGTGCAGTAGGTGCAGGACTTGTGGCGGGCTGAGAGGCGCTGCTCTGGCAGACGCATTGTCCATTTCAAATGAGAACCACGACCAGTGCAAGGGCTTTTTGTTCACACACCTACGCAGGCCTGGCATACACATATTCCAACCCGCTATGCACGTGCATGCCAGGGGGGACGTAACGTACAACATTTCCACGTTCTGCCCCACAGCCTGTGGGGACATGGTAGCGTCCACTGGCCACTACACTCCATGCACCAGCAGTTGATCTCCAAATGGCCATTTCCGTGGTTTGCACTCTGTGGTCTGTGCGGCACCTCCACGCCACATCTGGCATTGGATAGGTTCACATTCATAAGTCAATTAACGCTCTCGCACATGTCTGCTCCATGCCCCTCCTCACATCCTGCTATTGTGTGATTCTGGTGCCATGTCGTGCTGGGTTGTGGGCATGGCAAGGCCGAATTCTCAATGGAGCCGTGTTCTCGTGTCTGGTCGGTTGGCATGTGCTGCGTGCTCATTGGCAGTGTCGTGAATTGCATGACTGCGGGCTGGATGTGTGTGGTGTGTTTATTTTGGACTTACCAATGAGCACTGCTTTTCCATGTGTACCATCCTGAGAGCGCTGGGTGATGATGGACTGTTGGGAGATGAGTATCATACCCTCTACCTGGGGAGTTGGCCATGACATTGTTGAGGAGTCTCGGGTGGTCCACTATTGCCTGCACATTCATGGTATGCATGTGCTTTCTGTTGTGATAGTTGTGTGCAGTGTGTGCAGGTGGCACAGGGGTACATGTGTGCAGTTGTTTGTCCTTGACACGTGAGGGAATACAGGTATTGGGTAGGGGTATCGGCGTTGCATGATCATTGTCTCCATGGCATCCGTGGGGCTTCAGGTGTGGCTCTTGGCTGGGCTCCCTTTTAGCCTCAGGTAGTCGTCCTGCTTTACACCAGCAAAAGGCAGGTGTTAATTCCCTGCTTCTACCACAGCTTATCGCCTGTTTTTGGTTCGCATTGCAGATCTGGCAGTTCGTTGTGAAAGTGGTGTTCTGTTTTTTGTCTGTTTTTGCATGGGAACCCCTTCTCTGCATCTCATTAGGGTTAGTTGGTGCTGTCCACACTGGAGATAAATTTTGGGGCAGATATCGCGGGAATACAGGCGATGTCTGCAGTTTGCACCAGCTTGTGAATGGGGTGTTAAATCTATCTCCACTTTTGATGCATTAAGGTGGGGGTAAATCGGAGATAGGTCCTTGTGAATATCCCCCCAGTCTAAACCTGGATTCACAGGAATGACTTTGCTACTTTTCTCGAGAATGCGTCATTGAATGTGGTGAGTTAAATTTGTGGAACAGGTATTTGCATTATGTATGTTCCAATTGCTTATCAAAAAGGAGCACTCGTGACTAGTTACCACAACACAATAGAAAATGGTATTGGTGCTATCAACATACCACAGTACTTCTGGCAATCTCAAGGTATGGCACTCTAAGATAGCAGCAAAAAATTAAAAAAGCTGTAAGAAATGTTTTGACTTTGCGTTAGTTTGTTCCAGATAGTACGGCCATAATAATCAATCAGTGGTTTTCAAATATCCATGCTTGAATCTTTTCCACACAGTCTTTTGCATTCACATATTTTACAAAGGTAAATAAATGATTGGATCTATCTCAAGCTAAGGGGCTTATTTACAAGCCCCTTGCGCCGCCAGTGCATCACTTTTCCCCATATTAAAAGTGACGCACCATCAGTACAAGGGGCTTATAAATAAGCACCTAAATCTCCAAGAACAAATCTAGCTAGGCCGAAACTGGTCTAGGGTGGCTTCTGTTTCTGTTTGAAGCGGCCTGGCCTGGCAGTTCAGACTGGACATTATTACTGGGGTAGGAGCGTGGCTGATTTGCATATGGCTTATTATTGTCTGAGGAAATATGATAGGCAAAAAAAACTGTTAAAGTGGGATGCTGCCCAAATAAATGACAACTGGCACCCTAGCTGCAATGTGTCCACACATATGTTCCCCTTACCCACTGCTCCACTGGACTAAATGTTTAGATGCTTGTGTTACTGTTCAGAGGGGGCCTGGCCTTGCAGTTTGGATTGGATTGTCCTGTTTGGGCAGAATCAGGGCTGATTTTCTTACGGATGGATCCTGAGGTGGCTAGGTTGGCAAAACAATGTTAGAGATTAATTCAAGCATTACGCCTATAACTTTTTCCCTAATTTAATACATTGCACAGGTAGTGTATGCTTCATTACTTGTCGAACAATTGCTTTAGGCCAACAGCTATGGTAGTTCAACCTCAACCTTGGAGTCAAGGGGGGCTTTAACCAAACCGGGGGCACAGAAATCATACCAGGCAGACCGGCTGGATTCTTGACATCACGCTGCCTGGCTTGCTTTCCTCCGCTGCCGCATCCTCCATCGCGGCCGCTGTGAGGGGGGAGCACTGCTGACTACAATTCCCAGGGTCCTCTGCTGGGACTCGGGACGCCGCCTGCAGCACTGTTCTACCGTGCCAGGAGGCGCATAAAGAGGCAACGCTTCTCCCGCGTCACGGGACGCGCGCGGGCGACGCCGGGCTGAGCCCGGGCAGAGGGCGGGCTGTCTGTGGCCATCAGGGGCTGAAGGAGGCTGGGCTGGGCCACCCCCATAACATCGTCTGCTGATAATGGGTAAGCGCAAGAAAGCAACAAATATGGAGGAGGGCGGGAAGAACGCTAAGGTCCCAAGAAACTCCAATTTCACTATGACATATCTTACATCAGCGTTGGGTGCTTTGACGAAGGAGATTGCCAATGCTGAGCTTGAACTGTGTCTGTTAGCTACTCCCTCAGTAGCCACTACCCTATCTAGCTCCCCGGGCCTGAATGATATAACACCTAATGTCAATCCCCAGGCACCATTAGACCCCGTTGTGACAATTGTTATGTTATGTTATGTTAATAAAAATTTAATAACGCGCACATACACCAATTGGTTTCTTGGCGCTCAAAGACAGTGGGCTATGGCGTGGGGGGTGTAGGCAGCTAGACGAAACAAGTGAGTTTTTAGAGATTTACGGAAGGTGGGGTAGTCAGAGATGAGTCGAATAGGGAGGGGAAGGGAGTTCCAAGTGAATGGGGCAAGAAAGGAAAAGCCAGCACCGCCGTGCTTCTTGCGTCTAAACCTGGGAGTGACCAACAGGTTGTGGGCAGAGGATCTGAGGTGTTGAGGGGGAACATAAGGGTGAAGGCAGAAAGAAATTAAAGCTGGAGCAGAAACAAAAAGAGATTTAAAAACAGTGCAAGCAAGTTTGAAAATGCAGCGTTGCGCAACCGGGAGCCAGTGCAAGGTTTTTAACAGCGGGGAGACATGTTGATATTTGGGTTGCTGGAAGATTAATCTGGCTGCCTGGTTTTGCACCAGTTGAAGCTGTTGAAGATGGTAGGCTGGAATCCCCACGTATAGACAGTTGGCATAGTCTAAACGTGAGGTAACCAGGGCCAAGATGACAAGAATAAGAGCCTCTGGAGAGAGGTACCTTCGGATCTTACCAATCCTGCGAAGGTGGAAAAAGCAGGCCGAGGTAACAGCATTGATATGTGGCCGCATAGAGAGGTCGCTGGAGATGACGACACCTAGGCTCTTCACGGAGTCAACTGGGCAGGGGGGGGGCCGAGGGCAGGGGGCCGGAAGTTGGAAGTCCAAGGATGTGAAGGCCCACCGATCAGGACCAGCTCTGTCTTGCTAGGATTGAGCTTCAGCTGGCTGAAGTTCATCCACTCGTAGATGGAGAGCATGGTGGTTTGGAATTTAGAGCAGGAGAGAGGAGAGGAGTCGATAGGGAAAATGAGTTGCAGATCATCTGCATAATTAAAAGTGGTAACAGAAGAGTGGCGGAGGGAGACCAACAGAGGCTGCATATAAAGATTGAACAGAAGGGGAGATAAAGCAGAACCTTGGGGGACACCGCAGGAAAGTGAAGTGCAAGGAGCAGAAAAGGAAGATAAGTGTACAGATTGGGTCCGGAGTTGGAGAAAGGACACAATCCAGGACAGGGCCAGGCCCGAGATCCCAGCATTTCTGACACGGTCGACCAAGATGTCGTGGTCGACCGTGTCGAAAGCGGCCGAGAGATCGAGTAACACCAGGGCCTGGGCCAAGTTCTTATCGGCCCCCTGTCTCAGCAAGTCCATAACCGCTATCACCACCGCCTCCGTGGAATGGGAGGGTCTGAATCCGGCCTGTTGGTCATCGAGGAAATGAGTTTCCTCGATGAAAGTGCTCAGACAGCGGGTGACGTAGGTTTCCAGGACTTTCCCCAGATATGGGAGAAGGGAGATAGGTCGGTAGTTGCCCAGAACCGCGGGGTCGGAACCGGGTTTTTTCAAAATAGGTACCACCACAGCGCTTTTGAAAGCATTGGGGACAGAGCCTAAGGAGAGTGAGCGGTTTAGAAGGTCCAGAGGAGGGTCAGGGCATGCCATGAAGGCGTCTCTAAGAATTTTGGGAGGACAGCAATCCTTGGGAGAGCCTGAGTCCACAGCCGAGAGTAGTGAGCGGAAGGTGAAGGAATTGTTAATCCCCCTCCCATATGCCCTACAGCTAGGGTACCTACCCCCATTGCACCCGCCAGCCAGCCAGAGCTGAGTCAGCAGCCAACCACCCAACCAACCAGTAGACTGTTGGATAACACCGTTACCAGTATTTGCTCTTCAATCTTGTCAACTGATCCACTGGGGACAAATTAGAGGAACTTTTTGTTGCCAGGATTGAACCACTACTTGTTGGGATTGCGAAATACATTGTAGACACACTACACACCTGCCTAGAAGGATTATTAAAGAAATGTGCTCTAATTGATAGACTTGTTAAAAACCCGCAGCCACAGATGATACCATGTTCCGAGGGCAGGGAAGGGAGGAAGGTGATCGACAAGTGGAGGCCGAGGATATGGTCGGGTCGGACTGATGGTTCAGTGATCCCTGCACGAGGAGTATCAATTGCTCACAGCTGCCCCTTCCGCCCTGCCGGACGGTGCCCTGTCCAGCGGTCATCCCAATTGGAGTCCTGAATGGCAAATGCCCTGGATCTCACCATTTGGTCTGAAGAGTCAGCAGTGGAGAATTGGTTTGATTTTGTGACTCATATCAGGTGACTTTGTTTTAGTTCTTTGTGGATATGATACCAGTGTGGTTTGAGTTTGGTATCGTCTGAGGACCGTTTTTGATAAAAGAATTTGCAATTGCTTTGCGAGGCACAAATAACGAATTTGTTTTCTTTTTGAAAATGCCTTGTCTTTCTGTTGTTGTTGTTGTTCTGCAGATGCTCGATTGGTAGAAGCTCAGCCGGCGCCTTCAAAAGGCACCCCTCATTTTGAAATGTAGGTGAAGCATGGTCTTGGCCCAATTATGTATTGTATATTATGGCACAAATATACGAGGGACAATGCAGAGCTACAGTGGCCATTGATGGGCACTTTTGATGAACAAAAGATTGGATTCTTACAGGAACAGTTGTTTAAAAGACAAAGTAGGCCGTCAATGTTTGATTCTCTTTGAACGTGGCAGAAAGGGGCTAGACAAAGACGATTGAAGGTGAAAAAAGATGCACGGAAGGGGAAAATGCAAGCATTGACCCAGAAAGCTGTGGCATATGATAAATAGAAGCAGGAGACAGGAGTTGAATGAGAAGATAGGAGGTTTCGATTGCATATTGACAAATCCTATTTGGCCCAAGAGGAAAATCATATTTTTGTGGATGACTTGCCTCCCCCACATGGCCTACAGAGTATATACCCCACTGTTCCCTTACAGTTGCAGCAGCCTGTTGTATCTGCTCCAACTGTTCCTGTATCCACAGCTATTGTTTCAATGCCTATGGCCACAGCACCCCCTGCTCCTTCTTTGTCTTCTCCATCTTTGGCAACAGCGGCTATTAGCACACCCAGTGCCTCGACTCCTGTATCCTCTGCTATCTCTCCTCTGGTAAAAGTGCCAGCGATGATTGTACCTGTAAATTCTGTTGCTGCTCCTGCCATGGTTTTTCATCCTCTGACATCTTTGAGCATTGAGATGCCAACACGTAGATTTGAGGCTAGAGATTGGATGAAATGTAAGGAGCGCATGGGCCTGTTAGTGCGATCTGGGGTAGGAATGAAGAAAAAAAGGTAGCAGCTGATCAGGCTGCGCAATGGGCTCCTAATGCCATATATAGTGTGAACGATATTTGGGAAGTTTTGCGAGATTTTGAAACTTTTATACAGCAGCATGCTCTTAAGCATATGTCGGCTACATTGATTAGTCTTTGACAACAATATATTTGGACCAAAGCACCTCAGATTTTATTCGATATTAAAGATTGCATGTTTGCTGCTGATCTAGAACCAGCGGTACAAAAGGGGGTGGTGATGGATGGAGCATCTGAATCAATCAAACACTCACACCCAGTCAAAAGATCTGGGTTTAATCCATCACCATTCTTTAGCCCACTCTGCCACCCCAGTTCAGACATGGCTATATGCAAATCAGTCTGACCCTGTGCCTCATGGGAACAATCCAGCCCGAACTGCCAAGCCAAGTCTTCCCTGGACCGGAAACAAGCTTCCGAGGACTGGTTTCTGGCATTCCAGCCATCTTCAGCCCGGCTTGCTTGAATCCAGTGGCAAAGTGAGCAAGAGACTCACGTCTGAGCATACCCTGCCACACTTATGGCGGCCAAAAGCGGTACAAAAGGGGGTGGTGATGGACGGAGCATCTGAATCAATCAAACACTCACACCCAGTCAAAAGATCTGGGTTTAATCCATCACCGTTCTTTAGCCCACTCTGCCACCCCAGTTCAGACACGGCTATATGCAAATCAGTCTGACCCTGTGCCTCATGGGAACAGTCCAGCCCGAACTGCCAAGCCATGTCTTCCCTGGACCTGAAACAAGCTTCCGAAGACCGGTTTCTGGCATTCCAGCCGTCTTCAGCCTGGCTTGCTTGAATCCAGTGGCAAAGTGAGCAAGGGACTCACGTCTGAGCATACCCTGGCACACTTATGGCGGTCAAAAGCGGTACAAAAGGGGGTGGTGATGGACGGAGCATCTGAATCAATCAAACACTCACACCCAGTCAAAAGATCTGTGTTTAATCCATCACTGTTCTTTAGCCCAATCTGCCACCCCAGTTCAGACATGGCTATATGCAAATCAGTCTGACCCTGTGCCTCATGGGAACAGTCCAGCCCGAACTGCCAAGCCATGTCTTCCCTGGACCAGAAACAAGCTCCCGAGGACCGGTTTCTGGCATTCCAGCCGTCTTCAGCCCGGCTTGCTTGAATCCAGTGGCAAAGTGAACAAGGGACTCGGGCTGGACTGTTCCCATGAGGCACAGGGTCAGACTGATTTGCATATAGCCATGTCTGAACTGGGGTGGCAGAGTGGGCTAAAGAACGGTGATGGATTAAACCCAGATCTTTTGACTGGGTGTGAGTGTTTGATTGATTCAGATGCTCCGTCCACCACCACCCCCTTTTGTACTGATCTAGAACCAGGGCAAGTACTTGGGAATTTTACAACTTTAATTGCTTATAGGGGTAGATTACACGAGAGGAGCCCCACCTAGGTATCCCAGTTTCTGATGCAGGAGGTCCATCCCATATATCACCCAGAAATACCTTTGTTTACGGACCAGCCCAGCACCGTCACTAGAGCAATGGGTTTATACTCCATGGAAAAGAAGTGAAGTTCTATCCCTTAAGACTCATTTGCCTGATCCTAGGAAAAATCGTACTGCTATTATAAAGAGTTGACCAAAGTTGCCTCTTCTACTATAATGACTCTTGCTGATATTGAAATGTTCGTTGGTCTTCTTGTTCTGGATGATATTTGCAGACAGGTTCATACTCAAGATCATGTTGCAGAGTTGGGTGGTACATGGAATGAGATTAAGGGATGTGATCAGGAAAGAAAGCCAGATGATAAATGCTGAGCCGAGATATTAGCTTTGCTCTGTCATATTAATACATATATATGCATTCCCTTATTCCGCCTAAGAAGGTGAGCTGGGACAAACTGATGGCTTGTCGACAGAAGAAGGATGAAAGTGTGTCTGATTTCTTTACCAGGTTCGAAGATACATTTTTGGACTATAGTGGGCAGGATATGTCTGTTGAGGGAGGCGTTCAGTTGTTTGTTGACATATTTGGTTCTAATCTGCTTCCTGAAACTGCAACTCATTTACAGGCGTATGAGAGTAGCTGGTCCATCTGTTCCCCCTCTGTTATTTTGAATATTGCCCTATACTACGAGCATCATGATCTGGAAGAGAAAGTGAAAACAGATAAAAAACATAAGGAGTTGAAGACGAAGGTGCTGTTACAGCAAGAGTTTTGGGTAAATGGCGGAGGACGCGGTGGTTCTTCCAGACAGCTTCTGCGCTGACCACGACACCTTTGGGGCCCAATTAGTGATGATACTGTAAGGAGGAGGGTCATTGGCGTAGTGAGTGCCCTGTGCTTTTACAGAAGGTTGTTGTTCCTAGAGGAAGGGGTTCTCGGCGAGGTCGTGGGACCTACAGAGCTCAGAATGCTGCGGTGTCACAGGGTTGTTCTGATAATAATTACTTTGATGACCGTCTCAATGGACAGTATTATCATGATGATTATGATACGGATGAGGTGACAGGGATGTCTTATTGCTAGGATAGAGAAAAACAAACAATATCCCAACTGGTACTATTTAGGAGACAATTAAGTATGTATGCTAAAAGCATTACTAGTGCGAAAAAAGGAGACTGAGAACAAATTAAGGCTTAGGTTTGTTATTCATCATATGTTTGAATAAGAGGAGGGAAAAAGAACAAATAATAAACAATAAATAACAATTATACAGTTAGGGCAGCACTGTATGAACAAATCAAAAACAACCCGATTGTACTTGGTGCTCTGACATGTGCAGGTGACATAGGTGGCGACGCAAGTAACAAAAACGGACAGCGTGAGTGGTGCAAGGTGAGTGATAGTGTCAATTTATACAGTGAAAAGAATGGCTCAAGGGCGATTTATGAGCCATCATGGAAAACTGTGCCATGTCTTGTGCTGTGTGCACAACACAGCTAAGACATGGTGCAACATGCAACGCTACTACTGCAAGCACAAGTTTCACAAGTATTGACATACACCCACCATAGACCTAAAGAATTGTACCACTGTCCCAATGAAGGCCACAGATTCTACAAAAAACCAAAACAAATTGATACCAACTCTAGTACTAAATGTAGATGCCTGCAGCATACTTATTTTAATGTGCTCTATGTTTTCAAATAATATACATTTACATACCGAATTTCAACACCTGGAAGAGACCAGTACTGTTTAACATGCACTCTAGTGAAAGCAGTGAGAAATTCCTCTTGTTGTCAGAATGCTACATATCAGGTCAGTGTTCCCATTCTAGGGTTATAAAGGGGTAAAAAAAAGACGTTTCCACTCTTCTGAAAACAATTACATAGGAGTCGTCATCAAATCCCTGACCAGAGGTAAATATTGTTTAAGATCAAGCAGGAGGGATGAAAAAACAGTGTTTAGAGCAGCAAGTTTAACCTATGAAAGTCCAATATTTATATGTAGTGAACTACCATTTACTGTAGTAAGGATACGGCGCTCATGAGCTCTAGCTTTGAATTGGTCTTGTGGCAAGTGATTCACAAATTTCACTATGAATTATATTAATGTGTACCTGTCTCTTAACCTGGATTAGAACATTGGAATGTTGGGAGCTCCATTGACAACATTGAAGTGCTCTGGGATTATAATGGCTGGTATAAGCCTGGAGCTCCAACATTCCAATGTTTCTTTGTTCACAGCTTTGGCTGTGAACAAAGGCTTCAGGGAGCCTGAGGGGATTCCAATCCCCTCATGCTTCCAAAAGGCTTTGTTTTTTTTGTTAGAACATTCTGTCCTCTAGTGGCAGAATGTTCTAATAGCTTATAGCCCTTCGCAGATGGGCTATACCGCTATTAAAGTCCCTCTCCCTTGTTAAAGGGCCTCGCCTTCGGCTCGGGCCTTTAACGCTGGAGAGGGCCTTTGATAGCCGGTATAGCCCTCTATGGAGGGCTATAAGGCTATATTACGATGCCGGTTTAGAATGGTTTAACAGGGTTCCAAAAGAAAATTGTTTTTTACTTGGTGACCTGAATACCAGAATAGGCCAGCTTAACAACTAGAGTAGTTAGTGGAACACTCCTCTTTAGTCAAGCTTCCTGTGAGCTTTGTTACTAGTACTAATTACAGTCATGTTATAAAAGTTAGCCCAACCGAGGCAAAAGGCAAGGTTTGTACAGCAACAAAATGCACTCATACTGTCTATTCACTTCTGACAACAATCACATAGATTCATTTGCCCTCTTCATTGTGGGGAAAATTGAAAGGATTTTAAGATAGTTTAAAGGAGTAAAAGTGATCACTACCTCCCACGGCCTAGTTTGGCATATTAGAAAAAACAAGTAAAGATGGCCATTAGACATATCACCAAAGGTTAAATGTAAGACTACGAATTTTGAATAGACACTTTGCCCCCTTCAATGGGAGAGGTGACCGAGTTGATATAGAGTTGGTCTGCTAAGTCACTGTCTACTTACAACTATGTATATTCTTGTCTGAGAATTACAGCCATTGGACAACTTTAAAAAAAATTCAACCTGGCTTTCCTCCCTCGCCACGGCTTGTTAGAAACAAACACTTACAGCTTAAATCAACTTCAGGAAACAAAACAAAAAAAATGTGTTGGCTATTACGGGCATAAAACCGGAACTGCAATATAATACAGTAGAGCTAAGCTGCATTAGGCATTTTATGTGGTGGACTGAAATATCAACTAGTCTCTATAGGCTGCCACATATGGAAAAAAAAAGCATCCATGCCTCCCTTTGAGCACATATCAAACACCAAGAAAAGAGTAAGAACTGATGTAATACAATACTCACAAAAGGTGGTCTGTGTAAATAAAGAAATGCTGATTGGGTAATTGTGTGACAAGTTATTTACCTTGGGTTAAGAACCTGACTGCCTTGCCGGAAGGATCGGTAAGTAGTCAGCGGCTAGACCATATCTCTACCAGATAAGGTGCCACCGAAGGAAAGATAGAGACATCTAGCCACAGATTCCTTAACTTTTAATAGATACCCAAAGCAATACCAACCCCGGAGCACGAACTGCAGACAAGTGAGAAGAGGTAGTCCTGCAGGACAGAGTGACCAAAAAAGCAGCCCCTGCAGACTTGACTGTACAAGCAATAGTGCTTAGTGAAGGTGTGCAGAGATGCCCACGTTGATGCCTGACAAATATCAAGGACTGTGACACCATGTGCAATGCCATGGTAGCAGCCTTAGCATTGGTAGAATGAGCCCATAGGCCTTCAGGAGGCTGCTTTTGGGCCAGAGCGTAGCAGATTTTGATGCAAAAGACAGCCCATCGAGAGATAGTCCTTTTCCGCACTGCACAACCCTTCTTCGCTCCCAAGTTCCCTACAAAGAGTTTGTCATCCACCCAGAACTCTCTTGTGCAGTCAAGGTAGAATGACAATGCTCTTTTTGGGTCCAAGCACTGGAGTCGCTCCTCTTCTTTATAGGGATGCAGGGGAGCACAGAAAAAGGAAGGGTGACAGATTGCCCAACATGTAATGGTAAGGATGAAGCCCTAGTACGAAGCACCAACTTGTCAGGAAAGATTGTCAGGGTAAGCAGGCATGGATGACAATGCCTGCAATTCACTCACCCTTTTTGGCAGATGTTATTGCCACTAAAAAGGACGTTTTGATGGTAAGGAGGCAGAGGGAGCAGCTTTGTAAGGGTTTGAACGGACCACACATCAGAAAGCTGAAATCCAAATTAAGGTCCCACTGAGGCATGAAGGGACAGGTTGAAACATATGTACAAGCCCTTTGAGAAAAGACTTTACAATAGGGGATTTAAATAGAGAGGGTTGATCTGGCAACCTCAGAAAGGCCCAAAAGGTAGCTTCTGAGTGTGCCCAGAGCAGATCCCTGAATGGCAAGGGTCAGAATGAGGAGTAAAACCTATTTTACATGATCATGAGGATGTTTATCATTTTGTGATTGATTTGCGTGAAGTTAATAACATTGTGGTTCCCCAGTTTCTGCGGTTCCTGATATCACCATGCTTTTGACAATGATTCCTTCTACTGCTAAATTCTTTTTGGTTATTGTTTTGAAAAATGCATTCTTTAGTATTCCTATTCATCCAGATAGTAGATATCTGTTTGGGATCACCCTAGATGGAAGGAGCTTTAGGTTCATAGAGCTCCTCAAAGCTACACAGAGAGTCCGAGAATTTATAGCCAAGCCTTGAAAGGTCAATTGGATTCCCTTTCGCTTCCCTCAGGTAATGAATTAGTGCAGTATGTCGATGACTTGCTTATTGCTTCTGACACGGAACAAGGTTGCAAAGATAGCACTGTTAAATTAATCTTCCAATTAGCTAATCATGGACACAATGTTTCCCTTTCTAAATTTCAGTATTGTCGTCAGGAGGTCACCTATTTAGGTCACCTACTATTGAAGGAGGGTAGAAGGTTGACCCCTGAGCATATTAGTACCATTGTTAAAGTTACTAAAATGACCATTCCACAAACTCAAAAAGATGTGGGCGGTTTTATAGGTATCACTTCCTGCTGTCACCAATGGATACCTAACTACTCCCTACTAATCAAACCTTTGCTTGCATTAACAATGAAAGAAGTGCATGAGCCTTTGCCTTGGATGCCCGAATGTCAGCAGTCTTTTGAGCACTTGAAAACTGATCTTTGTTTGGCTCCTGTGCTTGGTACCCCTAATTATGGCAAGCCTTTTGTGCTTTACGTCCATGAGTTAGCTGGTTGCGCGCTTTCTATCCTAACACAAAAAGTTGGGGAAAAGCGACGACCTTGTGCTTATTTCTCTTCTGTGCTTGATCCTGTTGCGAGAGCCCTCCTGAGTTGTCTATGAGCGGTGACATCTATGGCATTTTCAATCAGACAATTGGCTGGACTTGTGTTTGATACTGACCTCACAGTCATGGCACTGCATGCTGTGGACATGCTTTTGAATAAGACAAAGACACAGACCCTCACCAGTGCATGCCTTACTGGCTATGAACTGACATTGTTTGCTAAACACATTACAATTAAAATATGTGCTACTCAGAATCCAGCCATGTAACTACCCCTCCCTTCTGAGAGTGATGAAGTTGACAAACATGACTGCATCTTCCGAACAATAGAAGAGACAAAAGGATGGGTAGACTTGACTGATGTTCCTTTATCTGACCCGCAAGGGGAACTATATTTTGATGGCTCTTGTTTTAAGTTACCAGATGGCACTATGACTGCAGCCTACGCTATTAGCACACTACGCGCGGTGGTAGAGACATCATGGATCCCTATCAGTCAGTTCAAGCTGCTGAGTTAGCTGCCCTTAATCAAGATTGTTAATTGAGTGAGGGGCTGGTTGTCAATAGCTATACTGACAGCTTGTATGCCTTCGGGGTCTTGCATATTTTGGGTGACTCTGGGTTGAGAGAGGGTTCCTAACTTCTCATGGCACTAAAATCCAACATGGACACCTCATATTGAAGCTTTTGTCTGCTTTGACGCTTCCAAGAAATTGGCCATCGTTAACAGTTCTGCCCACAGGAAGGTCATGTGGGTTGGAAAAATGCTTTAGCTGATCAGACAGCTAAGGAAACAAGTGTAACCACAAAATCCAGACTGAATCTGGGATGAGGGAACAAGAGGTCCGGGGTGCTGGGAGTCAGCAGCCTCCAACAGAAACTGTTTACCACAATAAAGCCGCTCCCAGTGGGGTTGCTAGTGCTAGTGCTAGTGCAGATTATTCTGTGAGTGCAAGCATCTCACAAAAAGTGAAGGACTGGTCTCACACACCACCTGGTGTCATGCTTCATCATTGATCAGTCCTCGCCCTCTAAAAACTTGGTTTTATAACCTCACTATTTTCTTATATGGACCCCACTTAGTTTAGAAGTGCATCCCTGTCGTCAGGTGTACGCCCGTCCTCTATCAAATCATGTGTTCTTGGCAATATCTACCATGGTAAAAACTTCTTGCTTTATTTTTTCCTCATTACTTCCCTTTTTTTAGCGTTTGACCTAAGGGGTCTCCTGCCCTCACCCTCCTATTGTGCACAGTGTCCCTTTTTTTAGTGTTTGACCTAAGGGGTCTCCTGCCCTCACCCTCCTATTGTGCACAGTGTCCCAACTAGAGGGTAAGCATCTTGGTGATAATTTCTCCTCTCTGGTGCACAGATGACTGTCACTACTGCAGCACTTATAGCCACTCACAATAGATTCTCAGTGTTTGTGGCTGATTTTATTAGGTTATATGTGTCTAGTGCTCTACCACAGTAGAATCGTTTGTTTTTCTTTCAGGCTTTAGATGTAGGCCACATCGCGGTGGAGTGTGATCTACATCAACCCACTGAGTGTAAATCCTCTCACCACAGTTTGGTAAGAGTGGAGCCCGCAGTTTATTTGTTTGTCTCGGTCCTGATGAATGACACAGACCCACCTGGGCCATCTGGCAGAAACATTTCAACCCCATTGATAGCGGTGGGGGGTCAATAACATCCCCATTACACTGATCATTTTGTTTTAACTACCATATAGATGCCAGCAATATTAAAATTTAATTTGTCATCTATAATGGCTTTTTAGCCTCACTATTTTCTACCATGGGCCCCCACTTAGTGCATCCTTGTCGTAAGGTGTATGCCCGCCCTCTAGCAAACCAAGTTTTTAGAGGGCGAAGCTAGTCAATGTTGAAGCATGACACCAGGTGATGTGTTAGACCAGTCCTTCACTTTTTGTGAGATGCTTGCACTCACAGATTAATCTGCACTAGCACTAGCGACCCCACTGGGAGCAGCTTCATTGTGGTAAACAGCTAAGGACACGACCAAGACAAAGAAGAAAAGAATGTTTGTAGCAGGTCCAGCTTGGTGGGTTCCTGACATTGTCATGTTTGAAGATACCCTTGAAAGTATAAAAGAGATACAAAGAGAAGCCACGGAAGAAGAATTAGCAGTGTGGCAGGAAAGTACAGCACAGCTGAATGAGGAAGGATGTTGGATTGATAAATCAGGAAAACAGAGATGGATGTTGCCAGATGCTTATGTTCTTTCTGTGGTTACTATGGCTCACGGTCCAGCTCATATCAGTGCTAAAGGCATGCATTTGTAAATTGCTGGACCCTGTATGGCAGAATGATAACATCTCTAAGACCGCTGCACACTTAGTAAAGTACTGCAGGGTATGTATGATGCATAATCCTGGAAAGAGTACCCTTATACCACCCGGTCACTTTGCACCACCTACTTTTACCTTTGAAGACCTTCAAATGGACTACATTGAATTAGAGAGATGCAATAATCTTAAGTATGTTTTTGTGGTTGTATGTGTATTCAGTAACTGGGTTGAGGCTTATCCCACTAAATATAATACAGTTATTATGACTGCAAAGGTACTCCTGAAGGAGTTCTTTCCTTGTTTCAGCTTGCCCTGTGTTATATGGAGTGACATTGGAAGTCATTTTAATGCAAAAGTGATTCGATTGATTTGTGAGGGACTTCATGTGAAGCAGAAATTCCATGCTGCTAATCATTCACAGTCAGCGGGGTTGGTTGAGAAGTACAATAGTACTCTCAAACTGAAACTGGCAAAAATACAGGAGCCGACAGGGTTAAAGTGGCCAGATGCTTTATTGTTAGCTCTTTTGTCAACAAGAACGACAGCTCATTCTAGAACAGGATTGTCACCTTAGGAGGTCGTGTTTGGACGCCTGGCAAATGTCTGGGGCGCCCCTTACCCTTGCAGGTTTTCAGATCTTGAGTACCCTGTGTTGTTTGATTATCTTGCCCAGTTAATGGATAATTTACATTCTATTCACCAACAGGTGCAGGAGTTCTACACCAGAGGGACCCGGCCACAACATTCAGCCTGGTAATTTTGTGCTCCTCTGGAACTTACAGCGAAAGAAAAGATTGGATCTGCATTGGAAGGGGCCTGAACAGGTCCTGCTGGTGACACGTACTGCTGTGAAGGTTGCTGGCCGTAAGAACTGGGTGCATGCCACCCAGTGTTGCACGGTGCCTTTACCTCTACCCAATGATCAGTGGGTAGAGGTAAAAGGATTCTCTCAATGCCTATCTATCGTGGACGCCGAAGGATAAGAAAAATGACGAAGTGTTGAATGTGACTGTTCCTCAGAAAATACGAGCTATTCAAGCGCTGTTGTTAACTGATTCTACAGTGCCTGGGGCTACCAGGTAGAATTTGCACCCTAGGCTGTGGGAAAGTGAATCTAAGGAGAAAAGAGATTAGTTAGGACTGTGTAAGATAGGTTTGACAAAATTTTTGTTCCAACGGATTTAGTTCAGATTGGTGAGGGACTTTTGTTTTGTATGAACATTGGACTGGGAAGATTGAAGTATACATTGAAGGAATACCATCCTGATTGACGTGGGATATGAGCTTAGGATAGAGCAAGCTGCACCGCCGGTGCTCCAGAGCACCAACGTATTGATGGACAATATGAACCTGTACCAGTGAGGCTTTGACCGACACTGGAAACTTGTATATTTCTTTTGCATTTTTGCCCTCTTCTAATTATTTGTTATGCATCCTTTTGGTAGGATGGCTGCTGAGGAAGAGCAGCCAATGATTCGTGTTGCCCATCATAATATGGTGTGGACCCGTAAGAAGAAAATAGTATGTGCTGCTCTTGTGGTTCTGTTGCTAATAGCATTGTGTGGGTGTCATGGGTATTGGATTTTGGAAAATGGTCAGGATGTACCTTAATGTACAAAGGGTAAGGTTATTCCCCCGACAAGAAAGAAAAGGACAGCCTCAAGCAATGTGTTTCTAGACACCCATAAGAGACTCTTACGAGAAGGGGGCGCTTGTTATCCCACTGAATCTGTCACAAGTTTATCGACTGCATATCCATTGTCACTTGTAAATCACACATATACTCGTCCTCCGAAATTTACAGAAGTAAAGCAAGTTTTTGGTTTTGGCGATCCAGGTCTGTGTTTATACTATAGAAAGCCACTGGGAATGGGTTAAATCAGGTTGTGAAAACAACACATATTGTGATAACTTCTACATGGAAAAACAGAATGTCATGCTGGTGGGTTGGCATTATAAGGAATTGATAATTACCAGGCAGGATGGTTATTATCCTGCTTGTTGCCCCATTGTGAATAGAATGGACACTTCTTTGTATATCAATTGTTCTGGAATAGTGCTGTACAAAAATACAATGCCCCTGGTGAATGACAAAGATTCAAATACGCTTGGAATGAACACCAGATATTCTGCAGTAGATTACGAAGGACCGATTTCTGCACACCCGGGGTTTGTACTTTTTGTCTAACTGTACTTATTCTAATGTTTATAATGGTGGTGGCGAGGTCGCTCTTGGGATGGTGTTGCCCTTCGGTGTGCCCTGTAAATTTGCTAAGCCTAATATCCGTTGCGTTAAGAGGACTTTGACCAGAGAATTCTGTGAGGAAGTGACTGATGTAGAGGTCAATAACTATAGTAATGGGATTACCTTTGGATACGTCTTTTCTTTTATCTTCACGTTGAGTGGTACTCTATGGCCCGGGGTGAGAAAGCTAGGGAATATTTTGGGTGCATGTTACAAATATTATCTATCACTACCATGGCTGCTTTACGCGACATCACTACTCAGTTGGAAAGTATGCAAAAATATTCTGAAAAAAACAGATATGCGGCTAATTTCATTCTAGCCAAGAGTGGTGGTGTATGCACGGAAGTGGGAGACTGTAACGACCGGATTTTCGGACCAGATAGAATCAGCTCACCAAAACACCACTAACCCAGCCGAAACGTAACCACCTCCCTCCTCAGGACCTATTTACAACAGGTATCTGTGTTCCTACCTAAGGATGGGGAATTAGCAATACAGAAGCTCATATCATCAAAAACACCACTAAATCTATAGGGATTACTAGGAATACTCACTGATTACTAAGGACGTCCATGCTCTACACCACACTCATACCTTATAGTCTCGCGGCAACTCAGACCCAGACTATGCTACCCTCCTACTCATAGTGAAGGGGGCAGTTCCAATTACTTACCATTACACACTGACCACAATCAGTGCTCTCTCAAGCCACATACACACTGTGTCCTCCCAGTGCTCTCACTATTTCATACATACACAAGCCACAATCCTGTGGGTATACACATTGACTACAATCAATGCTCTCATTAACGCCACTTTCCCTAGCGGCGATCTCATTACACACTGACCACACTCAGTGCTCTTTCAAGCCACAATCCTGTGGGTATACACATTGACTACAATCACTGCTCTCATTAACGCCACTTTCCCTAGCGGCGATCTCATTATACACTGACCACACTCAGTGTTCTCACTAATGCCACTCTCTCTCTAGTGGCAATCTCTGTCCTATGAATACCTTCAGCTCTCTCTCCCTCTCTGTTGGGAAGTTTCTCTCATACATCTAATATCTACTGGGGATGTAATTGTTATATTTTATGTGGTACACAAGAATGGCCAAATCACACTGTGCAAAAGTTATTATCAAATACAAGTTCTCCTCTACTCCCTTACTCAGTTACCATTTACCTGGACGGGAGTCGCATCCGTTCACATAACAGCATCTGGCCAGAAGAAAGGTTAGCTTTATTGTAAGAATAACATCTGCACAGCTGTTCATTAAGAACTGGGGTTCCTTTATTCACTAATAACATCAATAATATAACACTACAATATCACACATAGCCTAAAAAGTAAAAGGGGAATAGACACATGTACAGATCTGCGGGGTCTCTTTATTATAATGGAAAGCTTTATTACTATAACACATCCACATGTAACTAACTGACAGGGACTGTAGATAGCTAAAAAGGGAATGGATTATACTGCACACCGCTGAAAGAAAAACGATTAGCAATACAGTAGGGAATCTAGCCTAGGAAGTAAAAGACAGGAATAATGTTTAAGTGTAAAGCAAACTAGTTTAGAATACCTCACCCTATTAGAAAGGAATGTTTCTCTCTCTCTCTGGTGGAATCAGGGCTCTCTCTCTTCCTCCGTCACCACGGCTTCACTCCACTGGCTCAACTGCTCCAGCTGGCAGCTTCAACTCCTCCATCTGACTGGTAACTGCTTTAATGCATCCTGATAAACTGGCAGCTCCAGCTGACAGTTCCAACTTCATTCCAAGATTCATCTGACTGCTCTCTCCAGCTCCAGCAATCATCTGCCTTCTCTCTCCATTCCAGAAAACCAACTGAACTGAACTGATCCAAAGACCAACTGACCGGTCTCTGTTCCAAACACCAACTGACTGTTCTCTTCAGCTCCAAAAAACATCTGACCCTCCTCCTCTTCTGCACTTCACTAATATAGAATGCTCTCCTCTAGTGGAAAGTTCCAGCAGAAACTACCTCCCACCGAATTCCTGTGCCAGCTCCAAGGCTCTCCGTGCAAACGCAGTGGCCATCTGCATGTTACGTCTGGGCCCAAGAGACAAACACATTCTTTTCGATAAGATCCAGTCTCCGCTGGTTTTCCCTAGCACATAACAGGATTAACTATAAACATCACCTTTACCCTGCAAGCAAATCAGTCTGCAGGGACAGAAAGCAAAATGGAGTCTCTCTAGTTCTGGGCCTTTTAGGCCTGAAAAGGACTTAACTCTATCAGAATACATACACAAACCATACCAATATGTAATATAAAGTCAGGACTACAGGATCCACCCTCTACTATAGGTAGGATGATGAAAGGACACATAATTATGTCAAAGCCAATAGGCAATAGATGGAATAGAGTCAACAATAAGGGATCTATCATCATATAAAGCAGCTATCCTCTAGTTTATGCTTCTAGGTCTGAAAAGAGGCCTAAAAGGACCAAAACTAAGAATAGGGATCCAGGATGGTAGCAAGCTTAAAGTCACCATCACTCAGAAATATAGCCAAAAACACGGTCAGAACAGAGACCAGTGTGTAATCGGGATCGAAAAAATGGAAAGGAGTATTACCAAACACTTATTAGACATCCTCAACCTCTGAATTAAAGGCAAGGAGCACAACCCCACAAAGTTAGTAGCGCTATACTCCAGGCCTCACTGCACACTAACATCCCTCAACCCTCCAATTGGAACAAGAATGAGTGATAGGGACAGCAAGCGTGAGCGACCGGAGTACAAACCAACTCAATTCTGCACAATCAAATTAAATAAATTAAATACGATCACACCAAAGCACTTCATAGCGGGAAATAATATATGTTATATAGTTTGCGGTCACAGCTTCCTTATAAATCAGCTTGCAACATGTGGAGGATGTGCACAGGATTTTCATAAGTACAGACTGAGTGGGAACCTGCACCAACAATTGCTGCCATAATCTATATGAGAGGAACTCTATGGAAGTTTCATCACTTTTATCACACATCTCTCAGCCTCTCACATTCTCACAATGGTAAACAAAATTTACCCACCAAGACCATCATCACCGAGTAACAACCTGCGGCCTGATTCAGATTGTGCAGGCTTAACGGGAGATTCCAGCCTCCATTGTTCAAACACTAGCAGCACTTATGAATGCATTTACCTGAGCAAAAGGATGCAAGATCCACAAGCAAGAAATCTTTAAATATACTCTAACCGGTCTGCAGAAGAGCATACTCTCTCATACCATGTCTGCATTAGCCACTCGCCTTCTGCAATAGCAGTCATAATTTCAAAGAGGGTAAATGCGCACTGATTTGTTGCTGATCACTCAGTTGGTTCTCCACGGCAGTGTATCTCTGGACATTTCGTGTGACAGTCACAAAACAAGTAAGATGCCGATCTTTGACAGACTCAGGAACGTGCAACTCTTGTGGCCGTCGATACCCCAACATTATATCTGTCCTCTGTGCCAGAAATCTAAATTAATAAATGTTGCTATTGCTTGCAAAAGTGAGGCTTGTCTACCCATAGGGTAGCCCAGAAAAAAACCTTAAACCCGTGCAACCTACTTCTGTGCTCCCATCACTACTAACAAGAACAAGTATTTGCAATGCAATAGGTCTCGCATTTGCAAGAGTTTCAGCTATTGGCATTGTAAATGTGAATGCCACTAATTTATTTGTTTCTAAAACCTGCAAGCGGTACGTGAACACACACTTTGATCTTATAGTCCTTGCTTACGAAAAGCAAGACAGATTGTAAAAGAGGCGCAGTTACAGCCAGTCTTGCTTCTCGTAAGCAACAACTATAAGTACAAAGTGTGTATTTTTGCACAGCTTGCAAGTTTCAAAACACATAAATAAAGGACATTGTCATTTATAATGCCAATCTCTCAAACTCTTGCAAAAGAGAGACCTATTGCCTTGCAAATGCGTGTTGGTGGCTGGGGTTGGATTCTTGAAAAGGTGATTTAATTGATCGTGATATTGGGGCTTTGCTGTGCCCTCCTTCAGTGCCTCCCCTCCTGTTGCTCTTATTGCACCACCTTTCTCACTCCTAAGCGGAAAATATTGATTCATGATACCAACGCTGCACTTATGATACAGATAGAGATAGACAACCTCATGCAGATAGATGAGGGCATTTTCAAGACTTCTTCCCTCCTTACAGTCTACCTTCCTGATACTGACAATATGGAATGATCATAATGACTTATACTTATATAGTCTCTTGTTTTCCTGATTTTATATTTTTCTTGTTGCCGTTAGAAAATGTTTTAGCTCATGCTAAAAGGAGGGTTTGTTATTCTAGTAATGTTTCTGCTTACGCATTATCCTATGTAAGTTAGCATTCGCAGCACCATTTTCTATTGTGATACCATTTTGAATCATGATCAAAATGAATCCTTTGCTATTTCTGAGAAAAGGCCTCTGTTAGGTTTTGCTCCTCCAAGGTTGGGTGTTGCTTCACTAATGAATATGCTGTTTTTATTAGCGCATACCTTTCTCTCTAGATAGAGGCCTTCTCCCACTTGTCTGGTGATGGGACTGACTGGAACAATCTTGGACTTTGCAACTTTGTGTAACTTATGACCACTAAGATTGTATTTTCCCCTGTATTCCATTTCCTAGCGCAACTGCCTGGAACATTTCACTTTTGGTGTGTTCTAGCCCAGTTACGAAATGTACATCATGTATTTTTTTGCTTCAGTCCCTCTGCAGCACTCCTAGCGACTGGGCTCCACTCTGAGTCTATTTTGAATAAACAGTTATTGGTTTGAATTCTCTACAGTTTGACCGACTCTTCAATTGGTATGGATGGCTGAGAGGAGGTCATTAGTGGCCCGGGTGACCCCAAGTGGGCCACTTCCTTGAATGGCCACAAATACAATGTTGCCCGGATGCAGTAGTATTACAACACTAATATTATTAGTATCTCAAGAGGATTTTCATTGAACATTAGAATCTCCTATTATGAAAAAGGTTGGCGACACCTGGCTTACACCCAATAGGCACATTTCATTTACTTGTAGGTCCCTAGTAACCTAGTGCTGCAATTACCCTAGACCTGAAAATTGAATGCCACAAGTAAGCCTGTAGCACTCATTGTTCCACCCACTTAAGTAGCCCTTAAACATGTTCCAGGAGTGCCATTGCAGCCTGTGTCTGCAGTTTACTTTGCCATTTCTACCTAAGAAAATCAACCATTTGCCAGGCATAAACCTTGCTTTTTAACCCTTTTGTTGCGGCGGCTATTCCGCCGCAGCGCTAACAGGGCGGGGCGGCCGCGCGGCGGCCGCATGCTGGTGACAGAACCGCTCCGTCACCAGCCGCGGTTGAGCTGTGCTGGTGACGGAGCGGTTCCGTCATGACCCACCCCGCTCAATAGAACGGCTGCGCAGGCGCGAAATCAGCGCCGCGCAGGCACAGGGGCCGGGCCATGACGGAACCGCTCCGTCATCAGCACAGCCCAACCGTCAGCAGGGGAGGGGTTAATACACATAAGTTACCCTAGGTCAGGCCGTCAACAGTCATAGAGCAGGGTGCAGTATATTTAAAAAGTTGGACATGTACTTTTCACTTTTACATGTTCTGGTAGTGAAAAGCTCTTAAATTAATTTTTCACTACTGCAAGACCTGCCTCTCCCACAGTATAACACTGGGTTTACTTATTACATTTAAAAAGTGGTATCTTTCAATTGGGAATAGGTAGGAATGGTGAGTTTGGCAGCAAATATATGTAATTTATAACTCTCTTCAATGGCAAAGTTGGATTTAGATCAAAATTATGAAAATGCAATTTTTAGAAAGTTGGCTTTTTCCAGTCCTAACCCTTTTGTACCATCAGCCTGTTCCTATGTCACATGAATAGGCATAGCTGACAGCTGAGCTTTGTATATTGCTCCCACACAGTGCGAAAAAGGAAAATATGTTTTGACAGGGTTGTTATGCTTTGTAATGTACCCCAATATAGGCCTGGGTAGTCAACTACCCTTCACCTACATTTTCCCTACCATTTTACAGCATAATGTTTTTTTGGTATTGACCATTTACCGAGTTAAGGTGCTTGGATCTCAAATTTAAGGAAATTGTGGTTGTTGCCTGAATAGAATTTCACCCACCCTCCCCCCAACCAGTAACTCATTTTCCTACAGGTAGTGAGTATTCAAGTTAGCATTCCTAAAGAAAATCTGGTTGAGATTTTTTCCATTTGTAAAAATGCACATTATAATATCACAAGCTAGCAGTGTGTGGTCCTTTTTTTGGCCATATTAACAATTTAAAAAAAAGTATGGTTATTTTTTTACTCCACCTTGGTGTGTACTAAACACTCTCTACTAAACAGTTTTGCCATTTTAAATCCCTGTGAATAACAAGGATTTCTATAATTCAGTGGTAAGCAGTTTATCAACCTATAAATGATGAGAAGCTGGGTGAATATGCTAAAAATTATCCTTGCGACCTGCCGTTTATACATGTCTCACCAGGAGGGGCTTTCTGTAACCTGCTGAGCTCAAATGGGTAGGAGCCGACACAAGAAAGGCATTGGAAGGGCTTGCTTCTAGACTTAAGTGTAGGTTTGTAAATTTCACAGGTGATCAGCAACAAATTGTATTTATCAAATGTGATTTGATGGAGAACAATCTTCAATGCTATTAAGTATTTATATTCTCTTGTAAGAGATTATTTTGCTAAGAGTGTAAAAACCTATGGTACCAAGCTGTGAATTTCAGTTGACCTCTTACAATTGCCTGTGGGTTTTTACACATGGAAATATGTATCTTATATATCCGACAGGTCTATCTATTTATGTGTGGAGTTCTCCATCCCCACTGCGGAGACTCTGCAGTCATAAACTTACTATTGAATTGCAGTTTTCTGAATACCTAAAACAAAATAAACTTACAAAAACCTCTAAGTTTACCTTTGTGAATCAGGCCCTTTGATGTGAACCAGAAGGCCACGCAAAAACAGTTCCTTCATCTCACAAACTCTTGCAAATACCTGGGAGTTCTCCCTACTCTATGAACTCTCTCCAAACCCATAAATCTACTATCACCATTCTCATGCACTACTGACGTATCATCCACCCTTACAATGCTATCACCCAAACCAGGAGTGTGTGAGCGAGACAAATTTGAACTGGAATCAATTCCAAAATCACTCACTGATTTTTCATGATTCCGTAGCAAAAACCCAGTGCACCCTTCATCTCAACCACTACTCCTGTCCACACAATCCCTCAACTCATACTTTGCAACTGTTCTTAGATTCCACCATTCTCCCGTAGCTAAAACCACATGCAGGCGATATACTTCTCTCACCTCAATGGACCATGTAACTTACCATTTGTCGCACATCCAGACCTTACCGATACCCAGTCACTGGGTAAAATCCTCCCTTCATATGTGGAGACACCATTACATCCTAAATAGCACCGAAACTAAGAAACTGAAACTAAGTTTCAGTTTTTATTTTGTTGTAATGACGATAGCGTGCCATGCGGTGGTCTAGCGGGGTGCAAAGAGGAGAAATGTTTTCATTTCGCCTCATTTTTTTCCTATTTCAATTTGTGCTGCATTCTACAGTGTGCATTGAAAGAGGAAATCACTGCATTGATTGTTTTTGTGCACAAAGGTGCCCCTTCCTGCAGAAAAACAATCTCTACCACGACGCAGACATCCTTGCACCATGGTGCAAGGGTGCCTGCACTGGCGCATGGCAGCCGTTTGTGCGCCAGTGCGGTGGAAAGCACAGAGATAGACAGTCAGCTGTCTGTCTATCTCGCATGCAGGTGGGTTGGGAATGTGTGGATAGGGAAGCAGTAGTTCAGAATGAGAGGGAAGGAGCAGTGGCATTGTGAGTGATGTGGTTCAATGGAGACATGTAGCTGTGAGTGATTTGGAGTAGATGTCTGTTATGAATGGTAATAAAGTATTCAAAACAATACTTTGGATCATTGTGAAAGGCAAGTCTTGCCTGATGCTTTCGGACCTTATGATAAAGTGTTAGACCAGCTATAGTAATGAGTGGTAAAGTAGTAATGGGAGGTGAAAAAATTGTTCCTTCCAATGTTGTGAGGAAAATTCTTTTTGAGATGGCGCACAAGGGACACCTAGGTCAGTTGGTCACTAAGAAAAGGTTGAGTATGGCGTTTTGGTGGTCAGGAATTAATCATTTATTTATGTATTTATTTAGTAAGCTTATTAAGCTTATTAAGCGCGACAGCTACCCAAAAACGGTTTCCCGGTGCTGGACAGTCAAAGTGCTAGGTAACCTAACGTTTAAACAGTGAACCACATTATTGATTGAAAAGCCAGGTCTTGATGGCTCTGCGAAAGTGGACATAGCTGGTTTCTTTGTGGATATTCAGGGGGAGAGTTCCAAAGTGGGTATGAAAAATATCTGCCACCCATTCTAGCGAGTCTAATTCTAGGAACATTGAAGTTACCTTGGGATAAGGACCGAAGGTGGTGAGAGGCAGTGTAGGGACAAACAAGGGATTGTAGGTAAAGTGGAGCTGAGCCCAATTTGATTTTAAACATGTAGTTCAGGGTTTTGAATTGAATGCGACTCTCTACCCTGAGGCAATGTAATTCTCGGAGGTGTCCGTAGATGTGGGCTGTTTTGGGAATTTTGCACAGTAGTCTAGCGGCGGCGTTTTGAACCAACTGCAGTCGTCTTGTCACTGCCTTGTTACTGATGTGGTAGAATAGTGTGTTCAATGCAAATAATGTGAAAAGAGGCTTCAGATGTATTATTTGGCAGATTTGGGCACTCTCCGTGATCCTGAACAAGCATGGCACAGTGTGTGTTAAATTTATTGGCCATATGCCTGGACTCAAGCGTTAAAGGAAAATCTGCATTAGTAATTGTGGATGTGCATTTGAGATGATTGTTGGTAAAATGACTATTAGACATTTGTACTAGAACTACTATAAATGCTTTGAACGAAGTATTTAAGGATGAGGGTTTTACCAGTCGTCCTCATCACTGATAATAGTGCCCAGCTAACAGGACAGGATATGAAGGAATTTCCATCTTATTGTGGGATTAAACATTCCCCCACAGCGCTGTACAACCCACAGGCTAAAGGAATTGTTGAAAGGGCAAATGATATGGTCAAAGGAGTAGTGCAATTGGCTCTTGACAATATATTGGAGGTTAAAAATGTTGTGTTTGATCAGGTTCAGGCTTATTGTGCCCAAGAGATTTCTTTACACCTCATTCACCTTTTAGTTTGATGAGAAGAAGAAAACTTGGAACCAAACTCATTCCTGCTTGAATGAAAAATTTGGTAGAGGGGAGAAATGTGTCCCACAAGCACCGAGGGGACAGAAAGCCCACTAGAAACAAGGGATTTTTTTTATTGAGGTTGGGGAGGGGCCTGTCCATAAAGGGCATGCCAATGCCCCCCGAGAACCGTCAGTCTTTCTGCCCCCCCCAGGGGTAAGACAGGGCCAGTAGCCTCCAATCTCCCCTGGGGGGGGGGGGGCAGAAAGCCCACTAGAAACCATTTTTTTAAAATTGATGTTGGGGTGGGGGCTACCCAAAAAGGGCATGACAATTCCCCCCCTCCAGAGAAATGTCAGTCTATCTGCCCCCCGGGGGGCAGAAAGCCCACTAGATACCAGGGATTAATATTGTATGGGTGGGGGCTGCCAAAAACGGGCATGATAATGCCCCACCCTGAAAACAATTACAACAGTATTTCTACCCTTCCCCAGAGGCATATTGAGGCAACAGCCTCAGGGGTGAGGTCAGCCAAGAATGGGCATGCCAATTCCCGCATCTCCCCCAAAAATGGCACAGTATTTCTGCCCCCCCAGGGAGTGGATGGGGCATTTGCGCCTGATCTGCCCCGGGGGGGCAGAAACCCCAGTAGGTGCTAGTGATTATACTGGCTTTTTTATGCATTAGGGTGGGGGATGCCCAGAATGGGCATACCAATGTCCCCACCACCAACAAAATAACCACAGTCTTTCTGCCCCCCTTGGGTAACTCTCCCCCTCCCCGATTTCCCCCCAGGGTGGCAGAAAGCCCACTAGGCACAGACTTGATTTTAGCAATATGCCTACCTGTGGATCTTGGGCCCTAGCGCAGCCGGCACATAGGGAAACCTAGCAAACCTGTACATTGTTTAAAACTAGACACCAAGGGTAATCAGGATGGGGTGACTTGTGTGTCTCTCACCAGGTTCTGTTACTCAGAATCCCTTGCAAACCTCAGACTTAGTTAAAAAAAAACTTTTTCCTCACAATTCTGTGATGGAAAGTTCTGAGATTAGTGTGGATCCACAAAATTCCACCCACCCCCCATTACCCAAAGTCTTCTGAGTAAAATGGTTCCTCACTTGTGTGGTTAGGCCTTGTGCCGGTGACAGGAAACGGGCCAAAATCCAAAGTGGACACACCCAATTTTCATAGTGAAAACTGACCCTTTTTTTGTAACGTGCCTAGCTGTTGATTTTGAACCCTGGCTGTGCTGGCACCTGGGGAACATTAGCAAACCTATACATGTTTGAAAATTAGACACCCAGGGTAATCCAGCATTGGGTGACTTGTCTGGCTCTCACCAGGTTCTGTTACGCAGAATCCCTTGCAAAGCTCAGATTTTGTGAAAAAAAACAAATTTATTTATTTAGTGTATCTTGTATAGCGCACAGCTACCCCAACTGGGTGTCCCCGCGCTCCTGTGTGGGAGTGTACTAATTTTGGCTCTGATGGAATTTAGCAGAATAGAAATGATTTCAGGGCTTTTCGGAATGGGAGCTCTTCTTGGATCAGTCGAATGGAAAGAGGGAGTTTATTTCAGAGGTAACACATACTTGAAACGTTCTGCCTCCAGAGCGTACTTTTTTAAATCTGGGGATGACGAGAAAGTTTTGGGAACTGGAGTAGAGGAGTCTGGTGTTGCTGTAGGGATGAAGGCAGGAGGAAAGGTATGCAGAACTCTTACCCCTAACAGCTCGATGGGCCAAAGTTAAGGCCTTGAATTCTGCTCTTTGTTGAATTGGAAGCCAATGAAGACGTCGTCTATGAGGGGAAATGTGCTCATATTGGCTCAAATTTTCCTCATATTTCTGTGGTGGAAAGTTCTGGAATCTGCGTGGATCCACATAATTTCACTCAACCAGCATTCCCCAAATTCTTCAGAGAAAAACGGTTCCTCACCTGTATGGGTAGGCCTAGTACCCACGACACGAAACAGCCCAAAACACAACGTGGACACACCACATTTTACAGTGAAAACTGACACTATTTTGCAAAGTGACTAGCTGTAGATTTTGCCCTAGCTCTGCCGGCACCTAGGGAAACCTAGTAAACCTATACATTTTTGAAACCTAGACACCCAGGGGAATCTAGGATGGGGTGACTTGTCTTGCTCTCACCAGGTTCTCTTACCCAGAATTCCTTGCAAACCTAAACATTTTTCAAAAAAACTAATTTTCCTCACATTTCTGTGGTGGAAAGTTCTGGAATCTGTGTGGATCCACAAAATTCCACCCACCCCGCATTCCACAAAGTCTCATGAGAAAAATGTTACCTCACTTGTGTGGGTAGGCTTAGTGCTCACAACAGGAAACTACCGCACAGTGAAAAGGACCTTTTTTTGCAAAGTGCCTAGCTGTAGAATTTGACCCTAGGTCTGCCAGAATCTGCGGGAACCTAGCAAACCTATACATTTTTTTTTAAACTACACACCCAGTGGAATCCAGGATGAGGTGATTTGTCTGGCTCTGACCAGTTTCTGTTACCCAGAATCCCTTGGAAACCTCAACATTTCTAAAACAAAAAACACTTTTTCCTCACATTTCTGTGGTAGAAAGTTCAGGAATCTGTGTGGATCCACTCAGCCTGCATTCCCCAAAGTCTTCTGAGAAAACTGTTAGACACAGAAATGTGTGCTTTTTGGACAAATTTTGAGGTTTGCAAGGGGTTCTGGGTAACAAAACCTGGTGAGAGCCCGACAAGTCACCCCATCCTGGATTTCCCTGGGTGTCTATTTTTCAAAAATGTATAGGTTTGCTAGGTTTCCTGTAATAAGGTGGTTCCGAGACAGTGATGGAGAGTTTCAGCACACCTTTATTTAGGTTTCCTTGAAAGTGGACCTCATCCACAGGAGCTCTGTGAAGCAGGTGCTGAAGTCCTCTTCTTCAGTTGCAGTCTGCCTCGAGAGCCACAAACTCCTAGGTTACAGAACCACAGATGAGGATGGTTCTATAACCTAGGATACCACAACACCTCCTCACTTACAATAAGCACAACAACAGGAACAAAAACAAAAACAAAAACAAAGCATTAAACATAATCATGAAAATAAACAGGTTTACATTTTTCAAGTTTGGGTCTGATCACAAAATTATCAGACACCCTTACTTTAGTAGTTAAAGGAGCTGAATCAGACCATGGCTTTACATTGGAAGACAAAGGAATCAATTTGTGCTCAGAAGAGCATTTAGAAAATCTACTCAAAGTCCAAATCTTATTGTCATCAGTTGATACAGCATTTTTAAATAATTTCTTAACACGACAAGGCATGCTGAATTTTGCACATTTTACACCCTTTCCAGGAGATTTTATCTTGACAAAATCTCCTATTTTGACCCTAGTCTCTTTTACAGATTTCTTCAAGCCGTACACCTTCTTAGACTTCAACTTCTTCTCTTCCTCTTTGGCTTCCCAGCCTGTAGGCAAACCAATTTCCTTATTAACCTTCAATCTTTTCTCAATGAGCCAACCAGGGCTAACCTCACAACAAAGTAAACTCCCCTGGAATAAACAAAAAGGAGAGACCCCTGTACTAGAATGGCGAGTCAACCAGTACTCTCTTACCTTCTACCTCAAACCTTCAACACAGTTAGACTAACAAACCAGGGACAACTGCAGACTCTCTTTTTCTCTTTTAAGACTTTGATAAAATGTTCAACAACGTCATTATATTTTGGATGATAAAGTGAAGCTTTCTTATCCTTCACACCTTTCTCTCTCTAAGAAACTCTTAATCTTTTCCAGAGGTGAAATGCACCCCATTGTCTCTAAGGATGGTGGTGGGAAAACCCTCTCTCTCAAACAATTCCTCTAAGAATTTTATCACATCACCAGACTCAATGGAATTGAAAACTTTTATTTCTGGCCACTGTGAAAGCATGTTTAAAAAAACAAACACATATCTGTCGTGCAAACTGACCTTTTCAGGACCTAGAATATCCATGGAAATGTCTACCCATGGACCAGCAGCTCTTTCCCTGACAACCATAGGTTGCGTCCTACACTTTAACACCTTGTCACTCCTTGCACAGTCTACACACTCGCTAACCTCTCTCTTAATCATTAAATCCATCGAAGGCCACCAGAAACTTTCTCTGACCCTTTCTTTAGTTTTAGAAATGCCCATATGACTGGAATGAGACCTCTTTACCAAAACAAATCTCAAATCTTCAGAAGGAACAAGTTTACTCACTCTCCTAAGCAAATCATCAGCAATAGAGAGTTCCTTGCAAACTTCCCAAAAACTCATTAATTCCGCAGCACACTTATTCTTAACCGTCCAACGCTCCAAAATCATTTTCTTCACATGCTGTAAACAAACATCCTTCTCTAGCAAAGTCTACCTCTTTGTCTCCTATATAATCCCTTCAGTAACAAAACACACATTTCAATCTTCTTCCAAGTCTTCACCAGCAAAGTTCTCCTCTAAAGAATCTACATCACACACAGATTCAGTAACTAGCCTTGAAAGACAATCATTCTGCAAGTTGCTAGCACTGGGAACATAGTTTATCTTGAAATCAAACTCTTGAAGAGCAATAACCCATCTACGTATTCGACCTGAAATCTGGTCCACACTCTTTTTTTGAAAAGTTCTCCTGGAGAGGTTTGTGATCTGTCTTTACTTCAAACCTGTACCCCCAAAGAAACTTCCTCAGTTTTCTTACTGCCCAAAAGACAGCTAAAGCCCCCTTTTCAATTACTGAATAATTCATTTCAGCACCACGCAGACCTCTAGAAACAAAAGGAATTGTCCTATATTCACCTCCTGACCTTTGCAACAAGACACCACCTAAACCTCTAGAGCTAGCATCAGTCATCACAATAACATCATCATTAACATCGGAACTTCCAAGATAAGAGGCATTCTTTAAGCTGGATTTGATATCAAAGAATTCCTTTTCGCATAAATTGGACCAAGCAAATTCAGTGTTTTTCTTTAACAAAGATCTTAAGAATACCGACCCCTCAGAAAATTTGGGAATACATTTGTTGTAACATTCGGACATTCCCAAGAACTTAACCAATTCATCTCTAATCTTTGGAGAAGGTAAATACTCTAGGGTATCAAACAACACTTTTTTCTGTTGAATTTCATTGTTTGTGACAAGATGCCTCACATTCCAAGCAAAGCACAATGCACTTTATGCTCATCTGCTCCCTATTTCTGAATGTTAGGATCTCCTTTTTAAAACCATTATTTCTTAAGTATGGAGTTTTAAATGTGGAGGATGCTATGTGTTTGTTGTATAACTTGGACCACCCCGACGTATGTTTTATACTGCCAGTTTTATATGTAAATCTATGGCTTTTAGAAAAAGTATGAGTTTTTAATCATGTTTGTACTTTTTTAACTTTGTTGCCTGTTTGCTGTGCTTTTGTGGGCATTTTTACTATGTACCGAATAAAGCTTCATGAACTGCCTCACATACTCAATCTCTTGAACTCCAAACTTGCACTTAGCCCATTTAAGAGTTAAACCAGGCTTTAATAAGGTATCTAAAACTATACAAAGCCTAGTGTTATGTTCCAATTTGGTAGAACCAAAAACAAAGATGTTGTCCTGATAGATTTTCACACCCTTCAATATCCTCTCCATAGCTCACTGAAAAACGGAAGCAGCGATATTAGACCAAATGGCATCCTGAGGATTTTAAAGGTACCAAAGGGTGTGGTGAAAATCGTCAATTCTTGTGACTTCTCAGTAAGTTTGATTTGGTGGTAAGCCGAACTGAGATCAAGGGAGGAAAAGTATTTCGTACCATTTAACATACTAGGCATTTCACTAATATTGGGTAAGGGATAGTGGTCAACAACCACTGCTTTATTTAATTCCCTCAAGTCCACACAAAGATGAGCTTTCCCATTGGCCTTACGGGCCATCACAACTGGGGAGACCCATTGTGAAGCCTCTACTTCTTCAATTATTCCACTTGCAACAAGCTTGTCTAATTCAAGTTTCATGTTATCACTTACAGCCATGGGAACATTTCTAACTTTGAATGAGGTGGTCTGCACGCCATATTTCTTAGTATATTCATTTGAGTCCAAATTTATTTAATGTGCTTTGTCCTTTGCGTGCAAACTGGATTGTTCCTCGCCATCATGCACTTTACGTAAGTATAAACTGTGGGAAGCGCGAAAATCACGCTCCACTCCAAGATGCACTGCATCTATAGGATACTAGATCCAACTTATATTAATCCATTTGTCCATGTTAAGTGTTAATCCATATTTTGACCAAAATGTTTTGTCTTGTTTTCATCTTTACTTTCACTTTTATCCACATATGCAACAAATTGCGTTTTAGGAAACTTTGCGTATCAACATGTGCCAATCCAGGCTTCCTTGTAAATACGAATCCAACACAACAAGTAGTTCTGAGCAGCGTCTTTATTCGTAACCCAATGCATTTCGGGCAATTTTTTGCCTTTCGTCTGGGGTAACTGAAAATTAACAATTGCAAAAAAGTCCATTAGTATTGGTAACCTCACCTCAATTTGAATTAATGCATGTATCATATCTTGACAAAAACGAATCATTTTTCATAATACAATTACAAAAACATGATACCAATTGAGTTTGCAAGTTCACTACCTTCACTGACTGAGATAAATTCCTTTCTTCAAAAAACACAAATAAAACCGGAGTAAATTTAATTGCCGATGTTCCATACAAAGCTCTATCTTATGCTCGTGCATTTTTGTTCAAACAGAAATGTTACAGGGTGCTGTTGTCTTAAATTGTTTCGCAAAGAGCATTAAACTATCCCTACTTCTTGCTGTTGACATATTCACGTGTTCAGTAAAAGCCGAATGCTTTTTGCATCATTACGCGCTTAAATAGTTTATCTATCTCACTTCTATCACTGCGCCAAACATACCTGCTCTCATGTTCTTCTCCTCCCTAAGCAGGAATGAATTCAAGCTTCATTGTCGAGCTCTCACACTAGCGATTTGACCATTAAACTAATACAGCTCCACCCCTCACCTGCTCCCAATTAAAAGTGTGTTTGAACCACCCTATGTTTCTTGCAAACTACCATTCCCAGAATACATCTCTTCCTCTCAATGAAAGTATGCGCATCCAAATCATGAACCGATACTAATTTGGTGTGTACTTCAAGTGACACAGTCTTCAGGACTCCATGTGTTTGTCCTTTCAAGCAACCTCCGTTAATTCACACTGCCAGGAACTCGCTGTTAATTAATATGTGGCATTTTCCTCACGGTCAGTTCTTTCATTTACAGCATTTTTGTCCTCGGGTGCAAGACCAACAAATGGCAATATATATAAACAATGAATGAGGTGGTCTGCACACCATATTTCTTAGTATATTCAATTGAGTCCAAATGTATTTTATACTGCTTTGTCCTTTGCGTGCAAACTGGATTGTGCCTCGCCATCATGCACTTTACGTAAGTATAAACTGTGGGGAGCGCGAAAATCACGCTCCACTCCAAGATGCACTGCATCTATAGGATACTAGATCCAACTTATATTAATCCATTTGTCCATGTTAAGTGTTAATCCATATTTTGACCAAAATGTTTTGTCTTGTTTTCATCTTTACTTTCACTTTTATCCACATATGCAACAAATTGCGTTTTAGGAAACTTTGCGTATCAACATGTGCCAATCCAGTCTTCCTTGTAAATACGAATCCAACACAACAAGTAGTTCTGAGCAGCGTCTTTATTCGTAACCCAATGCATTTCGGGCAATTTTTTGCCCTTCGTCTGGGGTAACTGAAAATTAACAATTGCAAAAAAGTCCATTAGTATTGGTAACCTCACCTCAATTTGAATTAATGCATGTATCATATCTTGACAAAAACGAATCATTTTTCATAATACAATTACAAAAAAATGACACCAATTGAGTTTGCAAGTTCACTACCTTCACTGACAGAGATAAATTCCTTTCTTCAAAAAACACAATTAAAACCGGAGTAAATTTAATTGCCGATGTTCCATACAAAGCTCTATCTTACGCTCGTGCATTTTTGTTCAAACAGAAATGTTACAGGGTGCTGTTGCCTTAAATTGTTTCGCAAAGAGCATTAAACTATCCCTACTTCTTGCTGTTGACATATTCACATGTTCAGTAAAAGTCGAATGCTTTTTGCATCATTACGCGCTTAAATGCAGGTATGTTTGGCGCAGTGATAGAAGTGAGATAGATCAACTATTTAAGCGTGTAATGATGCAAAAAGCATTCGACTTTTACTGAACATGTAACATGTAACAGCAAGAAGTAGGGATAGTTTAATGCTCTTTGCAAAACAATTTAAGGCAACAGCACCCTGTAACATTTCTGTTTGAACAAAAATGCACGAGCGTAAGATAGAGCTTTGTATGGAACATCGGCAATTAAATTTACTCCGGTTTTAATTGTGTTTTTTGAAGAAAGGAATTTATCTCAGTCAGTGAAGGTAGTGAACTTGCAAACTCAATTGGTGTCATGTTTTTGTAATTTTATTATGAAAAATGATTCGTTTTTGTCAAGATATGATACATGCATTAATTCAAATTGAGGTGAGGTTACCAATACTAATGGACTTTTTTGCAATTGTTAATTTTAAGTTACCCCAGACGAAGGGCAAAAAATTGCCCGAAATGCATTGGGTTACGAATAAAGACGCTGCTCAGAACTACTTGTTGTGTTGGATTCGTATTTACAAGGAAGCCTGGATTGGCACATGTTGATACGCAAAGTTTCCTGAAACGCAATTTGTTGCATATGTGGATAAAAGTGAAAGTAAAGATGAAAACAAGACAAAACATTTTGGTCAAAATATGGATTAACACTTAACATGGACAAATGGATTAATATAAGTTGGATCTAGTACCTATAGATGCAGTGCATCTTGGAGTGGAGCGTGATTTTCACGCTCCCCACAGTTTATACTAAAATTTCTAACTTTGGCATCTTTTGGAACGGAATGCTCTTTTAATCTGATCTTATGAACATCATTTTTCAAACATCCAAGTTCATTCTTAAACAGATCAGAAAACGTATCTAGAAAGTCGTTACAATCAATTTGAACTGAATTAACAGTGGGTTTATCTCTTAAACAAACCATTGGTTTGGAATTAGGATCAAGAAAAACGTAAAGATCATGTTGATGTATCTAACTTATCAACGAATCTCCTTTGATGGAAACATACAATTTCCCAGAGATGATCCTATCCTTAAGCTCCATAGAACCCCAAAAGTAACCAGTTAATTTTGTTGGTTCGCCACCGTACCCCTTTGGCTTTATATCCAGTTTCAACAGTTTTGCACCATTTTTTACTTTCGTTTCCTAAAACGTAAAAGGTATCGAAGTAATCTTTGCACCAGAGTCAAAAAGCATTAGAACTTCTTCACCGTTCACTAATACGTTTTCACGTGGACCATCAAGTTTCTCAACACAGTTTTCTAAAATAATTATTTCTTTTACAGAGTCCTCATCACACAGTCAACTTCTTTGACTTTGTTCTTGTTTGATGTGGTCGATCTACAGCACTTTGAGGCATGGCCTTTTCTGCCACAATTCTTACACATAGCTTTCCATCCAGGACACAACTTATTATCGGCCAAGTAACCCGCATCCCCACACCGAAAACACTTTCAAACAAAAACTCTATTTGAAGATTTGCTTTGTGTATTATACTTGGAGTTGGTTTGATTAGATTTCTGAAACTTGTCCTTGTCTTTTTCTCCTACAACCTTGACACTAGGATCACTAATTTTAGTAGTAGTTAGGGAATCTTTCTTAATCACCTTCACACAAGCCTTTGAATGTTCAGAAGTTTTGGCCATAGTTAGTACTTCATGTAAAGAAGGATTGTTTTTTTCCCACATAGACTCTTTTGCCTTTTCCAAATTGCACCCTAACATGAACTGATCTCCAAGGCGTTCATCAGAAGACGCTCCTAAACTGCATGTAGAAGCCAATTTACAACGAATAGTAATATATTGTTCAACAGACTCACCTTCGTGTTGCATTCTTCTACCAAAATGATACCTCTCCAACACAATACTTAATTTTGGAAGGTAGTGAATATCAAGTTTCTTTATGGCAATTTCGTACTCATTTAGATCTGCAACAATATCTTCTGTAGATTCAGGGAGATGTTCATAAACCTCTTGACCTTCAGAGCCAAGGCAATGTAATAAAAGTGAAGTATTCCTCATCGCACTTAGATTGGCACCACACACTTTTGCATAATGAGTAAATGCTTTCTTCCATTTAGACCACTTTAAAGGTGGATCTCCAGGTAAGTTTAAGAAAAATGAAGGAGTTGGAACATTTTGCATAGCCATAGTGAGAAAATCATGAAAGAAAAAAAAAATGAAAAACTACAATTTATGAAGTGAAAATTAATAGCAACAAGCAAAGATGAAAAGTGTGTGTATCACTGTGTACAAATGACCATCAAGAATAAATTAAGAGTGTGCGTGTAACCATGTAAGTTATCACTAATGAAGGCACACAACCAATAAAGATGTGTGTGTCACCGTGTAATTGAACAGAGGTTTGAGTTGCTATTATGACTGCAAAAGATATGCTGAACGTCGATCAATGATGACAAGTATGAAAAATAAGCAACAAAAGTACTAAGGTGTGCATGCCACCGCATTGATAATATGAATTAAAAATGACACGCAAATGACCAGAGGTGTGCGCATCACCGTGTAGAAGGACACATTTTAACAATAAGTACAAACAGGAAGTGAATGCATAAAAAGAATCAAGGTGTGCATGCCACTGTGTCGATAATATAATCCAAAAATGACAGGCAAAAGACCAAAGGTGTGCGCATCACCGTGAAATTGGGCAGATGAAAACAACAGAAGTGCAAAACGTGCACAAACAGGAAGCCTGCTGTACCAATATAACCACATGAAGGGGTAACGCAGTAGGAGACGGCATGTATTCATGCAAATATGCAACTTGCTCTATTAAGATGGCCACCAGCGATGTCACGCAACGTGAAGCATCGCGTTTCAATGACGATGAACCAGAAGCCAATGAGAAAAAGAATGTACCATACCTCACAGAAGGATCTCTGCAGTTGGAGCATAGAAATGCGAGAGTATCACATTGCACGAGCTCGAGGAAACATGAGTAACCTTTGGACTCGCAAATAGATTAAAAATGTATAAAATGAACAGTACCTGCTGCTGATATCCGTGTGAGGTCCGTTTTTGTGGAAACTCTTCTCTGAAGCCCAACTCTCTCCTGCCTTGAACTCGCTGATTTCCGTGGGTTTTTTTTTAAACGGAAAGTAGATATGTGGGTGGATCGGATCCAAGTCATCGTCAGTGTAATAAGGTGGTTCCGAGACAGTGATGGAGAGTTTCAACAAAGCTTTATTTAGCTTTCCATGAAAGTGGACCTCATCCACAGGAGTTCCGTGAAGTAGCTGCTGAAGTCCTCGTCTTCAGTTGCAGTCTGCCTCGAGAGCCACAAACTCCTAGGTTACACCACCACAGATGAGAATGGTTCTATAACCTAGGATACCACATTTACCTAGATGCGGCAGAGCTAGGGTTCAAAATCTACAGCTAGCCACTTTGCAAAAAAAAAGGGTCAGTTTTAACTGGGAAAATGTGGTGTGCCAACATTGCGTTTTTGGCCGTTTCCTGTTGCCAGTATTAAGCCTACCCACATAAGTGAGGTACTATTTTTTTGGAAGACTTTGGGGAACGATAAGTAAGTTACTCATCAATGAGTAAGTGCCTTCTGTGTATACCAAAATTAGTAAGTGCCTTCTCTGAATAACAAAATGGTATTAAGTTTAGGATTTTTGTCTTAAGTTAGTTTTGTGAAACGGGCATGTGGTGTGTCCACATTGTGTTTTGGGCCATTTCCTGTCGCGGGCACTAGGCCTACACATACAAGTGAGGTAAAAATTTTCTCAGAAGACTTTGGGGAACGTGGGGTGGGTAGAATTTTGTGGATCCACGCAGATTCCAGAACTTTCCACCACAGAAATATGAGGAAAATGTGTTTTTTTAAAACACATTTTTAGGTTTGCAAGGTATTCTGGGTAGCAGAACCTGGAGAGAGACAGTCAAGCCACCCCATCCTGGATTCCCCTAGGTGTCTAGTTTTCAGCAATATATAGGTTTGCTAGGTTTTCCTAGGTGCCAACAGAGCTAGGGTTCAAAATCTACAGCTAGGCACTTTGCAAGAAAAGGATGAGTTTTCACTGTGAAAATGTGTGTCTCCTCTAATTAATGAGTAAGTGCCTTCTGTGAATACCAAAATAAATAAGTGCACTTAAACATCAATGAGTAAGTTACTCATCAATGAGTAAGTGCCTTCTGTGTATACCAAAATGAGCAAGTGCCTTCTGTGAATACCAATATTGTATTAAGTTTAGGATTTTGTCTTAAGTTAGTACTGTGAAACAGGCCTGTGGTGTGTCCTCATTGTGTTTTGGGCCATTTTCTGTCGCGGGCACTAGGCCTAACCACACAAGGGAGGTGCCATTTTCCTCAGAAGTCTTTTGGGAACGTGGGGTGGGTAGACTTTTGTGGATCCACACAGATTCCAGAACTTTCCACCACAGAAATGTGAGGAAAATGTATTTTTTAACACATTTTTAGGTTTGCAAGGGATTCTGGGTAACCGAACCTGGTGAGAGCCAGTCAAGTCACCCCCTGGGTGTCTAGTTTTCAAAAATATATAGGTTAGCTAAGTTTCCCTAGGTGCCGACAGAGCTAGGGTTCAAAACCTACAGTCACGCACTTTGCAAAAAAAGGATCCGTTTCCACTGTGAAAATGTGGTGTGTCCACATTTCATTTTGGGCCGTTTCTGTCATGGGCACGAGGCCTACCCACACAAGTGAGGTACCATTTTTTCTTGGAAGACTTTGGGGAATGTCGGGCGGGTGGAATTTTGTGGCTCCACACAAATTCCCAAACTTTCCACCACAGAAAATTGAGAACATTTTGTTTTTTAACACATTTTTATGTTTGCAAGGGATTCTGGGCAATAGCCAGTCAAGTCACCCCATCCTGGATTTCCCTGGGAATCTAGTTTTAAAAATGTACAGGTTTGCTAGGTTTTCCTAGGTGCCGCCAGAGCTAGGGTTCAAAATCTATAGCTAGGCACTTTGCAAAAAAAGGGTCAGTTTTCACAGTGAAAATGTGGTGTGTCCACGTTGCGTTTTGGGCCGTTTCCTGTCATGGGCACTAGGCCTACCCACACAAGTGAGATGATATTTTCTCTGAAGACTTGGAGAAAATGCAGGGTTGGGGAAATTTTGTGGATTCAAGCAGATTCAAGAACTTTCCACCTCAGAAATATTAGGAAAATGTATTTTTTTAAATAAATGTTTAGGTTTGCAAGGGATTCTGGGTAAAGGAACTTGGTGAGAGCCCGTCAAGTCACCCCATCCTGGATTCCCCTTGGTGTCTAGTTTTTAAAAATGTGTAGGTTTGCTGGGTTTCCCTAGTGGTGGCAGAGCTAGAGTTCAAAATCTACAGCTAGGCACTTTACAAAAAAATGGTCAGTTTTCACTGTAAAAATGTGGTGTGTCCACGTTGGGTTTTGGGTCGTTTCGTGTAGCAGGCACTAGGCCTACCCAGACAAGTGAGGTACCATTGTTATCGGCAGACTTAGGGAAACACAGAATTGTAGAGCAACTGTTATTTCCTTTTGACTTTTGATGTATTTCTGCCATCCAAATGAAAGACAATGTATAAAACGAAATCATTTTGAACAATGAGCTATAACTCTCATGCTAGTATGGGTACTCACAATTTCGGAAATGTGCAAATATCAACTGTTTCTAAACTCTATATTTTGTTCCAATTTCAGAAATATATAGGTGTCTTTCATACTGATTTTTCCATGTATATATTTTCCCAAATGAATTGCTATTTACCCGGTACATAATAAAAAACCACTGCAAGACGCTGCTCAGTTATTGGCTCTGGGTTCGTCGGGGTCTTGGTGAACCTACAAGTCCTACATATCCCCACAACTAGAGCGGTCCAGCGGATATAAAGGTATATTGCTGTCAAACATCTGCCATAATTAGAAGAAGTTACAGGAGAAAACGTTAACACAAATGGCTGTTTTTTTCAACTAATTTCCAATTTTCCTATATTCAATGGTTAGTTTCTATAAAGAAAACTTGAAAGATCTGCACAAATGACCCCTTTCTGAATTCAGAATTTTATCTACCTTTTTCTAAAATGTATAGCTTCTCATGATCAATTATTGCTTTCATACCCATTTCTACCATTAACTGGAAAGAGGTTGAAAGCACAAAAATAGCAAAAATAGGCTATGTCCCAGGAAAATGCTAAAACTGTTGGTTTTAAGACAAATGTCTGCTTGTCCCCCTAAAGCTGGAAAGATGGGGATTTCAGCACCACAACCTTTTTTTGATACCATTTGCAGGGAAAAAACAGAGGCTTTCATCTGAAGCCCTTTTTCCCATTTCCCCCCAAAACAAATGTACCGTTATTTTAGCTAATTTCTGGGTCCCCTCCAGAGGAATCCACAAACCCTGGGTACCTTTAGAATCCCCATGATGTTGGGAAACAAGTACGTAAATTTGGCATGAATACCTTATGTGATAAAAATGTTACAGGGGCCTTAGCACAAACTACACCAAATAGCCAAAAAAAAAAGGCCTAACAGCGAAGGGGTTAAACCTATTTCCACATGTCCTAAAACCAAAATGTCATCCTGAAAATAAATGCAAAAAGAACAATTGATGTACAGAATGCAGAACAAGGTCATACATTCACCCCAGTACAGAGATTTGGGCCTAAATCCATTGTTTTCTTGCTCGCAATGCCATTCCAGTTTGGACCCAGCCATATGCAAATCAGTCTTGACCCTGCACCCAGTGGGAACAGTCCAGCCGAACTGCCAGGCCAGGTCTTCCCTGGACTGGAAACAAGCATCCTAGGACCGGTTTCCGGCTTTCACCCCTCATCAGCCAGGATAGCTTGGCTCTAGTAACATGGAGAGCAATAGACGCACGTCTGGACATACCCTTCCCACTCTGGGTGACAAATGCAAAAAGAACAATTGATGGACAGAATGCAGAACAATGTCATACATTCACCCCAGTAAAATGTTCTGGGCCTAAATCCATTGTTTTTTTTGCTCACCATGCCATTCCAGTTTGGACAAAGCCATATGCAAATCAGTCTTGACCCTGCACCCAATGGAACAGTCCACCCCGAACTGCCATGCCAGGTTCTCCCTGGACTGGAAACAAGCATCCTAGGACCGGATTCGGGCTTTCAGCTCTCATCACCCAGGATAGCTTGACTCCAGTGGCATGGAGAGCACGGGACCCACGTCTGGGCATACCTGTCCCACTCGTGGTGACAAATGCAAAAAGAACAATTGAAGGACAGAATGCAGAACAATGTCATAGATTCACCCCAGTACAGAGATCTGGGCCTAAATCCATTGTTTTTTGCTCACCATGCCATTCCATTTTGGACCCAGCCATATGAAAATCAGCCTTGAAACTGCACCGAATTGGAACAGTACAGCACGAATTGCCAGGCCAAGTCCTCCCTGGACTGGAAACAAGCATCATAGGACCAGTTTTCGGCTTTCAGCCCTCATCAGCCAGGACAGCTTTACTCCAGTGGCATGGAGAGCACAGGACCCACGTCTGGGCATACACGTCCCACTCGAAGTGACTCGGGGTGACAAATGCAAAAAGAACAATTGATGGACAGAATGCAGACACATGTCATACATTCATCCCAGTACAGAGATCTGGGCCTAAATCCATTGTTTTTTTGCTCACCATGCCATTCCAGTTTGGACCCAGCCATATGCAAATCAGTCTTGACACTGCACCCAATGGGAACAGTCCAGCCTGAACTGCCAAGCCAGGTCCTCCCTGGACTTGAAACAAGCATCCTAGGACTGGTTACAGGCTTTCAGCTCTCATCAACCAGGATAGCTTGACTCCAGTTTGGACCCAGCCATATGCAAATCAATCTTGATAAATGACATTGTCCAAGTCTTTGAACATCTCACTCATCATCCTTTGGAAAACACTTGGAGCTGATAACATGCCAAACTGCATCTAGTAAACTGAAAGGAGCCTTCCATTGTTCTGAATGCCATCAGACATGAATTGATCATGAAGTCTGATTTGGTGATAGGCATGCTTGAGCTCCAACTTAGAGAAGAATATACCCCCCATGAGCAATAAAATCAGCTCAATTATATTCAGTAGAGGAAATGTATTGATTACAATAGTTTGATTGGGAGTTCTTAGATTTAGTCCACGCAGAATCCCAATTTTCCATCAGAATTCTCCTTGATTATCATTGCAGAAGTTCAATTGGATTCAATCACTCCATTTTTCAACATGTCATCCAACAGCTTCTTAAACTTATCCCTCACCAAAATTGGTACTTTTTTTACTTTATGTGTATTGTCCCTTGTTTCATCCTTATTTTATATAGATAACTTTTCAACTCAACCAATTCCTTTGTGAACTCAGGGCCTGATTACAAGTTTAGTCGTCCAATCACCCGAGGACCCGTTTGGCGTCATCTATGGCACCACTGCACCAGGGATCTACTGCCTGCATTGTTACAAGTTATGCTGTCAGAAACGCCAAATGGGACTGCGGTGGTCTGCAATGCCTCAGTATGTGCCAAAGAAAAACAACACACCAGTGACCATTGGATGGATGAAAAAATGACCCACCTTGCATTCTCATACTTACTCTCATGATTATGGCTAGGGAAAAAAAAACCTTCACTGAGCAATAGTTGTCAAACATGGTGGATGAAATCATTAAAGTAGAGCGACACCTTTTTGGAGCCCAAGTCCAGTAGACTCCTCTCACTAGGAAAAGTAAAATATGGGACTAGATAGTCAACATAGTGAATGCTGTTGGTACCAACCTGTGCACACAGACTGACATTAGGAAGAGGTGGAACAACCTAAGGCTGAGGGTATGCACCAAGTACAACAGCCACCACCTGAAGGTTCAAAGGACTGCCAGCGGCCCTCCCAGCACACCATTACAACTCTTACCCGGAAAAAGATGGTCTTGGCCATCTTGCATACTGAGGGCTTGACAGGAATAGAGGGGGGGGGAGTGGAGTCTGATAAGTTGCACTTAAATAACTGCCACAATATCACAATGTCCTGTTTGCTTTCAACTCTTCTATTGCCAATTTGTCATCTATCTACTTTTCTAACAGGCAATACTCAAGGTATCTGAGTTGTTGATTGTTCTATGACAATGTGTATTGATGCAAATAGGAGCAGATGTATCCAAATACATGCCATGCCACATGCTACAATGCTGTCTGTAAGTGCATTACCAACAAAATATCAACCCATGATATGTGTCAATATGCAAAAGTATGGTCCATCTCAAATGCATGTTGCCAACAGCTAGGGTACACTGAGAATGTGTAAAGTGCTACCAAAGTGAGAATAAACGGACTACAACTACAACGAGGCCTTGCCACTCCAACCCTAACCAAGATGCAAGACTGATTGTGCCCCTTCTCACTTGCAGCTATTTTACCACTAATCTACATTAGTCATGCAGCTTACCATTTTTCAAGTGTTAGTAAGTAGAGATGGAAAAGATACTCCATTTACTGTGAAGTCTTGTCACTTTAACTCTAATTAAGATGCTATACTGCGTGTGCCCCTTCTCACTGGTTGGCCATGTTACTACTGATCTACACTAGTCTTGAAATGCCCAAGGTACAGCTAGTGCTAGTGCTACACTCAAATATATGTCTGAATACTTTGTTCGATGGTGTTCTGGACCCATAAACTTAAACCATTGATGGCATAAGTGATACCGCAACAACGGTGTACCACTAATATATGTCAGCCATGAAGGAAACTCAGCTCATTAGCAAACCCAGGTGCGCCATTGACTCTGTGCTTTACACATGATGTAAAATGTTACATATACAACTCAGCTGGGTGTTTACCCGAATTAGACACAACGTGGCCTTGGAATTGACAAATACACGTGGTATGACTACAGAGTGTTTGTAGCAGGGTTATGAAGTTGTCATATCTATCCCTAAAGCCAAAATGCCACATAGCTTCACATCTAATGAGCTGATGAAATCTAATACTTTTATTGAATGTCTACAAATGTCTAGTAACCAGCATTTCTGCACAAATAGCATGCAATACTAATCTCTATCTATTCTGTTTAATTCTAAGTCCCCATTTACTTTGACCCAAACTATTTGGATGTATACACCTCACTTCAACTATTAATAATGTTCTCCATTTCTCAACAGTTCGATCCACCACTGCACCTGCTCAGATATTGGAAACCAAACAGAGTACCTCTCCTCCTCACGAAGAAGCTCCCAGTGAAGACAAGGCTCTTGATGAGGTGGACGTGAATGACAGTCCTGACTCATCTGGTCAGCCTGGGCAGATGACAACAGTGGGGCTCACTTTGTCCCCAACAACACCTACCACCACACCCACAACAACACTGTCAACCACTGCCCTCCAACCTGTGCACCTAGCATAGTGAGTACCATCCTGTGCCCCCCCCAGTCCTGATTAGTGATCTGGCTATCACCACCCCAATCACTAAGGAACCAGTACCCAATGGGGGGTACAAACTGTGGCAAGGGCACAGGCAGGGCAGAGGAGGCATAATGTGAAGGTAACTATGGGCTCTTAGAGGGAGCCCACTGAGGCTACGGACACCCAAGCTGCCATTACTGATGTTCTGGGAGTTCTCCAGGACTCCCAAAGTTTGATGGGCCAGGTATTGGTGAAATCAAGGAAATTTAGGAGTTGCAGAAGGACACATACCAGGAGGTTGCTGTCATCCACATATAGCTGGCTGGGGTCCACACTGAGGTGAGCGGCCTCCACACAAAGGTGGGTGACCTCCACAGCGAGGTGGCCTCCCTGGTTGGGAAGCTACAGGACATGCACACCACCCTATGCTGGGCTTTTCCCCTGCATCTACCCCTTCCTATGGCCCAAGTACATCCCCACTATCAACATCTGCCACAGGAAGGGAGGCCCTGACAGAGGATGATATACCTGCATTCGCCCTTGTCTCAGTAGCTCCATGTCCATGGAAAATTCAGAGAGCTCAGGATGGCAAGACACCCACCACAGCCAGTAAGAGCCCTTGACCCTAATATCATCCTGTTTGTGCTACCTATTCACATTGTTGACTATTCCTGCCCACTTTTCCATACCTGATGGGAGGATTATGTTGGAATTTGGGCTCCAGAAAAATTGGACTCTACTTCAATTATTTCATTCACCATGACCGAAGACTTCACAAATTTGTTTTCATTCTTTATGTTTTTGGTTCATTTCTTGGGCATGCTCACTTCATTAAAAGCACACGTCACCGAAGCATTGTCTCCTGATGTAGTTATGAACGTACTCTCATGTGAACTCTGCAATGTGAGAAATAGAGACTTATGGAAGCATGGATATTTTGTATGTAAACAATGTTCAAATCAGGATCACTACCATATTTCAACTACACATAGATACAAGCGTCTCGGCTTACAACACCTTTATTCCAGTGTTCAAATCATAGGCTAACATGATGTCAGACTCATAGCAAATAAGACATGACTAGGTTATCCTGGGTCAGTGATCACATAATCACATGAAGACTTTCACAACATGCAAGGAGGGGATACACCTGACAATATCACATACAATAGGCTACAACAATTTTGGTCTACACCAACAACTGGGGACATTTTGCCTAACTCACAAAAGGAATTCTACAGCACAGAAACAAATAAACAGATAATCAATCAATCAATCAATCAATCAGTACATTTATAGAGCGCGCTACTCACCCGTGAGGGTCTCAAGGCGCTGGAGGGAAGGGGGGGGGGTGTCGCTACTGCTCGAAAAGCCTGGTCTTGAGGTGTTTCCTGAAGGTAAGTTGGTCCTCGGTCCGTCGTAGGTGTGCGGGGAGGGAGTTCCATGTTTTGGCTGCCAGGTAGAAGAATGATCTTCCTCCGGTGGTGGTTCTGCGGATCCGTGGGACAGTGGCGAGTGCGAGGATGGCAGATCGTAGCTGGTGGGTGGGGATGTAGAACGAGAGGCGGTTGTTGAGGTATTTGTGGCCATTGTCATGGGGTGCTTTGTGTGCGTAGGTGTGGAGCCTGAACGCGATCCTTTTGTTGACGGGGAGCCATTGCAGGTTTCTCAGGTGGGCGGTTATGTGGCTGTGGCTGGGGATGTCGAGGATGAGTTGTGCGGGGGCGTTCTATATTGGCTGGAGTCGTTTCTGAAGTTTGGCTGTGGTTCCTGCGTATAGGGCGTTTCCGTAGTCCAGTCGGCTGGTGACGAGGGCCTGGGTGACTGTTTTCCTGGTTTCGGAGGGGATCCACCGAAGGATCTTACGGAGCATGCGCAGGGTGTTGAAGCTAGATGATGAGACGGCGTTGACTTGCTTGGTCATTGTGAGGGAGGAGTCCAGGATGAATTCCAGGTTGTGTGCGTGGTCCGTGGGTTTTGGTGCTGAGCCCAGAGCTGTGGGCCACCAGGAGTCGTCCTGGGCAGAAGAGGATTGTCCGAGGACGAGGACCTCGTCTTGTCTGAGTTCAATTTCAGGCGACTGAGTTTCATCCATTCTGCAACGTCTTTCAGTCCTTCCTGGAGGTTGGTTTTGGCGGTGGCTGGGTCTTTGGAGAGGGAGAGTATCAGTTGGGTGTCGTCGGCGTAGGAGATGATGTTGATGTTGTGTTTGCGTGCGATGGCGGCGAGGGGGCTCATGTAGATATTGAAGAGGGTCGGGCTGAGCTAGGAGCCTTGGGGTACGCCGCAGATGATCTCAGTGGTCGCTGAGCGGAAAGGAGGTAGGCGGACTCTCTGGGTTCTGTCGGAGAGGAACGAGGTGATCCAGTCCAGGGCCTTTGCTTGGATCCCTGTGTTGAAGAGGCGGGTTATCAGGGTGCTGTGGCATATGGTGTCGAAGGCAGCAGAGAGGTCAAGGAGAATGAGAGCGGTTGTTTCTCCGTTGTCCATCAGCGTCCTGATGTTGTCGGTGACTGCGATGAGGGCGATCTCGGTGCTGTGGTTGGCTCAAAATCCAGACTGGGACGGGTCGAGCGAGTTGTTTGCCTCGAGGAAAGCAGTCAGTCAGTTGTTTATTCACAGTCTTCTCGATGACTTTAGCCAGGAATGGAAGAAGAGAGATGGGGCGGAAGTTCTTGAGGTCTTTGGGGTCTGCTGTGGGTTTGTTCAGAAGGGCGTTGATTTCTGCGTGCTTCCAGCGCTCAGGGAAGGTGGCTTACGTGAAGGAGTTGTTTATGATGTTCCGGAGGTGGGGTGCGATGATGATGTCGGCTTTGTTGAAGATGTGGTGGGGTCAAGGGTCAAAGGGGGAGCCCGAGCGGATGGTGTTCATGACATGGGTGGTGTCTTCAGTGCTGATGGGGGTCCAGGCGCTGAGGATGGTGGTGGTGGTCGGTGGTTCAGTGGCTGAAGGCGAAGTCTGGGGTCCGAAGCTGTCGTGTATGTCTGTGATTTTGCGGTGGAAGAACGTGGCGAGGGAGTTGTGTGAAAGGTAAGGCTGATTTCGACCGATAACCTTTAAGTATTGCCCGGCGTTAGCCGCCTCTCATACCACTCGAGATTATCAAACAAAGAGGCAGGCGCTGGAGACTGGAAGGCAGGAAACAGACGTTTATTCCGAAGGAGCAGAACACATCAAATCAGACAACAGGGTATCTTCTCGAGGTGCTCTAACCGCATCTCTGAGGCCTGGCCTCTTATACACAGGTTTATGGCTTTATTACATGAAACATATCTTTGTCAACACTTTGAAGTACGGAAAGACATCCTCGGAATCCCCGCTTCAAGCCCGTTCCCACACACATTTACAGTAGAAGTTCCAACCCCGATCTCAGTAGGTGATGACTGTTGCGCAGCTGGACATTCCGCCGGTTCCCGGAATGTGTGCGGCTGATCGGTTCTCATGGGGTGGGGGGCTTTGATCAGTTGTAGATCCTTTGAAGAGGGCAGCTTCCTACTGTAAGGGGGCAATAAACTGCATCCGAAGGGCCAGGTGGTGACCTGGGATCGAACCGGACAATCGAGCACAGAGGAAAGGGGGTTCATCAAAGGATGCGTGATCAAAAAAGGGATGGAGGGAGGTGTTAGCTGGGTACGGGATGTGGCTCTGAGGCAGGGTCGCGCTGAAGGGGAGGTTTATGGCCCAAGCATGTGAGAGCGGGGGCTGTCAGCGTGCAGGGGATGCTTGCGAGGTCAGAGGGAGAGAGAGAGAGAGACTCGCTGGCTATCGGCAGTGGGCAGAGAGGCCATGGCATTCAAAATGGCTGCTACTTACGCGCACATATGAGCCTGAAGAGGGACAAGATGGCGCCGATAATGTTGATGTTGCAAACTAGATTTTAACAGTCCTCCCTTTTCAACATATCTAGGCAGCTTGTCAATCTATATCTATCCCCATTATATTTCGAATTTCAACTTCATACAAAGCTTTCATGCGTTCGGCTTCAAAGTCCAGAGTCTTGGGGCAGATACAGTTAGCACAAAGTGAGCACAGGGGTGGCAAGCATTGAACACCCAGGCAGAATCCACATATTACGACAATCGGTATCAATACGATCATAAACAACCTCCACCCCAGTCCTTTACAGTACTCCAGAACCAACTCCCAAGCGACCATTCTTCTTGTTCCTGATGAACTTCTGAGGAAAGTCTGTGGAGGTGTTCAATGGCTTTGTAAACTGAGGGTGAATTGTCCGGTATGTAGGTGCAACAGCTGGACCCAATGATACGGCATGCTCCTCCACGATCCGCTAGAAACACATCTAGAACAAGGCGGTTCTGAAGAGCCACCAGGCGGACCGCCTGAATCTCGGCTGTATTGTTTGTGAGGATGCCAGCTGTAATGTTCATTGTCGTTTCAACTGCCGTGGTCAAATGTCGGATGGCATGGCTGTTCGCCATCGGACCCCAGAGTGGAACAAGTCCCTTCAATGCGTCCAGGAACTGTGCTCCGGTGGAGTTGGCTCGCTCAATGTCTTTTGCTCGCTTTTGTAGGTGATGGTTTGCTGGAGCCACATAGGTCGGAGGAAGGATGAAGGCAATGTAGCAGGTACCTCCCCAGCCTTTCAATCAATCAATCATCCTATTTATATAGCGCACTACTTACCCAGAGGGTCTCAAGGCGCTGGGGGGGGGGGGGGATCTGCTACTGCTTGAACAACCAGGTCTTGAGTTGCTTCCTGAAGGCGAGGTGGTCCTGGGTCAGGCGGAGGTGGGTGGGGAGGGAGTTCCAAGTCTTGGCGGCGAGGTAGGAGAAGGACCGTCCCCCTGTGGTAGCTCTACGGATGCGGGGGACGGCGGCGAGGGCGTGGCTGGTCGAACGAAGCTGGCGTTTGGGAGCGTAGAAGTTGAGGCGGCTGTTGAGGTATCCTGGGCCTTGGCTGTGTAGGGCTTTGTGTGCGTGGGTGAGGAGACGGAAGGTGATTCTCTTGTTGACCGGGAGCCAATGCAGATCTCTCAGGTATCTGGAGATGTGGCTGCGATGGGGGATGTCCAGGATGAGTCGTGCTGAGGCGTTCTGGATCCGCTGGAGTCTCTTCTGGAGTTTGGCGGTGGTTCTGGCATAGAGGGTGTTGCGGTAGTCCAGACGGCTGGTGACGAGGGCCTGGGTGACTGTCTTCCTGGTCTCGGTGGGGATCCACCGGAAGATCTTACGTAGCATGCGCAGGATGTTGAAGCACGACGAGGAGACGGCGTTGACTTGTCTGGTCATGGAGAGGGAGGAGTCCAGGATGAAGCCCAGGTTGCGTGCGTGGTCTGTTGGTTTGGGTGCGCTGCCTAGGGCGGGGGGCCACCAGGAGTCGCCCCAAGTGGCGGGTGAGGATCCCAGGATGAGGACTTCCGTCTTATCTGAGTTCAGTTTCAGGCAGCTGTTCTTCATCCATTCGGCTACCTCTTTCATCCCTTCGTGAAGGTTGGCTCTGGCGGTGGCGTGGTCGTTGGTAAGGGAGAGGATCAGCTGGGTGTCGTCGGCGTAGGAGATGATGTTGAGGTTGTGCTGGCGTGCGATGTCTGTGAGGGGGCTCATGTAGATGTTGAAGAGGGTTGGACTGAGCGAGGAGCCTTGAGGGACGCCGCAGATGACTTTGGTGGCTTCAGATCTGAACGGGGGGAGGCGGACTCTCTGTGTCCTTGCGGCGAGGAAGGAGATGATCCACTCCAGTGCCTTCTCCTGGACTCCGACGTTGCTGAGGCGTTGTACTAGGGTACGATGGCAGACAGTGTCGAAGGCCGCGGAGAGGTCGAGGAGGATGAGGGCCGCTGTTTCTCCGTTGTCGAGCAGCGCTCGGATGTCATCGGTGACTGCGATCAGGGCGGTCTTGGTGCTGTGGTTGGCCCGGAAGCCAGACTGCGAGGGGTCGAGGGATCCGTTCGTCTCGAGGAAGGCGGCCAGCTGCTTGTTGATGGTCTTCTCGATGACTTTTGCAGGACACGGGAGCAGCGAGATGGGGCGGTAGTTCTTGAGGTCGGTGGGGTCAGCCGATGGTTTCTTGAGTAGAGCGCTGAGTTCGGCGTGCTTCCAGCTTTCCGGGAAGGTAGCGGTGTCGAAGGAGGTGTTGATGATGTCCCGCAAGTGGGGTGCGATGATAGCGTCGGCCTTGTTGAAGACGTGGTGAGGGCAGGGGTCGGTCGGAGATCTGGAGTGGATGGAGTTCATCGTGCGGACGGTGTCTTCGGTGCTGATCAGAGTCCAGGCGCGGAGGGTGATGGTGGGGGGCGGTGGTTCGGTCGTGGTGTTCGTCGGTTGAGTGCTGAAGCTGTTGTGTATGTCCGCGATCTTGTTGTGGAAGTAGGAGGCGAGGGAGTTGCAGAGGTCTTGCGAAGGGGTGATGTCGTTGTTTCCGGCGTTGGGGTTGGAGAGCTCTTTGACGATGTTGAAGAGTTCTTTGCTGTCGTGTGCGTTGTTGTCCAGTCGTTCCTTGAATGCAGTTTTCTTGGTGGCGCGGATGAGTTGGTGGTGTTTTTTCGGGTGGCGAGCTTGAGGCCTTTGGGGAGCCAGGTGTAGGCTTTTGTCCCACAAACAAAGTACATGTTCGGAGAAGTGACAAAAGAGGGTGGATCAGTTGAGTCCAAAGTTCTGGTGATGCAGCAAGCGCTGTGGCCTACCAGCTGTGTCCCAAGGCCTTCGATGCATACAAGGCCCGAGACATTGACGACAGATAGGGCCACAGTCAGGGTGGCAGCTGTTCGCTTTCGGAGATAGGAAAAAAATGGGTCTGGCTGGGTTGTTGAACACCTGCATTTCAATCTGTTCTTTGACAGGGATGTCCATATGAATAGAGGCGTTGGATGTCAGAAGGCAAAAGGGAGCAGCAGTTCTTCCTATTTTGTTCTGCCAGACTCCATGATAAAAGTGTGCCATAGTTCTGCTGGAAGTGGCATTGTCTCTGTAACTTTCTTGCAGGAGAATCAGACAAGCAAGGCAGGAACCATGAACGGAGAAAGGTGAAGGGATGAAGGGGATGGAATGTCCAGTGGCATGTGGTAACAACCCACAGATCCAGCAATTTGTGGCATTGGCGGCAAGGTTGTGTTGGTGCAGCAACTGCACGAAGGAGTTGTTCCAGAACTCCTTACGTCTTTCTCGGAGTTGTGGTGAAAGAGAGACCAGGTAGTGTTCTTTCATGGTAGTAGGCTGTGCAGTAGTTAGAAATGTCTTATGAGCTGGTGCGCTCTCTTCCACGATCCAGAGGGTGGTCATGAGGAGGAGGCAAAAGAGAAGGGCGATAAAGAGAGCAATAATCTTTGAGCTGTGTATTTTGTCAGTCTTTGGGTTTCTGTAGTGGGTCTTCGGATGTCCGGTTGCTTCCATCATCTTCGTGTCGGGTGCTTCCATCATCTTCGTATCGGGCGCTTCCATCATCTTCAAGGGGCTCGGTAGCGAGCAGAACCACAAACTTTGTTTGGCATCTCTCCTGGCAGCCTTAGTAGTGTTAGGCCACCGCTCTGAGAACTGTAACTTAGTCAGTGGTCTGCTTAGCCGAAGCTCCCTCCTTTCGTTGCAGGTTATACCCTTCTCTGGATGGCACAGTGGGATCTGGGAATTCTGCCAGTTCAAGTGTCTCTTTATCAGGGTAACAGCTCATGGACGGTCGATCTTTGTTCAGGAGCTCTTCTTGGGTGGCCACGTCCTCGGTCGTCGTCAGGGTTGAGGAGATCTTCTTGCAGTGGTGTGCGTGCAGCCAATTTTTCTTCCCTTCCAGTCGATGAGCTGTTCGGGTGGTGATCAAGACTTGCCAGGGGCCCGTCCACCGGGGTTCCAGACTCCGTGCACGTTGGAAGTTTCGTATCAGCATGAAATCTCCGGGTTGTATGTCGTGTCCAGGACCCCTGGAAGCATCAGGGATGGCCTGCAGCACCTGTTGATGGATAACAGACAGCGTCTTAGTCAGATTGTACAAATAGTCACACATTAGGACGTCCGGTACGTCGTGAATGGATGTCGGTTTTGGTGCGGACCAAATGCTCATAGGTCGGCTGAAAACGACCTCGTAAGGGGTCAAATTGTGTTTGGTGGGGGTGGAACGCATTGATAGCAATGCCAGTGGGAGAGCGTCTGGCCATTTCAGTCCTGTGGTAGCCACTATCTTAGCTAGTTTGAGCTTCAGTGTGGCATGATGTCGCTCAACTAGTCCAGCAGATTGGGGGTGGAAGACTGCGTGGAATTTCTGTTTTATACCCAACCCCTTCAAGATGAGTTGGATAACCTCTGCTATGAAGTGGGGGCCATTGTCGCTCCACAAAATTCGACAAAGGCCATAGCGACGGAAGAATTCTTTCAGTAATACCTTTGCAGTGGCAATGGCAGTGTTATCGCGAGTTGGATAGGCTTCCACCCACTTGCTAAATACGCACACGACAACAAGTACATATTTTAGACCTTGGCATCTTTCTAGTTGGACGTAGTCCATCTGTAGGACTTTAAATGGATGATTGGGGACCCCAAACCCTCCCCTGGGTACTACAGTTCCTTTCCCAGGGCTGTGTTGCAGGCATATCAGACATTGTTGGACCAGACGTTTAGCTAAGTCTGTAATCTTGTCATTGTGCCAAACTTTGGAGACAAGTTCGGCCATGGGGGCAGATCCTATGTGTGCAGGGGAGTGTGCCATGGTAAATATGGGGATCTGCTACGAATTGGGTAGCAACCATTTGCTCGTGTCTTTTGTTCGCCAGCAGCCTTCATCGTCTTTCAATCCCACCCGTGCCCATTCAGTCAATTCGTGTGGTGAGCTGGCCATCTGGATGTCCCTAATAGTTTCCCTAGCGTCCCTACCATCCATTTTTTTGCTTGTGACCTGGTCACATACATGCATGTCGTTGTCCTATTCTCGGCCGTAGTTCGGGCAGTGATGTCGACCAGTGCATTCCCCTGCCCAATGATGTCTGTCACCTTTTTGTGTGCCTGGCATTTGATTACTGCAAGTTGCTTGGGAAGGAGGACCGCTTCAGTCAGGGCGGAGACTAGATCTCCTTGCAGGATGGGGTTGCCGTGTGAGGTCAGGAATCCCCTCTCCTTCCACAAGAGCCCAAAATGATGAACCACCCCGAAGGCGTACTGGCTGTCGGTGTAAATATTTGCTGTGGTTCCTGCTGCTAGGATACACGCTCTTGTGAGGGCAATCAGTTCTGCTGCCTGTGCAGATCGTTGTGTGATGCGGGCTGTCTCTACTACAGTTCGGGCTGTGGTAACTGCATAAGCAGCTGAGGTGGTGCCGTCGGGGAGTTTGATGCAAGAGCCATCCACCCACAGCTCTCCGTCAGGGTCTGGGAAGGCAGTGTCTCAGAGGTCAACCCTACTCCTAGTCTGTTCATCCGTGGGGGTCACACAGTTATGTAAAGGGGAAGCATTGGGTTTGTTTTCAGGTAGGGGCAACAGAGTGGCTGGATTCAGTGTGGTGCATCTTTTCAGTGTGATATGGGGTGCAAGCAGAGTCAGTTCGTACCCAGTCAGTCGTGCACTAGTCAGATGTTGCGTCTTAGTCTGGTTCAGGAGGGTGTCGACCGCATGGGGTACTAACACCGTGAGGGGTTCGAGAGCACGATCCCCTCACTTTGTCGGATAGAGATAGCAGCGGCAGCTACAGCTCGAAGGCAGGCAGGCAAAGCTCTGTCTACAGGGTCAAGAGTGGCAGAGAAGTAAGCACATGGGCGTTGCTTGGGGCTAATGGACTGAGTCAGGACAGACAAAGCGCACCCCTCCCTTTCGTGAGTGTAGAGGGAGAAGGGCTTTGTGTAATCGGGGGTTCCTAGGACGGGGCTGAGCAGAGGGCATCCCGTAGTTCTTTAAAGGAGGATTGGCATTCAGGGGTCCAAGGGAGCGGGAAGGGGACATCTTTAGCCAGCAGGGAAAGCAGTGGTTTCACAATGAGGCTGAAATTTGGCAACCACTATCGACAGAAGGAGGTGAGGCCTACCAGGGAGCAGACTTGTTTCTGGGTTTTAGGGACAGGGGTTTCTAGAATGGTCTGAATTCGATCGGGTGTAAGCTTTCTCCCTTCTTTGGACAAGAGGTGGCCTAGATAAGTGACCTGGAGTTGGCAGAATTGCAACTTCTTCTTGGAGACCTTGTGGCCATTTTCCGCGAGGAAGTGCAGGAGTTGGATGGTGGCTGTGACTGCAAGTGGAGTGGTGTCGGCCGCCAAAAGGATATCATCGACGTACTGTATCAACACCACTCTATCCAAACTGGACTGCATCCAGTTGTCTCTTGAGGGCCTGGCTTTAGATGCTGGGACTTTCAGTGTAGCCTTGGGGTGCTCTAAAGAATCTATACGAGCGGGCTTTTAGGGTGAAGCCGAAGAGGTATCGGCTGTCTGGGTGGATGGGGATAGAGAAGAATGCGTTCATGAGGTCGATGACAGTGAAGGTGGTGGCAGTGGAAGGAATCAGAGTCAGAATGGTGGTGATGTCTGAAACTACGGGGAACTGAGGCACAACTACTTTGTTGACCTCTCGTAGGTCGATGATGAAGTGGTACGTTTTCTCATCTCCCTGACCCTGCTTCTTTACAATGGGTAGGATAGGGCTGTTGCAAACATTGCTAACTACTTCCTCTACCACTCCTGCATCTATCAGGGACTGGATAATCTTTACCAATGCCTTCTCGCCCTCGGGCGATATCCAATATTGTAGAAGTTTTGGGAGTATTGCATCCTGTCGAACAGTTATGTGCACTGGTTCGATCATCATGCGCCCTACGTCCGAGTCAGTTTTGGCCCACAGATATAGAGGTAGAGTGTCAAGGAGGGACAAGTCGGCATCAGTGATGGAAAACTTGCGTCGGGTGGGACAAAGTCTGAGCAGAGTCGGGTTGTCGTATAAAAAGACTCGAACTCCGTCTTGCGAACACCTAATAGTAGCTCGGAAATGCTTCAGTAAGTCAAGTCCCATAATGGCAACGGGGATGTTGGATGAGAGCAAAAACGTCGTGTCAGTGGTGTTATTTTCCAAGTCAAAGGAGATCGGTGTGGACAAGGGATTAGTGGAGAGCGTTCCATCGAAACCTATCGATGTTACATGTGAGCCAGACAAGGGTGCCCTTGGAATCAGTCGTTTAGATAACGCACTACGTGTTGCGCCAGTGTCTACCAAAAATGGAGACTTTGTACCCAGGACCATAGCGGTGACATAAGGACCTTGTTGGTCAACATAGAGCTCGACTGGATCCCTCCCGTGCCCTTGGAAGTCCTATGGGAAGTCGTGGGTGTCTTCGCTGTCAGACTGTTGGTACTGGTTCTGTCGGGACGGTCAAATGTGTTCGGTCTGCCTGGCCTGTCGTTGTTGGTGTCGTTCGTGGACCCTCGTCCCTGTCCTCTATTTCTAGGCCCACCTGCTACATCTCTTGTGTCCCTATTTTTGTTCATTTCTAATAGGACCGGACACTGGGATTTCCAATGGCCAAATCCTTTGCAGAATGCACACTGGTTCTCGTCGATGTCTTTACGTCCAGCATAGGGTGCGGGTGTACGGTCTTTAGGGGGCGGATTTCTAGGAGCATTTGACTGGTAATTTCCCTTGTACTGCTCTCTTCCTATAGTCACCCCCTGTTACTGTGCGATCATCACTCTTTCCTTCAGGTCCTTTTTCTTTTTCTCAGTCGCCCTATCATTCTCGTTCTTCTGATGCTCATAATACTGGGCCATCTAAGGGATAGCCGCAGGCTTGGAGGCCGCCCAACTACTCTCGCTAGTCTGTAGTTTCTGTGAGACCTCCTGTGACAGACCTTTAACATAATTCTGGACAAACAGATGGTGTCCGGTTGCAGTGGTCATGTCCTGGCCACTGTAATCGGAAAACACAGTTTCAAACCGGGAGAAGTATTGTGATACGTCTTCCTGGGGTTTCTGGCGGCAGGCCGTTACTATCTACCAGTCCACCTTCTTTTCTGGGATCAGGGTTTTCAATTTCTGGACAATCTTGTCTGGAAGTTCTAAAATGGATTTCAAAGGTTTCTGCCCAGGCTCTCATTGTCTGTCTATGCAATCGAGTTGTGACCAGATATGTCCAAACAGCTCAAGGTGGTCGACTTTACGGATTTGCTTCCACACATGAGCTGGCAGACATAACCCGAAAAACAAATCAATGTCAGCTAGGGACATGATCGTTGAACCTAAGGCTGTACCCAATTCAGTGTAAAAGGCAGTGGGGTTCTTCCGTAAATCGGGTAGGGATTTTTGGAACGTCAGGATATCTTGTTGATCCCATGGTTGGTAGACCCAGTTATAAACTACCCTCCCTCTCGCATCTTGATGGTTAATGTCATCATGCGTTCCCTGACCTCCTGGGGGAACCAATAGGGAGCGGCCTCCTTTATAGGCATCATTGTGTCGTTTTTTTCTGTTCGGGGTTCGGTCGTTACAGGAGTCGTAGTTTTAGTTTCTAACCTCTGTTCAGTGAGGTGGCGGAAAACTTCAAGTGTACGCGTGAAGAGGACCGTCACTTCACACTCGCCTTCATCCCCAATGTCAACTTTCCTATACAGAGTCGTTAGGCTCTTAGGACCTTTGTCTTGGTATCGGTCCTCTTAAGCATTGAGGATGTGATAACAAAATCGCACAACAAAGTGTCGTCTGTGGCTATCGGCATACGAATTGTACATATCCGTTACGTACTCCTCGCTCTCTTTCCGTTCCACCAGTGTCCTTACTATCTTATCGATCCCTGCTCGTTCATCCTTGCTCAACCGGTTAATTCTAGTGGAATCTTTCTTTTGGGTCTCAGGGTGGTCTAATGTTGCTGCTTGCGCTGCGTTGAGTACGAGGGGTTCGGCCGGCGCGGAGGCTGTGAGGGCCGAGGCCCTGGCACTACACTCACCTGTGCTTGGGGGCTGCGGGTGCTGTACTAAGGGTTGGGAAAGGGCGTATGGAGGGGGCATGTAGATGATTGGAGGACCCAGTAATAAATCATCATTCGCTCATTGTTTCGAGGGTAACTCAGGGTAGAGCGCAGAGGGTGTTCTAACGGGACACTGGCCCGATGTTTCGGACTCCTGCTTCTGCTTGGCTTCCTCTCTCTCCTTTATCTCTTCCTCTAATTTCCTGGCAGCTAGGTGAGCTGCTTTTCGTAGCTCTTTCTCTAATCTAACTTCGTTTCTCTTTTTCCGTTGTTCTGCTTCTTTGTGCCACATGCCGAGACTATCAAGCATAGTGGGCGTTGTCTTATTGTTACGAAGGGCTGTTTCCAGCCTGTTTATTTTATCATCATCGAAGGATCCTATCAGTGGCCACTGACTTTCCTGATCCTTTCTCGTGCACTTGTGCCATAGCTTGCTATAGGCTACAGCGAATAGTCCCTACTTGGTGAACATGTCTTTATTAGGGGTGCCTTCCAGTGGAGCTGGATGGTTCATCTCTAATAAGCGGTCCGGGCTGAACCAACTACCAATCAGTGGGGAGAAGATAGGCATGACAGATTACAACGGGGACAAAGGTACGCACTACCTATCCTTCACTACTTCCAAAGACTAGACAGAATATTTCTATTCTACGTTATTTGCAAACAGAGAATATCTCAAAGAACCAACTTCGAACAATCAATGTTCGGACAATCAATCAATCAGTGGGGAGAAAAATAGGCACGACAGATTACAATGGGGGACAAAAGTCCACATTACCTACCCTTCACTATCTGCAAAGGAAGAGAGAATATTTCTATTCTTCCCCGTTTGCAGGCAGAGAATATCTCAAAAGAAAAACAATCGAAGAGTAATACTAGTATTTTCCAAACAATCGTTTTGCAATTTGTCGTGTTACACGACCTTACCCGGACCGCATGGACAGTTTCTCGTCTTCGGCTTCCAGCGCCCGATCGTCCTCTATTCTCCGTAATTATCGCGGCACTCCTGATGGTTCCCAGTCAGGACCGTAGATCACTCAAGAGAGGTCTGCTCGGAACCGATGAAGTTCGGATGATCGGCTGCCAGACGAGGGTCTATCGGGCAGGTGCACTCCCGATCGTTGCAGTCGTTCACTCTGTCGTCAGGACCTCTCCCACTGGATCCACGTGTCGCTGATGTGCCCCACGTTTGGGACGCCAATTGTGAAAGGTAGGGCCGATTTCGACCGATAACCTTTAAGTATTGCCCTGCGTTAGCCGCCTCTCATACCACTCGAGATTATCAAACAAAGAGGCAGGCGCTGGAGACTGGAAGGCAGGAAACAGAAGTTTATTCCGACGGAGCAGAACACATCAAATCAGACAACAGGGTATCTTCTCGAGGTGCTCTAACCGCATCTCTGACCTCTTATACACAGGTTTATGGCTTTATTACATGAAACATATCTTTGTCAACCCTTTGAAGTATGGAAAGACATCCTCGGAATCCCCGCTTCAAGCCCGTTCCCACACACATTTACAGTAGAAGTCCCCACCCGATCTCAGTAGGTGATGACTGTTGTGCAGCTGGACATTCCGCCGGTTCCCGGAATGTGTGCGGCTGATCGGATCTCATTAGGTGGGGGCTTTGGTCAGTTGTAGATCCTTTGAAGAGGGCAGCTTCCTACTGGATGGGGGCAATAAACTGCATCTGCAGGGCCAGGTGGTGGCCTGGGATTGAGCCAGACAATCGAGCACAGAGGAAAGGGGGTTCATCAAAGGATGCGTGATCAAGAAAGGGATGGAGGGAGGTGTTAGCTGGGTACGGGATGTGGCTCCGAAGCAGGGTAGCGCTGAAGGGGAGGTTTATGGCCCAAGCATGTGAGAGCGGGGGCTGCCAGCGTGCGGGGGATGCTTGTGAGGTCAGAGGGAGAGAGAGAGAGAGACGCGCTGGCTATCGGCAGTGGGCAGAGAGGCCAAGGCATTCAAAATGGCTGCTACTTACGCGCACATATGAGCCTGAAAAGTGACAAGATGGCGCCGATAATGTTGATGTCGCAAACTAGATTTTAACAGTTGCAGAGGTCTTGTGATGGTGTGATGTCGTTGTTGCTGGCGCTTGGTTTGGAGAGCTCTTTGATGATGCTGAAGAGTTCCTTGCTGTTGTGGGTGTTGCTGTCTAGCCGCTCTTTGAACCATGCCCTTTTGGTGGTAAGGATCCGCTGGTGGTGTTCGCGAGTGGCGTTCTTGATGGCAGTCGTTTTCAGTGGTCTGATCGTTGCACCAGATTTTTTCGAGGGTTTGGCAGGATTTCTTTGAGTTTTTGAGGGGGTCAGTGAACCATGAGCATTTCCTGTTGCGGGACTCGCCTGGGGGTTTCTTCGGTGGAGCGAGGTCGTCCGCGCAATTGGTGATCCACTGTGTGAGGTTGCGGGCTGCGTTGTTGGTGTCCGCTGTGTCGGCTGGCGGGTTCTGGCTCAGTGATGAGAGGAACTGGTCTGTGGTGATTTTGTTCCAGCATCTGCGGGGAATTTGTTGCATGCGGAGGTGGGATGTAATCTTTTTGAAGGTGAAGTGGATGTATCTGTGGTCGGTCCAGTGTAGCCCGGTGGAGTGGCTGAAGGAGACGTCTTTGCTGGCGGTGAAGATAGGGTCGAGCGTGTGGCCAGCTAGGTGGGTGGGGGTGTTCGCCAGCTGCTTGAGTCCGAGGTTGTCGAGGTTGTCGAGCAGGGTGGTTGTGTTGTTGTCATTGTTTTTCTCCAGGGGGAAGTTCAGGTCCCCTAGGAGGATGTATTCTGGTGAGGCTAGGGCGTGCGGGCTAATGAAGTCGGCGATGGTTTCTCTGAATTGTGTGCGTGGGCCCAGGGGTCTGTAGATGAGTGTTCCTCTAAGGGTGGTCTTGGGGTTGGTGTGAATCTGGAAGTGTAGGTGTTCGGCTGCAGAGAGCGTGTCTTCGTCATTGGTCGTGAAGTTGATGGTGTTCCTGTAGATGATGGCGATTCCTCCTCCGGTTTGGTTGACGCGGTGCATCCGGGTGATCTTGCAGCCGTCCGGGATGGCTATGGCGATGTCTGGGGCCGAGGAGGCATTCATCCAGGTTTCCTTGAGGATGGCGACGTCTGGATCTGTTGTGTCGAGGAGGTCCCAGAGTTCGACAGCATGCTTGTGGACGGAGCGGGTGTTGAGGAGGATGCACGTGAGGTGGTTGTTGGTGATGTTAGGTCCGGTGGGAGGTCAGCAGGTTTGGAGGCAAATGAATTTGCAGGCTTGACAGGTGAAGGGTCCCTGGGTTCGCTTCGGGGTTACTCTGTAGCAGGCGGGTTGACGTCCGGTGTTAAGTACGTTGAGGGTGGAGGAGTTGTATCTCAGTCGAGTTCCCTGGCTCCGGCGGTGGCCAGGGGTTCTGGCGCTGGGTGCGGTCCAGGCGCGGACGGACACAGACGGGCTTGCCTTTGGTGGGCCTTTGGCGCGCCAGCCGCGCGCCCGCTTCGCGTGCCCGCTTTGCGGCCTCCATAAGAGGGGCTGTGGGAGGGAGGGGCAGCTGGGAGGCAGCAAAGGGGAATGGTGGGGGCTGGGCCGCAGTGACGCAGCAGCGGGGAGAGGGCACAGAGGGGATCGGGGGAGCGGGGGACTGGGCACGGGTGGCGAAATGGGGCCCAAGGGGGCACAGAAGGCAAAAGGGGTACAAGGAGCAATCAAGAAATCATAGAATTCAAAAACAAAACACAGTAACACAAGTAAAAAACAGTGAGCAGCAGGGGGACTCACGCGGCAGCGGCAGGGACAGAGGCGACAGCGGGGACAGCATCACAGGAGGACCGTGTGGCGGCTGGGGGCGAACTACCTGAGGACAGGGTCAGTACAACAGTTTCTGCTTCAGTGTTGCTTTGATCTGGTGGAAAGCCACAAACCAATGTCAGTGATGTTTTACAACTACTTGGGCCTCCAATGAGGAGACACTGCAACAGCTGCATCCAGTTTATAGACAATGAGGAATTAGCCAATGTGAAGGCTGGATAGCATGAATTGTGCAAAACACAACATTGTGATGGATCACATGATGATACACATATTGTTTTAGGAACATATCACCACAAGAAACAAGTCCAATGGAAGCCAGGTAACTTCTATCTTATCTTTCTACAGGCTGTCTTGATACTAGCTTTGTACACCCAAACTAAATGATAGAAACAATCCATGTCCACTTCGTATGTCTGAACAGCATCATATACCTGATGATGTCACAACTCTGAAATGTCCAAATGAAGATGACATGGTGAAGGTACCAAAAGCAGACCAACACATAAAATATTACTTATTAAAACATACATATGAGACACATCACATTGTTACCTTCTACAGAACACAGTCCAAAACAACATTTACAGCTGAATAAAGCTACAATAATGCCCGTAATGACCTACTAATCACCCCAAAAAATAAAACCAAGAAATTTGGTGGCCGCCGTTTTTCTTATCTAGCCCCCACTCTCTGGAATTCTCTCCCCCTGTCCATCAAATCCTCCCTCTCTCTTCTCTCCTTCAGGAAACTCTTAAAGACCCATCTGTTCCCATCCTTATGTTAGGTTTTGTGTATTTCTGTCTCTCTCACCTGTCTAGCAGCGCCAGGAAGCTTCGGCGTCAGTGCGCTTTACAAATGGCACTTAACATAACATAACATAACATAACATAACATAACACTTACAATACCAACACCTTTCCAAAGATATTTCAGAGCCATATATTACTAATATGTAGCATTAACAACATCCTCCTCACAACATCACTACAACAAGAATGTTCAGTCATCACATCTCACATTATACTTTCACTTAGGAGAAGTAGTTCTGGATGAGATCCTGACTCAAGTCAGCTCCTACGTCCTCACCGCTAGCATCATCCTCCTTTGGAATTTCAGGGTCCCCACCCGGTGGGTCTTCATCCTCTGCTATGTAAGGGATGTTCTGTCGTAGGGCAATGTTGTGGAATATTCAGCAGGCCACAGTGATCTTACAAACCTTCCAGGGTGAGTAGAGGAGGGCTCTCCCAGTCTTGTCCAGACATCTGAATCTGGATTTCAGGAGCCCAAAATCCTGCTCCACTGGCTGCTGTGTTATTTCATGGGCCTCCTTGAAGTTGACTTTCTCTGGTGTTGTAGGATTCCTCACCGGAACCAACAACCATGGACAGGTGGGATAAGCTGAGCATCCTAGATTGAAGATAGACAGTAGGGCTGCATTTAGTTACACACTTTACGATCACACTACGATCACACTACCTAACAATTCCCACACAAAGTTAGGACAGATCATACTTACTTGCAAGCCAAGCCCTCTTGTGCTGTAGTTGTGACATCAGCTGGGGCACAGTGCTTTTCCGCAGTATGCAGGAATCATGTGCAGATTGAGGGAGCTGGGCACAGACGTTTGAGATGTACCTATTGGGTAAGCACACAACTTGAATGTTGATAGTGTGGAAGTGCTTCTTGTTCTAGTACACTTGCTCTCTGCCATTTGGTGATACCAAGGCACTATGAGTGCCATCAATAGATCCAATTACATGTGAGATGTGGCCAGATCCAAAGACATCACATTCACAGTGGTAAAATCCTGATATCTGGGGAACTAGATGAAGCTATCCACTTGACTCAAAAATGCTGTTGGCATCTCAGTGAGGACCTGAACACAGGTTGTGATATTCCACCTGAAATAGCAACTCTGAATTGAAAAAAGCCTGTGGGTAAAAAAAAATGCAAAATTGACATGAGTTTAAAAAGTGGAGGGCTTAGGGGTGGGCTATGAATTCAGCTCCACCAGTGAAGTGTACAGAGTTTTGCCAACTCCGCGTTCCACTGGGAGCATGGAGTTTGGCAAAAGATTCCGCCACAAAGTGAAGTTTGCCCATGCCGCCCACCCCTACTTACCTACTCCCAGCCTCTTGGCTGGACTAGTTGGCTCATTGCACACCAGGAACAGTGCTGCCACCCCTCCTGCCATGGTGGCAGTGGTCTACGGTGTTTCTTCTGTAACTCCTTCCTTGCAAGAGTCGCCGGACATGTAGAGTGGAGACCTTCTAACCCGGTCTGTACTCTCCATGCACGCACATACATAGTCCTTCAGTGAAGGGGTTTCATAAGAAACAATGTGGATCACAGCCACAGCGGTAGGAGGTGTGGCAGCACTGTGCCTGGCATGCAGAGCAGCACCTAGACTGGGTAAGAGGCTGGGTGAAGGACAGGTAAGCCTTGTGTGGTGTGGTAGAAGCTGGAGGTAGGCTGGGGGTCAGGGGAAAGGGGTACCCTCTTTGACAACTGATACTTAGTTTGCAGGTCGGCAAATGTGGCCAGTCTCCCCCTCACCCACATGTTCCCAACCGTTGAAATGCCTATCATATCCCACCTGTCAAATCCAGGACACTTACTAAGCTGACCCAACATGTCAGGTTCCCAGAATGGTGTAGCTTTTGTAAGTCGGTTGTGTCAGCCCTATTTCTTAGTGAATCCTTGCCACACCTCCACTGTGCATGTGGTGGGCCCGGTGAGGTGAAGCTAGTGGGTGTTCATGTATAGTGCTCTGTTGTACCCTCCCCGTCCCAAAAGCCAGCGATCTGTGCAAAAGTTTAGATAATCATTCTCCCCATGAACCCACCTATTAACCACAACCAGCTGAGACGCCTGGTAATATCGGGCAAGGAAATACCTCCGTCATACCACCCCATAGTAAGTTTGTATATGGATATACGCGATGACCGCCCCTCTCATAGCAGTCCTTGCACAACGCTGTCAATACTGGTAAAGTATGCATCAGAGATCACACAGGGGGTATTTTGCAGTGCGTATAGGAAGCGCGTTAGTTCTAGCATTTTGAAAAGTGCTGCCCGCCCCAGAAGGGTCAACGGGAGAGTTCGCCAATGTCTGGCGTCTGATCTCAGATGGGTCAAGGGCCCTAGCAGATTGGATTCATAAAATAGAGCCGGATCTGAGGTAGTGAAGATGCCAAGATACTTGAAGCCCTTTGATGCCACAGGTATGTTATATCCCCCAGGGCTATGGGGTGGTTCTCCCCACATGACATACTGTTGGGACTTGGTCCAATTAATTGTATACCCTGAGTGGGCACCAAATATGTGAAATATGTGGAGAACCCAACGTAGAGACCGCGAGGGTGAGGCCAAATACAGGAGGATGTCATCCGCATAAAGCAAAGTGCGATCCTCCTGATCCTCTGTCCACTTAAGTCACCTTATCTCCGGGTCGCCCCTGATCCAGATAGTCAGCGGCTTCAATACAAGGGCGAAGAGTTAGGGCGACAGGTGTCACCCCTGCCTCGTGCCCCTCTGCAATGGGAAATTCCTAGAGACGTGTTTGTTGACTGTTTACCTGTTCAGGCAGTAGGGTATAAAGTAGATGGATCCAAAGCCCATCCGAGCCAGGACTGCAAAAAGAAATTCCCACTCTATGGTGTCAAACGCCATAGTGGCGTCTAAGGACAGTAGGGTCGCATTCTCCCTTGTCGTACCTATTCTGCCAAGGACCCCATTCAGCCACTTTTCCTTCCTGACCTAAACCCGGATTGATTTGGATGTAGCAGCTCACTAATAAAGGGGATAAGTCTGTTTGCCAATAGCTTTGCTAGTATTTTCACCTCAACCGAGAGGAGGGATATAGGGCGATATGATTTACAATCCTCGGTAGGTTTACCTGACTTGTGTAAAACCACAATCAAGGCTGTCCTAACATCAAGTGGAAGAGTGCCTAGATCAAAGTTTTTGGTATACATGCACAATAAATGGGGAGAGATTTTGGACCTCATTGGCTTCAAAAGTTCAATTGCGAGCCCATTGGGTCCCATAGCTTTACCCAAACATACGTCCTGAATTGCTTTTTGAATTTCAGTCTCTGTAATGACAATCTCAAAGGAGTCGCTATTGGGTTTGGACAAACGAGCCACCGGTATAGTAGACAGGAGGTCCACAAACATAAGGGCCTGGGACGTCTCGGCAGAAGTATATACCGATGAAAAGTAAGTGGCGAACGTTTCAGCAATCTGTTGAGGATCAGTGAGGAGTACATCGTCAGCACCAGTTATCGAATGAACCCACCGGGATGCCCGCTCCCTTTTTTCTAGTTAAGCCAGGAGTTTACCCGCTTGCTCGCCATGTTTGTAAATCTTGTGACGGGTGGCAATATAGCGCGTAGTTACAGCTTCAGTCAGTGGTTGCCGATAGTCCAGGCACACCATATTTAATGCATGCTGGGCATCGGGTTCAGGAGCAGACGCTAGGGCTTTTTCCTTAACTAGGATGTCCTCCTTCAATTCCACTACATGCTTGGCAAGTTCCCTCCTATGCCCTACCATTAGTGATATGGCTCGGCCCTTAATGACAGCGCCAAACGCCCCCCTCAGTATACAGGCAGAAGCGACCAACCCCACCTTTTCTGTGAAATAATAGTCAGTATCTTTAAGCAGCGCTTCCCCTTTAAGTGCCCAAGGAGTAATAGTGAAGGTGAGACAGCACTTAGTCTGTCCCAAGGTTAAAGTCGTGAGGATGGGGGAGTGGTCAGAGATTCCCCGCATGAGGCAAATAGACTCAGAAAAAACATGTATATCTTGGGAGTGCGTGAACATGTGATCGATACAAGATTGACTATTATGGGCCCCAGATTGAAATGTAAATTGGATGTTATTCGGGTTAAGCCAACTCCAGATATCCACCAAGCCCATGGCAGACGAAAACTCAATCAGTTGGTATCCCCCAGGTGATCCCCACGGGCAGGATACAATCCCTGGAGCCGTTCAATGCCATATTGCAGTCTCCCCCCCAGCACCAGTAAGCCCAGCAGCAAGTATGAGCACCTCTAAGTCTCTCAACGCGGGACTCCGTAACCCAGCGGTGTCATATATGGATATAACATTGAGAATCTGCCCCTCCCAGGTGCAAGACATTGCCACATATCAACCCTGTTCATCCATCCAAGTCCTGTGGATCATATTTGGGCAGCCCCTGCGGAGGAGGATCCCCGCTCCCCTCGAACCCGAGGTAAATCCAGATGAGTGGGCAGTTGATACCCCCACCTATTCATTGCCCCACAGAAATTCCCAACTAAGTGTGTGTCCTGGAGTAGGACAATATCCGGCGCCTGTCGCTTCAGGTATTGCAGTACTATCCCCCACTTGATCTTGTCACCCAGACCATTGACATTCAAATTTTTTTTTTTTTTTTTTGAAGACGTTTATTATTGTGAAAAAAAATGCAGTACATATAGCAAAGCCTACAACCCTGCGGGCCGGCTGCAAGAAGTCCGTGCATTGTTGGGGCATAGGGTACAGGGGAAGGCATTATGCAGCGTCTCGTTCGTTGTCTGGCGTGTCTTGTAACAAGTAGATTATGCATATTCTTCACATGTTACACACGACCATTTCTATAATTGACGTCTCATTTTACATTTTTCTATAATTCAACCATTAACTCCTCAGCATAAAACAGGGCTGTTCACTTCGGTGTGTCCCAGTGTGTCTGTGGTGCCAGTGCTGCACCACGTACCAACGGCGCGCACGGCACCAATGTCCCATCAACTTGTTAGGCATGCGCTGGTGGCGCGTCAGTGAAATGTGGGATCTATGGCTCGCTTGTATGGTTAGCTGTAAAGCTGGTGGGGAACAGGCCCGGTGAGCGGTAATGTCCCCCCAACTGTCGGTTCAGTGTACGGCGTGTGTGGCAAGACATATGTGTCGCCCCTGTTGCACTTTCTGTGGGTGTCACCCGCTCCCGTGTTCCCTGCCGAGAGTTCAGTCAGCTGCACCTGTCCGCCGCTGTGTGATGGTGGGTATACACGCAGCTAGTAAGAATAGGAGTGCGAAACCTTTAACGTGGGGGTGTGTAGGGGGCGTCGGGAATAGAGGGGGGGGGAGTGTACTCGTGGGGGTTGTGTCAAGGCTATGGTGCTAAGTGCAGTGGTCGGGCCATTGTGTGGTGGAGAGCCCCCGTGTGTGTGGCCAATTGTGGTCGCGGCATGTGTGCCGGGGGTCGGTGTTGCTCACATGGGGGGGGGTGGGTGTGAGCGCGGCGCGCAGTCCTGTCTATGGTGTCGCCGCTCGCGGGGCGCCTACCCTTCTCAGCTGTCTCTGCGTGAGCCCCTGGCCTCGCCCTCCCCCCGCAGGGACCCCAGGATGTCATCCCAGACGTGTGCGATCGGGAACTGTCTCAAACCTGCTATCTCCTCTCCACGCAGTGCCGTGCCCTCTGCTCTGGCCCAGTTATTAAAGGATGTGTACCAGTGTGCGGGAGTTGGCGGTTCTCTTCTTTTCCAGTGTCTGGTGAGCAGGCGTTTGGCCGTGATAAGGCCTAGGTCCCAGAACCGGGCTTGTGTTTTAATGTGTTTAGTCCTCTTGTATAGCCCAAGAACGCATGCCTCCCACGTGTTAGGTAGCCCCGGGCCTGTGCTGTGTGTCAGGAGCGATGTCACCTCCCCCCAGTATGTGGACAGAGTCGGGCAGCTCCAAAGCATATGCAGGATGTCGGCGTCCAGCAGGTCGCATCTTGGACAGGCTGCGGTATCCGTCGCGAAGTATTTATTTATTCTGTCAGGTGACAGATATGCCTGGTGCAGTATGTACAGCTGAATAGTGCGGAAGCGGGAGTTACGTGGGACATTCACAGGGCTGGCTAGGACCAGTTTCCATTCTTTGTCTGTCCATTCCCTCCCTCGGTGGGCCGCCCACTTGTCCCTAATCGGTTGTGTGGGCCTCTGGGTGTGTATGAGGAGCGCCTGTGCCAGCCAGTGTGTAATGTGTGAGCCTCTGCCCATAACATGTAGGTATTGGATCAAGTGATGGAGCGGTGGCTCCTCCTGGATATCCCCCCAGGACTCCGTGTACGTCCTCACCACTGACGCATGGAGCAAGAATTGCCCCGCCGGCAGGCCAGTGCTCTCTGATAGTTCCGCGAAAGGAAGCAGGCCCCCGTCCGCGTAGAGGTCTCCCATTGTCTCCACTCCGGCTGCAACCCAGGGTTCCATGTTGCGTAGTGACACCATCCCATTCCTCCGAGGGGTACCCAGCAGGGGAAGGGCGGGGGCATACGGCCTGACATTCTTTGTCAGCTTCAAGCAGCGAAGGAAACATTTGCGGGCTACGGCCATGTGTAGGGGCAGAGGGCGAGGTCCCTTGGTCAGCGGGTGAAACAGGGCACACACCTGCGGGTGCGTCCATTGGTAGTCCGCGTTGGCGGTGTCGTCTAGGTGCGAGTCGCTGAGCCAGTACGTAACCCACTGCAGCTGTGCTGCCAGGTAGTACAATTCCATATTGGGGACCGCCAGCCCTCCCTCCGCCGTCGGGGAGTACAACTTCGCCAAGGCTACTCGTGGGCGCCCCGTGTTCCAGATTAAGCCGCGGAGCATCGACTCCAGTTTGCGGAAGATCCTTGTGGGGACATACAGTGGGACATTTGCAAAGTGATAGAGTAGTCTCGGTAGCGCAATCATTTTAGACAGGGCGATCCGGCTAGGCACATTCAATGGCAGGGTCTTCCAGAAGTTCATCTGGGCCCTCAGCGAGGACACGGCGCGCACCAGGTTGCCCTCCAGTATATTCTGCGGGTCTCTGTAAATGTGTAGCCCGAGGTACTTGAACGTAGTCGGGTACCAGGTAAGCCGGGCGCCACCAAGGTGTACCTCGCATTCCTCCAGGTCCGGGCTGAAGGCGTATACTCCGGACTTGGTCCAATTGACCCTGAGGCCCGACACCCCTTCAAAGGTCCGGAATATGTCCGACAGCGTTGCAGGCACCGCAGTGAGGTCTCGCACATAGAGTAATAGGTCGTCCGCGTATAGCGAGACCGTGTGCACCCCGTCAGCCAGCGGGATCCCCCATTCCACTCCCTTGTCCCGCAGTAGAGCTGCCAGGGGTTCTAGGGCCAGGGAGAAGAGAAGGGGCGACAGGGGGCAGCCTTGTCTGGTACCCCTGCGTACCCGCACCGTCTCCGACAGCAGCTTGCCCGTCCGCACGCGGACGTTAGGTCTCTGGTATAGCAGCCCGACCATGTCCATGAAGGCTTCCCCTACACCAAGTTTGTCCAGCACCGCTCCTAAGTATGGCCACTCCACCGAGTCGAAGGCCTTCTCCAGGTCTAAGACGAGGCACCCCGACCTCGGCCAGTGTGTCGTGGCCGCTTCCTGGACTCGGAAGAGGCGTCACAAGTTACGGGAAGTGCTCCTCGCCGGCATGAACCCGTTTTGGTCTGTGTGTACCAGCGCCGGGACCTCCAGGGTCAGGCGGCGAGCCAGCAGGGAGGTGAATACCTTGTAGTCCGTGTTCAACATGGCTAAAGGCCTGTAGGACCCCATACACGTGCCATCCCTGCCTGGCTTCAACAGCGAAACCAGGTTCGCCTCGTTAAGCGAGTTCGGGAGCGCCGAGTCCTCGATCGCATGTGTATATAGCTTGAGCATCTCCGGGACCAGTACGTCCGAGCAGGCCTTGAAGAACTCGGCAGGCAGGCCATCGGGGCCGGGAGACTTGCCGTTGGACAACGCGAAGATGGCCTCTCGCATTTCCTCCTGGGTAAATGGGCCCCCTAAGTCTTCCTGCTGCGCGTTCGTCAGGGAAGGCAGCTGGATATCGGCAAGGAAATCCGCAATGGTAGCCGCGGAGACCCTCAGCTGTGACTTGTATAGGGCTTGGTAGTGCCCCACAAATGCCTGGTGTATCCTGCTTTGTGTGTACGCGATCTCCCCTCCAGCTGTCCGAATAGCGGATACCGGTTCCGTGCGGGACACCTGTTTGACCAGCCAAGCCAGCAATCTCCCCGGCTTGTCGCCGTGTTGGTGCACCCGCGCGGAGTGGGCCGCGAAGTTGACGTGCCTCAGTCTTTCTAGTAGCGCCGCATGTTCCTCACGGGCCTCCCGTAGTTGGTCACCCGTGCCGATCACCGCCTCCCGCTCCCAATGGAGCAAGTCCGCCTCCACCCTGCATAGGTCTGCTTCCAACTTCTTCTGTATGCTCCCTTGTGTGCTCAAGCAATGACCCCGTATCACCACTTTGAAGGCGTCCCATTCCACACTCGGGGAGGACACCGTGCCCGAGTTGTCGGTGAAGTACTGTGCTACTCGGGCCTGCAGGGCGTCTCTGAAGGGGGCGTCGAGTAGGAGAGCGGGTTGCAGCCGCCACGTGGGGATGGGTGGGTGTGGGCGTTCCCATGCTATTGCCAGCGTGTGTGGGTTGTGGTCTGAATGTGTCCGGCCGAGATAGTGTGACTCAGTGATGTGCGGCAGCATTTCCGTTGTCACCATGAATCTGTCCAGGCGGACATGTAGCGTGTGTGCCCCCGAGTAATATGAGTATACCCTGGTGTCTGGGTTGTGCGCGCGCCATGCATCCTTGAGGTCCCACTGTGTCGCCCATCTTGTGAACGCCTTCGCAGCCCCTAAATACGTAGCATCTGGCCTGGGTGGGGTCGAGCGGTCCAGTACAGGATCTAGCACTGTGTTGTAGTCACCTCCCAGTACCCAGGGGACCCCGTGCCAGGGCGCCAACTTTTCCGATAGGTGTGACAGGAAGTTTCCCTGGTCTGTGTTCGGAGAGTAAACGGACGCCAGGACTACTGGTTGCCCGTCCATCCGACCCTTCACTAGTACATATCTCCCCCCCTGGTCCATGAGCACTTCCGACATCGTGAAGGGGGTGCCCGGTCTAACCCACAGTAGTGTCCCACGGGCAAACGAGGAGTATTCTGTGGCGTACAATTGACCCCTCCACCTGCGCCGCAGTGCAGCCACTTCCGCCCCGCATAGGTGTGTCTCCTGCAGGAGTGTGATCTGTACTTGTTGCCTTTTCAGGTAGGAATATATCTGGTATCTGCGCGCGGGTGTGTGCATTCCCCTGATATTCCAAGTGCAAATCTTAATCGAAGTCATATTAGCGGTGTGTACTCCACCCCATCCCTCGTACAAGCAGCAGTTCCACCAGGGGCTCTCCCATCGCTATCCTCAGCATGCCCATCTCCACCCCCCGTAGTACACTTAGTATTGTTCAGGTAGACATTAGGTAGGGGAAAAACAATAAACAACATTAACCAACTGTGGGCGCAGACCCACTGAAATACCAAAGGGGCAGTGGCGAAACGGGCCACCGTCCATAATCTCAATTGAGAGGGACAACAGTTCCAGTCTAAGGGGCAGTGTGCATAAGCACGATTAAGGCTAAGAGGAAGTTAAGTCTGTTAAAGGGATTCCAGTTCCATCCCCGAGCCTCAGTTTGCAGGCCGTTTGCTGGCCACCGGTTGTGGACTGGCGCACGGCATCGCTCTGGTCCCATGGGGCCCCGCTTGTGTGGACCCCGGCCATTGGGGGGGGAAGGGTCGCGGTTCTGTGCGAGCTCTCGGCCCCAGTCAGGGAGGGCACCCCTCCCCTTCCAGGCCGCATCTGCAGACGGCCAAGGATGAGCACGGGTCAAGGGGCAACCCCACCATCACCAACCCCGTCAACCACCAACGCCATTTAGGCTGTACTCACTGTTTCTGTGGTCCGCTGTCCATTCCGTAGTCAGGGGGGGAGAGGAGCGCACCCCCGTTTGCACCCGGCGCTGGCTGCGCCTCAGCGTCCCGCCGGCCACTGCCGCTTCCCCCCCTCCTGTACGGTCATTTTCCTGACCTCCCCTGTGGGGCTAGTGGATCAGGTCTGAGGTTTGCGGCGTGACCACTGGCAATTCCACAGAGATCTGTGAGTTCGGGATCCCGTAGATGGCTTTGTCGTCGTCGATGGGCGCTGTCTGCTGCCCGTCCTTATGGTGTGATTCCTGGGAGGGTGGGTTGCTGAGCTGAGAAACTTTCCGCATCGCATCGCGTTGTTCCTGGAGCATCTGATCCAACGGGGGAGAGTGTCGTGACCCTTCCTCTGCCCGCTGGGACTGTTGAGTTCCGTGTCTCCGGCGGTGTCGTGGGCCGCGCCGCCTGGGCCTTGCCTCGCCCCCACGATGGTGCTTGGGTGCCGCATCCGTGCCTCCGTCCAACCACTCGCTGACCTCCCCGGGGGTCCCGAAGAAGTACGTGTTGTCCCCCGCCACCACTCTCAGCTTTGCGGGGAAGAGCAGGGAGTATTTGAGGCCTGCAGTGCGTAGCCTCCTCTTTACTTCCAGGAAGTCGTGTCTCTGGCGTTGCACCTGGATGATGGAGTCGAGGAAAAACATGATCGCCGCATTGTCTATGCGGATTTCACCCATCCTCCTCGTTTCCCGCAGCACTGTGTCACGGTCCCTGTAGTTCAGTATCCTGAAGAGTAGCGGCCTTGGGTTGGCACCGGTCGCGTAGGGCCTGGTCGGTACTCGGTGCGCGCGTTCCACGACAAAGTGGGGCGATAGCGTGCCTTCAGGCAACAGTGTCCGTAGCCAGTCTTCCACATGTTGGGCGGGGTGGTTCCCTTCCCATTTTTCCGGGACCCCTACGAGCCTGATGTTGTTGCGTCTCGCCCTCCCTTCCGCATCTTCGGCCCTGTCTTCCAGGAACTCTACTCTGTTCAGGAGGTCCTGCACGTGTCTGTCCGTTTGGGTGACTTTGGGCTCAATCTCCTTCACCGCGCCCTCCAGGACCTTGGTTCGGTCGGACAACTTCCTGTGGTCGTCCCGCAGGAGGGTCAGGTCCACAGCCACGCCGTCTATCTTGGACTCCAGGGAGGTCCTGGTCTGCTGGAGCGATTGTTCCATTCGCTCGACGGCCGCCAGCACGCTGTCTAGTCTCGTGGCCAATTGTTCGGCAGCCATTTTGTCGAGCTGCTTGTTCGTTTTCCCTTTCTGCGGGGCCCCGCCAGTCCTGGTGCGGGTCCGCGCCCCTCCTGACATGTGTGGGGGTGCACGTCTAGGAAAGTTGTTGTCTCCGCCACTCTGTTGGCACCTCTGGGATCACCCCCCGCCTGGGTTGGGGGTCCGTAGGTCCGGGGTTCCCCCCCGGCCGTGGCCGGCGTCTCCGCAGGGGGGGGTGGGGGGTCCGGCGGTTCTCCGCCTCTCCTTCCTGGCCTTTTTTCCCCCCTGCGCGTGTGCCTGTGCGGAGGGGGTGGGGGCAGTCCGCAATTGTCTCTTCAGGTGTCCTCACTGCAGGAGGGGGGGGGGATGTTCGCTGTACCACCAGCCGGTGATTGCAGGCCTGGCCGGGGGCACCGGTCCGTGTTGGCGAGTAGTAGGTGGCCCCTCCGCCCCGGTCCCTCCGTATCCGCTCTTGTGTCCGTGACCCCCCGGGTGGCGCCTGGTGTTGTGAGGCGCCTCAGGGGCCGCCCGACTCTCCCCCTCCTCACCGGTTAGTTCGCGCTCCTTGGTCGCCTCAGGCGCGCCGGCGGCCGTCTTGCTGGGTTTGCGGCGTGGGTGCTGGGCCCTCGTCGTCCTCTGGTCAGGGCAGTAGCGACAGGCTGCGCCTCCGCCGAGTCCTTGGCGGTCGCCTTCTGAGCGGCATCAGTCCGTTGGCGGCCCTCGGGGAGCGCGGGTCGGGCGCGGTGGCGAGTTGTGGGCGGTCTCTCCACTCCGGTCACTCCGTGCCTGCCTGTGTGCCCGCGACTCCCCGGGTAGCGCCTGGTGTTTGTGCGGCACCACAGGGGCCGCCCGACTCTCCCCCTCCTCACCGGGTCAGGTCGCGCTCCTAGGCTGCCTCAGGCACGCCGGTAGCAGTCTCACAGGGGCTGTGGCGCGGATGCTAGGCCGTCGTGGTCCGCTGGTCGTGGCAGTAGTGGCGAGGCTGGCCTCCGCCGAACCCCTGGTGGTCGCTCTCGATGTGGCATCAGTCCGCTGGCGGCCCTCGGGGAGTGTGGGCCGGGGCTTATATGCTGGGCCCAAGCCCCGGTCTCTCGTGGCTTCACTGCCGGTCGGGAGGCCTCCGGGCCCGCAGGAGGGTCGTAGGACAGGCCGGGGTCCGGCCCGATGGAGCCTCGGGTCAAGAGTCGGCCAGGCTGTCGAGATGACCTCCGTGGGTGTCCGCCTGCAATTTCCGGCGGCTTCGGTGTATTTTGGCGGATAATTGGCTCGGGGAAGGGGAGCTTTTCACGGAGCTCTACCCAAGCACGTCCTCCGCCATTGCGTGCTTAGCCACGCCCCCCAGACCATTGGCATTCCATGTGAGGAATTTAAGAACTGAGTGTGTGAAGCCATGTGGGTGATATGGGTGGGCAACAATCAGATGGGATGCAGAGGATAGGATCAGGGCTATGTCTTTGGGACAGCGGATGTGGAAGCGGGTGAGCCCACCACCTGGCAATGGGACGGATAAGGCGCCAGTAGCCCCCACGAGTGGACATGTGTGCTGAACTCCAAATATCCCTGGTGCTCCCCATTGTGAAACCACTGTATTCTGGCTGTGAGCATAGTATGTCACAGACAAAGCAACTAGGTGCATAGGATGATTGGACCCATTGATGGAAGGAAAAACAAATAATAGCATTGCACAGGTACCATGAACAAAACCCCAAAGACAACAAACCCTCCCCCCAGAACTCAATAACCACCCCCCACCCTGCCTCCATGCACAGCGGGTGCAAAACCACCCGCCACCCCGAACTTGCAGAGTGCCTGTCGCCCTCCCTCAACAGTGTCGGGAACATGAACAACCCCACTCCCTGGGGCAACGGTTCATAGAGATAGGAATATCCCCGGCCTATAATACCATAATACGGTATACAAGCACAGTAAATAAATTGCCGCAGTAGTCAAGAAATAACATTACAGTGCGCCCTATAAACTAGGAACAAAACGGAATTAAGTCAGCATGAACCCCATGCTATTGGTAAACAAGCACAAGGTGAGGAACTTTAAAATTGATAGCCACTACCAAATGCCTGTTTAGGAAGTCAAATGATTCAGGGGGCAGTCACTTATACTTGCTGATCTCCAATCTTTATCCCTTCGGGGTCTGTGACACCAAGTCACCTGTGGGGACCCCTGCCGCTGGCGTTGGTTGCTAGTATTACCGGCGTCACCCACAGGTTTGTGTGGACGCTTACCAACAGTTTGCCAGCCATCGAGCCAGTCCCAAGCGTCTTCAGGCCTGGAGGAGAACCACAGTTTACCCTCTGACGAGACCCTAAGCTTTGCCGGAAACATGGCATATTTAATTTCTTGGCCCCTTAGAGCACGCTTCACGTCCAGGAGCTACGCCTCTGTTTCTGAACCCTCAGGGTGAAATCTGGAAAAAAGTGACTTTGCTATTGTCGATCATCAACGGAGAGGCCGCCTTCGCCGTCTGAAGAATGGCATCTACATCCGGAAAATTAAACTCTTGCGAGGAGAGGTCGGGAAATTGCCCAGGCTTCGGTCTGCCGCCAGGGACATGATACACTAGCTCTATCGAAAAGCATTTGAAGTGGCCCCTTGGCTCAAGCTGCTGGAGGATCAATTCCTCAACAAAGAGATCAGCAGCCTGTCCCTCTGCTCGTTCTGGCACCCCTAAAGTTCTTATGTTATTGCGTCTCAAGCAGCCTTCATAATCATCCAGCTGTAGTGTGAGTGCCTCCTGGTTACTTTGAAGTTCGGTTACTTGATGCTTAAGAAGCTTAGAGTCATTACTCAGCTACTTGACTGTACTCTCAACTGAGCTAACATGGTAAGACATCTTCCTCATGTCAGCACGGATCAAAGAAACCTCTGTGGCGACCGTATCAATGCGGGTTTCAAGTGAGGTTCTCACTATGGTTATAGCAGTTAAAATGTCCTGTAACACGGGATCTGGTTGCTCCCCCAGCGGTTTGGGGTTAGCGTGTTCCCCATCTTGGCCCTTCTGCTATGCAAACTTCTCCAGTTTCGCTTGCACCGCGATACGACCACTGCGTCCGCTTGACATGATGATGCAGGTGGGTTAGAGTTGCCAGAAAGAAGGTCGAGCCCCGCCAGTTACTCACAGCCGCCTGCAGTGGGCCTCGCCCACACCGGCCTGTCAGCTTTTACCAGTCTCACCCGGACCTCAGTATAACTGGATGTCCTGCTAGCACCTCACAAGTAATGGAGTGAGTTTGTACATTCTTCAGGGGACAGGAAGTGTGGAATTGCGGTCCTCAAGAGACAGTCAACGCCCCTGACTCCACCACCGGAGCCCTGGAGCAGCCCGGGCACTTAAATCGACCTCTAGCACCGGGGCAGCCAAGAGAGCACCAGATCAGGTCACTATTCATGGGAGGGACCTAATGTAGCACACGCAAACTCCGCCGGGTACAAGGCGGCCACAATACACCAGCACCTCACCATAGAGGTCCACGGGGAACAAAGGGCTGGGAATGAACAGGTGAACACTCAGCAGACTCCTTCAGAATGGCCCCCCTACCTCAGGCATCATTCCCTCCACAGGTAGGCCGCAGCATAAATTAAGTCTCTCCTCTGGGGGAGTCAGCGGGGCACTCTGGCTCCGCCGGAGCTGCTGATAATCTATTTGCGCTCCTCTCTCAGCTCACGGCAACGTGCAGCGCCAACCCAGCCACAGGCAAATCCGGGCCCCGTCAGCCCGGGGCCCACCAAGTCCAAGTGTGCAGGCCATAGACCTCCGGCAGCAAGCGGCAGTGCTCCCGACCCTCGAGCAATTCAGCCGCAGCACAGGAGAGCAGTTGTGGGGGCGGCACACTCACAGCCGACCCCACCAATGTAGACAGCACCGCTTTGCCACCTCAAATCAGGGACATAACTATATTTGTGAGTATTTCAAGCAGGCCCTTACCCGCTCAGGCCCTATAGGTCCTCCTAAGCCCTGTAGGTGATTAAACACAAATTATACAAGGGCAAAGAGAGAGCTGTTGTCCTCTCTTGAACACACCCCAGAGATAGGAATGAAATTAAAAGGTGCAGATCGGCAACTAGCAAACTGCAGCTTAATGAGGAGCTATGGTCAGACCTAGTAGAGGCCAGTACCTTCAAGGATAGCACTAAGTTCTGTGGGATCATAAACTATCCCTTCCTTAAGGAACATCAGCTCTAAGACCAGGTGGTTATTGTGTCGGCACAGGCTTGGATAAACCACTTTTCAGCTCTTTATCAGTGTGAAGCTTTAGCATCTGGCCCAAACCCCACCTTTGATTCTGATACACCTATTTTTCAGTGGCCAAAAGTCAAAGGGGCCATATTGGTGCTCCCTTAGGGCAAGACTCTTGGCGCTCGAGGTGTGCCGGGAGAGCTGCTGAAATCATTGCTGGATCTATGGGCCCCTGGTTTAACACTACACAGAAATGCAGCAATCAGAGGTCTGCACCCAGAGACATGAAAGCGTTCTGTAATAATCCCTATTTTTAAAAAAAGGGACAGGCAGTACCTCGCAGGTTACATACCAATATCAATTATCGAAATTGAGGTGAGGTTAGAGAATGTTTCCAATTGGGCCAATGAGAAAGGGATCCTCTCCGACCTGCAATATAGTTTCAGATCAGGGAGGGGCACAGTTGAACAAAATCTAAAACAGCACCATTTGACCCATAAATACACAAGGGTTAAGGGGGATTCAGCCCATCTAGTCTTCATGAAGCTCAGTTCGACCTTTGACTGTGCCAATAAAGACAGGATATGGGCTGAGCTGGGGTCCCTGGGGAGGAACCGCCTTTCATTAATTGTATACAAGACTTACATAGAGATCTCACTGGGGTGGTTAAATTTGGCCAAGATGGAAATGTACTCAGCCCTTCCAAGTAAACAAAGGTGTTTGTCAGGGCTGTATTCTTACCCCTCTCTAATATTTATTATGCACATTAGTAGTCTAGAGAAGGTCTTAATTGAAATTGAAGCTGAAGTCCCTAAAGCAGGGGGCAGATTTTTACGAGTTTCATTATACTCTGATGAGGCAGTTTTCATTTCCCATACGGCAAGGAGCCTGCAACGCTTGCTAGATGGATTGTTGATTTTATGTCTAGCTTGGACCTATCCATAAATAAATAAAAAAGTGCACTTTATGGTGGTAGGTCCCAGAGAAAATGAAGTGACGGCCGCGTGGTGCCAGGAGCCTACCCTGGCCCCCGCCGAATAAAAGCAGTCCAATCGGGGGGCGCTCTCACGTCCCCCGTGAAGGTGGTCTCGGGGCCCGGGAACCCATCTCCAGCCCCCCAAAGTGTGGAGTGGGGACAGGGGAGTGCCGTTGCACTCCCCCGCAGCCAGCGCAAGCCTTCGTGTCTTCCCGCCGGAGCAGGCAGACCAGACCTGTAGCACTGGCTCCAGCGGCAGCATGCAAGGGTGCTGGCTGGGCAGGGAGCCAGCAGGGTCAGCCAGGGGTGAGCTCCTCAGGCTACCCCCCTACGTGCTGACATGAGGGGGTCCCAGGTTGGGACCCCCTCAATTGTGAAAAGGTGCTGGGGAATGCTGCTGGATAAGTGCAGTCTCCCCCCAGCACTAGGAGACGCCCCTCCCTAAGTTTCCTGGGGGTTTGAAAGGAATAATCCCTTAAGGGCTCATCCAGCATTTAACACCTTTTGGGCTGGAACTTTTGCATCATGAAGTGAAGGGCTGAGTTGGAGATGTCTGGAGAAGGGCATCCCCTGGAGATGAAGAGCTGTAATTGCACCGAAATGCATTTATTAATGGTTATTTCTTTTAGGGGGACTGATGTTCATCTATTTAATGTGAAGTACAGGATAAAAGTGATGTCATGCCCATAAGCAAAGTGGGGTTATGTTGTCAGACACTCCTGCTAGAGTGTTTGGCTGTATATGTGTAATCCTGTCATTTCATCTGTGATGCCTTTAGGGGCTGTAATTGCAATGCATTCTAATGATACCCAAATGTGATGAGTACTATCATTCTAAAGTGATGCTTAATCATGTATTCTTGCTACTGCGGTGAAGAACCAGACTGCTAACCCTTGAGATGTAGCGATGCATACTTTATGTTCAGTAGGAAATGCGCAGTCAGGGTTGTGTGTCATCAAGACAGTGTTACCTAACTTAAATGCTTGTTAAGATCCTATTGGGGAGTCGCAATTGGGATGGTGCCAGTGTGCAGGGCCCTCGCTCCAGGTTATGTTCAACTAACCTCATTGGGGGCAAGATGATGTGCATACATGGGAGTGGTGGTACTAGAACCCATGACCCCTGCGTGAGGGGTGGAGATGTTATGCAATATCACAAAGTAATTCCAACAGCTTATGTATATTTGTAAATTGGTGCATAGTATTGAGTAGTGTGTGCATTTAATAAATGTACTCTTACTTTTATAAAGCAAAGTACAGACTGGACAATCAATTATTGAGTGTTATTTTTGCGCACCTGCAAATGGCGATTACTAGTTCACACCACCTCCCTTGAGTAAGCCTCAGACTGCTCTGCAACGCTACCTTCTGGGAGTCAAATGCAAAAACAACAGTTGATGGACAGAATGCAGAACAATGTCAGACATTCTCCCCAGTACAGCTATCAGCCGTCTTCAGCCAGGATAGCTTGAATATATGACATTGTTCAGCATTCTGTCCATCAACTGTTGTTTTTGTATTCGTCACCCCGAGTGGGACGGGTATACTTAGACGTGAGTCCCGTGCTCTCCACGCCACTGGAGTCAAGCTATCCTGGCTGAAGACAGCTGATAGCCAGAAACCGGTCCTAGGATGCTTCATTCTGATCCAGGGAAGACATGGCTTGGCAGTTCGGACTGGAATGTTCCCATGAGGCACAGGGTCAAGGCTGATTTGCATATGGCCTTGTTTGAACTGGGGTGGTGGGGTGAGCAAAAAAACAATGGATTTAGGCCCAGATTTCTTTACTGGGGTGAATGTATGACATTGTTCTGCATTCTGTCCATCAACTGTTGTTTTTACCTTCTGAGAATCAGGCGCTACAATTGGGTGTTTGGTTCCCAGTGAAGGACAAATGTAGTCATGTTATTTGTGCAGGTCTCACAGATGCTGCCTCATTTTCCAACACATGGAATTAGGTGGGATGTCATGGGCTGGGTATTTCTAGTTATCTTGGACAATGTCGACCTCATTTGCCTTGTAGATCTCACAATGATATAAGTTGGAGATTTGTTTAATGTGCTGATGTAACAAACATGATTCCCCACACATAGAGTGAATTATGTAGGACTCATGTTGTATGATTTGTAATGAGTATATGTCCACAAACGTTTGTTGAACTTTCACCTAAACCATTTTCATGTGTCACACAATCAATTATTGCCGTGTTTGCTTAGCCGACTTGCATTTTGACATTTCTCTGCTTTGAATGGATGTTGGTTATGATAACAATAGCCCCTGATATACTTCAGTACACTGCTCCTGTGCACATGGGTATTTGGAGTCATATGTAAAGTTGACTGTGGCCTAGTCCCTCAGGATGTCAGGAACCCACATGATGCAGTGAGTACTATCATGTATCGGTACTTTCTATTCAGAAAGAACATATTCATAACATCTCTTCCATGATTTGAAGGTCTGGGAAAGGCAGGTACACTGGAGCCTAGCGTCTTCTTACTGTCCCATACTATCTATATGAGTGGTGTACACACATTTGGACTGAGGTCACAGTGTCCTCAGTAACATCTATGAGAGAAAGCCAAATTAATCATGTGAACAAATAATACTGGATATGTTCACACTGTACATACTCCAATCGTATCATATACACTGACCTGTCCTATATATGTTCATATGAACACCTTATTTCAGTTATCGCCAGGGTCAAAATCACTGCGGTAATCCTGAGGACATTAGCAGGCATGCTGTACAATATTGTTTGTGAAGTGGTAGTTACAGATCATTGGTCTACAACCTCTGTAGATATGTTCCAACATACTTGTAATGATGGTGATCTTATAGAAAATTTGAGGAATACTCTAATTTCAAACACCAAAATGGCAGTTGCCTGACATCACTTATTGGAGATTCAGAATCGACTACTGTAGGCCAAAAGTAGACCGTGTAGTAAGCGGTGTCATCCACGGCGGACCGAGCCATGGCTAACATTGGTGAGTATGATGGTCATAGTCCAATGGCCGTGTATATACAGGACTGCCTATTTTGTGTGCATGTACTTTGTGGCGCGCAAAACTATTCACTTGCCTACTGGCACTGCTGCGATCTACACCACCTCGACTTCAGCTACTATTTGCTATCTCTGGGAGCAATCATGGCATGCGCTGCAAGGGTGAGGGCTCTAGCCTTCTCTCAAGAAGAGCTGGAGATGCTCGTTCATGAGGTCCTTTCGCTTATGGCCAGCTCCATGTCCCACCAGAGGAGCAGGTAGCTTCCTAACATGCATACATTGCTCTGTTGGGCTGCATTGCTTCCTGTCTCACAGGCTATGATGGGGCTTTAGTGTCCAGTGTGTCATATGATAGTAATGAAGTAAAGGTTTGGTGTCCCTACATAGGGCATTCATGTAATGGATTATGAAGCACTGTAATCTGTGCGCCTCAAATCATCATTATGACATTTGTTAACCCTTAGATCATCCCTGGGTAGCATGCACATTTTAATGCATATGTTCAGTTGATGGTGAAATGTGAACCTTGTGTTACAAAATCATGGTAAAGGGTGTTAAATATGTATAAGCTTAGAGCCTGAGATGTGTATGTATACTTTTAGAAGTAGGTAAGGATGATGTAAAACTTACTTAGGACAGATATGTGCTTATGAAACTATCACATGGAGCTAGCTATACCTCAATGGCCCCCTCAGAGTGCTACACAATGGTCATGTCACATAAAGCATGGCCCAAAAATGTACATTTCTGGATTAAAGTGCTGAGAATGTGTTGTACATGTGGGAAGAGTCTGCACTGCCTGCAGAGAACAAGGAATTATGAAGAATTGTGGCAATCATTGGGTACTGCAGAGACTGAGAGACACAGTCACTTTGGGCTGCACTAGTGAGTCACAGGTTTCCCTCCCTGTGGTTCTGCTGATTCTTGGTTACTGTCCAAATGAGCCCCTTCCTCCACTATGTGTAGAGATTGCTTTGGCATATTGTAAATTCTGTATTTTGTCAGAGGTCACCCCCTGACCTGATACGTCTTTCCATTGGTCCACACTGTGGATGCGTGTGATTGAATTAGGTCAGGCCCTTTACTTCCACATGTGTGTGGTAACTCTTCTTGAACTCATGCTTGCATGGTACAGGTCTAGTGCTCATGTGACATTGTGACTCTAATAGATGTTGACAATCGACTTTTGTGGTTAAAAGACAATATATACAACTAGGTATTCTATTATTTGTAGGTGTCATCTCTGTGTCAGCGCCACATACGGCAGGAGCTATGTCCTGTGTTGCTAGAATTAACCACTCGAACTCTATCACACAATGTATGGTATCCCTTTCTGTGGTCCTCATGGCCAGACAATACCAGAGCAGTATATGTCAGTGTGGCCCTTTCATTGAGACCTTACTGTTTCCTGTCAATCTGTACTATGGTGTCAGGCTGAATGTGCTGTATGCATTTTGTAAATGGATCTGGTGGTTACAGCTACAAACATGCACACACAGGTTATCCTTCAGAAGGTTTGAATGGTGTGGCGTGTGCCACAGTAGCTCACAGATCACTACATGTAAGATGGCCCTGGCCTACATGGTGTTAGTGGGCTGTCTTCATCAGTGTTGGACACAACCAGGATTGAGAAAAGTCCTCCGATGGCTACAGAAGTGTGTGTACCGTATATGTGGTGCTAAGCATGTAAGGAGTACACATGCAGTGTATTAAGAAATTGTACTTGCTTGTGCTGGATGTCTCCAAAATGTATGTGACCCCGATATTTTGCTTCATCTCTTGTATAGATACAGGTCTATGCCCATCAGAAGCAGGGACTGTGAACAGTTATCACCCGTAAAGTAAAGTTCCTAGGGGTCTATCGCTGGCGGATCACCCACTGCAGGAAGAGGTGGGAGGACCTGAGATGCTGGACCAAGGAAGATTGTGGAGGTCCAGCTGGGGAAGGCAGGTAGAGGCATGCGGCAGACACTGACTCTCCTAACGGCCTACCTCCTGGCAGTGGCCTATCAGGGGCTTGATGGGCAGTTGAGGGCCCAACAGCAGCTAGAAGAGAGTGAGTATTGGGCCGAGTCAGACATTGTACATTAGCATTTTCCTCCTACCAGAAGCAGCAGTTTCCCCATTAACACTGTAGGTTACTCGTATCCTAAGGATTAACAGTTTTGTTGGATGTGTAGGTTTTGTGGTAGGTGCATGATGTTTCGTCAAGACATATGTCTTTTGGGCCAGATCCAAATACGAGTCAAGTCACATGTCTTTCTTCAGAGTTGTACAGACACATGGCTGAGTAATGTGACAGTTCACCTACATATGCTTGATGTGGTGTGTGTTAGCTGTCCCACATAGGCCATGTTTCTTCTTAGTGTCAGGAGTGACGCTCCCCCAATACTCTTTGTCTTGTCCTGACGATCTCTTACATGTGACAAGGCATACCGTGAACAATGAACCATTCTTAGCCTTGGTAAATGGGTATGTACAGCATTTTGAAATGGCAAACAACACTGGTGCCATCAGCATTTGTGCCTCCTTGATGGTATGTGTAGCTTCAATTTGTTGAGCAGTCATCTGCACAAGGGTATAATACATGATGTAAGGGTCTACATAGGTTAAGGCGAGAGTCCTCCACACTTGTATGTGTTGGCCAATGTGTCAAGGACAATGTTCATTCATGCTTGGGATGCAGGTGAGGTGACTGTTCCCATGGACACAAGATCAAGACTGATTTGAATATGACTGAGTTTGAACTAGGGTGGGGAAGTGAGCTAAAGAACGATGATGGATTCAACCCAGATCTTTGACTGGGGTGAGTGTCTCAAAGTTTTCAGTGCTCCGTCCATCATCTCCTTGTGTTTGCTTTTGTCACCCTAACTTTACAGGGTATGCCCAGACGTGGGTCCCTTGCCAATGTTTCCACTGGATTGAAGCTAGCCTGGTTGATGAGGAGTGTTACCCCGAAACCAGTTCCAGGATGCTTGTTTCCAGTCCAGTGAGGATTTGGCCTGGCAGTTCTGGCTGTACTGTTCCCATGGGGCACAGGGTCAAGACTGATTGCTTATGGCTGGGTCTGAACTGGGGTGGTGAAGTGAGCTAAAGAACACTGATGGATTCAACCCAGATCTGTTACTGGAGGTGAGTGTCTGAAAAGTTTCAGCGCTCCATCCATCACCTTCTTATGTTTGCTATGTGTAGACACAGACAGGAGTGTGTTGACATGGGTGGGTTTGTTAGACATACGAAGAGACATTTATGTCTCTTGTCAGTCATGTTCAATTGTTGAGGCTAAGTATTTCATGGTATGTATACTTACAGTTGCGTCTCACAAACGCACCATCAATGCCATTGATACAGGAGTGAACAGTTACGTGAACTACACATGTAGACTTTTGAAGGTGCATTCACTGACTGATGACATGCATTAGGGAGAGACATGCAGATTTGGTGTGGTCATATGTGTGTATTTAAGCACTATGAAACATTGCCATTTGTGTGTGCAAAACATTTTGGGTACTGTGATGTGCCTTCCCTTTTGGACAAAAGTGACTCATAATATTCATGGACCGGAGAGTACCTAATTCTCTTAAGACTTCAACTATTCCATTGAGCAGTATGAGGATGGTGTTCCCACCAGGACCAATGTGGACTGGGAGTGCCTCTAACTATTAGGTGGGGTCTGGTACTATAGACATATCTGCTGCTTCTGACAGAAAACTTAGGGCCACCTTGTCTCCGTGCACATTTTAGTAAACCTTGTCGGTGGAGTAACTTTTGCACCTTTGGTAATATTATTGTTAATATTTGTTCATACATTGAGTTTACGCAGATGTCTTACACCTATTTCAGCTGTCTTTTCAGCATCAACTTAGGCAAGCAGAGGATCCCGTGCAGACAACGTTGGGGACACAGCTGGCCACAGTGCCTCCAGTCTGGAGACTGACACAGATGGAGGCAGTGGCCCTGGGGGTGAGGGGGGTTCCATAGAGACACCTGATTCAACATTATGTTCATATGAGTTGACCTCCAGTGGCAACTTCCAGGAGGTGCTGGAACACACAGGACCTGTGACCAAAATATCCTTGTCTGCTACCCTCCGTTCTATCTTCATGCTCCCCACCAAGTTGTCTGGCTCCACACCCATAAAAAGGGTCATGTCTCCTTTGATTTAGGCACCTCCACCCCTGCCCCTGCCCCTGTACCCATAGCTGTCCTTAGATAGAAGGCTATTGACCTCCTGTAAAATATCTATGTTAGGCAGACTTCACTGCTGAATGCCATCCAGGGGCAGTACAGCCTGCTTACGCAGATGCTGGACTACTTGGAAAGCATTCACAGTAGTATGTCTGGCCTCCAGAGGTCAACCTAGGCTTTGATATCTTCGCTGATGGCAGCCTTCCACCCACCCCAGTCTTCCACCCCACCTCCTGCCTCTTCCCCACCCCAAATCCCTTTACCCAGACCTGTCCACAGCACAATCAGCCTGAAGCATGCACCCACAACAACATCCACATCCAGCAAACATACTCCAAAACACAGAAAGACGTCCAGGCATACAACCACTCAACAGACATTCACCACCCTCACAAAACCCATCACAAACATAACCACAGACCACGCACCAACAGGCAAAGACCAGACACACAACATACCCACCACATTCACAGCAAATACCTAAAAAAACACTTAAAGACATCATCTCATACAGACACTCCCTTAACCTCCAAAAGCCCACCAAGGAAAGCCCTATGTTTGACCTTACCCTTACCTTTGCAACAGCCACTCCCTCCCAAAGTCAATCCAACCCCTCCTGATACCGACCCCAGCCCTCCCAAGTAACATCACTGAGGTGTGGACAGCCCAATGTATGCCCTTTCCTAGTGAGTTTTACATGGCAGATTCAGTAAGGGCATGTGTGGTGGCATAGCATTGTGCTGTGGCACACAGAAAATTAATGGACTGGACATTGGCCTTTTCTAAAAAATCGTATTTGTTTAAATCCTTTCAGTAAACCACATCACAGTTTGGAAGACATTAGTCTTGCCATTAATTTTCTATTTATTTGATGTTCTTGTATGGTTAATGCTATGTCAGAACAGTTGTGTTTGTTTTATCCCTGATTGCTGATCCAGTTGAAGTGGTTAGTATGATGTGACCTTGGAGCCAGTGCTGGAGTTAGACAAGACAAGGGTAAATGTCAGTTGTATGCATATGTGGGTTGACATATGTGGCAGGCATTGCATTGGGTGACATGTTATGCGGTAAGTATTTCAGCTTTGCCTGGCCACTATCAACTTTATTTAGCTAGTCCTCCTTGCTACAATGTAGATTGGGTATGTGTTAGGTGTGTTAAAGTTAGATATTTGTGTATCCACACATGGATGGTGTCAACTTCTCATACCTTTGTGTAGTTCTGCATGTACATGTGTCCATTTTGCAGTGTGTACCGTACAGTGACTTCATCTACATGTGTGCCACATGCTGTGTTTTCATTCATAAGTTGTACTTACCCATTGTCTACACATGCCTGGCACTTGGTTTTTTAATTGTTTATCCATAACATACTTCAAGTCCAGTGCACATGAAGTTTGTCAGACATGTGCAAAATGTAGTGTGCCCCAGGGCCCCAGCTTTTCAGGGTTCCCCCTGATCGAGGCATAGCTATCCTTCAGAGAATGTTTCCATGGTGCCCTTAGAATGTTTCTCACACTGATTCTATGTAATCCCATTGACTGACATTGCCTTTTCATGTGGCTGATAAATGAGAGTTCACTACAGAGTTGTAGCAGAGAAGATTTGTTTCACTTTAATGACACATACATACTGATGTTTCTTTAACCTCACAACATGACATGGGATGTGTGCAATGTGAGTGTGTCACATTCACTATAGCAGCTTGGTCAGAGTTACAATCACAAGGCCTCATGGCAGTTGTAGTAAGTTTAATGTCATTTTAGGAACACTTGAGAAATGGTAAGCTGTAGGACTAGTGTAGATCAGAGGTGACAATGCAGATAAGTGAGAAGGGGCAAAATGAGTGTAGCGTCTTGGTCAGAGTTACAATCACAAGGCCTCATGGTAATATTAGTCAGTCCAATGTAATTTTCACAACATATGAGAAATGGTAAACTGCATGATAAGTGAGAATCAGTAGTGACATGGCAGACAAATGAGAAAGGGCAAATGTTATGTGTGACAGACATTATTAAGTGTGATATTGATGAGGAGGTGTTGTGGAACACAAGAATGCACACATCACTTTAGATAATTAGCTAACACATGCCCATTTGTGTACAGTGTGCCTGTGTAGTACCAATGTTATGGCCAAGGACTGCATCCTACAGATTTGTTTAGGATGATTGTCAAGAAACAATCCCAGACAAGGTCTGTGGAACGGAACCGTCCCCTACCTCCCTCGGGCGATGGCTCAGCACGAATTCTCTGGGCTCCGATAGCGATCATACAGCGTCCCTGGCAACACGGTCTCCTCCCCTTTCTCTTCCCGTGCAGAAGCCAATCGCGATAGATGGAAGACCGGAAGGACCTTACGCTGACCCCGGAAGTCCCACCCACGATCCCGGCCCGGAACCCGGAAAAGGCGACAGCGGTGAAGGCAGAGCGTTCCTGACAGCGGACTCGTGGCAGGAGACGGCATACAGAGAACCGGAGGCGGAGGACGGAGAGAGCGGAGGCTCAGGAGAAGAGAAGACCGGAGGCGAGGATGAGGAGATCTGGAGCGAGGACTGGTGGAGTCCCCAGGAGGTGGCTGGAGAGCAGCCGCAACTCTGAGGAGAGTTGCGGCGGGGCATGTGAGTACCCTGTCTCCTGGCTCCCAGGTGGACCTGTATATTTGTGTATAGAACACCCCCTCACCGTATAGCACTCCTAAGAGCACTGTATATATGTAAATTCCATAGACCACGACCGAGACACCTATAGTAGAGAACCCCGCACCGAAACCCTCACCAAGTACACCCTCTTCCTTCCCGCTCGTACTCTTTCCCATCTCCACCCCTTCCGACCCCTTCCTCACTCTCGCTTTCCCCAAACACAAACCGGGTGTTGGTGACAGTACTCAAAGAGTCCGGCGTAGAGGACTAATCGCCCTGTTCTCTCTCCCTTTAACTCTGAGGGCCACCGGACCAACAGCACAGAAGAAGGAGACCTCCAGAGACGTACAGCCAGAACCCTTCCCGGACCTTCCCTCATCCGACGACTGCATCCAAGAACTATTCCTCCATCACTACCCTCTGTTTCTCTACCTTCCACAACCCTGACTTTGTGTTTGACAATAAAGAAAGCTAAGACATAGCTCACTACATCCGGCCTCCACGCCTGTTATTCCGGTCCGCCCAAACCCATAGCCCACAGGTGGTGTCAGAAGTGGGATATACCGGAAGCATGGAGGCGGCAGTAAAAAAACTGGCTGAATCCCAGGAGCAGATGGGGAAGTTAATGGAACAATTCCTTAAGACTGCCGAGGAGGATCGGGGGCAGTTAAATGACGTCCTGAAAGGCCAAGGCACAGCACAGGACCAGGCCTTGGGAAAACTGACCGATGTGTTGGGACAGCAGAGACCGGTCACCTCCCTTCCGTTGGTGGTCCTGCAGAAGTATGTCCCGAGGGAAGACCCAGACTTCTTCTTTACAAATTTTGAGTTCCTGGCCCAAGCCGCTGCATGGCCACTTGACCGTTTGGGCCACTATCTAGGTCCCCTGCTGACCGGTGAACTACAGGCGGCCTACCAGCAAGCAAACATACAGGGACAAATCCCGTATAATGAGATAAAGACCTGTATTCTGGAGCGTCTGAGGATCGACGAGGAAACATACAGGATTCATCTCCGACAAGCAAAGGAAGGGCCACAGGAGAATCCCAGGGCTCTCTCATTTCGTATCCAGGATCTGGCTAATCGTTGGCTGAAGCCCGCCACCTCCTCCAAAGAAGACATCCTTGCGAAAATGTATTTGTAGCAATTCCTGGCTTCCTTACACCCATCCACCTAGAAGTGGGTACGCCAAAACTCACGCCTGACACTGGAAACGGCGGTGGAAATTGCCAGTGCTTTCAGTCGTGCCCAGGATAACCAGAAGATAAAAGAAGAACACCTACCCCGAGGTCATCATGCCAATCACATCCGACCCCAAAGGCCGCCCCTACCCAGAAAACCGGACCCCGTCCCCCTTTTTCCCTATCCGGTTCTACCCAGACAACCGCCCTCCGGACCTCAGTGTTATCATTGTGGGGGTTATGGTCATATTGCCCGGGTATGCCCGCAGAAAGAGGAACCCATGGAGGTGGGACTGGTTCGCAACTTTGTTTGTGATACTTCGGAGATGGATCCTCCCCGATTTCACTGTCCGGTGAGGATTGACGGACAACCACTAAGGGCTCTTGCTGATTCGGGGTGCCGACAAAGTGTATTACGCCCACAGGAGATTCCGACCAGCATAGGACCGGTGACCGGTACGGTTGCCATCCAATGTGTACATGGCGACACCAAGAGCTATCCCACCGCCAGAGTACGGGTCCAACACCCTACAGATCAAGGAAGCCTACTGACCGTAGGTCTGGTACCCACTTTGCAGGAACAAGTAATCCTGGGTAGTGATTACAGCGGACTCCCTCACCTCCTCCAGAAAACGACCGACTCACTGGAAAAATGGTGGGCGGAAGCGCCATTTCCCCGGACCAGTACAAGCCCAGAGATGCCTACCAAGCCCCACAAAACCAGGAGTCAGAAAAAGAAGGAGAAACGAAGCCACGCAACCGCATATCCAATACAGCTGAATGAACATCCCTGGGAGACCGATAGGGAATTCCGCGCGGCTCAACAGGAAGACCCCACATTACAGAACGCATGGAGTCGGGCCCTGGATAATGAAGACCCTCTTCAAGTAGGTCCATATTTCTTTAAACGGAATGGACTATTATATAGAAAGGGCGGGCCCCAGCAGGCCTCACAGTTGTTAATCCCTGGCCCATTTCAGGACAAGGTGCTGTTCCTGGCCCACAGCCACTTGTTAGGGGGACACTTTGGTGATGTAAAAACAGGACAATCCATCCTCGAACGATTCTATTGGCCGGGGGTGTATCAGCAGATAAGACGATACTGCCGAGAGTGTCCCGTCTGCCAGAAGAACAGCCGGTATTGCCCTCCTCGAGTACCCCTCCAACCCATGCCCCTCATCGACGTTCCCTTCAGCCGAGTCGGCATGGACCTAATAGGCCCCCTGCTTCCCTCTAGAAGTGGGTGTCAGTACGCACTCGTCTTGGTTGATTATGCCACCCGTTTCCCTGAGGCAGTCCCCATGCGCCAGCCCACCACCCAGAACATTGCCAAAGCCCTTATCTCGATCTTTTCCCGTGTAGGTTTCCCTAGAGAGATCCTAACTGATCAAGGGACCCCCTTTGTCTCCTTCCTCTTGAAACAAGTATGTTCCCACCTTGGCATCAAACAAATAAGGACCTCTGCTTACCACCCCCAGACCGACGGACTAGTCGAGCACTACAATGCCACACTAAAGACCACCCTAAAGAAATTGTTAGCCTTAGAGAGCAAAAGATGCGAAGAGATGTTACCCCTAGCCCTGTTTGCAATCCGCTGCAAGGTCCAAAGCAGCACTGGTTTCTCCCCCTACGAACTGTTATATGGGCGGGCTCCCCGAACCCTGTTGGACATGGCACAAGAAGCCTGGGAGGCCGAGCCCGACCGCACCAAACCCCTCCCGGAATATGTTGATAATCTAAAAACACACTTAGGACAGATAAGGGAAATTGTGCGACAAAACCTACTGACGGCTCAAACCTCCCAGAAACGTCAGTATGACAAAGGAACTAAGCCCTGTTCCTTCGTCCCTGGTGATCTTGTGCTCCTCCTCCTACCTTCTTCAGACCACAAACTACTCGGTCAGTGGCAGGGCCCATTTGTCGTCCTCCGACAGGTAACTCCAGTGACCTACGAAGTGGAACTAGACCCTAAACGAGGTGTCGTCCAGATTTACCATGTAAATCTCTTAAAAAAATGGGAAGGACCCCGACCCGTTCTGTCCAGTGTCACCACTCAGGAAAGTCTCCCTTACGAGGTCTGTTTTGATCCCGATCTACGGGAACCACACAGAGAAGACCTTCGAACTGCCTTGACCTCCCTACAACAGGTGTTTTCCTCCCTACCAGGTCATACCACTGTCATAGAGCATGCTATCCTAACCGATCCCGGAAAAACCGTGAGACAACGTCTCGGATCCCGGAGGCTCGCAGGGCGGTTATTAAGGAGGAAACCGACCTGATGCTGAGAATGGGCATCATAGAGCCGTCCATTAGCAGTTGGAATTCCCCTATTGTTTTGGGGCCAAAGCCGGATGGCTCCATAAGATTTTGTATAGATTTCAAAATCTCATGTTTTGACACCTACCCGTTGCCCCGAGTGGATGAATGGTGGAACGCATAGGCAAGGCCAAGTACATCAGTACCCTTGACCTATGCAAGGGTTATTGGCAAATCCCCCTCAGAACGGAGGATAAAAAGAAAACCGCCTTTCCCACACCCGATGGCCTGTTTCAGTTTAAGGTAATGCCCTTCGGGCTTCACAGGGCTCCGGCCACCTTCCAGAGGGCCATGAATCAGGTCCTACAACCCCATTCCCAATACGCAGGAGCCTACCTAGATGACATTATCATCTATAGCGACGATTGGGAGCATCACCTGCAACATTTACAGAAGGTCATTTCCTCTCTTGGGGCCCATGGGTTCACCATAAATCCTTCCAAGACCACCCTGGCCGCCCAGACAGTGAAATATCTTGGATTCTTACTAGGTGAGGGAGTCATCAGGCCACAGAACAAAAACATAACTGCCATACAGTCCATCCCCTTTCCACAGACACGCAAAGAACTACGGGCTTTTCTGGGCCTCCTGGGCTACTACAGGAGGTTCATCCCCAACTTCTCCCAGACCGCTGCTCCCTTAACCGACCTCCTCAAAAAGGCCACAAAGGCCGAAGAGGCCTTACGACATCCTACACCAGTGTTGTTACAAGCTTTTACCAAGCTTAAGCAGTCCCTTGTTTCTGAACCGGTCCTTGTTAGCCCCGACTACACCCGACCATTCATCCTCCTAACTGATGCCTCGGATCAGGGTCTAGGGGCAGTACTATCCCAGAAAGATATAAATGGGGACGAAAAACCAATCCTCTACCTTAGCAGGAAACTCTTTCCCAGGGAGATGAACTATGCGGTGATCGAAAAAGAGGCATTGGCTATTAAGTGGGCAGTGGAAAGCCTACGGTATTATCTGGATGGACGCGAATTCATCTTGTATACGGACCATGCGCCTTTAGAATGGATGGCCAGAAACAAAGGACACAATGATCGTGTCCTACGATGGTTCCTTACCCTACAACCCTATAGGTTTAAAACTCTGCATCGAAAAGGGGTGGATCATGGAAACGCAGACTACCTTTCCCGATACCCTCCCCCAACAAACCCTAGTAGAAAGATTGCTAGGGGAAGGGGATGTGGAACGGAACCGTCCCCTACCTCCCTTGGGCGATGGCTCAGCACGAACTCTCCGGGCTCCGATAGCGATCATACAGCGTCCCTGGCAACACGGTCTCCTCCCCTTTCTCTTCCCATGCAGGAGCCAATCGCGATAGACGGAAGACCGGAAGGACCTTACGCTGACCCCGGAAGTCCCACCCACGATCCCGGCCGGAACCCGAAAAAGGCGACAGCGGCTAAGGCAGAGCGTTCCCGACGGCTGACTCGTGGCAGGAGACGGCATACAGAGAACCGGAGGCGGAGTACGGAGAGAGCGGAGGCACAGGAGAATAGAAGACCGGAGGCGAGGACGAGGAGATCTGGAGCGAGGAATGGTGGAGTCCCCAGGAGGTGGCTGGAGAGTGGCCGCAACTCTGAGGAGAGTTGCGGCGGGGCATGTGAGTACCCTGTCTCCTGGCTCCCAGGTGGACCTGTATATTTGTGTATATAGAACACCCCCTCACCGTATAGCACTCCTAAGAGCACTGTATATATGTAAATTCCATAGACCACGACCGAGACACCTATAGTAGAGAACCCCGCACCGGAAACCTCACCAAGTACACCCTCTTCCTTCCCGCTCGTACTCTTTCCCATATCGACCCCTTCCGACCCCTTCCTCACTCTCGCTTTCCCCAAACACAAACCGGGTGTCCGGCGTAGAGGACTAATCGCCCTGTTCTCTCTCCCTTTAACTCCAAGGGCCACCGGACCAACAGCACAGAAGAAGGAGACCTCCAGAGACGTACAGCCAGAACCCTTCCCGGACCTTCCCTCATCCGACGACTGCATCCAAGAACTCTTCCTCCATCACTACCCTCTGTTTCTCTACCTTCCACAACCCTGACTTTGTGTTTGACAATAAAGAAAGCTAAGACATAGCTCACTACATCCGGCCTCCACGCCTGTTATTACGGTCCGCCCAAACCCATAGCCCACAAGGTCCCTGTACATGTTCAATTTACTTAGGGGCCTCAACTCCCTTGCCTGGTCCATGGCAGGGCATAATTTTGCTGAGAAATCAATGGCAACAAGTAGTTGTATGACTTACAACCAATTTCCTCTGCGACTGACTTAGTTTTGAATGTGGTCGAGCAGGTAGAACAGCAGCAGGATGTGTAAGATCAGAACTATGGCAAAACAGGACGTGTAGCCATGAGTAGAGGTGAGTTTCAGCCTTATATCCCTCCCCTTCCGTCATCTCAGATGTGATGGTTGGAGAGCTACAGTCACACAGGCTGTAAAGCACCTTGTAATTGGGCTTGTGGATTCACTGAAAGTTGAAGTCTCCAACAGCCTTAAAGGCCAGCTCTACGACCCCGGTGACGGCTGTTCAGCAGCAGTCTTTGCTAACCCAATCTGCACAATTCGGAATACGGCTGACGGACCTCCGAGCTCACGGCCGTCAGACCGCCACCACCGGCACAGCAGTCCATGGACTGCCAAACACATAATAAGCCCCATATTATGCCAAATTAACAATATCTGCAAGGGTTCTGTCATCCAAAGCCATCTCCTGATTAGGAGCACTTGGATTTATTATTATGTGTAAGTCATGCTGATGAAACTAACTCAGGTGGCCCTGACTCTGCACATACTCAGGTCAGAGTCTGTCAAGTAAACATCTGTGAAAAAAAAATTATGCTCCCGTCTGGCTAGAGCACACAGCAAATGGTCCTGGCTCTTTCACAGCCCCATAAAACATGGGCTGCATGCGGGCCCCAGCAAGGACCTGAGGGTCTTGGGCTCCATTTTGACCTTCAACAATAAAGGAAGTAGTGGGTGTCCCAGGCGGGATCGGGCACTCAAAATGTTTGAAATTAAGGAGGAAAAAAATATAATAAACGATTGGGTAGAGCTTCTCATTCATTATTCACTGTTGCCAGGCAGGATAGCACCATAACGACCTTCAAGGATTTGCGTATTTCTTCCTGCTTTGTGGTGCCTCGATCTAGGCAGGAGCACCACCGACATGTTACAAAAGTGTAGTGCAGCATTCCCCCAGAAATCATTCATTAAAAATATCTCTATATTCCTGGGGCATATACAATGAGACCCCAGGAAATGTTTATGGTGTTCCTAAGCCTTCCCAGAGCTGGAGATTTACGGGCAGATGTATGAAAAACAAAATTTGCAATTCCTAAATAGCGAGATTTACTGAATCGATGTTTATGAATCGCAATCCACAATGTAGCAAAACAATCGCTAATAATTAGCGAATCCTTAAAATTCTCAATACCGAATAGTAAATACAGAATCAGTGTTTGCGAAATCGCAATTTAAAAAATTGCAAATTAGCAAATCTGCTATCCAGGTGTAGTCTGATGACATCACATGCAGCAAGCGACCCCACCCATGCTGTTTCAGAGTGCCTGAGGCTGTGGTAGAGGCACAGAGCAAGAGCACACATCCAAGAGCTGAACATGAGTGCTCAGGCAGACAACAACTGACAGAATGGACACACAGGAAAAGGGAAAGAAGCCTGCAGAAAGGAAAAGAAAGCACAAATTTAGTGAACATGAGTTGGATGTCCTCATAGAGGAAGTAGTGAAGACTAATGATCGACTAGTTGGAAAAAAATAACTGCATGTTCCAGAATCGCGGAAGAGGAAGATATGGTGGGAAATACAAGCCAAAGTCAGTGCAATAGGGTCATCCAGGGCTCCATTGATGACCTAATGAAGTGCTGGTATGACTTGCGCTCCAGGGCAAAGGACACAGTTGCAAATAGGCTGAAGGGAGCCAAAAAAACAGGTGGAGAACCACCCACAGAGCCAGCAACAACACCTCTGGAGGACGGGATGGAGTCCACCTCCAGCCTGAGAGCACAAGTGGCATAGGAGAAGTGGACAGTTCAGCCACAGACAACACCAGACAAGGTAAGATGCATGCACAATTTGCACTGAACCCTCCCAAATCCCCAATCCCCAATAACGCATAAGCAAGTTAGATTGCCACTCCAGTCCACATTTTGTTAACAACCTGCAATGCATCATGGGAGATGCAGACCCAAACATTAAATAGCAAAGCAGTGACACAGGTAAACACAATCGCCGGGGACTCACACCAGTCAATAACCAAGCAGCAAACTTTTAGGGTGATTACCAGGTCATGTACATTTAATTAAATCTAATTGATTCAAGGAAAAATTGTAAATAATCCTCTTGTATCCACAGGCAAACCTGCAGCACAGGCAGAAGACAGAGAGACAGATGAGGCACTAGGGCAACAACATGCACGGGAGGAATAGTCACACCCAGGCACAGATAGCACACCTACACCAAGACCTAGGAGGTACACCGTGGAAACACTACAGGAGATGGAGGGAGGATTGGAAGAGACACAGGAAGATCCACAGTCCATGCCCAAAGACAATCACAGTCTCCAAATCAACAGTCTCCTGCGCAACATAGTCACACCAGTGGTCTCAGATGCAAAACAAGGCCACAACGTACTGCTGAGCAGGGTGAGGAATCAAGTGTCTTTGTTGGTCTTGAGGGCACCATGGTCAAGGTGCAGCGGCTGCAAATGAAAACCATGAAATTACAGCCGGTGTCCTTGAATAAGAACATGAGGGATATGAAGGAGGGCATTACTGATCTGAACACCACAGTGGCAGAGGGTCAGAGAGCCAATACAGAAAGCAAGAAGACATGACTGTGGCAATACAACAGCTATGCACCACCATGCAGAGGGAACATGGCTCAAGGCGCCGTAAAAAACAACACATGGATGGGTACACGAAGGCGGTCAACCGCCTCTGCAAAGCTACAGCTGTCTTGAGCAGATGGACAGTTGCCATGCAGGTGGAAATGGCCCATTGCAGCCAGGATATTGCGAGGGGATTGGTGCAGGTCACCAGTGCTGTCGAACTGCTCCAGACAGCCAACATAGCTGCCACAGGGGCTGGGGCGGCTGGGGACAGTGAGGAGGTCACAAGCCGCAGCGCCCCAGAATGCATCACTATATTTCACAATGGCAGCCATGTATGTCATAGCAAGGAGGATGTGTATACAAGCAGCAGCCCAGGGGATGAGAAGGCGACAGGAACAAGTATACAGAGTGCGCATTACACTGGTCAAACTGACAAAAGAAGAAATACATGATAGGTACAGGCTTGACTCTACTACCATCCTAGCCCTGATACGTGACCTGCATCCAATCCTGGAGAATCAGAAATGCAGGACCCACGCAATTCCAACACATGTGCAGTTCCTGTATTTACTGCACCTACTTGCATCAGGTAGTTCGCAGGGGGTGATAGCTGTAGCCAGAGGGGTCTCACAAAGTTGCCTGTCACGCATCCTCAACACCTTTCTGGATACCATGCTTCAAAGAATGCACCATTAGATTCAATTTCCCACCACGCAACAGGAACTGCAGAAGACTAAAATGGATTTTTATCAGCTGTCTCAATTCCCACGTCATTGGGTGCATTGATGGGACACATTTTGCAATCTGTCTCCCCTCAGATACTGAGTATGTGTATTGAAACAGAAAATCATATCATTCCATCAGCGTCCAGGTCATTTGTAATGCGTCACACATCATCACTGATATTGCTGCCAAATTTCCAGGAAGTACCCATGACTCTTACATCTTCGGGCATGGTGGAATCTATACACATCTGACAGGGGAAGAATTTGGGGAAGGATACCTGCTAGGTAAATGCATGTGACACACTTTATTGTACACCTTGGATGTATTTAAAGTGGCCTGTGATTGATGTTTTTTCCTTTCCCATTTAGGAGACAGCAAATATGCAGTGCGTTCATTCATACTCAACCCAACTACTCCAAGTGAGAGGAGATACAATGCTGCCCATAAGTCGACGCAGAATGTGGTGGAGCGGACATTTGGACTGCTGAAGAGCAGGTTCCACTGCCTCCACAACAGTTGAGATACACAGCAGTACCGCCCGAGATATGCTGCAAAATCATTGCAACCTGTGCCATGCTACACAACCTGGCCACAAAGAAGGGAACCCAAGTGGAAATCACAGATTCGGAATCAGAGGATGAGGAAGGCCCACGGCCACATCAGAGATCAGCAGGTGGTGTAGGTCCAGCAGATGGGAAACACAGATGTGATGAGTTCACATGAAACTATTTCTAAGTGACTAATGACACAAAGCTGAACATGACTTTAGAATAACTGTGTTTTATTATACTTTACATCAGGCAATATGTGTGAACACAGCCTCACAATCCTGGCCTCTGTGTGCTTTGAGTTGCACATCCTGGCATATTAACACTCCATGCACATTTACAACCCTTTCACTGTCTCACATGGGTTACCTCACCCATTTGCAAATGTCTGCCACAGCATGAACTTATTTTTTGCGCCCACGCACAGCACTACTACGGTCAGTGTACACACTGCCCTCCCTTGACAAAGATTCTACTGCTGTCCCTTGCCTTGCACTCCACCGTCTGGGCTAAGTGATAGGTGGAGTGATGCTGTTTCATCTTGTGACCTCTTCACAGTCCCCAGCATCCCCAGCCCCTATGGCAGCTATGTTGGCTGTCTGGATCAGTTGGACAGCACTAGTGACCTGCACGAACCCCCACGCAACATCCTGGCTGCAGTGGGCCATTTCCACCTGCATAGCAACTGTGCGTCTGCTCAAGACAGCTGTAGCGTTGCAGAGGCGGTTTACCGCCTTCATGTACTCATCCATGCGTTGTTTTTCACAGCACCTTGAGCCGTGTTCCGTCTGCATGGTGGTGCCACAGTCATGTCCTTCATGCTCTCTGTCTTGGCTGAGTCTATGAACTAGGGGGTAGTTTCAACCTCATGTAGCTGATAACGAATTGGTGGTGGCAATAAGGCTGTTGCTTTTCACTCCCCCTGTGCATCCGGGACCACTAACGCTGTGCTGGTCAGGTCTGAGACCCCTTCTTCTGAGATATTGGATGGACTCCGAGGCGATGGTCTTGGGGTCATCAATGCCATGTGTCTGTGGCCCTGCGCTGTCCCCTGCCTCCTGCCACAAATACGGCCCACCAGGGCTCACACATCAAATCGAGTTCATACCGGCCCAGAAGTGGCATCACAGCAGGAGGGACATGCCACCATCGCCAGGATCACCTCCATACGCCATCTGCCACAGTCGAAACGGTGGTACTGGCAGACTGACTGAGTTGCTCACATCTGTCGTGGATACCATCATCTGCCTGATACCCTGCTCATCACTCCAGGTGTCACCAACTCAGTGCACCACGAATCATCTTCCATGACTGATTTGGTTGTGTGCTGTGGAGAGCTCACGCAGCAATGTCACCTCAGGCAGTTTGGGAGACCTGGGACAACAATGTTGAAGATGATGCAGGTGTGACTGCCCCCCCTGCACCTGCTTCAGGAATGTCCAGGAGGGACACTCTCCTAGACATTTTCTTCGCATGAGCGCGCTCAGCTCTAGTGCCCTAACCTCAGCACAATGAAACTCACAGACACTTGTGTTTGTATGTTGGGTGTCCTCTGTACTTGCTCCAGCTCCCTCCATGTTGCTCAGCAGTTGACTCTGTTATCCAGGTGTTATCTGTTTCAATTGCACTAGTGTCCACTGTTCCAAGTTGTTGCCGGCACCAAGCACTCCGTGCAGACTGGCTCATACTCATCCCACACATCCAGCATAGGCATCGCTGTACATGTGGCCCTGCCAATAAAGGGGCCGTGTGCACGAACCCATAGCCAGTTCAACATAACATCTGCGTGTGTCCCTGTGGTCTTGGTATGCATGACATTACATTGTACTGTGTACAGTGGACGCAGACATGTCACAGCAGGCAGCGGGTTAGTGCTTGGACATGTAGCTTTGTCGTCACCCACTCAATACGCAAGTGGAGTGGACTGGGCCGTCGTACGCAGAGCCAACGTAGGTGTGTGACTGATATGTGTGTACCCCTGTGCGTGGTTCTGTACTGGAAATGGGCATCTGCATGTGTCTCTATGTCAGTGTGGGTCTCTTTTTGTGGGATGTAGGTGGTCCCTGAAGGGTAATGGACCCTCACGTATGTGACTTAGTTCGCCTTCCATGGGTTCGGACCACAACCGCACCTGTTCGCCCACCTCCTTTTGGAGTTCTGACACCTGGCATTTGGGTGCCATGTGTGGGTCGGTGAAGTGTTGTGGGCCTGCCGTGTTTGCAGGTGCTTCCTGCTGTGTGGTCTGTTGCAGGGGCTGGGTTCTCCCCTAAGTAGCTTGGCTGCCCTGGTCCTGGTGGTGGGTTGCTTGGGATGTCCATGGGCTGTTGTAGGGCATTGGTGCCGAAGGTGTGGTGGTCCTCTCCGGCATCACTGATGAGTTGCCTGGTCTGCTCTGCTGGAGGTGTTGTGCGTCCCTCTGCAATGTGAAGGGGCGATGCATGTTGACATTGTGTTGACATGCATGTTTGCGCATTGTTCTTGTTTGCATGCAGACTGTATGACAATGTACCTTGTGACTTTTTTGGAGGTGCAGGATTTAAATCCGGGATAGTGTACATTTGGACAACATGATGGATGTGAGGTTGTACGCGTACATTTCCATTTCACAGTTTCCTGCTATGTTGGATGTAGTTGGCCTGTTTCTGCGCATGAGCGTAGCCAGTTGTGTCCTCTGTTCTGCAGTGTCGGGGTTGCACATTGTACCACATTGTCATCAATGGGGATGTGCTGTTCTTGCTATGTGTGTGTGCTGCAGTGTGCCACGGGGAAGAGGGACATGATCCTTGCTTGTGGTCTGTGGGGCTTGTGGGGTTCGCATCAGCCTCTGCGTTCCATCAGGGTGCATCCATGTCGCTACGCGCTTTCGATTGTTTCTGGTATGTTGTTAATGTAGCTTTCCTAGTGCATTTTTCCGCCATATGCGTGGGTTTGCAGGCCAGTCGCTGGTTTTTGCTGATATTTGTATCGCGATTGGCCTCATTGCAGCATTTTTTGCGTTAGTGTTTTGCATTTTTGCAGCGTGGCCTCGGTTTTAACGCAGACATTTGACGCGTTATCTGGTGACCATCGCATGGTACTGCCGTGTTGAGAATGCTTCCATGAACATGGTGTCATTTTCCCCCGATAGACTGCGATGTTGGGAGTTGTATTAAGTTACTTTTGCGATGGTTATCACACGTTCTCGAGAATATGCCCCATAGAAACAAACATTGAACAACTCAACAGTTTGATTTTAATGTCCTAAGGCTTACAAAGGCATGCAGAATACAGTTTGAGTGCCAAAACAAACGGCTTTACCACTGATTCATGACCACTTTCAGATTCTTATCTGAGCTCAGAACTGAAATGATAATCTAAAGTTTAAAACACAAAAATGCACCTCGGGCACAAAGGCATTGCAAATTCGGAAAAAATCCCAAATGGTTTTCCAGCTGTGCGAAGCCCATTTACAATGCAGAAAGACACAGCAAATTGTTAAAAGATTGGCAAAGCCACTAGGCCTACTTCTGACAAGCTAGAGTGAGATTTAAAAAAAATTATTTTATTGCAAGTATATGCCACAAAAGTAAAAAAATAAATAAATAGCATGCCACCTCCTAAATGTGATGCCATATGCTCGCAATACTATTTTAAAACTTAAACAAAAAGAAACCATTGCGTATAATGTTAATACAACAGTAAGAATGCTTCCAGGTGTGCCTAAAACTGATAATATAAAACTTTTTCATTGAACAACTAAAGTAAATGGGATCCTTATTGATGCGAACTAAATTTCTACTAATTTCTAATAGTTACTCGACAGACAATGCAATTGTAATGCATATTATTCAGCCATATGGGAGTGTTTGGTTGCTGGAATTGTGCCTGTACTGCCTAGATGAATTTTCGTGAAAAAAATTAAAATGGAGCATCATACGCCAAACGTATGCCCACTGCCCAATACAAAAGCGCTCTCTGCATACCCTTAGATTGTCATGAATGGATTGGAGTAAGCTATGGGTGAAATTGACACATGCCAGGAAGTCTGAAGTTCTTAGTCGTCCTAGCCATAAACCCCTTGATTCATGAACTTTGTTTATTAATGCTTTGGCAAATATTTTGTCCGAATTTCTGCCTATATTCTACGGCAGATATGTGGCAAATAAAACCATAAATGCCCTTTGTCATGATCTGGGGAGAGAGAGGCCTTTTTAGGTTTCGCTGGGGGGCGGAGCCGTTAGGCTCCTCCTCCAGAGAAATCTATTGAGTACAGTAAGCACTATGGAACACGCCCCCCCGTCCCATTGGCTAGCTCCATAAATGGAGCCTAGCCATTGGACGAGGGGCCTGTCCATCAATGCCGGACCAGACACGGGGGCGTTCCCGAGATTCTTTGGCTTTTGCCGACGTCACGCGACGCCGGGAACGCCCCCGAGTCTGGTCCGGCCGGGCCGTGCTTGCTGCTGTCCTGGGCATCGTGAGTGTTTTTCCCCGGCACGTTTCCCGCCTCCCTCCCGCCGTTCGTGTTCTCTCCCGCCCCCCTCCCCCTCACGCCCCCTGTGTCCTCTCCCGCCCCCTCCCGCCGTCCGTTCCTCTCCCGCCCCCCCCCCCGTGTCCTCGTAGGTGCTGACCCGGGAGCCGCACTGCCATAGGCTGACTCCCGGGTGCTTTGGAGGCTCGCCCGTTCTGCCGAAATGTTGCAAATAGACATCAGAAACAATTTTTTTTAAACCCAATCTTTAATGGCGGGCGCGCAACCGCAATAACTACCTAACACCCTTGGTGAGGGAGGAACAGAAAAGTGATCCCCTCCCAAGATGGTACCAGCATAGTGACTAAATAAATCGTAATTTCGATGGCCAAACCCTTCGTTCTGAAGTGCTGTTTGAGACCTTATAAGGGCCGAGGAGCTTGTCTGAGATCCCGCCTTCGCTAAAGGGTACGAATGGAAAAGGGACAAGCGTCGCTGTGATCTGGAAGCGGCCATCTTTGGTGGGAAGAACATGTTTTAGCATTTTGATAATAATTATTCAGTACCGCCCCCCTCCCCCCTCACGCCCCCTGTGTCCTCTCCCGCCCCCTCCCGCCGTCCGTTCCTCTCCCGCCCCCCCCCCCCGTGTCCTCGTAGGTGCTGACCCGGGAGCCGCACTGCCATAGGCTGACTCCCGGGTGCTTTGGAGGCTCGCCCGTTCTGCCGAAATGTTGCAAATAGACATCAGAAACAATTTTTTTTAAACCCAATCTTTAATGGCGGGCGCGCAACCGCAATAACTACCTAACACCCTTGGTGAGGGAGGAACAGAAAAGTGATCCCCTCCCAAGATGGTACCAGCATAGTGACTAAATAAATCGTAATTTCGATGGCCAAACCCTTCGTTCTGAAGTGCTGTTTGAGACCTTATAAGGGCCGAGGAGCTTGTCTGAGATCCCGCCTTCGCTAAAGGGTACGAATGGAAAAGGGACAAGCGTCGCTGTGATCTGGAAGCGGCCATCTTTGGTGGGAAGAACATGTTTTAGCATTTTGATAATAATTATTCAGTATTTTTCCAATATAGGCAGATTATTACAAAGCGCGAAATTCTAATCCTCTAATCAGACCCTGTCTCTCGGTCTACAATGCTAGATTCCGTAGTAACTTCAGGCAGTCCACACCACTCAGTTATTGATGCACAACACTTGCCCTCTTATTGAAAAAGTATCATATCCCGACCATAAAACCAACCCATGATATTTCAGTAACTCCTCCTCCTACACGCCCTCGCTTGTTCCACACCTCCTATTCCCCTCCGGCCCCACATTACCCTGCGCGCCTAGCCCACCCTCCTGTCACCCACCCCTCTTGCCCCACCCTCTAGTAAGCCACGCCGGGGATGCCGGGAGGGCGGTGGGTGCCGGAAGTGTTTGCAGTCTGAAGTAACAGCGACCGAGAAGGAGGTGAGGGGGAGAGCAGAGGAGGGAGTGGAGCCCCGTGGGCGCAGTCCAGGTGGAGGAGGGATACGTGGCACGGGGGGGATTGTGGCCAGCACTGGCTGGAGGGGCAGCAGGGTGGGTGAACAACACTGGGGTCATAACTCTGTGCTGCACTTGGTTAGAGGGCTGCGGTGGAGGCATTTATGATCAGGATGAGGCGAAGGTGCAGGAGATGGCAGCGTCCAGGAAATGGGCATGTAAAGCGTTAGCACCAAGTTGATGACATAATGGGTGGGGGGACTCGTGAAGGCATTAGAATGAGGAGTGGAGAGGAAAGGCAAGAATGGAGCTGTAGTAGGAGAGGGCATGAGAAGTGAGCGGTATCTCGAGCAGTGTGGGTGGACTAGAAGGTAATGGGCTTTGTCACTGGAGCGGCGAGGTAGTGTTTAAAGAGAGGGGAAGTGAAATAGGTGTAGCGGTGTAGCACAGTGTGTAGACGAAAAGAGTACGGTGCCCCATAAAGTCTTCATGTTTCCTGCCTTCGCTTTATAAGTATACCATAAGTAGTTTACGACTTTATTCTTCCTTTCCTTGTTATGTTCCTCCATCATCCTTCCTAGACCCTGTGACCATATCTTTATTGTCTGAATCGTGTTCGTGTCATAACTATGCAGACCTTTAGTGCTGTTACATCTGAACTTTGACTCTCATAGTGTCCTGTGTTATTCTCTGACGCCTTTGCCTGCCAGTTTTGTACCTTCCTGTCTTCTATATTTCCTTTTGGCGTATGAATGTCCCTTTTATGGCCTTATGGTTGTCTTGTTTTTGTTGTCTGTCTCCAGTCTCTCTTTATCGTCCTGGAGATGTATTTCACAGGACTGGTCATGATGCTCCATGTGTGCCATCTAGAACCGCACACAATTCTCCAGATGAGTACTATAAAATATGCTGTGACTCATGCCCAGATCTGGACCTGATGCTCAGGCTTGGTCTCTGTACTTGGATTGTGTAAGCCTGGAGAAATGCTTATATTGGTTTATAGAGGACTTGGGGCAGTGATCCATTTTGGTGAGGAAACATGTCTCCAGAGAAGCATATACTAGTGTGACTCACTGCATAGCACCAGTACAGTTGGGCGTGACTGTATAATGAGTTCTTGTGTATTTTGATTATAGGTATATCCCCAGAACGCCATGCTGCTTGCGCATATTCCACCTGTGCATGAAGGGGCAAGCCTGGGGAGTGCCAGCGCCACATTAATCTGATAGCCACACTAGATCACATGAAACGCTTTAAAGGGACATATGGAGCAGTTCCAAGGTACCAGCATGGTAAAAAACAAATAACTGCACGTCTGCCTCTTACGCTTCATCATCCAACACACTGCTACGCCTTGTTCTTTTAATTTAAGCACCACTTTATGAGAGTGCGTGTTTCCTCCAGCTGGCTCCCTTGTGTACTTCTCCCCCTCTGTGTTTCTCACTCATTCTGTTCCTGCCTTTCATCCTTTGTCATTTTGCTTGACCCAGCATCTCCTACCCATCCTTCATTGTCAGTGTGCTCTCCCTACCCTCTCCTGCCCACCCTCCATTGTCCATGTGCTCTCCATACCCTCTCCTGCCTACCCTTTGTTGACGTGTGCTCTGCCCACCCTCTATTGCCCGTGTGCTTTCTTTACCCTCTCCTGCCCACCCTCCGATGTCCCTGTGCTCTCCCCACCCTCTCCTGCCCACCCTCTATTGCCGTGTGCTTTCTTTACCCTCTCCTGCCCACCCTCCGATGTCCTTGTGCTCTCCCCACCCTCTCCTGCCCACCCTCTGTTGACGTGTGCTTTTTTTACCCTCTCCTGCCCACCCTCCGATGTCCGTGTGCTCTCCCCACTCTCTCCTGACCACCCTCTATTGCCCGTGTGCTTTCTTTACCCTCTCCTGTCCACCCTCCATTGTCCATGTGCTCTCCATACCCTCTCCTGCCCACCCTCTGTTGACCTGTGCTCTCCCTAACCTCTCCTGCCCACCCTCCATTTTCCGTGTGCTCTCCCCGCCCTCTCATGCCAACCCTCTGTTGCCCGTGTGCTTTCTTTACCCTCTCCTGCCCACCCTCCGTTGTCCATGTGCTCTCCCTACCCTCTCATGCCAACCCTCTGTTGCCAGTGTGCTTTCTTTACCCTCTCCTGCCCACCCTTCGTTGTCCATGTGCTCTCCTTACCCTCTCCTGCCCACCCTCTGTTGCCAGTGTGCTTTCTTTACCCTCCCCTGCCCACCCCCCGTTGTCCTTGTGCTCTCCCTGCCCTCTTCTGCCCTCTTCTGCCCACCCTGTTGCCAGTGTGCTTTCTTTACCCTCTCCTGCCCACTCTTCATTTTCCATGTGCTCTCCTCACCCTCTCCTGCCCACCCTTTGTTGTCGATGTGCTCTCCTTACCTTCTCCTGCCCACCCTCTGTTGCCAGTGTGCTTTCTTTACCCTCCCCTGCCCACCCTCCGTTGTCCTTGTGCTCTCCCTGCCCTCTTCTGCCCACCCTGTTGCCAGTGTGCTTTCTTTACCCTCTCCTGCCCACCCTTCGTTGTCCATGTGCTCTCCCCTCCATCTCCTGCCCACCCTCCGTTGTCCATGTGCTCTCCTTACCATCTGTTGCCAGTGTGCTTTCTTTACCCTCCCCTGCCCACCCTCCGTTGTCCACATGTTCTCCCTACCCTCTTCTGCCCACCCTCTGTTGCCCGTGTGCTTTCTTTACCCTCTCCTGCCCACTCTCCCTCTCTCTCCTCCTCTAGCCCTCCTTCTCCTTTCCGCCCTCCCTCTCTTACCTGCCGCCCTCTCCTTTCTGCCTTTCTCACACTTTCCTACCTTCCCTCATGCCCTCACACTCCTTTATGCCCTCCCTCTCTCCTGCGTCTATTCCTTCCCTCCTGCTCTCCCTCTCTATCCTACACTCGCTTCCTTTTGAGCTTTCTTACTCCTGGCCTCTTTCATCCCTTCCCTCTCTCTGCAAATAATTGCATCATAAATGCACTCCAGATTTCTGTGTAAAGTAAAACACATCAACGTTTTACACATAATTCAATGAAGATACAAAACACCATTTATCAAAAGCTCAAACTTTAACAAAGGGAGTGCAGAGTAGGGAGTGCATAGAGCAGGGGGAGTGCAGAGTGCATAGAGTGCAGAGTGCGTGCAGAGTGCGTGCAGAGTGCATAGAGGGTGCAAAGTGCATAGGCAGTGCAGAGTACATAGGGAATGCAGAGTCCAGAGAGAGTGCATAAAGAGTGCATACAAAGTGCATAGGGAATGTATACAAAGTGCAGAGTGCATAGGGAATGCAGAGTGTATAGGGAGTGCATACACAGTGCAGAGTGCATAAGGAGTGCAGAGTGCATAGAGAGTGCAGAGAGAGAGTGCATAAAAATTGCAGAATGTATAAAGAGTGCAGAGTGCATAAGGAGTGCAAAGTGCATAGAGAGTGCATAGGTAATGCAGAGTGCATAGGGAGTGCATAGACAGTGCAAAGTGCAGAGAGAGTACATAGGGAGTGCAAAGTGTATAGAGAGTGCAGAGTGCATAAGGAATGCAGAGTGCATAAGGAATGCAGAGAGTGCATAGGGAGTGCAGAGTGCATAAGAAGTGCAGAGTGCACAGTGCATAGACAGTGCACAGTGCATAGGTAATGCAGAATGCATACAGAGTGCATAGGGAGTGCAGAGTGCATAGGGAGTGCAGAGTGCATAGGGAGTGCAGAGTGCATAGGGAGTGTAGAGTGCATAGACAGTGCAGAGTGCATAGGGAGTGTACTCTGCACTCTTTAGGCACTCTGCACTCTCTATGCACTCCCTATGCACTCTGCACTCTCTATGCAAAGTGCTGCATAGGGAGTGCAGAGTGCATAGGGAGTGCATAGGGAGTGCATGATAAGTGCAGAGTGCATAGGAAGTGCAGAGTGCATAGGAAGTGTGGAGTGCATACAAAGTGCACAGTGCATACAGAGTGCTGCATAAAAAGTGCAGAGTGCATAGGGAGTGCATAGGAAGTGGAGCGTGTAGGGTGCATATAGAGTACAGAGTGCATACAGAGTGCTGCATAGGGAGTGCAGAGTGCACAAGGAGTGCATATGAAATGCAGAGTGCAAAAAGAGTACTAGGGAGTGCTAGACAGTGCCAAGTGACTGCAAAAAAAAGGTAATGGCAATGTAAATGACAATGCCATTTACTTATCTGTTTTCGAAACAAAAACATAAATACAAATTTTGGCATATACAATGCCAATAACTCTAACTTTTCCAAAGGCGAAACCATTGCATTGTAAATGCTTGTTCAAATACCTCCCAGAAAAGATCGATGTTGTGCATCATTCGGTTTTTCCGCAGTTCAGCTGTGAGCCCAACTGGACCATCTTCTCTATCATGCTTATTATCATCTGCCTTGTCCGCAGTATTTATAAAATCTCCGGATTTCACCCATCTAGCCAACAAAAAACTACGACATTTCTTTCCAGCATTCATCGTTATTAAGGTATAACTTTACAGTGATATTGATGTGTTAATTGTTATGGAGAACGTGCAGGCATGCTCAGAAACAATTGCTACAGTTCTTAAGTTTGACAACTATTTGTAAAGTAAAGTTAGAAAACAATTTTTGAATAAATCAAAAATGGCTATCATGTTGCTTGTTGCAATGTGATAACGAGCGGCAGTGACAGCAGCAGTGAGCAAAGAGGCATGGGGGAGCAACAGAATTGAAAAAGAAAAGCCAGATGAGAAAGCAGTGGAGGAGCTGGGGTGGGAGAGCAACATGGTCAGCACGTGGTAAGGATGCAAAGGGGAAAGCATCCATCCATCATAATGATGGTAAATAAACTATTCTCCGTGGGAGGGACACGCACCGGAAGAGGAAGGAAAGCCATCAAATCAGAAGCAAGCAAATCAAACTGACAAAGAGGTCAACCATTAATATCCAAAGGGCAGACCCACAGCCCACTGTAATTACTGGTATTGTTCATAATAGGCCTTTTCACAATGGACAGGTAAAAACGGTCTGTAGACCAGACCTAAAATTGTTATTTCGCTCAAATTATTCTTTAAATCCTAGAGTTACCAGTATATATCCTATTCAGTAAATGAGCAATGTTTTAGGTTTTCCTAGTATCTGCAACTAAATATTCTGTTATCTTAATGTTCTGGAGAAGCATAACCGGTTCCATGCCTTTCTACTTATTGCACATCATTCTGCACATTTGATTCTATTTATCTCTCAATGTTATCAAGTCCTCCATAGAGATGTCTCTTTTGTTTCACCAACAACTAACAATCCAGTGTTCCAAGGAACAAATACATACATAAAAGCAATGGAGAAGATGTGATGTAACTAAAACAGAAAAGCCAACTAATATCCAGTATCACCATCAGTTGCTAATGATCATATGTTGAACATAATGGCAACTAAAATTGTGAAACGAAGGATCCCTTTGTAGCCCAGATGTAATTTTATGAACAAAAACCGTTCCCATATTTGTTCCAGTGCTTTAGATTACTTTCTGTTCTGACTCAGATATTTTTACACAAAGTTGATAAAACTGTACCAAAGCCTGTAATTGATAGACTCCCTTGCGATCAAATGTTAAAGGCACTTTTCCTTATTTTCCCTGACAACAGAATCACCAGATCATCCTCAACCACCAGAAAAATATCCTTCAACTTCTTTTCAATCAATCAATCAGGGATTTTTAAAGTGCAGCTACTCACCCGAAGGGTCTCAAGGTGCTGAGGGGGGATGCATCTAGCTCCTGGGAGTTCATGGTGCTTCGACGACGAGCCAGGTCTTGAGGCTCTACAAGTACTTCAGGAGTAATTGTTTCTGTTAGAGGTGGAGAGGGAGGGAGTTCCATGCCATGGCAGCAAGGCAGGAGAAGGAGCGTACACCTGTTCTGGTCTTCTGGATGCATGGTACCGTTTTCAAGGGATAGCTGGGCTGAGCGGAGGGACCTTTGCGATGGTTCATGTAGGCAGGTCCGGTGTTGTTGAGGGCCTTGTGGGCGCGGCTGATGAACTTGAAGGTGACTCTCTTCTCAAATGGGAGCCAGTGTAGTGTCCATAGGTCAATTGAGACCAGGGTTTTTTAGAGTGAGGGAAATACTGGGCGCACTGCTCACGGTAGATGCGTAGGAGGTGTAGGAATTATAGTATTAGATATAGGTGCATGCAGGTGAGGGGAAAAAGGCCATAAACCCCTCCAAGAGAGTGTGGCAAGGCACACACTGTAAACAATAAACAAAAACCTGTTGCACCCCAGATAAAGAAAATACAGAAAGTAGATGTCTCAGTGGACATTTAAAAGTTCAAGTTTCCACCTTTGAAGAAAAGAGGACGATCAGTGTTATGGCTCCTCTTTTATTGCTTTGAAAGGCCAGCCAACACGTGTTTCGTCCCAAAGCAATTACAATACTTTAGCGACTCATCAGGGCTGTAGTTGAAGGGTGCTGAACCACAGGTCGCTGTGCCGGTGATAATTCCGACCCGGCCCGCTCAAGACCAGGTTAAGTAATTTCAAATCGTTGTTGTGCGTTGTCCAATGCTATTCATGTTCGATGAGAATAGAGACCTTAAAATAGGATGTTTGGTGCTCTGGGTTGACTTCTTTAACAAGTAGCTTAAAATGGTATGGGTGTCCACTCGTTCAATCATGGGAAGTGTGGAAGCTCCTCGGTGAAGGTCCCCGTGTTGTGGGAAAAGCCGGCAGGACGAGTACTCCTGCAGAATGGTTCCGGGTGCAGACCCGGAACCATTCTGCAGGAGTACTCGTCCTGCCGGCTTTTCCCACAACACGGGGACCTTCACCGAGGAGCTTCCACACTTCCCATGATTGAACGAGTGGACGCCCATACCATTTTAAGCTACATGAATAGCATTGGACAACGCACAACAACGATTTGAAATTACTTAACCTGGTCTTGAGCTGGGCCGGGTCGGAATTATCACCGGCACAGCGACCTGTGGTTCAGCACCCTTCAACTACAGCCCTGATGAGTCGCTAAAGTATTGTAATTGCTTTGCGACGAAACACGTGTCGGCTGGCCTTTCAAAGCAATAAAAGAGGAGCCATAACACTGATCGTCCTCTTTTCTTCAACGGTGGAAACTTGAACTTTTAAATGTCCACTGAGACATCAACTTTCTGTATTTTCTTTATCTGGTGTGCAACAGGTTTTTGTTTAGTGTCCATAGGTGTTGGCTGTTGTGGCAGTGGCGTGGAAGGTTAAGGACTAGTCTGGTGGCGGGATTCTGGACTTTCTGGAGTTTGCGGGTGAGGTTTTTGTTGATCTCGATGCAGAGTGCGTTGCCATAGAACAGTCTGCTGCTGATGAGGGCGTGGGTGATGGTTTTCCTGTGTTTGAGGGAAATCCAGTTTAAGGCCTTACGGAGTAGACTGAGGGTGTGGTAGCAGGAAGAGGTGACATCATTGATCTGGTGGTCCATTTTGAGTTCGAAGTCCAGGATGATTCCGAGGTTGGGTGTGTTGTCTGTGTGGGGCCACCAGGTGTCGTTCCAGGCGTCGGGGTGTGGGCCCATAATGAGTACTTTGGTTTTGTTCGTGTTCAGTTGAAGACAGCTGTTCTTCATCCACCTGGCGACTGCTTCCATCCCTTCTTGAAAATTGTGTTTGGAGATGTTGGATTAATTGGATAGGGAGAGGATGAGTTGGGTGTCGTCTGTGTATGATACGATGTTGAGTCAGTGTGATCTGGCCATGTGGGCGTTAAACAGGGTCGGGCTGATGGAGGATCCTTGGGGGACTCCACCGGTGGTAGGTGTGTGTTCTGAGAGGAAATGACAGAGTCTGACCCATTGCGTTCTGCCAGAAAGGAATGAGCAGATCCAGTTTAGGGACTTGTTACAGATTCCTGTTTTGTGGAGTCTGTGGGCTATGGTATGATGAGACAATTTGTCAAACGCTGCGAAGAGGTCCTGGAGGATGAGGGCCACAGTCTCTCCTCTGTCAAAGAGTGAGTGGCTGTCGTCTGTCACAGCGAGAAGGGCAGTGTTGGTGCTTTTGTTCTTCCTGAAGCCTTATTGGGAGGAGTCGAGGTTGTTGTTTCCTCCTATGACAGAGGCATATTGACTGTTGACGGCTTTTCCAATGTAATGGTGTAATGGGTAGCACATAGAAAGCTAACAATTTCCCAAAACACAGAGCAGTAAAAGTATGATGAATATACAGAGGGCAATAAACTACACATCAGGAAGCCACCTCAACACATTATGCTGCACCCTAATTGCTCACCACCTAACACCCCTTCACATTTCTCTCATTTTTGGCTCCTGTCTCTTCCCTTTATTTTAGAATCTTCATTGTTAATAAATATAGGTATAAAAAAGACCCTTAACCACTCAGGTCCCACTAGGCTTCAGGGCTACATTTTTTAAAAAAACACAGGGGTGGGTCATTGTAGGAAAGTGCTTTATTTGTATGGTTACCCCCAATGTTTGTCCCAATGCTGGTGGCTGTTACTCTGAAAGCACATTGGAGGCTACTGCCCAGGCCCTAATCCAGTGCTCTCTCTCAAAAACTGATACATGTGAATTGGTGATCCCATTTGGCAAGGACTTTCACCCCTGTATAAGTCCCTGGTAAACGGTACAAGTTGTACCCAGAGCATGACAGTTGAAGGGGTCACTAGGGCCTGAAGCACTGCTTGTGCCATCCTGAGTGACCCAAGTAAATAGATGACAGCATTCCTGTCATTGCAGACTTCCTAATCAGTGCAGACTGCTTGACCTCGACTTTTCCCTCACCATGTATGGCAAGGTCAGAGCACTGTTTTTAGTATATGCCAGTCACACCTAGAGAAAGTCTCCTGAGCCAAGGAGACAGGGAGCATTATATTAAAGGTGTGGAAATATAAGTGAAGCCTACATGTCCCTATAGTAGCCTCTTTCTGTTAAGGGCTACTATAAATAATCAGCGGGCTATAAGATAACATGGGCTAGCACACGAGCACCCTCAAGACTGCCAGCTCCATTATGGTGCCACTGAAATATGTCATGTTTGATATCAAACAACTTTCCTCATCACCTCTGACATAATTCCCATGTCAGTGTTGATTTGGCATGCATCCAGGTGGCTACCTTAGAGGTTGCCCACCTGGCAGCCTCAGCCTTTCCTTTGCGCTGGCTGACAGCCCTCTGCAGCTTCCACAAAGATAGGAATCTGACCCCATGCCAGGAGGTGTGAACATACCCAGGAGTCAGACACAAAGACTTGGGCAGGAAGAAGGTGACACCTCCCTCTCTGACAGGGTGGCTAGTGAAGTGCTACATCAAGCCGGTAAGTTTCAAAGTTTACAGCGCCTCTGATATGTATCCAAACTGCCTCCCAATGGTGGAAACAGCCCTTCCACTGTCCTTCGGCACTTTTGCACCCAGGCAGGCAGGAAAACGATGTAGTCAAGAGGAGTACACCCAAAGGAGGTTAGCTACACCCCTATGGTGGGCTACCTGTTCTGTCCAGCTAAAGAAGTGGAAGAATAGAGAGTTCTGAATAGTAAAGGTAACACACAATCCCAGATGTGGTCACCCGGGGTGGATTAGCCACTGGGGCTAGCAGCCTATAGGATTTAAGAGGCACCTCTGACACCATAACTTCAATTCTGGTTCGAATTGCAACAGAGGACAATAAGGGACCTGAGTCTTCAACTATAGGACCTGCACAAAACAAAGGTGCTATTCTCTGCACCTGTGGCAACCACCCTGCACCAGCACAACTACGACTCATCCTGGGCAAAAGACTGGTTTCCCTAGACAGAGGGACACCTTTGATGGCAAAAGGTAACTCCAGACTCCCTTGGACTGACACTTGTACCCTGCAGTCTTCAGATAAAAACAACATCCCGGAACAAAAGAATCACTGACCTTCGGGCCTTCTGAGGAAACACCCAAAAGTAGATGGCCCAGTGAACTGTGGGAAATATAGTCCTTACCTCCAGCAAGTTTTATGTGGATAAAGTTTTCCTCGGATACCAAAACACATTCACACTTACATTACTGCTGCAAAGGCTTATTGTTGGATAGTCTGGCTACCCTACGATCACTCAATGTTGCAACACTAGGGAATTCTGCAGCACCTTCAACCATCCACCTCAGTGGAACAGTTGTTGACTTTTTGCATCTGTGTCCTCACCAGCACCATCTAAGTGGTAAAACCAGCTCCCTTCAGCTTCCGCTTCAACACCAAAGACAGCCAGTGCAACTTAACAGCTTGCCCCTAAGAGCCAGGTAAAATTCAACTGACTATCATAGCCTGACCTGCACAAAACAAAGGTGCTATTCTCTGCACCTGTGGCAACCACCCTGCACCAGCACAACTACAACTCATCCTGGGCCAAAGACTGGTTTCCCTAGACAGAGGGACACCTTTGAGAGCAAAAGGTAACTCCAGACTCCCTTGGACTGACACTTGTACCCTGCAGTCTTCAGATAAAAAGAACATCCCGGAACAAAAGAATCACTGACCTTCGGGCCTTCTGAGGAAACACCCAAAAGTAGATGGCCTAGTGAACTGTGGGAAATATAGTCCTTACCTCCAGCAAGTTTTATGTGGATAAAGTTTTCCTCTGATGCCATAACACATTCACACTTACATTACTGCTGCAAAGGCTTATTGTTGGATAGTCTGGCTACCCTACGATCACTCAATGCTGCAACACTAGGGAATTCTGCAGCACCTTCAACCATCCACCTCAGTGGAACAGTTGTTGACTTTTTGCATCTGTGTCCTCACCAGCACCATCTAAGTGGTAAAACCAGCTCCCTTCAGCTTCCGCTTCAACACCAAAGACAGCCAGTGCAACTTAACAGCTTGCCCCTAAGAGCCAGGTAAAATTCAACTGACTATCATGGCTTGATCCTGTGACCCAAATCCCCTTACCCCACAGTGGATTCCACACAACTTAACCGGCAAGTGACCTATTGTCACTAGTGCTTTTTTACCATTGACCACCATGCCAAAGTTCTGCAGTACTGAAATGCATTGATTTATTTCTTCTTCTAAAATCCATACTTTTGGTTATACTCATTTGATTTTTTTCAGTTTGGTGTCTAAATTAATATAATAATCTGCTTTGTTTTTATAAATTGCTGTTGGATTTGTTTCAAGTCATGTCAAATACTTATCGTCCATGTTTGTATTCTGAAATGCCTAACACTTGAACTTCTAGTAAAGCAGGACTGCTCTGTGCCACACTACTATGACAGAGCCATGGATTTATAAGTGTAAATCAAAAGAACTTTTTTTGGGACATTGTGACAGTATTACATAGTGAAGCCTATCCATCATCATTGCATAATGCTCCACTTTCCTACACTGGTGTTACAGTGCTAGGATCCTAAAGTTGTGTTTCGCAGTGCCACTTGGTCATAAGTGATTCTTGCTTGAGAAATCCACTATTGACTTTAGATAAAAAATTATTTTTTCAAAATGTATTTGAAAAGTTTCAGGGCCCTGTTAAGACCTCCACTCGGACAGTAAAGTAAAAGACTAAGGGCCTGAAAGTTAGGATTTTGTCTCAAGTCACTTTAGGAATAAAGCCCTTACGAAGTTAGGAAAAAGTTTAAACGTTTTTGCAAAGTTTTAAAAAGGCCCCAACTTTCAGGTAAAAGGTCTGGCACAATAGAGGCTGAGAGGAGCCTTGACTTGTCTATCATCTCAGTACTTAAGAGCAGTGATTTTAGAGTGTTATGCAAAGCTAGTGGTATTGGCTTTATAGCTAGAGAGTGAAAGGAGGACATTGAAAGGAATCTCAGCTCCTGTGAGTAAGAGAAACTAGAGGAATAGGGCCCTTCCTCAGAAAAAGACATTCAAGAGGGTGAGAATGATGCCCTCGCTCAATTTGAATATTAGGGGGGAGAAGGTGAAGACTACCCCTGTCCCTTTCCCAGACCCCCTTCACCAACAGAAAGTGACAAAAGTCACTCTGGCAGACCCCCTATTGGTTAGGTGGTAGCAAGCTTTGAGGAAGAGCTTGATCTCTTCTTACTCGAGAAGAAAAAGATTGAACTTGTGGAAGGGAGACATGCCCTTGAAGAAAGAACGGTTAAGATGGACTTGAAGCCCAAAGATAATGGTGAGCAACTTTAATAGAGGAAAAGGGGAAATCTTTAACCCTAACATGCCCAAAGAGATTGTACCAACGTTTAGGGATTGTGATGATATTTGACGTAAATAATTAATTTACTCTCTTAATTTCTATGCAGGTAAGTACTTAATCAATAATAACTCAATTGGAATGAAAAAAGACAGAGTCCGTGGTGTTAGAGTTTCTAAGGGTTTTATTCCTCATAAAGGAATGGTCTTGATCAGGATATCATGTTCTGACCACCACAGGGGTGTCAGAAGGGATAGAGCGCTGAATTTTATTGACAGTACATAGCTTATATACTTGATTTATACCATAAAGAATAATGCAAGAGGCGTAACAGCTGAGAGAAGACAAGATAACAGTATACACGTGATACTAATACGTAATCAAGAGGCGTGAACTAGGCGTGAACCAGAGGTGTGTGCTAGAAACGTCACTGATAGGTGACGCAAGTGGGTGGCACCAAGGGGTGGTGCTAGCAGAATTGTTGCAGTGTCAGCAGAAATCGGAAGCTTGGATGCGCGCCCAGCTGCATGACGTGTGATTGACGGGGTGCAGGGGACTTGACATTTACACTGACGGAAAGAGACAGAAGTCTGGCATGTCAGATCAACTTGTACTTCTATCATATCTGATATCTGATGTTTAGGAACTATACTATCTGGCGGAAAGGTCTCTAGGGCAGAAGCTGTTCTATGCTAACTGTGGATGCGTGTATAAGCGCCTAAGTGTCTGCATGTGAAGCGTGGGGGCACGGGGCCTTCCATGGAAGCATGGTAACAGAGGCTATGAATTACTTGCATTGAGACAGGTCGGCCCTTTGGCTCTGCAGCTGGGGAGGATGTTTACAGGATCTAGTAGGCAGGAATGCATTCTCGAGGAGCGGAACAGATAACTCGAAGGTTATAGTCAGTCTTGGCAGAGAGCAGGCTGAGCTGAGCGCGAGGGGCCGCGCTGAAAGTAAGTCAGAGTTCACGGGTACAGAGGTAGCCTGGGCAGGAGCTGTCAGAGTCAGGAGCCACAAAAGAGGTTCGATGGCAGAAATTCAGGGCCTACTCTGTTTGGAGCAGGAAAACATGTAAAGTGTACTACAAAAAGACGGTGGCATAGCATACTTAGGAACGGACTATATAATCCATTCATGGTGGATCTGAAAGAGGACAAGTTAACGTTGGACGCAAATGTATTTGCGTCTTCATAGCTGGCACAGGAGGGAAGTTACATGCACTTTAAGCTGGTACATGGAGACGGTGGGGTACGCGCTAGGGAACACAACTTGACCATAAAATTTATATTTCCTCATTCCCTCCTTGTTCCCTACGGACCCTTCATGAAATATCGATCCTCATAAATCGATCAGTCTGTTCTTGCAACATCATTTGTTCTTCTTTCTTTCGTTTACGTTTTGAAAGAAAACTGGAGTGTTCAATACAAGAAGTGGCACACAGTCCACAAATTGCTGGCCCACACTGCAGGCACAGGCAGCAACTGAATACTAGGACTAGGCCAATGCCTAGGAAGGATAGGATCTTCCATCCCCAAGCTGTTAACGTTGTCCAGAACCAACCGGACCAAGTCCAGGTGCCTGGATTCTGATGTATCTGATTTGCAATTTTATGAAGACGGGTGATAGCTTGATATACAGATGGTGCGTTTTGTGGTATGAAAACACAGCAACTTGACCCGATGACCTTACAGGCTCCACCTCTATCTGCCAAGATGACGTCAATTACAAGACGATTCTGAAGGACAACAACCCGTATGGCGGACTGCTCTTCTGTTAAGTTACCTAAGGCGGAGGTAGTTTCATTTACTACTGCTTCGAGTGTTCTAGTTAATCTGCGTATTAATTTACTATTCTGGACAGGTCCTAAAAAGAAAAAGAATCCTTTATTAAAGTCGGTGTACTGTTCCCATGCCGTTTCTGTGTAGTCGACAAGTGGGATATCTCTTCTGGGTCTATTTTTTACTAGATTGGTATTTCTATGGTAATCAGGAGGAGCTAGAAAAACAGGTGGCAGAAGGAATGCAATGTAACAGGTACCATCCCAATCTGGAGGTAGACGTATGTATGCGGTATGGCCACAAACAAAGTAGGAATGACTGATAGCTTTAAAGGACGATTTTCCATGATCACTGAATTCGACCACAGTAGTACATTTACTATGACCTAAGTGTACTGAACCTTTCTTCTTGATACACAATTCACCAGTGACTGGCAGTACTGACATAATGGGTGGAACTGGTGTGGCTTCGGATTCGACAGTGAGAATCATAAGGCTAATGGTATAATTACCTAATCCATACACTTCATTTTCTAGGTCAGTTCCTATTCTGGTGGGAAGTCCCTCCTTATCTGGGTAACAGACGTCGAGCAGGACCAAGTTCAGGTTTCCCCAAACCCAACCCCCATCGAAAACAGCAATATCAGGATCTAAAGAATTAATTATTTTAAACCATGCTCCGCAGGAGCCATTGTGAGTGAACGGGTACGGAAAGAGGGGCAGAGCTCCCTTGTAATTCTGATAGGGAGGGAGTCGGCCACATATCCAGCAATTTGTAGCATTGTTAGTTTGATGAGAATGATGTAGCATACTAATGAATGTATTGTTGCGCAGCGCAAGTCTGTAGGAAAGCTCGTGAGGAGGTAACTCACTAAAAGTGTGTTCAGCAGAGACATTGTAAGCAGAATGTTCACGCTTGAAAATAGGGTAATAGATAGGCAATAAGATGCTAGTAATGATAATTAAAACACTGAGAATAAACATGATTATTAGTGTCACTATGCAGTGACTACGAAGTGATTTACAATATGTACGTTTCTTTACTTCTCTCTCTCTCTCTCTCTATCTCGATCTAGGGGATACATGTCAGAAACTATTTAACCGATTCACCTAGGGGAGGACTTAAACAATTAAACTGTCTGACTTGCTAGATCGTAATTTCATGCGATAATTTTCTTGAGGAGTTTTTTCTCGTTCCGATTCTGTAAAGTCCTTTTGTTCAACACAGTCTTTGGTGGGGGTGGACGAGTCTCAATCAGGTTTCAGTCCAGAGAATCTTTTTATATGACTCGTGTGAACCCACCCCTTTCTTCCCTCGATTTTCACGGCCGTCCTTGTTGTGAGCAGTACGGTCTTCGGAGACTTCCAGCGGGGCTCCAGCGGACTTTTTCTATCGAAATTTCGGACGAGCACCGTATCACCAGGACGGACGTCGTGTGGCTTTACATCAGTGTTGTCAGGGAAGGCTGCGGCAACCTGTGAACGACATGATTGGAGTGCAGACATCAAGGAGGCAAGGTAATCTGTCAACATGTTAGAATCAACATCAGTAATCTTTTTTGGAATGGGCGTCCCCCACATATTCGGTGGTCTTCCAAAGACCACCTCGTACGGGGATAGCCCTGATCTCGAATGGGCAACCATTCTCATGTAGAATAGTGCCACTGGCAGGGCGACTATCCAGTCGACCCCTTTTTCCTGACATATTTTGGCAAGGCGGATCTTTAGTGTCTGGTTATGCCTCTCAACAAGGCCTGCGGCTTCTGGGTGTCGGACACAATGGAACTTCCACTGGTATCCCAGTAATAAAGAAACTTCTTTCATTAAGGCAGATGAGAATGGCTGACCGTTATCTGAGTACACGACACGAGGCAGGCCGTATCGTGGGAAGAATTCACGAACCAACTGTTTGGCAGTGGTCGGAGCAGTGTAATCTGAGACTGGGTATGCTTCGGTCCAGCGGGACAGAGCACAGACAACTACGAGAACATATTTAAATCCTCGACAACGGTCCATCTGGATATAATCCATCTGGAGGACTTCAAAAGGGTGATCGGGAGGATGAAATCCACCTTGCTCTACAGGGACGCTTTTACCTGGATTGAACTGACAACAGATCATGCAAGTACGCACTTTCTGTTTTGCGGCTGCTCGTAAGTGTTTATTGTTCCAGAGATTTTTCAAACTGTCTAACATTGCTTTCTCTCCTAGATGTGCAGGACTATGTGCTGTATTTATCATGACTTGAACCATAGAGTCAGGGAGAAACCATGTAGATTTTCCCTTCGTCATCCAACCTTGATCTGTCTGGATCCCTCCTAGTTCAATCCATTTCTTTATTTCTTCTGGAGTGGCATGTGTCTGAATGTCGATGACATCTAGTGTGGGATCCCTGACTGTCATACAGTTTGTCGGATCTGTTGTCTTTGTTGTATCAGTTGTCTGAGTGTGAGTCAGTGCTGTATGTTTTGCTGTCTGATCTGCCAGGTCGTTACCCTGGGAAACAGAATCTGTGACTTTAGTATGTGCTTTACACTTCATGACGGATATGGCTGAAGGCAGATGTATTGCTTCTAACAGTGCTTGAATGAGGGGACCATGTTGGATCTTGGCACCATGAGAGGTCAGGAAACCTCGTTCCTGCCAGAGTACTCCGAAGTCGTGAACAACTCCGAATGCATAACTGGAATCAGTGTATATGTTAACATTTCTGTTCTTGGCTAGAATACAGGCTCGGGTCAGAGCGGTGAGCTCTGCCGCTTGAGCAGACAGTGTATCAATACGATGTGTTTCTTTAACTTCAGTTTCAGTGGTCACTGCATACGCGGCCACTAATTCTCCTGTACTTGTTCTCATGCATGAACCGTCCACGTAGAGTGTCAGGTCTGGGTTTGTCAATGGAATATCTGTTAAATCTCGTCGGGGCTTTGTTACTGCAATAATGATCTCTATGCAATCATGCGGAGCTGGATCTGTCATAACTGTAGGTAACAGTGTTGCTGGGTTTAGGATACTGCAGCGTCTGATTTCTATGTGTGGCTGGAATAGTGTCAATTCGTAACCTGTCAGTCGTGCTATAGTCAAGTGTTGAGTCTGGGTTCTGTTTAACAGAACCTCTACAGAATGTGGGACTTGTACTGTTAACTGATGACCTAGAACAATTGAATCGCTTTGTCTGATTGCTAACGCTGTTGCTGCTACTGACTTTAAGCACGCAGGGAGTGCTTGGGCTACTGAATCCAATGTACTTGAAAAATAAGCGCAAGGCTTATGTGAGCCTGCTTGATCTTGAGTGAGGACAGACAATGCTGTACCATCACGTTCTGTAACAAAAAGTGTAAACGGTTTGCTGTAACATGGTGTCGCTAAAACTGGTGCTTGGCATAATGCTTTCTTTAATTCCTCAAAGGCTTGTGTGTGTTCCTGAGTCCAAGGGAGGGCAATGGAAGTTGCTGCCTCCTGTGTCGTTAACTGGATGAGTGGTTTAGCTAGAAATGCATATTGAGGAATCCATTGTCTGCAGTACGAGGTGAGGCCTATGAAGGCCCGCACTTCCTTTTGTGTCTGGGGTCGTGGCATATTTACAATTAACTGAATGCGATCGGGAGTGAGCTGTCTCCCCACTTTGGACAGCAAGTGACCCAAGTACACAACTTGCTGAACACAGAATTGTAGCTTCGAAGGAGACACCTTGTGTCCCTTGTCGGCCAGAAAATGCAAAACTGTCAATGATGCGTGTTCACATTCGGGCTCACTTCGTGCGGTGATCAGTAGATCATCGACGTATTGCAGTAAAGCGGTGTTAACTGGCATTTGAATACAATCTAGTTGTCTTTTCAGTGCTTGACTATAGATGCTGGGGCTTTCTGTAAATCCTTGAGGTGCGCGGGAAAATTTGAAACTTCGTCCATTTAAACTGAATCCGAAGAGATATTGGCTCTCCGGATCAATAGGTACACTGAAGAAAGCGTTCTTGAGATCTATTACAGTAAAGAACGTTGCTTCGGAATCAATAGCAGTTAACAGGGAGGAGATATCGGGGACCACAGGATACTGTGGTACAATGCATTTGTTCAGCTCTCGAAGATCAATCACCAGCCGATATACTGGCGGTGCATTGGGATCTGTACGTTTAAGAATTGGAATGATGGGTGAATTACAGATATTGGAGTCGGTCTCTACGACCACCCCCTGGGCAATAAGCTCTTCAATGATTTTCAGTAAAGCCACTACAGCATCGGGTGGTAACTTGTATTGTCTGATTCTGGGTAGGACAACTCCTGTCTTGAGTGTAACACGATATGGAGTGATATGCATACAACCTACATCAGCTGGGCCTTTTGCCCATAAGTGATCTGGTACATTTTTCAATCTGACATCAAAATCACGTAAAACATAATGACCCTTGAAATCCCGTAGAAAGAGTCTGACTCCCTCCGGGGAACAGCATATTATAGCTCCTAGAGCCTTCAGTGTTTTAATTCCTAACAGATTTTCTGGACATGATTTCGTAAGTAACAAATCTGTAACTCGGGATAATGGACCCACAGCTAATGGTACTGGTTCCGATACTTCATGTACAATAGGCTGTCCTGAGAAACCAAGGGAAACATTCTGTGAGCCTGAGAGGGGTGCCCCTGGGACTTCATTGTGACTGATTGTAGTGCGACTTGCCCCTGTGTCAATTAAAAACTTTCTGTCTTTTCCCAATACGTGACTGTGTACATAAGGACCTTCTTGATCTACAGGAATTTCAATAAGAGGCAAATCACCTTCCCTCTCTAGGCTGTTTCATGTGTATCGGGGGTAATCTGGATATGCAGATTGGGCATACTGGTACATCTGTTGTGAGACTTGCTGAGTCGCGGCAATGGGCTGTGGCTGCGGTACTGCTACGGTCTGTGCTGTGTGGGGTGGAGCATGCATAGGCTGTGTATTCTGCATTGGCTGTTCGTTCTGTGAGGTCTGTTGATGACCATGTTCATGTCTAGGCGGATGCGGTCTTTCTTTAGTTTTACCTGTTGAGATGTTATGTTTCAGGACTGGGCATTCATGTACGTAATGACCTGGCTGCTTGCAATAATTACATGTCCCTTTAACGGGAGCTGCAGAATGATTGGTCTGGGCCCCACCTTTTCTTTGACCGTCGGCTGGGACCGTCTGAGCTACTAACATTTTCATTTTCGTGTCTTTCATACGTTTCTGTTCCTGATCTTGTTCTTCCCTAATTCTGTTCTGGTGATATTGTAACATTTGTAACATCTGGGATGGCGTATTTGCCTGCCAAGTACTTTCAACTTTGTACACTCTATTTTTGACTAATGGTAGGGAATTCTCGACTAATTTTGATACAAAAAGGTGTGGATATGACTCGCTACTAGGTTGTAGGCCACTATTTATAATGAAACATTTCTCGAATCTGGAATAGAAGTCACTAGTATCTTCATCTTGTTTCTGTTTACAGGACGAGATTGCGTCCCAATCTTCCTTTCTAGTTGTCAATAATCTTGGCAAAACCTGTACTATTAAACCTGGTAATGCTTTAGTCTTATCCCCAAGGCCTAACCCTGGGATTCGTTTGCTTTCTTCGTCTTCTATTTCTGCCCATGCTATCTTTGCCTCCCCCACCTCCCAATCTTTTTCCTTTAATTTCTCGTAAATGCCCGTGGGCAACAGTACTTTTAACATTTTCATAATATCATCATACGTGTAATCCCCCATGAGTAACATGTCTTTGAGCTCTCTGTGAAAGCCTGCAGGGTCTTTATCATGACACGGAACTAATTTCTTCATTTCTAACAGTTCTAACTTAGTCAGTGGTGTGTGAACATACACACGTTTCAAGGTATGATCCTCACCCATAACTGGGTGTACTTCTCGTAAGGGGTTCTGACTTTCCATGTTACCCCCGCATTGCATGTGGTACATTTTCCTTTCTGGAGGCGGGGCGGGAACATATTCAGAGCTTATGAAGGTGTTATATTTATGTCGTTGTTCTAGAATTATTTGTATTAACTTGGTACTGAAACCTCTCCATCTATCCATGAGTAGTGCTTCTAATGTTTCGTGTAAGGGACCTGGATCGGAATGATGGTTTCTGAACTTGATGAGGAGGTGCTGAATCATGTATACACCTGCTATTTTCTGCTCTTCTGGAGAAAGGTTCAAGAATGTCTGCACTAACGTATCATCATTATATATGTCTGTGTTTTCGGCCCATAACACGGCTGACCGGGCTAGTTCCTGTTCATCCATAGAATTGAGTACATGGTACCCCATTCGGTCTCGAAGCCTCTTATCAGTCTCCTGGAACTGATGTTCAGAAGAATTCGGATTTGTTAAAGCAGAGAAAAGGACTCTCTTGCTTTCCGGACGGATACCTTTCCTAAGGTAATTTCCCTTACCTACATACGCTATAGTATCTGTAGACCTTCCTGGTTCTTCATGTTCTTCTTCCTCCTCGGAGGAAGCTTTATCAGTCCCTTCCTGGTGTGCTATCAGTACTGCCTTTCTAATTTTCTGGGACATACTGGCTATGCAAGCCCCCCTATCATGTTTTCCTTCGGCTATATTTTGACCCCACTTGTTTAGTCCGTCTAATTCACTTTGATCTGTCTCGGGCCTGTCTCGTTCTCTTATTAGACAATTTATGAAAAATCGTAATCTCTGTGCTTGAATGTCAACTTTCTGTTTATGCAAGGCATCTTTGACACTGTCCGGGTCTTTCCCTGTCTGTATAAACTCATATATTCTATCTAAACGCTCCTTCATTCCTGCATAGCATAGCAAGCTATCAGTGGCAGATCTTAACCGTAGGGATGCCAATATCATTAGATCGTTTTTTCCGGGTACTGGATCATATCTACAAACGGACATGTTTTCTCTAAAAGCTTCATAACGGGGAGATTTATGCGCGAGTGGACTCTGCATGTCCCTGATATTGAGTCTGCGAGCTAATGGAGGGGTCCGAAAACCCGCGGTCGCACCTCCTGAAGCGGAGGCTTGGTCATTATCTGTCCGTGGAGTCTGTATCTGAACCTGAATTTTTCGTTTAGTGGGATCAGGTAGGCCTTGTTTCGGTAAGTCAGTTTTGAGTACGGGAAGTGGTGGAGCTGGCGGAGCGGGGGATGTCTGTCGCGGTATTGGTGGACCATGATCTTGGGGCGGAGTGCCACCCCCGGCCCTGTCAGTAGGCAGGGCCCGAACAGGCAGATTGGTGTAAGCTGGTGCTACATCTTCCAGATATGAGTTTAGGAATATATCTTTAGTAGTTTTATGCATTACTTTAGTTGGCACTAGTGGTGGCGGTAAGTTTTTCGGTATTTCGGATAGGGTCTCATGTGTACCCTCGGCCGCTAGATACATACCGTTTACAAGATTGTTTCGGGCACGGTCTATTTGTTCTGTTTTTACTCGGATCCCTTCAGTAACTAATTCGTTTTCCTGGTCTTTCTCTGATTCTTTAAGTCTGTCTTCTCTACGGAGTGCTTTGTCAGCACGCTTACGTGATTCCTTACGCCAAAATTCTATGGCGTCCTTCTGAGATTGTCTAGCTTTCTTTTTCCATAATGCTTCTTCTACCCTCATGATGCACTCGGCATCCCATGTTCCGGTGACAGGCCATCTGTGTCTTTCGTCTAGGTGTTTGGTGTAATCGGCCCATAAATCTAGATATAATATGGCATCTATGCCATGCTTGTTGTACATAAAATTGCCTGGAGTGTCCCTAGGGGGAATAGGAATTTCTTCCTCCAGTATCCCTTTCCTAGTTCCTATCTGCTTTAATTTGTTGAAAAACGGCATTTTGCTTACTTATTACTGAATACTCAATACTTATTCCTTAATACTCTTGACAGTTATGTTATACGAGAAACACAATAATACACATTTAAACAGTCACATTCATACCACAACATTAATCACATAAGAACATTGAAGACATAGAAGACTACCCCCCTATACTGGATGTACTGCTCAACAGTACAGATACACTGGTGTAACAGTGCAGAAATTCGGAATACTAGATATACAGCTAAACAGTACAGATACACTGCCTAAAAACAGTGCAGACCGGACTTGCGTACCCAAACCCGTCTAGATACGACCCAGCAATGGTACTCACCGGGAAGCACGGAAACAGAAGGCCTCGGAAAACTCGACTGGACTCGACTCGGTACTTCGGAAAACTTCGGAAAACTTCGGAAAACTTCGGAAAACTTCGGAAACCTGGTGGGCCTCTTGACACCTCGGACCTTGCTTCTTTCGGCTAGGCTCTGGTCGGGATCCTCCGCACTCCTCACCGCCTCGTCTGGGCACTGATCGCAGTCTTCGTCACCTCCGTGGGTCAGAGGGAGATGCAGGAAATCCTGCCAGTACGCGTATGTTCCATCTAACTGATGGCAGGGGACATAGCTTGCAACGCACCAACCGGCACGTGAGGTGGGGGAGGGGTCCCTGTTCGGGCGCCAAAATGACGTAAATAATTAATTTACTCTCTTAATTTCTATGCAGGTAAGTACTTAATCAATAATAACTCAATCGGAATGAAAAAAGACAGAGTCCGTGGTGTTAGAGTTTCTAAGGGTTTTATTCCTCATAAAGGAATGGTCTTGATCAGGATATCATGTTCTGACCACCACAGGGGTGTCAGAAGGGATAGAGCGCTGAATTTTATTGACAGTACATAGCTTATATACTTGATTTATACCATAAAGAATAATGCAAGAGGCGTAACAGCTGAGAGAAGACAAGATAACAGTATACACGTGATACTAATACGTAATCAAGAGGCGTGAACTAGGCGTGAACCAGAGGTGTGTGCTAGAAACGTCACTGATAGGTGACGCAAGTGGGTGGCACCAAGGGGTGGTGCTAGCAGAATTGTTGCAATGTCAGCAGAAATCGGAAGCTTGGATGCGCGCGCAGCTGCATGACGTGTGATTGACGGGGTGCAGGGGACTTGACATTTACACTAACGGAAAGAGACAGAAGTCTGGCATGTCAGATCAACTTGTACTTCTATCATATCTGATATCTGATGTTTAGGAACTATACTATCTGGGCGGAAAGGTCTCTAGGGCAGAAGCTGTTCTATGCTAACTGTGGATGCGTGTATAAGCGCCTAAGTGTCTGCATGTGAAGCGTGGGGGCACGGGGCCTTCCATGGAAGCATGGTAACAGAGGCTATGAATTACTTGCATTGAGACAGGTCGGCCCTTTGGCTCTGCAGCTGGGGAGGATGTTTACAGGATCTAGTAGGCAGGAATGCATTCTCGAGGAGCGGAACAGATAACTTGAAGGTTATAGTCAGTCTTGGCAGAGAGCAGGCTGAGCTGAGCGCGAGGGGCCGCGCTGAAAGTAAGTCAGAGTTCACGGGTACAGAGGTAGCCTGGGCAGGAGCTGTCAGAGTCAGGAGCCACAAAAGAGGTTCGATGGCAGAAATTCAGGGCCTACTCTGTTTGGAGCAGGAAAACATGTAAAGTGTACTACAAAAAGACGGTGGCATAGCATACTTAGGAACGGACTATATAATCCATTCATGGTGGATCTGAAAGAGGACAAGTTAACGTTGGACGCAAATGTATTTGCGTCTTCATAGCTGGCACAGGAGGGAAGTTACATGCACTTTAAGCTGGTACATGGAGACGGTGGGGTACGCGCTAGGGAACACAACTTGACCATAAAATTTATATTTCCTCATATTGGTAAATGGTTTGCAGCCTTTTAGAGGGCCTGCAAAATTGCTTAATTTGTGCCGGTGCTTTCCGGTGCTTAGCACCGGCACTTAATTGACAGGGCCGGGTCTACGTATCTCTCATGTGCGTCACACATGCACATGGATGTTTTTAAAATTTACTGAGTCTGCCCTTAATATAAGATTCTGCGCGCAGCGTGTTCAATCATGCAGGTTACAGCGGTTAACAATAGCTGTGGTGCTGTGCAATACATTCGTCCAAGAGTCAGACAGAGAATAAATTATGATGTATGTTGCTTCTGCATGTGTGATCATGGCGGCCACGGGACCAGTACACACACGGGCGGGCAGCAGCAGTAATTCTGTCTCACACACACACACTGATTTACTGGGGCGTTAGGGGCGGGCTGGATTTGGTTTCTGTTCTGTTTTGATAGGGGGTAGGGGCTGTGAGCACAGCGTGCGCACATTTTTTTTATTTCACATGACCACGCGCGCCTCTACGCCGCAGCTCACTGCTAAGTCATCTGCGTGCCCGAACTGCCCCCCACAGACGACGACGTTGAGGCTGAGCCTGAGGGCAGGGCACTGAGGAAAGTGCCGGGCAGCCCTTTGTGCAGGGCAGGCAGGCAGCCAGGCCTCGATGTGCAGTACTCTCTGGTGGTTCTGGTAGCATCAGGTAGCATCGGGTAGCAAACAGTGCACCATGCCGCCTAATCGTAAAACACACAGTTATACACTGAGCTGGACCGGGACCGCCCACCACGAGTAAGGTAAGGATTGAAGTTAAATAAAAGAAACAGTGAGTGAGTTAGTTAGTAAACTACTGAGTGAGCAAAGCTAAATAAGCGGATAAGCCAACTAACTTCTAGCAATTCCAATACTGTGCAAAAAAAACAACACTGTATTTTTATTTTTGGTAGTGTGCGTGAGGTATTCGTCCGGTTGTAAGATCCCCGGCGTGCGTGTGTGTGTGTGGGGGGGGTTGGGAGGAGGGTAACCAGCTCTGCAGGCTGCACTGCCTTGTTTCCCAGTTTCCACGTCTTTCCAGCACTGCAACTAACTCGGTGCCTGAGTCCGGTAGGAATCCTCTCTGGGTTTCAAAACATATGTGATTGTCATGTTTACTGAGGTCTAAAACGTGCAACCTTCCCTGGCTTTCCAGCAGTCTAGCTCAGTCAGTCATTATCACGGACATTGGCTTGTAGGCGCTAAAGTGGAGAGCTTATTGCGAGGATGGGCTACTGATTGAAGAGGAAGGTTTTAAGAGCATTGCTAAAACCGGAAAGAGACGATTACTTGCAAAGTGAGACAGGCAATGAACGCCAAGTTTCTGCCGCAGCGACGGACAGGCTTTACTGCCACCGGGGGTGGTAGGTTACTTATTTCCAAATCTGAAGAAGAAACATCAGTCAGATCTTAGATATCTGTAAGCGCTCCGCCAATGATGTTTCTTCGACATACAATCAGGCGGTTGCATGCTTTCTGCACTATGAGGCCCTGGGCAGGGCTCTGCAATGCGTTAGGAGCCAATGCGGCTTCTCCTTGCTCCTGTCACAGAGTAAACATTTTTATAAGCCACATAGAGGACATACATCCGTGTTCTGAACTCATTCAAGGTGGCCTATATGTAGCTTGGTCTGGTGGCTTAGTGGACTAATGAGTACACTGTAGAGTCCTGTTTTTGATCTCATGGTCATAGGTTCAGATCTGTGCAGATCCACTCAGCCTTTAATCCTTCTGTGGTCTAAAAAATGAGCACCATTGAGTTGGGTAGCAATAAACGTCTATTATTATGTGCCTTATGTTATGCTTTGAAGCAGCAAGATGGACGGATTTACTGTTAAATATCATACTTTGGGTACCGGCGCCCACTACTGTCACCCCAGACTGATGACTAATAGTAAAAGAACATGGCATAGCATTTTCAGGTGAAAAAGTAACGTTTTGAGTTTTTAAAAACTTGAGGGGCTAGGTAGGCCATGATTGGAACAAGTCATGAACATATGTTGCTGGAGCAGAGTGAGGGTCCCATACTGTGAAGATGTTATGTTAAATGAACTTGTTCAGAGCACGAATACCTGTCTGTAACTGTCTACGCGCTGCCTACTGTGAGCCTAAAAAAGACCTCTCTTGATTATAAAAATGGGATTTATAATGATCTTTAGAGATGCTCAAGGTCCTTAGTACCTACATATAGACTCCCTACTTGGATTTCAGTTTCCAACCCTTCTGCTGTATTAATAGGTGCTTTAATCATGAATAAAAAAGAGAGAGACTAAGAGCCAGAGTGAGGTCCAGTACCCGTGCTTCTCACTAGGAGACACTTCTAATCAGTGTGGGTACTTGTTTCTATGTGGACCGGGTATAGAAAACGTTGAAAGACAAGGTGTGGTTGGAATATATGGTTGATAATCAATTGTCTTACAAAGAATCTATCCAGTATACTGTACCTAGCATATCAATTTGAGTTCATTGACAATTTCGACCCATCAGTTAAACGTCTCTCCACCAATTGCAACATATAGATCACATAGTGGTACATTTTGAGATTTACTCACATTTTCTAATTTGATTTCACTTTTAAGTTGTTGTCATAGGCTTCTCAAATGCTAAAATATGTTATGTTATTTTGATTTGTATAGCACACTAATCACCCAAGAGGGTATCCAGGCCCTTGGGCAGGCGTGTACGTGTAAGTTATTAGATGTGCTTATGTGAAGAACTAGGTCTTCAGCTTCTTGCGAAACTCAAGACATGGGGAAGTAGCTCTAATGTGTTTGGGCTTGGGGATGTGGGTGGGGCCAATAAAGGAAGTGGGTTGAGCCACAAGAGGTTATGGGTGGAGCCGTGGAAGTGGGTGCGGCCTTTTAAAAATGTGAGCACCTGCACTTCATATTTTACAAATTAAGCACTGAGGCTAGGTCACCAGCACTGGGGCTCTTCACTGTTTGAGCTATTACCAGTGAAGGGCAGAGGATTGATGAGGATATGACTGAGCCCTATCAGCATATGAAGGAGACCTTGATAGAAGGAATTGGCGTTCCACAGAGGAATACATATTCAAGTTTAGGGACACTCATAAAGGTCAAAAACAGACCTGGGTGGACTTTGTGGAATCTTCAGTCAAGGCACCATAAGCCTGAATAAGAGGCAAGGAGGTGGACACTTCTAATGGGCTATGTAATTTGATTATGAAAGAGCGCATTTTGACTAATGATACCACAGAGAAATTGCATCAGGATTTGGTAGATTACAAGTTGTCTTCTCCCAGAGAGCTGAGGAGGATATCTGATAAACGGGTCAGAACTAGGTTGTCCAAAAAGACCCATGGAGGGATTGACCAGAAAAACAGTGCTCAGACTTTCCAGCAGGTGAAAGATGTGAACAACAACAAAGATATAAAGATGACGTTCTCAAAAGGCCCCCTTAAAGTTCTTCCTAGACCAAAGGCAGGCGTTATCAGGGTAAAAACTGGGAGCCATGCAAAGGCTTCTGGGGTATATAATAACTGTCATCAGCCAGGACATAAGAAAGAAGATGCGAGCATGCTTCATAAAGTCATCCAGTGGTGAGCAATCCAAAGAATTGTATAGCATATGAGAGGTGGTGAAAGCGTACTCTGAGTGGCCAGAGGTTACACTGAAGCTACTTGACTTTCCCTAGGGGGGTGGATATTGATGCCCTGGCTGTTTCAACTCCAAGCATGGGGAAGTATGACCAAAGGGTAAAAATAAATGGGATCAAGGTAGAGTCTACGAGGTATACAGGTGCCACTATCACCATGGCGGTAGCTAGACTGGTTTCCCCAGAACAAATGATACCTCATGTTGGTCACCAGGTAACCAGTGCTGACAATGAGACTAAGCTCCCTTCAATGGCCGTGGTAAGCCGTTAGTGGGGAGTGGTTATTGGCCCAAAGAAAGTGGTTGTATCCCCTGCCATCCCGGTGTAGTGTATATTGAGAAATTATCTGAAAACTTCTGCTTGGGAAGAAGTAGAAACTGATGAAGGCTCATACAGAAATACTGGGACTCCCTGAGTGGGTCTGTGTGACTACAAGAGCACAAGCAGCACATCAGGGAAGTTACAGGAACTTGGAACTCAAGATAATGGATGACGACTCCCAAAACAAGCAAAAGGGTAAAATGTTTGCTAAGGTAGCTTTAAAGAGGTCAAAGGACCAGGGGGAGAGATTTTTTGGCAGAGATGCCCTGGTGGTTGAGGTGGGAGTTGCAGCTGAGGCAGTTTGGCCAGACCTGACAGAGCTTCTACATGCAGGTGGATCTCCAGAGAGGACCAATGCTAAGGGTAAAAGTCATGCCTAATTCTTGAAAACCTTAGGGAGCAAGCTGCAAAGCAAGAAGAGGGAGATGTCAGTGTTAAGACATGGTCTACCCGGAAGATGGGCTTTTGCACACTGCGACCAGGGACCCCAAACCAGGAGCAGCCAGAAGAGTGGTGGTCCCATCAAGTGTACAGAGAGTTCATTCTGACATTAGCACATAACATCCACCGAGCTGGGCATCTGGGCCAAACCAAAACCTAGGTCAGGTTGGTTGTCCATTTTTATGAGCCCTAGAAGTCTGAAAAATTGAAGGGATTTTGTTGCTCCTGTGTCACATGTCAGGACAAGTGGACTGGGCCTTATCTCATTTTGGAGAAAAAAGGGGAAGTCAACTACATGGTAGACTTAGACTTCCTTAGGAGTACTCACAGAATTTGCCATGGTTCCTTCTTAAAAGATAGATCCTACTCAGTGCAACTTTGCAGTTTTAAATCCCATTCCCAAAAATCATTTACGTAGCTCCATTAGCATCACTCATGAGGAAATGGAGATTTGATGTTTGCTCTTATACCGACGATACCCAGATGATTATCTCCCTGGATGGGAATGTGAGAAAACCTGAGGCAAGTTGCAGGAGTGCCTAACCAAAATAGCAGGTTGGATGACCAGTCATTGCTTAAAGTTAAACGCAGATAAGACTGAGATCCTGCTATTTGGTGGGGCCCATCTATTTCGGGATGCCTCTTGGTGGCCTGACTATAGCTTGGTTTGAACTGAGGTGGTGAATGGAGCTAAAGAATGATGATGGATTCAACCCAGATCTGTGACTGGGGGTGAGTGTCTGAAAGGTTTCAGCACTTCATCCATCATCTTCTTCTGTTTGCTTTGTTCGCCCTTAGTTGGCAGGGTATGCCCAGACGTGGGTCCCTTGCTCACTTTGTCACTCGATTCAAACTAGCCTGGCTGATGAAGAGTGTTACCCAGAAACCGGTCCCAGGATGCTTGTTTCCGGTTCAGGGAAGACCTGGCTTGACAGTTTGGGATGGACTGTTCCCATGAGGGACAGGGTCAAGACTGATTTGCATATAGCTTGGTCTAAACTGAGGTGGCGAAGTGAGCTAAAGAATGATGACAGATTCAAACCAGATCTGTGACTGGGGGTGAGTGTCTGAAAGGTTTCAGTGCTCCCTCGATCGTCTCCTTGTGTTTGCTTTGTTCACCCAACGTTGGCAGGAAATACCCAAACGTGGGTCCCTAGCTCACTTTGCCACTGGATTCAAGCTAGCCTGGCTGATGAAGGGTGTTACCCAGACACTGATCCTAGGATGCTTGTTTCAGGTTCAGGGAAGACCTGGCTTGGCAGTTCTGGCAGGACTGTTCCCATGAGAACAGTATCAAGACTGATTTGCATGTAGCTCAGTCTGAACTGAAGTGGCTTGGTGAGCTATAGAATGATGATGGATTCAACCCCGATCTGTGACGGGGTGAGTGTCTGAAAGGTTTCAGCGCTCCGTCCATCATCTCCTTGTGTTAGCTTTGTTCACTCTAAGTTGGGAGGGTGTGCCCAGACATGGGTCCCTCGCTCACTTTGCCACTGGATTCAACCTAGCCTGGCTGATAAAGGGTGTTACTCAGAAACTGGTTCCAGGATGCTTGTTTCCAGTTCAGAGAAGCCCTGGCTTGGCAGTTCGTGCTGGGCCGTTTCCATGAGGAACACAGTCAAGACTGATTTGCATATAGTTCGGTCTGAACTGAGGTGGTGGAGCTAAAGAATGATGATGGATTCAACCCAGATCTGTGACTGGGGGTGAGTGTCTGAAAAGTTTCAGCGCTCCGTCCATCATCTCCTTCTGTTTGCTTTGTTCGCCTTAAGTTGGCAGGGTATGCCCAGACGTGGGTCCCTTGCTCACTTTGTCTCTGGATTCAAACAAGCCCAGCTGATGAAGAGTGTTACCAAGAAATCGGTCCCAGGATGCTTGTTTCCGGTTCAGGGAAGACCTGACTTGGGAGTTTGGGGTGGACTGTTCCCATGAGAAAAGGGTCGAGACTGATTTGCATATAGCTCAGTCTGAACTGAGGTGGCTAGGTGAGCTAAAGAATGATGAGGATTCAACCCACGATCTGTGATGGGGTGAGTATCTGAAAGGTTTCAGCACTTCATTCATCATCTCCTTGTGTTTGATTTGTGTAACCTAAATTGGCTTAGTATGCCCAAACATGGGTCCTTTGCTCACTTTTCCACTGGATTCAAGCTAGCCTGGCTGATCAAGGGTGTTACCCAGACACTTGTCCTAGGATGCTTGTTTCTGGTTCAGGGAAGACCTGGCTTGGCAGTTGGGCAGGACTGTTCTCATGAGAACAGGGTCAAGACTGATTTGCATATAGCTCAGTCTGAACTGAGGTGACTAGGTGGGCTAAAGAATGATGATGTGATGATGGATTCAACCCCGATCTGTGATGGGATGAGTGTCTGAAAGGTTTCAGCACTCCATCCATCATCTCCTTGTGTTAGCTTTGAACACCCTAAGTTGGCAGGGTGTGCCCAGACGTGGGTCCCTTGCTCACTTTGCCACTGGATTCAAGCTAGCCTGGCTGATAAAGGGTGTTACTCAGAAACTGGTCCCAGGATGCTTGTTTCCAGTTCACAGAAGCCCTGGCTTGTCAGTTCGTGCTGGGCCATTTCCATGAGGAACACGGTCAAGACTGATTTGCATATAGTTCGGTCTAAACTGAGGTGGTGAATGAAGCTAAAGAATGATGATGGATTCAACCCAGATCTGTGACTGGGGTGAGTGTCTGAAAAGTTTCAGCGCTCCGTCCATCATCTCCTTCTGTTTGCTTTGCTCGCCCTAAGTTGGCAGGGTATGCCCAGACGTGGGTCCCTTGCTCACTTTGTCTCTGGATTCAAACTAGCCTAACTGATGAAGGGTGTTACCCAGAAACCGGTCCCAGGATGCTTGTTTCCGGTTCACGGTAGACCTTGCTTGGCAGTTTGGGGTGGACTGCTCCCATGAGAACAGGGTCAGGACTGATTTGCATATAGCTCAGTCTAAACTGAGGTGGCTAGGTGAGCTAAAGAATGATAATGGATCAACCCGATCTGTGACTGGGGGAGAGTGTCTGAAAGGTTTCAGTGCTCCGTTTGTAATTTCCTTGTGTTTGCTTTGCTCACCGTAAGTTGGCAGGGTATGCCCAGACGTGGGGTCCCTTGCTCACTTTGCCACTGAATCCAAACTAGCCTGGCTGATGAAGGGTTTTACCCAGACACTTGTCCTAGGAAGCTTGATTGCGGTTCAAGGAAGGCCTGGCTTGGCAGTTCGGGCAGGGTTGTTTCCATGAGAACATGGTCAAGACTGATTTGCATATAGCTCAGTCTGAACTGAGGTGGCTAGGTGAGCTAAATAATGATGAAGAATTCAACCCCGATTTGTGACTGGGGGTGAGTGTCTGAAAGGTTTTAGCGCTCCGTCCATCATCTCCTTGTGTTTGCTTTGTTCACCCTAAGGTGGCATCGTATGCCACTGTGATCAAGCTAGCCTGGCTGATGAAGGGTGTTACCCACAAACCAGTCCCAGATGCTTCTTTCCAATTCAGGGAAGACCTTGCTTGGCAGTTCGTGCTGGGCTGTTCCCATGAGGAACACGGTCAAGACAGATTTGTATATAGCTCGGTCTGAACTGAGGTGACAAATGGAGCTAAAGAATGAGGATGGATTCAACCCAGATCTGTGACTGGGGGTGGATGTCTGGAAAGTTTCAGCGGTCCATCCATCATCTCCTTCTGTTTGCTTTGTTCACCCTAAGTTGGCAGGGCATGCCCAGACGTGAGTCCATTGCTCACTTTGTCACTGGATTCAAACTAGCCTGGCTGATGAAGTGCATTATCCAGAAACCGGTCCCAGGATGCTTGTTTATGGTTCAGGGAAGACCTGGCTTGGCAGTTTGGGGTGGACTGTTCCTATGACGAACAGTTTCAAGACTGATTCGCATATAGCTCAGTCTGAACTGAGGTGGCTAGGTGAGCTAAAGAATGATGAAGGATTAAACCCCGATCTGTGATTGGGTGAGTGTCTGAAAGGTTTCAGCGTTCCGTCCATCATCTCCTTGTGTTTAATTTGTTCACCCTAAGGTGGCAGGATATGCCCAGTCGTGGGGTCCATTGCTCACTTTGCCACTGAATCCAAGCTAGCCTGGCTGATGAAGTGTGTTACCCAGACACTGGTCCTAGGATGCTTGTTTACGGTTCAAGGAAGGCCTGGCTTCGCAGTTCGGGCAAGGCTGTTCCCATGAGAACAGGGTCAAGACTGATTTGCATATAGCTCAGTCTGAACTGAGGTCCCTAGGTGTGCTAAAGAATGATGATTGATTCAACCCCGATCTGTGACTGGGGGTGAGTGTCTGAAATGTTTCAGCGCTCCGTCCATCATCTCCTTGTGTTTGCTTTGTTCGCCCTAAGTTGGCAGGGTATTCCACTGGATTCAAGCTAGCCTGGCTGATAAAGGGTGTTACCCAGAAACCAGTCCCAGATGCTTCTTTTCCAATTCGGGGAAGACCTTGCTTGGCAGTTCGTGCTGGGCTATTCCCATGAGGAACACGGTCAAGACTGATTTGGATATAGCTCGGTCTGAACTCAGGAAGCGAATGTAGCTAAAGAATGATGATGGATTCAAACCCAGATCTGTGGCAGGGGTTGAGTGTCTGAAAAGTTTCAGCGCTCCATCCAGGGTCAAGACTGATTTGCATATAGCTCAGTCTGAACTGAGGTGACTAGGTGAGCTAAAGAAGGATGATGGATTTAACCCCGATCTGTGACTGGGGTGAGTGTCTGAAAGGTTTCAGTGCTCTGTCCATCATCTCCTTCTATTTGCTTTGTTCGCCCTAAGTTGGCAGGGTATGCCCAGACGTGGGTCCCTTGCTCACTTTGTCACTGGTTTCAAACTATCCTGGCTGATTAAGTGTGTTACCCAGAAACCGGTCCCAGGATGCTTGTTTACGGTCCAGAGAAGACCTGGATTGGCAGTTTGGGGTGGACTGTTCCTATGACAAACAGGGTCAAGACTGATTTGCATATAGCTTAGTCTGAACTGAGGTGGCAAAGTGACCTAAATGTCTGAAAAGTTTCAGCGCTCTATCCATCATGTCCTTGTGTTTGCTATATTCATTTATTTGCCTTAATTTGGCAGGGTATGCCCAGACGTGGGTCCCTTGATCACTTTGCCACTGGATTCAAGCTAGCCTGGCTGATGAATCGTGTTACCCAGAAACCAGTCCCAGATGCTTCTTTCCGATTCAGGGATGACATGGCTTGGCAGTTTGGGATGGACTGTTCCCCTGAGGTACAGAGTTAAGACTGATTTGCATATAGCTCAGTCTGAACTAAGGTGGCTAGGTGAGCTAAAGAAGGATGATGGATTCAACACCAATCTGTGACTGGGGGTGAGTGTCTGAAAGGTTTCAGCGCTCCGTCCATCATCTGCTAGTGTTTGCTTTGTTCGCCCTAAGTTGGCAGGCTATGCCTGGATGTGGGTCCCTTGCTCACTTTGCCACTGGATTCAAGCTAGCCTGGCTGATGAAGAGTGTTACCCAGAAACCAGTCCCAGGATGCTTGTTTCCGGTTCAGGTAAGACCTGGCTTGGCAGTACAGGCTGGACTGTTCCCATGAGGAACAGGGTCAAGACTGATTTGCATATAGCTCGGTCTGAACTGAGGTGGAAAAGTGAGCTATAGAATGATGATGGGTTCAATCTAGATCTGTGACTGGGGGTGAGTGTCTGAAAAGTTTCAGTGCTCCGTCCATCATCTCCATGTGTTTGCTTTGTTCGCCCTAAGTTGGCAGGGTATGCCCAGATGTCGGTCCCTTGCTCACTTTGCCACTGGATTCAAGCTAGCCAGTCTGATGAAGGGTGTTACCCAGAATCCGGTCCCAAGATGCTTGTTTCCGGTTCAGGGAAGACCTGACTTGGCTGCTCGGGCTGGACTATTCCCATGAGGAACAAGGAAGGTTAAGACTGATTTGCATATAGCTCGGTTTGAACTGAGGTGGTGAAGTGAGCTAAAGAATGATGATGGATTCAACCCAGATCTGTGACTGGGGGTGAGTGTCTGAAAATTTCAGCTCTCCGTCCATCATCTCCTTGTGTTTGCTATATTCATTGATTGGTCTCTACTACTCAAAAAGATGTTGCAACATGTAATACATCAAGTTCTAATGAGTCTGCAACTCCTGTATGAGTGCTTTAGCTTGCATTCTATTATCATGTTGAATGATCTTCAACTGCTTCTGGGCTTTAAAAGAATGTCTGAAATGAGTTCAGATTCTTCTGCAGGTGGACAGTAAGTTGCTGACTCAGTCTTCTTGTTTTCGAAAGTCCAGTAGAATGATATTGGTGGAGTATGCCAAACACAGAATCCTGGCGCATACCCTCTATAAAAAAAACACCATTGTACAATGGTTTTGAACTTATTTTTTGATGTCACAAAAGGTCCTCAAAATCCAATGGTATGTGTGCAGCAGACAAACAGAGTGATCCTTCCTTCTCCAAATCTAAATGAGAAGTGACTGGGAGATGGAATAAGCACTGGGAGGAGCTTGCTGGATAGGAACAGGAAGTTGGAGTCTCTGGGGTACTTCCCCCATTTGTGAAAAAAAGTAAAATAAGAAAGGGCTCCATGCACCATTTGAGAAGTTTTTTAACTCCAGATTGTCTTTTTGGGGATATTTACCTGTTTCTAGAGGAGAGAATCTTCTCCAGGTTGTAGCCGCGATCAATCGTGCTCAATTGCTCTCGCCTTTGACACAAAAGAAGTGCCAGAAGTCACTGGTGCTCCCTAAAGCTGCACTTGTGGGCGAAAAATCTCGCAGGGGCTCCTGGGTGGCTAGATACGCTGTGGGGCATTCTCAAGGACCCGGTAAGTCTCTTATCCCACTCGCAGTGGGCAAAACAATGTTACAAGGGCCCCAATGAAAAATAAGCTCCGATCCATTGTGGAGTGCAGAGTTTATCGGTAACTCCACATTCTCTGAGGAAAGCAGAGTTGAGTTTTACACCCAAAACTAATTGTTATTTCTTTGAAAGTATGAAAAATAAAAAATGTGCATTATATATTAATAGAAAATAAATAGAATATATAAATAAAAAACATGAATAAACATTGACATGTATTGGGTATTATTCTAAAAAAAGAGACACTATACGTGAGTACAAACTAAAACCCATTTTGGGAAACGTATTGGACACAAAGGAATATGATTTACTATTAGCACTCCATTCTAAACCATTTTGGGGAACGTTTTGGACATTAAAGGGGTCAAATTGACTATTCTCATTCCAATGTGAATGTTTTTTGAGGAAGGTTTTGGACACTAAAGAGGTCAAATTTACTATTCACAGTCCAATCAAAACCATTTTTGGGAAGGTGTTCAATGCTAAAGGGATAAGATTTACTATTCCAATTCCAATCTAAATCATTTTGCAGCAGGTGATGAACACTAAACGGGTCCGATGAGCCTGTTTAAGTATCTATCTGCCTTTAAGCTGTATACCTCATCTCATTATCTTCTACAGAACTTGTGAAAGTGTTAAATCATCCAAAGAGTTACTTTGATAAACACCTAAGGTGACATACATTTCTGTCACGTCCCCTGATATCTACATTTCAAGGTTGGACTGTAAATGTGTAAAATAAACCGCTGGCTGAATTTATGTAGTTTTGTCATATTAGTCCATGGTGGTTCATACTGCTTATGCCTTACACTAAGTGCAAATTCCCCTAATGTAGGGTAAAAATAAGAGGCCAACCCCAGCGGTGGCTCCTCCGCTATGACAGAGGAGCGTTGCCCCCCCACCAGCACTTTTAAAAATGTGAACAATAAAAAGGGGTTAAAACCTGTTTTAATATCATTTTCTTATTTCTTGTTCTGAGGTTTGGGGGCAGGTCCAGGGTGGTGACCGGCTGGGAGAGTGGTGCTGGGCCCTGCCTACACTGTGCATGTGGGTTTGGCTACCTGTCTCAGGCCGACCAAACCCACATGTGCTGTGACGCTCTCTCCAACACCAGCTGCATTGCTGGGGTTGGACAGAGCAGGCACAGTCTCCCAGTTTGCCCTGGAGAGTAAATGATCGCGTTCAGGCCAATCCTGAAGCTGCTCTCATGATGGGAGAAGCTGCAGGATTTGCCACAGGGCAGGCTTGGAGGCTGTGCCTGCCTGGCAGTTGAAAGGAGAAGTCAGCAGAACAGTGGGACACAATCATAGAGGGACACAGGTAAGTTATTTAACTTATTTTCTCTATTTGTCTCTGTGGTCATTTATTCCCCCCCAGACCTCTTCCCGACCCCACCTCTTTTCCCTAACGCGAGTTGCTCTCGGTCAACCCATTAAAAATCCCATGAAGTGACCACTCAGTCAGAGATGTTGTCTCCTCAGTTTATATCAAGAAGTTCTGTCAGACTGGCTTGCTGCTGGAGTATCTGCACCAGTAGCGAGAGCCAATACTGAGAAGAGCTGAGAAGAGCTGAGACCAGTTGATTGATGTTTTCCTTTTGAGAGAACACTCACTGCCCATCGAAATCTGATAACCACAGCTTCTCCATTGTGAACAGGTATGCATTGCTCTGAATCCCAAGAAAATCTACAGGCAAGTTAGCTACTCCATAGTGTAACGCATAGAAGTAGTGTTGGGGTGTCAAGTTGTTAGGGACATTCCAACCATTTTAGAAATGTTCATTTTATTCTTGCTGGATCATCGGTGTGATGGTCCATGCTTATTGGGTTACCCAATTTTTATCTATAGAATATCACAGAAAATTGCAGTACTAAGAAAAAAATACATTATATATTTGAAAGTGTTTTATTTCAAGTCTCATCCTGTTGCTTATTACTTGGGTACTAAGCAACAGGATGAGGCTTGAAATAAAACACTTTCAAATATATAATGTATTTTTTTCTTAGTACTGCAATTTTCTGTGATATTCTATAGATAAAAATTGGGTAACCCAAAAAGCATGGACCATCTAACCGATAAATATGTCAAGTGGAGTTGGTTGTGGCTACAACAACCTGGACTTTCAAGAGTTGGTGTGCTGAACTAGGTTCGGCACCCATTGGGGAAACGGCAAACCTTGTGGTACTAGGCCACAGCCATAATAGAGGCAACAGCGTTAGATAACAAAGGGGTCAAAGTTACTATTTCCCCTCCTACATTTTGGGGAAGGTGTTCAACAATAAAGGAGTACAATGTACTAATCACAGTCTACTGTAAGCCAAACCATTTTGAAGAAGGTCTTGGACACTCAAGGGATCAATTTTACTATTTCTGCAATGTAAACAATTTTGGGAGGATGTTCAGTAGAAAAGTGGTAAGATTTACAGTTCCCACTCCTATCTAATCCATTCTCGGGAAAGTATTGGACACTAAAGGGATAAGATTTACTATTCCCACTCAAATCTAAACCATGTTGGGAAAGATGTTAGAGACTAACTGGATCAAATTTACGGTTCCTACAACACTAACATTATTTTACAAACGCATAAGCAGCAATAGAATTTTTTTTTAATTTACAATTAATATTTACAATTTTCATAAATACTCAGAAAATAAACAATAGACTATGTAAAATCAAACATTTAAAAAGAAAAAATCAAACATTTAAAAATAATATTTAATTACAAATATAAAAATGCTTACTAATAAAATAAGTAAAATGTTTATAAACTACGAAATTTGAATTTTCTGAAACACGTCTACTAATAATAAAAATAATGTAAAAACTTCAAACTAATAACTTAAAAATTGAGTTTTATATTCTGTAAAAAATATGAAATTAAATAAATGAAGGATGGAACTTTAGAAACAATTGGGACCATTTTACGAATTTTGATTCAGTTGCCTCTAATATTGGTCTCACCATCAAAGACTCTCATAGAAAGATCAGCAATATCTCTCGGAATATGTTTAATATCAAGGCTGATGACATCAGTGTTACTGCATATTGCCTGAATTTCTTCCAGGATTTTGTTGAGCGATGGTTTCAGCAGTTCATGCAGAGTTAGATTTAAGTGGTGGAGGCAAGATCGCCTGCTTTCTCTTATTGACATTAATGTGCATAGCTTTATTTTCAAGAGACATACTTATATTAGTCATATGTAAAGGATTTTCATAGAGGAGTAATATATCATTATTCTTTAAGCTAAATGGGCAGGTATGACAAATAAAAGTATGAAAAACAACATTGCAATGCCTTTAAATTATGGAGAATATTGTAGTTAGTTCGAATGTTGACATTTTTACTATCTCTCACCAGACAAAGAAGGCGGAACGGGCTATTCACACCCTTTCTTGAAAAGAGTTCGCCGCCTCCTTCACAAGAACAGCATCAACCGAATTGAGAAAAAAATCAGAAAATAAGGAACGATAGGAATAGATGCCAAAGCACTCACAAGGCAGTCTGATATGCATACTTTATCTTGCTGAACATTTCATATCAAAATAAAGACTGAATTAGGCTCGATAAACAAGAATCCTTAATTTAATGGACTTTATATATGTTTTTCTTGGGCTGCCCAATGAGTGCTTTGGTGTCAATTCATATCTAATTTGTGCAGTGGATTTCTAGATCCAGTGCCTCTGACACCTTTGTTAGTAGGGTGCTTTATACCTTAATAACACCAACCACTAAAATCTATTTGGGCTTGTATATTTACCCACTTGACTGTGTGTAATAGGAGGTGAGTTCGTTAAATACCACTACTACCTCAATGTATTTATCTCTGAAAATGAAGAGAGGAGGTGTCCAGCCCCTTTTGTCATACCAAAGAAACAACACATGCCGTGCCGTCATATGGGTGCTTGTCCCTAAGTGGCGGGTAAACAAAGCTCACAACATTCTGGATTGAGCACACACTGCCTCACCTAAATTGTCAAATAAAGGTTGTCAACATTGGCATTTGAATCATCAGAATATTATCAATGATGCCTATGTTGTGCTTCTGTTTGGTCCACGTCATTTCCATGACTTTACTCTATTACTCTACCGTGACCACTGGTGCTTGGGCATGACGAGGAAGCATGCTGCCAAAATTGAACATCCCAGTCCCACTATCAGTCGGAATGTTTGGTTCGTCGTATGGCGCCTGTGATGGCAGTGAACTGGCCTACTCCAGTAGAGGCCAGCAACAATCCCTCTGCTACGTTTCTGTTGTCTCTTTGCATATCCTAACATAATCTGATAGTTCTTCTGAATAGGCTGAAAGCGGAACCAGCCAAGTAATGTAGATGACATGTGTATGGCCATTCAACAAACCTTATGGGAGCTTACTGGAGAAGGCCTGCCTACTATCCAGAACAGACTTTGCATTTGCTCACTCAGATCATTTGTGGCGCAAGAGAAAGAGCAAACGCTGATTTATGTAGCATGGTCCACTCACCATTTACAATATTTAGGTTTTATGATCAACTCAAAAAAACAATTGAATCCTACACAATTGATATCATTCTGCGGTTCCAAGTGGATGAAATCTCTGCTCAATTTGAACTCCCCAGGCAATAGATAAAGGCCCCAGGATGCTTATTTCTGGTTCAGGGAAGACCTGGCTTGGCAGTTCGGGATGGAATGTTCCCATGAGGCACAGGGTCAATACTGATTTGCATATAGCTGGGTCTGAACTGAGGTGGCAAAGTTAACTATAATATGATGATGAATTCATCCCAGATCTGTGACTGCGGGTGAGTGTCTGAAAAGTGTCAGCGCTCTGTCCATCATCTCCTTGTGTTTGATTTGTTCGTCCTAAGTTAGCAGGGTATGCCCAGACGTGGGTCCCTTGCTCACTTTGCCACTGGAATCAAGCTAGCCTGGCTCATAAAGGGTGTTACCCAGAAACAGGTCCAAGGATGCTTGTTTCCGGTTCAGGGAAGATCTACATTGGCAGTTTGGACTGGACTGTTCCCATGAGGTACAGGGTCAAGACTGATTTGCAAATAGCTGGGTCTGAACTGGGGTGGCGAAGTGATCTAAAGAATGATGATGTATTCAACCCAGATCTGTGACTGGGGGGGAGTGTCTGAAAAGTTTCAGCGCTCCGTCCATCATCTTCTTGTAGGTTCAAGGAGGACCTGGATTGGCAGTTTAGGCTAGATTGTTCCCATGAGGCACAGGGTCAAGACTGATTTGCCTATAGCTGGGTCTGAACTGAGGTGGTGATGTGATTTGAAGAATGATGATGGATTCAACCCAAATCTGTGACTGGGGATGAGTGTCTGAAAAATGTCAGTGCTCCGTCCATCATCTCCTTGTGTTAGCTTTGTCCGCCCTAAATTGTCAGGATATGCCCAGTCGTGGATCCCATGGTCGCTTTGTCAATGCATTCAAACTAGCCTGGCTGATGAAGGGTGTTCCCCAAAAAAGGGTCCCAGGATGCTTGTTTCTGGTTCGGGAGACCTGGATTGGCAGTTTGGGCTGGACTGTTCCCATGAGGCACAGTATCAAGACTCATTTGCATATAGCTGGTTCTGTACTGAGGTGGCAAAGTGAGCCAAAGAATGATGATGAGTTCATCTCAGATCAGTGACTGGGTCTGAGTGTCTGAAAGTTTCACCGCTCCGGCCATCATCTCCTTGTGTTTCATTTGTTCGTCCTAAGTTGGCAGAGTATGCCCAAACATGGGTCCCTTGCTCACTTTGCCACTGGATTCAAGCTATCCGGACTCATGAATGGTGTTACCCAGAAATAGGTCCCAGGATGCTTGCTTCTGGTTCAGGGAAGGCCTGGATTGGCAGTTTTGATGGACTGTTTCCATGAGGCACAGGGTCAAGACTTTTTTACATTTAGCTGGGTCTGAACTGAGGTGGTGAAGTGAGCTAAAGAATGATGATGAATTCATCCCAGATCTGTGACTGAGGGTGAGTGTCTGAAAAGTTTCAGCGCTCCGTCCAACATCTCCTTGTGTTTTCTTTGTTTGCCCTATGTTGGCAGGGTATGCCCAGACATGCGTCCCTTGCTCACACTGCCGCTGGATTCAAGCTAGCCTGGCTGATGATGTGTGTTATCCAGAAGCCGGTCCTAGGATGCTTGTTTCCAGTTCAGGGAAGACCTGGCTTGACAGCTACTGCTGGACTGTTCCCATGAGACACAAGGTCAAGACTGGTGAGCTTATAGCTGTTTCTGAACAGAGGTGGCGAAGTGAGCTAAAGAATGATGATGGATTTAGCCTAGATCTGTGACTGGGGGTGAGTGTTGGTGAGTGTCTGAAAAGTTTGAGCGCTCCGTCCATCATCTCCTTGTGTTTGTAAAAGATAAGGGGTGCCAACAAAGAATTGAACACAACTTTGTGCAAGCAGACAGTGCCACTGAGACTGGTAACACACATTGTTGGACTGGTAGCATTGTCAAACCACTGCAGGCCTCTACAAAGGTTATAAATTCATTACTTAATAAAAGGACTTGTACAATCAGAGCAGGTGCGTTTCTGAGACGAGGCAGGTCAGAGTTGGTATGGTGGATGGGACACAGGGATTCCTGTGACCAGTAAACCATTTTCGGGTCTCAACCAGAGGTAGTCATAGCAGGTGGTGCTATGGATCAAGATATGGGGCAGTATCAACAGGAGGGCCTTGGCTGTGTGCAGAGTTAGCACTACACATCTATTGTTTGGATATGCTTGTATAATATTTCACCATAAAAACACTGGCAGCCCTAAAAAACTGTTGTTGCATTCTACCGAAGATGGGCAATATCTCAGCAGTAAAATATATCAACAAGTTAGGGGACACAAGATCAAAATGTTTGGAAGAAATAGTGAAAAACTTTTCAGATTTTTGCCTTCAACACAGGGTACCAGTGATGGCAGTGTACATTCCAAGTCAGAAGTATGTGGTAGTGGACTGGAAATGTAGGCACCTAGGAGTTGTCTCCAATTGGAGGCTACATCCACAAGTATTTCAGAAACTGAAACATGCATGAGGTGATTGCAAGATAGACCTTATTGCATCACAATTGACTGCACCACTGAAAGAGCATTTCAGTTGGAAGGTGGGCCTACTAGCAAAAGCAACCAATGTGCTCCTTCAGATTGGAATGAAGCACTCCAATATATCTTTCCTCATTCATTATGATTCCTCAAGTATCAGATGAGTAAAAATGCACACATTATTTTAGTGATTCTAATATGTAGAATACGGTTGTGGGCCTCTATTCTGCATGAAATGTCTTGGGAGTGACTGTTGCCATAGCCAATATTTCTAGAGATCATGATGGACCCAGCAGGTGAATGACATCCCTTGATAACGTTGCGCCATCTGACAATTGTAGCCTGGTAAATTTCAGCAACAAGGGAAAATCCCAGCAATTTTGCAGCTAGCTGTGTCTTTTCTCAAGCATGCATGGGCTTCTTCCATACATAAACAGTATTCTGCTTCCTAATAAAGATGGTTGTGTTGGTGCAATGCCCGAAAAAGTACCATACCAATAAATCCCCCTGAGTTTTTAGTACTCAGGGACACATATTTCTTAGTTTTTTCTCGCGAATGACATACCATACATTACCTTGTGTCAGTCACGATTTTCACTCGATAGTCCAACTCTTGTGGGACTTTAGCTGTTTTGGATATTATTTTAGTTTTTGTGAGAAATGGCCAAGTTAACGGGAAATAACATTGCAACTTTGCATACTCTATCCATATAAATATTTTCTATGTGGTTATCCTATACCCATGCCATGTATTCTCCTCTGGCTAATATACCCTGAACACAGATGACCTAACCTAGTTGAAGATCATACCGGCTTTTAGAATAAACACTAAAGCATATGGTTGCAGTGCTTGAATTGATCTCAGCCACTGGAAAGTACTCGGACAGCATTCCAAATCCATTTTTATTTTGCACACCATGGCAATTCAGTTTGGACGCAGCTATAGTAAAAAAAAGTCTTGACCCTACTACGATAGGAACAGTTCAGCCAGAACTGCAAAGCCATGTACATTCCTGAACCAAACCAAAAGCAAATCAGAGATGTCAAGACTGATTTGCAGGAGGGGGAAGTGGCCAAGCTAGATAGCCAACAGCACATTCTAAATGTAAGCTTCATAATCCCACCTGACATCTGTCAGCATCCTGGTACCCCAGTGCGGTTTGGTGATGCTATGTGATTTGGGGTAAAAGCCCTGGTTGTTGGTGGCGTGCTGTGGCGAGCAGAGACAAGTGCAGGATTGAGATGACTGGCCAAGTTATGAGAAGGAATGGGCCACGGAGGCATCAAGATGGTGGCTGGTATCAGGTGCTAGGCTGATTTTTGCCCGGAGGCTCGCAACATGCAATGGGGGTAGACTTCCATGCATTGTGCCCTCTGGCTGCTTGAGGGGGCAGTGGATCTGGGAGCAACTGAGTGGAGGCGCATGGTGCTGCAGGTATGCACAAGAGTTGGGCCTGCTTGTGAGGCGGCAGCTGGGTGCGGCTCTCTTGCCCTGAGGGTGCAGTACAGCTTTTGAGTAGAGGGCAGCCTGGACACAACATGGAGGTGCAGCAGTTGGAGATCCTGTCGTCCTGGGGTATGACTACACCTGCTAACAGAAGATTGCCTGGAAAGGACACTCACTCATCCTGCATCGCCTGGCATCATCCTCTGAAGGGGTTTGCACAAGCCGCGACGGTAGGCCCAGCCTCACATGACATAGAGAGCTTAGAATGGTCAGGGAGGGCTCATAAAAGCTGTGGACATTGCACCAACAGTGGCGGCTGGTGAGATTTGAAAGTGGTGAGGCAAAACTGATTATTGTACTGCACTGCTACTACTACGTCTTCTCTCTCTGTATATATAATCATTGTGTGCTCATGCACCCTGAACACTTCTTTTCCCCACTCCAGTCCCAACATTTAAAAACTGAGATGTTCTTAAAAAAAAGTAAGGGTAAGCATGCCCGAGGAGAACATCTCGGTGGGCAAGGTCTGTCTTTATTGTTTTATGGTAAATAAAAACGTCAAGCAATAATCCCTCCACTATAATGAATAATATTTCAGACATGCTTCAACGCTCAGAGATTCTTTTGTTTGAAAATTGTTAAAATAAATTCCAATTAGCTAAATTTGAGCGATTTCACTATTTTGAATTAAGACTTTAGGAATAAGATCCACTAATCAAGCAGGCCCTTTAGGGCACTTTCTCCATTTGAGAAATGTGTAACTAGCGAGGGAGTCCAATACCGGCTTAACCTCTCTATTTAAGATTCTGCTTGATTCAGCGCCTCCCAACCATTCACGTGAATCATCTCGGAATAATACTCCAGAGTTGACAATAAATAACTGACTGGCAATGGGCCCTGGGAAACTCAAAAATTTTCGCATCGCATTTCATGACAGGCTGAGAAGTACAGTATGTGGTAAGGTTCTAAGATATTTACCTGCATGATACCCCGATGTATACATCTGTGAGATCAATATGGAAGGTGGCCTAGAAAAGAACAACTTAGATGTAGGTGTGGGGGGCAGCCGAACGCAGATTGGGAAGGGGTGGGACAGGTCGAGTAGTGGCCATTTTATGGGTTTTGAGATAGATTGGGAATAGTCCAATTGTAGCCCAATTTCATTTTTAGCAAAAAGGGTATAAGGGCCATTTTTGCGCTTCCCCAGCCACCATTTTAGGTTTGGTGACCTGATGGCTGGCAGCGCTGTAGGATTTAGCATTTTCTCTTTGGGCCTTGTGGTCTGTGTTAGTGGTAGTGTCAGAGTAGTTTTTGTCAGGCGTCTTTAGGAGGAATTTGCTGAGTATGGCTGCTCGGGGCTATCGGGTGCTGGAGTTGGTGCGATTATTGAGCGAGGCCGGCTGGAACTCCTTATGACGGAGGCCTCTGGAGGCGCACGCCCAGCAAGGTGCGCATCAGCGGAGGTAGCGGCTGCCGTGGTAGCCTGCTTGCCTCCCCAGAAAGCTCACAAGGGGAAGGTGAGTGCCTGGGGTCGCGCGGATGCCATGAGCACAGCCCGTTCATTATACCTGCGACTCGCGAGGGCGGGCAGCTACAGCGGCGCGTTTGGAGAGGGGCAGAGGGACACGGAGGGGGAGCGCGTCCCGCGTCTCCCCGTCCAAGTCGCGGGAGGCAAGGGTCCGTTAATATGTGAGGAGAGAGGCCCGCAAGGTAGTGTGGAACCGGAGCCTCGGGTATGTGAAGAGGCTCTGGCTTGTAGCAGCAGCAGCATTTTTCGGCGGGACGGGCACGTGGGAGTGACGGGAGCAATGCAAGGCAGCCCTTTGAAAGGGATGATGAGTACCTGACTCCCACTCTGGTTGAGGGGCAGCTGGGCCGGTTATGAAAGGTCTTCAGAAGGGATCTAAGGTATGCCCCCAGGTTGCTGCAGTAGGCATGGGCCTGGGGGTAGGGGGCAGACAGATGCCCAGTGGGAGACCTTCGATGAAGGAGCATGAAGCTCTGAGGCAGGTGAGTTGGTGGGGGAAGCGGGTGACAATAGACTCTGGGTTTTACTTTTGGAGGAGGGCGGGGAAGGGGGGGTTCCCCTATTGATTTGGAGTTAGAAGGGTTTGGGGTGGACTGGATGTTTTCCCATCGTGGACGGAGGAGGTTCTGGGGTCTAGGGGGGTGAGCCAGCTAGAGGGGAGCCATTTGTGGGTCGGATCGAGGGCTTTGGGAGGAGATTGGGCAATCGGCGGCAGCAATGAGTGGCGGAAAAGGGGTGCCGTGTGGGGGGGTTTCGGAGGTACAGACCGGTCCAGTTGGGCATGGCGCCGCAGGTTGGGAGGTTGAGTGACGGGGAGGGGGAATCAAGGAGAAGGAGGGGAGGCGGTGGACTTCAGTGTGGTAGGGCTGGCGTGGGCGACCAACACTTTGCGGAAAGGCAGGAAGAGGAGTTGGGAGGGGAGAGGGAAGAGGGTTAGGCCCAGCAAACCAGACCATTCCTTTTTCTTTCAGGAGGTGGAGCAGCAGGGGGTGCCAGACTTGGTAGGGCTGGGAGCGGCCCGATGGCACCAAGGAGAAGGGAGGGTGGAGCCTGGCGCGGCGTGCCCAATACCGGTGGGGGATAATGACGCGGCTGGCACAAGTAGGCCCTGGGGGATCACCGGTCTCAACGCCCACTGGGCCTCAAAGGTCCGAGGGACATCGTGGACGAAGGAGCTCCAAAGATTGCCATTTGAATGGTGTTAGGAGGCTGCAGTCTGCACTTCCAGCTGAGAAAGCCTTGCATTCCAGGGAGGAGGAACTAGAATAAGACAAAGACAGCATGGAGGAGGGGGAGTTGAGGGAGATGAACGATGAGGGAGAGGGGAAGGCGAGTAATGCCGTGTCTAGTGTTTTCCAGGTGTCACATCGCCAGCCTGTGCCCACGGGTCGGACATCGCGTTGGGCGGGGCGGTTGGCCCCCTTGGCAAAGTGGACAGAATGACGACAGGCAGATTCATTAGAGCCAGGTAAGCAGCAACCCCTGATGGTGTTAGTGGGTGTGGGAGGAGGAGACAAGGAGAGAAGAAAAGAGGGTAGGTTGCAAAAAGGAAAGTATGTGCTGGATGTGGGAGTACGTACGGATGACTAAGGTAAGGGGTCAGGGGGTGCGGTAGACAGGGCGGCGAAGGGGAGTGTTGGCACAGAGGACGCAGGTAAGGCATCCGGGAGCACAGGGGACAGCGTGTCTGGCAAAAAAGGGATGGTGGAAATACCAGCAGTGGAGCCCGAGACCAAATTAGAAAGTAAAGAATTAAAGATAAAACGGTTGCCTTACATGGGTGTCACTAAGCCATTGGGCGTGCATTTAATGCGGATATGGAAAGGTAAATATATGTGGAGATCCTTAAGCTGCTGCTGTAGGGCTAAAGAAGGGTCCAAGGAGGAGGAGTATGAATTGGCCAAGAGGTCGAAAGTACCGCCCACAATAGAGAAATGGACAGCAACATTCTTAATATATGCGAGTGTGTACTGCGAAAAATACCCGGAAAGGTGTGTGGCCATGTTCAAGCACATGGACGTGATCAGGAAGGCCCAGATTACAGGGCGTGGGTATGCATGGACCCAATAAGATGAAGAATTTCGAGCACGCAGGGCGTGGGACACGGAGGCCAAATGGGGTGAATTGGATACAGACTTATGGCAACACATGATGGGTCTGTCTGGAGCGGGGAAAACTATTTTCACGGCGAGATGTCTCCCGCTCGTGTATTGACCCTTTCATGGATAACCCACCCGGGGAGGGATGGGTGGCACAGGAAGCGGACAGTTGGGAACAAAAGGGGCCTGCTGGGATTTTCAACAAGGGACTGTGCACTCAGGAGTGCTGCAGATTCAGGCATAACTGCTCGAAATGCGGAGGCAGAAATGCATTGGTCAATTGCTTTGAGAGAGGGCACTTACAGCAACAAGGGAACCAGAAGTGGCAGTCAGTGGAGTTTAGGACAGGGGGACAGCAGCAACAGCTTTTCTTGGGCGGGAGAGGGGCTAAGGGGACTGGGCCAAAAGGCTCGTACTCCGGTTAGAACAGACAAATTGAATGCAGCCCTGCAGAATTATAGTAACCAAGAGGCTGCAAAACGATTGTGGATGGGATTTCAAGAAGGTTTTCGACTGGGGTACGGGGGACCTAGGATAAGAAGATGGGCACACAATTTACAGTCAGCAAAAGAGGATCCAGACATAGTGCAGGGGAAATTGTATAAAGAGGTGCGTGAGGGTCGCATGGCGGGACCCTTTGTGGATTGGCCACTGGACAATTTAATTGTGTCACCCATAGGAGTGGTGCCGATGAAGGAACAAGGGCAGTTCCGTTTAATACAGCATTTGTTTTGGCAGGAAGGGGGCTCGGTGAATGATTTCATCTACGAAAGTGAAGCTACTGTTTCTTATTCATCAGTTGATGTGGCCATGTCACTGTTAGTGACCGCTGGAGCAACGGCGATGATGGCAAAGTGCGTCATAAAGTCAGCTTTCCGGTTGCTTCCAGTCCATCTGAATGATTGGGATCTTCTGGGTATCCATTTTAATGGTAAATGGTACATGGACAAAGCATTACAGATGGGTTGTTCTATGGCTTAATTCAGACACTCTGTTCATCACCACCCCCTTTTCTGAATCGTTTTTGGCCACTATAGGTGTGGCAGGGTATACTCAGACATGAGTCCCTTTCTCACTGCTCCATCAGGATTCAAGCAAGCCGGGCCGAAGACGGCTGAAATGCCAGAAACCGGTCCCCGGTAGCTTGTCTCCTTTCTGGTGAAGAATTGGCTTGGTAGTTTAGTCTGCCCTGTTCCCATGATGCACTGGGCCAGGGACAGACTGATTTGCATATAGCCAGGTTCTGAGCTGGGATGGGGCAGTGAGATAAATAACGGTGATGGATCAAGCCCTGATCTTTGGACTGGGTAAGAGTGGTCTGCTTAATTCAGACACTCTGTTCATCACCACCCCCTTTTCTGAATCGATGAAGGAACAAGGGCAGTTCCGTTTAATACAGCATTTGTTTTGGCAGGAAGGGGGCTCGGTGAATGATTTCATCTACGAAAGTGAAGCTACTGTTTCTTATTCATCAGTTGATGTGGCCATGTCACTGTTAGTGACCGCTGGAGCAACGGCGATGATGGCAAAGTGCGTCATAAAGTCAGCTTTCCGGTTGCTTCCAGTCCATCTGAATGATTGGGATCTTCTGGGTATCCATTTTAATGGTAAATGGTACATGGACAAAGCATTACAGATGAGTTGTTCTATGTCTTGCGCACTTTTTTAGTGCTTCAGCATGTTACTTCAATGGTTGTTTTCAGAAAGGACGGGTCATCAAAGAGTAATGCACTACCTGGATGACTTTTTCTTTGTGGACAGCTCAGACTGCCAGAAGGCGCTGGACAGTTTCAATTAGATCATGAGGGACCTTGGGGTGCCGTTGGCACCGGAAAAGACTATGGGGCCCTGCTCTGTCCTTCTTGGGCATTGAGTTGGACTTTCAATTGATGGGGGCATGCCTTCCGGAGGAGAAAAAGCAGCAAATTTTGGGGCTGCTGGCGACAATGTTGTTGAAGAGCAAGGTCACTGTGAAAGAGATTCAGGTGCTGTTGGGCCAACTCAGCTTTTCTTGTAGAGTGGTGAGAGTAGGACGGACATTTTGTAGGCAACTGGGCAGGGAGCTAGCAGTACAGAGACCTCCTCATCATCATGTGCGGCTATCTGCAGGCATGAGAGAAGACTTGCGAACATGGCAGTTTTTCTTGCAGAACTTCAATGGCATCCCCTTGATACGGGAGGGTGACATGGTTTGGGATGTACAGATTTTTTCTGATGCCACAGGTAGCAAGGGCTTTGGACTCTACTGGCAAGGGAAATGGTGTGCAGAGCAGTGGCTGGCAGAATGGGTGTGGGGGTAGGAGTATAGCCTTTTGGAATTTTTCCCACTGATAGTGATAGTCACACTATGGGGCGAGCAGTTGGCACACAGGAAGGTAACTTTCAGAATCGACAAAATGGCGGCCAGGTTTGAACAAGTTTTGAAATTACTGAGAGTGTTTGTGTTGGGTTGCTCAAGTTATGATATTGCTTTTCGAGCAGTGCATGTGCCAGGAGTGGACTATGACATACCGGTTGATTTGTCTCGTTCAGAATGGGGGAGATTCCGTTGGCTAGCCAAGGACACAGACAGGACTCCGACCAGCATGCCTCAGCATTTGTGGTATGTAGGCAACACAGGATGTTGCAGCTGGTTTTAGAGTCCCTTGCTCAATCCACGAAGATAGCGTACAGGACAGCGTGGGAGGAATTTCTGCACTCAGGTGCTGGGTGGCGGGACTAACCGGCTCTTCACAGGGAGGATGTGATACAGTTCATCCTAGTTCTGATTGATAAAGGACTTTCTAGGGTTAAGATTGTGGGTAAACTCACAGGGATTGCATTTGTGGGGAAATTGTTATGGGGTTATGCGCCTTCCCCAGGAGAACTCGGGACGCGGATGCTGGAGGGTTGGGCCCGGGAATGTGGCCCTACAAGCGGGGTTAGGAACCCCATGTCGTGGGATTTGTTAGGGAGGGTTATTCTGATTTTGCCTGGGTTGTGTACTGATGGATATGAGATGTATCTTTTCTCCACACTTATGGTGTGGATGTTTTTTTAGGCCTTTCGGGTCTCAGAAATGTTACGAATGAAATCCAGGGAAGGGCTTTTATGGGATGAGGTGTCCCCTTACAGGAATAGGATTTGCATTTGGCTGCGAAAATCTAAAACAGATCAGAGGGGAGGGGGAAATGGGTGTCCTTGCAGGCTGCCGACCGCAGCTGACTTGCCCATGTGGGTGGGGAGCGAGGCGGAGGAACCTTGCTCAAGGCTTGGTGGGTTTCGTTTTCGTACATTCGAATGGGCGGAGTGCAACAGCTTCCCAGCTTTTAGCGGTTTTGAGGAAAGCACTTGCGGAGCTGGGAATTGATGGTAAGGGATTTGGGACACATTCATTCAGGATTGGGGCAGCGTCGGAAGCGAGCAACATGGTTTGGGGGCGAGGGGCCATTCAGCAGCACTGAAACTCGCGGAGGCCGCAGAGCCATTCAGCAGCACTGAAACCCAGCACAGGTCCACACAAATCAGTTGGCTGGCACGAAAATACCTACTTCTCGAGGGAGCGCTCATGGAGCCTCTACCATCATGGCCACTGGCTCGGTGGAGATGCCTCACTGCTGTAAAGTTTGAGCATGGCGGCTCTCCCTATCCAACCACCACCCTGCTCAAGGATTTTGTCCATTTATCCTCGCATTGCAGACTCCAGAAACGATCCGGATGGCCTGCTTGCACCCTCTGAGTTTCTGGAGGGAGCGCCCATGGAGCTTTTACCAACATGGCCACTGGTTCGGCAGAGATGTTTCTCTGCTGTGGAGTCTGAGCTGGCAGCTCTCCCCCCTCCGACCGGGAGGAGTGGTGATTGCGGCGAGTAGCCTGCGAGGAACCGCTCCAGTGTAATCCACGGCTGGAAACCGGAGCCTGTGGAAACCGGAGCCTGCAGTGAATGATGGCGGTCCTGCAATTTAACCCTGGACATGTCTACCCTCCAGTCCCGACCTATATTGCTTGGCACAACGCAGCCCCTTCCGGAACATACCCACCCAGGCCACCAGGGAACACTCTTCACCGGAGCGGCCTGTCCCGCCACGGACTCTCATGGACTTCTTTACTTTATCTTTTGTCCTGGCTGCCATTTTGCTGCTGTTCTCGGCCGCTTTTCGCTGGACCCTGACCCGCCATCTTTTCCTTTCCCTCATCCTTTACCCTTTTCCCTCGTTCCCCCTTGACAATCCTCAAAAGTTTCTTCCCTTTTCTGTTTTTCCTTTTCTCCATACCCTTGTATCCCTCCCACAGCACTTAATGGAACTTTGCTCTCCTTATTTTTTTGGGGGGGTCTTGACCTGAGAAAATCTACATGAATGTGTATATATATATATATGTATATAGAGATAACTCTAATCACTAGTATATGCAATAGACCTTTGTACTCTCTACCATTCTCATATGACTCTTAGAGTATATCCATTTGTATCTCTTCCTTGAGTGACTTTACTACTTGTATATTTGCAATTTTTCTTTCTGTTTGTATCTCTTCCTTGTGTGTCTTTACATCTTATACAAGTGCATTTTTTTCTGTTTGTATCTTTTATGTAATGCATGTAATCCTAAATCCTTATGTTTTGCAGCTGGTTCTTATGTAAAGCGCTCTGACACCTTCGGGTAAAGTTTGCGCTATACAAAATCGCATTAAATAAATAAAATAAAAAATGTAGTTGGGTAGATGGTGTTCGGATTGCTACCAGCGCTATGAGCGCAGCGCATCAGGGGGATGTAGCGCGGTTCTGTTGTTTTCTCCTGCCCATTCCATTTTTCTCATTTCATGTTCGGTCATGGGCCCCCTTGCCAGGGAGAAGTCTATCTGGATTGTAAGACATTCCTTTGTAAAATGGGCACAGGACCAGACCCGCACCAGTTATTTTAGGGAGAATTTGGGATTTAATAAAAATGTGATTAAAGTTTATTGGAGGGGCCGGGGGGCATGCAATGGAAGGAGTTATTGCAGGTTCTGAATGGCGTCTTGGTGGCTGGTAGGTGCCCCGATGTGCTGGTGATCCATCTTGGGGAGAATGATGTGGTCAAGGAAACAGGTTTGGCTTTGATGAGGAGCATGATGTAGGATTTGTCTTTGATAAAGCAGCGGTGGTCGGGCTGTTCTGTCATTTGGACAGAATTTGTTCCTCATAGGGTCTGGAGAGGAGTGGTTAATCCAGAGGCGGTAGACAAGGCCCGGAGAAAACTCAACACTGAAATGGTGCTTTTTTGTTGGCATCTGTTTTTTTCAAGGAGTGCGCATAGGGACATTAAGTACGATACACTGGGTTTCTTCAAGGGAGATGAAGTGCATTTATCCAGGTTAGGTATGGGATTGTACCTACTGGAAATCAGGGAGGGCCTGGCCAGGTTGTTAAATGTGCAACAACACTAATGGGTCTTTCCTAGGTGGCAGGGGGGCAGGAAAATGGGGAGGCTGCATTTCTGCCTACTCTTCTGCCTTTTCCTGGGTGGCGGGTTGTTGAAAGTTGCCCAAGATTGTCTGAAGTTTTTAGCTAAGTGCTGGTAGTTTGTGAGCAGGGGCAGGGAAAGGGTAACCTAACTAGGTAGGCTAAGTTTAGGTTAGATGTTTGTTAGGTACAGTTGCACAAAGGCAGGTAGGGGTTTGGGTCATTGGAGGATAGGATTTGTAAATGCAATATTGTGTAAGATTGTGTAATATGGTTATTATGTAATGCTATGTTGTATTCGGCACATGGGGGGATTTGATGTGGGGATCATAGGGGTGGGGGGAACAAGGGGTCAGGTAATGTATGTATATTGAGGTTTTAGTCTTGTAAGGCAGTTGCCAGTGTTAATAAATAGTGATATGCACCTGTTCAATAAAGCGGCCTTTTACGCACACAAAAATTGGTCTCGGTTTGGCTTGCCCCCTCCCTCCCAAGGGGAGTTTGGGGGGCAGCCGAACGCAGTGAGGTCTGCCCCCAGGGCATATTTGGAGGGTGTGGAACAGGCTGAGTAGCGGCCATTTTGTGGGTTTTGGGCTACATTGGGAATAGCCCAATTGTAGCCCAATTTCATTTATAGCCCAAAGGGTATAGGGTCCATTTTTGCTCTTCCCCAGCCACCATTTTAGGTTTGGTGACCGGATGGCTGTGAGCACTGTAGGATTTCGCGTTTTCCCTCCCGCCCACCGTCTTTTCAGGGTTTTGGGTGTTTTTCTTTGAGGTTTGGGGTTTTTCCCTTAGGCGGTTATTTGAACAGGTGCATAGAGCTTTTTACTAAGTTGTATATTTCATCGCTTGGAACAAATGCTGGAGGGGTTGTTAAAAGTTGGCCAAGATTGGCTGAAGTTTTTAGTTAAGTGTTGGCAGTTTGTGAGCAGCGGCAGGGAAAGGCTAACAAGGTAGGCTAAGTTTAGATTAGATGTTTGTTTGTTACAGTTGCACAAAGACAGGTAGGGGTTTGGGTCATTTGTAGGATCGAATTTGTAAATGCAATATTGTGTAAGATTGTGTAATATGGTTGTTATGTAATGTTATTTTGTATTCAGCAGGGTGGGGGATTTAATGTGAGGATCGTAGAGGTAGGGGGGAACAAGGGGTCAGGTAAGTTATGTATAGTGATGTTTTAGTTTTGTAAGGCAGTTGCCAGTGTTAATAAATTGTGATATGCACCTGTTTCAATAAAGCAGCCTTTTACACACACAAAAATTGATCTCGGTTTGGCTTGCCCCCCTCCCTTCCAACATTCTTTTTCGGCCTGTGACATTTTCTGGCCATGAACGATTCCGCGTTTTACCTTTTTGAAATGAATAATGTTCAGAGCTATGAGCTATCAAAGGGAATGCCACTAAATGTAAATTGGTCCCTGGATTTGAGAGAAAGGAGGGACACGGTTTTAGAAAGACAGAGCAATCACGGTGTGGCTGACAGAAAAGCACAGAATGAATGTGTTTGAAGCTGTGGTTTGTGCTGAGCAGGGGAGCAACCTTTAGTTCAGCAATTTGTAAGGAGGTTTTGTGTACTGCTGAGGGTTTAGCCTTAAGCTTGTTTCCATGGATCCAGCAAAACATTTTTGCCTGGATCAGCTGAGCTCCGTTTGGAGTCTCTAGTGCATGCCCAGGCGACAGTTTATTCACAGAGGAAATGAATGAACTCGTGAGTTGCCTACCTGAAGGAGAGGTCACACAACTGCTCCGGTTGACGCCTTCAGTCCTGTCTGGGTTTCTGCTAATATTCCTTCTAATCTCTCTCCGATTTGCAGTGTTTTGCCCTTCTCTGTTTGATCCTGCCCTGTTTTCCCAGTCCAGTCTTGCCGTAAGTGGTCAGTTGTTGCTCCTCTGATCTCTCTTGTGCTGGAGACCTAGACTCATGAAACACTTTGGGCACAGCAGCCTCTGCGCCTAGGCGGAGCCAGTAATAGGCAAAGTTTGCCAGGGTTCTGAAGAACCAAAGCAGTGCCGCGGCCGGCATGCTCACAGGAGGGAAGGAAGGGGTTTGCACGGGCAGGGAATAAACATTCCCCGGCAGGCCCTAAGCCAATCACAATGCTGCAATGGCAGCTTTGTGATTGGTGAGGTGCAGCGGACAGCGCCCCAGCCAGGCCATTTTCTCTATTTAGGCGGCATACAGCAGCCTACATAGAGAAAAAGGGGGAGTGCGCATTTCTGCTTTGTTCGGCCCTGGGGCCGACCAAACTGTCATTACCCACAACAGTGGGTAAGCCACTCCCCCCCCCCTACCTTCGAGCGGGACTACTCACCCGCCCTTCCACAACCAGGCCCTCCAGGTACTTCTGCTTTCTCACAGTGCGGGAAGCAGAAACATAAAATGGTAGTTTTACAATATTTTGTTTCTGCTTCTTGCACTGCGAGAAAGCAGGTGGGCGACTCCCCCACATCCCTATGGAGGAGCCGCCACTGTGCGCCAATACCTAGAACAGATCCCTACAGCCCACTGGCATACCTCAAAGTGTCTGGAGATTGGTTTGATATCTACTGAGGAACTAGCTGCAGTCAGACAGTGCTTGGGGGACCCTGCGGCCTTGTGATAAACTGCTGCTGGCAGGTTGACAGTTGGCTTGAGCGGGCTTCACCCCCCTGCATGCCCCAGCAGCAGCCCTCAGCAGGGGTCCTGCACATTTTTCTGTGACTGGATAGCCTAAGTGCAGCTGCCTGGCAGTGTAGGATGGACTAAGCCTTTTCAGCAGGGGTCGTGCTGGGCATCTAGCAACGCTCCATTATCTACTGTAGTCGCACATAGCTTCTGCCTTAGACCAAAAGGGTGTGTGCAATTAGTTTTCAGTCTCCCTCTCACAGTGCTGCATGGGAGACAGATACAGGGAAGGTAGCCATAGGTGCAATAAGAGTGCAAGGAAGTTTCAGCTAGGACTGGGTGGAGTTTGCGGAGTTCTGCTACGCGCAACTCCGCATAGTGACAAAAAAACTTCGCCACACAAAGCGGAGTTTGGCAAGTGGCAGAGTGCTGGGGGGACATGCTGTTTACGGTGATTTTCTGTACTGGGTTTTTATCCCACACTGGAAAACCATCGTGAACAACATAATGCGCAGTGCAAGATGGTGCTGCTTTTCTTCTTCCGCTCGGGTAGATTTTATACCTGAGTGACAGCTTTCTCAATGCGAACGGAAGGTTTCTCAATGCGAGCAATCCCAAGCATATGCAATCACCCACAATGAGAATTCCGACCGCCCACGTTGAGAAATCTCACCTGGAGGTTGATTTTCCTCCTTCATGCTCACCAACTGGACGTTGATGAGCACAAGCAAGGAAAAATCTAGCTGTGAGGTGTATTTTCCTCTCTTGCACTCGCCATCTTGATGTTGATGATGTCGAGCGAGGATAAAAACTCTGCTCCACAAGTTTTTCAGAACTCTGCATGCTTAGCGGAGTGTGGAATACTCGGCACTCTGAAAACTCTGCGAGCGGAGCAGAGTTCACCGCCCAGACTTAGCTTCAGCAGACCTATATGGATCAGTTTATGGGTGCTGGAAATGACCAGCAGGATGACAGTGGGATAGCCAGTGACAGCCAGCAACACTGAACCCTTAGGGTGCTCAGGACCTGGCAGCCATTGAAATCTCAAAGCGCGCGCTGGAGCATTAAATGGACTCTATTTAGATAGAGGTGAACCTTCTTTGATAGGATCTGCAGAATGTTGTGGAACGCTCCCTGACAACGGAGGAAAAGGTGGAAAGTCGGACTAAGGAAGTGCGCGAGTTGCAGACCACGGTCCAGGTGTTTTCAGAGAAGACACAGTACCTGGACACCCGGGTGGAGAATGCTGACGTCTGAATGAGGAGGTATATTCTCCATGTCCTGGAATTTCCAGAGCAGCAGGAGGGACATCTTCCAGAGGCCTTATTGGAGAAATAGCTCACGGATGTCATCGTCCCGGGACTTTAATCTGCATTTTTTGTGACAGATGAGAGCCCATTGTGCTATGGTTCCTCGCTCCCTCCTGTGGCTCCCACTGGAGCGCTCCTCACATAATTCCTCAATTACAAGGACAGGGACAGTGTGATGCAGAGGCCCCACAAACATGGAGACACGAGCTCCGAGAGAACCGCCATCAGGATTTTTTCCAGACTACACACAGGGTGCAGTATCAATGGTGCTCCTACTTATGTATGAAGCAGAAGCTGTGCAATTTGAACGTTAAATATATGTTCCTTTTTCAAGCCATGTTCAAGGTGCTGCATGGGGGTTTGGCCTACTTTTCTGAGTCGACCTGAGGAGATGTGGGACTGGCTGGATACCTGTGCTGGTTCAGCCAGCCTGGGCTGGGTGCGCAGTCCACCCCTTGGAAAAGCAGAATACGGAACCGCCCCAGCAGATCAACAGAAAGAAGATGCTGGGGATTTCTGCAGCACAGTGACACATCCTGAATTACTGTTCAACCAGATGACACACTTGATGTTGTTACTATGGACAGTGTGGAAGGGTCGGAGAGCCTGGACAACGGGGAGCAACTCCTGCTGAATAACGAGGGAGGCTTGGCCTCGCTGGGTAACATTGGGCTGTTCGGGGTCCAAATTGTGTGCAGAAGACATAGCAGTTCATTGGTAGGCTGAGGCTCCGAGAATTAGAGTTATATTATCTAGCAGCGCAGCTACAACATGCGGCCAGCTGGTGTGCAGAGGGCGACAATTGGGAAAAGCGAATGCTGGTGGGTGCCCAGGAGCAGAAAGTTGACCAATCTGTTTACTGGCAGATGCACACTTGATACACTGAGCCCATATGGGGTTCGATAGGCAGTGAGGGCACGGTTGAGGCTGATTAAAGTGGTGCTGCACAAGCCCCCTTTCTCACAGCAGTTGTCGATATGATGGCTAAAGTCCTTCATCGACATTGACAAGCACATGACCATGGCATGGAAGGGAGAGTGGGAGGGTGTGAGTAATTGGGAGCTCTATACCCAGGCAATCGGTGCATTAAAGTTCAGGAAGCTCAAGAATATTTTGCAAGAGGCCAAGGACAGTTCCTACAATTTGCGAAATAAACAAAAACAGCCATGGAAATCTGGACGGATTTCCCCGAATACGCTGTAGGTGTCAAATACACTGGAGTTGGTTCTCGATATGGGCTTTTACCGAGATGTGAAATCCCGACTGTACATGTCGCTCAAACAGGACAGACAAAGAATAGAGCTCTCTGCAAGATGCTGTTTGGAAGAAGATATAGAAGAACCCATGACGAACAAGGAATGGGAGGGGGCGTGTGCACTGGTCAGGTAAGACTCTAGCAATGATTGCTTCAAGCTGACATATTTCTATTTCCTACACAGAGCATACTTCTCACCAGCGAGACTGAAGAGAATATACCTGGACAGGTCTGATAGACGCTGTAGATGTGACACACATCGGTCAAATTTGACATATTCCTGCACGTAGTGGAGTGGTGTGGCTCACTGGTTAGAGGCGGCAGACCCGTAAGCAGAGAACGGCCCGGGACCAGGGTTCAATCCCTGACGCGGCAGGGTTGTGGACCAGGGTTAAACGGACTCGATAATTCTCGCCTCGGTGCCTACTCTAACCAGGGAACACACTCGGCAACTCTGGGCATTAAGCTTGCCTCATCTCTACAACGGCCCCCCACAGACGCCGGGGATGCCTGGTTTCACCTTGGAGATACCCAGAAAGGGACCATCTCATAGGGAAAACCAGGACGGGTTCCCCAGCGGTCTTCAGCACCAGGATACTCCTTAAAGTCACAGTGCGCTTTACAAGTACACCCACACACAAGTACACCCACACGTATATGCATATTAGGGCGCAGTGGTGCACAGACTCCAGATAGGCGCTCATATGACACTTGAGCACAGCATGAGACTGTCTATTGAACCTTTTTGCGTATCCCAAATATACACAAATACAATATGGAAAGAAACTATTGTGATTGGTGCTTGCGAAACGCAGGTTGACTATAAAATGGTTACCTCCAGTTGCCGCCATGCTGAGTCAATGGATGAGGGATATGGAAGAATGGGAGCTGGTGGTGGAATGATGTGTGCAAGAAGTGAGGACAGATGACAAGGTTTGAGGAAGATTGCCAGGTGTGGGCGAGATATGGGTGACCAACTTGCATGGGTGCAAATTCAGAACAGTGAATGTAAAAATTCAGGACAATGGATCAAAATTCAGGACAAAAATTCAGGACAGGAGGTTCAAATTCAGGACAACACTTCGGGACAAAAGGTAAGTTTTATAGACACATCAGAGGAAGTCGCACACTACTATATAAGTAAGCCCATTCATATCCAAACATATTCAACCATTTGCAGACCTGTCGATCATGTATCCTTCTATCCCTCATTCCACTCATCCATCCCTCCATCCACCCTTTCACTCATACATCCATTATCCATCCATCCACCCTTTCACCCAATCCATCCATACACTCATCCATCCACTCTTCCACCCATCCTTTCACTCATCCATCCAGCCATTTACCCTTTCATGCACCCATCCATCCTTTCACTTATTCATCCATCCACCCAGTCACTCATCCTTCCACCAAATCACCCTTTTAGTCATCCATCCATCTTCCCTTTCTCTCTCCATCGACCCTTTCACTTAGCCATCCTTCCATCCATCCACCCACCCATCCATCTATTTATCCACTCATGAATCCATCCATTGACCATATCATTCATCCATCCTTTCTCTCATCCATCCACCCTTTCACTCCTTCACTCATCCATCCATCCTTTTGTCCATCTAGCCTCCCTTTCACTCACTCATCCATCCTTATATCCACCATTTATCTCATCCGTCCATCCATTCACCCTTTCACTTATCAATTCAGCAATCCATCCATCATTTCACTCATCCATCCACCCATTCACTTGCTCATCTTCTACCCTTTCATTCATACATTCACCCTTTCACTAACTCACTTGCGCACCTTTTCATATTAATTATGAGCTGTGCCTTTGTCTGCAGAGTTACAGACAGAAGAAGCCAATCAAAAATTTCACCTTTTCTGTAGTTCCTAAAGCAAGGGGTGGGGTGGGGAATGGTTTGCTATGCCCCTGCACATAGGCAATCTGAAAAAGTGGAAGTCATGCACGAGGCACAGTGCCAGGTCATGAGGTGACTGTGACATGGTATTGTGTCCAGGGCTTTTAGAGGGATGAAAAAACTGGGGGGACTCTCCAAAGTGGGTGTTCGATGTAAATAATGGTGTGGCTTAAAACATCTAAGCTAAACATATCTGCTTAGTATAGCGTACCACCTGACTGGTATGTTGCCTCTTCTGTTATTGTATCCAGATATATAACACAACAAGTAATGTTACACCTAGAACAAGTCAGAACGATTGGCTTTGTCAATGGTTGTTAGTTGCATAAAATAAAAAAGCAGAAACCAATACTTCTATGAATAAAATGTTGAAAAGGCATCAGTTCTAAAATGATGAGACTGTGAAAGAACTCTAGACCCTTCTTTTCAACTTTTTCACCAGCCTATTTTCTTGAACTGGATTCTATGTAGCAGCATTGGTGTTTCGTACATTTCTTCCATCTGACAGAATGCCCTACCCTAGACAAAGGCTGGGGAAGGCTCACCACATGCTTTGCAGCCCAGACTGGCCCATTGTCATTCTGTATGTGACAATCAGATGCATACAGAATGACAAAGGACAGGGTGGGACTGTTTTCGTGCTCAGGAGTGGGAGACGACCCCATCAGGGAGTTGAGGCTTCATGCAGGGGAACAGTGCTGTTCTCGGCAATGCCCAAAAGCTTGGACAAAAGGCATCCGTAAAAGGGATCATCATGGACAACGGAAGTGAGATCCAAATTACAGACAGTCTGTGAAACTTACCGATGGTTGGTCACCCTAGCTGAGATGCTAGAGGGGATAACACAGACTGGGGTACAGAGAAATGTGGGTCACACAAGCAGTCTTAGCTCGTGAGGAAACAGCAGAGTACACATTCTAATGCCGAGAGGACTCGAGAGGAGGAGGTGAGAGGAAATGAGGTGGGGGAACGAGGGGCCTGTTCCAAGCATCTTAATGCGTTGGACGTTTTGCCCATGATGATAATAATATTGTATTGTGCTAGACACACGTTTTTACCTGCTTACTGTGCCTATCTAAGTTGCTCATGTGCTGTGAATTAAAAATCATAAAAAAAGACTGATTTGCTTATACCTGGGTCCAAACTGAGATGGCATGGTGTGCAAAATAGTGATGAATTGAGATGAGGTCCCCAGTAAATACCATAGATTAATTCAAGCATTCCACCCATCACTTTTTTGTATACTTTAGTGTGCTTTTAAAACACATTTATAGTAATTCTACAAAAATATTCAGCGTAAGGCTCCAAGTTGCGTGCAAGGTTCATGTTTGCCTGTCGTCATGTAGACTGCGTCCAAGCATTTTGTGGTATGTTTCCTCTATTGACCTCTATTCCTCCCCTGACCCTGACCACATTGTGGGCCTAACCTGTAAGTGCTTTTAGCGAAATCAGTTACTTGACCTGTGGTTTCGTTCTGCTGGTCCTTCTACATTCTTCTGCCAGAGAAGCCCATTATTTTCTGCCACAGGACGGATATCTGCAAGTTGAGTCACGTTTAAACATAGGTAATACACTTCCTTGTTGCCCCCAGGCGCACAAGCAGAATTGTCTGCAGTAGCAGATGCACAACATTGGTTATTTTTACATTAAGGCCCTCACTACAAGCCGCTGGAGAGCCGGTTTATATGATTCCAGGCAGTATCTCGCCCTTAATTCAGAAAATGACTTATTCTCTCTGGAATGGAAAATAACATGCTGACCTTGAAATACTAGGTCCAAATCCACCTTTTACCGCAGCTTGCGGAAATAACAAGCTTAAAGTCGTGCACACTCACCTTCTGCTTACAGCAAGTTTTAACTTGCTGTGTGGGCTTTTATGAGGCCCTCTCTGTGGGTGGTGTGAGATGATGGCCAGTGGAAGACAGATTAGGTAGGAGAATGTGTTTGATGCTCCGCCAAGCAATGTTAGGGCATGGGCGTGAGCTGGTTGAAGTAGCTGCTGGTAACCCCTGCAGCTCAACTCTAAAGCCCAGGTAGCAGATATGCAAAAAGTATGAATTGAGATTTCCTAATGTAAAACCAACTTACAACCATTAAAAGGCGATTCCTAGTGGGTCTCAAGTAGATCTACCTTATGAATATTAATGAGTAGGTCCGGAGTGTGCAACCCATTAGAAAAAATATGGCCATGACAGAAATGGGTGCCTGCTGTGGTCAGCAGACCACCATTTCTGTGATTGCTTTTCAATAAAGCAATTTTTTTTAAATGCAGCCCATACTCCTTATTGAAAAATCAGGTGAGTTTCAAAAATATAAAATGAAACGTTTAGGTTTAATTTTTTAAGAGCAGGCAAGGGTCCTTAGGACTACCTGCTCTTAAAAACTACTTATTTTAACCATGTCTAAGGGGAAGGGGTCCCCTGAGGACTCTTTACCATTTGAGAATGGGTTGCCACCTCCTTCGATGTGTTGGCAAACATTAACGTTTTACCAGAATTCGGTGGCAAAATATTAAAACATTCCATTCAGATTTGGTATTTGGAAGGGATGCCCTAAGCACAGCTCTTCCAAATTCTGAATGTATTTGCAACTCCAAATTACGATTCAGTAACGTGTTATTGAATCGCAATTTGGGATTCATAAATCCAAAAATGCTTTATTACATTCGCAGGACACCAGTCAGGACTATGCTGCTCCTCTCATATCTAAACAGTGTAAGAGGTCTTCCTCTGGTGAAGAAGAGGAAGGATAATATACAGGCAGCACAATCTCCTATGTACGGTAAAACAAAGAAAAAGTTTAAGGCCAATTTTTTGGGTCAGGATATAGCACATAAGTACTGGCTTAACTGAGAGATGGGTTATCTGCATATCTCAATCTCCTAGCTGAAGGCTATGAAACCAAAAAACTGTTTTCATAGAGATGAACTTAACAATATTTTTGTGTAGAGGCTCAACAAGACTTGCAGCATTATAAGCAGATCCCACGCAGAATCCATCAGGGCCATAATGGTGCCAAATTGAGCTCTGGCAAAAGGATTGATATCCACCAAATATGCACCAGGCAACTGAGCATAAGAAGTGGGCCACATCCTCGCCAGTGAGTAAGGACAAAGGTTCTTCCCTCAAAGAACATTTGGTCCAATCAGTGAAGATTACAGCAAAATTGTTCAAATATGTTTATTAAGCTCTTTTAGAGCTAGAACTGGCCATCATCCAGTACTCAAAGTAGCCACGTAGATTGCAGCCCACTGGGGAATAAGCCATTGGGGAATAACCAGAATGCCTAACAGGCCATTACGGCCCTGGAGTCCATGGACTCTAGGGACCCAGCAATGAAAAAGCGGACCGTGTTATCAAGTGATCCATCAATTCTATTCCTTCTAGTATAGTCCTAAAGTCCCAGATAGCCACCCATGGACTCTAGGGGAACAAAAAGACAAAATTAGGAAATAGACTTTTTACCTCAAAGTACCTGAAGCCATGGCTTCAAACCGCACTTCCATATCAGATTTTGGGAATAACCACAGACTATGTAGAAATAGGTCCCATTTAAATACATTGTATATGCATTGATCTTATGTGGAAATCCTGAAAGTGTTGCATGGATCCATTCTTTCTGGACCTTTGTTATACACTGACAAACTAGATCATCATTAAAAGGATTAACAATGCTCTGTATATTTTGAAATTTTTACTGCCGCCTCGTGACCTGATACACGCCTTCTTGGTCAGAACTGGGCCTCCTTCAACACTACCCTGAAAATTGAAGATTGGAGAAAAAAGCATATATGAGAAGTAAGCATGGGCGGAAAATCTGTTCCGCTCGCGGATTTTGCGGATTTTCGGTAAATTCGCAATCTGCGAGATTCGCGAATTTCCCGCAAAATCCGCGAGCGGAATGGATTGGGTCAAAAGTTCAAGCTGACTTTTGTAACTCTTTTAGAATGGCGCCGGCAAGCTGCCAGAGCCACACAATCATTAATCACCCCAAACTTGGGGTGATTAATGATTGTGTAACTTAATTTGACCTTCAACTCGAGCACCTGCTTTACTTTATCTATTAGTGCTTCCTGTTGAAGCTCTTTGTAGCTATTTTAAAATGGCGCTGGCAGCTTGCCGGCGCCATTCTAAGAGGGGCTGAGGGCAGAAGGGCACAAAAGTGGGCAGAGGGCAGAAGGGGACAATAAATGAGTGGGGCAGAGGGCAGAAGGGCACAGAAACGAGTGGTACAGAGGGCAGATAGGCATAAAAAACGAGTGGATGGCAGTGATTAACCAGGCAAAAAAAAAACAGCGAACACGCAAAGCGCCCCGCGAACACCCGCGAACACCTGCGAACACGCAAAGCGCCCTGCGAACACGCAAAAATAAAAAAATTTGCACGAACTCGCAAATTTTGCGGATCGCAAATTCGCAAATCTGCAAATTCGCGGATCGCGAATTCGCAAAATTCGCCCATGCTTAATGAGAAGCAATCCTTACACTGCCAGCTGGGAAAGCTGTGTCATCCTGCCCGTTTTTTATGCTAATATATTGTTTTCCATATAGGATAAAAGACTATTCAATTCATCCAGAGTGTACAATTGTCTATCGTGCCGGCTATTCACTGAAAGTTTGCTCTACATAAGAGAGGAAAATACTCTGTCATGCTGCTTTATAGGCAGTTGAATGCTTGTTGGCATCTGACACGAGCAACAGTTTCAGACCATTTTACTTCAAAACCTTCGGGCAGAGATGGTCTACTGGCCACTCTGTTAGACAATCTGTCCCTTTAATTTGGATCCTCGCTTTCATATGTGATGTGCAGGGGCTGGTGTGAGGCTTAGGAAACATGAGCGGAGAGACTAGTGTCCTAGGGATGGCATGGTGATAGGTACACAAAATGGTGGTTCCCCTTCAGGTACTATTTAGAGTTAGCCTAGACAGTGCTTGAGCTGTTTCTTCAAGACATGTTGCATATACTGGGCTCCAGTCCACCCAGGCTTCCAATTTGCTGGCTCCATCGTCACTCTCCATCGCCACGCTCCATCGTCACTCTCCATATCCCTAATATGAGAGTGACTTGACATTTGTCCATGCCATGCATGTGTCATGCCTCTTCCTGAGTTTAGTCCTCCCCAAGAGCATGGACCAATTACTATTTCAATCTACAGGTTTTATTTAGGCATCTGTTTTTGGAACTACGTTTTTCTTTGTTGAAAAGCAATTAACACAATCGGTCCTATTTTCACTCGCTTCGAGGTCCTCTCCATTTCTGAAAACAGGCCTGTAAATCTTGTTCTTATCTCATTGCATTTGCTGAGCATTCAAACACTGGATCAAATGTTAGATGCTGTTTTCGAGGGAGCTTGTTCTTTGCGCCCACCCCCCTCCCTCATCACTGCTTGTTTTTTTAGGGAGGGCTGCAAGTCGTCTTTCAGTGACGAGACTTCACGCAAAAACGTATAAATCCAAGTACTCAGTATGGCACACACCTATTGCATGTGGATTAAAAAAAAAATGCTATTCGCGGTTGTCGCTCTCTTTGTGAAATTAGAGAACCTATATTGAAGAACCTCTTTTAATTTTAAATTGTAATTTTCATGGTACGTATTTTAGTTTAATCTCAAGTTTAGATGTTCTTAAAGCGCTGCCTTGTGGTAGTTAGGAGTTTGCTTCCATTGCATGCCTCGTTGTACTGTAATCAAATTAATCAAATAGTCCATTCTCCATACTAGCAACCTTAGGGTATCACCGACCCCTCAAGCATTTTGCTTCAAGACTGCAGCCTTTTTCCCAGCATCTCCACTTGTTGGCGGTGATCAACACCTATTACCATCTATGGTTAGGTCATAGTAGCATACATGCATTGAAATGGTTGCCGATCATTAGCAAGTATGTGAGGTTCCCACACAGCCACCATCAGAGATCAAATTTAAATATCAAAAACATAGAAAGCGAACATTGAAGTTGCAAGTAACTCCTAAACGGCTTTGTAACCTATTGCAACCAATCATAAGGAAAGTCTGCATTGCCTTGCTGCCAGGGAGCCAGTTTGATGGTAGGGGTGCTGGAATAGTATTTAGAGTAAGGGTGATGCCATAAATGTTAAGTTATAGAAGTCATATGATCAGTGAATAATCTAAGCGTCACACAAAGAACAATTTATAGCAAAATGGCCACACCCATTTGGCCGGAGACTTCCTGTTTCTGCTCTTGCATATGGTTCAAGCACAGATTGGTGCCTGTTTGAATCTCATAGTCTCTTTCTGCGCATCTTGCAAGTTTCTCTGTATTGCACACCCATCTACCTTTCTCTCAGTGCTTTTCATACAAGAAGTATAATCATTAAGTAGAGCACATTTTGTTACTGAACTCAAGTGTTCTTCATAAAAGTGAGGACAGTGTGGTTGGAGAGAAGCTAAGCATATGCAAAGCAGCTTGAAGGCTTTCAGTTCCACCTGCAGCATGGCCTCTCATGTGCTATGCTAGAATAAGCATACAAAACAACCATATGATGTGTTGTTTCGAGGATTAATACACATATGTTCAAGGCAAATGTTAAACTTTTGTTTTAAAAGAATGTTTTCTATGATGCTGTTCTGTTCAAATGGGTTAAGTGGCAGCTAGTAGGTGTATGTGAGGGTGCATTGTTTACTGTATAATAAAAAGATCCATGGATGCATGACCTTTTCCTTCACAGGAGGAACACAAGAGAAAAGTTTGAGTGTGTTTTTCAAGAATTTCACGGTACAGTGAAAAGGTTACTACGCATTGATATTAACATACAGCTTGAACGCATATGCCACAATGTCCAGTTTGCCACGTTTTATGCACGGTGAGGACATACCAGTGAACAATACATTCTATTATGCTGCTATCTCCTGTGTTTCAGAATTAAGACACTGGAGTGTACCCGGTTTAAAATATAAAAATCTGAAAGCTGGTAAATTCTGAGCATTTGGTATGAATGTATGCTTGATAAAAAATAGGAAAGGCATTTGGGCTAGCTGCGCTGATAAAAATTGAGGTATATACATTTGAGACAAGGCAGGCCCTGTTGAAAGCTGGATGACCTTACTAGCAAGTACAAACAGCCGAAACATGTCGATCAGAGGACATATGGACTATTGACGCTTCAATGTTCCCCTTCTTGTTGTTTTTAATCTGCATAAGGTGCCCTATTACCTACGAAAGAAAGCATCATGAAGGACACGTGCAGGCATTTTAATCTGTCCCCGGTCTTGAGATCAACCTCCTCAATTAAATCAAAGTGCGACCCACCCCCACATATGAAAAAGGGGTTAAGCCCACCTGGTTGTGACAACTACACCCAATGAGGACTCTACGATGAAGCATGCCACATATAATATGTAAGTGAGAGTCTGTTAAAAAAAATGAGACTGCTTCCCCAGATTCAATAGAAGACATCAGTTAGGAGTATGGCTGGAAGTGGGCCAGGTCCTACAGGTGTTGAGAAAGGTCCCTATTGGGCTTTCGATTTTTGCTCTCATACTCGGGGTGAAAAAGTGAATCTTAACTCTGCAGCAGTACCACCCTTTACTGTCTTTGATGTAACTTGAAAGAGACTCGTTATAGTTCTTTCACAGTCTCATCATGTCAGAACTGAGACATGTTCATCATTATATCCAACAAAGCCATAGTTGTTGCTTAAGTATCCTATGCTATGCATCTAACAACCATTGACAACGCCAATAGTCTTGGCTTGCTGTAGGTGCAATGTCACTTCTTGTATTATATATCTAGGTACAATGAAAGAAGCAGCAACATACTAGTTGGATGGCATACGAAGCTAAGCACACATGTTTACATGTTTTTAAGCCACACCCTTAATTACATGGGCCACGCCCCTTTGAGAGACCACCCATTTTGTTAATCCTGCATCAGGCCCTGGTTAGGAGTCTCCCTCTACAGTGATACTGATTTCTGATGCTGATGGAAGTACAGTTACTGGCCCATTGGAATTAAGAGGCCACTTGTAATCGAGGCCATAGTGTTACTTTCAATTTTTGCCTTAACTTCACCCCCTTTCCCTTGTTCTGTCTCCCACCGATGAAACAAGGGTATATTGGCTCTGATAAAAGCAAAGTAAGCCCCTTCCCTGTCATCTTTTTGAGCTAAAAAAAATTGCCACTATTGTAGTGCCCCACGCCCGAGTTGCCACTGCATCTGCAGCACTAATAGTAGGTTCACCATGCTGCCTCGGCTCTCTTCCTTGTGTGTGTTTTCTTCCTCTGGATGGCATTTTTCTCTCGGATTTCAGTCTCACCAGGGACTGTGTCACTGCCAGCCCTGTACCTTTTTCTCTTGATCTCTCTGTGTTGTTTCTCACCTGTCTCTCCCAAAACCTAACTCTCCCGAACCACTTTCTCTCTCTCTGTCTCTCACGCACACAAACACACACCCACACACGCTGACACACAGACACAAATGCCCACACATGCACAAACTTTCACTCTCATGTCACACTTCTCCACAAACACATGCACAATCTACCTTAAAAAGCATTTTTATTACTTCATCTGCCAGTGAATTATAATTTTAATTTAACCATAAAACGCAACAATGGAGAGTGGCACTATGATGCCCAAAAGGGCAAACTACACCTGAGTTCCTGTCACTGAATGTTCCACCTCTGAGGTCAGCCAAGGCGGGCGGCTGGCAAATGATGTCATACCAGCCACCATACTATGCAGAGTGATCACAATGAGCTATCCCAACCACTACAAGTAGAGCTTAGGGAGAGCTTTTGCCAAATAAACTTATGAAAAAAATAAAAAAATGGTGAATTACTCCACGCTTGTTTCATCATACACTAATGTCTCCACCTCCATTTCCAATCGTTCCTATTTTGCTCTCCGATCCGTTTTCTGAATCCTTGCCTCCCTTCCCTAACCATTACACCTCTACACCTTCTCTCAGCCTTTCCCTTCTTCTACTCTCACCTTAATATCACTCTCTTGTTTTTACCTCCAACTTCTTCATTCTCTCCCCAGGTATCCGTGCCATGGCTCCCATCACGTTCTATCTTCATTCACTTTGTTTGTAATCCTTTTCACCATCATTCCTTCTCTCTCTTGCATACGGTTGCATGACTTCATCCTCTCTGTCTCTTTCTCTGGATACCTTCCCCCTCTATTCCTCCCTTAGCAATCCCTCCTCATATCCCTTTCTCATCTTACCTCTTCTTTGCCTTTTACTTTATGTTCCTGTCTCCCTTTACTTTTTTTTAAATTAATGCACTGGCAATTAGCAAAAGAGGTATTGCTTGTCAGACCTGCTCTCTAGTAAGGAAGGGTGGATGTGAAGACCATGTAAACTACGGCAATATGAACAGGCTGGACACTGGATAGCCATAATTCATTTGGAGGAATTGTATTAAAAAAATGCAAGGGTAAATCTAGAGACAACATCAAATTGGTGAGTGAATAATGGCAATGTAGAGAAAGGTGAGCTATAATGCATGTTGCAATTTTTTAATGGCATGCATGAATACATAAAACAAATTCTGCTTTCTAAATCGAAACAGCAACATGAAAGCAATAAAAGGCAGCAGACTTCATGTGAGGGTTAAAATGCAGAAAATGTTGAGGCAAGAGTTATAAAAGTAGACTGCAGAAACTGCTTTATATAGATTTAGGAGACATCATCCTTTTTTCTCTATGTGTTTTAGTTCTTGTAGGGCTTATAATTGTGTATGCTTCCGAAAGCCTGTGCTTTCAATTAACAGGTGGTATCTGAGCTTCTAAGGAATGGCCTTTGCGAGCACCTGTCAACAATGCTGATATCTAATGGGGCAGTACTTGCAGTGGCCTACAGTGATGCTACATTTTCTACAGACATACCACAGACTTTTCTTACAATGTACCTGCAACTTTAATTGGTCACCATCCTCAATTTTCTTTTTTGCTATTAAGAGGCAAGAAGTGCACCTGTTAGCAGTGTATTAAGAGGGATTTGTTAGTGATGATACTATATTAGAATGGGACTGTGCCTTCAGTTTTGTGCTTTATTACTGCTGCAAAGTATATGGCCATCCTAACCGAATTGTTATAATTTTAATTGTCCACTGTATGCATTGTCAGCAAGGCTTTGTTATGAGTATGTGTCCTATAATATTGCCTTATAGCCCACCGTAGCGGGCTATACCGGCTATTAAAGGTCAGCTCCAGCGTTAAAGGCCCAAGCCAAAGGCGAGGGTCTTTAACAAGGGAGCGGAACTTAAATAGCAGGTATAGCCCAGCTACGAAGTGCTGTAAGGCTAATAGAACATTCTGGCACTAGAGGGCAGAATGTTCTAACAAATAAAAGAAAGTCCTCTCGGAGTTCGAGGGGGTTTAAATTCCCTCGGGCTCCGAGAGACCTTTGTAAAAAAACATTGGAATGATGCTTTGCAGGCTTTTACCGGCCAGTAGAAGCTCGGAGCACTCCATTGTATTCAATGGGTGCTCCACATTCCAATGTTCTAATAGGTAATTAACTGCACTTGTAAGCACATGTTTTAGGCAGCAATGCAATTACACATTCCAAAATTCCAAACACGCCAAAGAGTGGAGAAGCAAGTTAGCAGAGTTAGATATGAAGCCCACATCCAGCAACAGAGGCATACTTGCCAACATTCTGTGTTAACAAAAAAGAGGTACCATGTTCCATGTTTTACAGCCACTGTCACTGTAATACCCAGGCCAGTAGTAATAATCCAGGTGTGGACACCATCTTTCACTGAAATGAATTTTCACACTATGGCAAGAATCATAATCATTCTTTGCCAGAAGTGTTTCCTTGGTGTGCAACAGGGAAACGGTAGGAACCCTGCGGCTTCAGCTACACCTGCCCAAACAATGCAATCCCAACCGTGCTTGCCTTACCCACGCATATGCGTAATTAAGGCATATGTGCGGTCTAGATGTCCGGAATGGACAAGCCCAGGAAAAGAAAGGAAGGGGAAGTGACGCAGTGAGGGAAGTGGTGCTGTGGCCAGTTTTTTTTTTTTCGGGGGGGGGGGTATTTTCACGGCTGAGAGTCAAGGGAAGTTTTTAGGGGTCAGCAGGGTTGGGGACGTTTTTAGGGCTGGGGTGGAAGGCGGGGGCAGGGTAGTTGGTAGGGCTCAGGGGGAGCCGGGGTAGTTTTTAGGGTTCGGAGGGCGGTGTTGTTTTTAGGATTTGGGGAGGGGGGAAGATGCAGGGGTAGTTTTTAGGACTTGGGGGTTCAGGGAAATTTTTAGGACTCAGGGGAAAGGGATTCGGTTTTCATGACTGAGGGAGGTAGTTGTATGTCTCAGGGCAGGGAGGAAGGGATAGTTTTTGGCCTGGGGGCTGTTTAAGGAATCATGGCGTGGGCTAGGGATCGGGTTCCTTTTTTGGACTTGGGGGGCTTTTTATGGCTCAGCTCGTGGCCTGGGGTTGGGGTAGATTTCTCCCTGGAGGCGTTTTAGCGTTCGGGACGGGGTGCAGGCGTCAGGGGTGGTGGGCTGGGGGCATAGTTGAGTTTTGCCCTAGGGGTGTTTTAGGGCTCAGGGCGGGCCAGGGATCGGGTTCTTTTTTTGAGCTAGGGCCTCCTTCGGGGCTCAGGGCAGGGAGGCTGGGTTTGGAGTAGATTTTAGCATTGAGGGCATTTTAGGACTCAGAGAGGGGGCTGGGGTTGGGGCATGGTTGCTCAGGGCAGGGTAGATTTTTCCTTGGGGTGTTCTAGGGCTCACTGTGCGGGGCAGTGATCAGGAGATATGGGTAAGTTTTTACCCACGTATATGTTTTTTTCGTATGTGCTTTAACAACTCATAATTTGTTGTAAAGGCATGCATGGTAAAGGCATATGCGTGGTTCTGTCACACAACCTGCACAATAACACTTTGTCAATAACCATATTGATTCTTATCTTTCTATATATGCAGAAGGATACCAATAATACCTTGAATGGTGACCCCAAAAGAACATTTTTTGTCCTGAAAAAGGTGTGCCGATATCCATTGGTTTGAAACACCGAAACGCGCCGACGCATTGTTTTTATTATAGAATCCAAGTGGAGCTTAGGAAGACTCAGTTACACATGAATTTGTGGTACTGTAGGTCTGATGAGAAAAAGATAAAGGGCGATTGGATTTGGGTAAACTGTAGCAACGGCATCGGAGCTACCAAGAGAAGGCGGTTGTATTTAGAAATTATTGTGGTGTGATGATCTAACAGTAGGTCATTGAATATGTTTTTTTAATTTGCCTGACTTTGATGATATATTGTGGACAACTTATCCAAATTGTATGTATTGTATTTTGTAATGTGTTTTTTAATATATATGTTTTCAGGAATTTTTCAGAAATTTTAACAAAATTTATGATTGTAAAGGAAAAGGCCCCTTTTGCCTGTTTTTAAGTAAAATAAAGATCGTAAACATTACATTTTAGCGTGTTAGTGATATTTGAAGTTTATAAAGCGTGCTTGATGAAAGGGAGGTATAAGGAGGAAGTGATATAAAAACAATAGTACAGTGGGTTTCCAGGGATATTCCTGTGGCTTTCCTTGTCTATAATACCCTGTTCCCTGGAACACGTGGGGTCTTCTCTCTTTCCTAAAAACATCTTCCCATTTGAACCATGATTTACATGAGAGCCCTTGGCTAGCTGGGAGTACATATCCGAGCTCTCCTATTCATTAGTACGTTTTAAGATTGCTGTTTCTAAGTGCTCATTCGGTTTATCTGGCCTCAAAACAAGGCCATCCATCAATGTAGAAACAGGATTGCATTACCCAGGACATATATCATTTTATGGGCCTCAGCGGTGATATTATGTTGTGCGCTATGGCACATTCTTACTGAAAGGAGCAACAAACCCCTCCATGAATAAGAATGTTTGGGGATCCACTTTTAATACCTAAACAAATGACGGTGCACTTTTAACAATGTGCAAAATGTAATCTTTGGTGCACTTCCAAGCAGATGTCCTCTAATGTCTCAAACATTGCAAATGAGGACGTAAGGTGAAACGCATTAAACAATTTGCACATGTAGGCTGTCAAGAGTGTATCTGTAGAGGGTAATGACCATCCAAGCCCTCTCCCCCTCCCCCCCACACACAAAAACAGTAATTTCTTCTATTTTAAAAATATTTTATGAACCCATCACATTTAGAAGAGGGCGATTAACGGTAAAATTGTAAATATGCCGCTAGGTCGTAATGTGCAATCATATCAACTGTTATCAGTCAGGCTGCTGCCATTTACCATGTAGACACATGAAAGTCTGACACGCGGATGGAAATGGCTCTTGGGGCGCCAACATCCAATTCAACTTAAAGGTCTCTGGTACTGCAACAGAGACACGAATTCCTGCTGCCCCTCTCTGGGCTGTCCACGGCTACAGACATTCATTGCTCGCCTTATCGCTAAGAGCTACGGGTGGCTGCCCAATAAATGACACGGCAAAACTGACCAGTTTCCCTTTAGATTTCAACAGCAGTACTTTCAAGGCTGTAATCTGGGAATCACTGAATAAAGTGAAAGCCAGACTGTAAAATGTACAAAAAAATTATATTGTTTACTTTTCGGGCGAATTAACCGAAGGCTGGCCTTGGGCACAAGCAAAGCTGCTGTTCCTACTCCCCTCCCTCGGGCAGTGCAGCAGTTACAGCTGGCGATTTAAGAGTACACCAGGCATTGCACCGGTACCATAAACAGATCCCTTTAAACATGCCTATGCTTTGACAAGGAAACGTGCTCGACACAGCCTTCCCACTACAGTACCAGACTCTCACCCTGCATACTGCTAACCCAGCAAGTATACCGATGTGCAAAAGTGTGACTTTATCAGTCGCCACTTATCAGAAGACAATGACGCCTTGAATGGATGACAGGTCAAATTGAAAGATTCCATTTCAGAAATGTAATATGGAAAAAAAAACTTTTTAAAGTCAACGAGCGAATGTCTATTCGGGGAACATTTAAAGCAGAAATTTGCAGCAGAAAATAATTGAGTTAGACTAGTGGGTATATTGAGAGGGAATAGCAACTGCATATAAAAAGCCTAATTACAATCTAATTCTTAACAAAAAAAGGCATCCTACGCATAAAGAGAACGCTAACAACCAGGTCACCATAGCCGCCCTCCTGCATTCATCTCCTATGTAGTGCAGACGTATCCGACCGGCAACATTCCACACCAAACCGGAACGGAAACATTCCTGATCAGCAAAGTGATAGGAACCACCCTCCCATATGTGTTCTCATATGTGTCACCGCCTCGCTCAACACCAACTAATTCAAACTGACCTATGCTACACAGGAAGATGGTGGAAAGGGAGCATGGCGATGTCATTTGGAGGCACAACCAGGCGAAGTGTTCGAGTAAATCCCATATTATGTAGGACAATTCCCTCCCAACCCCATGGTAGCGTTATCTAGTGCTCTGGAAGGTAAACAAACAGCGGAGGCAGTGGGATCACTCATGGGAAGGGGTGCCTGCTGCTCTCAGTGCACAGAGGGTCTGTTGTTACGCTGTGTTCAAAATGTAGCGGTTGGCACGGGAGATACAAAAACAAGCATGTTCCTCGCGCTAAAAGGAGGCAGCAGGGGGAGGGGCGAGTGAAAGCTTTTCACTTGCGAGAGCAAGCAGCACCATAAGCGATAATTGCTCCCATATGACACTGCGTGCTCCCTCAAGTGAATCGCCACATGTGCACGTGTTGCCATTGAAGGCAATGGAACGCGTGCACAGTTTTGGCTGAAAAGCCAAAGCGATCGCAAAAAGGTTTTTTGCCCATGCAGCACATGCACGCTGCTAGGCGAGGCCTAAAAAGGAATACAAAAAAAATAAGGTCACTAGCACACTAAGGTGAGCGTCGATCTTTATCCATGTGTATGTTTTCCTGGCACGTAGATTTGATAGAGCAGTAGGTGACCATCTGGTGTTTTTCTCATGGCAGATCCGAGTATTTGTATTCAAACAAACTAAGGTATGTCATGTGTTTAGACAGTTCACAGGCAATCACAGTCTTCACGCTTCGCGATGCTTGACAGTTATTTATTGTTTACAGATCATTCGCCGCAGTCATCTGGGGTTCATCCATGCTGCGTGGGCCCATTAAGGTTAGCCTCTGTTGTATGTTATGCTTGCAGTTGAGGTCACGTATATCACAGTTAGACAGCACTTTGGTCTGAATAACGGCAAGCCAAGAGGGTTGAACATTCCCTCAAGTGTGTTGATACCGTGAACAAAGATAAGAAAGTGTCAGCTCAATCTGTTAAAGGTACTGAAAAAATGACTCCTAGCCCACACTCCACTACTGCTTCTGATACATCCAAACTAAGAGGCCTATTAGGATGGTGAACGGAAACGGGTTCCGTCCACCATGGTCGCGGCAAAAATACTCCCGACCGCACCGCGGATAATTCGCGGTAGCGACTAGGATATTTCTGTCATCACACACCGACCGCGGCGGACGGATCACATCAAAGACCGCCGCAAGCGGACGGTACCACAGAAACACCGTCCGCCGTGGACGCATTGACCGCGGAAACAGGCCCAACCGCCGCCAGACCTGCGGAGGGTCCGGCTGCACTATTAGGATAACGCCGCCATCCCAATGGAACTCACCACCTTCCTCGACCGCCGCTGAAAAAAAGCATCAACAAACAGAGCATGACTGCGGAAGGACCAAACGAACAACACCCCTGCCGTCATACCGATTACAAAATGGAGGACGGAAGTAAATAGAAAACACAAAAAACAGGACACACACCCACCTGAAACACCCACCCCCAACAACTACACGCCCTAATGACCCCCAGAACAAACAAGAGCACCCAAGTCACCACACCCACAGAATACCAGAGTGGCAACAACCATTGGGACACAACCACCACACATAGTATAAAATGAATCCCTCCCATTACCACAATCCTTTGCATCACAGCACAGCTGGAAGAAAGAGGCAGAATAGCACAAACAGCAGACACACACAAGCACACATACAACCTCCACACCAACACACCCACCACACAAACCCCCACAACACCATCCCAACATACCACACACCTGCACACCCCACCCCACCAACACCTTGCACATCACAAACCATGGCACCCAAGAAAAACCCCAAGTTCACAGAGAGTGAGTTGAAGGTCATGGTGGATGAAATCATCCATGTCGAACCACATCTGTTCGGTACCCTAGTCCAGCAGACCACCTTGGCAACTAAAACCACCATGTGGGACAGGATAGTGACCAGAGTGAATGCTTCAGGGACAGTGCCACGCACCAAACACGAGATCTAAAGGTGGTGGCACGACCTCAAGGCAAGGGTGAAAGGCATCAGGGCCAAGAACCACCTGCAGGCACAACACACTGGTGGCGGCACTCCCCCGGAGCCTATACCATTTGCCGAATGGGAGGAGAAGGTGCTGGGCATACTGCACCCTGAGAGCCTGGAAGGAATAGAAGAGGGACTTGAGGCTGGTAAGTACAAACCAATGACCACTATCACACTGTCATGGTCTGCCTTGCACAACTGCCAAGACACATCTCCCAGGCTCTAATCCATGCATGTGGACCACACAGTTACCCAAATGTGAAGTCCAGGGCTCAAATGCACCCACCATGATCAACCACAAATGTTGCCCAGGCTTTCATGTTGTCAAAGCAGCTAACACCACAACTCCCAACAGGCCCCCATGTCTACATGAAGGGCGGGGGTGGTGGTTCCAGCGCTACAACTCCCAATAGGCCCCCATGTGTACAGGGAGGGTGGGGGTGGCTGGGTGAGAGTCCTGTACTACAACTCCCAACAGGCCCCCATGTGTACAGGGAGGGTGGGGGTGGGTGGTTAGGAGTCCAGCACTACAACTCCCAACAGGCCCCCATGTGTACAGGGAGGGTGGGAGTGGGGGGGGGGGGGTGAGAGTCCTGCACTACAACTCCCAACAGGCCCCCATGTGTACAGGGAGAGTGGAGGTGGGTGGGAGAGAGTCCTGCACTACAACTCATAACAGGCCCCCATGTGTACAGGGAGGGGGGGTGGGTGAGAGTCCTGCACTACAACTCCCAACAGGCCCCCATGTCTATAGGGAGGGTGGTGGTTTCAGCACTACAACTCCCAACAGGCCTTCATGTGTACAGGGAGGGTGAGGGTGGGTGGGTGAGAGTCCTGCACTACAACTCCCAACAGGCCCCCATGTGTTCAGGGAGGGTGGGGGTGGGTGGATCAGAGTCCTGCACTACAACTCCCACCAGGCCCCTATGTCCACAGGGAGGGTGGGGGTGGGTGGGTGGGAGTTCAGCACTACAACTCCAAACAGGCCCCCATGTGTACAGGGAGGGTGGGGGTGGGTGGGTGAGAGTCCAGCACTACAACTTCCAACAGGCCCCCAGGTCTACAGGGAGGGTGGGGGTGGGTGGGTGAGAGTCCAGCACTGCAACTCCCAACAGACCCCCATGTGTACAGGGAGGGTGGGGGTGGGTGGGTGAGTGTCCAGCACTACAACTCCCAACAGCTCTCCATGTCTACAGGGAGGGTGGGGGTTCCAGCACTACAACTCCCAACAGGCCCCCATGTGTACAGGGAGGGTGGGGTTGGGAGGGTGAGAGTCCAGCACTACAATTCCCAACAGGCCCCCATGTGTACAGGGAGGGTGGGGGTGGGTGGGTGAGAGTCCAGCACTTCAACTCCCAACAGGCCCCCATGTGCACAGGGAGGGTGGGGGTGGGTGGGTGAGAGTCCAGCACTATAACTCCCAACAGGCCCCCATGTCTACAGGGAGGGTGGTGGTTCCAGCACTACAACTCCCAACAGGCCTTCATGTGTACAGGGAGGGTAGGGGTGGGTGGGTGAGAGTCCTGCACTACAACTCCCAACAGGCCCCCATGTGCACAGGGAGGGTGGGGGTGGGTGGGTTAGAGTCCTGCACTACAACTCCCAACAGGTCTCCATGTCTACAGGGAGGGTGGGGGTTCCAGCACTACAACTCCCAACAGGCCCCCATGTGTACAGGGAGGGTGGGGTTGGGAGGGTGAGAGTCCAGCACTACAATTCCCAACAGGCCCCCATGTGTACAGGGAGGGTGGTGGTGGGTGGGTGAGAGTCCAGCACTTCAACTCCCAACAGGCCCCCATGTGCACAGGGAGGGTGGGGGTGGGTGGGTGAGAGTCCAGCACTATAACTCCCAACAGGCCCCCATGTCTACAGGGAGGGTGGTGGTTCCAGCACTACAACTCCCAACAGGCCTTCATGTGTACAGGGAGGGTAGGGGTGGGTGGGTGAGAGTCCTGCACTACAACTCCCAACAGGCCCCCATGTGCACAGGGAGGGTGGGGGTGGGTGGGTTAGAGTCCTGCACTACAACTCCCAACAGGTCTCCATGTCTACAGGGAGGGTGGGGGTTCCAGCACTACAACTCCCAACAGGCCCCCATGTGTACAGGGAGGGTGGGGTTGGGAGGGTGAGAGTCCAGCACTACAATTCCCAACAGGCCCCCATGTGTACAGGGAGGGTGGGGGTGGGTGGGTGAGAGTCCAGCACTTCAACTCCCAACAGGCCCCCATGTGCACAAGGAGGGTGGGGGTGGGTGGGTGAGAGTCCAGCACTATAACTCCCAACAGGCCCCCATGTCTACAGGGATGGTGGTGGTTCCAGCACTACAACTCCCAACAGGCCTTCATGTGTACAGGGAGGGTAGGGGTGGGTGGGTGAGAGTCCTGCACTACAACTCCCAACAGGCCCCCATGTGCACAGGGAGGGTGGGGGTGGGTGGGTTAGAGTCCTGCACTACAACTCCCAACAGGCCCCCATGTCCACAGGGAGGGTGGGGGGGGTGGGGGTTGGGTACAGCACTACAACTCCTACCCGGCCTCCATGTCCCATCCCAGAGCAAGATGGATTCCACCCACCATTTGCTGACCAGTCATCTCCCCCTTCAAACTTACAGGTAGGACGCCATCTTCACAGGGGCACCATCCAATGGCAGGACCGGACCACACATACCCAACTATTAGTCTCCCCACCTCCACACCACCATAATGCCCAGTACTCTCTACCACACCAACATGATGACACCAACAACCATGTCCTGATTCCCTAGAAATTTGTAATGTAATAACAACAAACCTGCCATGTCCACAGCATTGATTCTTAAATTCTTGTCCCTCAGGTGATCGCAACTTGACAGGCGAAACCAGCAACCACCAGCATCAGGTGCCCCCCTCACAACCAGGACTCTCTGGTGAAGTTTCCATGGACACCTCGGGTGCAGAGGATGATGCTGGCCCAAGCACACTCCCAGGGCCATCAGGCTGCCAGGACATCCCTGCCTCCACCACCTTGGCCAGTGTAACAACACCAACACCTGCCATTGTGAGCTGTGCAGCTACCACCACCACCACCACCACTCCTGCCAGTGCCACCCTGCCTGACCCGCTGTCCGAAGATGGGCCATCAACATCTCAGGCTAGCAGGGAGAGTGGACGGGGGAGGACACAGGTGAGGCCACAGCTCACAAACAGGAGTGCAGGTGCAAGGCGCGGTTGGGAACAACACCCAGCCCATCCTGGGACCGAGACCCTGGATGCCATTGCCAGAGTGGAAGCCTCCTACGAGCGGTCGCAGACACAGGTGGATCGGGCACACCAGGACTCGCTTCCGACCTGCCAGCTGTTGTGGTCCATGGACACCAGAATGGGACAAATTGTTGACCACATGGGGCATCAAACAGCACTTTGAAGGGAGTGGTTATCCCGCACCACACCACCTCCCCCTCTCCAAGTGGTTACTGGGACAGGGCACCAACACCACCTCCCCCTCCCCAAGTGGCCAGTGGGACATGGCACCAACACCACCACCCCCTCTCCCAAGTGGCCAGCGGGACAGGGCACCAACACCACCGCCACCATCACCTGAGGCCACTGACAGGGAGGTGGTCCCAGAACAACCTGCCCCCACAGCTGGCTCCGCTCCGGCTTCAAGACAGAGGAGCCGTCTGAGGCTGGATCCAGCACAGACCAGTGGCAACGCACCATCCACCTGCTCGAAAAAGGGGCCACCACTGATTTCACCCTTCCTTGAGCCTGGCATTCACTCTGCAAACTATCTTGCCCCACAATGCCAAGTATTGGCACACGTCTGTTGGACTAGGTGTACATCACACAATGTGGTGCCCCCACGGTGTTGTCATCTGACATGACCTTCAACTCACACTTCCCCCCCAACACCTATCTGTAAATATGCACTAACAGTAATCCACACCCTGTAAATAAAAATCACGGAAACACTCAAGGATTTTTGATCTCCATGTTGAAACACAAGTTTGTCTCAGTTGTTGTCATCACTAGGTGCAGGGATCAATGTGGCTTTGAATCATGGCTCTGTGTGAGTGGCCTATGGACAATCAGAAAACGACAAGCACAGGTCAGGAAACTGAATCACACCCATCACACAACAATGTACTGACACATTCCACATACCACAATCATCTCAAAGTAAGCGGATCACAGGACACACATCAGGGGGCATTGTCGTTCACCTTGTCCCACACCCATGTGCAAACAGAACATAACAGGCAGCATTCACACACCACATCCACCCATCACCAGCAGACATACATCACGCATTGAACAGCAGCACAAGAGGTAGTTACTCACATTCAAGGAAAGTAGCGAGAAATGAGCTGACGCCTCTGGTCCACACCTTCTTCCTCCCCACTATCCTCATCACTGGACATGGGTGGTATGGGAGGCGGAGCAACCTGTTTGTCTGCAGGGTCCATGATCAGTTCAATATTCTTGCGTAAGTCCAGGTTGTGGAGCATGCAGCAGGCAATCACTATTTTGCATACTTTGCCGGGTGAGTATGGCAGGGCCCCTCCGGTTTTATCCAGGCAGCGAAACCTAGACATCAGCAGTCCAAATGTACGTTCCACCACCTGACGTGTCTTCCCAAGGGCCTCATTATAGCGCATTTCACCTGGGGTAGTAGGATTCCATAGGGGGCTTAGCAGCCACAGGCGGTCTGGGTACGCAGAGTCGCCTAGGTGGGTGGATGTCAGATACATACATCGTTACCAGGATTGGTGGGAACAGCATGGCACACATACAACACAGTAGTCATCACAGCATACTCACTTACAAGCCACGCACGTTCTTGACGCAGATTAGCCATCAGTTGGGGGACAATGCTGCTCCGCAGGATGTGGGAGTCATGTGCGGACCCGGGAAATCTGGCACACACATGGGAGATGATGTTTTCAGCCAGGCACACCACTTGCACATTGATAGAATGGTAGTGCTTCCGATTGTGATAGACGGGTTCACGTGCCTGGGGGGGAATTAGACCAAAATGTGTGCCATCAATGGAACACACTACATGTGGAATCTGGCCCAGGGCATAGAAGTCCCCTTTCACTGCAGCAAGCTCTGCCGGACGTGGGAAATGGATGTAATCATCCTTGTAATGCATCATGGCTTCCAGCACATCCCGCAGTACCATGCTGAACATGGATTGGGACATCCCCCCGGCATGACCAACTGTGTACTGGAAAGTGCCTGTCGCGAAGAAGTGAAGTGCCGCCATCACCTTTGCTGTGGGTGTAATTGCTCCTGGATATGGCCTGCGTGGCTGCAGATGAGGTGCCAATTGGGCTACAAGGTCTTGCAATGTAGGTCGGTCAAGCCGGAATTTGCGGATTACCTCCTCTTCAAGCATGTCCTCCAGCACAGTGTATGGTCGATACACATTTGGAGCCCTCCTGTGTGGGAGTAGATGGGAGCAGATGTCAATTGACCAACATCGCACAGCTGTGCCACACTATCACATCTTGACCAACACAATACAAATAATACATGTTGCAGACACTGATTGTATGTGTGACGTGACCGAAATATAAGGCACTACAGCTAACTACACACACAATGTTTACCCACAAACAACATCCTGTGTGCAAACATGTCCAATGGTACGTGCACACATGTTGAAAGAACAGCCAACATCACATGACTGAGGGCCCATGTGTGGACAAGCATCCCCACAGACACACATGGACTTGCACACACAACACAAACATGGAACACACCCTCCTTGTCTTCATGTACTCATGACCCCACCTACAATGATGTGCATCCTCACATGACAGGCATGGACATACAACAGGCGACACACAGATGCATACACAGAATGCATGTATACCCCCATCATTGCTACTTGTAAACACAAACCACACACTCACGACTGCTTCAAAATGTGGGTACCCAGCCTTAATGTACTGTGTAGATTTGTACAATTAGAAACGTGTGACCTCAAAACCATGACGTCACCACATAGCCATGCACATCTGAGGCAACTTGGGCTCATATCACTGGTCGTTGTTAACCACTGGCAAGGTCAATACTATGACCACACATGCAACTAATGGACATAAATGAGACACATGGACACGGACCATTGACATGACATAATGATTCTTGACACATTCCGGACATGGCCTGACACACATGTACACCTACAAACATTACATGTGTGCGGAGACATGCAGTGTGCGTACACACGGCATCCGGGTACGCCTTCCGCCAACACAGAAGATGATCCATGATACTGCAATTGTGCGTAACATTTGCTGCATGGTCAAGGACCATCACGATCACACCCCGCCAACCGCATGTGCGCACTACCACGACGGTGCATCTTTTGAAAATCATCACTCACTGGCTTCGCAATGGCGGAGCACCCATTCCGCAGGGGCGGGGCAGGCTAACACATACATTTGAATGTACAAGTGGAAATGGCAGTTGGTATCCCCCCTTTCAGTCACATAGCAGCACACACTGCAGACCACCGGGTGAGGGAGGTCACCCACCATCGGGTGCAGGCGGTCACCCACCGCCGAGTGCAGGCGGTGGGTGACCGCCCTGTGTATTGATGTTACCCTGGCATGGATGGCCATGGCCGGTCACCTAACGCGGGTGTGGGCGGTCACCCACCGCCATGTGCGGGCGGTGGGTGACCGCCCTGTGTGTTGATGTTGCCGTGGCATAGATGGCCATGGCCGGTCACCCACCGCCAGGTGGGTGACCTTCCGCATCCGGCGGTGGGTGACCGGCCATGGCCATCCATGCCAGGGTAACATCAATACACAGGGCCGTCACCCACTGCCACACCTGGCGGTGGGTGACCGCCCGCACCCGGCGGTGGGTGACCGGCCATGGCCATCCATGCCAGGGTAACATCAATACACAGGGTGGTCACCCACCACCCGCACCCGGCGGTGGGTGACCTTCCGCACCCGGCGGTGGGTGACTGGTCATGGCCATCCATGCCAGGGTAACATCAATACACAGGGCGATTACCCACTGCCCGCACCCGGCGGTGGCTGACCGGCCGCACCCAGCAGTGGGTGACCGGCCATGGCCATCCATGCCAGGGTAACATCAATACACAGGGTGGTCACCCACCGCCCGAACCCGGCGGTGGATGACCGCCCACACCCGGCGGTGGGTGACCGCCCGTACCCGGCGGTCTGCAGTGGGTGCTGCTATGTGACTGGAAGGGGGGATACCAACTGCCATTTCCACTTGCACATTAAAGTGTATGTGTTAGCCTGCCCCGCCCCCGCGGAATGCGTGCTCCGCCATTGCAATACCAGTGAGTGATGATTTTCAACAGATGCACCATTGCGGTAGCACGCACATGCGGTTGGCGGGGTGTGACCGTGATGGACCTTGCACATGGAGCCAATGGAAACAGGTAAAGCGGGACGCGTAAGCGATTTCAAAAATAGCGGAAGCCGTGCACCGCCACAGCAGGACCAGTCATTGGCTCATTTTGAATGAGGCAGCCCGGGAAAACCAATTACTGCCGACGTGTGCCACTGATATCAGCTCAGGGCCTATAAATGTGTGAATTTCAGCAGCACACATCCACTGCTTCCAGCTACTGCTGCCTGCACCCATCACCTCTACCTGCTGCTGCTGAGCAATCTACCAACTGCTGCCTGCACCCATCACCTCTACCTGCTGCTGCTGAGGAAACCACCAACTGCTGCCTGCACCCATCACCTCTACCTGCTGCTGCTGAGCACTCCAACAACTGCTGCTGTTGTGCCACAGTCCTGGACCTAGCCATGCCGAGAGTTCGAGAGATCCGGTCTCGTCCCTTCACCGCAGCGGAGCTGGAGGTCCTTGTGGATGGTGTGCTCCGCCACTATGAACGACTCTACGGTGCCCCCGGACAGGTGGTAAGTGCAGTGGGGGACATGTTGGTGTGCATGAGGTGGTCACTGACTCCTGGCTTCTGCAATCTTGGCAGTGTGCTGTGGGACCTTCACATGTGTTGTACTGTGCATGGCTGCTGAAAGATATGTGTTGTTCCTATCTGTGTGAATGGCCAACTGTCCACTGACTTGCCCCCTCTTGTCTCCCATCATGGTAGGTCAAGCTGCACCTTCACAAGGCCATGTGGAGGACCATAGCACATGATGTACGGGCAGTGGGGGTGTGCAATAGGTGACACACACTGCCACAAGCGGTGGGACGACATCTTCAGGCTCAGCAAGAATGTGGCAGAGATGACACTGGGGTTCATTCCCAGATTAGTCCGGCTTGCACGACGTACCATGACACCTCTAATGCTCCATATCATAGCTGTGACGCATCCTGACCTGTCCGCCCGGTTGAGAGGGAAGCAGCAGCAAACTAGCAGTAAGCACACTGAATGGGTTTGTGACTTGTGAGTGCATGCATGTATTGCTGCTCAGACACAGTAGTAACATCTGTGGTGTGTATGTTGTGCTGCAATTGCATGCTGGTGCCATTAGCGGAGTGAGCATTAGCATCCATTTCAGCCAGGTGGACATACCAGTTGCATTGTAGTGCAGGGTCCCAGGACATGCCATTGAGGTCTGTGGTCCCATGGCATCACATGTGTGGTGATCAGCATGCACTTGCCCTGTTTGTTTGACAGGAACAGACTAATTTGCATGTAGCCAGGTTCTGAGCTGGGATGGTGCAGTGAGCTAAAAAACGGTGATGGATCAAGCCCTGATATCTTGACTGGGTAAGAGTATTCTGCATCATTCAGAAACTCTGTCCATCACCACCCCCTTTTCCAAAATCGATTTTGTCCACACTATGGGGGTCATTAGGATCGCGGACGGACTTGCGTCCGTACGCGACCCCAGAGCAGGAAGGAACCTCCGCATGGCATGAGGAGTTCCCTCCTGTGCAATTAGGATGTGACCGCAAGGGTTGCGGTCACATCCTCTATTTTTAACATTGCTGCGGGTGGAGCTTCAAGCTGCACCCGCAGCAATGTTAAAAATGCACGCATTGCATTTGTATGTAGAAAGTGGCAGGCACCGCGCTGTGCCTGCCGCTTAATGCATACAAATGCAGGGGGGTACCATAGGTACCCCCCATGTGTACCCCCCACACCCCCCTTCACCTAGGGGGCCCGCAACGGGCCCCCGCAGTGAAGTTACACATGCTTTTCCATGGCGGAAAAGCCGCTGCGGAAAAGCATGTTTCCATGCACATCCTAATCTGGCTGACGGTGTCTGAGAGACACCGTCACCATATTAGTGCTTTTCCGCCGCGGTTGTAAGCCAACCGTGGAGGAAAAGCTGCGGACGGAAACCAGGACCCACCAGCCATCCTAATGTGGCGGTGGGTCTTGGTGGGTCCGCAGAGGATTTTCCGCATCCTCCAGGCCGGCGGTGGCTTCCGCCGGCCCGGAGGATGCAGAAAATCCTCCATCCTAATGAGGCCCTAAGTGTGAGAGGGTATACTCAGACATGAATCCCTTGCTTGTTGCACCATCAGGATTCAAGCAAGCCCGGCCGACGACGGCTGAAATGCCAGAAACCGGTCCCCGGAAGCTTGTTTCCTTCCAAGTATAAGAATTGGGTTGGTAGTTTGGTTTGCCCTGTTCCCATCATGCACTGGGACAGGAACAGACTAATTTGCATGTAGCCAGGTTCTGAGCTGGGATGGTGCAGTGAGCTAAAAAACGGTGATGGATCAAGCCCTGATCTCTTGACTGGGTAAGAGTATTCTGCATCATTCAGAAACTCTGTCCATCACCACCCCCTTTTCCAAAATCGATTTTGTCCACACTAAGTGTGGGAGGGTATACTCAGACGTGAGTCCCTTGCTCATTGCACCATCAGGATTCAAGCAAGCCGGGCCGACGACGGCTGAAATGCCAGAAACCGGTCCCCGGAAGCTTGTTTCCTTCCCAGTATAAGAATTGGCTTGGTAGTTTGGTTTGCCCTGTTCCCATCATGCACTGGGACAGGAACAGACTAATTTGCATGTAGCCAGGTTCTGAGCTGGGATGGTGCAGTGAGCTAAAAAACAGTGATGGATCAAGCCCTGATCTCTTGACTGAGTAAGAGTATTCTGCATCATTCAGAAACTCTGTCCATCACCACCCCCTTTTCCAAAATCAATTTTGTCCACACTAAGTGTGGGAGGGTATACTCAGACGTGAGTCCCTTGCTCATTGCACCATCAGGATTCAAGCAAGCCCGGCCGACGATGGCTGAAATGCCAGAAACCGGTCCCCGGAAGCTTGTTTCCTTCCCAGTATAAGAATTGGCTTGGTAGTTTGGTTTGCCCTGTTCCCATCATGCACTGGGACAGGAACAGACTAATTTGCATGTAGCCAGGTTCTGAGCTGGGATGGCGCAGTGAGCTAAAAAATGGTGATGGATCAAGCCCTGATCTCTTGACTGGGTAAGAGTATTCTGCATCATTCAGAAACTCTGTCCATCACCACCCCCTTTTCCAAAATCGATTTTGTCCACACTAAGTGTGGGAGGGTATACTCAGATGTGAGTCCCTTGCTCATTGCACCATCAGGATTCAAGCAAGCCGGGCCGACGACGGCTGAAATGCCAGAAACCGGTCCCCGGAAGCTTGTTTCCTTCCCAGTATAAGAATTGGCTTGGTAGTTTGGTTTGCCCTGTTCCCATCATGCACTGGGACAGGAACAGACTAATCTGCATGTAGCCAGGTTCTGAGCTGGGATGGCGCAGTGAGCTAAAAAACGGTGATGGATCAAGCCCTGATCTCTTGACTGGGTAAGAGCATTCTGCATCATTCAGAAACTCTGTCCATCACCACCCCCTTTTCCAAAATCGATTTTGTCCACACTAAGTGTGGGAGGGTATACTCAGATGTGAGTCCCTTGCTCATTGCACCATCAGGATTCAAGCAAGCCGGGCCGACGATGGCTGAAATGCCAGAAACCGGTCCCCGGAAGCTTGTTTCCTTCCCAGTATAAGAATTGGCTTGGTAGTTTGGGTTTGTACAGTTCCCATCATGCACTGGGACAGGAACAGACTTATTTTGCATGTAGCCAGGTTCTGAGCTGGGATTGTGCAGTGAGCTAAAAAACAGTGATGGATCAAGCCCTGATCTCTTGACTGGGTAAGAGTATTCTGCATCATTCAGAAACTCCGTCCATCACCACCACCTTTTCCAAAATCGATCCTGTTTATTTGATGTACATGTCTCACAGGCACCCCCGGTTCTTTGACATGAGGATGTCTGGCAGGGGTGGTTCGTGTGCAGGATGGGTGCTACATGTTGGTCAGCAGTCAAGGAAGTTTTTATTTTGTAATTTGCAGTACTTGAGTGTGGCACTTAGGTATACCTCTTATCTCTCACTTTCAGCTTTGGCCGAGGGCACTGACCCACAAACGACGGAGCTTAGTGGTGGCAATGCATCCGGATCAGAGATCACACACACGCAGACTGAGACTGAGGAGAGCATCCCAGGAGAGGGGGACAGAACTGTCCCTGAGGACTCACATGTGAAGACACCATTGTCCTCATTTTCAGACAGTGGTGGTGAGTCAGCACTGTTGGTAGACACAGGGAGTGGGCAATCTACACCTTCAGTCGGTACACAACACACTGCCTGCCACCAACTGCAACAAGTACTGCTCGTGCTCGCCAGAGTAGGGGGAGCAGAGTGGCCTTCGGTGCAGGTACCGCTGCCCCTGCCCCTGTGACACAAACTGCCCTTTGTGCTGAGACAGTTGATCTGCTGCGACAGCTGTGTGTAGGGCAGACCAATATCATCAATGCTTTCCTAGACCACGATAGGAAGTTGGTAGCATTCATGGAGGGGATGCATGGCGATGTTGCTGGTCTCCACAGAACAGTTCAGTCATTATCCAACACAGTGTCTGCAGCCATTCAACAGTCGCATGGACAAGGTTCTACTTCAGTTCCCCATCCACACCACTTGATGTCTCAGCGGAGAGTGACATTTCTGACCAGGCCTCATTTTCTGGCTATTGCACTAGAAGCAGGCACAGGCAGCAAGGCAGGGCGCGGAGGCAACAGACACCATCCCATAGGACAGGCAATTTTTCACAGAACACAACATCAGCTACCCTGGAGTTGACACACAGGATCCTCAAAGGGTGCTGGGGGACAGGGATTCAAATGTAACACAGGCATCCCCCTCAAAAGGTACTCCCACGGCAAGGGCACCTCCCAAGGACAGGGACACTCCCAAGGACAAGGACACTACAAAGGACAGGGCACCTCCCAAGGCCAGGGACACTCCCAAGGACAAGGACACTACAAAGGACAGGGCAACTCCCAAGGCCAGGACACTCCCAAGGACAAGGGCACTACAAAGGACAGGGCACCTTCCAAGGCCAGGGACACTCCCAAGGACAAGGACACTACAAAGGACAGGGCAACTCCCAAGGCCAGGGACACTCCCAAGGACAAGGACAAGGACACTACAAAGGACAGGGCAACTCCCAGGGACAGAGCACCGCCCATGGAAAAGGCACATTCCAAAGACAGGACACCTCCTAGGGCCAAGGCGTCTCCCATGGTCAAGGAACCTCCCAGGGCCAAGGCTTCTACATCACCCCTGCGTCCCCTGAAGCTGGTGTTGGTGAAGGAACATACACCACATGTGTCAGAGGTAGAGTCCCCCCATACCTCTACTCCCATCCACACCCCGGTGAAGCAGAGGAAGGAGTACACTGTTGTTGCATCCCTCAATACACATGATACAGAGGGCAGAAGGGAGGGCCAGAGCAAGCGTCAAGCAGGGTCCAGCACGTCCCCAGAGAGCAGACCACCACCAGCACATGATCCACCTTTGATGGGTGAAGTTTCAGACGAGCCCGCACCACTTACCAGTCCAGTCATGTCCAGGGTGCCCTTACATATCCCAAAGAAACGGGGACACACACCAGTGATACCTGACCACCCCAATGTCGCTCCAGTACAGCTGTCCCCAGCTCCCAGAGCCACCCTGCCTCCTGGCCCATAAAGCCCTGTGGCTCATCATTTCAGTGTCCTAGTGGGTCAGCTGCAGTTCACTCTCATGTGTCGGATAGTTGCACTGTGTCTGTTGTTCGCTGTCATGCCTCATGTAGTAGCACTGTGTCAGTTGTGCCCTCTGCTGTTTCAGGTGCTGGCATGGTATTTGTTGGTCACTGTACAGGGACATGTCCTGGCAGTGTGTCTGGGTCTATGGCTCATGCGTCAGTCACTAGATCTGTGGCTGTGTCTCACACTCCTGTATCTGGTGCTGGCAGTGTGTCTGGGTCTATGGCTCATGTGTCAGTCACTAGAGCTGTGGCTGTGTCTCACACTCCTGTTTCTGGTGCTGGCAGTGTGTCTGGGTCTATGGCTCATGTGTCAGTCACTGGTACTGTGGCTGTATCTCCCAATCCTGTATCAGATCCTGCCACTGTGTCTGAAGCTACTAGGTCAATCAGCCCACATGATTCTGCGCTGTGAGGTTTAGTTCCCATCACTCACATGTCATTGTACTTGGTGTCTGGATTGTTCATTGTAACCACCCTTGCATTATTAATGTCCATGGGACGGGGCACATGACACAGGTGCTTGTGCTGCTTCAGATGTACCTGTTCTGTGTCATGGACTGTTGATGCACTTAGCCCCTCTCATGTGTTGCCTCAGATGTACCTGCTCTGTTCTTTGCCATGGACTGTTGATGCACTTAGCCCCTCTCATGTGCTGCTTCCGATGTACCTGTTCTGTGCCATGGACTGCTGATGCACTTGGCCCCTCTCTTGTGCTGCCCCAGATGTACCTGCTCTGTTCTTTGCCATGGACTGTTGATGCACTTAGCCCCTCTCATGTGCTGCTTCAGATGTACCTGTTCTGTGCCATCGACTATTGATGCACGTAGCCCCTCTCATGTGCTGCTTCAGATGTACCTGTTCTGTGCCATGGACTGTTGATGCACTTAGCCCCTCTCATGTGTTGCCTCAGATGTACCTGTTTTGTACCATGGCCTGTTGATGCACATAGCCCCTCTCATGTGCTGCTTCAGATGCACCTGTTCTTTGCCATGGACAGTTGATGCACTTAGCCCCTCTCATGTGCTGCTTCAGATGTACCTGTTCTGTGCCATGGACTGTTGATGCTCGTTGCCCCTCTCATGTGCTGCTTCAGATGTACCTGCTCTGTGCCATGGACTGCTGATGCACTTGGCCCCTCTCATGTGCTGCTCTGTTCTTTGCCATGGACTGTTGATGCACTTAGCCCCTCTCATGTGCTTCTTCAGATGTACCTGTTCTGTGCCATGGACTGCTGATGCACTTGGCCCCTCTCATGTGCTGCCTCAGATGTACCTGCTCTGTTCTTTGCCATGGACGGTTGATGCTCGTTGCACCTCTCATGTGCTGCCTCAGATGTACTTGCTCTGTTCTTTGCATGGACTATTGATGCTCGTTGCCCCTCTCATGTGCTGCCTCAGATGTACCTGATCTGGTCTTTGCCATGGACTGTTGATGCACTTAGCCCCTCTCATGTGCTGTTTCAGATGTACCTGGTCTGTTCTTTGCCATGGACTGTTGATGCACTTAGCCCCTCTCATGTGCTGCTTCAGATGTACCTGTTCTGTGCCATGGACTGTTGATGCTCGTTGCCCCTCTCATTTGCTGCCTCAGATGTACCTGCTCTGTTGTTTGCCATGGACTGTTGATGCTCGTTGCCCCTCTCATGTGCTGTTTCAGATGTACCTGCTCAGTGCCATAGACGGTTGATGCACTTGGCCCCTCTCATGTGCTGCTTCAGATGTACCTGCTCTGTTCTTTGCCAAGGACTGTTGATGCACTTAGCCCCTCTCATGTGCTGCTTCAGATGTACCTGTTCTGTGCCATGGACTACTGATGCACTTGGCCCCTCTCATGTGCTGCCTCAGATGTACCTGCTCTGTTCTTTGCCATGGATTGTTGATGCTCGTTGCTCCTCTCATGTACTGCTTCAGATGTACTTGTTCTGTGCCATGGACTGTTGATGCACTTCGGCACTCTCATGTGCTGCTTCGGATGCACATGTTCTGTGCCATGGACTGTTGATGCTTGTTGCCCCTCTCATTTGCTGTCTCAGATGTACCTGCTCTGTTCTTTGCCATGGACTGTTGATGCACTTAGCCCCTCTCATGTGCTGCTTCAGATGTACCTGTTCTGTGCCATGGACTGTTGATGCTCGTTGCCCCTCTCATGTGCTGCCTCAGATGTACCTGCTCTGTTCTTTGCCATTGACTGTTGATGCTCGTTGCCCCTCTCATGTGCTGCCTCAGTTGTACCTGTTCTGCTCTTTGCCATGGACTGTTGATGCACTTAGCCCCTCTCATGTGCTGCTTCGGATGTACCTGTTCTGTGCCTTGGACTGCTGATGCACTTAGCCCCTCTCATGTGCTGCCTCAGATGTACCTGCTCTGTTCTTTGCCATGGACTGTTGATGCACTTAGCCCCTCTCATGTGCTGCTTCAGATGTACCTGTTCTGTGCCTTGGACTGCTGATGCACTTGGCCCCTCTCATGTGCTGCCTCAGATGTACCTGCTCTGTTCTTTGCCATGGACTGTTGATGCACTTAGCCACTCTCATGTGCTGCCTCAGATGTACCTGTTCTGTTCTATCCAGTGCCCATGCTCCTGGCTACTCTAGGAGTCAACCTCTATCATGTGCAATAAAGCAAGTTATTCCTGTGTCGTGGTTTCGCTGTGTCATTCCTGGTTGTCTCCTTGCATTGTTGATGTATTGGTGCTATCGTAAATGCTGTGTCGCCAACATGCCCCTCCCCCTCCTCACGTCACAGCCCCAGCAGGTACTCCCCTACCGACAGCGATTGGTGTGTTTGCGTACCTGCGTCGTCGTTGGCGACGGTCAATGACTTGCTGGTGGTGAAGCACGAAGAGGAGCGGAAATGTGTGTAGAGCTGGGTCCATGACGGCGATCTGCCTGTGGTGGGTATCTCTGCAATGTTTTGCCTCTCCGCTGTGGTGAATCCGCCGTGTTCAGGCTGGTGGTTTTTCCGCTGCGATTTGCTGTGTTTTTTCCGCCATCGTGATATCGAGGACGGTCGGAGACGTCATTCCGTACAGCGGTGTCTCTGGATGGTTACGTCCGCTGCGGGGTCGGGTCATTTACGCGGCGGTGCATGTTCTTCCGCGGTGTACGGAAATTTGACAGTGCTTCTGTAGTGACCGTATAATTTGTTTTATTTCTGAGTAATGGTGACTTTGGTCTACTACCATCCTAGTATAGTGGTTAGATCCCTATTTTTAGCCTGTTTGTAGGGCTTGCCTATTGGCTTTGGCATGATTCTATGTCTCTTTTGCCTCTTTTCGGGCCTAGAGGCCTAAACTAGAGGGTAACCTTCTTTGCTTTGCAGTATTTATCTATTTGCAGTGTTTGCCTATTGGCTTTGGCATGATTCTATGTCTCTTTTGCCTCTTTTCGGGCCTAGAGGCCTAAACTAGAGGGTAGCCATCTTTCCTTTGCAGTATTTATCTATTTGCCGTGTTTGCCTATTGGCTTTTGCATGATTCTATGTCCCTTTTGCCTCTTCTCGGGCCTAAAGGCCTAAACTAGAGAGCAGCCATCTTGTCTTCCTGCCTCAGTTGTCTGAGGCGCTTGTAGGTCAGAAGTGATGTTTAGAGTTGAGCCTGTTATTCACTAGTTAGAAACCGGTGAGGACCGGCCTTTATCGAAGGAATGTGCTTACTTCCCCGGGCTCTAGACGCAACTACAGCTGGCCACTGTGGGAGCGCAGGGAGTGCGGGCCTTGGTACAGGAATTAGGGGGGAGGCAGGGTGCTTGCTAGAAATTTCCATGAGCAGAGAGCCTCCCATATTATCAGAGAACAGAAGAGCAGAGAGGTCAGATGGTTTTTGGAATTGAAGAAGTCAGATGTTTTTGGAGTTGATGCAGTCCGTTGGATCAGTTTGGTCAAATGGTTTTCGGAATTGAGGCCAGGGACACTCCCAAGGACAAGGACACTACAAAGGACAGGGCAACTCCCAAGGCCAGGGACACTCCCAAGGACAAGGACACTACAAAGGACAGGGCAACTCCCAGGGACAGAGCACCGCCCACGGAAAAGGCACATTCCAAAGACAGGACACCTCCTAGGGCCAAGGCGTCTCCCATGGTCAAGGAACCTCCCAGGGCCAAGGCTTCTCCCATTCACAGGACATCCACCTAGGACAGGCATACATCACCCCTGCGTCCCCTGAAGCTGGTGTTGGTGAAGGAACATACACCACATGTGTCAGAGGTAGAGTCCCCCCATACCTCTACTCCCATCCACACCCCGGTGAAGCAGAGGAAGGAGTACACTGTTGTTGCATCCCCCATTACACATGATACAGAGGGCAGAAGGGAGGGCCAGAGCAAGCATCAAGCAGGGTCCAGCACGTCCCCACAGAGCAGACCACCACCAGCACATGATGCACCTTTGATGGGTGATGTTTCAGATGAGCCCGCACCACTTACCAGTCCAGTCATGTCCAGGGTGCCCTTACATATCCCAAAGAAATGGAGACACACATCAGTGATACCTGACCACCCCAATGTCGCTCCAGTACAGCTGTCCCCAGCTCCCAGAGCCACCCTGCCTCCTGGCCCATACAGCCCTGTCGCTCATCATTTCAGTGGTGCTAGTGGGTCAGCTGCAGTTCACTCTCATGTGTCAAATAGTTGCACTGTGTCTGTTGTTCGCTGTCATGCCTCATGTAGTAGCACTGTGTCAGTTGTGCCCTCTGCTGTTTCAGGTGCTGGCATGGTATTTGCCGGTCACTGTACAGGGACATGTCCTGGCAGTGTGTCTGGGTCTATGGCTCACGTGTCAGTCAATAGATCTGTGGCTGTGTCTCACACTCCTGTATCTGGTGCTGGCAGTGTGTCTGGGTCTATGGCTCATGTGTCAGTCACTAGAGCTGTGGCTGTGTCTCACACTCCTGTTTCTGGTGCTGGCAGTGTGTCTGGGTCTATGGCTCATGTGTCAGTCACTGGTACTGTGGCTGTATCTCCCAATCCTGTATCAGATCCTGCCACTGTGTCCGAAGCTACTAGGTCAATCAGCCCACATGATTCTGTGCTGTGAGGTTTAGTTCCCATCACTCACATGTCATTGTACTTGGTGTCTGTATTGTTCATTGTAACCACCCTTGCATTATTAATGTCCATGGGACGGGGCGCATGACACAGGTCCTTGTGCTGCTTCAGATGTACCTGTTCTGTGTCATGGACTGTTGATGCACTTAGCCCCTCTCATGTGTTTCCTCAGATGTACCTGCTCTGTTCTTTGCCATGGACTGTTGATGCACTTAGCCCCTCTCATGTGCTGCTTCCGATGTACCTGTTCTGTGCCATGGACTGCTGATGCACTTGGCCCCTCTCATGTGCTGCCCCAGATGTACCTGCTCTGTTCTTTGCCATGGACTGTTTTTTTTTTTTTTTTTTAAAACCTTTATTTACGAATGCACAATACACAGCGTCTGCCTACAACCCCGCAGGGCCGGCCGCTATGACATAAACAGGCTGAGTGAAAAGTAGATTATGAGACAGCACGTTGCCGAAGCAATCCTTCAAGTCCACATTATCGGGTAGAGCATAGTATCATACAAGTAGGATAAGAAAGGTTTAATTTTATGTTTTTGTCGAGAAGAACAACAACACACAAACACATGGTATAATAGTGGCAAGGGTCGCTGGGGGTGGAGGGGGAAAAGTGACGCGGTAAAAAGGACTCTGGCAAGGGGGGGTGAGCACGAGCGGGAAAACAAAACATGTAGTGAAATTGGGGGAGGAACGTAAATCATGGAGAGGAGGGGAGAGGGACCTCGTAGTCAAGCGGAGGGGAGCAGATATCTCCGCGATAAGTATTCCACTGAGCCCAAACTCTGGACCACTTCCCTGGACGCCCCCGAGCCTCATACACAGTCTTCTCTCGGAACATGGACCAGTCCATGTTCTCTTTCCAGGCACTGAGCAATGGTAATCTAGGGGAGCCCCAGAGCTGCGCGATGTCCCTCTTTGCGACCATATTGCCCAGGGTAACCCAAAGTGTCTGGGCAGCATTACAATCAGACGGTTCCCACACGTTCAACAGACAACGTCGTGCTTCGGGAAGCAGTGGGATCCCAGTGACACGACTCATAACATCATGCACCCTGGACCAATACGCTGCAATCATCGGGCATTCCCACAGAACATGAAGAAAGGTACCGTCCATCCCACACCCACGCCTGCATCGTCCATCCGAAACCAAACCCATTCGCACCAGACGCACTCCAGTCAGATACACACGGTGGAGGACCTTCAACTGGACAAAGCGAAGCCGAGCCGGAATAGCCACCTCCTTAGGGGAGGACACAGCTGACTGCCAGTCCTCGTCGTCTAACTCAAGTCCGTCAGCCGTCCAGGCAGCCCGGAGCTTCTCGAGTTGGTCAGCTCTGTTGTTAATAAGCTTTTTGTAGATTAAGGAGATGGTACTATCCGGGACGTGGCTGTCTAGAACTCGATCCTCCAAGGGGGAGGACTGCGGAATGTCGGTGCCAGGTGGAAAGACGGAAGACAAGGCGTGCCTCACTTGCATGTACCGGAAGTGCTCTCTATCATCAAGCCGGTATTCCAGTTTCAACGACTCAAAGGATTTAACCGCGCCCCGTGCCCATAGGTCCTCCACCGCGCTGATCCCAATCAAGTCCCATTTCTCAAACCCTTTTGTCTTCCACAGGTTGCCCAACCGTTCCGAATCATACAGTGGCGTCTTACGTGTCAGCCTACCACCCCAGCCCGTGGCCACGGTAGCGTCCCTCCATGCCCGCACTGCACATTTCGTCGGGCCCGTAGGGAGTCGAAAGGGTGCCTTTGAATACAGAGCCCTATTAAAATTGCCACCGGGCAACGATAGCTTATCCAAGGCAAAGGCGGGAGCGGGCTCCGGAGCATAGGTCGCATGGTTGATAGCGCTCAGGTGCGAGGCCCAGTAGTACCGTCTAATATCCGGCAACGCAATACCCCCATCATACCAGGAGAGCGTGAGCTTGGACAAGGCAATGCGGGCACGGCCATCCCAAATCAGTTGTCGCTGTAAACTCTCGACTTCACGGAAGTAGCGAGCTGGAACAGGGTCGAAAAAATTTTGTAGGGCGTAAAGAAATCGGGGGAGCAACATCATTTTAAAGAGAGCCGCCCGGCCCAATGGAGATAGAGGCAAATCGCGCCAACGTCGAACGTCTTGCTTAAGTCTACGGAGCGGAGCATACAAATTTCGCTCATAGCGGACCGATGAGGTCATGGATACATAGATCCCCAAATACTTAAAGCCGTCGGCCGCTACCAGAATGGGAAACCTGCGAGGTAGAGGCGGTAGAGTACCAGCTATAACGTAAACACAGGACTTGGTCCAGTTAATGATGAGTCCCGAGTTCTTACCGAAGGACGTGAGAACGTCGAAAAGAACGTTAAGCGACTTCTGGGGGGAAGTGAGATAAAGGAGGATATCATCCGCGTACAAGGAGACACGATCCTCAAGGTCTGGGGACCATCGGATCCCTTTAATAGAGGGTTCCCATCGGAGCCATGCGGCAAGGGGTTCGAGCGCCAATGCAAATAGAAGCGGGGAGAGCGGACAGCCCTGACGTGTGCCACGGCCTAAGGGAAAGGGGTCCGAGCATCTACCATTCACCGCGACCTGCTTTGCCATGGACTGTTGATGCACTTAGGCCCTCTCATGTGCTGCTTCAGATGTACCTGTTCTGTGCCTTGGACTGCTGATGCACTTAGCCACTCTCATGTGCTGCCTCAGATGTACCTGTTCTGTTCTATCCAGTGCCCATGCTCTTGGCTACTCTAGGAGTCAACCCCTATTATGTGCAATAAAGCAAGTTATTCCTGTGTCGTGGTTTCGCTGGGTCATTCCTGGTTGTCTCCTTGCATTGTTGATGTATTGGTGCTATCGTAAATGCTGTGTCCCCAACATGCCCTCCCCCTCCCCCCGTCACAGCCCGGGCAGGTACTCCCCTACCGACAGCGACTGGTGTGTTTGCGTACCTGCGTCGTCGTCGGCGACGGTCAATGACTTGCTGGTGGTGAAGCACGAAGAGGAGCGGAAATGTGTGTAGAGCTGGGTCCATGACGGCGATCTGCCTGTGGTGGGTATCTCTGCAATGTTTTGCCTCTCCACTGTGGTGAATCCGCCGTGTTCAGGCTGGTGGTTTTTCCGCTGCGATTTGCTGTGTTTTTTCCGCCATCGTGATATCGAGGACGGTCGGAGACGTCATTCCGTACAGCGGTGTCTCTGGATCGGTTACGTCCGCCGCGGGGTCGGGTGCATTCACGCGGCGGTGCATGTTCTTCCGCGGTGTACGGAAATTTGACAGTGTTTCTGTAGTGAACGTATAATTTGTTTTATTTCTGAGTAATGGTGACTTTGGTCTACTACCATCCTAGTATTGTGGTTAGATCCCTATTTTTAGCCTGTTTGTAGGGCTTGCCTATTGGCTTTGGCATGATTCTATGTCTCTTTTGCCTCTTTTCGGGCCTAGAGGCCTAAACTAGAGGGTAGCCTTCTTTTCTTTGCAGTATTTATCTATTTGCAGTGTTTGCCTATTGGCTTTGGCATGATTCTATGTCTCTTTTGCCTCTTTTCGGGCCTAGAGGCCTAAACTAGAGGGTAGCCATCTTTCCTTTGCAGTATTTATCTATTTGCCGTGTTTGCCTATTGGCTTTGGCATGATTCTATGTCCCTTTTGCCTCTTCTCGGGCCTAAAGGCCTAAACTAGAGAGCAGCCATCTTGTCTTCCTGCCTCAGTTGTCTGAGGCGCTTGTAGGTCAGAAGTGATGTTTAGAGTTGAGCCTGTTATTCACTAGTTAGAAACCGGTGAGGACCGGCCCTTATCGAAGGAATGTGCTTACTTCCCCGGGCTCTAGACGCAACTACAGCTGGCCACTGTGGGAGCGCAGGGAGCGCGGGGCTTGGTACAGGAATTAGGGGGGAGGCAGGGTGCTTGCAAGAAATATCCATGAGCAGAGAGCCTCCCATATTATCAGAGAACAGAAGAGCAGAGAGGTCAGATGGTTTTTGGAATTGAAGAAGTCAGATGGTTCTTGGAATTGAAGAAGTCAGATGTTTTTTGGAGTTGATGCAGTCCGTTGGATCAGTTTGTTCAAATGGTTTTTGGAATTGAAGAATTCAGATGGTTTTTGGAATTGAAGAAGTCGGTTGGAACAAGTTGGACAGATGAAGTCAGTTGGTTTGCAGAGCTGGAGCTGTGAGTTGGACAGCTGATCTGTGGAGCAGTTACCAGGCAGATAGAAGAGTTGGAATTGTTAGCAGACGATGAAGTTTCATTTGAAGTGCAGTTGGAGTCAGTGAAATACAGATGCCAGGAGAAACACCAGAAGTTGAACCAGTGGAGTGAAGCTAGTACGTTGGTGATGGTGAAGGAGAGAGAGTCCTGATTCCACCAGAGAGAGGAACAGACAGTTGGACCCTTCTTAACAGGGTGAGGTATTCTTAGCTTGTTTGCACTATATATAATCATTCACCCCCTTTTTTTTCTAGGTTATATATAGGTTCCTGTTTGCATCAATAATTCCCTACTGCATTATTGCAATGTTTTCTTTGTCTTGTTCTCTTTCTAATAAAGACCCCAATGTGCATTAGTATCATTTGTATGTTTTCCTTTGGGAGGGAGTAAGTGGGCTTTTCATAGCCAGGTGCTGACGTACAGAAGGCTGGTGATCCCCTTCTTACAGGTAACTGAAGACAGTGAAGTGTACTGCTTCTGATCAGAGAATAACTGCAAATGCATTAGTCAGATCTGTGTATCTTTTAGGTGTGTATGTGTGCATTCTCATGATTAATTATTTTCCCTTTCATCTATATTGCTATTCCTCTTTGTGATCCTATTAGTGTGTAAAGAGGCCCCAATACGTAGTAATTGCACTTGAGAGTTGTTTACTAAGACAGAATTACCTTTCTTTTTAGCCAGGTGCTGTCGTAAAGAAGGATGGGCAATTCCCTTCTTACAGGTAACTGAGAAATGGAAGACAGGGTAGTTTTGATAGGAAATAACTTCCAGTGAATATTAGGTACTTAGGAACTTCCCAATAGAGAGGGAGCAGAAGGTATTATTAGGACAGTGAGATCGCTCAAGATAAGGTGTTAATGAGAGCACCAATTGTGGTTGGTGTGGTCGAGTGAGCTGCTCTCCAATATGAGAAGGAGGGTAGAATAGCCCGGTCCAGATTGTAGCGGGGCTATAAGATAAGATCATAGGATGAGACATGGAATTCTGTAGTTATTAGTGACTATTCTTAGTAATCCTTAGATTTAGCAGTGTCTTTTGATGGTATACGCTTGTATATTGTGAATTCCCCATTCCCGGGTAAGTACTCAGGTACTGTTGTAAATAGGATCCAGGAAGGGATGGTGTTACGTTTTGGCCGGGTTGGTTGCATCTAGGTGAGTGGATAGTTTCTGGTCTGAGAATCCGGTCATTACATTTGGCGTCACGAACAGTTTCGGGTGGAGTGGGGGGGAAGTGTAATGATTTTCATTACACTTGACATTAAGAACAGTCTCGGGTGGAGTGTAAGGAAATGTAGTGATACTGCACTACATCTCGGCCCCTGACTTACAGGATTGAACGGGTGGAGTGTAAGGAGATTGCATTACATCTTGGCATCTGACTTATGAAATGTAAGAGAAATGGTTTACATCTTGGTGTTTGAACTTACAGGATTGAAGGGTAGAAGTGTGTAATGAAACCAATTACATCTTGGTGGGGATGCAGTTGTAAATTGTGTATAAAGAGGCTTGTAAATAGCTTGCTGCGTGGCTTTTGCATTATTGAGTGTGAAATGTATTCTGTATAATATGGCTTGTGAATAGCGTCTTGTAAATAAGGCTTATAAATGGCTTGTTCCATTGGGCAGGGAAGGGCTGGATCCCTTCCAACTGTTCAGGGAAATGTATTTCAAAGAAAAAATGTGCATAAGAGTTCTGTGAAACGTGAGAGGTAAATTCTGGGATTCCCTGTGTGTCTGCAGACTTCCGGGAAAAAGTGTATTTGAGCTGCCAAAGGGATAATATCTTGAATTGAGATGGTAGTGTTCATTTAAATGTGCTGCTTAATATGCATCAAAACATGTGTGAATATTCTTTTGACAACAGAATTGAAAGTGTGTGATTCAGAAGTTTGAAATGCTACAAAATAACCCAGTTAGACTGCAAGCTACACAGGTGGTTTTAAATAGGCATTGTGAAGAGGGTTTTCAGTCAGAAAGGATTGTGCAGGAAGATAAGACCAGTGTTTTAGAATTAATGATCATGGTTGTGGAAATAAATCAGACCCAACATAAAATGTGCTTCAAAAGTGAAATGCAACCATGTGACTTTGAAAGTGCACAGTAGTGGATTGTGCATGATTGGTTTCAAGATTCAAAAATATAACTGTGATTCTTCCCCCAGAAGCAAGCTACCCCTTTTGTTTAAAGTTCAAATGCAAATGATTCTGTATTTTTGCGCTGATATGAGGCAGAACAGCGTGAGAGAAAATGTGATAAAATGTTCCCATTCAGACAGGGAAAGCTGTCTGCGCAGAGTAGAATTGAACAGAAATAAATTTGGTATCTTTAATCACAAGAATAAAATGCTTGCGCCAATGTGAAAATGTTATGAAAAATAAATGCGTATCTTTTTCCCTTTTAAATTAATTGCTGTCTTAAAGTATCTTTTTGCTGTCATGTGATTTTCAATGTTGCTAAATGTTTTGCCTTTCAGCTACTACCAATGTTTAGAGTATTTAGTTTGTTTTAAATTAATCTTTCATAAAGCTGTAGAAATGTCTTGCTTTTTAGCTGTTAAGAGGCTGTAGACAAATGATAGTTCAGAACTTGCTTAAATTAGTTAGAAATAACTGTGGAGTGTTTAAACATGAAATGCAGGGTTTGGCTGTTTCTTGTCTAAAGAGAACGAGAAGCTTCACAGCAGTGAACAGCTAGACGAACTTGTTGCTTTAACCTTGAAAAGATAATTCAGGCCTGCTCTCAGAGCATTTTGTAAAGGGGGCCTCAGAGCTAGAACAGAAGCAGAGCCCTTGTTATGTTTGGCGAGCATCCAATTCTTTCCACGGAGAATCTGTGCAAGGGAGGGGTAATTCCACTCCTCAGGTTACAAAGCTTTCCTCAATTAGAAGCGTAAGGAGGCTTGCAAAGGTGCAGGCTTCATCAACTTCCCCCCTATGAGGAGGTAGGCAGAGCAGATAGAAATTGGCAGGCGCTTTGCTCTGGGAATTTGAGCTCTTCGAAGGGAGGAGTTGCGAGGCAGAGAGCAGCCTGTCTCTGTTATGGTTGAAACTGAGCCAGCCCTGGGACGCGGACATATCTGGAAGGGAGGGGTCTGATAGCTAGGAGTGCGAAAGGAGTGAAGTTGGCTACTCCAGCCCTTTTGACTGTGTAAGAAAAAAGTTAGATTTTGCCCAAATAAACTTAGAGAATATAATGCGGGTAGCATTCTTAAGCTATTCCCCAGTTCTAGAGGAGACCTTTGCAGACAGAAATTGGCAGGCACTTCGCTCTTAGATTGTGAGCTCTCCGAAGGGAGGGGTTGCGAGGCAGAGAGCAGCCCGTCTCCTGCTTGTTATGGTTGAAACTGAGCCAGCCCTGGGACGCGGACAACTCCGAAGGGAGGGGGTCTGCTAGCTAGGAGTGAGAAAGGAGTGAAGCTGGCTACCCCAGCCCTTCTGGCTGTACAAGAAAAAATGTGATTTCGCTGAAATAAAAGTAGAGATTATAATGTAGGTAATATTCTTAGACAATTCCCAGGATTTAGAGGAGAGTTTTACAAAATAGAAGGTTTTTAGAGAGGTGAAAAGAAAAATGGGTCTTTTTGAATAGAAATGTTTTCTTTTTGCAAGATTGATGATACTTGTCTCTCGTTTTAGGTGGCTGGGATGTGGTGCAGTGGTACGAGTGCGCCCACCCTGTGTGCATGGGCCCTCACCTCCCCTTTTATTATTTTATTTTATTATTTTAGTTTGTTATTTTTTGGAAAGTGGAACCCCCCAAGCCTGGAGCCAGACTGGACGGCGGATGACGGTGTCTTGTGGCTGATGGCGGACTGGTGCTGATGTTCCATGGATGACGAGATCGGATAGGATTCTTCCTTGGCAAAGGAATACAGATGAAGATGAATTACACCTTTTCAAATAAAATGTGCTATACTTGGAACTGTCTCTTTCACAGGAGGATGACTGAGCGGTGTGTTTTTCACACAGGAGAACTGCTTGCATAGAAGTGAAGATGAAAGAGACTGAGAATTGTTTTAATTTTTTCTGTTTTTCCACAAAAGAAAATAACTTTTTTTTTAATAGAGCTTTTTAGGTTACAGACTGAACTTTATAATCCATATTAGAGTCTACAGTTGGCCTCCTTGGCAGTGTCATAATCTGCCCTGCATGAGTGGTGTATGCCTGTTGGACTACATGTCCCAGAAGTCATAGGGCCAGTATTCCTCAATCTGTTTTCTCTTTCTATGGTTTAAAAACGCTGGCTGCCTTTACACGGGTGCTTGTCACCTGATTATTGTGGACTCTGGCAGAGACTCGTGTTTTGTGAAGATTCGGATTCTTGGAGACGTTTCTCCTTCTTTTGCTGGAGCGCTGGATTTCGTATCGTTTACGAGCAGGAACACTGAAGCCCTCTGATCTCAGGAGACTTTTTGTCGGTTACGCGTGTGTTCCGAAACGCGAAGACCGGAGTGTTCTAGAGGCATTTGTTTGTGCCTATCTTGGATACGGGACTCATATTTAGAAACGCGCATGCCGCACGGGATTAGTTAGGCTTGTTCTGATTCCTTTGACCGTGTGTCTACGAAGAAGCCTATTCTAGATACGGGACTTGTAGTTAGAAACGCGCATGCCGCGCGGGATTAGTTAGGCTTGTTGTGCCTCTTTTGTACGTGTGTTCACGGAGAACACTGCTTATCTTGGAAGGAGGAAACAAATGGCCATTATTATCCAGGACGCTAATTTCTGCAGCCGTACAGTTCGAAGCATTGGGCTCAGATAAGTAATTAGCGAATGACATTGTGGCCATAACCTCTTCTTTAAGTAATCACAAACTACTTCTAGAGGTAGAATTACTTTGGTGCTTTTTATTTTTTCTTTTTATTTCTTTTTCTAATTTTGTGGTTTATATTATGGGCAACAGCTGCAGTGTCTGAAAGTAAGTGTTATTGCACACACAGTTTGATTGTTATATAACGAATGAGAGTGACTGTGTGCATGACCTGTTTTCTTGTCCTTGCAGGGTTCCTGGGTAGAAAAGAGGCTTCTTATCGTCCTTACAACCAGACCTGCTGATTTACACTGCATCTACTTTATGGTTTATTTTTCTACTTTTCCCCTTCCCCCGGCTGTGTTACACTTGTTGGGTTGTATACATTTCTCGCAAGAGGTGTTTCACATCAGGGGAGGCAGGAAACAAGCATCAGACATCGCTCCTGCTCTATCCGGTTTTCTGAGGTTAGTTACCTTCTGATCAGTATATGACAGAGTGACAAGCCCACTGTATAATTACAGCCTGAGCGATGGATACTAACACCGTTTTGCAAACTGTGTTGGAATCATTAACGTCCCTACGAATGGAAGTAGACGCCTTTAGAGGGGAAAACACTGAAATGCGTAACAAACTGGTCACCATGAGGCGGGAGGTTGCTGGTCTTTCTAGGGCTAGTCCTTCAGGAACACAAGGGGGTTCCTATATCAGAAACTGGACACTCCCTCCTCCTGCAGCGAGGGACTCTACACAGGTCCAAAGTGGGGGAGCTAGTCCTTCTTCCATTCAGGTCATTCAGTCACTTCAATTACCTCTTTCTCCTCCAGAAAGGTATTATGGGGATCCTAAAAAGTTTGGCATCTTTTTGGGACAGTGTAAATTGCACTTTATGTGTAAGCCTGCCGTCTTTACAAACGACCAGTCAAAGACAGCGTTTGCCATGTCCTATTTGGGGGGTAACGCAGCCAATTGGTCCTTTCCGTTGATTGAAAGGAATGACCCCGTTCTGTTGCATTTTGATAACTTTTGTGAGGAGATGAGGAAATTTTTTGATAGGAAGGCTCATTCGTTGTCATTAGATAGGGAACTAATTACATTGAGACAAGGAACACAAGACCTCTTAACCTATATCACTAATTTCAATCAATTGGTTATAGAGACTGAGTGGCCATTGAAGAAGCGTACTTCATTGTTCTATCAAGGACTGCACATTGAATTAAAAGATGTCTTGGCTCAGGTTGTTCATATGCCTGACAATTGTGATGAACTTATAGATCTTACAGTCCAGTTGGATCACCGTTTATTAGAGAGGAAAGGAGACAAACAGCGCGGTGATTCTAGACTTTTGTTTACTAGACCACGTCCGATGGCAGAAGAACATACCACCTCATCTGATGGCACAGAGCCTATGCAAGTAGGAGGTATACGTGGACCCCTTAGTGCAGAAGAAAGGCAAAGAAGGAGGCAGCTGAAGCTGTGCATGTATTGTGGTAAAGCTGGTCATTTTATCAAGAACTGCACTGCCAAAACCAAGGTCCCCTATAAAGAAAAGCTAGAAGGAAAGAAGGTGCCTGTGGTGGGATGGATGGAAGAGCCGGCGGAAAACTAAATTCCTCAAACTTGATGGAGACTCCTTGTTTGAGGTTGGAGAAAAATGTGGTCTCTCCCGCTTTGATCAACACCATTCAAAATTCCGTGGCTCACATGAATGTGTGTGTAACTTTGGAAGTGTCGACAGGAAGGGTCGAAATGGTTCATGCACTTTTAGATTGTGGAGCCACAGGGAATTTTATTGACCAGAAGTATGCTCATGAATTGGGAATTTCCTGTATCTGGAAGTTAAGGCCTGAACCGGTAAAGGCAGTAGATGGTACAGAGCTGACTTCGGGACCGGTGTGTTATCACACTCACCCTATTCCTATGCAGATGGGATTAACACATTTCGAACATATTCAATTTGATCTTATCGTGCTCCGAATTTCAAATTAATATTGGGCATGCCATGGCTAACCATGCACGATCCTCATGTGCAGTGGGCAGCCAGGACCATCGATATGAATTCTTTATTTTGTGCTGAGAACTGTACAAAAGACAATAACAAACCAGCCCAGAATAAACAGGACAATCAAGCGGTACTATTGGCATTGGGTTGTAGAGAGAAGAGTGTGTGTCTAGTCTCTTCCTTACCTGACATGTATTCTTCATTCGCGGATGTATTCAACGAACAAGAAGCGAGTAGACTGCCTCCTCATAGGGCGTATGATTGCATTATTGAATTAGAACCTGGAGCAAGTATCCCATGTAGTAGAATATATGCTCTTTACCGAAGCAGAGAACGCATATTTGCAGACATATTTACAGAAGATGTTTGCCTCTGGGTTCATGCGCCCTTCTACTTCACCTGCATCATCGCCGCTTTTTTTTATTCCTAAACGGGAAGGTGGCTTGAGGGTGTGCATTGACTACCGAGCGATTAATAAGGTTACAAAGAAGAACAGGTATCCTCTCCCCTTGATACCGGTGTTGCTGGATCAGTTAAAAGGAGCCAAAATATTCACAAAATTGGATCTAAGAGGAGCATACAACCTGGTACGGATCAAAAGAGGGGATGAGTGGAAAACAGCTTTCCGTACAAGATATGGGTTGTACGAATACTGAGTAAGGCCTTTCGGCCTGTGCAATGCCCCCACCGCCTTCCAGTTTTTTATGGAAGACGTGTTAAGAGGATTGCTTGACGTATCCTGTATCGTCTATATTGATGATATTTTAATATACTCCCAGACAGAAGATCAGCACGTACAAGACGTGAAGGCTGTGTTACAACGTCTGCAGCAGTATGCGCTGTTTGTCAAGCTTGAGAAGACCTTGTTTCACGCCAGAGAGGTGGAGTTTTTGGGATATGTAATCGGCCCAGGGGGCATATGTATGGATCAAAAGAAAATTGAGGCTAATATTGAGTGGCAATCTCCTACAAGTGTGAAGAGTCTGCAAAGCTTCCTTGGGTTCTCCAATTTCTATAGGAGATTCATCCAGGGATTTTCTTCCATTATACAACCTATGACGTTGCTCTTGCGAAAGGGAACTTCATTTCTTTGGAATGATGTAGCGGAAGCAGCTTTTCAAACGTTGAAAAGGTGTTTTACTAGTGCTCCTATTCTGCGACATCCTGACCCAGACCAACCATTTGTGTTAGAGACAGATGCATCGTACTATGCGTTGGGTGGAGTCCTTTCCCAACGGCACCCTGAGACTGGGCAACTTCATCCAGTTGCTTACTATTCGAAGAAGTTGTCTCCCTCAGAGATCAATTATAGCATCACCGACAAAGAATTTCTCGCAATAAAACGAGCATGCGAAGAATGGAGACACCATTTGATGGGGGCTAAACACACAGTAGAGATTTATACGGACCATCGTAATCTCTTGTTTTTAAAAAGTGCGAAGGCCTTAACTCCTCGGCAACTTCGATGGTCCCTGTTTTTTGCGGATTTTGATTTTGTTATCAAATACAGACCGGGACCCCAGAATGGGAAGGCGGATGCCTTGTCCAGACCAGAGTCTAATACTGATTCCTTTTTGATGATTGACGATCCTCCTTCCATTTTACACAAAGCTCGGTTTCAGTCCGATGAGGTAGCTGTGATAACAACGGAAAACTTCTTGGATGAGGTGAAAGAACAATGCGACGTTAGTGATGTGCAAACATGGTTGGCTGAGGATCCTGATCATCTCAGTGAGAAAGAAGATTTGCTATTTCATGATAAGCAGCTCTACATTCCAGCGGGTCCGTTACGTCTGTTGGTACTACAATGGACCCATGACTCACCTTTAGGGGGCCATTTGGGACAACAAAAGACGTTGCAGAATTTGGAAAGGGGCGACCACTCGGTCCCCCCGAACATATGGTCGGGGGCCCGGATCCTCCCGGGAAACCATTTTGTGCGTGTGGGCATGTCACGGCTGGTATGCCCGAAGCGGCGTAGCCGGGGCGCGCCTTTTCCCGCCCAAGAGGGGTTGTCCTAGACACCTACACCGTTGGCCACGCCCCGTTGGCGTACCGGAGGAGGGTGCACGCCCTCCCGAAGAGGAATAAAAGGAGCAGCAATCCGAAGAAGCATCCTCTTGTTCCTGTGCTAGGAAGCTGCACCCCTCGTTGCACGTGAGCCCTCGACGGAACAAAGAGCAATTTTTGAGAACTTGTAATTTTTGTGTTTCTCTTCCAGTGACTTCGAACCTTCGGATCCAGGACCGTGTTGAGCAATAAGGGTCAAACATCCGACAATAATCCCTGGCAGGAAGGCCGGAAAGAAGCCAGGGACTGACCAGATGCTTTGCATGCTGGTGAAAGATATGGCGAATATGAAGAAGCAGATGGCAGCAATGAACAATACGGGCAGGCCGAAGAAGGTCATAGGACCGGCGTTGCCCGGAGTCGTCCCCGCGGGGAGAGGTAAAAGGATCAGGGATAGGGCAGCAGGGGGGGAGGTCCCGATTCCGGAGTTACCCCCGGCAAGCCCGGTCAGTCCAGTTGAGGCCCCGGTACCGATCCCGGATGCGGGCCAACCGATTCCGGTCGTTGTTATGCCCGCCAGCGAGGAGGATATGCCTCCAGAGTTAGCCGCCCAGTTAGCCGCATGGCTCGGCAGGAACACAGGGAGTGCTACGGCACCGGGAGACACGGCCAAAGAGGCCAAACAACTAATGCAGCAGTTGCGGCAGTCACGAGATGCCGCGAAGGCGAATGTCCCTCTTGTCCCCCCACAGGTGACCTCGGAAGGACCAGCAGCCGGCGTCGACAAAGCGGCGGGACCTGCAATGAAGCCGGGTAAGCAGGCATTGCCAATGGCAAGGGAGGGGTCTTTGCCCTCGAGAAGGGAAAAGGTGGTCCAACATATACCGCTGGCCACAAAAGAGATGATTTGGGCTGATAAATATGTGAATATGTTTTCTCTCCTGACCGACCATCACGAGATGGAGTATGTTAAGACTCAGAAGGATTTGTGGCATCCGAGTGTGTGGCGAGCTAAAATGGCGGGATTCAGGGTTGATGAAACGATCTCAAATTGGGCCAAGGCCTTTGCAATGTTTACGGCGATTATTGGGGAACGTCAGCCCGAGGTTTTGACCGAATTGGCCTGTTATCAGGCACGTATAATGGATTTTTATGAATCTTATGAGGGAGATGAATGGATGGGCTATGATATGAAGTTTCGCAAAGCCAAGGAGCATTATTCATCTCTGACGTGGGATTGTCTCGACTCCATCTCTTGGCAGAAGCAGCTCCTGCCGAGCGCGACGAAGTCGTCCTCGCTTGGCGGGAATGGGGCGGGGCCGTCCCGCCACCGGCCGGCGGCGCCCTTTCGAGCGGGCCCCGCTGGTGACCACCAGCCAAAGAGTGGTGGGTACGGGGGTAAAAAGGGGGTCTACTGGAATTTTAGCAGGGGCAAGTGCACTAGGCCACAGGGGACATGTAAGTTCAGACATGAGTGTGCAAGTTGCCGAAATTCTTCTCACCCCGAGAGTGCGTGCAGAGCCAAGAATGGTGATACGGGGGGTAGAGGAGGGGCCAAACAGGTCTGAGGTGGACCAAGAAGTTCCGCTACCAACCCCTGTAGATATTATGGCGATTGTCCCCTGGCTAAATGAATACTCTGATCATGTCTCCGCTGGGGTGTTGAGGAGCGGCTTCTCGTACGGTTTCCGCATCCCGGCGGGGGATTTTCGGGGGGAACCATTGTGTAGAAACCAACTGTCGGCACAGCATAATCCAGCAGTGGTGGAAAGAAAGATTGCAAAAGAGGTTGCCCTTGGCCGAGTCGCTGGGCCATATAGGCACCCGCCAGTCACTAATTTCATCTGTTCTCCGTTGGGAGTAGTCCCCAAGAGGGACCCGGGTGAGTTTAGGTTGATCCACAACTTGTCAGCTCCTAGGGGTCTTTCTGTGAACGATGCGATTGACCCGAGAGTTTGTTCGGTGCGGTACGCATCCTTTGATGATGCCGTCGCCATGTTGAAATCGCCTGGGGCCCGGAGCGCTGATGGCGAAGTCAGATATCGAGTCAGCGTTCCGGTTACTCCCGGTACACCCACAGGATCAGCGTCTGTTAGGCTTTGTCTTTCAAGGACGTTACTACATGGATAGATGTATGCCAATGGGTTGCTCCATTTCTTGTGCGTATTTTGAAAAGTTCAGTTCTTTTCTGCAATGGGCGTTTACCAAGGCCATGGGCCATACCCAGGTTATGCATTACCTTGACGATTTCTTGTTCTTGGGGGCAGCCGGCGACACTCAGTGTGCGCAGGCGTTACGAGAATTTTGCACTCTCATGGAGCAATTCGGGGTGCCATTGGCACCAGGTATGACGGTTGGACCATCGACTTCACTCGAGTTTCTAGGCATTGAGCTCGATTCTGTGGAGGGATGTTTCCGTTTGCCGGTGGAGAAAGTAGCGAATTTCAGGGTTTCCTTGGAATTGTGCATCAGCAAGGAAAAAGTCACGCTTCATCAGCTACAACAAGCGGTGGGCCAGCTTAACTTTGCCCTCCGAGTGATACCAATGGCCCGCCCCTTTTCCCGCTCTATTGCACAAACCATGGTCGGTCTCAAGGAAGGACACCATCGCACGAGACTGTCTGCAGAATTTCGCCAGGACATGCGCATATGGTTGGCATTCCTGGCGGATTTCAACGGTCGAGTGGTGTGGACCAAACCACCAGCGTCCTCGGACGAGCTGGGTTTGTGGACTGACTCGGCGGGGAGTGTGGGTTTTGGCGCCATCTTTGGTAATCGCTGGTCGGCGCAAACATGGCCGACGTGGTGGCACACCAGCGGTCTCACAGGTAATATTGGGTTTCTCGAGTTGTTCCCCATTTTGGTGGCTCTGATGGCATGGCCGGATGAGTTCAGAGATCGCTCTGTGGTGTTTTGGTCCGACAATATGACTGTTGTTGAATGTATAAATAGTCAGGCAGTGCGCTGTAAGTGGATATTGAGATTACTAAAGGAAATTGTACTAATTTGCATGAGACTGAACGTGCAATTCAGGGCGAAGCATGTGCCAGGGGTACTGAACCAGGCGGCTGATGCACTCTCTCGTTCACACATGCAGGCTTTCAGGGGTTATCTACCTTCAGCGGACCTAGCGGCGGCCCCATTTCCCGAAGCACTGGTTACTCGGTGCCCCGGATTACAAGACCTCGTGGCAGCAAGCCTAACCCCCAGGACATGGAAGGCATACGAAGGAGCGTTTTGTTCCAATTGTGCATTTTTGGGTCCGGCAGGGGGGGTCAATTGGGGTCAGGAGGAGTATGTCCTGAAGTTTCTTGTAGCACTACACAGTGCAGGCCGATCAGCGGCAACGGCTAATAGGCACAGGGCCGCCATTTCATTCATGGCGCAGGCGTATGGCATCGAGGACCCCACATCGTCCTTTTTGGTAAAGAAGGCCCTTCGTGGTTGGCAACGCCTTGAGGGTCATAGAGTAGACGAAAGGTGCCCGATTGGGTTAGAGAGGTTGTCCCTGCTGATGTCGATACTCCCCACGACATGTTCCTCCCTGTTCGAGGCAGTGCTGTTCCGGGCCGCTTTCACATTAGCGTTCCATGGGGCTATGCGGGTGAGCGAGCTGGTAGCAAGAAATAAGAAAGATGTAGAGGGAGGCCTGTGCCGGGACCACATTCTGATCAAGGGTGATTCAATGGTGATCACAATAGCCAGGTCCAAGACCGACCAGGGTGCTATGGGAGACAGTATTATCGTCCAGCGCATGCGTGGGTCCCCCATGTGCCCGGTGAAGTGCGTTGAGGAATATTTGGCGCGAAGGGCGGATGCATGGGGGGGAAGCTTGCTGAGACACATCGACGCCACCCCACTGACGAGGTTCCAGTTTCAGCGGGTGCTAATGATGGCAATCGCAGCGGCAGGCTTGGACCCGGGCGATTTTGGGACCCATTCCTTTAGAATAGGGGCTGCTACAGAGGCTACAGCCAGGGGTCAGAGTGTTGAGAAGGTGAAACAACCGGGACGATGGTCCTCGAACTGTTATAAAAGGTATGTGCGGTTGCACATGTTGTGAAGCCAATGTCATGCACTCACGCTTCTTGTTTTCTGTTTGGTTTACAGTTTCGCGAGCATACGATGCGGGGCGGACTGTGCAGTCGACCCAGCACCTGGGGACCAGCGGTCAGAGATCACCGGCTGAGGAAAGAGTGGTGTGGGTCGTGGGCCACTCATACGTGAGGCGGGCCGGGGACGTATTCAAAGCAGGTGACGTGATTCACGCAGCTGGGGAATATGGGTACAGGGAGACCTTCCACGGAAGGGGCCGGCTCTGTATTGACCGGTTTCAATGTTTTATTGAGGAACTGTTAGGGCGGACAAGGTCACCACCGTCTGTAATCCTAGTTCTCCTGGGAGGCAATGACTTAGTGACACTCGGTCGGCGAGTACTACTTGAGCGAGTCCTATCTACTGTTAGCTGGCTGGCGAGAAGGATCCCTGGGTGCACGATAGCATGGTCCCACATGATTCCCAGGAAGGTGTGGCGGGGGGGCCTCTCTGTGTCAGCACTGAACCATTCAGTGAAGAAGGTTAATAACAAACTTGGTAGGTTGTTTCGCTCGGCGCAGTTGCACTGTATTCCGCATGGATGTATTCGGGGGGATCACATGTATCTCGAGGATGGGGTCCATTTGTCCCGGGAGGGGAATGTCTTACTCATAGGAGACTTCGTAGCTTGGTTAAAGGGTTTGTAAAAACATGACCTTTAGTAGGAGTTTGTGGTGGGGCCGGATAGCCGGTCAACTATCCGGCCTGTGGCGGTAAGGTAAGGTCATGATCGGTGAGCAGTTATTTCAAGATCCCTAGAGGGGGGGCGCCACCCATTATGGATGGGAGCGCCCGGGGGGAGGCGGCCATTGGCCCCTCAAACGGGGAGGCGGCACCCACTGAGTATGGGGTCGCCTAAGGGAAGGTGGTCATAGGCCCCTTCCAGGGGAGGAGGTGGCTCGATGCCCCTCCTATGAATTTCAGTGTGGGGTGGGAGGGGGGTCCACGCTACCTTCTAGACACCTCACACGAGTCCTCGGACGACCATTAAGATGGCGTCGAGTTAAATAGAGGGCCCCCGCGAAGACAAGGGAAATTGGATTTGGCACAGAGGTACAGTCCTCTGTGCGCCCGCCCCTCACACCGTGAGGGGGGAGTTCTGGTAGTTGGGATCTGACACCGGTTGCGACCTTGCCGTTGGCCCGTAATGCTAGGATGTAAAATTTTAATTTAGGAAAGTATGCATTGGCAGGATGTTAGACTCGGCTAGGAAAACCTTTTGTACTAGAGATTTGTTAAGGTTAGCCAATCAACGTGTCTTCATCATAATGTAATAAATGAAATTGTACATGATATGAAACTGTTATTTTAATGTTTTAATTTTTGTTTCATATTTTAATAAATACGGCCGGGAGGGTAACTCCCTCCCGCCTTCCAAAAGTTCAGAACTGCGTCCGTCTTCCCATCCTTGGGGATTGTGTTGGGAGGGGGTGACAGGCATCCCGGCCATATGGAAAGGGGCGACCACTCGGTCCCCCCGAACGTATGGTCGGGGGCCCGGATCCTCCCGGGAAACCAATTTGTGCGGGTGGGCGTGTCACGGCTGGTATGTCCGAAGCGGCGCAGCCGCGGCGCGCCTTTTCCCGCCCAAGAGGGGTTGTCCTAGACACCTACACCGTTGGCCACGCCCCGTAGGCGTACCGGAGGAGGGTGCACGCCCTCCCAAAGAGGAATAAAAGGAGCAGCAATCCGAAGAAGCATCCTCTTGTTCCTGTGCTAGGAAGCTGCACCCCTCGTTGCACGTGAGCCCTCGACGGAACAAAGAGCAATTTTTGAGACCCACCCACCAGCCCCTTATAGCAAAGTTAGTACTGCAATAAAATGTTGTGCTTTGATAGGCATCTCTTTTCTCCTGGTTTAGACGTTAATAAAAATGTCGATGTTGGTACTGCAATAAGTGACTTGTTCATAACAATTCTTTCCTTCCTTGGTAGAACGGAGTATAACAGCCTAGTTGAAGGAAGTGTCGAATGTATGAGTAATAAAGGATTGCTGTTAGAGGTTAATTTTTCTTTCTTAGTAGGTAAACAAACGTCGTATTTATATGGTCGGGCGGTAAGGTCATGATCGGTGAGCAGTAATTTCAAGATCCTTAGAGGGGGGGCGCCACCCATTATGGATGGGAGCGCCCGGGGGGAGGCGGCCATTGGCCCCTCAAACGGGGAGGCGGCACCCACTAAGTATGGGGTCGCCTAAGGGAAGGTGGTCATAGGCCCCTTCCAGGGGAGGAGGTGGCTCGATGCCCCTCCTATGAATTTCCCGGGGTCAGGATATCCGCGACTGCGGATATGAGAAGCAGTGTGGGGTCGGAGGGGGATCCACGCTACCTTCTAGACACCTCACACGAGTCCTCGGACGACCATTAAGATGGCGTCGAGTTAAATAGAGGGCCCCCGCGAAGACAAGGGAAATTGGAGTTGGCACAGAGGTACAGTCCTCTGTGCGCCCGCCCCTCACACCGTGAGGGGGGAGTTCTGGTAGTTGGGATCTGACACCGGTTGCGACCTTGCCGTTGGCCCGTAATGCTAGGATGTACAATTTTAATTTAGAAAAGTATGCATTGGCAGGATGTTAGACTCGGCTAGGAAAACCTTTTATACTAGAGATTTGTTAAGGTTAGCCAATCAACGTGTCTTCATCATAATGTAATAAATGAAATTGTACATGATATGAAACTGTTATTTTAATGTTTTAATTTTTGTTTCATATTTTAATAAATACGGCCGGGAGGGTAACTCCCTCCCGCCTTCCAAAAGTTCAGAACTGCGTCCGTCTTCCCATCCTTGGGGATTGTGTTGGGAGGGGGTGACAGGCATCCCGGCCATATGTCTCGCTACTTTTGGTGGGTGTCGATGAAGAAGGACATAATGGAATATGTCACTGAATGTTCTGTTTGTGCCCAAGCCAAAACCAGCCTTCAATCCCATGTAGGGTTATTAAGGCCAATCCCTGTGCCCCCTGCACCTTGGCACACAGTTTCTTTTTTTTTTTAAATTATTTTTATTGCCAACAAGAGATCAAACCAAAAAGTAAAAATACACAAAAAAAAACTACACAAAAAGATGCAGAATACATTTCACAAAATCTAGTAAGAAAAGAATAAAGCCTAACATAAGAAACATTTTTTTACAAATAAGTGATTGATTCCAGCATTTTAGTTTGTTACAAAATACATAAATAAATCATAAAAAAATTCTAATTCTCTAAGTAATCTTTAAGTACACCCCATATCGATATTCCAATCTTTTTTTTCCTTGTCCCTTTTAGAACATATACATTCCATTCTAGTTCAAATATATTCAATAATTTCCTTTTCCAGAATTCAAAAGCAGGTGCTTCAGGTTGTAGCCATTCAGTAGCTATACATAATCTAGCGACTATCATTGCTACAAATAAGAAGTGTTTATATTTAGACAAGTCTGTATTTTCATTAATAGATTGAGTCCTTCCTATTAACATCAAAGCCGGAGATATTTTTAAAGGATAGTGAATAATTTCAGATATGAACTTTTCTATATTTGATATGAAAGAGTTCAATTTAGAACATTCGTAGAAGATATGAAGTAAATCGGCTTCTTCTCGTCCACACCTGAAGCATTTTTCATCATATTGTGGACCCCATGAAGACATTCGCTTAGGTGTGTAATATAGTCTAAATACCGTTTTATATATTTGTGCCTTCATGTTGGCTGAAATACAAATGTCTTTTGTCATAAGAATAGTATCTACAATATTCAGTTCATTGTTTTCCAGCTGGGTTTGCCAATATGTGTTGTATTAATTCAAATCATCTTGTTTATACTCCAACAATAATTGATAAATCTGCCCTATCTTTCTCTTTGTTTGTATTGCCTCGATTAGATTATTAGGTGTTAGATTAGTTACTTTCTTTAAACAAAAATCCCTAATTTGTAAATACTTAAAGAAACTAGAATGCTGAATATGATATTTATTAATCAATTCGGAAAAAGCTTTAAAAGTTCCATCCTTCTGATATAAGTCGCCAATTCTTACCATCCCCAGCATACTCCAATCCTTAGCCACCTGATCCCTGAAAATTGGTGGAAGAATTCTCTCTGCTGAAAATGGGGTGTAGAATTTTTTTTATCTAATTTCAATATATTTTTGACTTTCCTCCAAACTTTATATGCTGCATCAATCACCTTAAACCATGTGTGTTTATAGTAGTTGCCTTCCAGCTCTTTCAATAAACAGCCCTTTGAATATTCTCCCAATAATAAATAAAATATTGAGGGAAACTCTGCCGGATCCTCTATTTGCTCTCCAGTCAGAAGAATTCGCATTTTCTGTAGAAAACATACATAATAGTAAAACAAAAAATCGGGGATCCCCCGCCCCCCCCTCTCTCTTCCGGCAAAGTTAGCCATTTCATTGCTCTTCTGGTTTTCCCAGGTGCCCAAAAAAATTTCGTACTTAGTGTTTGTATTTTATTTATATAGTTTTGAGGAATTTCTAGAGGAATGCTACGGTAAATATATAATATTTTAGGTAGTATATTCATCTTAATAATATTGCCTCTACCAATAAAAGAAAGTTGGAGTCTCCCCCATCTATCTAATGATTGTTGGATTTGTGATGTTATCCAGTCAAGTTAGCTGCCACTATCTCCTGAGTATGTGATTTTATAGTTATTTCTAGGTATGTTACTTCTGAGACTATCCTATTATCATTATATTGAAGATTATCTGTGCAAAGTACCTGCGTTTTTGCAGCGTTAAGTTTATTACCCGAGCTGTGTCCAAAACTGATAGCTAACTGTTCGATCTCTATGATTGTTTGTCTGGGATCTGTGGTGATAACAGCTATATTGTCCGCATATGCAAATATTGAAAAAGGTATATTAGATACTATAAATGGTTTGATACATAATGATTCCTGTAACTTAATTAAAAAAGGATAAATAATGCAAAATGAAGTGGAGAACAAGGGCATCCCTGTCGGGTACCTCTCGTAATAATTATTTTATCTGATTTTTGCCCCATGACTACAATTCTCGCATTAGGTGATCAATATAATACCTTAATAGCTGTTAAGAATGTATTACCAAATCCCATTCTATCCATAACTTCCCATAACTAATCCCATTCTACGTGATCAAACGCCTTCTCGGCGTCCAGTAATATCAGCGCCAAGTCTCTCTTTTCAGTTTCCGCTATATCAATTAAGGTGATCACTTTATTAATATGGGATACAGTTCCTCTTTTAGGAATGAAGCCATGTTGGTTTAATGATACTAAGGGTGTTATAATCTTAGAGATACGGTTAGCTAACATCTTTGAGTAAATCTTGCTGTCGCAGTTTAGCAAAGATATAGGTCTATATGGGGCAGGCTCTTCTGGGGGTTTCCCTTTTTTGGCAAAAATAACTATCGAGGCGTCATCCCAGGATTGTGGGGCTTTTCCTATTTGTGCTCTTCTGAATGTCTCTAACATAAGATTTTTTAAAGGATCGAAAAAGCATTTATAAACTTCACTTGGGATGAGGTCGGGCCGGCTGCCTTACCATTGGATATATTTTTTATTGCACCCTCCAACTCTTCCATTGTGAAAGGTTGATCTAACACATCTTTCTCTGATTGGCTTAGTTTATTGAGTATTGCTTCATGCAAAAACAAATCAATATCTAAATTATCTTGTTTAGTATATAATTCTGTGTAAAAATAATAAAATATTTCCAAAATTTTTTGTGAGTCTTCGGAAATTAGGCCATTTCTATCTTTTAATCTAGCAATTTGACGAGAGGATTCTTTCATTTTTAATCTAAATGCCAAAGCCCGGCCTACAGCTTCCCCATATTCATGCATATGACTCCTATATATTCAGTATTTCCGAGCGATCTCCTGAGACCAGATTCCTGTAATATTTGCTCGGCATTTAGCTATAAGAACCTCAGATTCCTGAATTTTGGTTGTATTATTAAGTCCCTCCTTAATTTCCATGGTTAACTTTTCTTCTGCTTTGGCAAGCTGATCATAAAGATCTCGTACTTTACCCCTTTGTGTATTTTGAGCATAAAAACCATAGCTCATTGTTTCTCCTCTGAAGCATGCCTTCCATGTGTCCGATATTATATCAATATCAGCCGATCCCATATTATTCTGTATAAATACTGTAATCCATTTCACCATAGCCTCTCTATATAGTGGATCTAGACACAGCTTCCTATCAAATGTAAAGTTCCTAATCTGCTTTACTTCTCCTATATGAGCAATCTCAATAAGCAGTGGTGAGTGATCCGATGCTACTCTCGGGAATATCTGGATTTTTGTTTTAGATTGTATGCCAATTGAGATAAAAAAAATAATCCAAACGGACTAGTTTCTTATGAGGGGAGGAGTAATAAGTATGTCCTGGGGCAGTAGGGTGATTCTTACACCAAACATCAACCATTGCGTGATCCTTCACTAAGTTGTATAGAGCTTTAAACACCTGTGGTTTTCTCCCCTTATAGTTCTCTATACCAGCGTCTAGTTCACCTGCCCTCAAGTTAATATTAAGATCTCCACATAATACTAAGGGGGCTCTCCAATTAGCCAGTTCAAGATTTAAATATTCAAATATTTCTCCCTCATCCAAATTGGATCCATAAATTGAGCATATTGTTAGATACATAGTTCCTATATTTAGCGTAGCTATCACCCATCTGCCCCATTTATCCGATAAGCTGTTTACCAACGTACCTAATCGTGGTTTGATCAAAATCATTACGCCTCTGATCATGCTTGTTTGCCGGGATGTTGCCAATAAAGTGTATCCTAACTCGGATACAAGACTCCTTTTCTCCCATGGTAAATGTGTTTCTTGGAGACACAATATATCCGGTTTCAAGAATCGAATTTCCGCTGCAATCCTCTTTCTTTTATTTACATTATTAAGGCCAGAAACATTGAAAGAACATACTTTTATTTTCTTAACCATTCTAACTTTCCCCAATCATACTTCTATCTCCATAGTTAACATTAAAGTATACTCTTTCGATCTTAACATTTCCTTCAGTACTGACTCCATTCCTCTTAATTAGTTCTGCAAAATCGTTTGACCTCCAAGTGGCTTTTTTCCCCTTTAACCCCGTGCCCCCTCCACCACCCGGCCATCCCGCTGCCCAGTAACACTCCCCCTGCCCCCTCCTCCTTTCCCCCCCCCTCCTTTACAGAGGGTTTCGGACTCCTGGTCCTGGTGATGGTGCTGACCTACACCTCTCCCCTGTTGTGCCTCACAGGTCATCGTTTCACCATATATGTACATCGTTTATGTATATTGTTCATCTAAACTTTTCAAATTTTCTCCAACTTAACAGTAAATCATGAATTTTAGATCATGCAAATATGCTTTAACAGCTACTACATTAAGGTACTTTCCTCCTTACCAATTGGCAAAAAAAAAAAAGAAAAAAGAACAATATTTTTACTGCATAGTTAGAGAAGAAGAAGAAAGAAACTAAGATCACTGACTCATGAACTCAATAAACATTCATGCTCTAGGCATCTTTTAGATCATGCAGATATCCTTTGGCAGCTTCAACATTACTAAAACGAGTATTCTCTTTGTAAATGACTTTCAATTTGGCCGGGCTCATAATAAATGCTTGTGCACCCTTCTTTTGAAATTGATTCACTAATTGTCTTAATTGCCAACGAGTGTCCATAGTATATTTACAATAGTCTGATGTCGCAAAAAATGTAAATCCTGTACCCATACTTTTGCTGTTTGGTCGTGTATTCGTGTAAATATCCTCTCTAGCACGAAAGCTATTAAAGGCCACCAAGATTGGTCTAGGTTTATTGGCGTTTTCTCCATGCCTAGGTTGAATTTTAAATGGAAATCTGTGGGCACGTTCAATCTCTCGCTCCCAATCCCACCTCTTCATCTCCGGAAACGCCCTTTGAAATAGTTCAATGACGAATTTGCGTGGATCTTGCCCTTCTTTGCCCTCAGGAATTTGCATTAATCTAAGATTATCACACCGAGAGCGGTTTTCGAAATCGGCCATTTTCCAGAGTAAGTCCCCTTTATTAGCATTGAGATTTTCAGTAACCGCCTTTTGTTTTACTAGTTCATCTTCAATGTTAGACACTCTAGTCTCAACCTCGTTGAATCTCTCCCCAAAGTCTGATTGAGATTTTGCAAGTCTCCGGATGGAATTTTGCAACTTCCGACATGAATTTTGGATTTTTTGACTGTCTCGTTCTGTCTTTTCCATGTGACTCAAGATGGTCTGATAAATTGTAGCTAAAGTGATGTTTTCAGTTAGCTCTTCTTGAATCCTCCTGTAGCCCCCTCCATTAAAGAAATATCCCCCTCGCCCCTCACAGTAATAGGGCTGTCTTCAATATCTTCCTCAGCCTCAATTTCATCTTCATCATCTACCTCGCTCTCACCTCCCTCTAAATGCATCTGTTTGGAATATTGAGCAGCCAAGTCTTCACACGAGGAGGCAGAGTTTTCTGAAACTGAGTAAAAATCCAAAGATTCTGTCTCATTAATTGCATTTAAATCGAGGCTGCGTTCAGGTAGATTAGGCATTCCCAAATTAACCATAGCGTCTCTCCTCTGTCCTCCATGACTAGAGTTGCTTTCTATGGGAGTGGGGGTAGGGGTGGGGGTGACGGTTAAGCTATCATTTAGCGGAGAAATGGCCACAGACGTAGTAACTGTTTGAGGCGCGGCAGTTAATGTGAATTCAGCTTGTGAACTTAGTTTAGCTGTTAATGCATTAGATACATTAACCTCTCCATTGGTTCCTTGTAATTCTTGTGAAACAATCTGTGACACACTCTGTGGACTGCACACCAATTCCTGACGTTTTTTTGCTTCCACCGCTTTAAACAAGATAGAGATAGTTTGTTTGTTTACTGCAGCTGCGGCTGTATTAGGACTATCACCCGTGTTTTCAGCCGAAATCAATCCCCCCGTTTTTTTTAATGCAGTCCCAGTTAAATCTTTCTCAGCGTGTGTACTCACTGTTGTACCGGTCTCCGGGTCCCGTTTTTTACGAGTCCCCTTAGGTGCCATGCTGATTTCTCTTCTTGCCGGTCACGTCTCAAACGCAGCAACCTCACAGCACTCGTCAAGGACACCGCCGCCGAGCCTGTAGAGCTCAGCGCTCACAGCAGTAGTCAATCTCCGGCACGCCCAATGCTCCCAATGCGTTTAGTGTTTAGCGTTCAGCTGACCTCGTCGACCTCCGTGCACAACGCTCCTCGCTCCTCGCGTTCAGACCTTTGCCGGTAAGTTGAAAGGCATTCACATTTCTTCGTTTTTCTCCGTTTTCTTTTCCTTTTCCATTCATTTACAGTCACACGGGCTTTCCATTAGCTTCCCGTTATAGTTTGGCTGCTTTTAGGATACCTTGCTCGTATCACTGTTCTCTCGCAGATATCGATAACCTGTGGGTCAGAGGGGAGAGCAGCTCACACGTCCGACACGGCTCGGCGTTCGGACGCCATCTTGCCTTGCTGCATTCTTTTTTTTCCTTGGCACACAGTTTCTATGGATTTTATCGTGGAAATGCCCATCTCCAGAAGTTATACCACCATTCTGGTTTTCATCGATCATTTAACTAAGATGGGGCATTTTGTAGCACTGAGTAAATTACGAACCTCAGGAGAATTAGCTACTATATTCTTGCAACATGTGGTAAGATTACATGGACTGCCTTCGATCTTGATTACTGATAGGGGCACACAATTTACATCTAGATTTTGGAAGGCTCTTTGCACCAGCATGAAGATCAACGCTCGTCTGTCTACGAGTTATCACCCTCAAACAGATGGTAAAACTGAGAGGTTGAACCAAACCTTAGAACAATATCTTAGATGTTTTACCATCCAACATAGTGAAGAATGGAGTACGCTATTATGGACTGCCGAATTTGCATACAATAGTGCCACTCACTCTTCCTTGGGTTGTTCCCCCTTCTTTTGCCTAAATGGATATCACCCTAATATGTTGCCCATGACACAACCAATCACTTCCTCTCATCCTACAATACAGGGTCACCATGAACATCTTAGGAATGTCCTGAAGGAAGCTAAGCAGCATCTGAGCGAATCTCGAGATAGAGACAAACGGTATGCTGACAGAAAGAGACACGTAGAGCCTTCCTATCAAATAGGGGATAAGGTGTGGCATAGTACAAAACACTTGGGGCCCGATGTAGGTGGCCAATACCGGTCGGACACGTCCGAATTCGGCCGTTTCCGTTCGGTATTTGGCCTTTTGAGATGTAGGGGACTTTTTTTGTCAGATTCGGTATTTTACCAATTCGGTAAAATTACCAAATTTGAAAAATACCGAATCGGTAAGTTTACCGAGTTTTAAAATTCGGGATGTAGGTGGGACTACTTTCAGTCCCACAGGCCCTTCAGATTTGGTATTTTAACACCCAATCCAATTGGGTGTTAAAATACCGAATCCAGGTGTGCATGCACATGTGTGCATGCACACCTATGCCATGTGACAGACAGACATGCCATGTCTGTGTGCCACATGGCACACAAGCCAGTATTGGGGGTGCCAGAGGGTGTCAAAGTGACACCCCCTGCACCCTTGCAGAAATCGGTAATTACCGAATCGGTAAATACCGATTCGGTAATGCACATTGATTCCTATGGGCTTCAAGGCCCATAGGAATCAATGGGGGATACCGATTCGGTATTTACAGAATCGGTAAATACCGAATCTTACAGATTTGGTATTTACCGATTCTGAAATACCCACATCTCCCCCCCTCCAATTTACCATTTCTTAAATACCGAATCGGTATGATTCGGTATTTAAGAAGTGGTAAATTGGAGTTTACCTACATCGGGCCCTAAAAGTTTAAAGGGAATACTAGACTGCAGCCTAAATTTGTAGGGCCTTATGCTATCCAGAGAATTATTAATCCTGTGGCGATGAGACTCGCTCTTCCTACTTCCTGGCACATTCATCCTGTGTTCCATGTTTCATTATTGAAACCTTGTAATCTGGGTGCTAGGTTGTCTTCAAAGCCTTGTCCCTTCGTGATTGGAGGTGAGCTGGAATATGAGGTGAGGGCTATCCTTGATTCCAAGTGTATGAGGGGGAGGGTCCTGTACCTGGTGGATTGGAAAGGGTTTGGCCCTGAAGATCGTTCTTGGGAACCCCGTTCCAATCTGCGCTGTCCGGCATTGCTGCGGCGTTTCCACGCTCGGTTTCCAGGAAAACCTGGTGGACCGCCGGGACGTCGGTCATAGTGAGGGGGTTCTGTCACAATATGCCCTGCATGTGTGGTGTTTGCCTGTTGGACTACATGTCCCAGAAGTCATAGGGCCAGTATTCCTCAATCTGTTTTCTCTTTCTATGGTTTAAAAACGCTGTCTGCCTTTACACGGGTGCTTGTCACCTGATTATTGTGGACTCTGGCAGAGACTCGTGTTTTGTGAAGATTCGGATTCTTGGAGACGTTTCTCCATCTTTTGCTGGAGCGCTTACCGCGCTGGATTTCGTAGCGTTTACGAGCAGGAAGACTGAAGCCCTCTGAGCTCAGGAGACTTTTTGTCGGTTACGCGTGTGTTCCAAAATGCAAAGACTGTGTTCTAGAGGCATTTGTTTGTGCCTATCTTGGATACGGGACTCATATTTAGAAACGCGCATGCCGCGTGGGATTAGTTAGGCTTGTTCTGATTCCTTTGACCGTGTGTCTACGAAGAAGCCTATTCTGGATACGGGACTTGTAGTTAGAAACGCGCATGCCGCGCGGGATAAGTTAGGCTTGTTGTGGCTCTTTTGTACATGTGTTCACGGAGAACACTGCTTATCTTGGAAGAAGGAAACAAATGGCCATTATTATCCAGGACGCTAATTTCTGCTGCCATACAGTTCGAAGCATTGGGCTCAGATAAGTAATTAGCGAATGACATTGTGGCCATAACCTCTTCTTTAAGTAATCACGAACTACTTCTAGAGGTAGAATTACTTCGGTGCTTTTTCTTTTCTAATTTTATTTATTTTTCTAATTTTGTGGTTTATATTTTGGGCAACAGCTGCAGTGTCTGAAAGTAAGTGTTATTGCACACACAGTTTGATTGTTATATAACGAATGAGAGTGACTGTGTGCATGACCTGTTTTTTTGTCCTTGCAGGGTTCCTGGGTAGAAAAGAGGCTTCTTAACGTCCTTACAACCAGACCTGCTGATTTACACTGCATCTACTTTATGGTTTATTTCTCCACTTTTACACTGTTACACTTGTTGGGTTGTATACATTTCTTGCAAGAGGTGTTTCACATCAGGGGAGGCAGGAAACAAGCATCAGACATCGCTCCTGCTGTATCCGGTTTTCTGAGGTTAGTTACCTTCTGATCAGTATATGACAGGCAGTTGACTTTGCAGTTTCATAATTAGAGATTTAATGGTATAGATATTAAGATTTCTTGACTCTTTTTGAGTGATACAGTTTTGATTTGTATTATAAATGATCATTTTCCCTGTTAATGAGTGAAGATCTCTAATGGACCCATCAATCAATTGGTTATAATGATGTTTGCTATGTTTTGCATTTCATCATACAAGTAGTACGCAATGTGAATTTCCTTATTGAAGTGATTTTCATTATGGCCTGCAATCTTGTGCCCAATTTTTTCCCATGATTTTGCCTTTCAGCGAATATTCCATGGACATTTGGACTCTGATTAATTTGTTTTGATTCCATTCTTGCAGTCACCAGATACAGGGCCCCAATGATAGTTTTCTTTTTCCTGCCCTGTTGTTTGATTTTGATTCCAGTTACAAATTAAAAGATGCAGTTCCTTTTTGATGGTTGAGCCTTTGGTTCACCAATTTTTGTATTAATGTTTGAGAGTCATGGGGTACAATGTAATTAGTGAGCTGCTTTAGTAATCTGATGCTCTGTGACACACATCAATTACCATCATGATGTTCTATCTCTCACCTAATTTATAGTTTTGCTGTTTTCTGTATAACAGTTTTGCCAAAGAATAGAAGGCAGTGTTGTGAATGATGGTGCACACATGTGCTCCATAGATAGATACTGAGGGATTAGGTGCAAACTATTTCTTGAGTTAGATAAATTATGACCTCTGCCTATTGCCTTTGGCATGGTCTACTATCACTCTGTTTTTTCGAATCTGAATCTATTAATTTATTTATTTCAGTTGTAGGGACTTCTGGACAGACAATTTATGTCTAGCTTATCTTCTAGATAAATAAATGCACCACACTTAGATACTTTTCTCTGATTTCCTGCTTGATATGCATAGTGCTACACCAGCTATTTTGTAGAAATGGGGTTATTCTTGTTTTCCTACTATTGAACTGTTGCTTTGATCAATGGACCCTTGATAAGTACAGTGGGTTCGTTCCAAGGGTGGTCACCTTATGCTTTGAGTTATCCTGGGTGGAGTATCTTTTAGTCGTGTTCTTTTTTTTGTGTGTGTCTGATCTTTTGGATATGTTTTGTCCTGGAATTGTTGACCATGGCTGCTCAGATTTTGAGGGCCCTTTGTTGTTTTATTTGTCATATCTTTCCCCACATCAATAAGATTCATGAGTTGTCCCAAGAAGTTAGGCCACATTTAGATCAATGGTGGTTTGATTAGCTTTTTAATTGGTTATTAGACTTATACTCCCTATGTTAAGTGGTAGATGGTGTCTTGGTGGTATTGTTATTTGTTGTTTTGCTTATTGTGTTTCAATGTTTTTGTTTATGTTTTGTTGTTTTCGGATGTTAGTAAAACAAAGTCAAGGGTGGAATGTGGTGACCGGATAATTTGTTTTATTTCTGAGTAATGGTGACTTTGATCTACTACCATCCTAGTATACTGGTTAGATCCCTATTTTTAGCCTATTTGTAAGGCTTGCCTATTGGCTTTGGCATTATTCTATGTCTCTTTTGCCTCTTTTCGGGCCTAGATGCCTAAACTAGAGGGTAGCCATCTTTCCTTTGCAGTATTTATCTATTTGCAGTGTTTGCCTCTTGGCTTTGGCATGATTCTATGTCTCTTTTGCCTCTTTTCGGGCCTAGAGGCCTAAACTAGAGGGTTGCCATCTTTCCTTTGCAGTATTTATCAATTTGCAGTGTTTGCCTATTGGCTTTGGCATGATTCTATGTCTCTTTTGCCTCTTCTCGGGCCAAAAGGCCTAAACTAGAGAGCAGCCATTTTGTCTTCCTGCCTCAGTTGTCTGAGGCGCTTGTAGGTCAGAAGTGATGTTTAGAGTTGAGCCTGTTATTCACTATTTAGAAACCGCTGAGGACCGGCCCTTATCGAAGGAATGTGCTTACTTCCCCGGGCTCTAGATGCAACTACAGCTGGCCACTGTGGGAGCCCAGGGAGCACGGGGTTTGGTACAGGAATTTGGTGGGTGGCCGGGTGCTTGTTGGAAATTTCCATGAGCTGAGAGCCTCCCATATTATGAGAGAACAGAAGAGCAGAGAGGTCAGATGGTTTTTGGAATTGAAGAAGTCAGATGGTTTTTAGAATTGAAGAAGTTAGGTGTTTTTTGGTGTTGATGCAGTCGGTTGGATCAGTTTGGTCAGATGGTTTTTGGAATTGAAGAAGTCAGATGGTTTTTGGAATTAAAGAAGTCGGTTGGAACAAGTTGGGCAGATGGAGTCAGTTGGTTTGCAGAGCTGGAGCTGAGAGCTGGCGCTGTGAGTTGGACAGCTGATCTGTGGAGCAGTTACCAGGCAGATAGAAGAGTTGGAAGTTTAGCAGACGATGAAGTTACATTTGGAGTGCAGTTGGAGTCAGTGAAATACAGATGACATGAGAAACACCAGAAGTTGAACCAGTGGAGTGAAGCTAATACGTTGGTGATGGTGAAGGAGAGAGAGTCCTGATTCCACCAGAGAGAGGAATAGACAGTTGGACCCTTCTTAACAGGGTGAGGTATTCTTAGCTTGTTTGCACTATATATAATCATTCATCCCCTTTTGTTTTCTAGGTTATATATAGGTTCCTGTTTGCGTCAATAATTCCCTACTGTATTATTGCAATGTTTTCTTTGTCTTGTTCTCTTTCTAATAAAGACCCCAATGTGCATTAGTATCATTTGTATGTTTTCCTTTGGGAGGGAGTAAGTGGGCTTTCCATAGCTAGGTGCTGATGTACAGAAGGCTGGTGATCCCCTTCTTACAGGTAACTGAAGACAGTAAAGTGTACTACTTCTGATCAGAGAATAACTGCAAATGCATTAGTCAGATCTGTGTATCTTTTAGCTGTGTATGTGTGCATTCTCATGATTAATTATTTTCCCTTTCATCTATATTGCTATTCCTCCTTGTCATCCTATTAGTGTGTAAAGAGGCCCCAATACGTAGTAATTGCACTTGAGAGTTGTTTACTAAGACAGAATTAACCTTTCATTTTAGCCAGGTGCTGTCGTATAGAAGGATGGGCAATTCCCTTCTTACAGGTAACTGAGAAATGGAAGACAGGGTAGTTTTGATAGGAAGTAACTTCCAGTGAATATTAGGTACTTAGGAACTTCCCAATAGAGTGAGAGCAGAAGGTATTAATAGGACAGTGAGATCGCTCAAGATAGGGCGTTAATGAGAACACCAATTGTGATTGGTGTGTAGTGAGATCGCTCAAGATAGGGCGTTAATGAGAGCACCAATTGTGATTGGTGTGTAGTGAGATCGCTCAAGATAGGGCGTTAATGAGAGCGCCAATTGTGATTGGTGTATAATGAGACCACTCAAGTGGTTGGTGTGGTAGAGTGAGCTGTTCTCCAATATGAGAAGGAGGGTAGAATAGCCCGGGCCAGATTGTCGCGGGGCTATAAGGTAAGATCATAGGATGAGACATGGATTTCCGTAGTTATTAGTGACTATTCTTAGTAATCCCTTAGATCTAGCAGTGTTTTTGATGGTATAAGCTTGTATATTGTGAATTTCCCATTCCCGGGTAAGTACTCAGGTACTGTTGTAAATAGGATCCGGGAAGGGATGGTGTTACATTTTGGCCGGGTTGGTTGCATCTAGGTGAGTGGATAGTTTTTGGTCCGAGAATCCGGTCATTACAGCTTCCCATCCTAATATGGCGGACGGACTGGCCGCGGCTGGCGGACTGTAAAAAGGCATTTTCCGCGTACTCCAGGCCAGCGGTCGTCCTTCCTAATTGACCCCTTAATGTTAAAAAAAAATTTGTACCAAGATGTTTCAGGTGTGATAAATTAGGTCATTAGGCCAGTGACAAAAAATGTCCTGCTTGGAATGTTATATGTGCCAAATGCAAAAGGAAGGGTCATTTTTCTGTTGTTTGCAAGACTAAGACTGGGGCCACTAATGTAAAATCAGTAGAGACAGAGATTTTAGAGGAGGATTTTGTCTGTGGACAGATTGTGGTACAAGTTGTGTCCCATGGTGAAGTCAAGTCTTGTCCTTTAGATTCAATCTTAGTTGATGGTGAGTTAACTAGAGTTTTGTTTGACTCTGGTGCTAAGATCACCATAATCTCAAGAAATTTCTTTGAATCCTAATTGTCTCACAAAATTACTCTGCACAAACCGGACATACGTCCTTTGGCGTATGGGGGTGAAGTAATTCCTCTTAAAGGATACTTTAATGGGCTAATTGAATATAAGGGGCACTGCACTTCAGGGAAGATTTATGTTTCACTTAAGGGCGATAGCATAATTAGTTGGTTCCATCAAGGTGAATTAGGGGTTATGCTAGATCCGATCAGTGACTCTCCTATTAAACTCAAAGAAGTTATTCAGACTGTTACTGTATCGTCTGATAGTTTTCTGGAAGCAAAAATCAAAGAGAAGTTTCCTCATGTGTTCCAGAATGTGTTGGATTGTCTCAAAGGATTTAAACTTAAAATACCTTTGCGGTCAGGCTCTCAGCCGTTTTCCTGCAAAGCAAGAAATGTTCCATTAGCTGTGAGGGAAAAAATGAGAAAGGAATTGTGTAAGTTGCAAGAGGCTGGTATCATTGAGGAAGTAACAACAACAGATTGGGTTTCTCCGGTTGTAGCCGCCCGCAAATCAAATGGCTCACTTCGTCTATGTGTGGACTTGAAGCAACTAAATTAGTGTGTTATTGTGGATAGATTCCCTTACCAAATACCTCAGAATTACTCACATTGTTGGATGGTGCTAAGTTGTGTAGCACCATCGACTTGACCTCGGCTTACCATCAGGTCGAATTGGATGAAGCTTCCAGGGATTTCACTTCATTCATCAGGTTTGTACATATGCCTTTTGGGCTTGTCTCGGCTGCTGCTGTTTTTCAGCGCATGATGGAGAAGGTTTTAAAAGGTTGTAAAGGAAGCTGTGTGTATCAGGACAACATTTTGATTTTTGCAAAAAATCAAGTTGAGCATGAGAAGTTTCTTTTTGATGTCCTTGGTAAACTGGGTGAAGCCTACCTCACTATTAAATCAGAGAAATGTAAATTTGGTACGTCCTCAATCCATTGTCTGGGACATATGATTTCGCAGGGTGGTATCTCCCCAAAATCAAGTCTTATTGATTCTATTACTCAAATGCCAGCGAGTTGGCAACATTTTTGGGTATGGTTGAGTACTACAATAAGTTTGTTGAAGGTTTTGCAAGTTTAACGGCCAATATGAGGAGTTTGTTAAAGAAAGGCTGTGAGATGAAGTGTAGTTTTGAGTGTGATGAAGAGTTTAATCCAATTAAGAATAAATTAAAATCTCCACCGGTTTTGACAAGTTTTGATTTTTGCAAGACTTCGGTTGTTACTACAGATGCAAGTCTGAAGGGTCTAGCTGCAGTTCTACAACAAGAGCGTAAAGAAGGAATGTCCACTGTCATGTTTGCATCACGTGGTTTGAGAGATCCTGAGTCTAGATACTCTGTTCTCGAAAGTGAAGCTCTGGCGGTGTTTTGGGCTGTCAAAAAATGTAAAACATTTTTGTGGGGGACCAAGTTTATAGTAAAGACAGATCACAAGCCTTTGTGTGAGGTTTTTTCGCAAAAAGGAATTTACCTTATCTCAAGCAGAATTACTAAATGGGTCATTGCTTTACAAGAATATGATTTTGAGATTAGATATATACCTGGTGCTGATAATAGTGTAGCAGACACACTTAATAGATTGGTGAATGTTGGGCATGAAAAGGGGCAGTAAGATGAATGGGATGATCTTGAGATGCATGTCTGTTTTATTGATGAAGAAATTGTGAGCAGAGAGAAGTGGAGAGATCTGTTATCCTCAGATTCTGTTCTTGGTGAAGTTATTTCTGAATTGCACAAAGGTTTGGTGAGCAAAAAAAGTTGTTCCAATGAAGCTTCAAAGTTTTGGGGTGTTAGGAACGAATTGGCATTTTGTGATGGATTTCTATTGCGTGGTACTAAATTGGTGCCTCCCTCTGAGGTTTGAAGGAAGTTAATTGATTTTGCTCATGAGTCACATTTAGGCATATCAAAAACAAAGGAAAGGTTACGTGCATATTATTGGTGCCGGGAATGGATATTTCCATAGAGAGAGTTGTCAGAGAGTGTCTGGTGTGTACTGATAGTGGTAAATCTAAGATTGTGAGAGTCCAGCCTATGGTGGTGAGAGATCTTCCCAAGAAACCGTGGAGTGAGGTTGCTTTTGATATTGTTGGTCCTGTTCATCATAATGGTCAACAGACGTTTATCATGGTTCTGTTGGACTTATATTCGAGATGGTCTGAAATCTACTTTTCACAGAGTATTGAAACTTCTCAAGTCATAAAGTTTTTAGATACGCTTATGGCCAGGGAAGGATTTCCGGATTCCATTCTCACGGATAATGGAGTCCAATTGGTCTCACAACAGATGGAGTGTTATTTGAGGAATAGGGGTATTCTTCATAAAAAATGCTCATTATATCATCCAGAAACAAATGGAATGATTGAGAGATTTAACAAAGTCTTAAAGGAGACTATCAGCTAGATTCATCATTGTCCCGTTTTGCGAGTCCTTAATAGCGATTATTAAGGAACCGCTATTAAGGACTTGCAAAACGGGATTCATGTAGGAATCGCTAAATAAATTGCAATTCCTACACATTCCTTATTTGCAATTAGCAAATTGCTAATCACAAATAAGGATGCGATTTCAAGGGTGCCAGGGGTGTCCAAAGGACACCCTGTAGCACCCCTGAAATGAAATTGTAGACTGATGGACATGTGTGTGTGTAACATACAACTGAGAAAAATGCACAAAAGTGCATTTTTCTCAGTTTTTGCCATTTACCACGAAGTCAGACTTCGCGGTAAATAGCGGCCAAAAATAGCGATTTCACAATTTTTAAATGCTTCTTGAATTGCATTTAAGGAATCTCTAATTGAGATTCCTTAAATGCAATTATTCGCAAATATGTGATTTCTAAAAATGCGATTTTTGCCTTTGGGATGATGAATCCTAAATGCAAAAATAGCGCTCGCAAAGGGCCAGATTCTCAGAATCTGGCCCTTTGTGAGCCGTTTTCGGCTTGATGAATCTGGCCGTATATCCTGGGCCAAGTCCTCAGGTCTTAATTGGAAAGAAGAGGTGTTTTGCCTCTGTGCCATTAGTTTTTTGTGCCCGTCTGCCATCTGTGCCACTCGTTTTTGTGCCCGGTTTGCCTTCTGTTCCACTCGTTTGTCCCTCGTTTTGTGTGCCTTTCTGCCCTCTGTCCCACTCGTTTTTGTGCCCTTCTGCCCTATGTTCCACTCGTTTTTGCCTTTCTGCCCTCTGTCCCACTTGTTTTTGGTGCCTTTCTGCCCTCTGTCCCACTCGTTTTTGTGCTCTTCTGCCCTCTGTTCCACTTGTTTTTGTGCCCTTCTGCCCTCTGTCCGACTCGTTTTTGTGCCCTTCTGCCCTCTCCCCTCTGTCCCACTCGTTTTTTTGCCCTCTGTTCCACTTGTTTTTGTGCCTTTCTGTCCTCTGTCCCACTTGTTTTTGTGCCCTTCTGCCCTCTGTCCCACTCGTTTTTGTGCCCTTCTGCCCTCTGTTCCACTCGTTTTTTCCCTTGTTTTTGTGCCCCTTGTGCCTTCTGTTCCGCTTGTTTCCCCAGCCGCTGTGCCCCCTGCGACCCGCCCCCTGACTGCCCACTCTGGCCTTTTGTTTAAGTATTGCTGTTAATCAGAGCCCCTTCACGGGCTCTGATTAACAGCAATACTTAAACAAAAGGCCACAGTCCGCCCTGCGCTTTACTAACAAAAGCGTAGAGACAGTTTCTAAACACAGCGTGTGCTAAAGTATGTGCTGTGTTTGGAAACTGACTACACTTTTATTAGTAAAGCACGGGCAGACTGTGCCCTTTTGTTTAAGTATTGTTGTTAATCGAAGCCTGTGAAGGGGCTCTGATTATTAGCAATACTTAAACAAAAGGCCACAGTCTGCCTCGCGGTTACACATAGCCGCAATCGACACAATCCCCACCAGCCCCCCGCCTCCTTACCTGCACTCCTCACGTGCCTCATGTTCGCGCCGCTCGCTTCTTTCAAGCGGCCGGTGGGTGACTCTCTCGCGCGACGTCCTGTGTGCCTGCTCCACGCGAGTTGGTGCGTGCTGGCGTGATGGGAGGTGCGCACACGCTCGCCCTACAGGGAACGGTGATTGTGTGGGAACATCCACAGCAACATGAATGGAACGCCCCTTTCACACAGAGTAATGCATGAAAGGGGGTCACATTTACAAGGCTATGAAAAGCCATGCAGGGTGGCTTTGTGTGGTCTTGTAAATATGGACTAGCACACTGGACCAACAGAGCGTCAAAAAAAGTGGCTCTCCAGTGACGCAATGGACTTGTAAATATGCCCCTAAGTATCTTGTTGGGAAACCTTAGACTTGCTGTCCCCTATCATTGTTGCCAAAGATTTGTACCTGATGTTTGTTAAAAACAGATATACCGAGTGTGATTGGTAACTGATCTTGAGCAACATACTGAAAAATGCAGGACTGCAATCATTTGCTAAAAGAGATATATTGCTAATGTTGAGGTATGTGAACACCTGAAAACACTCAGAAACAGAGCAAATACAGCAGCAAGTGATAACAGAATGTCCTGTGTGACCTACACAGCAAGGTGACAGCACTTTGGAGTTCAGAAAATAAGTTTGCTAAGTCTTGAAAGGGAAGCCTCTGTCCTGGGATGAGACCTCATGGGACTAGCTGGCAAAAATTGGTAATGTCTTGCAAACTGGGACCCTAGGGTCATAAGGACAGCTCCTTGGCCCAGGAAGACAGGCACTGGTTAAGCATGGGTATGAGCACAGTCTGATCCTAAGCAATAGGTTCAAACAACAGGAAGAAATGTTTTGTCCTCCACCTTCATAGTCTCTCTCGTTCCAGCTAGATGACAAAGCCACAGCTAAACTTCAAGGTCCATGGAAAAAGCAAAAACAATAAAAGTGGGTGCAGAGAGGCAGTGTGCTTTCTAGGGTGAGTCACAAGTAGGGAAAGACGGCGTAAAAAAATATCTGGATTCCATGGGATGGCTGAGGACTTCCAGACAAGAAAGATCAGCAGCAGTTGCAGCAGGCCAGCAAAGCAGCAGCAAGGGCATTTAAGCCTCTTCCTCATCAGCAGGAAATGCGTAGCACTTAGCTCGGTGTTCTAGAAGATTCAAAAACAGCAGGGTTAATGCATGATTGATTAAACAATTGGCTCCACATGCTGGAGATGAACCTCAGCTTACATGTCCGAGTTCAGGAAGGTTAGACAGGGCCCACTTCCAGTTAGAGCCAGAAGACATGTCATGTTTAAAATCTGGGCCAAATTAAGGTTGTGGCACGTCCACCATTGGGCAACCTCCCATCAGAGGTAAGACTCTTCTTCTTCTCATGATAAGGATTGTAAAAAAAATCAGAAACGTTATGCTGTTTATTTATCCCTTATCTCATGAAACACATGTTCTTCTCTATCCACTTCAGGTCCTAGGGAAATCTGAACTTTGTAAAAAAAAAAGTCAGTGTACAATGAAATCCATGATATTATCACATTGTCTTACTCTGAAGGGCCTCCACTTGAAGGTATGGTTTATAATACCCTATGAGAAGGGTTTTCACACTTGCACTAATTGGGATAACAACAGATAAAAACTATATAATCTTGGGCTGAATTTGTGATAAGATGAATGATGAATCTATATCGAGGGAGTCAATTAAGAAGACCCTTCAATAAACATTATACAGTACGGTTTCAACAAGTGCATAAACAAAAGTGCTGGGCGAACCTGATTAGTTTAAATATCATGTCACATAAATATCATGGTGTAAAAATCCTGTAGCCAATAATATACATTTTTAAAGGTAAAAGCGTTTTCAAGAATATCGCTGTTAACATCTTTTTCAATAATATAGTTGGAAAAAATATTGTTTATTAATTATTTTTATGTGTTGTAAATAATATTTTAATTGCATATGTTATATATTGTTTGTTTAATTGTTGTTAATGTTTTTAAAAAAACTTTGTAATTTTAAGTTATTATGATTTTATTTTGATTGTTAATAGTAATTTATTGTGTTGTAGCGGGTTGTAAGGTTTGCAGGGGTACAGGGTGGAAAGTTAATTAGATCAAATTAATTCATAATTAATGTGTAATACATTTTGACTATTTAATTGATAACAAATTATGCAAAATGTGGAATTATTATTTTTTAACTTATATTTTAGGTGAGGTTGCTGGGGTTTGTAGGGGTATAGGGTTGAAAGTTTAATTAGGTAATATGTTATTAATAATTATGTTATGTTATGTTATGTTAAATGCATTTGTAAAGCTCAGCTGCTACCCACAGGTGTCCTGGCGCTGAAGTAAAGTCCTACTGGAGATTATGTGAAAAAATATGTATCTTTCCAGCTAGTTGGTAAAGAGCCAGGTTTTTAACGCTTTCCTAAAGGCCATAAGATTGGTCATGTTTCTTAAATGTAGTGGAAGCATGTTCCAAGCAGTGGCTGCATTAGCAGTTATACTTATGCCCCTCAGGTAGCATTTTTTATTCGTGGCGTTACCACAAGTTTGGCATCTGATGACCGTAGTGTTCTTTTTGGTGCGTACCAGCGGAACTGTTGCATCAGGAATTTCAGGCCTGATCCCTGCAGGGCCTTAAAGAACAGGCAAAGGGCCATAAATTGAGTGCGCTTTCTGACTGCTAGCCAATGGAGTTTTTTTAATGATGTTGTGATTGATGCGAACTTGGGGGTTCCAGTAAGGAGTCTAGCTGCTGCATTCTGCAGCATCTGCAGTTTGTTCATGGATCCCTCTTGAAACTTAAGGTAAAGACTGTTGCAATAGTCCAGTCTGGACAATACTAGTGCCAGCAGATTGTTGTCCAAAAGGAGGGGTTATTGCCAAAAAGCACCACCTCCGTTTTGTTGGAGTTTAGCTTTAGGCACTTCTGTGCCATCCAGTCACTCACTGTATGCATGCAGTCCTGTAGCCTGGATGCGGTATCGCCTAGCATTTCCGGTTGAATGGTGACCACGATTTGGGTGTCATCGGCGTACGACATGAGAATAAAACCAAAAGATTCAATAAGGGGGGCTAGAGATGACACGTAAATATATAAAAGCGTGGGACTTAGTGAGGATCCCTGCGGTACTTCACAGGGTAGGGAAAAAGCTTCTGCCTCAAAGTTGTCTAGTTTGAACGTTTGTGTTCTTTCTGAGAGAAAGGATTTAAAGAGTTTTTGTGCTGTTCCTTTGACTCCTATCTCCTCTAAACGGTCCACCAGCAGGGTGTGGTGGACCATATCAAATGCCGCTGAGAGGTCCAGCATGAGCAGGGCGGCTCTTCCTCCCTGATCCAGAATGGCCCTTATTTCTTCCGTGGATTTGAGGAGTGCCGTTTCCGTACCATGCCCCTCTCTAAACCCATATTGAGTGGGATCTAGTGTCTGGGATAGTTTTAGAAATTGGGTAAGTTGGGCATTCATGTTTCTCTCTATTATCTTTGCTGGGGGGGCAGTCTAGAGATAGGCCTAAAATTGTTTGGGTCCTTGGCATCTAAGTTAGGTTTCTTAAGTAGTGGTAGAATGGATGCCTGTTTCCAATCTTTTGGGATATATCCTTCCTTGTACATTAAATTAAAAAGGGATGTACATTTGCCTACCACTGTCATCGCCGCTAACTTAACCGTTTCTATGGGGCAGGGATTGAATGGGGATCCTGACTTGACCTGAGTGAGAATCTAGTGGGTGTCTTCATCTATGAGGAGATTGAAATAGTTGAGTTCTATATTATTTTTGGAGTCTTTTGTTAGAGTAGAGAGTGAGTTTGGTAAGTTTCTGTTTGATGTGTTTGTAAAAGTAGAAGTAGAATTTAGTCCTATTTCTAATAGGGTACCAGCTTGCTCTATGAAGCGGTTCCTTGGCCTTGGGGGGTCTGTAGATAAGTGCGCTTCTAAATGAGTCGTGGTGAGTAAGGTAGAGACAAAACTCTAGCGCTTCACAACCCTCATTATTTAATTCTTTAAAGGATGATGTGATCGAGTTATGCTGTATAACTGCTAGACCCCCCTCTCTTCTGTGGTCTGTTTAGTGAGTACCAGAGATAGTCGAGTGGAGTGGCTTTCACCAGGTCTGGACCAGAGGCGTCATCTGTCCAAGTCTCTGTGACAAAAGCGATCAATATACCCTCATTTTCTAAGAAGGAGGCACATTCCGTGCTGTGCTTAACCAGGGATCTCGCGTTAATAAGGACGCATTTCCAGGCAGTGTCTGAAGGGACTTTACCTATATTTATTTGTTTATCCCTGTGGGCAGCCACAGGTTGAGCGATAATCTCTGGTAGAGAGATACTACACCTGGGGCAGGTCCTAACTATTTGGTTAGGTTTGTCGTCTAGACATTGAGGGCTATTAGGTCCCTGATGGAATAGGCGAAAGTGTTGATTTTACCTGGCGTGTTTTGAGCAGGGGGGCTGGCGCTGAGCGCAGAGCTAATGCTGACGCGCGCAGACTGGCTTGCCCTTGGCGTGTCTTCGGCGCGCCAAGGGCTGCGCGCGCATGCCTGCATCTTCTTATGTACCTGCAGGGTCTCCAACGCTAGCCTGCAGGAGCTGGAACAAGATCACCACCGACCAGCTCACCACATCACTGAACCAGAACCCTCCCGCCAGATCAACAGACCCCAACCAAGCAGCCAACAACCTCACACAGTGGATCACCAACTGCGCGGACGACCTCGCACCCCTGAAAAACCATCCCAGCAGACCCAGAAGCAAGAAAGCCCCCTAGTTCAACGACCACCTCAAGAATTCCAAGAAGAACTGCCGTACCCTTGAGAAAGCCTGACGAAAAAACCCGACTACAGACAACATGACCGCCCTCAAGCACGCCATCCGTAAACACCACCAGCTGATCCACACCACCAAGAAGTCAGCATTCAAGGATCGACTAGACAACAACGCACACAACAGCAAGGAACTCTTCAACATCGTCAAAGAGCTCTCCAACCCCAGCGCCGGAAACAACAACATCACTCCCTCCCAAGACCTCTGCGACTCACTCGCCTTGCTCTTCCACAGCAAGATCGCAGACATACACAATAGCTTCGGCCAACAGACCACGCACCTAACCACAGAACCAACGCCCCCCACCACCACCCTCCGCGCCTGGTCCCCAGTCAGCACCGAAGACACCATCCACACGATGAACACCATCCACTCCGGGTCGCCAACCGACCCTTGCCCCACAACGTCTTCAACAAGGCCGTCCCCGTCATCGCACCCCAACTCCGAGACATCATCAACTGCTTCTTCAACACCGCCACCTTTCCGGAGAGCTGGAAGCACGCCGAACTCAGCGCCCTCCTGAAGAAACCAACAGCGGACCCCACCGACCTCAAGAACTACTGGCCCATCTCGCTCCTCCTGTTTCCTGCCAAAGTCATCGAGAAGACCGTCAACAGACAGCTTGCCGCCTTCCTCGAGACGAACGGATCCCTCGACCATTCACAGTCCGGCTTCCGAGCCAACCACAGCACCGAGACCGCCCTCATCGCATCCACTGATGACACCCGAGCCCTGCTCGACAACGGGGAAACAGCGGCCCTCATCCTCTTGGACCTCTCCGCAGCGTTCGATACTGTCTGCCACCGCACCTTAGTACAACTCCTCAATAACGTCGGAATCCAAGAGAAGGCACTGGATTGGATCATCTTATTCCTCGCCGGAAGAACCCAGAGGGTACGCCTCCCCCCGTTCAGATCAGAGGCCACCGAAGTCATCTGCGGCGTACCACATCACTCAGCCCAACCCTCTTCAACGTCTACATGAGCCCCCTCGCAGCCATCGCACGCCAACACAACCTCAACATCATCTCCTACGCCGACGACACCCAGCTGATCCTCTCCCTCACCAACGACCCAGCCACCACCAGAACCAACCTACACGAAGGGATGAAAGACGTAGCCCAGTGGATGAAGAACAGCCGCCTGAAACTGAACTCAGACAAGACGAAAGTCCTCATCCTTGGATCATCACCTTCCACCTGGGACGACTCCTGGTGGCCCCCCGCCCTGGGTAACGCACCCAAACCAACGGACCACGCACGCAACCTGGGCTTCCTCCTGGACTCCTCCCTCTCGATGACCAGACAAGTCAACGCCGTCTCATCATCGTGTTTCAACATCCTACGCATGCTCCGAAAGATCTTCCGATGGATCCCCACCGGAACCAGGAAGACGGTCACCCAGGCACTCGTCACCAGCCGACTGGACAACGGAAACACCCTCTAATCCGGAACCACAGCCAAACTGCAGAAAAGACTCCAACGCATCCAGAACTCCTCCGCACGACTCATCCTGGACATCCCCCGAAACTGCCACATCTCCGGACACCTGAGAGTCCTGCACTGGCTCCCCGTCAGCAAGAGAATCATGTTCCGCCTCCTCACCCACGCACACAAGGCCCTCCATGACCTGGGCCCCAGGTACCTCAACAACCGCCTGACCTATTACACTCCCACCCGACAGCTACGATTGACCAACCAAGCCCTCGCCGCCGTTCCACACATTCGAAGAGCCACCATGGGGGGAAGATCCTTCTCCTACCTGGCAGCCAAGACTTGGAACTCCCTCCCCATCCACCTCCGTCTTACCCAAGACCACTCTCCTTCAGAAAGCAACTCAAGACCTGGCTGTTCGAGCAGTAGCGGACCCCCCTCCCCCAAGCGCCTTGAGACCCTCCGGGTGAGTAGCGCGCTATACAAATTTCGTGATTGATTGATTGATTGATTGATTGAAGTTATTTAAGCCAAAAAATTAAAAATCAATTATTCATGTATTATTAATTATGTTGTTTATTACTAAATATAACAATTGTGTTAGAATGTTTTTGAATTATATTTTAAATGTGGGCTGTTAAGCATATGGGAGTATAGGGTGGGAATTTAATTAAATAATTACTCAATATAATTGTTATTTGATATTCATCATTTACAAAATGTATAAATATGTAAATTATTTAATTGTTTTTCAAATGTTAATGTATATATAATTTTTATATTATTAGTTTTATATTTTTTTCAACTAGTACATATATGAAAATATGGTATGTGTTTGAAGTGAAGTACTTTTCCTACTGCTGCACAGATTGAAGTGGGAATAGTAAATTATTATCCCTCCTCAGTCCAATGCTTTCCCTACTGTTGCACTGACTGGAGTGGTGTTTGTAAATGTTACCCTTCTGCAGTCCAACTCTTTTCCTGCTGTTGCATGAGCTGGAGTCGAATAGTACATTTTACCCTTCCTGGGTCCAACACTTTTTTTACTGTTCCACAGACTGAAGTGAGAATAGTAAATTTTACCACTCTGTAGTCCAACCTTTTTCCTGCTGTTGCACAGACTGGAGTGGAATAGTAAATTTGACCCCTCCTGAGTCCAATACTTCCTTTATTGATCCACAGACTGAAGTAGGATTGGTAATTTGTACGCCTCCTTAGTTCAACACTTTTCCTACTGTTGCACAGACTTCAGTGGGAATAGTATATTTATTAGTCCTAGAATGTAATAGTTTTGTTAATAATATATATATATATTTCTTATTTTTCAACCTTTTTTTCCACTGTTTTCTTGTGACTCGATTACCGAGTCACAAGATGGCTGTCAACAGACTCTGGTTTAAAGTGTTGGCAGCCAATCAGACTAAAGCTCTTGCCCGGAAGGAGTCGCAACTCCTCCTCGGTGGTCAGATATCGATATTTTTATTTTTTGAATTTCTCAAGAACAACTTAACAGATTTACACCATTTACACCAGATTTAAAAAGGCAGCTTTCTGAACCAAGAGCTACCTTTTTGCCAAATTTGGTGTAATTCCTTTCAGTAGTTCGGCATGTTTAAAGTTTCCTATGGAAATGAACATGGGGAAAAAATGTCCTCATCCCCCAAGGCCTGACCCCATTTAAAAAACAAAAAATAAATATGAACATGAAGAGGGCCCCGTGGGCCCCCCTCCCTTGGCCAAATCCGGCCCGGGGACCCCATCCCCCGGGGCATGGCCACATTTTTGTATTGTTTTATGGAGGGGGCTGCGTGGCGCGCCTCCAGAGGCCTCTATTGGCCCCAGGGACCCCATCCCTCGGGCTGGCCTTTTTTATTTATTTATTTTTAGAAGGGGGTTGTGTGGCCCACTCCTGGGCCACTTTTGGCCCCGGGGACCCCATCCCCCATGGCCTGGCCACTATTTTTAAAAAATGTTTTGGGAGAGGGGCTACATAGCCCCCCTCCTCAGGCCAATTAGGGCCCCAGGGACTCCATCCTCCGGGCCGGCCTGCCTTTTTAAAAAAAACATTTTTCAAAGGGGATGGGGGCCACTTGCCTCCCCTTCTGGGCCACTTCTGGCCCCGAGGATCCTATCCTTCGGGGCCTGGCCTTTCGTTGGGGACTGTGGGGGGAGCCCCAATGCCCCCACCGTCCCTGCTGGCTCCCCACCTCCTGCGGGAGCCGGCACTGCTTTTCCACATGGGGAGCTGCTAACATGCTTCCAAAATCCAAACCAAGCTTGCTATAAAAGGGCGTGAACCAAATGGCTTCCAGACTGTCATACCAAACTGCAGTGTCTTGGGGGTGGGCACCCCAGGACACTGCAGGAGCCAGCCCTGGGGGGTGGCGGTCCCCAGATCCATCACTGGCTCCAGGAGGGAAGCCATGCGCCCCCCCTCCCAATGTGTGTGAAGCCCCGGGGAGGTGGGGTCCATAACGGACCCCCGCATTTGAATAATTTTTGCCCCGGGGAGGTGGTGGTCTCCAAGACTGCGGGGAGCCATGTGACACCCGCAAATATTTTTAAAAATCCCCGGTAGTGGTCCCTGGGGTTTATGGGGGCCTGGTAGGTCTCCCACAGATTAAAAAAGAAGCCCGGGGTGGTGGTCCCCAGGGCTGCGGGGGGGGGCAGTGTGCCTCCCACAAATAATTAATGAAAGCCCCCTGGGTTGGCAGTCCTCGGGGCTTGGGGGGGCCTTTGAGGCCCCCGAAACCTTTAAAAGACAAGCCCCAGGCGTTGGCGGTTCCCGGGGCTGTGGGGGGGGGGCTGTGAGCCCCCCGCAAATATTTTATCAAAGGTCCAGGGATGGAGGTCCCCGGGGCTGCGGGGATGTCCCGTAGCCCCCACATTTTAATTTTTTTAATAAAACAAAACCTGCGCTTAGTTTTTTTTATTTTTGGCTTGATTCGCGTACCCAGCGCGAATTTGCCGTTTTTAAAACAAAAGTGGTTTTTTGGGCCCTGGGGGCCCTTGTGGGGCCCCCTGAGAAGGCCTAGGGGGTCAGGGAGTTTCTACCTTGCCCCCTTTTCTTGTTTTTTGTGTTTGTTTCCCTGTTTTCTTGTGCATCAGTCAACACGTCCTGGTTTGGAAAGTTGATAGCCAATTAGAATACAGCTCATGGTCAGGAGGGTGTGTGGATCCTCCATGCCTCTAAATATCAAAACTTGTTTTTTTTGCTTGTCTCAGCAACTACTGAACGGATTTGCACCATTTAAAAAAAGGATGCTTTCTGAAGAAAGCACTACCTTTTTGCAAAATTTGGTGTAATTCTGTTCAGTAGTTCGGGCTGTAGGCATGTCTAAAGTTTCCTATGGGAATTAACATGGAGAAAAGAAGTTTTGGGACCCCTTTTTTTTCTTATGTTCCCTTATTGGAACTAGAAGACCTCACACACCCAGACAGCTAGGTGTCATGCTTCATCATTGGTCTCCTGCTCCTCGTCAGACTGGCGCTGCAATGTCCGACGGGCGCCAAAGGCGCTCTTTGTTGGAGTTCCTTTGTTCCAGCAAATGGTTGAGTGCGTTTGAGGGGTCTGGGTCAAGGTGTAGTCGTGAAAAGGGTGGTGATATTAAAAGAAGGTGGGTCAGTCCACAAGGGTCTTTATTCACGTGGCTGGCTCCCTTGGTTAAAAGGGTGAGAGGGGAGGTAGGGACTGTAAGGGGTACAGCTGACTAACTCAACCCTCTAAATAGGTCGACATGTTTCTTGCCTAACTGGCAATTCTTCAGGACCTCAAGTGATTTTCCTTATTTTTTATTTATGTCTGTGTGTGTGTACCACGGAGAACTGTGGTGAACTGTGGAGATCTATTGTTGATGAGATATCGCCACTTTGTAAGCTGCCTGGCTTATTTCTACGCATTTTTTCTAGGTCTCCCCGTTAGAGCAGGACCACTAGGCCTGCCTTCTTACTGACCCAGTGAGGTTGTATGTTTCACCTTTTTGTTGTGTTTCACTGTGTAGTACTGAGCACTCGAGTTCCCTTCCATATAAGAATATGTCATCGATGAAACGCATCCAACCCACGATGCGTTCATCCCAAACATCCCTAAATTTAACCTACAGAACCTGCTCCTCCCACAAGTCCACGTGTAAACATGCGTAGCTGGGGAAGAAACAGGCGCCATGGCGACTTCTCTAATTTGATTATATAGATCTTTATCAAACACAAAATAATTGCTATGGAGACAAAAAGATATCATGTCCAAAATCATTTTACTATGTTGGTAGATTCCATAGACCTACTTCCCAAAAATAATTGCACTGCATTAATACCAACAGTATGATTAATGCTGGTATATAAAGCACAAATGTAAAAAGATATCAGAATATATTCTTGTGATTAGGGAATGTTTCTTAATTTCTCCAAAAAATCATTGATGTCTTTTATATAAAATGGAAGGGCGACAACCAACTCTTGTAGATGAAAATCCACATATTCCAAGATCTTCTCTAGGAAACCTCCTCTTGCATTGATAATGGGTCTTCCTGATACCAGTGTGGTCCTTTGATGTATTTTAGGTATGAAATACATTATGGGAAAGATTGGAAACTCTGTCCGTAAATAATTGAATTCATCATTGGTAATGCAATTGTCTTGTTTCCATTTGTGTAGATGTTTGAGGCACTGGGCGTTCAGTGTCGATAATTTTTGAAGGTTAGATTTCATTGAGTGTCTTTTAGGTGTTTGTCCACCTCAATAAAATAGTCTTTTCTGGGCCACAAGACTATATTGCCCCCTTTATCAGATTGCTTTATGATAACTTTGCTGTGTTCCTGCAATTCTTTAATCAAATCTTGGTAATTTTTTACTTGAAATTAGGGCCACTTTTTCACCCTTTGATTGCTAAGTGAAGGTGTTTTACTTCTTCAATGACAATATCTTGATAGATATCTATTGCATCTCATGGCATGACAGCAACAAAGGTTGATTTCGGTTTAAAAGGGGATTCAGTCTTGCAGGACATAGTTACACCCATTTCTGTAATAAGATCTTGTGTTGACCATGAAACGTCCTCCAGATTAATGTTAGATAAATCGCCCAAAATTCACAGTGTGGGAATGTCCGATATTAATAAGTTGGAGACTGAGTCTGTACTGGCAGAATCGATATTGACTGGAGTTTCTATAGGTTTTTTGAAATTCTTCATGGCAAAATATTTTTTTAGCTTCATTTGCGGATGAACTTGTAAATATCCACTCTAGTTTGTACATAGTTCAAGCTGCTTTCCAGACAGAAAGATAAACCCAATGCCAGTAATTGGGTTTCCACCTGATTTAGTTGGACAGATAATAAGTTCACCCCTGTATTTGCCTGGGGCTTCACTTCCTGTTTCATCTTTTCTTTAGTTGCTGCCTGTTTCTTGCGTTCTGGCTTTATGTCTTTTGTTGCATCTTGTTGTGGATTAAGAGTGGGCTTCCATGGTCTTAGCGTCTGGCGCCGCGCCTGCTGCACAAAATCTAGTTCCTCCCCCGGGGTAAGGGCAACCATGTCTTCTCTCCCTTGTACTCTGATCATGCCACTGCCATCTGAGTCAATCTCACTGACTGTTGAATTGGATTCGGACATGGATTCTGAGTCTGTCTCCTGACTTATGGTTCCTTGTGCCCCACTTGACATCCCTGGAGGTGTTTTTTTCTTTTTCAAGATATCATATTTTTTAGCAAAAGTAAAAATGTGTCCAGTCTCGTAATCTTGTTTGTCCCGTGGTTATTTGTACACTATTCTCGTTTTTATTATTTCTTCTTGTTTTTTTAAATGTACCTCAATCAATTTCTAGTTTTTATAATCAAATCCTTGAACTCCAGTTTATCCAATTCATCATTCGTAGTTTGAATTTCTTTTAAAAACGTTTCCCGGTCAATTCTGAAGTATTTAATCAATATTTGGACCATACGCATGGATGCTTCCAGGTTACTGCTGGCCCATTCGTTCAACATCTCAGGATTGGGGTTCTCAAAACTAGGGGCCAGCAGTATCTGCAATCCACATGGTACCCTGCTTGCTTCCACATACTTTTCAAGTAATTTTTTTCCCCACCACTTGGTCATTTCTGACTTCATCAGTTTCTCCAATTGTTTGAGCAAAGTCCGAACTTCACCTTCAGGTGGGTTAATAATGACTGTTCTGTTCCATCCATTGTCTTGGACTGCTGGCAGATTAATGAATAATTCTGCGTCCATAACTTCCCTCTCTCTGATAGTCTCATCAGCCATGCTTAGAGCTGAATATAGCTTTTCACTAAATGTAGGAAGAAACAAATGTACGGAATTGGCCAAACTTAATAAAGAGATATCTGTAGGCAGTTGCTTGGAGCCCCGGTAACTGTACTACATTTTGGCCCCTTGTCTGGTCCACTGTCAGTTTGTCCGCACACCTCTCCACCTGCAAATACCATACATTTCGGCCGCAGCTGCGACGGCTTACCAGCTGGTTTCCACCAGGAATCATTGATCCTCCGATAAATGTCTCCTGGTTCCTCTGGCTGTGTCTTGTCACCTTTGCATTCGCCATTACACTTCCGGGTTCAGGGGTCCACCAGTGAAGATTCTCTATAACCTACTGGCGGTCACCAGTAGGTAGTTATAGTTAGGACCTATTTTGCATAGGAAATCCGCAACATTCTATTTGGAATAACTTTGGGGCCGGTTGACGAATCGTCGCAAAATTTTCAAAACGTATGGCCCGCTCCGTCCGCTCCTATCCTGAAAGTCTCGGGGTGATTCGTCAAATGGGGGCCGAGAAAAAAGGGGGGTCCCAAAACATGTTTTTCCCATGCAATTTCCCATAGGAACCGTTATTCGCAGCTACAGCCCGAACTACTGAACGGAACTTCACCAAATTGGGCAAAAAGGTAGCCCTTGGTTCAGAGTCGTGCCTTTAACTTAAATGGTGTAAATCCGTTTAGTAGTTCCTGAGAAAACCAAAAGTAAGATCACATATATATCTATGGCCGGGGAGGATCCGCGCACACTAAGCGCACTCTGCCGGGCATGAGCTGTATTCTAATTGGCTGTCAACACTCCAAATCAGGAAGTATTGGTAGCTAGAAAGCAAGAAACCTAAGAAAAAAATGAAAAAAACGCAAAAAAGGGGTAGGGTAGAAGCACCCTGACCCCCTAGGCCTGCACAGGCATGCTAATTAGCCACCCCCAGGGGGGCCAAATCCCGGGGACATGTTAAAAATAAAGTGTGGGGGGCCCAATCCCCCCACACTGTCCCGGGGACCACCACCCCGAGGCAAAAGCATGAATAATTGCACACAGCCCCCCCGCAGCCCCAGGGATAGCCACCCCCGGGGCTTAATAGTATAATGTTGAGAGGGCTCTAAGGCCCCCCTGAGTCCCAGGGTCTGCCACCTCCCGGGGCTCAATGTAATTGAGATTGAGGGGGGCACACTGCCCCACCCCCGCAGCCCCGGCGACTGCCACCCCCCAGGGCTTAATATTATAATGTTGGGGGGCCACTAAGGCCCCCCAAGCCCAGGGGACCTCCACCTCCAGAGGCTCGACTTAATTGATAGTACGGAAGGGGGGCACACAGCCCCCTGCAGCCACGGGGACGGCCACCCCGAGGCTTCTTGTTCATTAAAAAATGACAACAAAAAAACTGTGTGGGGGTCTTGAACCCCCCCACACGCTCCGGGGACCGCCACCTCTCTGGGGCTCTAAATATTAAAATGTGGGGGTCAGTGACGGATCCCTAAGCCCCGGGGACCACCACCTCCCCGTGGATTTGAAGATGTTGGGAGGGGGCCGCGCAGCCCCCTTCCTGGAGCCTTGTCATGGCCCTGGGGACCGCCACCGGGGCCTGAGTTCACATGTGTGCAAACACACCATGTGGCATGGTTTAAGTTGGGGGATTCATTCTTTGTCAATCCTGAGGGTCCCTGGTGGCCAACTAGCCCACCAGATACCTCCAGTAAGCGCCACGGAGCTGCGTTGCAGAGTGTTGTAAAAAGGGACATGGCCTCTGAACACCTCTCTGCAACGCAGCCCTCAGGCGCATATTGGAGGTACCTGATGGGCTAGTTGGCCCCCAGGGACCCAAAGGATTGAGGAGGAATTAATTCTCTAACTTAAAACGTCCCACAGGGCGTGTTTGCACACATGTCACCTCAGGCCACGCCCCCTTCCTTCACCACTGTGCAAACGCGCCCATTGCGCATTTTAAGTTGGGGAATTAATTCTCGTTCAATACTGAGGGTCCCGGAGGGTCAAATAGCCCAACAGGTATCTCCAGTATTCGCCAGGGAGCTGCATTGCAGACAGGTATTCAGAGGTCACGCTCCTTTTTACACATCTCTGCAACACAGCTCTGTGGCGTTTATTGGAGGTACCTAGTGGGCTAGTTTGACCCCAGGGAACCTCGAGGATTCAAGGGGACTTAATCTCCCAACTTAGAACAGCCACATGGCGTGGTTACACATTTGTGAACGGAGGGGACGGGGCCTGAGGTGACGTGTGCAAACATGAACTGTTGCGCTTTTAAGTTGGGGAAAAAATTCCCCTTCAATCCCGAGGGACCCTGAGGGCCAACTAGCCCACCAGGTGCTTCCAGTAAGCACCACTGCGCTGTGTTGCAGAGAGGTGGTGCAGGCTGTGCCCCTTTTTACACTTCTCTGCAATGGCGCTTACTGGAGATACCTAGTGGGCTAATTTGCCCCTAAGGACCCTCCGGATTCAAGGTGACTTAATCTCCCAACTTAAAACAGCCACAGGGCGTGTTTACACAGTGGGGAAGGGAGGGGACGGGGCCTAAGTTGACGCTGTGGCGTCAACTGGATGTACCTAGTAGGCTAGTTGGAACCTAGGGACCCTCAGGATTGAAGGGAAATTATTTCCCCAACTTAAAGCGCACCACGGGCCGTGTTTGCACAGCGGTGACGGGAGGGGATGATGTAGGAAAGTGGCTCTATATATACTGGCCTGAAGTCAAATCAGCCACACTACAAATTCCGATTTCTCACTCTGGCTCAGAGTCAGAAGTCGCATAAAATTCAAGGCCCTCTGTATTGCATATAAGGCCATCCACAACTCAGGTCCTCAATTTTTGATAAATGCTTTCAGGATTTACACCCCCAGCAGGTCTCTCCGCTCGGCATCCAACTACCTTCTTCCTATTCCTCGCACCAGAACAGTTGCTTGGGGAGACAGACGCTTTTTGGTAGCTACGGCGAGGCTTTGGAATACTCTCCCTCTCACTATCAAGACCAGTCCATCCCTTTTAATTTTCCGAAAACAGCTGAAAACGTAGCTCTTTGATCAATAAATTCATTTTTCATTATTTCTGTCATTGTATAATCCTCTGCGCCGAGACACCTTCGGGTATTTGTGCGCAATACAAATTTAATAAACATAAACATTATCAGGAGAGACTTCAGTGCTGCATCCTTGAGCCCAGTACTGATCCTGAAAAGTAATTCTAACCGTACTTACGAGTAACTTGACATACAAATATTCCTCTAAAATCAGCCAAATTTTGTATTCCGATTTACTCACCTGTTATCAAGAGGGACCTCAGTGCTTCATCTTTGAGCCCAGTACTGATCCTGAAAAGTAATTCTAACCGTACTTACCAGTAACTTGAATTTCCTTCCATAGGCTAACATTGACTGGTTTCACTTGGAGTTTTGGAACTTTCAAAATATTTTTTTTGTATTCAAGTCATTTTTATTGAGGAAAATAAAGCAAACAACACAAATTACAAATACAGAATAGAATCCAGAAAAATAAATAAAGTAAAATACAATGAATAAAATAAAATAAAATAAAATGGGTCCGACTCAAATAATACATACAGATTGGTAAATACATACAGACTTGCGTACTCAAGTACCGTTACTGACACCCATTATCATCATGAGAAGTAACCATTCTGTAATAATCTGTACTGATTTGTTCTGGAGCAGTTTCCAGAACAAATCAGTACAGATTATTACAGAATATTACATCTTATTGAATATTGTAAGCGACACGCTCTCCAGCAGTGTGAATAAAGCTGGGACATTGGAGACCCCGTAGGATTTACATATAATATTGTAAGAGGGATGGGTCATGGGGGGGTCAAATGAGAATGACGAGGTGTCTAGGGATTTCCAGAGTTTCTTATTGGATATACGCCATGAGAGGTATGGAGAGCCGGATTGTCAGATCCTCTAAGGAATGACAGCCACTCTTGCCAGATTATAAAGGACACATCTTTAGCATTCTTCCAATTACACAGTTTGATTTTGCAAGCTAAGGTGAGTAAGAGATCTAGCAGCTGACGATCATTATCATTAGTTAGTTTTGGGTCAAGGACGCCTAGGATGATGTATGAGAATTCTCTAGGGGGTTTTAAATTAAAAATGTGTTTATACAATTATAAATTTCCCCCCAAAATAACTGTAAGGATGGGCAAGTGAAAAGCATGTGAGCAAGGTCTCCGACAGCTGAGTCACACTTCCAGCATGTAGGACTCTCTCTTAGATGCAGATTTTAAAGACTTTCTGGGGTCTAGTATGTTCTATTGATTAACATATATTTGGTTTGAGACAAGATAGGGGAGATTTTGTTTGAGAAGGCTGTGGTATATATTCTATCCCAGTTAAACATGAGGTTGGTAGAGTTGAGTTCTGCTTCCCATTTATATTCATTCTGTTTGTGTGATTTTCTCGGGAGGGGTAGAAGGAGTTTATATATTTTTTAAACGAAATGGCCTGCTTTCAGGAAACGTGGTATTTGAAGTGTAAGCCACGGGTCATAGGGTTTAATAGAGCATGCTGAGAGTATAGCTTTCAGCTTCAGGAAATCATAAAAATCCAAAGGTGTTAAGTCGTGAAGAGCCTGGAGCGTTGAGAAAGGTAGTGGATGTGATCCTTCATGCAGGTCACTTACTAAGTTTATGCCTTTCTTTGACCAAGGTTCCCAGTGGAGAAGTTTTCCTTCCAGCTTAATCGAAGGATTTCGCCACAGAGATACCATATTAGATTTATTAAGTCTTAAGTTCGATTTGTAGGTCTGTTCTAGTCTCAGTAGGGCATGTCTGGTATTGAGGAGAATGTATTGAGTATTAGGCAGGTGGGAAAGATCCATAGTGAGCAGGGCAGGTAGAGGCACATTGTCGGTGAGTGCTTTCTCTATTTCTAACCAGACCCGTGTGTAATCTGGATCCACAGACAACCAACTCACTCCTTGTTTGCAAAAAAATGCTATCTGATAATTTCTCAGGTTAAGAAGACCCAGACCACCTTTTTCTTTAGATAGCTGCACCTTAGTCAGAGATATTCTGGACTTCTTCCCCTGCCAAAGGAAATTATTAAAGAGCTAATCAATCTTGTTCAAGAAGTCAGAGGAGAAAGTCAGAGGCAACTTGCTTGCAAGTTAATTTACTAATGGGGTCACCATCATTTTCAATGTTTCTGCCCTAACCCACCGTGAGAGATATTTAGGTGACCACCCATTAGCAAATTATAAAAAATTTTGAAGATTAGATTTTCATTGATGTGCAGAGTAGATATTACATCTTTGTCGAACTCTAGTCCGATATATTTAAAGGTTTTTGGTTGCCAAGTCAGTCCGGAGTCCCCCAGAACCTCTTTGTTGCCTAGGTTGTTCAGGAGTTTTACCTCAGTTTTATCTTTGTTTAATTTGTACCCTGAGACCCGGGAAAAGTTTTCAATTGTGGACATGAGAGAGGGAATGGCCTCATCAGCCTTTTCTGAGACAATTAAAACATTGTCCGCGTAGGCAGTGAATTTTACTGAATAATCATTAAAGCAGACTCCGGAAATACGGTCATTGTTCCTTATGTGGAATAAGAATGGTTAAATTGTGAGTAAAAATAATGAGGGGAAAAGGGGACACCCCTGCCTGGTTCCTTGATGTAAAAGAAAGGGTGAGGAAAACGAACCTCCCGCTCTGACCCTAGCTAAAGGACTGATATATAGTGACATTACCATCTTTGTGAGTTAGTTCCAAGCCCAAACCTATGCAACACCGCTTCTAGATACGTCCAATCAACTTTGTCAAAGGCTTTCTTGGCATCAAGTGTTATCGCTACTGTGGGAAAACTGGTAAGTTTAGCCTTTTCCAATACATGAGCCAAGATTCGTGTGTTGTCACTGGAGAGTGTGTTTTTTAAAAAGCCCACCTGAGAAGGATGAATAAGCTTGGGTAGTAACTTTTGAAGGCGGTTGGCCAGAATCATTGCGAAGAGCTTACAAACTATATTAATAAGGGAAATTGGCCTATCATTTTTGGGCAGGGTTGGATCTTTCCCTTCCTTAGGCAGCATAGCAATGATGGCCTCAGACAGTGTACCCGTGATCTTGCCTGTGTCATTGAACTCACAGAAGAGGTGTAACAGTGGCTGAGTCAAAAGGGATGAGAAACACTTATAGAATTTTGCGCTGAACCCATCCCGTCCTGGTGCTTTCCCACATTTTAATGATTTGATTGACTTTTCAATTTCTAGGATGGTTATTGGGCTATTAAGATCCACCTGTTCCTTGAGTGAGAGGGATTGTAGGCCACATTCATTAAGGTATTCTTGAATTTTAGCATCATCTACATCCTTATTCTTGGAATATAATGTGTTATAGAATTTTTTTAATATTTCTGCTATCTTGTCTGGATCAGAGAATGTCACGTCATTGTGGTCTTTTATAATATTAATCGTATTTTTCTGCACAAATTTTAACCACCTTGTTCGACTCGCACAGTTTGAACCTCTTTTGTCTATTTAACCATATTCCTGCTCTTTTGCTTATTATTTCGTTATACTCATATTTTTTATTAGCCAATTTATTGAATGTTAAATCATCCCTAGTTACCAGGTGCATACTTTCTAAGGCTGAGATTTCTTTTTCTAAATCCTCAAGGGCGCTGGTATACTCCCTATTTACAGATGATCTGATTGTAATGATTAATCCTCCAATAGTACTCTTCAGTGCTTCCCAACGGGTTATGTCAGAGGTGTCCCCCCTCTTATTATGCTCTAAGTAGGATTGTATTGCATTTTCTATGATGGTTCTATGTTGCTCTTTTTCCAGCACCTCATCATTTAGTCTCCATATGGATTGGCGGGTGTTTGGTTTTACATTGGAGATGGATAGTGAAATACAAGAGTGAAAGTACCCTGGGTTCTATTGATGTCTCTTCAATTCTGGATACGCCGTTACTCGTTATAAGTAAATAATCAATGCGGGTGAACGAATCATGGGGTGGTGAATAAAATGTGCATTCTCTACCTGTAGGATTTTGTAACCTCCAGGAGTCTACTAAGTTGAACCGGGTACCGAGTTTGGTGAAGGCTTTATGGGACTTGTTACTACTATAAGCGCACCTTGAGTCCCTGTCAAGAGTCGGGTATAAAGGTAGGTTAAAGTCCCCTGTCAGGATATGCACAGCCGAGTCAGGGATAGTTTCTATTTGCTTAGTGAGGTCGTCCCAGAAGTTTAGCTTGTTTGTATTAGGGGCATAGACGTTCGTGACATAGAACTCTGTATTATCCTTAATCAGTTTAGTTGTGATCCACCTCCCATTAGTATCAGTTTTGTATGATTCTACTTCAATATTTGATTTTTTTGCAATCAGCGTTAATACACCGTTTTTCTTGCCAACCGCCTCCAAACCCACCACCTCACTGTGAAGTCTATTTCTAATTGTGTTGAATTGTTTTGTTTTGATCTTAGTTTCTTGAAAAAGAACAATATCCTCTTTTTGCCTCCGGAGATAGTCCAGGATCTTCTGCCACTTAACTGGTTGGTTAAGACCTTTGACATTAAGTGAAATTATTTTCAGATTGTCTACCTTAGAGATTCCTAATGGTGTGCTAACTGTAGTGTGTGACATTTGAGTGTAATGGGAGATTCAACCAAATTAGAACGATGACATCGACATCGCTGATGACTTTAAATAGTCGACTCCTACTGGGTAACACTATAGACAAGGTGCATGCGGTAGTACAAAGTTGTAGGGTATGAGAGGCAAGATTGTGTTGCGTTGTATCAGATAACACTGAGTAACCATTTGCACCTGTTTGCCCCGTGTGCTGCAAATACCATTGAAGCCTTATCATTTTGCCCAACCAGATGTGCTCCGGGTTATGTGGAAGCCTCTTAGAAGGCAGGTGAACGTCAGGGCGACCTATTGGCATCAGACAAGTGCTACTTGTGAAATGGTGTGTAACAGGTCTTGAGCAGGGAAAGTAAGAACAATCGGACCAGAGTGAACAAAAAATATTGAGGAGACCAAAATATAGAAAAAAAAGAACAAATTGAAGTCGGACCCATCCCCGCCTCAAACCAACCCTCCTCCCATCCCTCCCTGAGGGAAAATTGTAGACATGGTGACGGGTGAAAACAGCATCCCTCCTGTGGCAATGAACAAGAACCATAGTAAAGTGTTACAAGAACTGGACCAACATACAGAACATTGGGTGCTTAATATGAAGTAGCTTAGCAATAAACTTGCATAACCTGAGTGGAATTTAGAACATGAAATATGTAAGGTGGTACATCCTTCCAGGCCTCTAGGCCTTAAGATCTTAAACATATCAAGTACAAAATATACAGAACTGATAGCCACAGGATTGCAGGGACTACGAAGCAATCAGGTGTTTAAAGAGAACACTATCTGCATTAGTGCTAGCAAAGCATTTTAGCAAATTGTAAGGTGGGTTAGATAACAACAGTAACAAGTGGCAGACCGACCGCCACACCATCTATATAATTGTTGGACAGCCATTGCAAACATTATTAACAGAGCAACATTGAAGAAGTGAAATCACACCTTTTTAGATCAAGGGCCAAAACAATAGAAAGGATACTCATGTAATGACTGCAAAAGGGCCCGGTTTCGTCGTGTCCATGAGGAGATCATCCGGGCCATCAAGGAATCTTCTGAGTTTCTGATGGTCCATGAAAACCTGGGGAGTACCTTGGATGACCACTCTGAACCTAGCTGGACCCACAAACCCAAATTGATAGCCCAACGAACGCAGCCTTGGATGAAGAGCAAGAAAGTATTTTCTATGTTGACAGTTTCTTTGCTGTAGTCTTGTGAAATGAAGATGTTGTTATATTTCCATAAGACGTGGTTGTTTTTACGTACAAAGTATAGGATCTGTTCGACGTGTTGGTAACGTAATGGCTTGCATACCATAGGTCTGGAACCTTTTTGTGTCGGAGAGATTCTACTGGGAACTCTGTGAGCCCTGTCAAATTCAAGTGGTTGATGAAAGGATAGGTTAGTTACTTGTGAGAACCAGGACTCTAAGAAGTTAATACATGAGCTGAAGGCTTCCTCCGAACCCTCCGGTATGCCAAAGATGCATAGATTCCCTCCACGATTTCTGTCTTCCAGCTCAGACAACCTCCTTGACATGGAATCCGAAGTGAGTGATAGATTCTTGAGGGATTTGCAGACTTTTGTTTCAGAGTCTTCTAGGCAGCTTATCCTTGATTCCGTCTCGGTTAGTCTAGAATTGGTATCTCGAATGTCTTGTCTGATTGCTGTAATTTCCTCCTTAGTGAATTTCGCCAAGTCGTGTACCTCCGCTAACTTATTCAGTATTGTGTCCATTGTAGTGTTGATGTCTTTCTTGCCCTTGGTGGATGAATCAGGGTTAGGCAGATCTGCTTTGAGCCTTTTAAGAGTTTTTGCCTCCTTCTCACCCATGATGCTCCAGCTGTGAGATCCGGATAATTGCACACCTGTTGTTGTGGAGTATTATTTTGTGGGCAGTAGTAGGATGAGTAGCAACCACGATTGCCAGAGTAGCAACCACAAATGTGTACAGTTGAGGTTAATGAGCAATGCAGATAACCCCACCAGGCGGAGCTCAGTATTAGCCGGAGAGTAGCAAGAGATTCCACAACCGAAACGCCAACACAGAGACAGGCCCGATCCTTGCTGAAGGCACGCAGATTTTGATGGCTGCCATTTTAGGATCAGGCAATTCAAACAAAGTCACAGTAAATCAACCTTGTTGGAGCTTCGGAAGGCAGACCAGAGGTCACAGATATGCAGTGATATAAATCACGAGCAGTGAGGAGCCAACATCGAAGAACCAATAGACTAGTACCAGAACTCCAGTACGCCACTTGCTGTGTAAAAATCCGGCCTCCTTATTAGACCATATTAGACCTCTGTCTCCATTAGTCCTCAGTAAACATTACATGCACCATTTTATCTCCGTTGTGGTTTCATCAAGCACAGAAATACATGCACAGCTGTTATGCGCTATTTCAGCTTGCTATGGTGCAATACTTTAAACATCACACTGATAGGTACCGCACAAGTAGTGCTTCAGCAAATGCACAATAGTATCACGATAAATGTCTCAACAGTTAGCCCTAAGTGGTCTCTGTTACAGAAAGAGCCAGATAAGACATAAACAGGGTGGTCTCATTGTTAGTGCTGCAAGGAGCATGTGTAATTCCTGTCACTGTTGTGTTCCTGATTGTCAGTAAGCTGATGACTGGTGTGGTCCTGATTGCCAGTAAGTTGGTGAGTGCTTGTGGAAGATGCTGGACACGCTAAACATTTGTGTGCAATCACTAATCACGGTCACAATTCGGAGCTATGCTCTGCCAGCAGTATATTATGAGTGCTAATGTGCCATAGTCCGGAGGAAAGCCGACATGTGTTGTGTCGATATGTACTAGTGCCTTACATCTCAGGGAACCTCCATCAAGTGCCGACAGCGCCCGCCATTTTCCTCACAGTACACACAATTGGTCTAATTTATGAATTTATGAGCCCCAGTAACTGATGCGTAGGTGCGCATCTACATCAGGTTATAGTCTTGCTAGTACGCCGTTCTTCGCTTAAATGGTGCCAGATGGTGTCATGTAGGAGTCCGATTGTGCTCTACACTAAGCGCCGATCGCCAAACGCTCCCGCCATTTTGTTTCTGTGCGCGCGTTTACCTTGGATGTTTCAGAGTCGGCTGTCCGCATTCTAAAGATTCCTCCACTGCGAAGAAGCTCCGCAGGCTCAGGGGTTCTCAGGTTGCCTTTAAATAGCCATTAACTTGCCACGCTATCATGGGGCTGCAGCTGCATTGTATCCCCGAAGCCCTTCCTCGTTGCAGCCAGACACCGGCCCTTGGCGGGGATATCGGGTCCCGCTGCGTTCGAGCCTGCAGAGTCCCGGGATATGCTGAAACACCTCCAAAGCCAGGTATGATTTAGTCCTCACATTCCGATTCAGGGATTTGGTGCCAGCATCAAGTTTGCATCCGATTAAACTGCCTAAACACTGAAAGAAAGTGGTGCCACAGGAGGAGGCAGAGACCTACGCGGCCATTTTCTCTGACGTCCAAACCACGCCCCTGGAACTTTCAAAATATTGATCTAAAATCAGCCGAACTACGAATTCCCATTTGCTCACCTTTTATCAGGAGAGACCTAAGTGCTGCATCTTTGAGCCCAGTACTGATCCTGAAAAGTAATTCTAACCATACTTACCAGTAACTTGAATTACCTTCCATAGGATATAATTGCCTGCTATATAAAATATATTAAAAAAAATATAAAATAAAATAAACAATATTAAAATGTCAATATTTTTTAAAACGTTTTTTTCAACGTATATTAAAAATATGTAATGTAATTTAAAACATGAAATATCTATCTATAAAGTTTAAAAAAATGTAGTAAATCAGTATCAAAAAATAAATATAACAATTAATACAATTAAAACTTGTCATTTACAAAACCTTTGAAATTAATTGAAAAAAACATAGGTTTCAGACATGTTATAGTTTGGAATTTGCATTTAAAAAACCTTTGAAATTCGCTGAAAAAAACATAGGTTTCAGACATGTTATAGTTAGGAATTAGCATTTAAAAAACCTTAAAAATTCACAGAAAAAAACATAGGTTTTAGGGGTGTTATAGTTAGCTCGACATTTCTCTCGTACAAAACCATTGAAATTCCTGTTATAGTTAGTTGTACTAACTATAACTTGTGCGCCCGCAATCCACTGCTGATGATGTCACATATTACATCATTCATGACATGGTCAGTCACATCACTGATGACATCTCAAATGACATCCCTAAAACCTATGTTTTTTTCAGGGAGACCAATTGTGTCATCCAGGGACATCCCTTGTCGCACCCCATCCCTTCCGCCAATGGTCTTAAACAAGGATGCCTACTAGCCCCCTTATTATTCTCCCTCTATGTGTATGATCTCCCTCAAGCTTTGTCTCTGAGTAGTGGTATTGCCCCTGTTTTTGGAGATAAAGCTATTGCATGTTTAATGTATGCTGACGATATTTTGTTATTAGATCTGACACCGAAAGGTTTACAAAATCGTCTGCATGCATTACAGGTGTTTGCAGAGTTGCATTTTTTACAGATTAACATCTCCAAAAGCAAGGTTATGTGCTTAACTGGAAAGAAAAGATATTCTTATGGGAATTTCACATGGTCAATAGACGGCCAAAAGTTAGAAATTGTGAAATCCTATACGTTTTTAGGGAAAATAATATGTGGTAATATGAGCAATAAGGCTCATATTGAGAATAACATGCGCAAGGCTTTGATGCAGGTTAAGGGCCTAAATGCACTCTATAAAGCCACAGGAAAACGGCATTTTCCCTATTTGCTTGAAGCTTTCCGCGCAAAAATCCCGGCTTCCATGCTTTATGGCACTGAACTTATTGACGTGAGTAATTGGGGATTTCTTCACACTATTGAAGGTAGACTCCTGCGTCAGCTAACCTCTGTTAATACCGCCTGCTCTGTAGCCTCTCTTAGGCTTGAGTATGGCATGAGAAGTAGTTGGGTTCAGGGCTTAGCTGGAATAGTAAGATGGATCTTTCACCTAGCTAAATGTGATCCATCCTCATTAAGACAGCTTATCCAAAAGGAATTATTAGGTCCTTTAAAGGAGTTTTCACCAATTGTAAAAAAACTTCAGAAAGCATGCTATTGTAATTGGAGGAATCTACCCTTTTTTCTCTATCCCTTTATCAGTTAAAAGCTTCCTTAAAATTTGCAACGTGGAAACTAAGTTTCTCGTTGGATAGAGACCAGATAAGGACAAAGAAAGGTGATTTGCCTGTTATTAATTCCTTTAATCTTAAAACTATGCAACTCTACACTACCTGGAATCTCCAACACGGCATTCGCCGCTTCTGGTTCTTATTAAGGCAAGATATGTTACCACTGAATAACCTTTTAGCCAAGTGGAATGGTTCCTCTAACAAATGTACCTTGTGCAATGTCTCGATCCAAGATCTCACCCATGTCTTATTCATATGTCCGGCTTTGACAAAATCCCGTCGTAAATGGGTGAGACCAATTTGTTTAGAAATTGGAATCTTATCTGCTAGTGCCTTTTCTGATGCCATTCTTTCACCCCCTAATGAAATATTCTGTTCTAGAATTTTTAACTTTTTAAAATGCTTCTTAGGTTTGTATTAATCATGTGTGACATTTTCTCTTTTTGTATACCATTGGAAATGTTATTGTGTATGTAAATTTTATGTGGACCTCTCACGAGTTCCAAAACATAAATAAACTTACTTACTTACTTACTCATCCAGGGACAGTGTGGCCGAACACATATCTAAATACGTAGATCACTACTTACAAGAGTGGGTCAACAGTCTGCCCAGTTATATCCCTGACACCAAAGACTCCCTTACCAAAAAACAAAAAATACAGTGGGAGAAGGATTTTTTCCTGATCACTCTTGATGTCCAGTCACTTTATACCATCATTGACCATCAACAGGGCCTGGGTGCATGGGGTCAATTTTTAGAACTGCGTCATCTGAGAATCAGAGAGCACAGCAAGATGCTGCTAAATATGATGGGGTACTGTCTCACTAATAACATCTTTCTGTTCAATGGTGTCCTGTATAGGCAGGTGGTTGGCACCGCGATGGGTTCATGCTTTGCACCTAGCTTCGCGAACCTCTTTATCGGGTGCTGGGAGTGGGAGATCTCTGCCAACCCAGCCTATGCAGGACACCTTGAAAATGTGATGACATGGTGGAGATATATCAATGACTTGTTCGTCATCTGGAATGGGGACGAACAAGAGGCCAGGCAGTTTATCAATACACTCAATGAGAATGACAGGAATATCCAACTTACCAGCCACATCAGCAAAATGACAGTTGAGTACCTGGATGTCAACATTGACATTAAAGAGAATAAACTGTATACCACCTGTTTAGGAAGGCTACAGCGGGCAACAGTATCCTACATGCCCTCAGCAGTCACCCGGAGATCTTGAAGTGGAGCATTCCATTTGGTGAACTTCTGAGGGCGAAAAGGAACTGTAACACCGACATGGCATACCAGCAAGAGTGCGGGGAAATGTTAGCACTTTTCAGAATCCGTGGCTACCCCAACTGGGTGGTTCCCAAAGACAAAGAAAGAGCAGACGAGGTGCCCAGGTCCCTCACCCTTATGGACAAGGACATGGCTGATTAAGAAAACAAGTGCAAGACTCGTCTGATTCTGATCTATAATTCCAAGTCCAAGAACATCCAAAAGATACTTTCCAAGAACTGGGACATCCTCAAATGCGACAACGTAATTGGGGATGAAATTCAATGTAGACCCTGTGTGACTTATAGTAAAGGAAGTAACATACGAGAGACCTGCTGGTTCACAGTGATATCACTGCCCACAAGGGGGGACACGAACATGGCCTCAAGGGATTTTTCCCTTGCGGCAATTGCAAGGCATGTAGGAACAGCTGCTTTACCAACAAGATCACCTACAATGGCATTCAAAAGGAGATCAAACAATTCCTCACGTGCAGCACAACCTTTGTAATTTATCGTAAAAGAATGCCCATGCAAGCTATGGTACATTGGCAGTACCAGTTACTAGGCAAGAAACGTGTATTTGAACACTGTCGTGCAAGCACACACAACGATGAAAAGTACCCTGCAGCAAGGCATTTTAGGGACAGGCATTTCTCGAATCCCTCCAGTCTGAGATTTTTCATCCTTGAACAAATTACCAGAAATCCAAGGGGAGGCAATAGGGAATTGAAATTGAGGCAAAGGGAATCCAAGTATATTGTAGATTTCCAGACTAAGGACCCGGGGTGCCTGAACCAAGATGAAGAGTTAGCAACACATCTCAGGGAGTAAGTTCACCCTGGCCGTAGATTCTGCTCTCAAATTAGAGGTACCCCTCATCTCCCCTTGCATAGAGTTCACATTTGGTTAAATCATGCTTATGTGTTCCTCTCCCCTTGCTCTCTCCCTCCCCTTTCCGTCCTTTCCTCTCCTCCTTCCTTCATGTGTGCCATGGTAGATAGAAATAACAAGAAGTTCATGTATCATGTTTTAAGGTTTTTAACTTCACCTCACTTATAATGTTTTTTATGTTTTTTCTAACAGGCGAAAAGGAAGGGGCCCAACCACAGTATCCACCGTTCATGGGCATTCCTACCCTTTTCTCTGCTACATCACTGAGCAAGCTATCACTTATGGGCATTGTCAGCAGATTTTTCAACATTATGCATTATGCATGGTATAAGAGCGCCACTTCTTTCTGGTACCCTGCTATTTAGCATTTTGCATTTTCATGATTCGCACCAAGTGATTTGCTACTGTTGGAATGGTTTTGGCGGTACCTAGCCAACTCCCAGGACAGAATTGACTTTGCACACAACCGCTGTAACTTGATCCGTATTAACATACGTATTGAACATGTTAACTGTTCAAGCCGCTATACGGTATAACCATCTGGATCAATAGCTATTGCATGTTGACATAGGCATTCTCATATTTTACATACTTATTTCTACCGTCACATGTGGCATGCAACCTGTCACGTTATTTGCCATTCAGTTGAAGGCTCTGTCCCTCATGGCATTTCTCCCTGCGAATATTAAGTCTTGAGTTGGCCAGGAGACGAGGTTGACCGTAGCCTTGCCAGCATTTTGGATAGAGTTCACGTGTGTCAGGTTGTGATGCTGTTCCTTAGGGAGACTCCCCCTGTATCCCCAACATCGGTAAAACGTGTGTATGAACATAAATAAAAATAAATAAATGGTAGACGCCAACAATGACTAGATAAATGCAAACATGCTCGCCGTTCTGAAAATTGTCTTCACCGCTAGTGGGGTGAGCTTATGTAATAAAGCCTATTGCTTCGAGACTGAGTAAGGGACCTCGCCACCTCCCTGGTTCATGCGAGTGTTATGCTAGAGACCAATAAAGTTGTGTCATACAATTTACTGCTGGTGCGCCCTACGCATGTCTGGGACCTTGTAGACTGTTGTCACAGCGCTGGAAAAAGTTTCCCCACCCACTCTCTGTAAACAATGGATGGATCACATTCCAGCTATAGGTGACCTGACTCAGCAGCCATCACCGAGATGCGGATAATGCTGCACATATATATATATATATTTATTTATTACCTACTGGCGGTCACCGGTAGGTAGTTATAATTAGGAGCAAGTTTCCATTGGAAGAACATTTTTTGTTTTGCTTATAACTTAGACAGTGTTTGATGAATCTTCATGAAATTTTAGAAACTAATTCTTTGTTTATATCAGCTCCTATGTTGAAAGTGTGGGCGTGAATCATCAAGGGGGGGCTGCGAAAAAAGGGGGGGTTCGCATAACATGTTTTCTCCATGTTAACAGGTCGAACTCCTGAACAGAATTACCCCAAATTTGTCATGGAAAAGGGTCTTGGTCTTGAAAGCATGGTGTTGTTTATTTGGTGTAAATTCGTTCAGTAGTGTTTGAGAAATATCGAAATTTACAGATAGCAATATTTGGGAATTCTGCCATCTGATTGGCTGAGGCGTTACGAGCACGAGCTTGCTGCTTATTGGTTGCAAGGGCTGCGAGCGGTTTCAACTAGGAAGTGTTGGCCGCCATTTTGTGATTCCATTTAAGCGAGTAAGGGGAAAAAAGGGCAAAAAAGTGGGAAAGAGGAGGGTAGGAACACTGTAACCTTTGTGGGGTGTTTAGGGTGTGCTATAGAGTGGGAAAAGTATTCACCCGTACTGGTGTGAAAGTGCTGGGCTATGGAAATTTAGTGAGGTATTGCCTAGAGTCTGATGCTGCTAAGGTGAGCTGCTGCGGGACTCAGGGAATAAAGCGTGAGCCCAAACTGTGTGTCTTATGCTGTGAAGTCATGTGCCGTGGCCGCGGCACTACACCTGTGGAAGTAGTGTCAGCATGTGTTTATACCTTCTAGGATGAGCTACTGACCCCTACTGGTCTGAAAGTCCTGTGGTACGGATAATTTGTGAGGTATTGTCTAGAGTCTCATGGTGCTAAGCTGAGCTGCTGCCGGACTCGGGATGAAAGCATGAACTCAAACTGCGTATAATATGCTGTGAAGTCATGTGCTCTGGCCGATGTGCCACATCTGTCTAAGTAGTGTCAGCATGTAGTTATGCCTACTCGGAGGAACTTTTTTTTCGAACATTGTAAGTTGTGTACAGTGCTTAGGGGGTGTTATACAGGGAGTGTGAAGGTAAATATGCGCCTATCAAATCAATTCGGTATTTGTAAAGGGCAAACTACTCACTTCTACGGGTCTGAAGGCGCTGGGGGCATAAGCTGAGCTGCTGCCGGACTCAGGGATAAAGCCGCTGAACTACTGACCGCTGTCGGTCTGAAAGTGCGGGGTACGGAAATTAAGTAAGGTATTGCCTAGAGTGTCATGCTGCTAAATTGAGCTGCTGCCAGACTCGGGGATGGAAATGTGAGCCCAAACTGTGTGTACTATGGTGTGAAGTTATATTCTCTGGGCGCTGTGTCACACCTGTCCAAGTAGTGTCAGCAATATTTTATACGTTGTAGGAGGAAGTTTTGTTTGGAACACAGTAACTTGTATATGGTGTTTAGGTGGTGTTATTCAGGTAGTGCAAAGGTAACTCAATACCGTATTTGTAAAGCGTAAACTACTCACCCCTATTGGTGAGAAGAGCTGGTGATCAAAGCGAGAGCTCTGTGCTGCAAAGACAGATGGTCTGGCCGCTGTGCCACAGCTGTGTGGAGAATACATTTTGCCGAGGGTCTGGGAGTTGCCTTCACCAGGCCCTAAAATAGCAGGCCTAAGTTGTCAGTTATAGGGTGGCTCTAAAAAGAACCCCTGTGTTTATTAGTTGGAGCTACATATAAGTTAGTATGTACAGCTTCAAGTTATTCAGGAAAACTCGATTTCCCTGATCTGTGAAGTGTACTCCATCACTTCTGTGGATATCAGTCATATCAAAAGGTATGTTGTTGTTGTAGATGGACCCCATTTTGTGGTCTCTGAGGTATGCAGACATAGCTTTGTTGACTTTCTTCCTAGATTTTTCAATCTGTATACAACATTTTTTGACCATTTCGACTTCTGTCTTTGGCATATATTGGAATATACAAAGACCGTTTGAGACAAAAGTAACACCAATTGTCGAAAGGTGTCCTTCATAAGCAGTTACAAACCTACCCTAGTCATTGTGCCTAGGTCGTTTCCACCACAGTGCACAATCATGAGGTCAGGGTATTGGAGATGCACGCAGGTTTTAACCAAAGGCAATAATTGGTGCCACTTCAATCCTCTCTGTGGAAACCATTTAATGTCCAAATTTTGTAAACCTAGGTCTAAGTCAATACGTCTCTGTTCTGCATACCTCTTGCACCAGAAAATATAGCTATGTTCGAGGATCCACACTAACATTTTGAAGGTATTGCTGGAAGATATGGAAAGATGTCTGTAGCTCATGCAGTTCCTTCGTAGACTAAGAGATATGTTTAAAGATGGGGAACTACTTTTTTGCCAAAGAAAACGATACTTGATTGGGAGATGAAAAGCATTGTTTTTTAAAATTAGGGTGGACATTCGTTTTGTAGAAAAGCATCTTTGTAATTAGCTAAGAAAAAGCAGTTTCAACGTGGAGTACATATCATAGGATGAAATTTGTTCAACTCAACCACACCTACAACTTGCATTTGGAAGGCACTGTTTGAACTTAAAACAATTGTGAACTTTTAACCTGCACGTGCCATTAAATGTTTGAGAAAATGTTGCAAAAAAAATATCGTTAGGTTTAAAAAAAATTATGAACTTTTAACCTGCATATGTCGTAGAATGTTCTAGAAAGTGGGTATATAGAATACGTTGCACTGCTGACTTTTATGTGTCGTTGAATATGAAAAAAACTTTTTATATGGAACATGAAAAAGAAACTAATAGAGCAAAGTTTGATATCTAAAAGAATCAAGGAACTATTCTAATTTGTTCTTTACATGTATTTATGTGTGGAGGAACAACATTATAGAAACAGCAGCACCAGGAAGAGGAAGATGCAGGGAGTGGGGGGATGAGGGAGATGGGCACAATGGTACACATGCACAATCAAGTACTGCATAAGTATAGACAAACAATGGCCAACATGAAACACACCAACAAGGAGCACAAGTCACACAACGTGCCACCATCACACCACTGAACGAGCATAGAAGTGGAAACCAGGCTGCATTCATACAGGATGTGCACAATGGCCAGTCGTGGGATGTCTGTGACCGTGGTCATCCTGGATGAGATGCCCAGCACATGGGTGGGTTGACTGTGTGTTACATTGCCAAAACAGCTGCTCCTTCTTTCCACAAGCCCCCACACTTTTGTGCGGTGCGTTGTTGTATCCTGTGCACTCGTACGGCACAGCATTGTAATGCCTATTCGGGCAAGTCCTGGGGCATTCCAACTATACCATGAGAGTGCCGTTTGGTGTGGTGCATGCCACTTTACAACATCGTCTGCTGCGGCCCTTGTGGCAGGCTGCACCAGAACACAGAGACACACTTACCGCACTTCCTGCACACGGAAATGTGCAAGACACTCCATTTCCCTTGCCGGATAGGCATACCCCTGCGCTGACCTGTGTATGCCAGACCAGCACATGCCTGTTGTGCATGCGGAAGGATGTGTGTGTAGCTACATGTCCAGGGTCACTGCCAACGCTGAGGTGACATGGTAAGGTCTGCTGAAGACAGCACAGTTTGATATTGCAGGGCCCGTGCTTATCATGCTAACACAATGACCATAGGGACACACTTGCTCAGATGCGGGTACGGGGGGCATTGGCGGTCCTGGGGTTGTTGCGATGAGTGTTGTGGCCCTCATGGGTATCCCTGTATCATGCTCATTGAGTCTGTGGCATCTGTGGGTGTTCTGGTGTGGCTATTGGCTGTGTTTCCTTTCATGCTGCAGGTAGTCGTCCTGCTTAACACCAGCAGAAAGCAGGTGTAAAATCATTATCAGCACTTTAATGCAACTAAAGTTGAGATAAATCTAACACAGTATTCTTAAGATGGTGAAAACTGCAGACATTACCTGTATTTCCCCGATAAGTGCCCCAAAATTTAACACTAGTGTGGATAACACTAAATAACAGTAATAAGAACAAGAAAGAGTCACACAGCAGTTAAGAAAACAACGAAAAAGGTTAATAATTTTTTTTGGGTCAAACTTTATTTTTTTATAAACATATAGAAACCATAAACTATTTTCAAATGTAAATTTGTTATTAGCATATATAAAAAATAAACTAAATCCAAATTTAACAAACGTCATAGAAAATAATAAGGTGGAATACTCTTGTGGGGCCCATTGATGTCGACGACAGAGCCTGGAAAATAAAGCACAAAATAAGGAAGTGTGTAATACGCATATCAAAGGACAGAGAGAGAAACAGAGAAGGAAAAACAAGCCAGAGAAAAAGAGATGGAAGAAAAGAAAGGGCGTGAGAAAGGGGGAAGGGAAAGAGAGGTAGAAGGAAAGGAATGAAAAGTGAGAGAGGGAGAGAGAGAGATAGAAGGAAAGGAATGAAGAAAGAGAGAGAGAGAGACTGTCCCCTCTACGCATCCATGAGCAACTAATTACCTGGTGCCGGCGGAGTGTGCAGCAGTGGGTGGACTGCATACGCCCGTCAAACCCCGCCGATCTCAGATGTGTTGCTGAGTCCTGAGTCCTGAATGGTGGAGACCACATCAGATTCTGTGCGGATCTTATAGATGTCGCTGAGTCCTGAAGGGCGAAGACCACATTAGCTTGTCCGTGGATGTGACAGATGTCGCTGAGTCCTGAATGGTGGAGGCCATATGAGCTTCTACACGGCCTGGCAGATCTCACACATGTCGCTGAGTCCTGAGTCATCAATGGCGGAGAAGCCTGTGCGCCGCTAAAGAACGGAGGGTTCCACAGTGAGTGGTTTTATCGGCAACATCACCAGCCCTTGTGTTTTACCCTACCCACTTGGGTTTCATTTGACATTGATAGGGGAAAATTGCAGCATCCACTGTGAGATTATTATTACTCTGTTAAACACCACGAATACCAGAAGGCACTGAGACTGCTGAACGGGGCATTAGCACATGCCCCACTGGGGCTGATCTAATAAAGCAAGAACAGGTGGTTTAACATTAAGCTGTGATGTTCCTTATGTTAAGCTCGTGATCAAGGACATTGAGTCTGAAACGAGGTGAGCTGCTGATCGATTGGAGAAATGCACGTGTCTGGTTGTGCGGCAAACACTCACCTTCAAAGGTTTATTCCCCCGTGTGGGCGTCCTCACAAGTGTCAAACTTGAACTTTGATGAATATATATATATATATATCCAAAGACCACTCTTCACACCGCTTTCCTGACGGCGCCCAAGTTTCACAGGGAAAAGAGAGACGGACACCAATTCTTCCTATTTTACTGCAGCCGCAAGTAAAATTTATTTAGCATAATTTTCAAAAGTGCATGTTCTGAACAGGAAACCCAAACGCGTTTCGGCGTTCTCAGACGCCTTGCTCGCTGGTGATCAGTGCAAGTATCTCCGCCCCTTATTTAAAATGAGGCTAATCCCGTGATTAGTGACCGGTGCAAAAATAAACATGGAAAACATACTTGTTTTTCTCACAAACAAATAATTAAAAAAATAAAAGTCCCGTGTGCGGAGAACCTATTGTGAACCACAATTACTATGTCACAATATATATTTCATTTATATTCTTCCCCGTTTTTCAGAACTAATTTATATACAATCAAATTTACACATTTCTTAACATTGTATATACTCGAGCAAATGTTAACCTCCCATGTCAGATTTTATAAAGACATTACTATTAACACAAAACATTTCAAATGTTAATGATTTCCATTCATAACATCAAAAGATTTTTTTCAAACATTGTTATAGTCATATTAAAACTGAGAAATTTTCCATTTATTATATACAAGGCACCTTTTCAGTCACACACCCCTAATAGTGCAAGTGGTTTTTAAATTAAGTTCAACAGTGCAGTTGGCTTAATGGATCCTCTCAGCCGAGAGTTATCCTACCATAAACCCACTGCTTAATATTGGATTGGGAAAAGGGTATGAGGGATAGAAGCGTTTGATAAATTCATACTTAGGGTGGAAATAAATTATAACCGTACAAATACATAGGCAGTGTTGCACTATAAACAGTGGGATGGCATATATGATCGAGCCCCACATTCACTCAAGAATAGTGGGTGTTCATTTGTCCTGGATGATAAATTTATGGAATTCCACACTATGAGGATTGCAATACAACGTGTGGTTTATGGCCCCATATTAAAAGAAAATGGCCATTATATTATGGACTCATCTGATCCTCTAGAAATATACAATTCATGACGGATCACATTAACACCATCTTGTCCAGAATCCATCTATGATTGTTACTTGAGGACTAAATCTAAGACATTAAATATGTAATTAATAATAAAATGTTTAAAAATCATATTAAACACTTCAAAATTTAGACCATGCCGCCACATATAGATAGTTATTGCCTCATAGTGGAGATTTACCAGTTAATTCATCATACCCTCATTTAAAGATTTTTATAAGAAGTGAAAAAGATCTTCGCAAATGTTAAGTCCCTTAGGGCTTTTGCTATCTAACTCGATTATATATCTGGTTTCGAGTTGGCGAAGTAATTTCTCCCTGTCACCACCACTTTTACTGCCAGGAACATGGTCGATGAAATAATAAGAGAGCACATTTAAATTGCTCTCATGTTCTGCTTTGACATGGCGTGCAACCGGATACGTAGGATCCGAGTTAACAGTCGCTCGTAGGTGCTGGAGGATTCTGGTTTGCACTGGTTTTATCGTGCTGCCAACATATCTCAGCCCACACTTACAATTCAGAATATACACTGCATATTCTGTCATGCAGTTAAAGTTCCCTTTTATTTTTATGGGCTGATCAGAGTATGCACTGGTATACGTGGAAGTATTCACTCCAAATTTGCATGCTCTGCATGTATGGCATTTAAAGAATCCAAATCTAGAAGGGAGCCAATTTTTATTCCAAATCTCAGGGCTGGTTTTCACTAATTCGGATTTCATAGAATATGCCTTCCGAAATGTGAATTGAGGTTTTTGGTTGTAAATCTCTCTCAGTACGCCATCCGTCATCACTATGGGCCACTCTTTGCTCATGATTTTTCTGATTGTGTTGGATTGCCTACTGTATGTTGTGATAAATCTGCATGTTTTGTTCAGACTGTCAGTGTTAGGGGCCTCTATTGGCTGGTCTGCCCGTTTTTTCAATAAGTTCTCCCTCGGGATCAATGAGACCTTATGGAGGGCATTACGGAAAACCTTCTCTTTGTAACCTCTTTCCGCAAGTTTGGACTTCATTTGTGACAAAGCATTTTCACACATACTATCAGTGCTGCATGATCTCTTCACCCTCAAAAACTCACCATACAGTAAGCTTGTTATTGTGTGTCTAGGATGGAAACTCTTCGCATGAAGCAGGGTATTACCTGCCGATGGTTTTTGAAATATACAAGTTTCTAACTTTCCATCTTGAATCATGATTTCAATGTCCAAAAAGCTAATCTTGGAGCTATTAATCTGATGTGTAAACTCCAGATTACATTGATTTACATTGATGTTATTGACAAAGAGAAGCGCTTCCTCCTCTGTGCCATTCCACACTATGAAGATATCATCAATAAATCTCCACATCCTCATCACATGTCGGTCAAAGAGAGCTTTGTGTTCCCTCTTGAGGACATGCTCCTCCCACCAGCCTACGTGTAAACACGCATAGCTGGGGGAGAAGCATGCCCCCATTGCTAGGCCTTGTTTCTGCCTGAAAATTTCACCATCATACAGAAATCGATTATTGAATAGGCACCACTTAATCATTGTAAGAAGCATTTTGTTGTGACCATATAGTTCAATTGTCCGTTGATTTAAAAAGTGTTCCACTGCTGCCATTCCTTCATCATGCCCTATACAGGTATAAAGTGCTTTAATGTCCAGCGTCATCAACAAATAATTGTCGGACCACTCCAGTTCATTCAATTTCATCAGGAAATCTCTGGAATCCTGTATAAATGAGGGCAAGTTTTTTTACAAAGTCCTGTAGGTAGAAATCCACATATCTCGATGTGTTTTCAAACATGCTGTTTTGGGCAGAGATTATTGGTCTGCCCTGTAATGGGTCCAATCCTTTGTGGCCCTTCGGAATCAAATAGAAGGTGGGCAGTTTGGGATGTTTGTTGAGTAGAAATGTATTCTCTTCTTTGGTAATGAGGCCTTCCCTTGTCCATTTATTCACATCTTTTTTGAACAACTCATTTGCTCTGAGGACCTCTGTACCATTAGATAACTCATAACAATTTTCATCTTCCAAATGTCTGCCCGCTTCAGCTCTATACAAATGTTTGTCCCACAGGACAATGTTGCCCCCTTTGTCCGCTTTGTTGATTACCACTGTATCATTCTTTTTGAATGTATTCATTAATTGGAAGTATTGTCTATTGAAATCCGATTGCTTGGATTTAAATGAATTAGTTCTTTTGTAGAGGCTTTTTAATTCATCAACCACTCTGTCATGAAATACATCTACCGCATCCCTTGGCATTATGGGAACAAATGTTGAGGGTGCTTTAAATGGGCTTTGATTACTTCTATCCCCAATTATGTTTTCCTCTTCTAATACTCCTTGAGTATTTAATTCTGTTTCTGATTCTGCAGATCTTTGTAAATTATGCAATGTTTTCAAAAGAGGAATTTCTCGCACCATTAAACCTGATTTTACCTGGGTTGGATTTTCTTTGTTCCCTTGGGGATTTTTTTCAGGGTTTTTTATTGCAAAGTATTTAGACAGTTTCAATTTCCTGATGAATTTGTAGACATCAATTCTGGTCTTTGCGAAATCAAAATTGCTCTCTGGGCAAAAACTGAGGCCAAGCGTTAATAACTGTTGCTCTGCATCGTTCAGTTCAATTTTGGTTAAATTCACAATTGTTCTTTTTCCACTTTCGTTCATTTTTAGTTGTTCCAATTCCGTTTTTTCCTTTGCCAATTGCCGCGTCCTCTTGTTCCTCTTCCTGCGCTGGCGTCGTTTCCAGTTCCTTTTGTTGTTGGAGCAGTGCTTTTCTGTTGGTATCGCGGCCTGAGGGATTGGATTTGTTGCTCCCGAATATACTCTAATTCCTCCGCGTAGGTTAAAGGGTCCAATGCTTCTGCCAGTTGCCCTGTACTCCCTCTATCAGAGTCTTCGTCACTGGTTACCAAGCTCCCCTCAGTGCTTGAGCTTTCTGGTTGTGCTGCAGAAGTTGAGGCTTGATTACCTTTGCTTGCATCGGTTTGGGCTCTTGAAGCAACTTTGCTCATTTTTTGCTTTTTAACTGAATCATATTTCCTGGCGAATGTGAACACCTGGCCCCTGTCGTAGTCATTCTTATCCCTGCTGAATTTCCAAACTTTCAGTTTTTTATTGTCTCTTCCAGTTTTCTTTTCCTGCTTAACATTTCTGTAGTCATTTTTTCCACCTCAGATTTATTGTTGTCGTCCACCAGTGCATCAATCTCACTTTTTATTTTCGCAATCTTTGATAGATCAGTATCCCTGTCTATTTTCGCATATTTTATTAATAAGCACACTAGTCTCATGGATGCTTCCAGGTTTGATTCCGCCCATTCTTTAAGTAGAAGGGGATTCGGTTTCTCAAAACTTGCAGCAAGCATTATGCGTAGGCCCCGTGGAATTCTTCCAGCTTCATGATATTTTTCCAGCGACTTTGCTTTCCAGTATTTTGTGACCTCGCTCCTATGGTGCTTCTCTAATGCTTTCATGAGACTCCTGATATTGGGGTGCTGATTGCTGTTTTCCTTTGACGTACTCTGTGTTTTATCAACAACTGGCAAATTGTCAAATAATGCATTCACTTCCTTGTCCCTCTCCCCATCTGTGCATTCCATTACTGTTCGGAATTAAATGAGCACTATGTTACTTTATCCAGCACCACGTATGCCTGCGTGGGTGCCCTGCAGTTGCCGCTCACCTCCCCTCCTGCATGCAAACACAATTTCTTCGACCGGGTTCCGTTAGTACTGCAACTCACTGTTCTCACGTGACGTCCGCTTCCAACGATTGTCCTCCGACCCTCGGGGTTGCGTGTGCCATGCCGTATCAGCTCCGTCGCTGCTAACCAAAACTCCTTTTCATTCTTTTGCGCAGGGGGCCGGGATTACATTAGCTCTCCTGAGCTGTAAGTTCCGCTTGACTTGTAGCACCTTCCCGCCGCTTCAATGGGGAGGGGTCCCTCTTAGGAGGCCAAGTCTTTCCTCGCTGATATATATATTACCTACTGGCGGTCGCCAGTAGGTAGTTATAGTTAGGATTGTTTTCCATAGGGAATCTGCAACATTCTATTGGGAATAACTTTGGCGCCGGTTGAGGATTCTGCCTGAAATTTTCCTGAAATTTGCCTCGCTGCGCTCCACTCCTTCCCTGAAAGTTTGGGGGGGATTCGTCAGGCGGGGGCCGAGAAAAAAGGGGGGTCCCAAAACGTGTTTTCCCCATGTTAATTTCCATAGGGCGGTTGGACTCACTTTTAGCCCAAACGGCTGAATGGATTTCCACCAAACGTGGCAAAATTGTAGGGACTGGTAGCCCGATGTGCCTTTGCTATGTCTCAAGATATGTGCTCCAGTGGATTTTGAGTAATTTAGGTTAAAAAAATATATATATCCATAAGAGCGCCCTGGTACGCGCACCGGGGCGCGCACCTGCGCGCTATGCGAGTTTGCGAGCGGAAAGCTGATTGGCTCTTGCGTGTCTGTCAACATTCCAAACAGTCTGGAGCGGCTGCCATCTTGTGTCTCGGTAGGATCGAGACACAAGAGGTGGCAAAAACAAAGGGGGAAATTACCAAAAGGGGGCAGGGTAGACCCCCCCTGGCCCCCTAGGTTTGATGTGGGGGCCATAAAAGGGCTCCGCGGGGCAAAAAAAAAATATATTTTTTTCGATTTGCCCGGGGGAGCGCCCGGTACGCGCACCGGGGAGCGTACCAGGGAGCGTACCATAAGGAAAAAAGAATGACAGATTTTTTTAAAATAAATTGGAGGTAGTTCTATAAAGAACTGTTTTTTTAATTCTTTTTGTTGTTTTATATTTCTTTTATTGTTTTTTGGAACATTTTTTACTTTTTTGGGCTTTTATGAACAATTTGATATTTTTTTTGTTATTTTTATGGGGACAAACAAAAAACAGGGAATTGTAAATGGCTCAACTGGAGCAAAAAAAATCAGGAAAAAATTAAGGTTTCTTTGGGCACTTGTGGTTGTCACCAGCACGGTTGGTGAGTTTAATGCTTTGCTCACCATAGTTAATGTCCTTCCACAAAAAATGCTAACTATTTTGAATTGGCCAAACTGGGTTTGGATGTTTGGGACCATCTGCCTTGTCTCTGGACCCGATGGAGTGGGTTGCTTACTTTGGGAGGTGCTGGGAGAAGATTGGGGAGGGTTTTTGGTCAGTTCTCTGACCTCTGCCGCAGCATAGTTGTTCGGGTGCCGGCGTTGCATGTGGTGAATCATGGTGTTGTTGCCAAAAGAATACTTTTTGGCAGGGTTCCCCCTGGAAAGTACAGTGCCACAGATCATACAAGTCACCTTTGGCGCATTAACTTTTTTTTTGCCCCTTGGGATTTTAAAAAACTCCCAGACTATGTGCTCCTTTGGCTTATAGCTGGTAGTATCCTCAGGCAGGTACTGCCTCTCCTCCTCCTCCTCTTCTTCTCCACCACTGTGGTGTTGTGGTGGTCCTTGTGGTGGTGGTGGTGGTGGTGTTGGTGGCTGAGATGCTCCTGCTGCTGCTGCTACTGTAGCCATTTTTCAGTACAAATAGGTACTAATAGGTCTCCAAACAGGTCTTCCTCAGTCAAAGGACAAAGTGAGAATAAGGAAAAAAGGTGGGGGCTTTCATCATTTGGAAAACAAAACTGTCCTGAACCAATGAAAAGTGTTATTTTCAGATCTTATGACCCAGGCTTTCATCATTTGGAAACCAAAACTGTTCTGAACCAATGAAAAGTGTTATTTTCAGGTCACATGACCCGACGCGCTTATGCTGCGTGCCCCGGGGCACGCCCGGGGGCGCTTACGTAGCGCGATCGTATGCGCTCGAGTGCTTCCGGGTGCGTTTACGCCGTGCGTATCACGCGGACGCGGCTACGCGATACGTCACGATGATGTTTTTGTTTGCGGCATTAGCGCTAATGGGACGCTCACCGGTACGCGCACCGGAGTGCACCGTAAGACTGCGCTTTTCGGTGCGCTCTCCGGTACGTGCACCGGGAGCGCTCCAGGGCAAAAAAAAAAAACTATGAACAATATACATAAAGAAAATAGTATTACATAAATATACAATATAGGATTCATTATCATAAATATTACATTTCATAGTTATGGTAATTTTCTATTAAAAAACCTTTGAAATTCACTGAAAAAAACATAGGTTTGAGGCCCTATATATAGTTAGGAATTAGCATTTAAAAAACCTTTGAAATTCACTGAAAAAACCATAGGTTTCACACCAGTTATAGTTAGCTGGAAATTTTTCTGACATAAAACCATTGAAATTCCCACGTTATAGTTAGTTGGACTCACTATAACTTGCGCGCCTGCAATGCACTGCCGATGACTTCACATATTACATCACTCATGACATGGTCAGTGACATCACTCATGACATCACTGATGACACCATCCTTGTGACAGAGTGACAGACCTCCTTTCAGTGTAATGTAACCCTTGAAACACATATTCAAAAATAGAAACTAACATTTTCAAAAAAATGGAGATACCCATACCAGTTACAACAACCAATTCAGTAATTCCACCATCTATACACACATCCACTCATTCACCAACAGTTCTATATAGTCACTCATACATATACTCACTCATCATATGTAGTGATACACCTATACATCCTGTTACACACCGACAGTCATCCAAAAGTTACTCACACACATACTCACACATGCAAATAAACTATTGAACATCCATTTATTTGCATATACAACTATATACACACTACCACCTTACTTCTAAGGAAACATACACATACTTACTCTCTTAAACAATCATTTAGAGAAACACATACTTATTTAAACAGGAACTCTTACAATCTCTCACTCTCACAGATACTCACTTATATACATCAATACTCACATATACTAGATTAAAACATGTCGTCACTAATAAAGACAATAGTGAGACAGTCATTCACTCACTAACACACACGTATACACACTCATCCACCCATACAGTCCTGCACATATGCTGTCTTCAAAACACATACAAACAGTGAGTCAGTCACCAACCCATGCAGCCACTTATACACAAAGTGAAACACTGATACATATATTTCAATATTTAAAAGTTACTCGCTAATATATGTATTCACTAAGATACACTTAATAAGCCAGTTAACCAATCAATAAAAAAATAAAAATCAATTTAGACACTTATTTAAACATATATTCTTCCATCGACCTTTACATATACATAAATAAAACATATTTATTTTTCAGAAAGACACACATTCACTGGATGGTGTCATCAGTGATGTCCTGAGTGATGTCACTGACCATGTCATGAGTGATGTAATATGTGACGTCATCAGCAGTGCATTGCAGGCGCGCAAGTTATAGTGAGTCCAACTAACTATAACGTGGGAATTTCAATGGTTTTATGTCAGTAAAATTTCCAGCTAACTATAACTGGTGTGAAACCTATAGTTTTTTCAGTGAAAAATAAATATATATATATATATATATATATATATATATATATATATATATATATATATATATATATATATATATATATTTCTACATGTTGTATTAGACAAAAATAGAAAATCTAAACTAGAAATTAAAGTTAATATTTTTAATAATGGGTTTACATTGTACAAGTGTACATAAGCATACATATTTTTGTGAGTGCGTTTTTTTCGAAATATGTGTATATTTATATATATTTTTGTGGGAGGAGCCTAATCACCTTTCTTGGTAGGGTTATGGGAGCTCTTTTTTGCTAATCACATAATGTCAGGGGACCGTTGCATTCTTCAGACAGAATTAAAAATCAAACACAAAACTGCACTTTGAAGTCTAAAGTTAATGAGTGCCTCCTCCCATCTGCACTGCTGCCAGAGAAAGACAGCAACAATAAATTATCTATTTATCAAAGAGACGATAATAGCATTATGAAATTTCAGGGTCAGGCAGCTGAATGATAAACAAAATGACCACAAATGCGAGGAAGGAAGCACTGATTTTGTGGAAGCTCATGAATTCTGCCCAATCAAACATGTGTACTTGGCTACCGACATGTGGTAAGAGCCAAAACACCTCTCCTGGTAGTGCTGCTTAAAGCTAAGCCAGTGTTGGTGAGATCCAGGAACTCCACACTACACATGTAATGTGGAGTTCCCACTAAATTTCACCATCTGGCACAATACATTTTTTTCTGTTGGCATGTGCAATACTTTTTTTGGTGTGCGGTGGCAGGTGCCACAAGACTTGCCGGCCACATTGTGGGTAAGAGAGATTTGGCAGCCCATAGCACTGCTTCCAGCAACTTTTTATGAAGTTGGCAATCGCTAGCGAACGTGGATGCACAGCGAGCAGATTCTCTACTCGAAAAGCAGATAGATCTACCTGAAAATGGACAGTTCAAGTTACTTTTTAGTGTTAGAATCTTTTTTATTTTACTTTTTTTTTTAACAAGATACTCCAATTTCCTGTTCCTGTCCAGCAGGCACCTCCCAGTGCTTTGTTTATCTCTTGATCACTTTTTATTTAGATATTTAGATCTGGAGCTGGAAGTATCACTTTCTTTGTCTGCTGCATATATATCAAGGACTTAGGGGCTCATTACGATAACAGGCGGTCAGACTACTGGCTACTACCACATTGGTCAGGAAACTGACCGGCAAGAAGGCAGATGTCCCACTGCTCAATTAGAATGAGACCGCCATGCTGGTGGTCTGAAAAGTACTATTTAAAATGATGGCTAGTATTGTGGCCCAGGAAAAGTTCCACAGCACAAGCTGCCGTATGAAAGAACACTTTGTCCTTATCCATGCACCATGTGTCAGGTACCATTAGATTGAATTGAATTGAATTGAAGGTAGACTTATAGAGCGTGAATCGCTGCCCGGGGGCGTCCAAGCGCTAGAAAGTAACCAAAGGAGACCTCGTGGAATGGCTAGCAGAGAATCAGTGTGAAGAGTTAAATAGGAAAGTCTTTAACTGCTTACGGAATGGAGAGGTTGGGGTTGGTCCTACCACCAGTCCTAGTCTTTTTTATTCTTGGGACCTTAGCCATGAAAGTCTGGCTTGAGCGGAGATTTCTGTTGGGTTGTTAATGGGTGACTAAGTCACGGGTAATCGCAGGACCTCTGTCCCAGAAAGCCTGATGGGCAATGCACATGGCCTTGAAGAGGATCCTCTGGTGCACTGGCAGCCAATGAAGGCTGACCAGACCGGCTCTCACTGATTGGCTGCGAGGAAGCTCGAGCAATGAGCGAGCTGCACAGTTCTGCACTGTCTGGAGTCTGCGTAGGGTGTAATCTGGAGCGCCAAGGTAGAGGACGTTGTTGAAGTCTAGGCGAGACTGTATTAGACCCTGGATAGCTACCTGCTTAGCTTCCATAGGTAGAAGGGGGAGGATTTTCTTTAGCATCCTGAGGAGGCCGAAACAGGTGGCTGAAAGGTTTGTGGACTGGGTGTTGAATGAGAGGGTACTGTCCAGCCACACCCCGAGGCTCTTGATGTTGTCCTTGGGTGCTGGAGGGGGGCCTAGACAGGGGGGCCACAAGGGGTTGAAGAAGCTGGGGTTGGAGGGGCCCAGGAGCATCAGCTCTATTTTGTCCCCATTTAGTTTGAGGGATGATGAGGACATCCAGTTCTTTACTTCCTCTAGGCACTCTCTAAGTCCGCCTAACATAGGCGTGTTGGCCTCTTGCGCCAATGAGACCACCAGCTGGGTGTCGTCCGCGTAAGAAATAATCTTGACCCCAAATGGGCGGTTGACCTCAGCCAATGGCCTCCTATAGATGTTGAAAAGTGCGGGGCTTAAAGAGGAACCCTGTGGGACTCCACACCTTAGTGGTCTACTATTGGATACAGACTCACCATCAAAAACTCGAAAGGATCTGTCCTCCAGGAAGGATTTGAACCAGAGCAAGGCTTGGTCCTTGATTCCGACACTAGACAGACGGTATAGCAGGGTGTCGTGGCTGACCATGTCGAATGCCGCGCTGAGGTCAAGGAGGATCACTGCCAGTGATCCTCCTTGATCCAGGATTTTTCTGGATTCCTCAGTGACCATAAGGAGGGCGGACTCGGTTCCGTGTTTGGGTCTGAAGCCCGTTTGGGTAGGGTCTAGCAGTTGGTCTTCTAGGAAATTCACTAGATGGAGATTAATGTATCTTTCCAGGATTTTGCTCACCCATGGGAGCAGGGAGATAAGTCGGTAGTTGCTGAACTCTAAGGGGTCCAAATTGTTTTTTTTAGCAAAGCTCAGACCATGGCTCATTTCCAGACAGGAGGGACAGTGCCAGAGGTGATAGATGCATTCAGGACATCCCTAATGGTTGGCAGAATGATCTCGGCTGCCGACATTATGATGTCTGGTGGAGCTGGATCGTCGGGGGAACCGGATTTTACTTTCCGAGCCACGGATTCAAGGGTTGCAGGATCCAGGAGGGGGAAGTGGTCCAGGGTGGGTGGAAGCTGAAGGGGGGTGGTTGCCATGATGGTGTTGGTCTGGACTGAGGGGGTGGTAAGTATGGGGGGGAAGGATGAGTACATTTTGTTAACTTTTTGGTGGAAAAACTCTGCTACGTTATTGCAGTGGGTAGTGGATTTTGTTTCGTGCAGACTAGGTGGGGGTTTAGTAAGATTTTTCACAACTTGAAAGATTTCTTTTGGTTTTGATTTTGCTAGGATGATTCTGTTCGAGAAATATATAGCCTGAGCAGCTTTGACTTCTGCTTTGTAGTCGTTGATTGACTCTCTGTAGCGACTTTTATTTCCTAGAGAATAGTCTAAACGCCATCGTCTTTCGGTTTTCCGGCAGTGGCGTTTCTTTTCCCTGAGAGCTTCCGTGTACCAGGGGGCAGTTTTGTGGGAACATTTCAGCGTGGTTTTGCTTTTGGAGAGGGTGTCTTCGAGAGTTAGTGTTATCCAGTCTTCGTAAGCCTGGTTGGCTAGACCAGGGTCCTCATTAAAGAGGGGTTGGTTGCTGGCGAGCTTGATGGACCATTCGTCGACTGGAAGGTGAGACCAGGCTCTGGTGAATCTTGTAGTAGGTTTAGTTGGTGGGGGCCTAAGTGTGGTCCAGGTGAAAGGGACCAGTGAGTGGTCGGTCCATGGGAGCGGGATTGGTAGTCCAGCTACCAGGTCAACACAGTTGCTGAACACTGGGTCCAATAGGTGGCCCTTAACGTGAGTTGAGTTTTGACATGTTGGGTTAATTGTAGAGGGGCTAGGTCATCCGCGAGCGTAGTCGCTACATGGTCCAGTGCAGAATCAAAATGAAGGTTGAGATCACCTAACAGAGTGAAATTAGAAGTGGTGCTAACGCGTTCCGCCACAATCGAAGGAAGAAGATTGTGGTATTGCTTAGGGGGGCCTGGGGGACGATAGATAAGTGTTCCTGAGAAGCAGTTATTGGGGGAAAGTTTGTGACGGAAAGCAAGGCTCTCACAGTCAGGAATGGTTTCAGGAGTAACTCGGCAATTAAATTGTTCTTTATAAATGATTGTTAATCCTCCTCCTTTTCCCTCAGGGCGGTCCTGCCGAGTGATTTGGAAGCCTGGAGGAAGGGCGGTTACTAGGGCAGGGTCGGAGTCTGTGGTGAGCCATGTTTCCGTCAGGAATACTATGTCCGGCAGTCGTTCTTCTAACTGTAGGGCAATTTCCGATCTGTGTTTCGGCAGGGATCTGCAATTTAGCATAAACATACGGTAGTCGTGTGTCAGTTCTATGGCCGGCTTAGGTTTGAGGGATGATTTACATTGTGGACAGGTTTGTAGAATGCTTTCAACGTGATAGCGATGCAGAAGGCAATTCGTAGCAGAGGGCCTGAGACTCTGGAGAGTGGCAGCACTGTAATACCTGGGCTCCTGTAGCTGAGATGTTGGGGGTATGGCCCTGGGCCCGGATTCGGCGCGGACGAGCGCAGACAAGCTTGCCTTAAGCTCGCCTTCGGCGCGCAATCGCCACGCCCGCTGCGCTCGTCCGCTGCGCTTCCGGTAAATACACTTGTTTATGGGTCAGGGGGAGGGTGCAGGGGGCGTGGCCTCAAAGTGGGCATGTCCCTTGGCTGGGCATGAGTAATGGCGGCTGAAATTAGTCCAAGAATTCTCCCTCTCCAGCGCTAATTCCGCTGTGTAGGGGGTGCCTGCACCAAGTAAATCGGGTGCCAGGGATGCTAGGTAAGTGTTTTAAAAACGATTCTTAACACAGGTTTTAAAAGTGCAACGAGCGATAGTGACTACTCCCAGCTGAGCCTCAGGAGGTTCCAAGGATTAGATGCGGCGCTTGTATTTCAGCGCGCTTTTATACTTGTTGCAGGGGGCGTGGCCTCAAAGTGGGGGCGTGTCCCTTGGCTGGGCGTGGGTAATGGCGGCTGAAATTAGTCCAAGAATTCTCCCTCTCCAGCGCTAATTCCGCTGTGTAGGGGTTCCTGCACTAAGTAAATCGGGTGCCAGGGATGCTAGGTAAGTGTTTTAAAAACGATTCTTAACACAGGTTTTAAAAGTGCAACGAGCGATAGTGACTACTCCCGGCTGAGCCTCAGGAGGTTCCAAGGATTAGATGCGGCGCTTGTATTTCAGCGCGCTTTTATACTTGTTGCAGGAGGCGTGGCCTCAAAGTGGGCGTGTCCCTTGGCTGGGCGTGGGTAATGGCGGCTAAAATTAGTCCAAGAATTCTCCATCTCCAGCGCTAATTCCGCTGTGTAGGGGTGCCTGCACCAAGTAAATCGGGTGCCAGGGATGCTAGGTAAGTGTTTTAAAATCGATTCTTAACACAGGTTTTAAAAGTGCAACGAGCGATAGTGACTACTCCCGGCTGAGCCTCAGGAGGTTCCAAGGATTAGATGCGGCGCTTGTATTTCAGCGCGCTTTTATACTTGTTGCAGGGGGCATGGCCTCAAAGTGGGCGTGTCCCTTGGCTGGGCGTGGGTAATGGCGGCTGAAATTAGTCCAAGAATTCTCCCTCTCCAGCGCTAATTCTGCTGTGTAGGGGTGCCGGCACCAAGTAAATCGGGTGCCAGGGATGCTAGGTAAGTTTTTGAAAAACGATTCTTAACACAGGTTTTTAAAGTGCAACGAGCGATAGTGACTACTCCCGGCTGAGCCTCAGGAGGTTCCAAGGATTAGATGCGGCGCTTGTATTTCAGCGCGCTTTTATACTTGTTGCAGGGGGCGTGGCCTCAAAGTGGGCATGTCCCTTGGCTGGGCGTGGGTAATGGCGGCTGAAATTAGTCCAAGAATTCTCCCTCTCCAGCGCTAATTCCGCTGTGTAGGGGTGCCTGCACCAAGTAAATCGGGTGCCAGGGATGCTAGGTAAGTGTTTTAAAAACGATTCTTAACACAGGTTTTAAAAGTGCAACGAGCGATAGTGACTACTCCCGGCTGAGCCTCAGGAGGTTCCAAGGATTAGATGCCTGGCACATGGTGAGTGAATGCGCATGGGGGTACATCATGTGCCCCCATGGCCACATTACAGTAGCCCTAGGGAGCCCTTCTTGGGGCCCCCAAAGTCCATTTCCAACAGCCTTTTAATAACGGTCAGACCGCCATGAAAAGGCTTTCGGTAAGGGACAGAGTAATCTGTATGGTAGTGCCTTCACAGGCATCGTCTCAATGCTAGGGATTCGATTCCAACCCCTGCCCCAATGGGATCTCGGATCCTGTTGGAGCCAATGGTATTTCTCCTGACCTCTGTGGTCCGCCCGCCTGCATCCTTATGCAGAGGTCATACCGAATGCCTGTCTGTCAGTGGGACTGCCACCGACAGCCTGTCAGTAGCAGTACTATGGACATCGTAATGAGGCCCATTGCATTTGTGATATCACAAGATAGTTCAAAAACTCTTGCATAAGGGTGTTGTTTGTTTGATAGAGGGCATGCACCAGTATTTATTTGAACTTTTATTCAATTTTTAAAAATCATTGTGGTGGGGGGCTTGCAGTTTCAGTTAGGGCCTAGCTATTTTTTTGATTTTCATTTTTCATCTTTTGTAAAGGAAAAAAGTTGAACAGTTGAGTGTATTTTCTCCATGTTTGTTAGATTTGCAATATTCATTTATTTTCCCATGGGGCATAGTCTACCAATGGGCCATCCAGCCAGTAGGCCCAGTGCTAGTCATGGCTGCATGAAATATATACTTCTGTGGTATATGTTGTTTCAAAACATGATATCGGGCAGGGATGGCATTGGATTGAATAACAAAAGGTCTTTGTTTTGTATTTCACTTTTTGTCTCTGCAAAAAGTGTAAAGATGGGGTAATATTTGATGCCTTGGGAGGAAGTGTGTTGTAAAATTGTTATAGGTCATTCAATTTTTGTTTTTTTGCATTGCTGAATTCATGGTAGTGTTTTCTTCAGTGTTACCATGCCTCCTTTGTCTGGCCAGTGTGTGTGTGAGTGTGTTTGCCAAACACCACAATTTCTCTTTGTTCTTCATGCTATGTACTCAGGGACCAATTTGTGTAGTCAATGTCGATAGGCCTGCATGTGTTCCTTGTTTTCCATGCCTCCTTGCTTGTTGTTTGACAATGTGGCCTGTGACCTTTTTGTTTATGACCAGCCAGTGTGCTTTTGCCATAGACCTGTATGTGTTTTATGTTAGGGCCATGCCTATTTGCTTGATGTTGGTGGTTGATCATGTTGCCAGTGGCCATTTTGTGCAGCAATTTTCAAAAACATTTTCTAGGGAGATTGATAGGAGAGGGTTATGCCTTTTTGTTTTTGTATTTTTGTTTGTACTTTTCCCTGCTACCAGTTTAATAAAATGCTTAAGGATCATTGTATTATACGTATATTTTGATTATGAACAGTGTTTTATATTATATGCATTTTCCACCTGCCTATCCTTGCCTCCCAATGGGTTTCTTATAGCCCCAAACCAGCAATTATTTATTTATATAATTACCATAATGAAAAAAAATTACAAATGTAATTTTCTTTTAATTTGTTTTGATTTTTTTATTTATATTTTACCAACATCATATATTGCGTTTGTGTCTGACTGACTTATACCACCCCACCATTTTTAGACACATGTGTGGCCGGGATTTGAGTTGGACCAGTGCGCAGTGGAGAAGCCTCAAGTACGTTGGAGGCAATGTCTGCCTCCGTCCCATGCCTATGCTTGTTTTTCATCCACTAGCAGGAATGCCCCAGATCATTTGATTTACAAGACTGTCCAATGTGTGTTGCGTGCATCAAAGAGGAGACACAATTGTGAACCACGTGCTTGGATTGAAACAGGAAACTATTTCACCAATGAGTGATATAATAGTGAGTGATTGGGAGTGATGATTGATAATTCATGTGGTGTTAGAAAGTGAGGGATGGTGTTCAACTTATTTGTAAACTTGATTTTTCATGATTTGCAATGTATTGGAACTGATGGATGATAATTTTTCCTAAAGGTGACTGGTCTTTTTTCACACTTAACGAGATTTGCTTGCAGGGTCCACTTCTTTTTTCTGCTCTCAATCTTCACAGACTAGACCAGTCAGTTTAGTTAAACACAAATCTACACAAAAACATAACTCAAATAATGCTTGTCTTCTTGTTCATTAACAGCAGTGCACTATTGTTCAATCTGTCTCATATGGGTCAGGGAGGAGTTGGACGGATTTGTTACTCGGTGCCAGAATGATGGAAGGACTCAGGACAGGACTACCTTCCGCTAACACATTTATCCTATGCGGACGATGTGGTACTGCTGAACCTAACGAAGACTGGCATCCAAAGGTTACTAGTAAGGCTGGCAGAATTCATAACAAACAACAACCTGGAGATAAATACAACAAAAACAAAAACAATGCTTATCACCAGGCGGCGGACAGCCAGCACATGCCTCTATCTGGAGGGAACAAAGCTAGAGGCTGTGTCCAATTTCAAGTACTTGGGCTTCTACTTTGATAATCGACACAGCCTTCAGCAGCAAAAGTCGTACATCACACAGAGATCAAATTCACTCTCATTTGCTTTTAGATCTTTGGCCAAAAAGCTCACGGGGCCATCATATAAACCTCTACTGGCAACAATAAAAGCAAAAGTTCTTCCAACCCTGTCATGTGGCAGTGTAGGACTGCATGGGAAAGATGCGGACCTGCTTAACAAAATGCAGACAGCCATCTTTAAATCCACCTTCCAAATACAACAGGGAGCCTCACCAGCTCAGACGAGGTTAGAATTCAGAACAGTAAATGCAACAGTAGGAAGAAAGTACGCAAGTATTAAGTACTGGTACACACTGAAACAGAACACGTCAGCCTCGGAATTGCATCAAGCACTATGGGAAGAAATAAGATCTGACGCTAAGTCCCCATACAACCAGTATCTTGAAAAGTCCATAACTGAGACTGGAACAAGAAAACTTTGGGAACTTAACCTGCCTTACCCAGCGTTCAAACAGGCTATAAACAAGTCAACAAAATTCCATTCCCTCGTACTTGATAAAGCCACGTTTAGTACCAGAAAACACGCATGGATGGTTATATCAAATTACAAAACACTTGTGGCAGCCCCATACCTAACAATCACATTTTCAGCTCACAGAAAACAGAAACTAATGGGACTCCATTTTGGGAAATTTCCATCGATTATGGACCAACCAATCTGGGTGCATGACGGACCGAAAACCTGCAGACTATGCGGGAGGAGCAACGAGGACTTCTTTCACCTTGTCTGTATCTGCCCGAATCTAGCTCAAGCTCGAAGTTCTCTTTTAAAAAAGTCTATGAATGAGCGGGGTATAAGAAAATGCAGATCTGCAATTATGGCAACCTTGAACCCAGTAGACACGCGATTGAACTGCCTACTACTAAAGTTCCTTGCAGCCCACTCTCAAGCGCTAAAATACACTACTGCACCCTGTCAACAAAGGGATAATACAACTGTGGTAGCTCGGGGAGTGAGCTTTCCGGAACATTAAAAGAGGAAAAAATCAAGAACTGTAGAATTAAGCTATACAGACTGCATTTTAATCATACTTCATTTGATTTTAAACAACAAAGACGGTATTAGACGGAGAATGTTATAGAATATACTAACAGAGATTGCACTTATATATTAAGAAATTTTAAAAACATTAGTCGATTTTTAAAATGTATTGTTGTGGTTTTAATTAACTGAAACAATAAAAACTTTTTCACTTTCAAAAAAAAGGACTACCTTAACAGTCAGAAATTGGAAGTTATCGACTTCAGTGGAACGAACATGATGATGACTCTAAGAAGCCTACTCAGATCTGTGGAGTGGCAAGCGGTGCGTCAATTTTGGAAATGCTGCTGAGTGTGTGTGCTGGCTCAAATGTGAAACTCCTATATTATGTGGTTGTGGTCAGAGGCGCTGGTTGTTGTAACTGGAGACAGACATGTGATGTTACATCTTCATCATCATTACATGATGCACACACTCAACAATATGTCATAGACCAGACCAATCAGTTTAGTTAAACACAAATCAATATAAAAAATGAAGCAGATAATTTATTCTTCTTATTCATCCACAGCAGTGCACTACAGGTCGATTTCTCTCATTTTGGTTGGGACGGAGTTTGACTTATTCGTTACTCATGGCAAGATGATGGATGATGGAAGGACTCAGGGTGGGACAACCTCAAAAGCCAGAAGAAGGAAGTTATTGACTTTAGGGAAGCCAACATGATGATGACTCTAAGAGGCCTACTCATCTCTGTGGACTGGAAAGAAATGTATTGATTTGAGAAATGCTGCTGAGTGTGTAATGTCTTAAATGTGAAACTCCTTTATTATGTGATTGTGGCCGGGGTGCCTGTTGTAACTGGAGACAGACATGTGATATCACATCACCACATGATGCATACATTCAGCAAAATATTATGACTGCAGTTGTACGATTGATCTGCTCAGTAAATGCAGCTCATTGTTCAAGATAGGTTGTAAAATTGCTCACAATTCTCAGTTAATTAATTGCTCATGAGTCATAAATGTAATGATTGTAGCAACCTTTGTTTTTGCTCTGCCTCTAAGTCTTGGTACTATCCTCATGAAGCTTACCTCTATCCTGCTTCTTGACTCTATGCTATCATTTCTGTTTTACAATCTTCAGGCCTCAGTCTTCTTCTGCAAGAAAAGTAACATCTCCATAAATCTTCTGTTTACGTTAATGGACCAGTTCAGCCAGACACCCAAGAGTGATGAACATTCTGGGAAGAATGCAGATCCACCACCCAATTTGGCAATACAGTATCATTTATCTTTTATTAATCATAATTTTTAGAACCGTGTGGGTTCACTTCACTCCTCCATAATTTGGATTTCCCAAACCTAGACAGAACATTTAGATTTATAATAATAACTCAGATATCTGGGACTGAATGACTGTTTGCAATGCATTCAACTAAAATGTGTCATACTCATTCCTTCATTTCTTTCCACAACAGATTCAGGATGATGTGCTGGTCATCGCCCTGATGAATACTGTTGCTGTTCACTGTTTGTCTTTGTCACACCTTTCCCCAATTCCCCATCCATTCATCAAACCTCTAACCCTCTTCTCCCTGGCATTGTGATTTGTTGAAGTGAGACTTCATTTACACCATAAATGGATCACAGACTTGGTGGAGTGGATGTGGTGATAGCAACACTAAATCACTAAAGGATCTTCTATTACCTGAGCAATTGCCCACACCAGCCACACTTACCCACCCAGGCACAAAAGGAGTCCATATTTTAGATACAGAAAAACATAATTCGTCAACATGCGGGTATTGTGTTGCATAAACGCCTAACCTTGACCACTCCAGACTCCACTTCTCCTGACTTGGGGATTTTGTAACTTTTATTTTAATTAAATTATAGCTTCCCGTTGGCCAGAAGAAGTTACCATTGCTAGTTTTTGTCACAATATAAAGTATTCTTTGTTGTGTCATGCTGGCAGTAATCTGATCTCAGTCTTTGTGAAGCCATGATATAAATATGTAACCCACTAACTCTGTGTGTTGCCTGTGATGGCTAATCCTTTTGATCAATACTACAATTGGAGCTCATCTAGATGGGCATGAGACCTTGTCTTTTGTGATGCCTTCCCTGTTTGCGCCTTAGCCTGCCACTACTACCACCACTATTAAGAAGGCACATTGGGAAACTCTGCAGTAATGTTTTGGAATATAAAGAGAGGTAGCAGCCATCTCTTCATCTATTCAGGTAAGGGACCTATGGAGCAAAGTGAACTAGTTTAGTTAGTAAGTAACTAACTTTTACTGTGGATAAGTACTTTGACTTTCCTTGTCAGTCTAGATTGTTGTACACAGCATAGGCAATAACAGCATATCGCAATTAATCAAGGAAAAATGGACACTTGTTACACTACTCGACCTTTGGTTCAGGGAGATTAGGAAACCCTCAAAAAGATCAATGTTAGTTGGAATGCGGTATGTATGTTTCATCCGCCCACATTGAAATTATGGCAGTTATCATAGGGTGTTCCTAGTTGTGTTGGCTGCCAGCCTCATCCAGAGGCACCTCTAGTCTCGAGTGTAGTGTCCAGAGACAAAGGGATTTCCCCACAAAAAAGAACATTTACAAGCAGGTGATACACATAGGGAGTATTATTAAAAAATTGAAAAATACCCAAATGCTTTTATTATAGGGTGAGTTTCCACTGGTGTAAAATGGATTTTATACTCTATATGGACTGAGTTACTGGGTCCTGTAGTATTTCATGGAAAAAGTTGTCGACATGTTTCAGCTCCTTAGGCCCTAGGGGTCTGTGGAGCTTTCATCAGGACTTACAAGGCTACACGTTGGCCTTGTGCTGACTCTTGTGCTGACTCTGCCCCCGGTTAAAACGGGGGCAGAGTCAGCACAAGGCCAACGTGTAGCCACCACGCAGCTCTGCGCATAGAATAAGCGGACCCCGCTGGAAATATCAAGCTCTTACATAGAAGATTGTGGAGAGTGAATTTTCCATAGCAATAAGTATGTGAAAAGGAATACCGCACAAGTTGTGTGAGTAAACTGTTTGTTTGTAAGTCCTGACGAAAGCTCCACAGACCCCTAGGGCCTAAGGAGCTGGAACATGTCGACAACTTTTTCCATGAAATACTACAGGACCCAGTAACTCGGTCCATATAGAGTATAAAATCCATTTTACACCAGTGGAAACTCACCCTATAATAAAAGCATTTGGGTATTTTTCCATTTTTTAATAATACTTCCTATGTGTATCACCTGCTTGTAAATTTTCTTTTTTGTGGGGAAATCCCTTTGTCTCTGGACACTGCACTCGAGACTAGAGGTGCCTCTGGATGAGGCTGGCAGCCAACACAACTAGGAACACCCTATGATAACTGCCATAATTTCAATGTGGGGCGGATGAAACATATATACCGCACTCCAACTAACATTGATCTTTTTGAGGGTTTCCTAATCTCCCTGAACCAAAGGTCGAGTAGTGTAACAAGTGTTTATTTTTCCTTGATTAATTGCATCTACTACCTTGGGGAAAGAAACGAACACATCAATTCCTCATCCCTCCCTGTTGATTAAATGCAATAACAGCATATCCCCTTAGTGGTCAATCAGCTGTGGTACTATGCTGTTAGCACTTGTACATCAATGGAATGGAAATGCTTCCTGTTCCAGTAGATGTGCTCACGTGCCTGTGGTGGAACCAGGCCAACATGTGTGCAGTCAATGGCACCAGCAACATTAGAGATGTGGCCAAGGACATAAAAATCACCCTTCACATCCGCCAATTCATGCCTCCTGGGGAAATGGAAGTATCTGTCCTTGTAGGTCATCATAGTGGACAGGACATCGTGTAGCACCATGCTAAACATAGATTGCGACATCCCATCTTTGGTAGACACTGTGTACTGGAATGAACCAATAGCAAAGAAATGCAGGGCCGCCATCACCTTACACGTTGTTGTCAAAGCAGTCGGATAGGTTTTGCGAGGCCTCAGATGGGGCTCCAACATAGCACATAGGTCATGATGGGTAGGTCAATCCAGACGGAATTTCCTTATGATGTCCTCATCCTCCATGTCTGCCAGAACTGTGAATGGACGTTGCGCAATTCGTCACCTCCTAGGTGAGAGGAAAGGGCACACATGTCAATTAAATACCCCTATGTGATGTGTCCAATATCTGACGTGTTGACTGAGACAGCGCCAACAATGATTGGCAAAAACTCTTCAGCCTACAGCACAACTCACATATAGGGACACTGTTATAAATAGAATTAAGTATGCAGCAGGACACGTCTTCTGGTAGTTAGGTAGTATTTATTAAGTTACTAAGATTAAGTTAAGACACAGAGCAGAAGTTCCCCACAGCTGACCAGACCAACTGCCAGAGCTAGAATCCCAACACTCTAGATAGAATACAGCTAGGTAAGAAGGTAGAAACACAGAGGAAGGACTAAGGAAGCTAAGAAGCAATGTAAGAATGTACAACATATCTTCCCCCCTACAAACAACAAATATGAAAACCTCAAACACGTAAGAAGATAAAGCATGGAAAACAGAAAAGAAAACGTATAACTCTAAGGAGGTCAAAGACCTCAAGAACTTCCAGAACAGGGAGAGAAGAATCAGGATCAAGAAGTGAAATAAGATGAAGATCCCTATAACCACCTTCCCCCCTTCAACAGACAAAAATGAAGAGTCAGACCACTCTCTACTTTCCATCAATGTGGCCACCAAAGACAGAAAAAGAAAGTTCACTTTCTCAAACAAAAATTGTCCATCGCAGATATTCGCTGCATAGAAAATACAACAGTTCTGGAAGGATACGCCCGAAGAAAATATGGATCTTGACTTCTTTCAGACCAAAAAGTTGGATCAGAACCAGGTGTGCAGGTTCTGGGTCTATCCTTCGGGTTAAGAGCCTCAGATTGTTTTAGGCTTCCAAAATCCTTAAATTTCATTACACAGACTCTAGAGCTTCATGAACCACGGTCATGAACCCGGCCGGAGTTGAACCTCACTCCATTCTCTCCTGGTACAGGTTGTGGGAGTCTTGTCCACCACCGGTCCTGGGACGACGTCTGTCCACTCCCGGTACTCCTACCCCGGTCCTGGGACATCCTATGTCCTCTCCCGGTACTTTCCAGACCAGAGACTCTTCTGTCCCCACCCATCTCTTGGTTTAACGGGTCCTGGAATTTTATTTGTCCTCTACCAGTCTAGGGACATCTTCTTGTCCCCACCCAACTCTTGGTTTAGCGGGTCCTGGAATTTGCTTCATTTTCTACCAGTCCAGGGACATCTTCTTGTCCCCACCCAACTCTTGGTTTAGCGGGTCCTGGAATTTGCTTCACTCTCTACCAGTCTAGGGACATCTTCTTGTCCCCACCCAACTCTTGGTTTAGCGGGTCCTGGAATTTGCTTCACTCTCTACCAGTCTAGGGACATCTTCTTGTCCCCACCCAACACTTGGTTTAGCGGGTCTTGGAATTTGCTTTGTTCTCTTCCAGTCCTGGGGCATTTTAGTCGGTCCTGGTATTCATTTTCCCTCTTCCAGTCCAAGGACATCCAACTGTCCCCACCCATGCCTTGCTTCAGCAGGTCCTGGAATTTATTAATTCATTTTCCCTCTTCCAGCCCAGGGACATGGTCTTGTCCCCACCTGGTTCTGGGACCATTGTCCCCCTCAGGTACTAATTCTGAGATATTTAGTCATCTACAACTACTGGTTCTCGAACATCCTTTGTTCCCTTCTACAAGTCCTGAGATATACTTTGTAGTTGTTCTGCAGTAGCTTTAGCTACAAACTAGAGTAAACAGTCTTGCATTAAAATTGTATTTCACGCCTTTTGACATCAAGTTAGAATTTTTCCTCCAGCCTCAAATGAGATTCTTTACTGTCAAACACTGGACTTGTCAAAAGCCACATTCCGCCATCCTTGTCCTTGTTGCACAACACTTGTACTACAGAATTGTTTTGCCGGTTTTGAAATCAACACTCATAAAAAGTATGGCCTTCCAATTCGTCTTTACTAACAAAATGAATGATGCTATACTTAAACAATCCACTAGATGGCACTCTTGCGAAGAATAGGAAGCCTTCAGGCACAACTCGTTCGTTTTTCCCAAGCGATTACGAACACTGACTTTTGACCGGTCTCTGCTCAAATGACTTATTTTATTAATTCCACAAAGCGCAGACGGGAGTAAAGTAACACCAGTCTAATAAAGAAATGCTCTCGCTCACCTTAACTTTCAGATAAATGCCAGCTTAACAGCATAGGAAGCTCGTGTTGAAGGCTGTGAGATGCTTGTGCAGACTGACGACTTTTCAAGCTCTCCGGCGTTGACAGGATATTTTCTCCACAGGGCATAATAACATAGAGGTAAAGTGGGCAGAGCAACACTCAATATGGCCGCTGCACGTTGCGGAATGACGCACTGAAAGTACTTCAGAGATGAAGGTAGGACAGTACACGGGTTGATTCATCGAGTTGCTTCAAACTGATTTTCAAGCGCTTCAAAGGGTTACTTGCGGGTTCTTTTGTTTATTTTCTGTTGTAACTTGCGGCTAGTTTCTTCAGACTTTCTTGCATACGCCGGTTCTAGGCTTTTCCTCTTGTTTCTTGCCGCAGTTAGGTGGGTTCTTTTTAGTGAGGCACTGCTCTGGTCTTCCTGGTCTTTTCCTTCGGTCTGTCTCTGGTCTGGTCAGCTTCAAGCGTCGCCAAATGTTGTAAATAGAATTAAGTATGCAGCAGGACACGTCTTCTGGTAGTTAGGTAGTATTTATTAAGTTACTAAGATTAAGTTAAGACACAGAGCAGAAGTTCCCCACAGCTGACCAGACCAACTGCCAGGGCTAGAATCCCAACACTCTAGATAGAATACAGCTAGGTAAGAAGGTAGAAACACAGAGGAAGGACTAAGGAAGCTAAGAAGCAATGTAAGAATGTACAACAGACACCTTGACCTAAACTAGTTGCACACATTTCCAGTATTTACACAAAGATTTCCCCCAAAACAGATTCAGACTATGTGAATTCAAAAAGGTACATTCCAACATCGTGTGCCACCAGCCCTGAGAGTAGTTGACACAGCACATGTGGGAGACAGCAACACTGCAATCGCGGTAGTGATTTACACATTGTAAAATGGTGGTTGGTGTGCTCTGTCAGCACAATCACAGGCATGGCCACCAAAATCAGGTGGCCAAATCATGGTAGTGACCTCCTGGCCCCTGCGGTGTCCCACTGCCAATGCCCATGCCCTTGCAGCCAATGGGAACCGCAATCGCTGTAGCCAAATGCAATTTTGAAAATTGGGGTAGGGGTGCTCTGCTACTGCGGGCCAGTCATTGGATGCAATTGTAAGATGCACGTTCGCGGTAGCAACCGCCTGGCCCCTGCGGTGTGTCAATACCAATGCCCATGCCCTTACAGCCAATGGGAACCGCAATCGCTGTAGCCAAATGCAAATTTCGAAAATCTCGGTAGGTGTGCTCCGCTACTGCAGGGCCGGTTATTGGATGCATTTGAAAAAAGCTGACCTAGAACACCAATTGCAGCAGCTTAGTACCACTGAAACAACCCTAGGGGGCCATATATGTGTGGGAGAGAGCCACATATTTCCACTGCTTCCAGACACTGCTGACTGACACCCTTCATCCCCAACTCCTGCCGTTCCTGGCTCATGGACCCAATGATGGCGAGGACTGAGAACATCAGGGCCCGTCCCCTCACCACAGAGAAGCCGGAGGTCCTAGTGGACGAGGTGCTCATACAGTATGGGAGGCTATATCGTACTCCTGATGTCATGGTAAGTGTTTCAGAGTGAAAGTAAAGGAGTGCCCTAATTAAGTTGATCTGCTGCAGTATGTGCCTGAGAGTGAGGGTTTGTGTGATACACTGCCTTGCATGCTGACTTCAGGGGAAAGGGGTCTATGGCCTATTTTACACATTTCCCTGGCTGCATATCAGGATGGGAGGGACATGGGGTATTTTTTGCAGCCATACAATGACACTGCAAGTTTAGTAAGTGGGAGTCAGGACAGAAATTACCTGTGCTAATGGATGTTTGGGTCCATGAGGTTTTTCACAGCCTCATCTGTGACATTACAAAGACTTTATATTGCCACCTTGGATATGTCAGCATTACGCACAAGAGTGAAATGCCTGAGGGTGACAGTCTTGGTGGAAAATCACCTTTGGCACAGCAGACTGTTGTACTTTTGAAACATGCCCCTTCCATTTTCTTTATAATGTGTACTGACTCGCATGTGTAGGCACATTTTTCCCTCTCACATATTGTACATGCATGTGACAGTTTTGATTGCCCACGTTAGACCGCAGTGTGAGGCCCCCTGGTGGCCTGCACAGCTACTGCCCAATTTGTCAAGGTCCCATCACTGAATGGGCAAAGTGAGACATATGGATTTTCTGCTGCCCTATTCCTCAATGAGCTATCTTACGCCAGTGTATTGCACAAGACAGACCTTGTGATGAGGGTGTGAGATTGTAAGATCATGTCCCTATATGTGACCTCCATGACACAGGTAGCCATTCACAGGCCAAGGACATTGAGGGGTGTGCATTGTTGGACACAGTGAGTCTGCCCCAAAACATCATTTGTAATGTAATGTATGTCTTGCTCCCTCACATACTGCATTGCAGATGTGGGCCATCTTCACCTTGCTTTCTGTGCTGGCATTCCGCATGTGTATAAGATGGCCAGGTACTGTGTCCATACTCATACCTAGGTATGATTATCTCATGCTGATGTACTACATGTCATGCTGCATTGTCTCTGCTAAACATATCTGAATAGCTGCGCTGAGTGTGTGCATGCCTCTGTACTGAGACACAGTGGTACATAAACCAGTGTCACTAACATTTGCTCTCCTTTTCTCCCTTGCCTGCAGCTCAAAGCCAACCAGCGTAAGGCTGTATGGAGGGCCATTGCGGGCAAGGTACGGGCTCTGGGTGTCTCCAACTGACTGCGCACACCCTTGTCACAATAGGTGGGATGACATCTGCCGGCTTAGCAAAAACGTGGCAGAGATGATGTTGGGGCTGCTCCCACTGAAATGGCAGGTTTGCGCACACGAGCATGACACCACTAATGGCCCGCATCTTGGCTGTGATACAGCCAGAGCTGGATGAACATTTGAGGGCCCATCAGCAGTAAGATGGGGATGAGATTCTGGGACGGGTGATTTTGGTTGTGAGTGACTGCATGTATTCCAACCCTGAGCAGGTGCTGTGCTCTGTGATGTTGCTAGTGTGATGAAATGGCTTGTAAGTGGCCTCTCTGTTGGGTGCAGCTGTTATGCATTTTCGCTACATGTGCTTTCTCATGTCATTGATGTAATGGCACTTGACGTTGCATTCCGAGTTGTGGCCTTATGGAATTGGCTGCATTAGGACAATCAGGGACATCCCATGGCAGTAAAAGGCAGTGTGCCTCATCTGAATGTTCTATTGTCAATGTAGTGCCTGAGCTCAAAATTGTAAGAACTTCACATCTGACACCAATGTGCAACTGTAGTTGTGCAGCAAAGAATGCCAGGGTGGATGGCAGGAGCTCATGGCCATTGCTAAATAACATTTTGGAGTCTGTATCTGCGTTGTCCCCATATTTTGACTCCATATTTGACTGTGACAACATGTTGGGATGTACAACTTTTTCACCCACAGAGACCTAGGTATGCTCACAGGGATCTGCATGTCAGGTTACACGGAGGCAAGGGTAAGCTATTTGGCTGTGTGGACATCACTTGGGTCAAGTTTTGAATTAAAGTTGCACAATGTGACTGCACAGGGTGGTGGGCAACTTGGGGGTATCATCATCATCTTGTTTTGTGCTTTGCTTGCATATGATGTTTATGTGTATGACACTAAACTGAACCTATGTTTTTGTCTCTTGCAGCATCTGCAGAGGGCACAGAGGGACAGGGGATGGCTACCAGTGGTGAGGCATCTTGCATGACTGCTACACATGAGCTCACTGCCATTGATGTGATCAGCGTCTCGGAGGGGGACAGGAGTGTCCTTGAGGAATCACTCCCAGAAACACCAAACTCAATGTTATCTGACACCAGCCGTGACTCCCCGATGTTGGTAGGCACAGGGAGTGGGAAATCTGCCACCTTTTCCACCACTTATTGTCCAGTGCCAACCCTCCCAGATACTTCCACTAGTGCTGCACATGCTCGCACCAGAAGAAGGGAAGAGTGTCCTTCTACCCAGGTACAGATGCCCCTGTCCCTGTCTCCCCTTCTGCTCTCAATGTTGAGGCAGTGGACCTTTTGTGCCATCTGTGTGTGGGTCAGACAACTCTCCTGAATGGCTTCCAAGACCGTAACAAGAAGTTGGCACAGGTAGTTGGCTTCATGGAGGGCATTCATTCAGACGTGGATGGGCTACATAGGACTGTCCAGTCTTTGTCCTCCATAGTGACGGCAGCCATTCAGCTGTCACAGACTCAGAGTCCAACTTCCAGTCCCTTTGGCAACCCCCCTGCCAGTGTCTACATCTGACGTGAGTAACCACACACCACAGCCCATAGGCTCCAGGTACAGCACACAACAGCAGCACCCCAAGTGGGCCAAAGGGCAGACACCATTCCCCAAACAAGCTAAAGTGACACAGGAGCCCAAAGGCAAAAGCCCTTCAGGTGACACTCAGGGGCATCAAGCCAAGAAGCAGGCCTCAGGCTCACATGCCTCAAAATCAGCCCTATCCAAGGACACTCACTTCCCAAAAACAGCTCCCAAAGACAGGCAGACAGTTGCTGTGCCTGCTGTGAAGCCGGGGCCTGCTAAGAGTTCGCAGAAAAAGCCCTCTTAGGCAGATTCGCCCACAACCTCAACTCCCACCCACACCCCTGTGCAGCTGGGAAAGGAGGGCACTGTAGGGGGTTCACCTGGTCAACAAGGGATGAAGGGGAAATAGCAAGGCCAGGCCAAGCATACCACATGAACCAGCAGATCCCCAGAAGGATGGCCACCACCTGCACCTGATGCACCTGTGGTGTAGAGTGAGTCTGTTGTGCCCACCCCACTTCCCACTCTGCCCAAGACAAATATTCCCTATCGAGTCCTCAAGAAGTAGAAAGGCAGCCCTCCACATTCACCCTTCCACACTGTCTCAGGGCAGCATGTCTCTGTTTCCACGTGCCATCACACCACTCAGTCCAAGCAGCCCTTCGGCTCCCAAAGCTACTGATGCCTCTACCTCAGCTGGTCCTCTCTCTCCCAGGTCAATTCCTCCTACTGGCCCTGAAAAGCAGCCACCTCTCAGTCTGACTGAAAGCCAAGTCTGAGGCTGAGTCCTCTTTCCACACCTATCTCTCCTGCAGTGGTTCCTGGACTGCCCATTATTATTCCACTGGCTGTGTTGCTTCCCATGGCAGTGTACGGTATCACCCATTCCCTGTGCAGGTTCTCATGCACACATGTGCCTACCTTGAACTATGGACTGGCCACTGGCCCTGCTGTTTGTCACTTTGTTTGCCCATTCCCTGTGCAGGATCTCATGCACACATGTGCCTACTTTGAACTATAGACTGGCCACTGCCTTGCTGTTTGTTACTATGGATGCCCATTCCCTGTATAGGTTCTCATGCACATATGTGCCTACTTTGAACTATGGACTGGCCACTGGCCTTGGTGTTGTCTACTTTTGATGCCTATCTGGGTAATAGGTAATAAAGACAGTTATTCCTGTTGTCTGCTCTGTCAGTGTCCTTGCTTTAAAAAAACGCCTCTGTATGGGTATGGTATGACACCTGCTCTGTATGCCACTTTGACTTTGCCAGTTTCTTGTTTCACTTTTTCAGAGTTTGCCAGAGGTGACAGGCATTTCAGTTTTTCTTGACTCTGAGGCTTGGGGGTGCAATGATGGTTGTTTGTGATGAGCTACTGTTATCCTAATCATTCTATGGTCAGGTTTGCTAAATTGTACACATGCCATGTTAGGATGCACTACCAGCACAGAGGGGAAATATATTCACAGGATTACAGGCAGGCTGGCCAGGGTCCATCATGTCTGTGGGATCTTTCCTGATGTGTGAACAGCAGTGTTGATGTATGGTCATCTTGTGATGGCCTGTCTTCCTAGTCGCATGGGTACATTTGGATGTTTGCACTTGAGTGGTCATGAAGTGTGAAGGGGTGTCTTTGTCAGTAGTGTTGCTGTGCGTATGCCCATGCAATGCCAACTGCACACACGTATGACCCAGGAGCTGGGTGCCTTTTTTCAATTGTCTGCCATGTGCTTGTGATTGAGTGCACATTTAGGAGTTGTAGGTCGTGCACTGTGCAGTGTGTTGGTGTGTCCTAGCACTCCTGGGAGCCCCTACTTGTTATTGCTGCCAGTTGTGAGTATGCAGACTGTGTGACTGCCAAGTCTGTATTGTGTTTTGTTGATCAGCCATGTGTCATGTTATTGTTTGTGCTCACTGTGCAGACCTGCTCAGCCACACTGACATTGTTGGTGAGTTTTCTCATGCATTGCTGTCACTTGAGCCATTTGTGGCTCTAGTATGGTATGTGGGATGTGGAGTCATACCATCCTCTATCTGTGCTGCTGATGCCTACACATTGTGAGTAATTCCTCCATGTATTTGTGTACAGTGCACTCCTGACCTGTCCACTACTGACGTACACACCACTTCAATCTCATGTCCCCTACCCCTTGAGTTGCCAGTGTGTGAGCCTCCCCACCACTTTATTTGTTACACTATGCTTTGTGGTGCTGATCTGTGCACATGATCAATGTGCCACGCAGGACATTTTCTCAATTAGTTATGTGTGATTTTCATGTACTGGTTTGCAGTAATGGTTGCTCATGTGCAGTGCAACTGTTTGGGCAGCACAGTCCTCTGTTCATGTTGTTTGCACCTGGGTGTCCCTGAGTTGTGCATCTGTGGATGTTGGGTTAGCTGTATGTGTGTTTGCTGAGGTAGTGCTACCCTTCCTGAATGTGATGTTGTATTTGTGCTCTGCTGATTTGTGTTGTGGGGGTACATGTTGTGGCACTGAGATGTGTGTGCTACTGATTTGGTTGGTGTGCACACACTGCCTGTCGTAGTCGTGGAACTGCTGACATTCTCTTCTATAGTGTTAGGAGGTGTTCATCTGCTGAACTTTTACCTGACCGGGAGGGCATTTTTTATTCCACGGATCATCGGAGTTGACGCTGCAGGGGAGAGCGGGACTGCGAGAGCCAGAGGGCATTGAGCGGCAACAACTAGGAGCACCTGGCCTCTCTTCCCGCCCCCCCTCCACACCCTCCTGCCTCCTTAATACGACTCGCGGCCCCCGCTCCGCGGGAGCCGCTCGTAGTCGTGGAACTGCTGACATTCTCTTCTGGTGTTAGGAGGTGTTCATCTGCTGAACTTTTACCCGACCTGGAGGGCATTTTTTATTCCACGGATCATCGGAGTTGACGCTGCGGGGGAGAGCGGGACTGCGAGAGCAAGAGGGCATTGCGCGGCAACAATTAGGCACACCTGGTCTCTCTTCCCGCCCATCCTCCCCCACGTCACTATTTAAGTGACGCATCTAACGCTACCGCGGGACGCGCGCGGGACAGAGCCCGGGGCTAAGCCAGGGCAAAGGGCGGGCCCTCTGAGGCCAGAGGAGGCCGGGCTGGGCCCTTCCCCTTGCTGTGTGTCCCTGTAGGCTACCCCAGCAAGGAATGTATTACCTTGGCGCCACCTTCTCATCTTGTGTATCTAATCATTATTTTGTTTTTACCTATTTATAGTTGTTTATAGGGATTATACCACTCTTTACTGTCAGTACGTCATTACCTAATACTTATTCTTATCGCAGGAGGACTTCACCCATCCCTAAATCTTTAGCAGAGGGGGGTGCTAAGCGGGGGACTTTGGGTAGTTTTGTAATTAGGGCGGTCTCTACGGTTGATAGGGATTTAGCCCTAGCTGAGCGACGCGCGGAAAGGCGCAGCTCTATTGAGTACATTAAGAGTAAAAGGTCTTCATTGGGCCCCATTCTTCCAGGTATGCCTTTGTTAAACGGCAGTTCAGAGGTTCCAAAGAGCCCAGAACCTCCGCTTGATTCTAGTATCCCAATATTACTTCAGGATAGAGCTACTCCCCCAGAACTATTGGTTGCTTCTAATTCTGTCATCAATCTTTCCGCCTCGCTGGGTAGTATCATTGACGAGGTGGAATTAATGACAGATACCCTGTTAGTAACGGCTGAGCCAGCCTCCAAGCCCAACACACAGGCTGCAGCTGTGGCAGAACACCAATGTCACAGTCCTCCCCCTAAGAAAAGGAGAAGAAAGGGGCTTGGTACACCCAGATTTAAGGTTATGCCCTCCCCTCGTATTAAGAAGATTTACCATTTATCTATAGGATTAACCTCTCCAGTTGTTACTTCCACCCAATCCTCCCATTCTTTAGATCAGCAGGGACCAGATTTACTGGGGAGTATACATTCACCTTGCCACTGGTAGAGAGACTCAAGAGGATAACCGCCCAGCTGGGAGATTTAGAGAAGGCCTTTAAGGCTTCTTATGTGAGTCATAAGGGGTTAGCCGGGGTACCCCCAGTTCCTACATCTACTACTGTACCTCTGGTTACTGCACCTCGGATCCTGGATAAATCCAAAAAACAATCTAAAAGTACTATGTCACAGGCTACTGTACATTTAAGACAAGACATCAATAGGCCGGACAAGGCTGCTACGGGGTGTGTGACATCCAACTGCCCATTGCCTAAACCTATTGTTGCAGATGGTATTGTAAGACCTCATATTCCCAAAAGCCAAATGGTTAATTTGCCCCCTGAAGCGGCCCCCTTTGTGGTAATCCTTACCGGAGTTCCTGCCTTGGAGGCGGGTACGCGGGAAGACCAGGTTCAGCTTAAAAACAAGGCTATTTATTGGCTAAGACAGAACCGGCCTTTACCCCTCTATCTAAATGGGGAAATACTAATGGTCCGGCGACTTGCGTGACTGGGCCCTACTTCAAAAAGTATTTCGGGGGATATTGTTATAATTAGCTTCAAAGATAAAAGGGCGGTTAGTCATATCTTAAATTGGTCCTCCCCAAAAAGCAGTAGCTCAATTACACCCGAGAACTGCCTTACTTTTACCCTAGAAGTATGTTAAGTCCAGTGGCAAATCCTGGGTCGTGGGCACCCGCCTTGGAAAGTTCAATCAGGCCACTGCTGCATTCGCAGGTCAATTGTTTGAGGACCCAGCGTAATCATCCTGAGGGCCATTATCGTGTCTTTAGACCTCCATTTGCTTCACAGTTGGAAAATTTTGCACATCCTGTCTATCCGGCTTATCCTGGTCCTTGGACTCAGCATCTAATTGATCCCTGTGCTCCAGCTGACCTCCGGTCATCTAATCGGTTTTAAATCCCCCTTTATAATCGTTATGAAGGCTTAAGAGATCTAGAGGGCGTGGACTGACTGAGTTGTAAATCTGTTGCACCAGTTCTTTCGATAGATCTTACTCCTACTGTATGCAATGTCAGTGGCCAGGTTACCGATCCTAGGCCGTGCCATGTTACTGGCCCAGTTACTATCCGTAGTTTAGGCTCTGATTATCTCGAAGTCCCTGAACCTAGTAGTGCAAGGCAGATCTGTGATCTTCCTGACGGATTCAGTAATAATGTACTAGCTGTTAAACATAGGACCCATGGGAAGATTGAGTTTTTATTTTGGAACATTTCAGGGATTAAGGATAGGGTTTTAGATCCTTCTTGGCTGGAGTTTGTAAGTCCCTTTGGCTTCTTGTGTCTCCAAGAAACCTGGTCCGTTGAGCCTGTTCACCTAAATGGGTACAGAACCTTTCATGCTGCAGCTTTACACTCTAAACGTGGGAGGAATATGGGTGGACTTTGTATTTATATTTCGAATCTGATGGGTGTTGAGGATATCAAGGTAGTTAAGATGGGAATTTGCCATCAGATCCTATTAATTCGGATGGTCTCCAAGGTTGACATCATTTTGATTAACATTTACAATAATTTGCATAAACGCTTTGTCTCAGATCTGGTCTCTTCCATGATTAATGAAATTCACGGGATTACAACCCCGAAAGGGAGGGATTGCATTATGGTTTGTGGAGGGTATTTCAACCACAATCTGTGCGGTCAAGATCGGGGGGGTCGTGGATTCATAGGGGCGGGTGCGGAACTCACGTCCCCACACTTTTCCCATCTGGACGGGGGTGAATCTTTGAATGATATGCTGGCATCTTTTAATTTAGATTTTGTTAACAGGTTGTGCTCCCCTTGTGTAGAGCTTAGCGCAACTTTTGTGGGGAGAGGGCTTGGCACCATTATTGATTTTATTGTTGCTTCTGAAAGTCATGCCACTTGGTTTGCGGATTATACCACTCATTCTGTAGAATTTAGTGATCATCTTCCCCTCTCCTTTGCCATTATTTTTCCACAGGCTAAGTACAGTTCACTGATTGAAAGACTGTCTTGGTTAAAAATTTGTGATATGCCCAGACAAAACGGCTACGCTATTAAATGGAGTCAGAATGACCCGGAGGTAACGCATGCCAAGATAGTCAGGGGATCCCTTGCCTCAATCGAAAGGTGTCTTGACGTAGAGACCTCTCACGAGGATACTTTGTCAGCCCTTGAGGTAATTACCCGGACCATTCGAGATAGTTTGTCCCGTCCGGGGAGAGGTCATACTTCTAGGTCGACGACTAATTCTTGGTTCGATGCTGCCTGTTCTAGGGCGCATTCTTGCCTCATAGCCGCGTTACACAATAAGGTAAGGGACCCGATAGAGGTGGCTACTTGTAGGAAAGTTTATCGCCTAGTTCGGAATATTTGTAAGAATAACATCAAATCCGAGGCTTGGAATAATCTGGCTAATGCCGCACAATCCAAGGACAGTGCCCTATTTTGGCGCGCAGTTAATGCACCATTTTTTAATGAAGTCAATAATGCAAGGGTAGAGGTTGCTATCAGCGAAAACTCCTGGATTTACTTTTTTTCAGAAGTCTATAATCCGGAGGGGATTTTAACGTTAGCTGATATAGAGGATACGGACAAGGAGGCATCCCGGACCTTTCGCCAAGTTAATTTGGGTATCTCAATTAGTGAAATGTAAGCATGGGTGAATTTTGCGAATCTGGCGTTCGTGAATTTTGCGAATTTGCGAACTCGCAATCCGCAAAATCCGTGAATTCTCGCGAATTTGCGGATGGTTTTTTTTTGTGTTCGCAAGGATTTCTGCCAGTTCGCAAGGATTTCTGCCAGTTCGCGAGGGTTTTGTACCAGTTCGCAATTGCGAACTTACATGTCGGCTCGCAACGGTCACGATTATATTGTTTCTACGTCTGGTTCATCATCACAGGTTCCCAGCACCCTCTGTTTCACCCCTGCCACCCTCTGTTTCACCCATGCCACCCTCTGGTACATCAATGCCACCCTCTGGTTCATCATCACTGTAGATTATGGGGGGAAAAAGCAAGCACACCTGCCTGCTTCAACTGACATGAATTAATTTGGGGTTGATTTATTAATGTGTCACTGTTTTAAAATTCCAGTCCGGCACCTGCTTCCTTATCTGTAATTTGCTTTCTGTTGCAGTGTAATTTTTTTTTCCTGGACCTTTGTGGCCTACTTGTAGCTATTATATGAGCCTGCTGTGAGGGTCAGAGCAGGGTCATACAATTGTTGCAACTAGCAACTGAACTCTGGAGGGGCCCTTGTCAAACTTTATGCAGCATTCGTTAACCTGAGTGCTGCTTTCGACTGGGTTAAGCACAATCGTCTGTGGAAGGTGTTGGAAGAACTTAAAGTGGAGGAGGCCATTATTTCTTTTTTAAGGCAACTTTATGCTGGGGCAAGGGCCAGGGTGAGATTTGGAACCGGAGGAGAGTGCACCAAGCCCTTCCACGTGAAGCGTGGAGTGAGGCAAGGGTGCGTTCTCGCGCCTCTTCTTTTTAACTTATACACTAATGACTTAGAGGATGTTTTGGTGTCTAAAGTTATTGACTCACCCAGAATTAATTTTAAACAAGTGGTGTCCCTATTATATGCGGATGATGCCGTCATCATGGCCAGGACAGAGAGAGGGCTGCAGACAGCCCTAGATGCCTATATTAATTTCATGGACTCTAGGGGTCTGAAACTGAATGTGAAAAAAACTTTCGTGATGACGTGCGCCAGGGGTAAATCCAAAACCTGTAAGTTGTTTTCACGTAGGGAGAAAGTGCAGGCAGCTAAATCCTTTTCATACTTAGGAGTAGTTCTCGAGGGTGGGGGGCATTGGGGTCCGGCCATTAGGAGTAGGACCTTGTCCTTTAAAAAAGCGACTGCAGCACTTATGGCTTTTTCACGAAAGATGGGTAAAAGACCCCCTGAAATTTTACTTAAAATATATACGGCCAAATGTGTTAGTACGGCCATATACGGTGCTGGTGTTTGGGGCATCCAAGACACCAGGGAAATACAAACAGTAGAAAATGCTTTTCTAAGGTTTATTTTAGCTGTACCTTTTAGTTTATCTGTGTATAATTGTCACGCTGAGCTGGGTGTTCGTCATATCAGTGATTTGATAGCGATGCAACCACTGTTACTTTGGCACAGAGTTTGGACTGCAGTTGACCTGGAGCTGAACAGAGAGATTATCCGTGATGTTATGGCCCTGGATAAATCAAATAAAATAGCATGGCTAACCTATATTCAAACGTTTTGCCAAGATATGGGGAAACCTGAGTTCTTTACTGCACCAGAGGGGTTATGTAAGATCACGAGGAAAGACCTAAAGAACAATTGCTGGTACCATCTGGAATCCCTGCGGCTTGGGGTTGAGCTCAATAAGGGCTCGGTCGTGCGGCACCAAATGTCGCTAGTATCTGGTAACATGCAACCCTACTTGAATTGGTGTACCAAGGGATTTGATAGGTTTTTACTCACAAGGTTTAGATTCGATATCTTCTTTCGCCTTGTTTCATTTCCAAAAACTAACGATTGGACCAAAATGCTCTGTAAGTGCCCATGTGATGGGGTGGCCGAACAATCAACCCTTTATGTGATTTGCTTTTGTGGATTTTACTGTAACGAGAGAGCCCGATGGATTAAACCTTTTCTAAAAAACAGCGGAACATGGTACCAGTGCCGCCCAGCCTTACTGTATCTCCAGTTGTTACATGATGAACTGTGTGTGGCCACCATGGTCGGTTTTCTAAAGAGTGTATTCAGAAAAAGGAAAAGTTTAATGTGTTCTTAAAATTACTGTACCTACAGTTAATTCTTAAATGTAATGATATATATTTGACAAGTGCTGTTTTTCTATGCACAATATGTATTGATTTTTTTTGTGTTGCTGCTTTTATGATTTTAAATTTTGCTAAAATCGAATAAAGCTTTCTACTACTACTACTACGCACTGCCTGTCCTGCATGCAGTGCTGTGCCTTGTACTTGCCTGGTGTGCATCCCCCTGATATCCAGCTGAGTTTGCAATGTGATGGATTGGCATGTGCATCTGTTGTGTTTTTGTTGTGGATATATTCAGTGTTTGACCCGTGTTGGCTCTTCCTGTTGACAGATGCTCTGTGTGTGACGTTCTATATATATGACATTATGTGTGAGTAGTTTGTGCATTGTGATACATTCTGTTGTGTGTTGCAAGTGTAGTGTGCATTACTTGTGTGTCTGTCACATGCAGCAAGGTGTATTCTTGTTACTGGGCTTGTTTTGAGTGCACACCAGTGCTATGTCCTCCTATCTTTGACCTGTCACTTGTCAGGATTGTGCATGTGCATGCTTGTGGTACACTATGACACCATGTTGACTTGATAGGTAGTGTGGTGTCTCTTTTTGTGTTAGCTTATTGTCTCATTGATCCCAGTTTGTGTTCATGATTGTTTTGAGATTATACAATTCTTGTTTGTGTTGGGGTATGGTGTCTCTGCATCGGTCCTGAGTGACAATGTTTTATACTCCTGTTCTGTCTGGGGTCCCATTGCCTTTCCAATGTTTGGCTGCCCATATGTGGGCTTGTTGTACTTCTGTGTATGCTGTTTGTGTAGTTTGTGTTTGGCTATTGTTTTTGTGTCAGCATTAGTTCAGCATCCCTGAGTGTGTGTGTGTGTGATGTTTGTGGATGCACCCCAGGGAGTGTAATTGGTTGTCAGTGTACTCAAAGGACATAATTTGCACCATTCTGTGTGTTTCACACTGGTGTTGAGTGCTGCAGGTGTGAGTTGGGTAGAGGAGGGGTATGTGTGAAGGATCCAACTTGTGTTTGACGGTCAGGGAGTGTGACAATGAGCCATGTGTGTTTTGCTGATGACATACACATGTCAAGTAAGTTGCAACAGATGTGTGGCTGATCACTGTTTGACTTCAGACACTTCCTATCATTCCTGTGCCTATGCATGGCTTGCCTTGATGTCTCCCTGAAGTGTTGCACAGAGGTCATTTTGGTTTAATTCCACTCACTGTGCCACTCATGTCTGATTTGATTGCCTTAAGGGTGGTGTAATATGTTCCTTCTCTTGCATGTGATGTACACATGCTTTGGGGCTTGCTCCATGGCTTTCCAGCACTGTCAACTTCACTTTTGGCTAGCCCATTTATTGTCCTCCATTGCTGCTGCCCTATGGTATGAGTATGTGTCTGGGTGTGAGTGTTGGGTGTTTGTGTGTGACTTGACAGGCAGTGGGGACAGTTTCATGGTTGTTCACATGCAGTGTGAGTTTTAATTTTGTGATTGGACTCAGTTTGCTTGACATGAGTGGAGGGTAGGTTGGAGGAATGCTCTGCCCCTGGTTGTTTGGGGTGTGTGGTGCAGGGTCTGGGTACTCCTGGCTGTTTGATTGTGCAGGGGAAGAACAGGAGGAGCACACAGCATGTCCCCAAATGGCTGTGGGGGGCTTAGTGTGTGAATGGTGGAGGTGGGGCCCTGTGAATCTTTGTGGACTTCCCATGCCTGGCGCTGGCCCTGCCTACTACTTTGTGCGCAGGTTTTCCCGCGTCTGCACAGCTGCGGTGATGTGACCCGGACATTGCTGTGATTCCACGGTTAATGGGTGACCCGGATGCGGAGGGGTGATTTTGTGACAGGTAAGACATGTGTGGGTACACTTGGGGATGTGTTCCTATCCCCACCAGAGTGTCTGATGTGGACAGGAACCGTATAGGAGCCCAGTAGTTGTATGTTGTGTTTGTGTGCGGAGTTATGTGATTGCATACCTGCAGGATTGTCCGTAACGGTCCATTATTTGCTGGTAGTGGATCAGGTACAGCAGCGGAAAAGCTTGTAGAACTGGATCCATTGCGGTCCGGACCGGGTGGAGGGACCCGTGAGTCTGGTTTAGCGCTCCTCTGTCGTGCTTCTGCCGTCTCTGCTTGGGTGATTTCTTCGCTGCGTGCAATGGGCTATTTGGGGCATCCTGACTTGTACGACGGATGGGACGTCATTCTGCATGGCGGTGGGTTTCTTTTGGTTCCCACCGCTGTGGTGGCAGGCGCATTTTTATGGTGGTTGCAGATAGGAAATGGGCTATGTTTGGCGATTGTAATATGGCGGGCACGATGACCGCTCCTGGTGTGCGGAAAATTACAGTTTCCGCCACCGCCAGCACTACGCCATCCGAATAAGCCCCTTTGTTGTAAAAATAAAAATAAATGACCTCTCATTAGGAGGAAGGCATTAGGCATTATGGGATACAAGTCTTGTTGAGCTAAATTAATGGAGGCATGCTAGCTAGCGCATCGGGCACTTTGCTACTCTCTGCAGTCTGCAGCTGGGGCAGCTGTAATGGATAATTATCTTACTTTAATTCCAATGTCCCTGCTCCTTTCCAAATGCCTTTTCATTCTACCCTGACTCCAAAGAGGCAGATAAATAATAAGAGACTGCTTCATACTAGTCAAGTTTAAAATGCGGATATCTTGTGTGCCGTAAGTAGATAGTGGGAAAAGTGATGCACTTCTGTACAGGAAAAGGAATGAGATATAGATTTTATTTAGCACTTTCTTCACAGAGTATCCCATCTGCAAAACTCAACATCATGCTCTTAGTCCCACTTCAATCCCTCATCTCGCCCTCCATCCCAAATAATTTTCAACAAATACATTTGCTTGGCAGGAAGGAAAGGAAACTTAACTTACTCTACTGCAAGGAAAATTAGAGGGGTGTGAGAGGGGTGTCGCCGAGTAGGTAGAGGTTTTGCTTTAGAATAGTGGGGTGCCACTGATCATCATCATGTGCCCAAGTTTTGGATTATAATATTCAGTCACTATAATTAACAAATGTCAATATGGAAAAACAGGAGTAAGTCTGTTATGGAGCCATGTAATATATGAATCACTTGGCCAGAAGAATGTGGCACATGTCAAGAATTGATTTTTCAATTTTTGTAGTAGGCTGAGACTAAGTATGGGCGGAAAATCCGTTCCGCTCGCGGATTTTGCGGATTTTCGGTAAATTCACAATCCGCGAGATTCGCAAATTTCCCGCAAAATCCGCAAATCCGCGAGCAGCGGATTTTATGGCTTGCTCGCACTGTTCGCGTGAGTTCGCGGCTTCCCAGTTCAACTTCGCGCCCCGCGAATAAGCGCTAAATTGCAGAAATACGATCTTAGCAAAACTGAAACTACTTACCAGGTTCAAAAGTTCAAGCTCATCATTAGTAGCCATTTCCTGTAGTGCTTCCTGAGGGGCCCCTCCAGAGTTCAGTTGCCTACTTGCAACTATTATGTGACCCTGCTCTGACCCTCAGAATAGTTACACATATGCCACAAAGGTCCTGAATTACAGCTAAGGGAGACAAGCAGGAGCCAGGCTGGAAGTTCAAATCCAGTGACACATTAATCAGCCCCTAATTCATTATTGTCAGTTGGGGCAGGGCAGGTGTTGTAACTAATTTTGCAACAATGAACGCACTTAGCAAGTGCAAAAGATCACTAATCAGGAAGCACTAAGGAAGCAGGTGCCAGCTAAAAAAATATTCTGTGACACATTAAACAGCCCCAAATTAATTCAGGTCACTTGAGGCAGGGAAGGTGTGCTTTGCTTTGCCACAATAATGTACACTGGACAACCAGAGGGTGCTGTGATGAAACAGAGGGTGGCATGGGTGAGCCAGAGGGTGGCATGTGGAGACAGAGGGTGGCAGTGATGAAGAAGAGTGTCCCAAACAGGCTGGACACGTAGAAACAACAAGTTCGCAAAACTTGCGACCCGACAGGTAAGTTTGCGTTTGCGAAATTGTACAAAAACCCTCGCGACCTGGCAGAAACCCGCGCGAACACAAAAAAAAAAATCCGCAAATTCGCGAGAATTCGCGGATTTTGCGGATTGCGAGTTCGCAAATCCGCAAAATCCGCGAACGCGAGATTCGCAAAATTCGCCCATGCCTAGCTGGGACCAAACACAGGAAAAAATAAAGGAGGGAATTACTAGGACTGGGAGGTGACTGAATGGGCATTGGGAAGAAAGGGTAACACACCTTGTTTTCAGTTTGCAATGCATTGAAAACTTTTTAAATGCCATATTAACTGAAGCAGGCGCATATTGCACAGCCAACAGTGCAGCAATGATTTAGTCCATGCTGCAGTTAGGTTGTTAGTGGTGAAATGCCTTGGGCAGGGAAGTAACTAATGCTGATGGGCGGGATACATATCTAACACAAGGAGATGATGGGCGGAGCACTGAAACTTTTCAGATACTCACCCCCAGTCACAGATCTGGGTTGACTTGAATCCATCATCATTCTTTAGCTCACTTTGCCACCCCAGTTCAGTCATAGCAATAAGCAAATCAGTCTTGACGCTGTGCCTCATGGGAACAGTCCTGCCTGAACTGACAAGCCATGTCTTCCCTGGACCAGAAACAAGCATCCTGGAACCGGTTTCTGGGTAACACCCATCATCAGCCAGAATAGCTTGAATCCAGTGGCAAAGTGAGCAAAGGACCCACGTCTGGGCATACCCTGCCAATTTAGGGCGAACAAAAGCAAACACAAAGAGATGATGGACGGAGCGCTGAAACCTTTCAGACACTCATCCCCAGTCACAGATCTGAGTTGAATCCATTATCATTCTTTAGCTCACTTTGTCACCCCAGTTCAGACATAGCTATATGCAAATCAGTCTTGACCCTGTGCCTCATGGGAACAGTCCAGGCCGAACTGCCAAGCCATGTCTACCCAGGACCAGAAACAAGCATTCTGGGACCAGTTTCTGGATAACACCCGTCATCAGCCAGACTAGATTGAATCCAGTGGCAAAGTGAGCAAGGACCCACGTCTGGGCATACCCTGCCAACTTATGGCAAACAAAAGCAAACACAAGGAGATGATGGACAGAATACATATCTGCCTTGCTTAACACATACAGTGAGTATACTAGTAATTAATTTGTCGATAAGCAAGCAATTTTACTTACCAGCACCCTTCCCAGCTGTCGCTGGTACTCTCCCTTTGGTGCTCTGGCACTACCCCTGCACTGGTGGTCTGTCCGGCTAGAAAATCATTACAAATTTCAGGTGTCAGACATGCCTTCCTGTATTATTATTATTATTATTTTAATAAAATACAAATGCAATGCTATAGTTCAGTTAGCAGTATCTTCTATGGAAAATATCACTTTTGGCATTTTGTTGGTGGACAATATTAGAAAAGCCAGGTAGTCAAGCCAACCAAAACCTTTACATAATAGAGTGGCAGAGCTATGATGACTCTAAGTAATTGAAATGCAATGAAGGGGTGGAATAAATTGGTCAATGAAGGACATATGGTCTTGGTTGGCAAATGCAACGGGACTGTCTGTCCTTGTACTACTTTTCTGTCATAGAAACAGCTGGCACACTGTATAAATGAATGATAATGCATACCAGAAAAACAACATTGGGGAGTCCACGATGACCATGACCACTCTCTTGTTTTATTATTTGAGCATGAGCAAGAAAAAGAAAGCCTTCTCAATAAACATGAGTAGGATAGCTTACTTGGGCATGCTATCCTCACAGTAGAGTACCTAAAATCTGTTCTCAAATTCTTACAGGACTAGTTCACAAGATATATAAGAGGATAGGGAAAGCTTACTAACAAAGCAGGAGAAAGCTACAGACTAGTACAGACAGGAGGAAGACAGCTACAGGAACATGAAATACATTAAAATAAGATAATATATGGATAACAAGAATTTAGCAAACATTAGATAGAAAAGAGAAGATTTGAAACAAATGGAGACAGGATAAAACAATTTACAAATTATTCTAAATAGGGAGAGGTAAATATTGTGGAAATAATAATAATATAATCAGAGGAAATACTTATTGGGGCCAGCAGATCTGTCAGTTGCAGCTGTGGTGGTGGTGGAAGTAATTCCCCCACCACTGCACTGGCGGTGGCGGCCCCTTCGCCCTAACCCACCTCCGATGCACTCTTTTGGGGTGTTGATGTAAGAAATAAAGAAGATTGATAAAAAGGTTAGAAGAGTGTATCTCCCCAAAAATATTTTGACATTCAAAGGCAAATGCAATAACATTTTGCTTTTCTAAATTAGATCGCCTGTCATACTAGTATTGAGCTGACCTATTTCTGATTTCCTAAACCTAAGTCCTTTTCTAAATGTCCTGAATTTAAAGTTTCTTTGGAACTACTAATGCACTGCAAAGAATGATCTTTGCTTCTCATCTCAAACCTCTTTGACGGGCCAATTCAGTCTCCGATTTCAATGCATAGATGCGTACTACACATGACAGGAAGATTACTTGGGGCTGTACAAGCTACATAAAGAAAGGAACAGAGAACACTAACCACTACCACTGTCTTAGTGACAGGACAGAGAAGTCTGCATGACTTCTTAAATAATCAGCCGAAGCAAGCGCTGACGAGTGCAATTAGGTAGTGCCAAGTACCTGGCCAGCTCAAACTGAATCACATAATATTCTGAACATAAACTTAATTTACCTCTGAGCATGAGCAGCATGATATTTGAAAAAAAATATGAACACTGTAGAGCACAACAAATAAATAATTACTTACTGAATTCCCAACCTTGACACCCAGCAGGTCTTGCAGGTCCTGCTCCCTTCAAATATATATGCCTAGAAGTATGTCAACTGCAGCTTGGTGCGCTGGACCCCACTGCTCCAACACACGCACTGGTGCCCCTCCTCAACAGCAGCTGGTGCTTCTGCAGGGTGTACCCACCCCCAGGACTGCCGCCTGCTGCCAACATGAAGGGGAGATGGTGCTGCTCACACAAAAATCAAAGCTTCCACCCCAACCTCCGAAAAATCAGGCAGTGCTTCACCCTTTGGTGGCACCGGAGACCTGAAGGTGTACAGCTAACAGACCACTTCCTGTCTCACCCTGCTCTGCCATGGAGCTGTGCAGTGAAAAAAAGAAATAGGAAAAGTAAGAAGGAATTTGGAAGGAAAAACTGATGAAGTATAGGTAAAACAACATTCTTTTACTAAACATTCATGGAAAAAGACAAAAAGGACAAAAACATAAAATACACAAACAAAAAGACACACACTGATAAAATAAAGATAAATGAGGGGTGGATCAGTGGGATTGGGGGAGGATTGGAAAGATTTCAGATGGATAGAAAAATCAGGCCCATCACAATGCACGGAACAGAAAGCTGATTAAACCAAATGGCCGCACCAATGCAGACCACGTGGTTCCATTCCATTCCTGTGAAACATGCTACTGGCATGCAAAAAGCAGTGCAAATGGGCGGTCAATCGTTATTTCACCTGTTGGTGGAGTTTTGCTGAATCTCGCAGAGTTTTTTTGGAACTCTGTGAAATTCCGCAGAGCACAATTCTGCAAATTCTGCCCAGGCCTACTAAAAACCCATTTTTAGGTTGACCACATATTGTCTGACAATGCACCACTGTCAAGTCAGACCTAAAAAAAAGTGGTGAGTAGAACGCAATCATTTCTTGATTCGCAAGAAAGTAAATGGCAGGGCCCTTCTCAGTACACCACTGCAGCTTGCAGCACCCATTGCTCGGACCAGCACTGCCAATGCCAGCACCACTACAGCTCCTAGTCATCTCACTTCTACACGTGGGATAATTCAGACTATTCCGGGCCAGCCAAAGTTCTAAGAAAAATGTGAGCCAGGTATTTTTTTTATGTATATTGTATTACTAAGGCTTCCCTCAAAATTAAACAAACAGTGCCTCCATGTGGTAGACTGTCAGAAGAGCCCGTGTTCAGAAGTTAGTGCAGTGCACAGCACCGGAAAACATCGGCTCTAATACTGACTTCCTAATGAAGTGCACCCATGTACTTATCAATAAACAGATGAATTAGCTGTGTGTTATGGGTCCTAGAGTAGCAATGGGTGCTAACGCCCAATACTAAAATAGCAGGAATTTCAGGTTCAGTAGGTCGGAAATACTAAAAAGTGCTGCAAATAGCTGTCGGCGCTTCAGGTTAAGGGAGATTTTCAAGTAATGTCACAGGTCAGCAGGTAGGCAGAGCTGTGTGTTAAAAGTTTCAGGGCTTGCGAAGGTCGAATGCTAGAGGCCACAACTAGAGTCATGGGAGATGGTACAGGCCAGCATGAAGGTGCAATATTAGAGTTGTGTATGCTAAAGGTCCCTACCAGCCAAGATTTCTGATTGCTTATGTGTGCCATTTTCATAATTTCATTGTCATTATGAGTGACATTCAATGACTAAGAGTGGCATTTTCTCATGAGCAAAAATTGAGCAATGAAGACACAGGAAACATAAATATAAAAAATTAGACCCATTTGAGCAATGAGAAAATTTAAGAAGCATAGCTGCCAAGTTTTCACATTTCATATGTGTGAACATTTTCATGGTTTCAGTATTTTTATGAATGACATTCACCAACTAAATGTGTGACACTGAGTGACACTTTTTCACAACAAAAACAAGCAATGCAGTCCATGGAAACAGATAAATGTCAGAAGTTACCCCCATATGAGCAACGAGAAACTCTAAGGGGCAGATTTACAATTACTGGCGCATCCCTGCATATCGGCAAGGATGCACCAGTAATTGTGCGCCGCAGCTCCGCCACCCTTGATGCGCCGCATTTAGAATGCGGCGCACCACGGGGCAAAAACGGCACAGATGCGTCACGCATCTGTGCCGTAAAAGCGGCGCATTGCTGGAGTTGCGTCGCAAGCGAGACGCAGCTCCAGCAATGATCTGGGGGGCCCTTTGTGTACAATGCTACATCAATCCTTACGCCTGCTCCAAGCAGGCGCAGGGTTTTGACGAAGCATGGGCCCAAAAGTGACTGAGTAAAATCTTGTAGATTTCACTCAGCCACTTTTGGGAGGCGTTCCTGCGCTGTAACGCCTCCCCCTGCCATGGTACGCCTCTTCCGGCACAGGGCTTTAGAACGTGATGCATCTGGGAGATGCGTCTCGTTGTAAATACCCCGCACCATGGTGCATCTTTTGCGCCGCCGCTGCGTAACAAAAGTGACACAATGGCGGCGTAAAAGCGGCGCAAGGGGCTTGTAAATCTGCCCCTAAGTCCTTTCAGGAGGCTTGGACCTCATAGCACTATATGTACTCAAGTCACTCCTCCCCTTGAGCCAACCAGGATTTATTCCCTTTTCTCACAGGTTGCACAGTGACAGACAAAATCTGCAGTGATTGTGATGCACCCTGAAATCTCGTTGGAATCCTCCTCAAGAGAAACCAACACAAATACCCCACTCTTCTTCACCTTTCGGCCAGGAAAATATTACTCCAGCCCATTTTCCAAAAGTGAAAGCACTCCCACTACCTTGCACAGCCTCCTCACATCCTACATGATTTTACACCTCTATTGACCCCTACAGCTGAGATGCTTACAGTACCATGGACAAATTATGACATTCCTCGGTGCCTCCGAACAGTCAGTGCAAAGTTGCAAGGCCATTATAACTTGGTTACGTAAACACTTTTCACGACAACTTATTTGTGATACAACCCCTTTTATCTATCTAAGCAGTACTAAACATTGGTATGATGTTATTCTCAAACCGCACAGTGACAGATATCACTGACTCACTTCCTCAGAGCGGGCATTAGCGCTAAAACGTCCAGTGCAAAAATATTTTTGGGCGCCTCTCCAATGACCTCCTTCTCCAGGATTCTCTCACTACCACTCTTTAGCAGAGTCCTAAAACTCTCCGTAGCCCATCTAGAATACCCATTTCATTTGTTTTATAGCTCCACTCATATCAGTGAAGAGTGACAGAGCACTTTACATCACAGAGAGATTATGCAGAGACAATCAATCATACATGCATGGATTAGTCTATAGTAAATGTTACTTGAGACAATGAGGATTAAATGGTGTAGAGGTCATGTCATTCACACTAGTCAGCAGTATATTTTGAAAGTGTTTGGTCTGGAGAAGCATAGACTCAGGATTTAAAACATACAACAGAGGTTGGGTTTGGCTTTACTAATACGAATGGAAAGGGGCGACCACTCGGTCCCCCCGAACGTATGGTAGGGGGCCCGGACCCCCCCGGGAAACCATTTTGGGCGGGAGGGGCGTGTCTCGGCTGGTATGCCTGAAGCGGCGTAGCCGGGGCGCGCCTTTTCCCGCCCCAAGACTGGTTGTCCTAGACACCTACACCGTTGGCCACGCCCCGTAGGCGTACCGGAGGAGGGTACACGCCCTCCCGAAGAGGAATAAAAGGAGCAACATTCCAAAGAAGCATCCTCTTGTTCCTGTGCTTGGAAGCTGCACCCTCTCGTTGCACGTGAGCCCTCGACGGAACAAAGAGCAATTTTGACCCACACACCAGCCCCTTATGGCAACGTTAGTACTGCAATAAAATGGATTTTCTTTGAGAAATATCTTTTTTCTCCTGGTTTATTGATTAATAAAGATATCAATGTTGGTACTGCAATAAAGTGAATCGCTGCATAACATTTTCTTCCCCAGTGGAGCGGAGTATCACAGTCTAATTGAAAGATGTGTTGAATGTTTTAGTTTACAGGATAGATATTGCAATGTAAAGTTTATTTTCTTTCTCATTAGGTATAATAAAACGTCGTATTTATTTTTGGTCGGGCGGTAAGGTCATGATCGGTGAGCAGTAATTTCAAGATCCCTAGAGGGGGGCACCACCCATTATGGATGGGAGCGCCCGGGGGGAGGCGGCCATTGGCCCCTCACACGGGGAGGCGGCACCCACTAAGTATGGGGTCGCCTAAGGGAAGGCGGTCATAGGCCCCTCCCAAGGGGAGGAGGCGGCTAGATGCCCCTCCGACGGATTTCCCGGGGCCAGGATATCCGCGACGGCGGATGTGATAAACAGTGTGGGGTGGGAGGGGGTCCACGCTACCTTCTAGACACCTCACACGAACTCTCGGACGACCATTAAGATGGCGTCGAGTTAAATAAGGGGCCCCCGCTAAGACAAGGGAAATGGGAAGTTGGCACAGAGGTACAGTCCTCTGTGCGCCCGCCCCTCACACGTGAGGGGGGAGTTCTGGTAGTTGGGATCTGACACCGGTTACGACCTTGCCGTTGGCCCGTAATGTTAGGATGTACAATTTTATTTAGAAAGTATACATTTGCAGGATGCTTACACTGGGCTAGGAGAACCTTTGTATTAGAGATTTGTTAAGGTTAGCCAATAAACGTGTCTGCATCGTAATGTCATAAATGTAAAATTGTACATGATATGAAACTGTTATTTTATGTTTTAATTTTGTTTCATATTTTAATAAATACGGCCGGGAGGGTAACTCCCTCCCGCCTTCCAAAAGTTCAGAACTGCGTCCGTCTTCCCATCCTTGGGGATTGTGTTGGGAGGGGGTGACAGGCATCCCGGCCATATGTATATCCACCCAAACAAACCCCTATTAGCAACATTAGGATAAGGAAGGACGGGTAAAAAACATAGGGCCCGATTCACAGAACTAACTTAAGACAAAATCCTAAACTTACTACCATTTTCGTATTCACAGAAGGCACTTACTCATTTCGGTATTCACAGAAGTTAAGAGTCCTAACTTTAGGACTCCTAAATGCCTTCTGTGAATACCGAAAGTCCTAAAGCTAGGATTTTTCTCAATTTAGTAGTAGTAAAGTTAGGACTCCTAACTTTAGGACTCCTAAATGCCTTCTGTGAATACCGAAAGTCTTAAAATTAGGATTTTTCTCAGTTTAGTGGTAGTAAAGTTGAGGAACATCCTAATTTTAAGACTTTCGGTATTCACAGAAGGCATTTAAGAGTCCTAAAGTTAGGACTCCTAACTTCTGTGAATACCGAAATGAGTAAGTGCCTTTTGTGAATACCAAAATGAGTAAGGGCCTTCTGTGAATACCAAAATGGTAGTAAGTTTAGGATTTCGTCTTAAGTTAGTGTTGTGAATCGGGCCCATAATGTTCTAAGCTATGCTATGCAGTTTGAATGCAGCTCATTGCTGACAGTTCATAGCTTACTATGCTACATTAGGATTGTAACTTATGAACTGCACAGTAACAAATGGATCTCTGTGAAAAAAGCAGTAACTCACTTATCTATCCACATTAAAAAAGAGTTCTGTGATCTTCATGGTACATGTTCTTTGCAGCAGGCAAATTTAACCCTCTGTGCTACCTTACGAGTAGTTAAAAAGGCCACTAGACTAAAACTCTGATCTCTCTCCAGCAGGAACAGCACTCACCAGGGTTATCTTAACATTTATATTGTTGCCTTAAAACTGCTGGTGACACAAAGAAATCTGTAGCAGGTGTTTCCCATAAATTACTCCTAAACCAGTAGCATCCCCAGTAAGAAGATGAGGTTGCACTAGTACTACCCTAAAGTCAGCCCTGCATAGCACTCTCTGGTGTTTGCCCCACCTGTAGTTTATAACTGGCGCTCGACTTACCAACACTCAGTGGTGGTAAAAATAATGCCTGATGCCTCGGGCTGTCACTGTAGCTGCAGTGTGTCTGTGGACTCAATTATATTCACTCACTGCTGACAGTTGCTCAGACGCTTAAGTGCAGGATAAAGTTGCCAATCTGGGCATCACAAATTGCATTGACCCTCCTGCCTGCAAAGTGCTCTTGACCCAAGACACAGGTCTGCTTTTCAGATATGGGAACAGCAGAGTTTTTCCCCATTTCTAGGGTGGCCAGCTCATCTCGCCAGCCCCTTCCTCTGATTGCCGTAACCACATGGCTGCTAAGGCAATTACTCTCCTGTGCAGTAAGGCCTTGAAATACATTGTTTCATGACGAGCTCGTCATGAGCATGGAAGGGGTTAAAGTACCAAGCCCCGGAGGCACCGAACGTACAGGATGCAATGGCAGCTCGTTTGCATAAGCAGATACAGCAGGAGGCCAGGCTTATTTCCAGATACATTATTATCACGTGGAGTCAGGTCCCAGTTCTATACCTGTCACATGACTCGCTTTGAAGTGGCAATCGCAATGAAAGGTGAATCTGTCGGCACCTACTGTTTCCACCTATCTAATAGCCTCACTGCTTGGTTCTCCTTAATGGTGAGAGTAAGTGGCACCTGGAGAACAGAGATCCGCGTTTCCCAGACTCAAGGCAATAATTATTAAACACACGCACTCAGGTGCATGGTGGCACTTCACTCTGTCCCACTGAATTACCAACTTCACTTGCTGCAGCGCGTCTCACTCCCTCTCTCTGCAACTGAGGGGCATATTAGCAACAACCTAATGAAAATTATCACTGTTTTAGCGGCAGTTTCCTGCCGCTAAAACGGCAATAATGGGCTTGCTAATATGCGTTATGGAATTCCAATAGAAGCCCAGGTTAGATGTCCTGCACATCTAACCTGGGCTTCTATTGGAATTCAATACCGTATATTAGCAAACCCATTATCGCTGTTTTAGCGACAGTTCCCTGCCGCTAAAACGGCGATTATTTTATCGAGGTTCTTGCTATTATGCCTCTGAATTCGCCTCAGTCGTTTTACTGAGCCACGCAGCGGCAGCGGTGCGAGCACAGAGCGCTGGTGGCATGCCCTGATAATTTGCCGCAGAGTAACCAAGTGACTGCCTCCCACGAGTTAACTGAACACCGGCAGTAGGACATGATTTCCGGTCCCCATGGTGCCCAAGTCAGTGTTGTATCATACAACCTGACAGGGCTGTCATGTCTTGGTAGTAGCAATTGGGTACTACCACAATGTGACCTCATCTGAGAGCCCTGCTGTGAATCACAATCTCCTTCAACTTCATGATACATCTTACCAGGGCTTTACGTGGGCCGTGTCTCACTGGGTCTGAGCACCAGCAGTTTTTTAAAGGGGGCCTCGAAACAGGTCTCTATTGGGCTCTGTTTTGAGCCCTGGCAGAGGCGGTCCGTGTTTTTTCCAGACTGCTGTGACAGCACAGCAGGTATATCGATGTGCGCTGCTTGCACTGCTCACTTCTCACTAGTGGAGAAGTTATGGCATGATATCATGCCAGGTGAGCGTTCTAGAGGAAGTGAAATCCTTCAAAGAGAGTCATTTTCTCTCTGGATATCCTTCTCTTTTTTAAACTCAGGAGCAACAACATTGTTGTGGTGTCACCAGGGGTTTAAGTGGAAGCTTTTTTTCAATATTATATTCAAGCCTTAGATGCTGCTTATTTATCTAATGCAACGAACAACCATTGACAAAGCCAATAGTTCTGACTTGTTGCAGGGATGATGTTATTTGTTGTATCATATATCTGGATGAAATGACAGACACATCAAAATACAAGCCTGGCGGCACACTATGTATGCTAAGTACAAATTTTCAGCGTACGTGTTTTTAAGCTACGGCCTTAAGTGCATTGGCCACGACCCTTTGAGAAATCCCCCAGTTTTTTACCCCACTTAAAGCCCTGCATCTCACCATGATTAAAACAGAATGCCTGCAGAGCACGCCCCTAGCCTATGGGAGCAGCATGCGCACGCCACGGTGCGCTGCCAGCTGACACTGGACAATTAGTTTTACTTTGGCAGCACTAATAAAACGGCTTGTTTTGAGTGACAGCTGAGGTGCTATGCATTATGAGTGACAATGCATTTCAGTACAGTGATAAGGTGCACCACACTGAAATGCATGAGTCTAGTGTGGTACTTGGCAGACTGAAGGTTCCAGTGCTGGAGTAGCGAGGACGACTGTAGTCACTGCAGAGTTTCAGGAGATGTTAAAGGCAGTGCTTTAAATGGGCCGGTACTCACCGGTACTGAGTACCGGCACTTCTTATTTTTTCCAAGCAGAGTACCGGTACTCAGGGTTAGATTGAGGAGTTGGGCACTAGACTGGTGCGTGCTCTTTTTTTGGCAGCATGTTGGCCGTTTCCCATCTTCCTATATAATTCAGCTGTTGCAAGTTGCCCGATGGGGTGTGAACGGCCAATTGGATGCGTGTCGCAGGGGGAAGAGGGACTCTGCTCCGTTTATACCCAAATGGAAGCTCTTATTGTGCTCACCCCCTCCCTCCTCACCCCTCCCCCGCCCGCCCCCCAGTCAGGCGTCGATGCTGGGTCGTGTTATTAATTGTGGGTCATTGGCGAGGGCCTGTGCCTGAATGTGGCCGTGAACGAGCCCAGTATTGTTGTTTACCTGCCCTCTACCCTGCTGGAATTTGCACGTGCTCAGGACCCAACAGAGTTTACTGTCTGCCAATGCAAGCTCTACGGCCTTGGGGCCTTCCGCCGAGGGGAGAGAAGGGAGAATGGGGGTGGGTGAATGAAGGTGAAGAGTGAGAGGGGGAAGGAGCAGAGAGTTTAAAGTAGGAAAATATAGAGAGGCAGAAGGGGTAAGCACAGATAGAGATAGGGAAGAGATCCAGACGGCTATGGAAAGCAGAAGAGAAGTGCGGGAGGGCAGATTAGAAATAGAAAGAGTGATGAGAGAGAGTGATAAGATATAATTGGGGTAACGAGAGTGGGACAGAATTAGCTACAAACGGGAGAGCAGTGAGTGCAGGAGGGATCTCGTGCTTAGAGATGAGAAGACAGATAGAGAGTGTATGCTTGTCTGTGAGAGACAATCAAAACCAGATAGGCAGAGAGACAGCAGGTATTGGAAAAGAAATGTGTGGAATGCTTTATTGTGTGTGTGCACTCCTGAATATATAAGGATTGCACCAAATGCAAGAAAGTAGGAAGATTATAATGATTATGATATTACAATTCAAAACAAAACAAAGAAACATGAAAGTTTGTTGTTGGGCCTTCATTTTGTGCAACAAGCACATTTTGTTTATACGGATACATTTCTCACATGTTTTGTTCTGCCCTGCAATCAGTGTAAGTGCCAGAGTCTCTCCAATCCTAGAAATAGATTATGAGCTTGAAAGTGCTAATAGTGTTGTCGATGGCTTGGCTCATTCAGGGTTTTAGCTGTTAATCTGGGCAAATGAAAAGTTTGAGACCACTATCCAGGGCAACGCATGGTCAAAATGAAAACTCAATAGAAGTGTTTTGTGTTATCTTGTCTCACTCGCCTCTAGCCCCGCCCACTAGCCACGCCCCTAGCTGAATATAATGAGTACCTGCACTTATTTTTTCCCATTTAAAGTGCTGGTTAAAGGTCAGCAGCAGTAAGGTGCATTAGCAAAGCTAAGTGCTGTGGAATCAATACTGGAATATATGGTGATGCCACAGGTCAATAATGAAGATCAAGGGATCTTACAGATCACCAGTATGTTTCACTGGCAAAGCTGTATATTACAGGTCTCAATGCTGGCGATCGTGTCCAAGGTCAGAGAAGATTTCAAAGTGGTGTTACAGGTCACCTGTTAGCTACACTGACAGAACTGTTTTTAAGGGCCTTCAATTCTTATTTAGGAAGAATGCCATAGGTCAGAACTGCAGTTGCAGGAGGTGCCCCAGGTCAGAACTTAGGTGCACTGTCAGAACAGAGTGTTAGAGGTCGCAGTGCTGGAATAGCAGGAGTCACTACTGGTCATGGGAGAAATTCAAGATGTCTGACAAGTCAGCAGGAAGTTGTAACTAGCAGCTCTGATTGTTAAGGTCTGAAAGCTGAAAAATCAGGTGGTGCTTCAGGTCTGCTGGAGTCGCCGGGAATGCTACTGGCCAATGTTGGAGTATCAATGTGTGTTACAAGCCAGTTGTTGGGTGAGCTCTTGGAGCTCCACGTTTGGTGTTTCAGTCCTGTGTGAGCAAGGATACTAATGGCCAGTGCTTCAATAGCAAGGGTTATTAAAGCCTGTTGGGGGAGAAAAGTCCTCTTCAAGGTAATGGACATGCACCCCTGCCCTGAGTGCCCAACTGCACTGATATCTGGATCTTTAATGCTCATTTGTGGTTGTATGCAAACACAGATCATACATGTGCACCATGAGATAGACCTTTCAAGGATTGCGGTCTTGTTGTTCAGGGAAAGGTGCCCAAAGTGGCTGGTATTATCCGTACAATCGTTTCATCTCTAGAACAATTATTAGAGCACCCCCTGTGACACAGTCCACGGAGCTCGATATTGCACCTATGCCCCCATATCTTTTCAGCCTTACGTGGGCAGCTCTGGTATATCACCTGCTCGGCACCCTGACACGAATCCATATTTTTTTTCCAGGCTTCCAGTGTGGGGGTTGTCACTTCCCCCATGCCTGGGGGATTTTTCTCTTGGCCACCCCTCTTCTTAGTCCAGCCAAGTCTTGGCCCATTGTGGCCACGTCATCTCTCCTGTCCCTCCCAGGATATGCCACCTAGGGTGTAGTGGAACACTCTCTCCCACCACCTCTGTCATCATGCGAGTAATACCATCCCAGTATCATTGAATTTTGGGGCAGGACCATAGAATATGAAACAAGGACCCGGACTCCCCACATCTCCGAACACATTCATCCGTTGTACAGCTACCTGTGTGTATGTGGACCATGCGAGAGGCATACGATCAATATATAGAATACAATGCTGGGTAAGCCTAAAGCGGCCCGATTTCAATTTCTCTAGGGCTCTGTAAGGCCTCGGCCCAGTCATTGTCCTCGAGTAGACCCACGTCCGATTCCCATGCCTCTCGCAGAGGGCCCAAGCAGTCTGGGGAGTCATTCACAAGCTTCTTATAAGTGAGAGATATCGCTTTATGAATCATGGGATCTAGGAGGAGGCGGTCCTCCAGTGGCAAACACTGCGGTAATGGAGTGCCATCCTTCAGGTGACAGTGAAGAGCATGTCGTAGCTGTCGGTATCTGAGGAATTCCCTTCCTCCCATTTGGAACTCCTCCCTCAAGGTGTCGAAATCTAACATCTTGCCTCTCTTCCAAACATCCCCCAATCGATCGATCCCAATAAGACCCCATTGTCAGAATCGCTTTAGTCATTTCAGTTCACTCAACCAGTCTCTGTACCATAGAGGGGTCTGCTCCTTGAGCTTGGCCTCCCACACTGTCATCTTAGTTGCCTTATGCCATACGTCAATAACTGAATGGGTGTGCACTGGAAGGAGTGGATTGCCTCTTCGTTTTCTATACAGCTCCATCCGATAGTTACCACTGCTCTTTGCTAGCTGGTCCACTCTGTATGCCGGTTCCTCAAGTGGAGACAAGACCCATCTGTTAATATTGACAAGCTGGGAGGCCCAGTAATATATTCTAACAGTAGGGACAGCCTGGCCCCACATCATACATTCCTTTCTGGAGTTTCTTGAGCGCAATCCTGGAGCTGCCACCCGCCCACAGTAACGCACACTGTTCCAATTCGACAGAGCGGAAAATTGCCTCCAGTATTCGAAATGGTGTTTTTGAACCACATAGGTAGGCGGGGGAGAGCCATCATTTTAAAGAGAACTGCTATGCCCGCCAGGGAAACAGGAAGTGGACTCCAGTGGGCAGCATCATCTCGAAGACGGTCTAGTTGTGCCTGTATGTTTAATCGCATGAACTCTTGCTTCGAGTGTGTTACCTAAATGCCTAAATATTTAAACGTCTCCTTCTACACCAGCTCTGAGCATAGGGGAGGGAGCTCCCCCGCCAACAATAACACTAGAGATTTGTCCCAATTAACACAATATCCAGAGTATGTTCTGAACGATTGGATAATATGAATAAGCCGGTGGAAACTTTGGCGTGGCCTGTGGGCGTGCAGTGGAATATCGTCAGATTATAAGTATATTCTATTTTCCCAGCCTCCACTAAGATCAATTCCTCTAACCAGTGGATCCCCCCGAATCCAGACCGCTAACGGTTCTAATGCTAAAGCACATAGCATCAGAAACAATGGGCAGCCCTGCCTCATGCCCCGATGGAGCCTAAAGGCTTGGGATATATTCCCTTTGACTTGAACTCATGCCATTGAAGCGGTGTATTATAGGCGAATCCACTGCAGTGGCTTCGGACCCATCCCGATTTGATCCAGGACAGCAAACAACTATGTCCATTTGATGCCCCTTGGTGTCGAGCAATAGGAAGGCAGCAGGCACATCCTGATTGCCTTGGGTCACCTGCAAGATGCTGTATACACGTTGCAAATTAAGCCTGGTACGCCTATGCGGCATAAAGCCGGATTGATCTGGGTGAATTAGGGACTGGGTAACCAAGCTCAGACGGGTTGCAATTAAGTTGGCCAATACTTCAAGAGGGATATAGATCTGTATGAACCACAGAGGTCATGTGGTTTACTTTTCTTCAAGATGACAACAATAGCTGCCATCCTCAGATCCTCTGGGAGTTGACCATCGTCCCTTGCACTGAGAAACATATTAAGCATGTGCGGAGATATTTTGCTCGCCGCGCACTTGTAAATCTCTGTGGGTAGTCCATTTGGGCCTGCTTCTTTCCCGGACTGCAAATCATGTATGGCATTTTCTACTTCCTCTATGGTAAAGTCCGAGTCAAGCGTCACTCTATCCTCCTCCTCAAGCGTTGGCAGAGCCATGTCTTTGAGTAACTTGTAGGGCTCTGTCTCCCCCCGCGTGGTGGGAGGTCCTTTTACAATTGTGTCACTGGAGTGAGACCTACAGGCTTGATCACTTTTTAAAGGTTCAGTTGCTGTGTGTTTTAACTGAGCCTTGGCTTACACCTGGATGATATGAAGTGTAGCTCAGCGCATAAGTGGTGTACAAGTCCTGGGCATATGTGTGTCTGGGGAGGGTTCCATGCAGGGATAATGCAGTACTCTGTAGTGCATGCTTGGTGTATGCATGTACTGGAGCTACATGTGCCTATGAGTGGTACAATACCTGAACGATGAAGGGCTGTACAGTGCATGCAGGTTAGATCCACATTCTGAATGTATATGTACATGTGAGTGGTGCAGTATATGAAAAGTGTGTTGCATGCATGTTAAATGACCATGCTGGATGTATATGTGCCTGTCAGTATGACAATACATAAAGGATACATTGCTGGACAGTACAGTACAAGCATGTTAAATGCTTGTGAAGAATGTATGTATTCCTGTGGATTGTGCATTACATGGAGGCCTGGGTTCCCTTTTGGTTGACTGAGGTCTGCATGGTGAAACATGGAGTGGAATTAAAGAGATCCCCCAGACAGATTTGTGCGTTGCTGTATCCCTGTAATCTGGGTGCGACACACTACGAGGAGACAACCAGTCCTCCCATCTACACTTTAAAAAGCTGCTCCTTGATTCTGTGAGAGGTCCCATGGAATGGACCTGGGCACATATCGGGAAGGAGATAAGGCTAGTAAGCAAATCATTATAAAGAGCAGGGCTGGGAGACCAGGGCTAAACCTTTGATGTACATCACTGTTGCTGACATTCCTATATGAACTCTGGTCATTCCCATGACCCTTGTTACGGTACTCTCAGCTTCAGAGAAACTTATTCTGTGACAGAATGCTTTTGAAGAGGAAGAGGGAATGGAAAAGTAGATATATCAAAAGAAGCAGAACCCTAAAATAAAACTTGAAAGACGCAGGCCTCAAATGACATTTGGTGTCTGGAAATGGACTATAAGAAGAGGAGGTTGAAACTCTGACAAAAATTGTCATCTGCCAAGCAGCAAATATGGGCTGTGTGAGGAGAGAAAGACTTTTGCCTGTGACCAAGGATTGGAACGCAAGGCCAGCTTGTCTCCCTGCTGGTTAAGGGCACATAACCCAGGGAATCCAAGACCACCTGCTCTGGAGGCGTGAACACCAGCATCTGCCTGCTTGCCAATACCAGTGTGCCCTGTGAGGAAGAGGAGAGCATTGTTGGGAGTATGTTCTTGCCAAGACCATTGTGCCCTGTGGGGAAGAGGAGAACATTGGTGGGAGCAAGTTCCAGTGGGGAGCCTTGTTGAGTGTATTCCCTGTGAGGTATGAGGAAATGGCTGTTGCACCGATCAGATCAATGCCCAGACAGCAACCCCCATATGCCAGGAGAGGGCTGCTGTGAAGATAGTTATAGACAAGACTGTGGAGTGGGTGACTCCCTATGTCAGGAGGGGCCACCATGGTTAAGACTGTTGTATGGTAAGGGACAAAGCCTTGTGTGGCACCTGCGCAGCAACCTCATATGCCAGGAGAGGATGACCGGAATACTTCTGGTATGTTGATTAGTCCGCAGCCTGTAGACTGTGAGTGGTGATGACCAGTAGGTCACCAGGAATAACAAGGACTATGACTAGCCTGATCCAGTTAAGAAAGTGAGGTTGCTGTGGGGCATTGTCACTTGCTCAAGTCTCTGGCTCAGTTCTCCAAGTTTTGTTTTCACACCCACAGGTGACCCAAGTGAGCTTAGTCTAATGCACCAGCGCTGAAAGCAAAAGGTCCAGTTATTGTAGCCCGCAGTACCCCACTAAATATATAAATGAGGTGAGGTGGTGGCAATGCTTACAGGTTACTAACAGGGAGCATTGGTAATCCAAACAATCATTCATTAATGATTTATGCAGTCAAGATCACTAGAAACTGAATATAGATTGCAACATACCTATTTTAAAATTGATATTTTAAAATGCCAAGATCTAGGGCCAGATGTAGGTAGCCCAATACCGGGTGGAAACGGCAGAAAACACCGATTTTAAATATACCGATCGGTAAAATTACCGATTCTGTATGTTTCCAATGTAGGTAGCACTTTAAACACTGCTACAGGGCTTTCAGGATTCGGTATTTACCATGAAATACAATTGCATGGTAAATAACGAATTTTTGTGTACATGTACATCTGTGCATGTACACCTGTGCCATGTGGCACACAAGCCAGAAACAGGGGTGCAACAGGGTGTCAAAGTGACACCCTGTCCACCTTGGCAATTCGGAATTTTTACCGTTTCGGTAAATACCGAATCGGTATTTGCTTTTGAATCCTATGGGCTTCAAGGCCCATAGAATTCAATAGCAAATACTGATTCGGTATTTACCGAATCGGTAAATACCGAATCTTACTGATTCGGTATTTTTTACCGATTTTTTACCTACATAGGTTTTACCGATTCTTAAAATACCGAATTGGTAACATTCGGTATTTAAGAATCGGTAAAACCTATTTATCTACATCTAGCCCCTAGTGCCTAATATAATATTGGCAACATCACAGAAGATAATAAAAAGCAGCTAAGCTGTTCAATAGCAGTGAAAACAGGGAAAATCATAACATCACAATTTATAGCCCTTAAACTAGGGGAGGGTGGTTAACTTTTTTCCGCCAGCCTAATTTGTGGAGTTTTACCACTCTGCGCTCTGCTTGGAGAGGTAAGTTTGGCAAAAACTCTTCACCCGTATCGAAGCGTAGTTTATGGCCACCATCCCCAATCAACGGACTTTTGCCTTCCCGATCATGGGATCATCTCTGGACAATCTCGACATTCGCGTAGTTTACCATGTGCAGCTCTTGCCGTCTGCCTCACTTCTGAGCTAAAGGCTTCTCAGCTGAGTCAGCACAGTGTGCAGCAGGATGGCACAGGAGGCCAGGAGCTAAGGCCCACATGCATCATTGTGTCATTTTGCATTTCTTAATTTGCGAAAAATAAGGAATCGCAAATTAAGAAGTGCAAAATGCTATGCATCATTTTTTTCGGTATTTCTTTGTGATTCGGTAAAAATCTCAATTTTTACCGAATCCCAAAGAAATACCGAATTCTTAAGTTAATTTTCGCAATTCCCATTGATTCCTATGGCCAAAAGGCCCATAGGAGTCAATGCAAATTGCGAGTGGCATCATGTTGCACACACACATGTCCTAAGGACATGTGTGTCCGTAACATGAATGCAACATGAATGTTGAAAAAAAAGCATTTTCAACATTTTAAACACTTTTTCCAAATTTACCGAGTGGTTCAAACACTCGGTAAATTTGGCACCCTATTTGCGAATTTTCACTTTTTAAAATAATGATGCATTGCTTTTAAGAAATCGCACATCTGCGACTTCTTAAAAGCACCCGCAATTTTAGAACTCGCAACAATGTTACGAATTCTAAAATTGCTTCATGCATCCCAAAAAGCACTTTTGCATTCGCAAACGGCCGATTTTAAGGAATCGCACCGTTTGCGAATGAAAAAGTGCTTGATGCATGTGGGCCAATGTGTCTGGCAGCTTGCGCTGCCATGGATAACCAGTACCACGTGAAGGTAAGGTAATCTGCATGAATGCAGGGGTTGCCATTGCACTGAGTGCACTTCTTGCACACGAACAGCTGGTGCATGTTGCACTCGTATCCGGGGTATCTCTTGTGCAGAAGTCTGTGTGGGCAGCACAGGCCAGTATTCCATGAGCCCTGACCTCCGAGGACCCTTGTTTTCTGGCCAGTGCAGCAGCACCACGTGAGCTCCTCTTCACAGTGTCTGTCAATCCAAGATGGATAGCTGGAGGTAACCCTGGGACTGCGTTCAGACCTTGCCTAGTGTCTCAACTGTGACATGGATTACTCAAAGTAGTACTGGCTGGCCTGGAATAATAAATGTGTGCTGTGTTAAACACAGGCCCTAGCCACTGATATATTTTTTCATTTAGTAAAGCATGCCTCTTCAATTTCCTGTAATCAAATTACATTTAGGCAAATACAGCTGCATTCATATGGAATAAAATGTAGTCAGGCTAAACATGAGTTTATTCAGGTGATGATCCTTGAAAATAAAATGCAGATTATCGCTTTTAAGAAGTAATTTCTCATTTTTAGCACAATTTCACCAACTACTGGCAAGACAGTGTAGAATAGCTCTTATTTCACGTAGCCAATATTTTATGAGCAAAGACTGCATTAATTCAAGAATCTTGTGGAGTTTTCCAGTAAACCTGCAGAATTTCGCACAGAGAAAGTCCGCAAGCTTTGCCCAGCCCTACCTTAAACCCTCACTGTGCTATGTCTATGTGCTATGCTAGTTCTAGCAGATGAATATATGATAAGCCTGAGTTACAGAGGTGGCATGCCTACCTGGACAACAGGATTTGTTGTTCTGGAATAGTTTGCTAGCTATTTCAAGCCCAAGGCCAAGAGCTAGGAGATTATGTCTATTAGAGGACCCAATCCTGACACCAGTTCGAGAAGGCAGAATGGAATGCTTTGCAGAGCCTCGGGGAGTCTTGCTCGAGGCTTCTTAGTTTGAGAAGGAATCTGGTGCCAAGCTCCTCTGGATCTGCATCTGCAACCTGGATGAAGTTTCTCTTCTAACTAAATGGCAAAGTTGGAGTCCTTATATATTGTATCTTATCTAAGAGGCCTATTACGATGTCATCAGGAAAGGCTCCAAAGGGGGTTCGGATTTTGCAAATCCGATTCAGTACCTCTGTTCCTACCCTAATCGGTCACCTTTTCGGATAACCGAGTATGATTCAAGGAAGCCTTCCAGGCTTTCCTAATCAGTTCCGAATGCGACTCAGGCAGCTCGAGTCATTCAGAACCGAATTTTACAGCCCAACAGAGACGGTTTCCAAATGAGGGATGACCAATTCGGACACACATTCCAAATCGGTTTGTCCAAGATTAAACGGCTGTGGCAATCAGACTTTTGGGGGCCCGTAGCAGGGCCCACTTCACCTGTAGGCCTCCAGATTGGCCTGTGGGTGTACCCAAGGGACATCCTCTTCCCAACCAAGCACATTGTGGCAGGCACCGGGGGGGGGGGGGGGGGGGGGGGGGCGCGCAACAGGGTGCAAGATTTTTCCCACCTACCCTTTTTTTCAAATGGGAGCCTGTGTTCTCTTTCGGAACACAGGCTCCCATTGAAGTCAATGGGAGTCCAACCGAACTGAGTCTGTAAGCATTCGGACGCATCGTAATTGTTCGGTAGGACTCCCCGAATACCAATCGTTCAGAAAGCATTCCAAACCTGGTTCAGTGGGAATGCTTTCCTGATAACATCTTAATTGACCCCTAAAATGAAATTTGCAATGTCACCTTAAGAAAGTTTTGACATAATCTTATACATCAGTGGATGTACTAATAAGGTAAAAATATCTCAATATAGACTGCATTATTTGGGTAATGGCTGGTATATGACCTTGAAAAAGACACATATCCCAGACTGATGTTGTTCTGTCAATGTCTGAATGACGTGACAATTTCACAGTTCTTGGAAAGATAGACACAGATGACATCTGTGTCAAATGGAGACATTGTTCTACATAATTAAAAAAAAATAGCAGGCTCTATTGTCAAAGTTGGCAGTGTGACTGACTATATGGGAGAGTGGGTATGTGTGTGAGAAGCTGTATAAGTGTCTGACAGTATTAGTGAGTGATGGGGTATATGAGTGGCTGTATGGGTGAGTGAGTGAATGTGTGTGTAGACCTATGAATCAGTGAGTGTATGTGTATGTATCTCGTACAAGAAGGGCCAATTGGGGAGACAGATGTTTTACCACATCAACAGCCAAACTCTGGAATACGTTACCCCTCCATAATAAAACCGCTCCTACGCTCATGAACTTCAGAAAGAAACTCAAGACTTGGTTGTTTTCAGCTTAAATTATCATTTTTCCTCTCAGGAAGAGCTCTGTTACGCTAGCGCCAAGACACCCTTCTGGGTATTTGCGCGCTTTAAAAATCGCATAAATAAATAAATAAATAAATAAATAAGTAAGTACTGGAATGGGTGTGCAACGGATTCGAGGATGATAGCATGAAGGTTGGAGTGGGTGTATGAATGGTTACATGAGGGTATGAGTGGCTGCATCAGAGACAGTTTGAGATGTCATCAGTGATGTCACTGACCATGTCATGAGTGATGTAATTTGTGAGGTCATAAGCAGTGCATTGCGGGGGCATGAGTTAATGTTAGCTCAGCTGACTATAACTGCAGATTTCTCTGGTTTTGTAAGATTGACCTGTCAGCCTAGCTATTACATTCCTGTAACCTTTGGCTCTTTCATTGAATATATATTTGTATGTATATTACCTACTGGCAATCACCAATAGGTAGTTATAACTAGGACCTAGTTTCTATAGAATAAGCATTTTTAGATCTCGCCTTCGCAGCGCGCATGCTCTGCATAGGAAAATACCTTTACCCATTGATTCTGTTTTGTTGCCAAAAACATGCACGCATTGCATTGCTTTCCATGGCAATAAATGCACGTTTGGCTATTCCCTTTGCAGGAGCGAGCTTTGAAACCATTTTTTTGCTCGCTCCCACAAGGGAAACTGGCGCAGGCCCCCTCCTCTCGCCCCTCCCCCTGCTGCCTCTTTTCAGCGCTAGGCGTGTGCGCATGTTTGCTTGGCAGGGGCTTCTCGGGTCAGCAACTGCACATTCTTTGAGGGGGTACGCTTTGCTAAATGTGGGTTATAAACTACCTATCCGGGGGATATCCCAGAAGGCCTTAAGACAAGAAGTGGAGTACTCAGATGGGGCTGTTCTTCAGGTACCTTGAACGCTTTGTTCCCAAGTAGTGTTTGTTTCCCTTTTCCACCCGAACCAATACACGTTACCTTTGCACCTGGTGCAGGTCTAGCAAGGTTAGAAGAGGCTGGGCCCAGGTGTCATCACCCACCTCCAGCCCACTGTGCTGTCCCTCTTCCTGCCCTCTTACCGGGTCTCCAGGGGCTGCACACCTTACCAGCTGGGCCTGTTGAGTATGTGTTGGCTGTAGCCCTCCGGCGGCCCCCTATGGTCCAGTCAGGCTATCAGCAATGGCAACAGCTGCAGGGGTGCAGGTCTCACTCGGGCCTCGCGTCACCCTCTAAATTCTGGGCATCTGGTCGCTTCTCTGACTCTGGTGCTGCGCCTGCCGCTTCCTAGACCCTTGCTTGCCACCCAAAGACGCTGGCCGAAAGTACGCGAGGTGCGACCGCTACAAGGACTCAGGTACTGTGCTGCTTCCTTTGCACTGCCAGACCTCGCTGGGTCCCTCTCTCCCTAGTGGCTGCGGCAGTCGCAACCTGCTCCCTGGTGCTATGTAAGCGGGGTGTTACTGCTCACCTGTGGCCCCGATTGCCTTTTGCTCACACTGCGAGGCCCCACTCAACAATGGCCGTGGATGTTCAAGTTCATCGGTGCAGCCTCCGATTCAGGGGTGTGTGCCCCAGCCCCTCTTGACTTCTATTCCAGCTCTCTGCTATCGGCTGCTCTCCGGACCCCACCTGTCTGCCCCAGCTCTCTGCCCCAACAAAGCCATTGCCCCGAATTGCCCTCAACAGTCAATAGCTCTAGCCGATGTACTGCAGGCCGGGTTGGACACGCCCTGTGCCACATCCTTTCCGGCTCCCTGCCAGGGTGCTCTGTTGCAGGCTGCGGATCAGTAGGCCTCCTGCCCATTATCTCCTCACTGGGGTCGGCTCTGGGCTCTCTGTTCTACCCAGTGGCCCCCGCACTCTAAGGGCTGCTCCCCATCAACCAACAGCGCCTATGGTCTCGCGGCTATACCTTCATAATCGCGGCTGATCATTGGGCGGGCCTCAGTTTCAGTGGTCCCGGAGAGAGGCTCAACCGCCATTTTCTGCCACAGCCTCACAGGGGGTCCGAGCTCCCTTTCCGCTCTTGGTGGGCTTTTAATGCTGCGATGCCCTGCTCAGCCGATGCTGGCAGAAAAAGCGGGTACTGATCTGCCCGATGCGGTGGTTTGAAGGGAAAAAATGCGTTGATTTGGGCCAGATTGGGCTTCGGGAGCAGGGAGACGAAGGGAGACACGTGCTACTGGCTCGCAATCTTGGCCATGCCCCCAGAAGTTATTCTTTTAATAGTCATTTTCAGCGAAAGAAATATTTCATTAACAGGTTGATATATGTAAAGGCCAATGCTTCCAAGCTAAACAAGGCACCAGGAAACTAAATTACTTGTTGTGCTTTATTACTCCCATCATAAGGAATAATATTGCAGATTTCACATTAGTGGCAGAGAACCGAAATAGTGGCAGGATAAGATCTGTTAACACTCCAAAACAAATGAATATCTGGGACAACAGCACTTATAGAACCTGCCTGAGTATTTGGAATATGTAACTCCAGTGATGGGGAGAAAGTATTAACTTGCATCTCTGGTTACTGTTGATTACCACGAGAGGAGATGGCTGGTTGAAAGAAAAAATGTGTATTGGTTATTCTAGAAATGGCTGCTAATTCAAAAATAGTTCCAACATTAGTAAAGCGCAACATAGATCAGGTAAGAAAACTAGAAAGCCAAAAAGAATTTCTGTTTTGCAGGGAAAAAATAATAATTCTCTGGTCCAAAGGAATAAGAAGAAATTGTGTTATTCTACTGTATTGGAGTAGTCAGTGATCACCCTACACAAGAGGTTACATTTCTAGGTCTTGCCTGATATTGCACATGCGCTGTCATATTAGACTTTCCATTTACTAAAAAGGTTTGTAACCTGCCCTTTGCTTACCATTTATTATCTTCATTGACACTTATTTGCTAGCTACATATCTGACCCAATACACGTAACCTTTGAACCTCAGAACAGTTACAATATGCTGTCGACTGCGCCTCAAGCTCCCCCATTCTTTGTAGCTCAGTGGATTTTCCCGCCGCTGTTACTGCGGCACAGTCTGACGCAGTCGCCATAGTGACGGACGCAGTTTCGCTTGCAAGCATAACAAATACATTTTATATTCTCGGTGGACAGTGGTGTGAGGGCTCTAAAAGTTCTCCGATCGGCCTCCCAAGATACCGATGATCCCTCTTACCTCTTACTTTGCGCCAAGTTTAACATTTACGCTACTTATAAGTATATTTTAGTTGTTATTTGCCCTTAATTACAATGCTACAATTGTTATTACATACAAATAAATGCCATTGCCGTTACCCCTAGCGGACTCTCTCACTAATTCTCCCATCTGCCAGAGGACTCTTGCTGCTTTGTACCTTAATATTTACCCACCTCAAGCCGGACACACTTCTGCCTCATACGCTGAAAAATGTTTTGTGTCATTCGTAACTGCTCTGTCCCTACCAAATTGGTGTGCACCTTCGCCACAACACGTACACACACGCTCTTAAACAACAGTAGCATATCCAATTTGTATATCGGGCCTTCCATCTACCGGTGAATTCTTGCTTCTTTACACATTAGTTATGCAGTCCAAGACGCTGCACTAACTAAAAGGACACGTCCATTTACAGGCTCAGCAACACCAGTACCACAAGCACAGGGAAAACGGCTCCGCAGCACAGTAAGCACAACTCCTACAACTCCGCCCCTGCGGGGCCTCCACTTACTTTAGGCCATTATGCAAAGCTTTGCCTCCTTACCTACTGCTCCCCTTAAAATCAACTCCCCGCCAGGCACCAACAATCGGCTCACCTCAATCCCAGTGATAACAGTGCAAGCTCACCACCATATTACACCTGCACCCCTAAATACTTTCAATCCGCTGCTGCTCTACAAACCTCACCAAAATAAACCCATATGCCCCTTAGGTCAACTCCCCTGCAAATATGTTCGCTCTAGAAATTCTTTACAGGTTAACTCCTGGGCCCCCGCTCACCCCCCCAAAAGCTCCCTGCTACCTGCAACACATAACCTCATCAGCCCCTACAAAGCAGTTCCAATAGCCTAACAGTGTCTCCTGATTACTCCATAGCCCTAGCTGCACACCCCATCAGGCCCCATTCCATTTGCATCATCTTAAACTCACCATAAACAAGCATTGGTTTCGCCCTTGGGACCTTATAAGTGTTTAGCCATGTACCAGTTGATGTTGTTGCACCAAGAATATTGTGCTTGATAACTTAACACTTATAAGGTCCCAAAGGCGAGACCTATTGGATATGCCAATGTTTGTTTAACTTGCCTATAACTTTAGAGTTGTTTGACAATTCTTGACGAAATTTTCCAAAAGCCTTTTTAAGGTAGGTTCTGGTTGTCAAGGAAAGTTTGGGGGTGATCCATGCAGTGGGGACTGAGAATTTAGGGTGCAAAATAAGGGTGTGTTTGTAATGTTGATTCACATAGACACCTTTAGCCACAGCTACAACCTGAATCACTGAACAGACTTAAACCAAATTTGGCAAGGAGTTAGATGTTGGCTCAATCCATTCAGTAATTTTAGCAACATTTAAGCCAAAATGTATCGTGATATCTCTGTTTGCGGATATTTCGTGACAGTTTTGTGAGTAATCGCGAATGCATGCGACAACAGGAATGCTCTGATTGGCAGGATGGAACCTGAACAGAAAGTTGCGGCTGCCATTTTATTGATCAGGAACAGCTTCTTGGGCTGAAGATTTCTGAAAAAGCAAACATAAGGGGTCAGAGTACCTCTACTCTGACGTCATGTTTGAGAAATGGGGGTGTTAGTGACACAAGCTGTGTCCAAAATGTGACTTTTTTAATTGCTTGTGATATTCGCGATGATGCCAAGACAGGCAGCACAGCTCCCCATGTACCATCACGGGGACAATGCGAATATCACAGGGACACCAGGAATATTGGTGGGAATATAAAAAAATATATCAGTGAATCATTTTTATAGAGATATTGAGAATCTGATAAATATCTTTATAGAGTAATTTATATAGTGAGTTATCTACCATGATGGTTAGAATTAAATATATAGTTAGAACTTTTTAACGTAATGGTGGCTATTGAATTCCGGCTATTTTTCCGCATTGGGACATACTTGTGAGGATCACCACAACCGACATCATCTCAATCTCCAGCCACACGGCGAAACCCGAAATTAGGCTTTAGAGATGGTTGTTTTAGAAATACTCTAAAAAACATGATTTTAGGGAATACTGTGAGAAACCTGAGTGTATATAGTACTATAATATGTGTGGATGTATGTGTTTTAGACTTTATGGAAATGCCTGAGTGTCACAGTTAACACCATCATGGCATGGTCCCAAATAACCGCTAAAATGGAAAATAGCTCTGATAGTAGTTTTGTAAGGTAACTTAATACAAAACTATGAGTTTAAACATGCTTTGCAAGAAGTAAGTATATTGTAACATGTGTAGTGCAATGTCCAGAATGAATTTTTTTACATATTATTTTTGGATGTGTTGGTGGGTGCAGAGCGGAAATATCGACGGAAAAATATTGTGTTACATAAATATAGAGAAGAAGAAAATATCGACAACAAAAATATAGTTTGACCAGAATATCGACTGACAGGTAAGTAATATCGATAACAATAATATAGTTGTAATAAATATCGTTTACAAAAATATAGTTTTCAAAAATATCGATTTTTTAATAATGATATGTATTTTAGTGTTTTAATGTAAAGTATTGTTTGTCATTTTATTATATGTTGTAGAATTTTATTAGTTATTAATGTATTTTATGTTGAATTTTGTGTTATTAGTTCCGTAGCGGGTTGTGGGTTTATAGGGGAATAGGGTGTGAAGTAATTTAAATATATAAAATTAATTGATTAATTAATGTGTTAATTTAATAATTATTTCTTAATTAATTTCAATTAGTAAATTATTAATTAATTATGTTAATTAATTATGTTAATTGTTTAATTAATTTTAGGTGTGTGTAGTGGAGTTTATAGGTGAAAATGGTGTGAAGTAATTAAATTATTATTGATTAATTATTAAATTCTTTATTAATTAATTATCATTAATTATTTATTAATTGTAAAAGAGTAAATAATTTTAGGTTTGTGTTGTGGTGTTTATAAGTGTATATGGTGTGAAAGCTGTCAATTAATTAATTAATTAATTAAATAAATACATTATTTTTCATTATTTAAATAGTAAATATTAAATGTAATTGAGTATTTAATTTTAGGTGTAGGTGTTTGTTAATAATAATATATTTAAATGTATATATTAATTATGTTTATATTCTAAATTAAATTTTATAAAAAATGTCATTGTTTTTTTTTTTATTGTTTTGAGTTCCAGCGCTTTCCCTACTGTTGTATCCAGTGGAGTGGGAATAGTAATTTTTACCCCTACGTGATCCAACGCTTTCCTTACTGTTGCACCCTTTGGAGTGGGAGTAGTAATTTTTACCCCTAGGCTATCCAATGCTTTCCCTACTGTTGCACCCTCTGGAGTGGGAATAGTAATTTTTACCCCTACGCTATCCAACTCTTTCCCTACTGTTGCACCCTCTGGAGTGGGAATAGTAATTGTTACCCCTACGCTATCCAGCACTTTCCCTACTGTTGCACTCACTGGAGTGGGAATAGTAATTTTTACCCCTTCGCGATCAAATGTTTTCACTACTAATGTTTTTATATTGTTATTAAATGTATGTATTATTATTTTTATATACTTTTATGTGTTAAATATATGTATATGTACACATTTATTAAGTTTATATTGATTACATTTAGTTCATTTGTTATAAATAGTTAAAATATGAAAGTAATGTAATTTATTTTGTTAATAATATTAATATTATTTAATTATTCAATTTAAGTTATAATATTTATTAAAGTTGATATTTTTTACATCTATATTTATTACATCTATATTTTTTTGTCGATATTTATGTACTTACCTGTTTAAGTATAGGAAGTCAATATTTTTGTAATCAATACTTTTACATCTAAATTTTTGTAAATTATATTTTTGTTATCAATATTTAAACATGGAACCGTGTTGGTGGTAATTGAAAGTCCGCATTTCTTTTCCGTTTTCACAAGGTGTCTGGGGGAATCGCGAATACCAACATCATCGCTATCTCCGGCGTCGCCCAGAAAACAGAAAATAGGTTTTTGAGATGGTTTTTATAGAAATTCTCTAGAACAAGCATTTGCAATGCGATCGGTCTTGCCTTTAGGACCTTATATGTATTTAGCTCTTTAACAAACGTTTTAACAAGGAAAACAAATCTGATTCGAACGCACATCTTCTGCATTATTACCCACAATTTTTCCCTGTTGACTAAGTCGAAAGCACTTGAAAGATCAATAAAGGCCCGATGGACTGCCCCTCCTTTAGTTTTTACATATTTGCTGATAAGGTGCAGATTTAGTGTTTGCTCAATTGTACTAATACCTGATCTAAACACAAAATGTACAGGAGCTACTATTGTTCTCCTTAGCCCAGGTATCTAAGTGCGCCAGGATTAACCTCCCCAGAGTTTTAGCAGTAGCATCTATAAGGGAGATTGACCTATAACAGGATGGTGATAATATGTCTCCTTAAAAAAAGGGGGAAATAAGACAGTCTATTGCCATTAATCTGTAATCCTACCCTCCACAGCACTTTTCAGGGTCCTAGTTATGTCCACGGGTATCCGATCTAACCCAGACTGATGCAAGATTCCTGAGAAATGAGTTACCCACTCAACTTTGGAGATCAGAGATTGCCTCAATATCTCTTACTATGCATTTTAAGATTAGCCAACTATTATCATACCCTTTCAACAAAACAACATTGTACCCGTCCAGATTCAGATCCATTGACCTTTTCTGAGGTTATAACTGGAATAATCAATAGCCATGTTTTAGAAACCCCCCTACACTGCAGGACTTTAAATCTAAACTAAAAATACATCTCTTCAAAACTGTAAGACAACTCAGAAAAAAGTGTTTTCCACACAAGGGTCTCACGATGTAAATATGCATAACAACTGTGCGCACTCTGCTGCACATTATTTCATGTACTCAATTAGCCTTGCTGTTAAATTGGTCCTAATGGTGCGCAAACCATTCTTGCTTCTTTCTGCACCTCTCTTGCCTCTTTCTGCATTTCTCTTGCTTCTTTCTGCACATCTCTTCTACTTTCCACACATCCCTTCTTTCTGTACCCCTTGCCTTTTTGTACACCTCTTTCGCTTCTTTCTGCACTCACTTGCTTCATGCTGAACCCCTCTTCCTGCACCCATCTTTCCTCATTCTGCACCTCTCTTACCTCTTTCTGCTTCCCTGTTCCTTCTTTCTGTACCTCTCTTGCTTCTTTCTGTACCTCTCTTGCCTGTGTCTGCAGTTCTCTTATCTCTTTCTGCACCTCTGATGCTTCTTTCTGCACTTCTCTTGCCTCTTTCTGCATCCCTCTTGCCTCTTTATGTACCCTCTTCCTTCTTTCTGCACCTCTCTTGCCTCATTCTGCAGTTCGCTTGCCCCTTTCTGTACATCTGTTGCTTCTTTCTGCACTTCATTTGCTTTTTTCTGCACCCCACTTGCTTCTTTGCACAACCCTCATGTCTCTTTCTGCACATCTTTTGCTTCTTTCTGTACTTCTCTTACTTCTTTCTGCACTTATTTTGCTTCTTTCTTCACCCCTCTAGCCTCTTTCTGCACCACTCTTTCCTCTTTCTGCACTTCTATTGCCTCTTTCTACACGTCACTTGCTTCTTTCTGCACCCCTCTTGCCTCTTTTTACACCCACCTTCCCTCTCTCTGTAGTTCTTTAGCCTCTTTCTGCACCCCTGTCCCCTCTTTCTGCACTTAACCTGCTTTTTCTGCACCTCTTTTGCCTCTTTCTGCACCCTCTTGCCTCTTTCTGCACCTCTGTTGCTTCTTTCTGCACATCTCTTGCTTCTTTTAGCACCTCTATTGCTTCTTTCAGCACCGCTTTTGCCTCTTTCTGCACCCCTCTGCCCTCTTTCTGTACCTCTATAGCCTCTGTCTCCACCTCTGTTATCTCTTTATGCAGTTCTCTATCCTCATTTTGCACCTCTGTTGCTTCTTTCAGCACTTCTCTTGCCTCTTCCTGCACCTCCCTAGCCTCTTTCTACACCTCTCTTAAAACTTTATGTACCCCTCTTGGCTCTTTCTGCATCCATATTTCTGCACCTCTCTTGTCCCAGTCAATACCCCTCTACCCTTTTTCTGCACCTCTTTCGTCTGTTTCTGCAACTCTCTTGCCTCTTTCTGCAGTTCTCTTGCTTCTTTCTGTATCCCTTTTGCTTCTTTCTGTACTTCTTTTGTCTCTTTCTGTACCCCTCTTCCATATTTCTGCACCTCTCTTGCCTCTTTCTGCACCTCTCTTGCCTCTTTCTGCACTTATCTTGCCTTTTCCTGTACTTGTCTTGCCTCTTTCTGCACCTCTATTGCTTCTTTCTGCACTTCTGTTACCTCTTTCTGCATTTCTCTTGACTCTTTCTGCATTTCTGGTCATTCTTTCTGCACTTCTTTTGCCTCTTTCTGCACATCTTTTGCTTCTTTCAGCACTTCTGTTGCCTCTTTCTCCACCCCTTCTGCCTCTTTCTGCTCCTCTGTTGCTTCTTTTTGCTCTACTCTTGCTTCTTTCTGCACCTATATTGCTACTTTCTGTACCCCTCTTGCTACTTTCTGCATCCCTGTTTCTTCTATCTGCACCTCTATTGCCTCTTTCTGCACACTTGTTCCCTCTTTATGTACTTCTCTTGCCTGTTTCTGTAAATCTCTTACATATACATATTTCTGCAGTTCTCTTCTTTTCTGCACACCTCTTGATTCTTTCTGCACTTCACTTGCCTCTTTCTTCACTCCTCTTGTCTGTTTCTGCACTTCACTTGTCTCTTTCTGTATCCCTCTTGCTTCTTTCTGCACCTTTGTTGGTTCTTTCTGCACTTTTCTTGCTTTTTTACGCACCTCTCTTGCTTCTTTCTGCTATTCCTATAGATGGTCAAATCTTCTCAGTTCTGCTCTGTCATTCGGTTGCACAGGCAGGCATGTCTTCTGAATATAGGTGTTATAGAGCCCATCAAATATAATATTGAATATCCATGTGTCCTGTATTATGAGCAGAAAGAAATACATACACCTTTTTGTACACAAATTTACAGAGCATGCTGTTTGAAACACGGGTATTCAAGTATTTGTATGTTTATTTCTATGTAACATGTCAAGCAGAGGCGCATGCATGCATACCTTCACAATCTTGGTCAGACTTAAAACAGTGATATGGTTAGGATTGCTGTTTTACATGTGATGGGCCTAACATTCTGAGCAGTTGTTGAAGAATGAACCTTCAGGAGAAAGGTGAGGTTTGATACATCTTGGGAGAAGGATTAGTGATTAGGAAATGTTGAATGTGTCTGTGGAAAGATATAGTGAAACTAGGCCTCTTTCTGCACTCTGTTGTTTCTTTCTGTGCTTCCGTACTTCTCTTGCTTCTTTCTGTACCTTTCTTCCTCTTTCTGCACCTCTCTTGCCTCTTTCTGCACTTCTTTTGCTACTTTCTGCGCTTTTCTTCCTGTTTCCGTACATGCCCTACCTATATAGGCACAGTTCATAAATTGTAAATCCTTAGAAATTCTTTGAAAAAACACAGGCTTCAGAGACGTTATAGTTAGGTATTAGCATTTAAAAAATCTTAGAAATTCACTGAAAAGAACACAGGTTTCAGGGATGTTATAGTTAGGAATTATGATTTCAAAACCTTAGATATTCAATGAAATAAACACAGGTTTCGAGGATGTTACTGTAGGGCTGACATTTCACTTGTAGAAAACCAGAGAAATTCAGCTGTTATAGTTAGCTGAACTGACTATAACTCGCTCACTCGCAATGCACTGCTGATGACGTCACACATTACATCACTCTTGACATGGTCAGTGACATCACTGTTGGCAGTGCGGGAGTGCAAATATTGTTCTCAAATACAGCAGATTGGAAGATTAAGGAAGTCATTTGTAATAGGGAAGCTAGATGGATTTAGATTAAGGTTAAGGTTGCAGATGTATTTCTTACCTTTGGAATTACTATCGCCCAATATTTGATGATACTATGTTATATTCCACACTGGTACCCAGATATAGGCCCAGGTAACATCACAACCTTTCACTTATATTCCTCCCTACATTACATACATAAAGGGCTGCTAGAACTGACTCTTTACCTGGATACAGTACTGCTTACAGAACGTGGGGTTTTCCCTGAACAATAGCCTCATACATTATGCATGAGGATCCTAGCAAACTCAGCAGGACTACCATCTCCTGCATAACAACTATGTACAGGGTGCATTCTCAATGTCGTCCTAAGTCTGACACTGGCACAGCAAGGTAGAACCCCTGGGGATACCTTTGGGTATATAAACATCACATCTTGCTGAGGTAGTCAGAGGAGATCGTGACTTCCATGCTGAGACACTGACGTGAGATGCTGAGATTCCTACATGCAGTGGTCTAACATTCCTTGCGGGGTGTCTAGCTCAAGATCAAGACAGGGTCCCAGAGTCTCTCACTTCAGGTAATGGGGTTGAGTTTATCCTAGTGGGATTCTTGGCTTAACACCTACACACATGCTAGGTACACTTAGGTACATCTAGGTAGGATTGGATCGTAGGAGTGCACATTTTATCATCATGTATTTTATATTCTTGCCTGTATTCATGGTTATAGCAAGATGGTAGAAATCTAACATCCGTTTACCGTTTTAGTGCTTCTAATCATTTATATCTGCTTCTGTCCAGTGGTTGTTTTTTTTTGCACACCTATTTTACACTAGAAGGAGAAAACGTCTTTATCGTTTATTTTGTTTATCTCTCCGAAACAAAGTGAGCATGAGTGACTGAGCGAAAAGTGTTGCAATGTTTCCACGGTTCTGAGGGATCAGGTTAATCAAGAACTATTCTCTCCCTGGTAAGAGGAGTTTCTACTGGCACTGTGAGCTAGCTGGTATACAAGTCAACATACCCGGTGGGGGTGACTGGAATCAGTCTTAACACCAAGCCTGCAGTATATGTTGTCTAAACGTGCAGATCATTTACAGGTTTTATAGGAACTACACGACAACTAAAACTTTGGAGCAGATCTATGAACTATTGATAAACTTGGATGGACCCATAGTCATGGGAGGTAATTTAAATGATTTACAAGATCTAGGGCTAGACACTTCGAAGAAAAGTAAGCGACAATTAAGACGTCGAATCTCAAAATTTATTAAGATAATAAAGGATGACTGTGCCCTTATAGGTATGTGGCAATTAGATAATCCGGGTATTTCCCAGTATACCTGTTATTCTTCAAGATTTAAACAGGTTTGCACCTAGATTTCTTTCGGGTGGATAACTTATTAGAAAGAGGAGGGCCTGAGATAATAGTTTATTCTTTCTAGGATTATTCTATATTCTCTCTAGTAACATTGTTAGGAATACCTCAAAAAAGAAAATCCAGATGGCAGTTTAGTAAATACTTGCATACAGACCCAAATTGGATCAAAGAAATGTTACATTTCATTCAGATGTTTTTTTAGATCAATATAAATACTACTCCACTATTTTTGGTGTGGGAAGCTTTAACGGCCTATTTCCGGGCCCGGTTTTCGTTATAAAGCTAGGATATATAAGCAGTGAGTACAGAATATTGAAACTTTACAAAACACAGTAGAGAGGGTTATGAATTAATTTAATTTAGGGATGACAGGAGATTGATTTGATAGGGTACTACATCAACAATGGCCAAGGAATGATTAGAGATTTTTTTTTCTATGAGAAGACATTGCTGGAGTAAGGCTTATCAACAAAAATTGTACACCAGCATATAGGTGAATATTTAGCATGGACTACTAAAACGCAGAAAAGTAGTCAAGTGATTACCCAGGTGAGTGATCCAAAGACAGGAACCATTGAGATTACCAAGTAGAGGATAGCAGAAACACTTTTTATCCATTTTATGTGAACCTAGGCCGAAGCACAGATACTAGATCAGCAAGAGTTAGTAGATTTCTCCAGATCTTAGCAATTACCACAAATTACCATTGATCAAATCAATGCTCTGAATAAGCCAATTGAGCCTATGAAATGACTGATGCAATTAAACATATGGCATGTACAAAGGCTAGCGGAAACAATGGTATTCCCATAGAGGTGTATAAGGTTTTTCAAGCTGCCCTTTTTCAATTTTTAACATCTCTTTTTCATCAAATTAAGGGTGGGGTTCCCATTTCTAAGTGATTTGAGGAGTCAGTAGTGATGAGTTTTGTTGAGAACGATGAAGATCCAAGGAACCCAAATTCTTTTCATCCCATAAATTTATTACATTCAGATTACAATTTATTTATGAAAAATGTGAGTTGCAAGGATTGCACCAAGACCAAGAACCATTTCACCTCTTATTGCTTTCTGGCTTAGAGTTAGGCAGCCTGCAGTGATAGAATGAACCTCATAACTCAGAAGGTGTGAAAACCCACTAGTTTTTCTTTTGATTAGCAGCTGAAAAGCACCCAACTGTGCACAGTAGCCCCAAGTGTTGTCCTAGCCCACTTAAAACATGCTGTTTCAAGAGGATTGTGATAGAAATATGACGCTGTCAAACCCAGTCCACTTAAAGCAGTTCAATCAAGCCCAATCAAAAATTTAAATCAATGAGAAAAACCCCAGATTGTCCTGACACATAACATGTAAACTGTGAAAAGAGTGGTGTTGCTCATACTTTTGCTTGCATTGTTCTCCGCCCTGGCTACAACCTCTAATCATTTCTTTTCTCAATGATTAGCACCCCAATACACATCCAAATTATTTCCCCCAGTCCCTTATCCCTCCCCAGACAGCTTACATTTTCAGTTTTAAATGTTGCTGTTCAGTACTCTGTTTGACTTTATCCACAGAAAATGGAAAGCTATGATTCTTTCATCATTATCTCGGTTTTATGTGTCACTCCTACCAAACCACACTTTCTGGACACTTCATCAGCTAACCTATGTTGAAGCTGCCTTCATTTTCGGTCGATCATCCCTCATGGGGCAACTCATTGAAAACATCATCTCAAAAGTTGCCTCCTCTAAATATGTCACCATGTTTTATATCAGATCTTACAAGAAAGCGGTAACATCACTTTGATTTAAACATTGTCCTTTCAAGTTAATGCCTTCCCCTACCTCAACTGAATCTTAAAACCTCCCTTCCCTAATAAGCCCATATGAAAGTCCCCTTTCAAATCAGCTCTCCTTTTCATCATCATTTCCTCACCTGCCTAAGTCGGATAGGTTACTGGTGTTGGGAAAATTCAGCCTCTTAATGCACCACCCAGTCCCACAGAAGCCACTGCCTCACATGATGTATTTTTTACCAAATATTAAAACTCGTGTCTAATGCCCTCTCCTGCAACAATGTACACTGCCTCAAACTCATCGTACTTGCACTAATGCATACCAAACGTCTCCAATATCATATCAGTCACCTGCATCCCTCAACTTCTACTACCCATAGCAAGATCAGAAAAGAACCCGTTCAAACAATGCTGGTTAATCAAATGAGTCATGGGCGCCTTTTAAAGGTGAAATAAAGAGGAGAGAAATAAATGAATATTCCCTGGGGAACTCTTCTGGTTTCTGTGCATATATTGTATGTATCAGATACAGCTGGACCAAATGTTTTTTGTCTGCAAACAAGAACCAAAGCAGTATACTGTCTCCCACCCCTAACTCCTATAACCTGATTGAGAGAATGAGGTGGAAGAAAGTATCAAAAGCCACTAAAAGATCTTGTAGGATCAAGATGGCAAATCCTCCAACATTAAAAAAGGTGTGTATCTACCAGAGCTGCTACCAAAATGGACTCCATAGCATGACATGAGTGGGCTGTAAACCCTCCTGCTGATGATTGACAATGCATTGGTCTCCAAGAGAGTAGATAATTGGATGTTAATAATACACTCAGTTATAGATGAATAGTTAAAAAGAATCAACAGATCAGTGTAGGGCTTATTAAGTAAGGGAGAAAGTACAACCTTCTTCAAGTCTCATAAACAGACCCTAATGTAAGGGAAAGATTACAACCCCCTTACAAAGGAATTACAGAGTTATTTATAGCTAGTTTAAGAACTTTAGCAGGGCATGGGTCGAGAAATGATCCTGAAGTGATAGAAAAAATAGTGGATCAAATATGTTTGGAGAGAGTTGACTGAAGTAGCATAGAAAATTAAAACTATTAGTTGTAGAAGAATCAGTGCTGAAGTTGTAATAATTGATACTTGAGGTACTAAGGGAAAGCTAGATATAGCAGATCAATTTTAGAAGAAAGAAGTAGCTTTGTTACATCAAGTCGAGCAGGAATCCTAGAGGAACAGCAATCCATGGAATTTGGCTCAGAAACAATTGGAAATAGCTTCTTGATGGCATTGTTGCAGTTAGAATACATTCCAAGTACTTGATGTTCTTCTTACTTTCATCTTTCCACTCTTCCTTTTTTCTTTTTTGTATCCTTCTTGTTTTTTTCTGGCTTTCTATTATAATATCATCTGTATGTTGCCTTTTGGTGACTTCTTCCTTTTGATATTTTTTATTTGTCTATATTTTGACATTTTATTCATATCATACTATATTGTTGAATATATGACGTACTGGCTTGTTATGATTTATGGTTTTTATGCTTCACTAAATAAATAAATAAATACATTCCGAGCAAAAACATTATTTTGATGGATGTATTGTAAGCCCTTCATTCAATGACACAAGCCTGTTTCTCCGGGTACCTGGAAGGGTTTTTACAGAGATGCTGTGCAAGTTCACAAGTACATTTACCTAGATACACCAGCATCCCACACACTGAAACCCTGGAGATTTTAGAAGCGGTCCTTTTTAACACAGAATGGAAATACCAGACCCACACAGTTTGGTGATGAAATGTTGCCATCTATCCTTGTTTGAGAATTTCATTGCCTTTGAGGACCAACTGTTCCTACAGAAGCATGGCACCAGCATGGGGAGCACTTTTGCTCCCAGTGTACCAGGCCTGTATGTTCACCACCTCGAGCAACAGAAGATCCTCTCACCCAACAACTCAAACGTGAATAGTATAGGGCTCTGGAAGAGATATATAGATGACGTGTTTGTCATCTGGAGTGGTGAAGAGGACACGGCTAAAACAATAATTACGTGGCTTACCGAACAGAATCAGTATCTCAAATTTACCTACACAATCTTCAGAACCGAAATAGTCTTTCTGGACCTCAACATTTTCGCCAATAGAGCCGGACTGAAGACTAGGACACACTTCAAAAGCACTGCAAAGAACTGCCTCCTAAGTTTTGACAGTCATCATCCGAGACACCTGAGGGAAAATTTGCAGTTCAGACAATTTCTGCAACTGCGGCGGAATTGTTCTGAAGTGAAAGATTTCAAATCACAAGCAATTGACCTCAACTCCAAGTTTAGAGCACACAACTACCCAGACAAAATAGTGGCACGAGCAATGAAAAAGACAAGAAACATGACAGACAAGCTCTACTGGACAACACCACCAAGAAACTTGATGAAAAAAAGCCCAATCGGCATCACTACGTTCAACAGCGCCTCTAACTTGATCACTAAAATAATCAACAAGCACTGGCAGATTATAATTGGAAGTACAACGATTTTGCCCAAACCGATGCTTTCACATAAAAAGAACTGCAGCCTGAAGGACATGTTGGTCCATGCACAGCCACGCCTACCCCGTGACAACCCACCCAGTCAGGGTTTCATAGCATCAGTGGCCATCATCCTTGAGGCAATTGTAGAGTGTGCCACATGACAAAGACCAGTAAAAAGATTACCTTCAATGGCAGAACAACTTGGGAACAGCAAAGATTTACAAATTGTGACTGGAAGAACGTCATATACATGATCACCTGCCCATGTGACCTCCATTACGTGACCATGACATCGAGGAAAATGAATACACGCATTTGCTAGCACCGGAGCAACCGGAGATGCCAACGCTCAACAACTAAAATGACAACTCATCACTTGGAACGGAAACACACACTGAAAGATTCAAGATGGACAGTGATGGAACAAAGCAGCAATGAATCCAATATGTTGGAAAAAGAGCAGAGATGGGTTTACAGACTTAAATCTCATGAGAACGGGACGAACGAAAATATACCATGGGCCAATTTATATGAACATAACACCTTTATGAAACACGACAACCAATGGGCATTTTTGGGACCAGGACGCTCACTGTGTCTCTTTTGACCAGGATATTTCATATGTCCTGTTAGCCAATCTAATCTGGCATACAACCCCTGCAGAAGCTCTCCATCAAGTATAATGAGACATTTCTTGATGCCCACTATTTTGCATCCCACTAGTTGATCTCAATTGCCAGATGGGTCATCATCCATTTGTACGTGCAGTAGAACCCCCCCCTCATCACATCTAGGGTGGCTTCTTTTTCGCTACTTTTGCATTTTATAATTCACTATTCCGCCTCTGACCAAAAGCTTGATATAGGTTTAACAAATATATTGTGATTTAATGCGCAGTAAGCATAATTTTAAAGATAATATCCATATAATTGGTCTCACAATTTTTTGCAATCCAAATATGTAAAAAGGATTCTAATACATGAAATAAGTCATTGTTGCGGTCACCATTGGAACCCCCACTGAGTGGCTCTACGGTGGCAATGCATCAATAATACTTGTTAACTCTTGATATGAGGCACTACCAAAATTATTGCTATGGTATCAAATAACGTTATTGCTCGCACCAACAATTACACGCTCGTCAGCCACCAACCCAACCGGGAAGTGAGGACAAGCACCGGGGTCAGCTGTCTAGGCGCTCACTCCAAAGAGGGCATCGCAACACACGCAGTTCAATAGGAAACCCTCTCGAGGCTCCAGAAACGTCAGAGCCTCGAGCGAGTGCAGACAGGTTTACCGAGAGGGAGTAGCCTTGACAGAGTAAGTAGATGCACACTGCCCTGCGTTCCGAGAGAGTTCACTCACACGTTTTTGTGATAGTATTGACATTGGCAAATTCCTACTCCCATTTTGTCTCACACTGTGGCTATAATTGTTAGGGTGTGACTACAGGCATCTCTTCCAACTCCTCGAAGCTTCATGGGGACAAATGATGGTCACATAAAATGTATGTAATTAACCTCTATATTATTACGACGATATCAAGATGATGTGCCAACAGACTATATATGTTACATGTACTATCTTGTGAGTCTCATTATCACTGGATTTAGCACTTTAGAGCCATGGTTTTGGTATTTTCATCACCACAACCACTGAATAACCACGGATTTTTAACTCAATATAGATCTGAGTCGTGCATTTTTTAACCTTTTCCCTTCTTTTCGTACCCCAGCAGGATTTTTGATATTTAACACAAACTAATTAGGTGCTGTATATTTGTTTTTGTATTTTTATTACGGCTATTATGTTCACAGTAACAACAGGAGTGGGAGCATCATTTCTCCTTTAAGGTCCTGCCAAAAAGCCTTGGGTTAGGGGGTTGAAACTAGTTGACCTATCAGGGAAACAATAGGTATTCACACTTAGTGTTTTTCCCTCGTATTCCCTGATTTTAGTATACCACTTTAGGTGTAAGAAGTAACGTTGTTTTTGTCCCACTAATTTGGTATTTTTAACCTTTTCTCCACACTTCAAATAAAACCCATTCCATCATCATTTTAAGACCACATAGGTGTATTGGTGTATACGGACACCCTTATTTTTCAATCAAGTGCACCTGCGTATTCGTTGGAGCAGCACACCCCTGTTTGTAGAGGGCAGGGATGGACCCAGTGATGAAGCATGCTACCAAGGCGAAACCCAGGTGGGTGAGGGCTATTTGAAAGACAACGTTTTTTTCTTTCTCTCAAGTACCTGCAAGGGGTGCTTTCTTCCGAAGGGAAACTTTTTGGTTATTTTCATGGTTTATGCAAGAGCAGCTCCTGCTGGGCATCGACGACTTTCTTAGTAAATGAGTCGGGTTTTAACTAAAGGAGTGAAATTAGCAGAATACAGTGCCTCCAATGAAATTAAAGAATGACTGGTCCACAGCATAAAGTATGTCACATGAATTGTTTATTGTGTTCCTGAGGGCATATGACTTGAAGCATGGTTCAGAATTGTTACTTGCTGGTAAAGATCGAGGAGAGAGTTTCAAGATTGTAATAATTCTGCTATACCTCCCAGCTCCCTCACATACTAAATAATTGGCGCATTTTCTCGTGAAAAGGGTGATCGATCACACATGTGCCCGAATTGTGAAGTGAGCTGACAAGCCTAAATCATATCGGATCAGATGAGGTTCCTGATGGGTATAGATGAGAAATCTCGTAGTAAAGCAGGAAACTCAGCTATGGCGTGAAATGGAAGATAGACTTGCGGACACTGCACCTGCCTGCCTCCCACCCACCTACAGGGAAATACATCGAGCTGCCTTTTTGTTACAAGTTCTGCTTGTTGTGCATGGTTCTTCCTTGGATGCAGACTTATAGCCAACGGACTGTATGTTAGAACGAGAATAATTCTGTCATGGAATACTCTGAATGGCACAGATATAATGTGATGCTTAACAAATAAACCCTGAAACCTGCAAGTAGGCGTACGTACTGCCAGATGTGTTGTACAGTTTACAAACAAAATACAGTTATGAAAATGCATGAAACCTATCCCAAGGTTCGGGAATCCTAGATTTTATGTTCATGAACCTCAGACTGACAACTAACAATCTTTGTAAGAGAAAAGCTACATTGTCATATATTGGTTTATGGCTTATAACGGACACTGACCATTCGGTAAGACTCTGGACACTGATTACGGGACAAATGGTAGCCCTTGGAACTGGTGCCAGCACAGTCTTGCAATCCTCAGTGATTTCCATTAAATCTGAAGTAGGTAAAAAGGAATGAAGGCCTCGCCAACATCTGTGGGCACCAAGGTTTCCCCAGTCACGTCATGGACGTAACAAATGTGCCTCTTCTCCTGGGGCTGGTGAAGGACTTTGAAGAAGAGCTTTTAATCTAGGAAAATGTCACTATCATGTCCTCTAGCCCAATTCCTCCAATGGAATTGAAGCAATAGTCATTTTATCCTGAAGTGCGGTAGTTTCACTATGTAGAGTTGTCTTTGTGGCAGGTCCTTCTGACAGCCAGGCAGAAAACTGACCTTGCCACAGATTGAAAAGACAGTGCCAATCACTGGAGCTATTCATATTGCACTGAACTTTATATTTTCATTCATTCATTCATAATTTATTCATTTAATTATGTGTGCCTTTATTTATGTATTGTTTAATTTCTTTGTCCAGTAAATATCTGTTCACGTTATTACTGGAGCTGCATACTAAGTACGATAAAACCACACAGCAGAATCTGTCAATCCATGTTTGCTCTTAAAATCCTTGGGGCATATTACCAAGCAATAGCGATAATTATCGCTATTGCTTGGTTAGAGACAAAAATGTATCGCCGACCTGCGGCGATTTTTATCGCAGATAAACCTTGGTATTACCAAGGTTTATCGCAAATTCAATAAAAATCGGCCGCAATGCATGAATATCGCTGAAAAGTCTGCGATATTCATGCATTACCGAGCTAATGCTCTTAGCCATGTTATCCACCTCCCATTGGATGACATGGCTAGGAACTGCTCAGGGGAGGTGTTAGCTTTTGCGAATATCTCCAAAAGTTGGTAATAGGATATAGCGATGTTAGCGACTGTTTCCAGTCGCTAACATCTTGGCACGCCCACTTTGCTTGTCATTAGTGATAAATTTCTCTGACATGCAAAGTGGGGCCCAAGATGGTCGCTATCTCCTACTAGCTGTCGCTAAATGGTGAATACGACAGCTAGGTAATAGGGAGATAATGTTATCTCCGCTTTCTTGGCTTTTAAAGCCAAAAAAGCAGAGATAAACCCCCCTGATAATATGCCCCATAGTTAGTATCCGAATTACCATAAAATATTAAAGGCTGGTCTGTCTATTGGTGAGCCCTAACGAGTTCTCCCGCCTCACACCTCCACTTCTATATTCAGGAATCAGAGACAAGGAAGAATCTAACAGCTCTGAAGCCCCAACCCGGGACAAATAATCCATCAAATCAGGGGATAATCATTTATTTAATAATAGATACAAATCTTCGAGGAGTCTGCTTCCGCTCACGAGACAGACAAAAATATAAGAAGCGAAGATGAAGGGCTGTTTTTGTAGATCTGTTTGGGTCACATTTTTATGACTCATTGCGCTCAGTCCTGAGTGACTGCTGGAGACTAGTACACAGGAGAGTAAGAGGTGGGATACGGAAAATTGGCAAGATGAGCATTGCTTTTAGCAATGTATGAACGAAAAAGCTGTAAAAGTTAGTGTGATATAGTTATATCCAGAGATGTGTCCACAAGAAGGATTTGTGAATGTGCATGCCAGAGCCGAGCTCTGCGTTTTGTACATTGTTGTATTACAAACTGGTGGGACCAGTTTAAGAAACTATTCCATCCGCCGAGAGTTCATAAAAAGAGCTTGAGGGGAATTCTGAGATGTCATGTGCCTTTGAAGTAAACAACACCGTTATTACTGTTGCTGAAAGCCCTTCAGGATTTAAGTGATCCACTCAAGGTACGCTCAATGATCCACGCTGATCTTGGAGGCAATGAAGTAAGGTGGCCTCATTGACAGTACTGCTGCACCAGGAGACGCGCTAGCGCCACACGGCCAACGCGCGGGAGCGCGACCGTACCAACAGCGCAACACGGCCTTCACCGCCCTGCGCACCCTCATCCCGACCGAGCCCGCTGACCGCAAGCTCTCCAAGATTGAGACGCGCCTCCAGCTACATCTCCCACCTGGGCAACGTGCTTCTGGTGGGCGACGGGCAGCCGTGCCACACCACCACCTTCTACCACCACCACCAGCACCACCAGCAGGGCAGAAGCCCGGCCCGGGAGGGTGATAACTCACAGCCTAAGCAGATCTGCACCTTCTGTCTCAGCAACCAGCGCAAGCTGAGCCCCACGTCTGCGGCACCCCCCGCAATTCTGGGCCAGCAGAGAGGGCTGGTGTGGAGCGGCACTTGGACACACACCCCCTCCGCAAAACAAAGCAGCGGGCTGTGAAAACACTAGATGCAGGCAGCAACCCTGCAGCCACATTCGATTGAAAGAAACGACGCCACAAACTCTCCTGGACTTCTTTACTTTTTCTTTTGTCCTGGCCGCCATTTTGCTGCTGATCTCGGCCGCTTTTCTCTGGACTCTGACCCGCCATCTAGTCCATTCCCTCGTCCTTTAACCCTTTTCCCCCTTGGTGATCCTCAAATGTTTCTTCCCTTTTCTGATTTTCCTTTTTTCCATACCCTTGTATCCCTTCCACCCTCCCTTGGTGCTGTGACTGCATCCCCCTTCCGACCCCACTTAATGGAACTTTGCTTTTCTGTATATAGAGAAAACTCTAATCACTAGTATATGCAGTAGACCTTTGCACTCTCTACCATTCCTATTTGACTCTTAGAGTATATCCATTCGTATCATTTCCCTATGTATATAGAGATAACTCTAATCACTAGTATATGCAGTAGACCTTTGTACCTTACTATTCCTATGTGACTCTTAGAGTATATCCATTTGTATCCCTTCCTTAGGTATTTAGAGATAACTCTAATCACTAGTATATGCAGTAGACCTTCGTACCTTACTATTCCTATGTGACTCTTAGAGTATATCCAGTCATATCCCTTCCCTATGTATATAGAGATAACTCTAATCACTAGTATATGCAGTACACCTTTGTAGACTTCACCATTCCTATGTGACTCTTCCAGTATTTCCATTCGTATCTCTTCTTTCTATTTGTATCTCTTCCTTGTGTGACTCTACATCTTGTACATTTGCAATTTGTTATGTATGTATCTTTTTTGTAACACATGTAATCCTTAGTCCTTATGTTTTGAAACTGATTCTTATGTAAAGCGCTCTGACACCTTCGGGTAAAGTTTGCGCTATATAAAATCGCATTAAATAAAAAAATACAAAACACAAAAAAAAATCACTGAGAGGTCCTCTTTCAGTGCTCCCAGCAGCCTTTTGCACACATTCTTCAAATTGCTGTCTATTACCCTAGCTAGTCTGATTCCAGGGTATATGACCTTTGACTCTCATCAGTTCTGGGCCTGAGGACTACTATGTCCAGTATCAGAACTCCAAGAACTTTGTAATGCTTTACTTTTTGCCTTTCCCTCCGCAGCCTTCAGCGTGCCGGGTCATAGTCTAGCCCCGCACACTGCGTCCATTCTTTAGCGCTATATGGCCTCAATTACTCTGCTTGTACTTTCAGCTAGTAGCCAACTGCTTGTACTCGTGGGACTTCATGGACCTGCTCCTTTGGAGTGCACTTTAAGCACTTCCATACCCCGATATACTTTGCCAGTACTTTCAGCACTTCCAGACCCTGATCACTCTGTCTGTACTTTCAGCACAGTGCACCCCCGCTCAAAACCTCTACTTATCGCACTTCATGAATCTGCTCCTTCTGCGTGCATTTTAAGCCTTTCCAAGCCCTACTCATTCTGCAGGTACTTTCTGCAAAGCTAAGCCCTGCACCCTGCTTTTGTACTCATAGCACTTTTTAAAAATATATATTTTTATTGAGCAGAATCGTAGGTCACATATATATATAGAAAAAATACAGTACAAGTGGCTGAAAATAATTATATAGAAAAGGAATACATTTGAAGACGCCATACGAATATATAAAAGAAGGTAGACCGTCGATCATACAATTTAGGATATTTGATCCTTTAAAAAATGACAATAATGAAATGCAGAGTAGCAGTAAAATACCATTGTGCCACATTAAATGTCCAAATATACCATTGCTTCGCTCATTCAGTTGCAAGAAGAAAAATAAAGTACAACTATAACAGCAGCAATCAGTAAAGTGCCAGTAAAGTGGCATCGGGCCTCACTGAATCACTATTTGTGAATTAACTTCATTGAGCCAGTATATAGAAAAATATACAGTACACATATGATAGAAGCAATGAATAATAAAAACAAGTTGCTCTAGTCAGTTTGATCATAAACACTGCTCTTAATAGCGAGAGTGGCCCTATGCCCCGGCTCTCAATCACAGAGGCCGCCCCCAACGGTGCTAGAGGGCAAGCGCCATAACCGATGCCGAACCCCGGTAAAACTGGTTTTTGGTGCGCTGCGGTGCCCAGAAGTGGGAGAAGCGCCCGTGCCCCTCCGCGACAGCTGCCAGGAAGGCGCCGACCCACGGCCAATGGGGAGACGAGCAGGGTACAAACCCTTCAATGGGGGAGTCTGCCAGCTAGGTGGGAAAGACATGGGGGCAATATAAGTGCCGCTCCCCAAGGTAGCTCCTATCTTCGTGGAGAGGGGGGAGCAGCAGCGACACATCAAGAATTTTGTGGCCTGATCGTGGAATTGCCAGTACGGGAGTCAAGGAGAAGCCCTGCACGAGCGGGCCATCAGGAGCAACCGCCGCCGCTGAAAGCATCCACCCTGTCTCCACTCATGATGGGAAGCTCAACTCTCCCAGTGCCTGGAGCAGAGCAAGGCCAGCCAGGGAAAGGACAAACTAAGAACCAAAGACTCCCTGCCAGCGACATCACCCTCCGAACTCGCTGGTCATTGGAATCCCCGGGAGAACCCTGCTGCCTGGTATCAGTGGCGTTGGGACACAAGCTGAACTCCGGAGGGCTGCAACAGGACGGACTGTTGTGTTGGGGGCCCTAGGCCCACATGATAGCATTAACTGGACGCAGACACACACTGGTTGCTGGGTTAATGAGCCTCGAGTACGTGAACTCGGCTCCTTTTATTATCTGTGTCACGTGGTTCGTGACATCAGTGGTGGGTGGGTGTTGAGTGTAGCATTACATGTTTGAACAACTAGACTGTGTCCACTAGGACACAACATTCCTCCCAAAATGTGATAAAAATTAAGGAAAGACAAAAATCTGAACCTGTGGGAGGAAGTACATAAATATACACTAATTACAGATTTACATTGAGTCTCTTCAGCTGCTTGCTTGATGACGACGGTGGAAATTGCTTCTGAAATATTAATTCTTCTGCGCTCGACGTCCTGGTTCTCGGTGGGCGTGCTCTTGTGGACTTACGCCCTGGGGGTGTGTTGGTCAGTCCACTGAGATCTTGCTTTTGATGGTGACGCCAAACAGGATGACCATATGTTAGACTTGAAGGATGTTGTCTTCTACTGGTCCGTCGGTTTCTTCACTGTAGGCAGCTTGGGTTTACATTACAAAGGATGGAGTGTTTGAAGGACATTCTTTTCACTAGGACGCCCCTCTCTCGGGTATTCTACTGCCACGTGATGTCCCGGAGGCCCTTTTCATCAGGTTTCCACTGGGCCGGGTATTCTTCCACAGCGTTGCTCCAACTCCACAGTCTGCGTGTGAACGGAGGAGACGATGAGGGTACTACCTCACAAAGTCCGTAGCTCCACCTGAAGGGTAGTTGTTGACTCCTGCCTTTGCGCACAAGTTCCTCTTCTTCCTGGGGCGTGCAGGGTAGACGGCGATGGATCCATCTCTCTTGTCAGGACCCTCTGCCACCGGTGTCCCTGCGGCCTTTGCCCCTTGGATCTCCACAGGCTGGTGTGGATTGGTCAGTTCTCCTTGTTCAGGCCGTCTGAGCTCCCTCCGCGTCCAGGTTTCCGCTCGATCCCAAAAGTGGGTGATGCCAATGTTCCGGCCTGTGCTCTCCTACCGTCTACTGGTCATCGGGGTCTTGTAAGTAGATGCCTCATCTGTTCTTGGTGCCATCAGTGTTCTCCTGAACTAGTGGGTCACTGTACACAATGTTGTGGTGTGTGTCACCTCTTCTTGTAATTGTGTAGACTTATCACACCTCTCCTCACCTTTTCCAGATGTTGTTCTTGGCGTCGTGCCACATGACTTCTTTCTTCATTCTTTCTTTTCACGGCACGGTGCGGTCACCTTTCTATCTTCTTCTTTCTGACCAGGCTTCTTCAAGCAGCGTGCACTCCGCCTGTTTCCCTCTGGTCTTGTCCTGGCTTTAGGGCACTGTCTTCTCTCCCTTCTTCTGTGACTGGACCGGTCGTTACGATCTTTTCTCTTGCCTCCATTTTACTTTTCTTCAGGTCGGAGTCATCAGACTTCTTCGTGGTCCCATCCCTGGACCTCTTCTTGATCTTCACATTGGACCTTCTGACATGACATCTTCATCCTGACTTCCTGGCAGAATACCTTTGCTGTGCCTTTTTGGCGGGTCAGCTTCCGGCGACCTATTGGCACGTCAGCTTTCTCTTTCCCTTTTCGGGCGACCATCTGACTGGTCGGCTTTTTCTGTGGGTGCGCATCTGGCTGGTCGGATCATCCTTTTCTTCTTAGGATATCTTCCTTGCTACCAGATGGGGTGGACAGCTTCCTCTTCGTGAGTCTTCTCGCTATTCGCGATCGTTGGGATTGCCATTTGCTTCTGCTGCACTGCATTTGCGTTGACACAGTTTCGTCTGCTCTATTCGTGTGCTGTGCTTTTTCCGGGGGGTTACTTCACCCCTCCATGGAGCTTCTCCGGTGGGTGCGCTTCTTGTGCGCGCTGCCGGTGAGGCTCTTTAGCTTCTTGGCGTGGTGATCTTGCGTCACTCCTCCATTGCTCGTCATTGTGCATGACAGTTGCAAGTTTGTGCTTCATTTCGTACCGTCGTGGTACATCTTCAGTGTCGCTTTGTTCCTTGCGCTTCTTTGGCTTCTCTGGCATTGTTGCTCTACTCTACGTGCCTGCTGTACTTCTGCTTCTTCACACTTGGGTACTTGCCGTGCACATCTTCTCGTGTTTCGGGTGTGACTTCCTCTCTGTCAGGCGTTGTCCTGTACCGTCCGCGTCCGGGGTGCACTTGCACGCTTCCAGTAGGTCATCCTCGAATCTTGCTACTTGCGGTGGACGGTCTTGACTCTACCTCGCTGTCCAGCTTGATGTCATTGTCTCTCCTGCGGTTGCGGTGAGCACCTGTCGCCAGCAGGCGTCACCTCAGCAGTGGTGATGGATCTCCGTCTTCGTCCGCGCCGCTGCAGGCTTGCTTTCCCTTTGTAGGCTTTCCCTTGGTTTGTCCAATGCTTGTTTGCTTCATTTGCTTCTTTTGGTGCAATACCCCCCCAGTGTCCACTAGATGGCAGTGTAGTATTTTGGGTTCCCTTCAGCAGCAGCTTACTTTTAACTTGACTTTCTCTCCTGTTGTTTGTGCTTGGAGTCCCGGGCTTGCAGGACCTGTTGTTGTCCAGGAGTGTGCAGGAGGGGGCTGGAGCCACTGCTGACCCCAGACATAAGGAGCAGGACGTCAGGTAAGTCCTATCTTCTTTTCATTTGACAATGAGGCAGTAGGGCACAAAAGTGTTTATGGTGCTAAGGGGGGGCAGTCTCTCTGCATTGTCCCCACCGCTTTACTTGCTGCTGCAGGGCATTCTGCTCAGTCCTCCCACCGCCGCAGCAGCTTCAGGGTCACACATTACGGGAGCTTTTCACTGTCCTTCACCTTTCGGCACTTTGCAGCGACGGCTGGCATTGTGGCAGTCCGGCCCGGGTGCCATTATTTATCCTTATAGCGGGTAGGCTCCGCTTTGTTTACAGTCCTGGTGGCCATATGTGTAGCCGTGCAGGGTTGGCACCCGCCAGCTATTTTAGTACACGTACAACGTCTTTGTCACTTTTGCTCCTCCCTGCCCGCAGAAGTCTCACTCCCTTCGCTCGCGGGCAGTGGGGCACTGGGGGCCATGTTCCAATGTGTGGGGTCGGCACCCGCCTTAGGGACAGTGTCGGCGCTATCACACAAGTGGGCTCCGCTTTCACTTTATGGCTCCCGGCCGCTCTTCACACGCTGCAGGCACACCCTTTTGACGGTTATTCACCCCCGCCGCCGCAGCCTCACACCCCACACGCTGCGCGGCGGGGGACACTGCAGGCAGGCCGTGGGTGGGCTCCGCTGGTCCTGCTTCACTATGAGTTTATTTTCGGCTGCATTACGCCCGGCAAGGCGCGCTGGTCATGCCTGTGGGCTCCGCTGATGTGCAGTCATAAGGGGGGTCGCATCTGACATGCGCGACCCCCCGGGCCATTAACAGCACCCGGGCTCACCTCCGGCCTACGGGCCTCTTCTGCCACGCGGGTGGGCTCCGCGTTGGCTCTTCACTATGGGGCACAGTTGCGGCCGACGCGGGTGGGCTTCGGTCGGTCCGCTTGTGTCCGTGGGCACTCCTGCAGCACGGCAGCCCTCGGCAGGGCTGCAGAGGTGCGGGGTGGGCCGCCGGTCACCTCCTCAGCAGGTACTGGGCCCGGGGCACGGTCCTCGCCCCATGGGCCTCTCGGCGGCTGGCGCTGCCTCCTCTGGGGGTGCCCTTCGCTCGGGCAGGATTCACTCCCCCCACCCACGACGAAAATGGCTGTGGCACGCTGGGCACAGCTACCACCCCTCATCGCCAAATATTGTGTTGGGGGCCCTAGGCCCACATGATAGCATTAACTGGAGCAGACACACACTGGATGCTGGGTCAATGAGTCTCGAGCATGTGCACTTGGCTCCTTTTATTATCTGTGTCACTTGGTTCGTGACATCAGTGGTGGGTGGGTGTTGAGTGTAGAATCACATGTTTGAACAACTAGACTGTGTCCACTAGGACACAACATGGACTTGAGTCCCGCAGTCGGTTTCTGCTCCTGAACACAGGGACCCCTACATAAGTGTGCATTTCCCGCTGGTAAGGCTTCCAGCACCTCACCCCTCCGTTGACCGGGGACAAAGAATAGTGTGATGACCTACCCGGCATCCAATAGAGGACGGCAGCCCGGATCAGACCCTCCGCATCGGCGTTGGGTTTGTGGCACGAAGATCAGCAGGACAAGGAGCATCAAGGGCTGCAGGAGCAGCGGGCTTCACTTTCGCGCTTTCATTTTCTTTTTCAATGGCAGACGGCAAAGGTTAAGTGGTGCATGGACTGGGGCAGCGTGACCGGAGTCTCCACCCCCGCCTGTGCTACAGATCAAAGCAGTGACCTAGGTATCATCTTACCATTCCCGGTGGTGGTAGCGATAGAACGGGGGCAGCGTAGGGAAGCTTTCATCCCCTCCCATCATAAGGAACAAACAAGCAGCGGCCGGCGAGGGTACAGCTGGAATCCGTGCCAATGCAAGGTAAACCCAGGAAGCAGCGTGATCAAAACAGCGTGAGGGGCAGCCGGCCTGGGGAGCCTGAATCTCTTAAAGGGACCCCTACCTTGATGGTCCCAGCTGCTTGCGTCACCTCCCACAATTTCCGCCGTGCCTCAGAGGGGGAACGAGGTGCGGGGCAGCATAGAGCACCTAGAACCGTTGGGAGCAGCCATACAGACTCTGCATCAGCAGGCTGGGCAAAGCTCACAACAGGAGGCTGTAAAAGGGCAGAACCTGAGAGGATTAAGAGCCACGCGGTGGTCGGTACGTTCGGTGGTGCCCCCGAAACCAGGGTGGACATCAGAATAAGGGGGTAAGAAGCGAGGGTACTGAAGGGTGGCGTGAATATGGAATGTGCTGCAGCCACAGAAGCTAACCAGTGGAGTTACGAAGAGTTACCAGGCGCGAGGGTAGGCAGGGGTTTGTGGCCACACGCTACCCCATCCCCGGGTGAGTTGCCAGCTGGCTACAGAAGCCCAAGGAGTACCCACTAGGCGGATCCACATGGAGGCTAGTTGTTGGGCAATAGCGAAGGGAAAAGGGCAGGCACTCCTTAAAATTTAAAACTCTCCCACCTTATGCCAGGATGAGTGTGAGGTGGTTACCTCGGCCCGCACCCCAGTGAGCAAGCAACAGAATCTGTGTCCTGTCCTAAGAAGATCATACTAGCCAGAGTTATCAGTTTCAGGGTTTGCAGTACCCTGCCGTATAAAGCGAGTTAGGTCTGAGGCTTTGGGGGCAGGAGTCTTTTTGCACACTATCAGGTGAGGGTACAGGCTCCGCTTGAGTTCAACCACCCATGGTGATGGTGCAGCCTAGCCTTTCCTTTGGGTTCACGGCGGTGTAATTGTACTAATATGCGTTTTTGGTGGGCAGCGGGGTAGGTTGCACGCATCTGCTAGTTTGTCACTGCAGCTCAACCTTTTATCTTTCAGGGTGGCTACACATTACTGCTGAGGCAAGCTAGTGTAGGTGGGAAGGGGCAGGTGACTGTCACACGCTCCAACTTTAGTAAACTCTCTGTGCCTGGGTTAGTCCACTGAAGTCAGCATCCCGGCTCAACCTTTCATCCTTCAGGGTACTAGATATTACCAAAAAAAACTTGAATCACAGCGAATTTCGGAAAAGTGACCTCTTAGCTCAGTTGTTTAGAGATCGGTGCTAATAATGTCAAAGACACAAGTTTGATCCCTGTACAAGCCAAGATTTAATGTTCAAAGAAAGATGCTTTACATTGCAATGGGGCTCATTCATTTTATAGATTTTCAGCTTATCTGTGCCCTTACAGAAATGAATTAAATTCGTTCAAATTAATGTCATACCCTGTTGAACTGGCGCAGGCTTTTTACAGGACAGGCCAGCGCTCCTGTTTTTACAACTTTTATCTAGTGCACGTATAACATTTTATGTAGCAAGCTTCTTAGTGGCAGGTGTTCGCATTAAAAAGAAGCGTTCTAAATTTACGGCTCAGACCTATTTCAATCGAATTATCTTAGTAGCATTGGTGCCTTTTTAAACTTTGAAGCTGTTTATCAAATGGTAATTTTTTAAAGACGAAACATATATTTTTAAAAATGTTTTACTGAACACATGAGATGTTCATTTTAAATTTGATACGTTTATATTCTTTATTTGTAACTGATTGTAATCGTTGTATTGTATTGATCGTGATTATTTGTATCTTGTGTCTTTTTCTGATTTTTATTAATCTAATAAAAGTGATTGACTGACTAACTGACTGACTGAACTGGCGCACAAGCAAACCCAAGTGCATTTTAGCTACATGATTCAATTCAATTCAATTCAAAGTTCTTTATTCGACTGTCTAAAATACAGTCATAAAAGTACAGAGAAATATATATATATACAATTCATATTAAAAAAAAATAAAAGCAGTAAAACAGATAATCACAGAAAGAGTATATGATATCACGGTCAAATGTAAGTATACTTATTAGGGACATATTTACTGGGGTAATACAGTTCAGCTGGGAGTTAACCTTCCATGCTTTTTCTGAATTTCAGGGCTGTTTTTAAAAAGTTGCAAGTAAAGAAAGTGCTATCACAGTGCAGCATTTGGAGATATAGTAGTGCTGGCTTGATTTGCACAAAGTTCAGTTTCTTAAGCAAAGGTTTTAAAAATATATTCCGTGGTCTCGAATAAAATGTGCATAAAAATAAAAAGTGTGCCAGATCTTGCGGAGACTTATTGTCGCAGCCGCAAGGTGGCAACACTTGCCCTCTATGGGCTCCGCTCGGTACGGCTAACAACAGGTGATATAAACCAAGACGAAATCTGCTCAGCAAGAAGCGCTCATATCTTGAGATGGGCCAGGATAGGTATGGTTCAGATCGTATACAAGTTTTAGTTAAAATATGACTCATTACACTATCCTTCTTCAATTCAATTTCTTCCCTAGCAAGCTGTCGATTCAGTAGGAAAGTATCCTTTACGTAATTTACATCTTGCTTGGATACATGCTGAGGTGTTAGATAGAGATCCAACCTGCCCAGGTCTTGGAGACAGTGTCTGATGTATTTCAGCCAGGGTATCTTGAATTGCCCTTCCCAGGTGAGGGCTTCAAGGAGGATATTATGGGTTAGTGGTATTTCGTCATTCAACCAGCAGTTTAACCAGCAGAGCAGAGGATTTACAGCAATTTTGTCTCCTAAGTGTGGTATGCCGAGTTCCTCATGAGTGGAGAAGTTAGCAATGCTTTTTGGTAGACACAGGACCTGTTTCAGGAAGTTATTTTCAATGGTTGTGAGAGCGTCCACTGAAGCAAAGCCCCAAAGTTCACTTCCATAACAGGCGACCGCGATGCTTTTTGCTTGATATAGTTTCATCACGGCGATCACTGGTGTATTGCCCATTTTGCAGGCAAAGTCCATTATTCCAGCGTTAGTCCTTATTATTTCACCTTTCTTTTTGTTTATAGCGGGACCCCATGAAAGTTTATGATCAAACAATACTCCAAGGTATGAGAAGGTTTTTGTTGATGGTATTTTTTCCCCATTAACTGAGAAGGGGTAAAGCTTTTTTGATCCTGAGCCTATCTTCATAACAAATGATTTGGAGTTGTTGATACTCAGGCCACGTAAGGTCATAAATTGAAGAAAGGAATCTAATAGTTTTTGGAGTCCAAGTGCAGTTCTGGATATAAGGACGACGTCATCTGCGTAAAGCAGAACGGGGACGCCCCTTTTCCCAATGCGAGGGTAGTTCGTGTCCGTTTTTAAAAGATGTTCCTCGAGACCATTTATATATAGGTTAAAAAGAAAAGGTGCTAAAATAAAGCCCTGCCTAACCCCCCGATTGATTTTGAAGTCTCTCGTTACTTTCAGGTCTTTAGTGTATCGAACATTGGCACGTGTATCATTATGGAGGTCAGCCAGAAAATTGATCAGGTTATTTTCAACACCCATGTTCTGCAAGACTTCCCAGAGTATACTTCTGTCAACACAATCAAAGGCCAATGAAAGGTCCATAAAGGCCATATATAATGTTCCATTTCTGGCCTGGGTATACTTGCCCCTGATTAAGTATAAGTTCAGGCATTGGGTTGTTGTTGAATGCCCCGGTCTAAAGCCGTATTGAACAGGAACCATTATGTTGTTTTGTTTGGCCCACGTAGTCAGCCGATTTAAGAGGATCCCTCCCACTACTTTTGCGAGTGAATTTATCAGGGAAATTGGTCTGTAACAAGCTGCTTTAGTTCTGTTGCCCTTCTTATATACAGGGACGATGGTGGAAGCTCCCCAGGACTTTGGAGCCCCGATTTCGGCCCCAGCATTAATGACTGCTGTAAGAATTGGGGCCCAAAAAGGAATATTTGATTTAAATAAGTCCGGGGGAAGGCCATCTGGGCCCGGGGCTTTGTTACTAGTTAGACCGTGGATCCCTATTTCAACTTCTTTAGTAGTAAAGTGCAAAGGTGTGCTTTCAGGAAGTTTAAGAGTTTGTGTTGTCTGTGGGGCGTCACTCTTAAAAATTGAACTGAATTGGGAGGTCCAATCGTTCTCGGGTATGACAGTTCCGAGGCTGACAGCATTCGGGTCGTCAAAAAGTGGCTTGTTGATTATGCTCCAGAACTTTGAGCTGTTACCCAAAGTTGAGGGATCAAGCAAAGACTCCCAGATTTTAGTTTTTATAGTCTTTTTGCAAGATGCCAGAGCAATTTTATATTCTGATCGTAGGGCCTTGATGAGTGCGAAGTCTCTTGGTTTATTCTTGAGGGCGTTTTTCAGTTTTCGTTTAGCTGAAGAACAAATGTGATCAAACCATCGTGGTTGTTGAGCGGTTGTTCCTTTTGTAGATACAGAGAGCAATTGATCAATCCTTTTTGTCACCACTACAAAGGCGGATAAGATGGATTCCGGGGGGGTGGTGTTCGAGCCACAAAGGTTGAGTTCTAGTTCACAGTGCTTTATAACAGACTCGTGCAAAATATCGCTATTTATCGTGGTCCATTTCAGACGGCGGTTTTTATTTACCGGTTTTAGCACTCCCGGGTCCTTGATGTTTTTCCGAAGAACAAAAGGGCCATGTTGTAGCTCAAGATAAAGTGGGTTATGGTCACTATAAGTGCTTTCAAGTATATCAAAGTTTAAAGCCTGGCTTGCCACACCAGCTGAAAGAAGTATGTGATCTATGAAAGAGCCTGACTCTGATCCTTTATAAGTTGGAGTTTTAAAGGTAAAAGAGTCAACTTTCAGAGATAGTGCCATACTCAGGTTCAGGGCATCTGTTAAGGTGTTCATACTTGTTCCACGGTGGCAATGTGCAAAGTGAGGTCCTGATCTGTTTCCGCATCCCAAAGAACCCAGGGGTGTCGTGGATGGGTTTCCACAAATGTGCGTGTTAAAATCGCCAACAATTATTTTATCCTGGGACAATTTTGTCAGGTTTTCACATAGATGATTTTGAAGTGTGACGATATTACATTCACCTGGCGATGTGACAGAGTTGTAGAAATTGACCAGGGTTAATCCTTTCTTTCCCTTTCTAAGATCCAGTATCTGGATATTCCTACTGTCCAGCTGTATGTTATTTATCTGGGATTTGAGGGACAGGCTGATAAATGTTGCTAAGCCCCCCTTTGCCCTGCCACTCAGTGCTTTGTCCATCTCCTGGTCACTTTTCATTTGGATCTGGAGCTGGAAGGATTACTTTTTGTGGATGCTGCGTGGACAAAGAAGCTTTGGTATCCCTCAATAAAAACTTTATTGTCTACTAGCCAGGTTTCCTGGAAGCACAATATAGTGTAATTTTTAACAAAAGATACCCACATCGGGTCGTTTGCTTTGGCAGCCAATCCTGCGATGTTTCGTGACAGGATTTTGATAGGGTTGGAATCATTGTGATCTATTGATGATGCAGGGGTCGTGTTGGGTGAACAGTGCAGTTGTGGGTTAACGTTACTTGCTGAGTTTATCACTTGACTTCTAGTAATAAGTGAGGAGTGAAGAGCTATAGAAGTAGGGGAGCTACTTGCTTCAAGTAAGGGAGGGGTAGAGGCGTGATCTGAGGAAGGGCTTTCTGGATAAAGGGTTCTCATCGTTGTTACAATGTTGGCTGAATTAACGTCTGAGAGGTCGGAGATTATTGATGGACTAACCTTACATACCGCGTTAGAATGGCCATGGGTATCCACCCAGTCAGGGGAGGGAACGGGGGGCAAATCGGATGGCAGTCAATCCACCTCATCCAGATGATCATAGGTGCATAAAGCGTCATATCTGTTTGATGTTGGGATCCCAAAGTGATTATGATGTAAGTTAGAGTGTTCATAATGTCGATGTTGAGTGGGCCCTGGTCTCTCAAATGTTGCTGAAGGTGGATAATTATACATTCTGCCTTCCCAAGAGTGATCATATGAGTGTGGTTCAAAGTCCACTGGCATTCCTTGGGAGGAAACAAAGGGGGCGGGCCATGGTTGAAAATAAGGTTGCAGGGCAAGGGGTCCTTCTTGGACATAATGGTATTTGTGATTTTTCCTTTGGCTATCTGAGTGAACGGGATAAAAGTAACTTAGACCCATTGTTCGAATCAGACTATTTGTCACAGAGCTCCTCCAGTTTGCAATGAATTTCGCCGCTCCTCTGTTTTTAAAAGTGACCACGATGCAATCACCCTCTGTAGATTTAAATCGCATGCCCACCCAATCTACTCTCTTAACATGAGAGATGGTTCCTATTATGTTGGAGGGAAGTGACCTGTGTGTAGTTAGCCATTGCATCACTTTGTTCTTTAATTCCACATAGGTTTCCCCCCTGTTTTCGTCTATTTTAGGGACCCCAATCATGACTATTGTATAGGCATTAGACTGTGGTGGTAAGTTTATGTGGGAGGATATTCGTGTCATGGTGGGTCTAGGTTGCTGTACTCCGGTTGCTTTAGTTGGTATGTTTGCGTTTGGTAAAGCTAGATGTCTTGAAGTCTCAACGGTAGCTGTATTTGTGTTAGAAGGGTAACCCTCTGCTGCCCACTCACTGTCATCGTCATCCTCACGTGTCTGAATGTTTTGCGCGTTGTTTGTGGGTGTAACTACAATCTTTTCTGAAAGATGTACTGTTTGTGAGTTTAACGGCAAATCGATTGTGGAAGAACCCTGTTGCTGTGGCTTTTTCTGTTTACCTGTATTCATTAGTGGATCACTTGAGTTTTTTACAGTTTTTGGATTTTTAACATTAAGGGTTGTAGTGGCTGGGACAAAGGTAGGGATTGTATTGGGCATTTTTAGTAGTTTGAGAATGCTAGATGATATATCATTTTGTGCCCTCTCGAATTTACTCAGAGCCTTTTCGATGCTAGCAATCTGTTGGCTAATAGGTTGTAAGAGTGATTTACTCAGGATTTCAATCTCACTCATAGATGGTGTATTCGCGGTCAGTATCTTATCTATATGGCCGTCTGCTCATTGACCAGAGTCCTCCCTGCATTGTTCTTGTTGTTTCGGTGTGCGTCTTGAACCTGAGGAGGAGTCAGTGAGAGCCCCGCACAGGTGGGTTCAGTGGGTTTCCCCAGGGTTGTTTTCTGCCACATATCTTTGATAGAGCGTTTAGGTTTGCCTAATAGGCAATGGGTCTTTCTCATAAGATGTTTTGTTTTGCGTTTTTTCCGGGTACACTTGGGAAGACTGGGTTGTTTAGAAATTTGAGTTTCTGTTAAGTGGGTAACCAATGAGTGGCTCTCCACTAAATGAACATCAGGGTCTGAAGACGTAGTATGTTCATGGTGTTTATTGTTTACACGGTTAGTTAGAATCAGGAGACTACTGTCCAAGTTATTCACTGTTGAGTCAGTAAACAAAGTTTTAGGTGTATTCTCTTTAACGTGCGACCTTGGTAGGTCTGTGAAAGATTGCATCAGTAAGGATTCCTGTGATGTGGCAGTATCGTCCATGTTTTGAGTATTGTTTGTGGTGTGCGAGGACAAGTTTGGAAAGCACAGGCCTGGTGTCAAGGAGAGTCGCCTCTCTGTGTCCTGGATGGCATCCCCCACGACACTAATAGTTTTTTGCAACATAATGTCTATGGCAGTTATGGTGGGTAGTGGTGTACTCACGGTTTTCAATCTGGTGGTAGATCTTGTTGCCATCGGAGTTTTCTGTGTTTTGGTCATCCTTATGCAGTATTTAATTATCCACACTCCGTATGTTCTTTATGTTGACTTAGCTTAGGGCTCCTGACGGGCGATCTTGGGGAGGTGGCCCGACCCGGCCACTTCAGGCCCCTGAGGGCCACAGAGGGCCCGCCCTTTGCCCAGGCTGCGCCCCGCGCGCTCCCGCGACGCGGGGGTGACGCTACCTTTATGCGCCGCCTGGCGCGATGGAAGGGCGTCTGGCGCCGCAAGGCCTGATGGGGGATGTAGTTTTGGTGTCCCCCTCTGCTCGGCGGCCAGGACTCTAGCTCAGTAGCGGCGGCGGGAGGGGGACGGTGCAGGCAGGCTTTAATGAGTCCGAAGTCAACACTCCTTGCTCGCTGTTGGCAGGCACTTCCTCTGAGCGCTCGGGCTCCTGATCATCAGGGGTAAGTTTACCGCGTCACCCGCTCGGCCGGGGTGACGCTACCTTTATGCGCCGCCTGGCGCGATGGAAGGGCGTCTGGCGCCGCAAGGCCTGATGGGGGATGTAGTTTCGGTGCCCCCTCCGCTCGGCGGCCGCGACTCTAGCTCAGTAGCGGCGGCGGGAGGGGGACGGTGCAGGCAGGCTTTAATGAGTCCGAAGTCAACACTCCTTGCTCGCTGTTGGCAGGCACTTCCTCTGAACGCTCGGGCTCTGGATCATCAGGGGTAAGTTTACCGCGTCACCCGCTCGGCCGGGGTGACGCTACCTTTATGCGCCGCCTGGCGCGATGGAAGGGCGTCTGGCGCCGCAAGGCCAGATGGGGGATGTAGTTTTGGTGTCCCCCTCGGCTCGGCGGCCGCGACTCTAGCTCAGTAGCAGCGGCGGGAGGGGGAAGGTGCAGGCAGGCTTTAATGAGTCCGAAGTCAACACTCCTTGCTCACTGTTGGCAAGCACTTCCTCAGAGCGCTCGGGCTCTGGATCATCAGGGGTAAGTTTACCGCGGCAGATCTACTCTTCAGGTTACACAGATCTTGCTGAATCATGCTTTAGGTAGCCAAGATACTCCAGGTCACAGATCTTGCTGACTAAGCACCTTTCTGCAGCACTGGAGACGCCTGCCCGCGGCCCCTGCAATCCTCTCCGAAGATGGCGGCAGCCCGTCTAAGCAGTTCCCGGGGTGGAGCAGAGCAAGAGACAGCCGACAACAACCGGAACCTACATGATTCTCCTCTGGGTTCGAGTCCCTATGGCACATGGAGCTCGAGGCTAACTGCCATGTAGACCCGTGGCACTTGGTGCAACTTTAAATCTGATCCGCTTATTAGCACAATGGTTTGTTCCTCAACACGGCTTGGTTAAGGCTGTTATGTATTTAATTGGTCCCTCAATACAATGTCAGTTACTGGAATCGAATTCACCCATCTAATTGCCTTTATGGCAGATTGACTCAAGAGGGTGCGTAAATAAATCGAGGAGCCGTTGGCTAGATAGCCGACTTAGGTGCTGGAGTCCAAGGTTTTGAGCCCGGGTTTGCAGCCACCTCCTGTGATGCTGGGCAACCCACTTAACTTCCCCGTGCCTAAATGTGTGATGGAAAAACGATGCTCGGGTAAAGCGATCCAATACCTTCTGGTTGGGTTCGTGCTGTATAAATATGCAGCAAGAAAAAGATACATTTTAAATAAAGGCCGGGAAACTGAATTAAACTACTCTACATGAAGTTAAACGAAACAGTGCTTTTCTGGAGGTGGATACAATATGAAGGGATATGTGTAAGTAAGTCCGCCATGCTTTGTGCCCACGATCCATGACTGTATTAATTGTTGGTTGCCGTCTGCAGCTTTAGGCTGGTCAAGTTGGGGCAGAACTATGCAATCTACTCAGTGCCCCTCCCTAGAGATGTAAAAAAAATGCTTAAGAGTGCCAGTCTGGGTGCACAGGTGTTTTCAGATTACAAAAAGAAGAACGAGTCAGATGGGGAACCAACCCCAACATTGGCATAAGGGTTCAAACTGGCATCACTGCCTTGTGCCAGCGAGCGATGCGATTGTCTGGGATCCTCTCCAGAGAGGTGGGAAGGGTGCACCCCAGTGTTCAAGAACTGCACATTACTTCCCAGTATTTTACATATATGGTCAGTGCTGGAAATGTAGAAATGGAATTGCAGGTACTCTGTAGCAGAGTACCTGCTTAATTTTGAGAAGTGCCGGTACCCTCTAATTAAAAGTATAGCACTTCGATGGAGAAGTGCCAATACTCTCCCTCCCAGCTCATTCGAAGCAATGCATAGATTGTAATTTAAGATGGCAGCCAATGCCGCTCTGAAAAATCCTCCCACCCCCTTCATAAAGTTCACCGGCAAATGGTAGTTGTCTTTATTGCCATTTCACCTTTGAACGGCACATACATTTTTCTTGCATTGGAGCTCAACATTGAACAGCTTTTCACAAAATGTTGCCAATTGTAAAGAGCCCAAAACACACTAGTAGTTTTCTGCAGTATCCTCCCTAGCGTGATAATGCCGGGATCACTTCTCAGTAGGGTGACCAACTGGCATAGTTGCAAATTCAGGACAGTGAGTTTAAAAATTCAGGACAAAGGGTCAAAGTTCAGGACAAAAATTCAGGACAGGAGGTCAAAATTCAGGACAGAAATTTCAGACAAAAGGTACGTTTTCAGACACATCATAGGAGGTTGTGCAATAGTGTTTAAGTAAGTAAATAGACAACCATCTAAGCACAAGTCAAAATAAGGTTATATTAAGTTGAGACAATCGTGCACCTCGCCGTTTGGATATGTGCACAGCTTTGAGCAATTGTGCAGGTCTTTTTGTGGTATTTCATATGATATTTTGTTAACAGTTTGGAGTGTTATGCGCTTTAGATCACACACTTATTGTTCAGAGACAATGACTCATATAAGTATGTAAATCAATAAATAAAAAATTGTTTCTTAAGACAAGGAGGGCTACAAGGTATATGAGCCACATGAGAGCCATACTGATAGGTATATACAGGGTCACTGGAGTTATGTGGCAGGGAGGGCCAAATTATGCTGAAGGGTTGACTAAATTATTTGCAAGAAAAGGGGATGTATGCAGCGGAATGCTGCACATTTTTTGTCATACCATATTCATTTCTCATTTTTGCAAATTTTAACACTTTCTGGTCATAGGTTGCACCTCTTTAGTACCCATATAACACCCAACCATAGTAATATGCAAAGGAAGGTGACCAGTCAAACTTTATATAGGGCCTTTGCAACACATCACTGCCTTTTTAGTTATTTTTTAATCATTTGAGGAAGAACCTTTTTAAATTAGAATCTTCAGCTATATTCAGCTAATGATGGATTATGTGGTACATGTGGGAAATCCATAATCATGCGGAAACTGTTGAAGCCACACAATCACATAATTCCAGAAAACCCTGAAATACAAACTGTGGGTATAACACATAACATAGTTGTTGGGGTTGTCTTTACAATTATTATACAAATAAATACTTTGCTCTGAATGTTACACTTTGTGCTTTACAAGAGGCGCATTATGCCTCTTTGCTTCTTCATGATGAGTCAAAACAGGGATTAGTGAAACCTCAGATCTCTCCAAGAGATACATTAATAACCAGAGTTAAATAGACATTGTTATTATGGCCCAAAAATTGCAGGCGCACAAAGCACTCCGAAGGCTTTGCCTTTCTTCCTGATGGATATTTCAGAATGTAGCTAGGTCCTCCAGCATGGCTTCTCCAGAATAGCAGCATGCTGTGCCCTATAACTATGCAGAGGATGGCACGCCACATGCTGTAACTACACAAGGGCCCATTGGAAGGCAGACGCCAGAAAACTAAAATACCCCCGCTTTATATGCCACTAAATAAAGGAGCAAAGTGAGCTATCCCTGTCTTTCCTTTTGAAGTCTGTGAAAATTGTTCCCCTGATGAAAATTTGCAAAAATAATCCAAAAGTATGCTTTTTACAGCAGGAAAGAAAGTTGGCCGAAAACTGCATTTACCTATATTGACGTTTGTCTTTTATTCTGTCCATCTTTTCATTTTCTTTTCTCATGTCCTTTCCATCCACCTTTGTTCTCTACTTTCATCTTTACATCCTCCATTTATTTTTCTTTCTATCTTTCTGTCTGTGCATCCTTTCATTTTGTGTCACTCTCTCTATTCTTTAAATTCATATTTCATTTTCTTTTCATATTTCCATATTCTACATTAACATTCATTTTGTGTTCCTTTTTTTACATTTGTTCATCCTCTTGTCCTTCCTTCCATTGTTAAATCTAAATATTTCTCAAATATTTCTCTATCCAGCTTTCTTACATTATTTGTTTCTATTCTTCCTTCGCTTTCTCACTCCATTTGTCTTGTGCTTCTTTTTGATTTACCAAGAACCAGATATCACACATTGTAATTATTTCTCTTTCTGTCCCTGCTTTTGGCTGCTTCTGCACCCTCTACCCCCGCCCCCACCCGCAGACAGACACACACACACACACACACACACACACACACCCCCACACACACACACACACTCACACACACACACACACACTCTCTCTCTCTATCACACACACTCTCTCTCTCTCTCTCACACACTCTCTCACACACACACACTCTCTCTCACATGCACACTCTCTCTCACACACACTTTCTCTCTCTCTCACACACACTCTCTCTCTCACACACACACACTCTCTCACACACTCTCTCTCTCACACACACACTCTCTCTATCTCTCTCACACACTCTCTCACACACACACACCCTCTCTCACACACATACTCTCTCACACACACACTCTCTCTCGCACACACTCTCTCTCTCTCACACACACACAACTCTCTCTCTCTCACACACACACTCTCTCCCACATACACACACTCTCTCTCACACACACACTCTCTCTCTCTCACACACACACACTCTCTCACACACACACTCTCTCACTAGGCGTGGGCGGAAAATCCGTTCCGCTCGCGGATTTTGCGGATTTTCGGGAAATCCGCAATCCGCGAGATTTGCGAATTTCCCGCAAAATCCGCAAATCCGCGAGCAGCGGATTTTGCTCGCACTGCTCGCACTGTTCGCGTGAGTTCGCGCCCCGCGAATAAGTGCAAAATTGCAGAAATACGATTTTAGCAAAACTGAAAGTAACTACTTACCAGGTTCAAAAGTTCAGGCTCATCATTAGTAGCCATTTCCTGGAGTGCTTCCTGAGGGGCCCCTCCAGAGTTCAGTTGCCAGTTGAAACTAGTATGTGACCCTGCTCTGAACCTCAGAATAGTTACACATATGCCACAAAGGTCCTGAATTACAGCTAAGGGAGACAAGCAGGAGCCAGGCTGGAAGTTAAAATCCATTAATCAGCCCCTAATTCATTATTGTCAGTTGGGGCAGGGCAGGTGTTGTAACTAATTTTGCAACAATGAAAGCACTTAGCAAGTGCAAAAGATCACTAATCAGGGCGCACTAAGGAAGCAGGTGCCAGCTAAAAAAATATTCTGTGACACATGAATCAGCCCCAAATTAATTCAGGTCACTTGAGGCAGGGAAGGTGTGCTTTGCTTTGCCGAAAATAATGTACACTGGACAACCAGAGGGTGTGGTGATGAAACAGAGGGTGGCATGGGTGGGCCAGAGGGTGGCATGAGTAGTCAGAGAGTGGCAGTGGTGACAGAGAGTGGCAGTGATGAAGAAGAGTGTCCCAAACAGGCTGGACACGTAGAAACAACAAGTTCGTGAAACTTGCGACCCGACAGGTAAGTTCGCAATTTGCGAAAGTGTACAAAACCCTCGCGAACTGGCAGAAACACGGGCGAACACAAAAAAAAAAAAAATCTGCAAATTCGCGGGAATTCGCGGATTTTGCGGATTGCGAATCCGCAAATCCGCAAAATTCGCGAACGCGAGATCCGCAAAATTCGCTCATGCTTATCTCTCACACACACACAACTCTCTCTCTCTCACACACACACTCTCTCCGACATACACCCACTCTCTCTCACACACACACTCTCTCTCTCACACACACACACTCTCTCACACACACACACTCTCTCACACACACACACACTCTCACACACACACACACACTCTCTCTCTCACACACACACTCTCTCTCACACACACATACACACTCTCACACACACACACACACTCTCTCACGCACAGTACAGCCTTCTACCACCACCACTCTACCACTCTCTCCACCAACACTCTATCTGCCATCACCCTATCCACCACTCTATGCACCACCACTCTAACGCCCACACTCTAGCACCCACACTCTAGCGCCCACACTCTAGCGCCCACACTCTAGCGCCACCACTCTACCCGCCCACCATTCTACCTTCCAACTCCATCCTCAAAATCCACCATCCAAATCCACCATCCAAGTACTACTACACCCTCCAAATCCACCCTCCGACCACCCTCTAACTCCACCATCCATCTACACCCTCCAACTCAACACTCCAAATCCACCCTCCAACTCCTTCCTCCAACTACAAATCCACCCTCCAACACCACCCTCCAAAAACACCATCCAACTCCACCCTTCACCCTCCAACTCCAACATCCAAATGCACCCTACAAATCCACCCTCCAAATACAACTCCAGCCTCCAAATCCACCCTACAAATCCAAATTACCGCGCAACCTACAAGTACAGACTCTAACTCCACCCTCAAAATCCAACTCCACGCTATAACTCCACCATCCAACTCCAACCTCCAACTCGACCCTCCAACACAACCCTCCAAATACACACTCCAACTCCACCCTCCAACTTCCCCCTTCAACTCCACCCTTCAAATCCACCCTCCAAATCCACCCTCCAAATCCACCCTCCAACTTCTCCCTCCAACTCCACCCTCCAACTCCACCATCCAACGCCACCATCCAACTCCACCCTCCAACTCCACCCTCCAACTCCAACTCCACCCTCCAAATCCACCCTCCAAATCATCCCTCGCCACCACCAGCGCCACCACAGTATTAATCTGTGCAAACATTCAACAACAACTGATTCAAATATGTTCTCTCAATGTTTCAAGCTTTATTACAAATGTCACAAAAAATGTTGATATTTCCCTTCTGTTCTTATATTTTAGTCACAATAAAATACACTGAACATAATCTTCACAAAAGTTAATTACAAAAGTTTAAGCTATTGCCATTATAAATTACAATAACTTTTATTTAAGTATTATTTTTTTTAAACCATTGTTATTTGTAAAATCAATACTTCTAAGTCACGTAAATACAAAACATGTTGCATTAATCATTTTGTCCACCCTAAGCGTGGAAGGGTATACTCAGACATGAGTCCCTTGCTCACTGCAGCATCAGGATTCAAGCAAGCCGGGCCGAAAACGGCTGTAATGCCAGAAACTGGTCCCCGGAAGCTTGTTTCCTTTCCAGTAAAAGAATTGGCTTGGTAGTTTGGTCTGCCCTGTTCCCATGATGCACTGGGCCAGGGACAGACTAATTTGCATGTAGCCAGGTTCTGAGCTGGGATGGTGCAGTGAGCTAAAAAACGGTGATGGATCAAGCCCTGATCTGTTGACTGGGTAAGAGTATTCTGCTTTATTCAGAAACTCTGTTCATCACCACCCCCTTTTCTGAATCATTTTGTCCGCCATAAGCGTGGAAGGGTATACTCAGACATGAGTCCCTTGCTCACTGCACCATCAGGATTCAAGCAAGCCGAGCCGAAGACTGCTATAATGCCAGAAACCGGTCCCCGGAAGCTTGTTTCCTTTCCAGTAAAAGAATTGGCTTGGTAGTTTGGTCTGCCCTGTTCCCATGATGCACTGGGCCAGGGACAGACTAATTTGCATGCAGCCAGGTTCTGAGCTGGGATGGTGCAGTGAGCTAAAAAACGGTGATGGATCAAGCCCTGATCTGTTGACTGGGTAAGAGTATCCTGCTTTATTCAGAAACTCTGTTCATCACCGCCTCCTTTTCTGAATCATTTTGTCCACCATAAGCGTGGAAGGGTATACTCAGACATGAGTCCCTTGCTCACTGCACCATCAGGATTCAAGCAAGCCGGGCCGAAGACGGCTGTAATGCCAGAAACCGGTCCCCGGAAGCTTGTTTCCTTTCCAGTAAAATAATTGGCTTGGTAGTTTGGTCTGCCCTGTTCCCATGATGCACTTGGCCAGGGACAGACTAATTTGCATGTAGCCAGGTTCTGAGCTGGGATGGTGCAGTGAGCTAAAAAACGGTGATGGATCAAGCCCTGATCTGTTGACTGGGTAAGAGTATTCTGCTTTATTCAGAAACTCTGTTCATCACCACCCCCTTTTCTGAATCATTTTGTCCACCATAAGCGTGGAAGGGAATACTCAGACATGAGTCCCTTGCTCACTGCACCATCAGGATTCAAGCAAGCCGGGCCGAAGACGGCTGTAATGCCAGAAACCGGTCCCCGGAAGCTTGTTTCCTTTCCAGTAAAAGAATTGGCTTGGTAGTTTGGTCTGCCCTGTTCCCATGATGCACTGGGCAAGGGACAGACTAATTTGCATGTAGCCAGGTTCTGAGCTGGGATGGTGCAGTGAGCTAAAAAACGGTGGTGGATCAAGCCCTGATCTGTTGACTGGGTAAGAGTATTCTGCTTTATTCAGAAACTCTGTTCATCACTACCCCCTTTTCTGAATCGTTTTGTCCACCATAAGCATGGAAGGGTATACTCAGACATGAGTCATTTGCTCACTGCACCATCAGGATTCAAGCAAGCCGGGCCGAAGACGGCTGTAATGCCAGAAACCGGTCCCCGGAAGCTTGTTTCCTTTCCAGTAAAAGAATTGGCTTGGTAGTTTGGTTTGCCCTGTTCCCATGATGCACTGGGCCAGGGACAGACTAATTTGCATGTAGCCAGGTTCTGAGCTGGGATGGTGCAGTGAGCTAAAAAACGGTGATGGATCAAGCCCTGATCTGTTGACTGGGTAAGAGTATTCTGCTTTATTCAGAAACTCTGTTCATCACCACCCCCTTTTCTGAATCATTTTGTCCACCATAAGCGTGGAAGGGTATACTCAGACTTGAGCCCCTTGCTCACTGCACCATCAGGATTCAAGCAAGCCGGGCCGAAGAGGGCTGTAATGCCAGAAACCGGTCCCTGGAAGCTTGTTTCCTTTCCAGTAAAAGAATTGGCTTAGTAGTTTGGTCTGCCCTCTTCCCATGATGCACTGGGCCAGGGACAGACTAATTTGCATGTAGCCAGGTTCTGAGCTGGGATGGTGCAGTGAGCTAAAAAACGGTGATGGATCAAGCCCTGATCTGTTGATGGGGTAAGAGTATTCTGCTTTATTCAGAAACTCTGTTCATCACCACCCCCTTTTCTGAATCATTTTGTCCACCATAAGCATGGAAGGGTATACTCAGACATGAGTCCCTTGCTCACTGCATCATCAGGATTCAAGCAAGCCGGGCAGAAGACGGCTGTAATGCCAGAAACCCGTCCCCGGAAGCTTGTTTCCTTTCCAGTAAAAGAATTGGCTTGGTAGTTTGGTCTGCCCTGTTCCCATGATGCACTGGGCCAGGGACAGACTAATTTGCATGTAGCCAGGTTCTGAGCTGGGATGGTGCAGTGAGCTAAAAAACAGTGATGGATCAAGCCCTGATCTGTTGACTGGGTAAGAGTATTCTGCTTTATTCAGAAACTCTGTTCATCACCACCCCCTTTTCTGAATCATTTTGTCCACCATAAGCATGGAAGGGTATACTCAGACATGAGTCCCTTGCTCACTGCATCATCAGGATTCAAGCAAGCCGGGCAGAAGACGGCTGTAATGCCAGAAACCCGTCCCCGGAAGCTTGTTTCCTTTCCAGTAAAAGAATTGGCTTGGTAGTTTGGTCTGCCCTGTTCCCATGATGCACTGGGCCAGGGACAGACTAATTTGCATGTAGCCAGGTTCTGAGCTGGGATGGTGCAGTGAGCTAAAAAACAGTGATGGATCAAGCCCTGATCTGTTGACTGGGTAAGAGTATTCTGCTTTATTCAGAAACTCTGTTCATCACCACCCCCTTTTCTGAATCATTTTGTCCACCATAAGCGTGGAAGGGTATACTCAGACATGAGTCCCTTGCTCACTGCACCATCAGGATTCAAGCAAGCCGGGCCGAAGACGGCTGTAATGCCAGAAACCGGTCCCCGGAAGCTTGTTTCCTTTCCAGTAAAAGAATTGGCTTGGTAGTTTGGTCTGCCCTGTTTCCATGATGCACTGGGCCAGGGACAGACTAATTTGCATGTATCCAGGTTCTGAGCTGGGATGGTGCAGTGAGCTAAAAAACGGTGATGGATCAAGCCCTGATCTGTTGACTGGGTAAGAGTATTCTGCTTTATTCAGAAACTCTGTTCATCACCACCCCCTTTTCTGAATCATTTTGTCCACCATAAGCGTGGAAGGGTATACTCAGACATGAGTCCCTTGCTCACTGCACCATCAGGATTCAAGCAAGCCGGGCCGAAGACGGCTGTAATGCCAGAAACCGGTCCCCGGAAGCTTGTTTCCTTTCCAGTAAAAGAATTGGCTTGGTAGTTTGGTCTGCCCTGTTCCCATGATGCACTGGGCCAGGGGCAGACTAATTTGCATGTAGCCAGGTTCTGAGCTGGGATGGTGCAGTGAGCTAAAAAACGGTGATGGATCAAGCCCTGATCTGTTGACTGGGTAAGAGTATTTTGCTTTATTCAGAAACTCTGTTCATCACCACCCCCTTTTCTGAATCATTTTGTCCACCATAACCGTGGAAGGGTATACTCAGACATGAGTCCCTTGCTCACTGCACCATCAGGATTCAAGCAAGCCGGGCCGAAGACGGCTGTAATGCCAGAAATCGGTCCCCGGAAGCTTGTTTCCTTTCCAGTAAAAGAATTGGCTTGGTAGTTTGGTCTGCCCTGTTCCCATGATGCACTGGGCCAGGGACAGACTAATTTGCATGTAGCCAGGTTCTGAGCTGGGATGGTGCAGTGAGCTAAAAAACGGTGATGGATCAAGCCCTGATCTGTTGACTGGGTAAGAGTATTCTGCTTTATTCAGAAACTCTGTTCATCACCACCCCCTTTTCTGAGATATTTCCCTTCTGTTCTTATATTTTAGTCACAATAAAATACACTGAACATAATCTTCACAAAAGTTAATTACAAAAGTTTAAGCTATTGCCATTATAAATTACAATAACTTTTATTTAAGTATTAATTATTTTTTTTAAACCATTGTTATTTGTAAAATCAATACTTCTAAGTCACGTAAATACAAAACATGTTGCATTAAAAATGCTATAGGTGTCACATTGTCAAAAAATAAAAGTATCAGCATTGTAAATGAAAAAGCTATTAATTTCACAATTTTCAAAAATAACATATAAATATCAAATTTGTCATGTACAAGACAAATAACTCAAACTTTCCTAATACGAGACCTATTGCATTGCAAATGCTTGTTCTATATGTCACGGTAAGCATAGATTTTAAATACGAGTTCTCATATAGTGACAAATAAGATTTGAGTTAATAGAGGGATTTCTCTTAAGTAACTGAGTGAAATTTCGGGAGGTCTACCGGAATACTTATTGCATAAATGATGAACCCAGCATGTTGTTTGAACACGCTCCACACTAAAATGTAATAAATGTCAGTGAATTAGATGTTTTAATGGATATGTTTTCAGTAACTTTTAGATCATAACATGATGACAGAGTTATCTTGGCATATAGTGTTTAAAATTATGTATTTGTTTACAATTGTAGATGTACCTGACGAAAGGAGGTTTCCTCCCGAAACGCATTGGACCATAGGCAATAAATCGTGACATGGAATGAACCCCATGCTTCTGAGTGCTGTTTAATATGGGGGAAACAAAAAAACGTAAATTGTATTATCTAATCAATGTCTGTCACTTTGCTATAGACCTTTCCTAACTCTGTTTCTTCCCTATGTATAGCAAGTGCTACTATATTATATAGGGGTCCCCTTTTTCCAAATATTTAATATGGGGGAAACAACAGATTGAATAAAATGAATTGAACTAAAGAAAAAGCATGGTTAAAATGTAAGGAGATTAATTTAAAAGAAAAAAAGATTGAAACAAACTTGATTCATTAGATTTAATCCAGATACTCGGCTGCGCAGCTTTTGTGGATCCAAAAATGGGCCCATCGTACTTGTAGATATTGATGCATTAATCATGCCATCAGTAGTGAGCAGGTTTGTGATCCGACCTAACTTCACACTCTTTCCCCCCAAACAAAAACCCTAAAATGCTTCAATGCCCATACAACAGCTAAAGTTTCCGCCTCAATAGTAAAATACTTCATCTAGTGGAGTACAGTGGAGAAGTGTGGCTCAATGATTAGAGCGGCAGACCTTGATGCAGAGGTCTGGCGGGGACCAGGGTTCAATTCCCTGCCTCAGCGGTTCTTGGGCTCAAAAAATTCCACGGCCCCGATAATTCTCGCCTCGGTGCCTATTCCAATCATGGAGTGCAACTCTGGGCAATAGCTTGCTTAATCTCCACAACGGCCCCCTCAATGCTAAGGATGCTTGGACTCCACCTTGGGGGTGCCCAGGAGTGGACGCCTCACAGGGAAAGCCTGGATGGGTTCCACAGCAGTATTCGTACAAGCGACTTGAGACCCTTGCGGGTGAGTAGTGCGCTATACAAGTATCAATTTACATCTCTGTTGGAGATAGAGCTCTAGATGCATACGCAATAACTGCTTCACCTCCTCTTTCATTTCTTTGGGATAAGACAGCTCCCAATCCTCTTGAGCTGGCATCCGTAGTTATAATACAAGGGAGCTGAGGTTCAAAACTGTTAAGAGCAGCGGCCTTTCCAATAGCTGACTTAACATCAACAAATTCTCTTTCACACTCTGCATCCCATACAAAGGAAGTTTTGTTTTTCAACAATTGTCTAATATTAAACACCCTGCAAGAAAAATTCCGGATGTATTTGGCATTAAATTCAGTTAACTGTAAAAATGACCTGATCTCATCTTTAGAAGTTGGTGAAGGCGCAAGTTGAATGGCTTCAATAAGATCAGGTTTGGGTTTGATACCTTCTTCACATAGCACATGGCCAAGGTACGTGACTGAGTTAACACAACATTTACACTTAGAATGTTTAACCATAAGGCCATTAATAGAAAGTTTGTTAAGAACTACCTCCAAAGTTTTATCTTGGACATATTTGTTATCTCCAAACACAAGTATGTCATCTTGGAAACTCACTGCATTTTTACAGTCACCAAAAATATTGTGCATAATGCACTGAAATACAGCAGCCGCAGAGGCAAGACCAAACGGCATTCTCTTGAATTGAAAACACCCGAAAGGTGTAACGAATGCAGTGTATTTCTTGCTACTCTCATCTAAAACAATTTGATGATACGCTGACGATAAGTCAATGCAGGAAAAAAAATCTGCTTTGCCAATTAGAGCCAACATTTCAGTAATGCGGGGCAGGGGAAATTGGTCGACTACAATATTGTTGTTTAAGTGACGCAAATCTATGCATAATCTGATACAGCCACTGGAACTCCTCGCTACTACAATTGGAGATACCCATTCAGAGGATTCGATCCTCTCTATGATATCATTCTCTACCAATTTGTCCAGTTCTTTTTGTACTTCATCTCTCACTGTGATGGGAATATTCCTCGCTTTATATATTTTGGGACATGCATTGTCTTGTAAAACAATTTTATGTCTAAAATTATCCAACTTTCCTATACCATCCTTGAATACCTCTGGAAATTTATTAAGCATGGTGTCACTACACTGACTTGAATCACCAACAACCATCACAGGCTCAGGACCATTAGGATTGAGGATGATATCAAGTTTTCCTTGCTCAAACCATCCTAAAACTGAAGGTCCATGTTTAGAAACATAAAGTTTAGCAATACATTCACGGCCTTTAAATCTGAAAACAAGAACTCTAAATTCAATAATATAGATTTTTTTACCAGAGTACGTCACAGGATTAATATCACAGGGATACAATAGAGAGCCAAGATTGTTAACAGATTTCAACGTCCATACATTCTCATTGATTATTGTGTAAGTAGAACCAGAATCAGCATAGATCTGAATCTCTACACCACCAATCGTCATGTCACAAATGGGTTTCTTTTTTACGGCACTATTATCAATATTCAAAACAACAGATGCGTTCTCCATAATATTAAGCATGTAAGATTTTTCAAATTCATTTACCCTATGGTCAATATCACTCTCATCAGACTCAGCATCCTCAACACATTTCACTTTTTTGTAATTGCGCTTTCTACATGCTTTAGCTATGTGGCCAATAGCCCCACAAACCGAACACCTCTGTTTGATAGCGGGGCAACCTTTGAAATTAGCTAAATGTGAACTACTATCATACCTAAAACATTTTACCTTGTTGCTGTCATTAGTGTAAAATTGTAGTAGTATTCTTTTTGTAATTATTTTTAGCTTTATTACTTTCAATCTTGGCTACTACACTGTTGGATTTGTTGTTCTCATCAGTTTTTACGTCTTTGGCGCTTCTACAGGACATTTCCGCCTTTCTAACTGTGGCAAGTATATCTACTAACTTCAAATCGCCGTTGACCCATAGTCTATCATGAATTGAAGTATCCTTTACGTGCATCACAACTTGATCTCTTATCAAATCTTCTTGTAGAGTTCCAAATTGACAATCCAGAGAAAGTGTTCTCAAAGCAGACACATAGTTATCCACTGACTCATCAGTATTTTGTTTCCTCTGAAAAAATGTATAACAGAGAATGCCAATACACACCTTTGGAGCAAAGTAACGATCAAAGTCATCAATGGCAGCAGAAAACACATTTTGGTCACTGCCGCCACTAACTTTAGGCATTTGATTACAGGCTTTAAGACCCTCAGGCCCAACAGAATGCAAGAAAATCCATTTTTTCTCTGCTGCCGACATTTTGCCCTTGGCATCAAAAGTATCAATGTAGTTAATAAAATATGCCTTCCATTCAGGCCACTGCATACAAGGTGTGCCTCCAACAGGCCAAAAACACTGAGGTGAAGATAAATTGTAGTTCTGTGAAGTTGACATGATGCAAAAAAAAAAAATAATGCGCTTGTCAACTTCGAAGTATTTTTTTTTACAAAGAATGCCAGAAAACGAAGGAAAATTCCTTTTAATGTCTATGAAACTCAGCAAAAATAAATAAACAGTATAAAATGATGTGCTGGAGAAGTTCTCTTGCTAGTACAAATTTAACAAAGAAGCGATGAAAGTATAGACTTCTTTATACATTTATAAACTCGTAAATGTAGAGTAAATAGCATGACATCGCTCACCGCTCATCTAAACCTCTTATCAGTCGCTCGATAGCTCAGCCGTAAATTGCCAAAATTACACAACCACTGTGCGCCGAAACGCCAAAGAAATGGTTGCTAAGGAACAATATTAAACAAAATGGCGGCACGCAGGTTTCGTGGAGTGGTGTGGCTCACTGGTTAGAGGCAGCAGACCTGTAAGCAGAGAACGGCCCGGGACCAGGGTTCAATTCCTGACGTGGCAGGGTCGTGGACCAGGGTCAAACGGACTCGATAATTCTCACCTCGGTGCCTACTCTAACCAGGGAACACACTCGGCAACTCTGGGCATTAAGCTTGCCTCATCTCTACAACGGCCCCCCACAGACGCCAGGGATGCCTGGTTTCACCCTGGAAATACCCAGAAAGGGACCATCTCACAGGGAAAACCAGGACGGGTTCCCCAGCGGTCTTCAACGCCAGGATACTCTTGGGAGTCACAGTGCGCTTTACAAGTATATTTACATTTACATTTAAGTATAGCGTGTACGTGATGATGAAAACGGGAAAGTCCGTTTTCAATACATTCAAAGTGACGTAGAACGCTATTTCCTGCGTTGAAGTTCGGAGAATGGAGCAGCTCGGAATCCGTGGAGAGCCTAAGAAGATTCAAGGTTCCATGCGGTGTGACGCTTGAGGATTCCAAAACCGTTGCGGTGAGTGTCAATTTGAATAAAAATCCCAAAACATCAAAAATGTTTTGGAAAGTGACTGAAAGTCGAAGAAAATCCAGATTAGGCAGATGTCCCAAAGAACCCAAAGGCGCAAGTATCAGCAATGCGCAGAGTATAATCCGATGCACAGAATTCAATGTCGGAAATCCACGGAATAAAATCCGATGAATCAAACAAAAGCGCACGCACAAGGTTCGGGGCAGTGATGCTGCAAATCCCAGTCGCCCCCAATCCTGTTAAGTAGAGCTTAGTCTAAATGAAGCTGAAATCAACATTTATTGAAAAAGAGACAGCATCACCAAAGGACATCCACCAGCAACGCAACCAGCTTCCTAACTGCCCACAGAACCAGACGGCACGGACTCGGGACTCTAGAACATCAATAGAGTAGAACCGAGGTCCGTGCCGATAATAAATAAATAATAACAACATTACATACATAACATATATCCAGTCTAATGCTTGGATATATGCAGTCTCATGCTTGAAGGGATGGAGTCTCATGCTTGAAGGGATGCAGTCTTGAGCCTGTTAGGATGCATTCCCATCTTTGAAGGGGGTCAGTTCAAGTTTAAAGGGAGGCAGTCTTGTGTTTTCGAGACATGCAGTCTCCTGTATGAAGGTATGCTGTCTCATGCTCAGAGGATATTTATCGCTAAATAGGCTTAGCAACGATTTTTCTATCGCTGCCTATCGCTGGATATGTTAGCGGAGAAAACATGCTATTAGCAACGTTTTTCTCCATTGTGCTAAAATATCCAGCGATAGCGGCGAAATGTGTGAATATTGCTGAGAATACAGCGATATTCACGCATTAGCGACAAAATGCTCTTAACCATGTTATCCACCTCCCATTGGATAACATGGCTAAGAACTGGTCTGGGCAGGTGTTAGTATTTGGAGATATTTGCGCTTAGCGCGAATATTTCCAACGCTACGCCTGCCTTGCTAATAGGCGATAGCGGCGTTAGCGACTGCTTTAAGTCGCTAACTGGTTGGGTACACCCACCTTGCATGTCATTAGCGATAAACATCGCTGATATGCAAAGCGGGCCCCAAACCACTCGCTATCACCTAAAAGCTGTCGCTAACATAAGTTAGCGACAGCTTGCTAATAGGGCGATAGAATTATCGCGCTTAGCGGCCGAAAACTGCCGCTAAATTGGCGATAATTGCCTATCGCCCCCCTTGGTAATATGCCCCAGAATCTCTTGATTAGGGGTGCGGTCTTCTGTTCTGAGGGGGTGCAATCTAAGCTTAAAGGAATGCAGTCTCTTGTTTGGAGGCATGCAATCTCTTGCTTGGGGGAATACAGTTCTCTGTACTTGAGAGGTGTGCTGTCTCATGCATGAAGGGGGGTAATACAACAAAAGACCCAGTCCACGGGCGTCAAAGCATATAAGTGACTAAATCAAGGGCAGTCAATATGTACTGCTGCCTATCACTGTCCTCTACAATTTATAAGGAGACACTGCACTGTACTCCGCCCAGGTTATCATTAAAAGGAAAGCCTATTCTCCTTGACAGCGACACAGACAAGCCCCTGTCTCATTGTCTGGAAATTACATACCAGTTACCCAGTTGGTGGTGTTTCCGTGAGGTGTCATTTGTTCCTCACACATTTTTTCTAAGCAGAATTCAGTCCAACACTACTGTGTTGACACCTGTCATTGACCTATATAGGTCTTAGTACTTGCAGTTCTGTGTCGCTGTCAAGGAGAATAGGCTTTCCTTTTAATGATAACCTGGGCAGAGTACAGTGCAGTGTCTCCTTATAAATTGTAAAGGACAGTGATAGGTAGCAGTACATATTGACTGCCCTTGATTTAGTCACTGATATGCTTTGACGCCCGTGGACTGGGTCTTTTGTTGTATTACTGATTTTGAGTGGAGGGCGACCCTTTCCTCTTTCCCTCTGAGCTCCCATTGAGAATTTGACTGTCATGCATGAAGGGTTCAATCTAGAGGAATACATTCCCTTGCTTGAGGGTGCTGTCTTTTGTTCAGAGGGAGGGGCAGTCTCATTTTGAAGCGATGTAGTCTCAAGCTTGAAGGGATGCAGCTTTTTTATTTGATGGGAGCAGTGCAGTCTCAAGCTTGAAGGTATGATGTCTTGTGCTTGGAAGGATGCATTCTCGTGTTTGGAGGGGTTGCAATCCCTCAGTTCCATGGCTTCAGTCTCAGGAATAAAGGAAGGCAATCTCTGGTTGGGGGGGGATGCAGTCTTCTGTTCAGAGGGGGTGCAGTATTAAGCCTGAAGTGAGGGTTGTATGTCATTACAACGCGGGCTATTACCACGCATGTCAATACAACGCTGTTTTTACAACGCAAGTCGTTACAACGACTTGCGCTGTAAGTGCTGGATAGTGGAATAGTTTAATTTTCTATTCCAACTCCAGCCCACGTTACTGTAGGGAAGGTGTTGGAATAGAAAATTAAACTATTCCCTATCCAACAGCGCCCTCCAGTGCAAGTTGTTGTAACGACTTGCGTTGTAATAGGAGCGTAGTAATGGCAGCGCGTGGTAATTCCTGTGTTGTAAAGGCTGCTCACCGAAGGGAGGCGTTAAGAAGAAGGGGTCCCAGTAAGGAGGACATATGAATAGAGAAAATTTAGACAAAGAAAATAGAAATAAGTGCATCTATAATGTTTTATTCACATTATAGGGAAAAATTATCAAAACCAAATATACAATATACATTTGTATTAGTGCCCCTGGGGGTAAGGGGGACGTGCAGTCGTGAGGGTAGTGTGGGGGGGGGGGAAATAGTGACAATAAAAACACGTATTATTCAGACATTATCATAGGTTCAATGTCAAATGGACAGCATATAGATACTGAATCAGCTTGAAAGTTCAAAATACACATGCCCCAAAGTCCATACTGTGCAAAATTAGGGGTAGGAGGAGGCTGTGTAGGAGCTGAGAAAGTCGACGTTTCGACCCTAGGGAGGCAGGAAGCATTAAAATCCTAGCAGGTGGGTCTTCATCAGGACGGAAAGAGGGTAACGGGGCAGGCAACCTGATGTAATCAGTGTTGCTGGGTTATATTAATTAGTTGAGGTCGATGTAAGTATTCAATCTTGAGAAAGTACAATACATATCCCACATGGGTAATGAGAAACGAAACGATCCGGGTGCTGGACTGGGGGGGACCACTCCAAGTATCGATTTACAGGAAGTCAATCTCGTGTCCCCGTTGAAGGATAGGATTAGTCAGAATCCGTAACCGGTCTGTAGCGGTTTAGTCGGAGCGTAGCGTCTACCTCGGCTGTCTCGAGGAGAACGCCGAACTTCCTCGAGTCTCGGTTCAAATAAAGGAAGGCAAACTCTGGTTTGGGGGGGATGCAGTCTTCTGTTCAGAGGGGGTGCAGTATTAAGCCTGAAGTGAGGGTTGTATGTCATTACAACGCGGGCTATTACAACGCGTGCCAATACAACGCTGTTTTTACAACGCAAGTCGTTACAACGACTTGCGCTGTAAGTGCTGGATAGTGGAATAGTTTAATTTTCTATTCCAACTCCAGCCCACGTTACTGTAGGGAAGGTGTTGGAATAGAAAATTAAACTATTCCCTATCCAACAGCACCCTCCAGTGCAAGTCGTTGTAACGACTTGCGTTGTAATAGGAGCGTAGTAATGGCAGCGCGTGGTAATGCCTGTGTTGTAAAGGCTGCTCACCGAAGGGAGGCAGTCTCATGTTTGCAGGGGCTGCAATCCCTCAGTTTCATGGCTTCAGTCTCAGGATGAAAGGAAGGCAATCTCTTGTTTGGGGGGGGGGGTGCAGTCTTAAGCCTGAAGGGAGGCAGTCTCATGTTTGGATATGTGTAGTCTCTTGTTTGAAGGTATGCGGCCTCATGTTGGATGGAATGGAGGCTGTCTCTTGGTAGGATGAGTGCAGTGCGTTGCTTGGAGGGAAGCAGTCTCTTTGCAGGAATGCAATCTCATGTTTGGAGGGATGCTGTCTCATGTTTGCAAGGGCTGCAATCCCTCAGTTGCATGGCTTCCGTCTCAGGATTAAAGGAAGGCAATCTCTTGTTTGGGGGGGGGGGGGGGTGCAGTCTTCTGTTCGGAGGGGGTGCAGTCTTGAGGAAGTCTCATGTTTGAAGACCTGTTTGAAAGTATGCTGTCTCATTTTGGATGGAATGGAGGCTGTCTCTTAGTAGGATGGGTGCAGTCCATTGCTTGGAGAGAAGCAGTCTCTTTGCAGGAATGCAGTCTCGTGTTTGGAGGGATGCTGTCTCATGTTTCCATGGGTAGCAATCCTTCAGTTCCATGGCTTCTGTCTCAGAATTAAAGTAAGGCAATCTCTTGTTTGGGGGTGGGGGTGCAGTCTTCTGTTCGGAGGGGTGCAGTCTTAAGCCTAAAGGGAGGCAGTCTCATGTTGGAAGACGTGTATTCTCCTGTTTGAAAGTATGCTGTCTCATTTTGGATGGAATGGAGACAGTCTCTCGCTAGGATGGGTGCAGTCCATTGCTTGGAGGGAAGCCGTCTCTTTGCAGGGGTGCAGTCTCATGTTTGAATGGATGCAGTCTCATGTTTGAAGACGTGTATTCTCCTGTTTGAAAGTATGCTGTCTCATTTTGGATGGAATGGAGACAGTCTCTCGCTAGGATGGGTGCAGTCCATTGCTTGGAGGGAAGCAGTCTCTTTGCAGGGGTGCAGTCTCATGTTTGAATGGATGCTGTCTCATGTTTGAAGACGTGTATTCTCCTGTTTGAAAGTATGCTGTCTCATTTTGGATGGAATGGAGACAGTCTCTCGCTAGGATGGGTGCAGTCCATTGCTTGGAGAGAAGCAGTCTCTTTGCAGGAATGCAGTCTCGTGTTTGGAGGGATGCTGTCTCATGTTTCCATGGGTAGCAATCCTTCAGTTCCATGGCTTCTGTCTCAGAATTAAAGTAAGGCAATCTCTTGTTTGGGGGTGGGGGTGCAGTCTTCTGTTCGGAGGGGTGCAGTCTTAAGCCTAAAGGGAGGCAGTCTCATGTTTGAAGACGTGTATTCTCCTGTTTGAAAGTATGCTGTCTCATTTTGGATGGAATGGAGACAGTCTCTCGCTAGGATGGGTGCAGTCCATTGCTTGGAGGGAAGCCGTCTCTTTGCAGGGGTGCAGTCTCATGTTTGAATGGATGCTGTCTCATGTTTGAAGACGTGTATTCTCCTGTTTGAAAGTATGCTGTCTCATTTTGGATGGAATGGAGACAGTCTCTCGCTAGGATGGGTGCAGTCCATTGCTTGGAGGGAAGCGGTCTCTTGTCTGCAGGGAAGCAGTCGCTTGATTGCAATTTAAAGGCCCCGACTTACCAGGTGCTGCCAAGTGCAGGTTTTAGGGGTGGCCGTGGGGCACGTGAACATTGCATTTTGATCCGAAATCAAGGTTGGCCCCTCCCCCCTTGATCCTTGCAGGCAGCAAAGATGGCGGATTGTGTGCTTTCATCAGTTGTTCGTTAATGGATTAGAAATATAATAACGCAACATAATGTTTAAAAAGGGCGATAGCATTAAACCAATGTAAGTGGTTTCATATTAAATTTCATAGTGGAGGAAACCGAGATTCAGTCTCGACCAAAACACAAAAATGTATACACTGGGCCTGTACATCGGTGCCGCTCTCCACACCGGCTCATCCTTCAAAAAAATAGGGGCACACAAATGGCACAGATACCCCCAAACACACAGCCATACAGTCAAACACACACACACACAGGTCAAACACACGCACAGGCACGCACAAAGATACACACAAACATCGCACATACGCACACACAAGAAATGGGGGCACACAGGTACCCCCAAACACACAGCCATGCAGTCAAGCAAACACACACATGAATGACAAACACACGCGCAGGCACGCACAAAGATACACACAAACATGCAAGCATGCTGTCTCGCACATATACACACACAGGAATGATAAACACACATGCACTGGCACACACAAATACAGGCACACCCAAACATAGAAGCATACTATCTCTCACATACGCACACACGGAAATGATAAGCACAGACTTGAACTGGCACACACAAAGACGGGCACACCCAAAAATACAAGCAAAACTATCTCGCACATACGGAAATGATAAACACAGACAGTGGCACACACAAAGATCCAGAGCTTTTAAGAGGCCCGGGGCCTGCCAGTGCTTAGCACCGCAGTTCTAAAAAGCAGGCGCGAGGCGGGTCTGTATCGGGCTCTCCATTTTTGCCCCCACCATTAGGGTGAAAAAAAATCTTAACCCTGTAGCAGTGCCACCCTTAACCTTAGGTCATACTAGGATAGGTAAAATACAACATAAGCAGCCCCACCGGGTTTCCCAGGTCGATCCTTGATGTGCTGCTCCAGTTCACGCCTCTTCCTTGAATTCTGGGACTTGTAGTCTTATTTATTTCATTATAAAACAGGACTACACGTCCCATAATGAAGAGGAAAAAAGCTGGACTGGAGCAGCACATAACGCAACTGACCCAACTTGGCAGCTATGACTAAGACTCACAGGAAAAGTAGAAGCACCCCATAGCGACACACAGTAAAGATTCATGTTCTAGAAACTCACAGCAGTGAGACCCCGTTTCGAACCTGGTAATGAATAAAAGCTCATACTGTGAATTTTATATCCTCCCGGAGGTGAGACCCACCTATCAGCAGAGAAGCAACAACTCTTCCTGGGTGTGATTGGTTTAAAATGATCTCACTGTCCCTGGAGAGCGGCCCTCGCCGGACTCTCTTGTCAAATGTAATAAAGGCCAGAGAATGACACTCCTGTGTGAGTGTCTTCGCACGTGCTTGTATGGATGTGAGTGTGCAAGCGAGTTGTGACAGCCATAGGGCCGCGCCTTTCCAGCAGCCGCATCAGCAGGATCCTGTGGAATGAACACCTGTGACGTGCCAGGCCCTCCACTGTGACGTCACGAGGTCCAGGCTAGCAGCAGCAGAATCCTATGAATGAAACACCTGTGACAGTCCAGGCCCTCCAGTGTGATGTCACGAGGTCGAGGCTAAGTGCAGAGGGGAGGCCTCCGCCGCAGCAGAGACAAGGAGAGGCCACTGAGGGGGGAGAAGGTCGGGCAGGATTAGATCGTCTTTAAGGTCCATCGCAAGATGATTTTTATCATTAAATAGGTTTCTGCTTTTTTCCCGAAAATTAAATTAAAACTGTATCTCGCCTGGCCGCCCCCTCCCCCCTTACACTGCCACACCTGTCATCGCCCATAAACCGGTGAAACAACCACCCACACACAACACCCTCACAGACAAAACCCCACACACAGCAACATGCACATAACCCCACACACACAACCACACACACAATCCCCAAAACCATACATCCACACACAACCCCACAAACACACAACCACACACAAAGCCACACAACCCCACACACACAACCCCACAATCCCCCACACACAAACACATAACCACACACACAACCACAAACGAACCCACACAACCCCACACACACAACCCCACACACAACCACACACTTCACAATCCCACACACACAACCCCACACAAACACACAAACCCACACACACACAACCCCACACACAACCACCGACATACACACAACCACACACACAAACAACCCCACACACACAACCCCACACACCACACACCTCACATTCCCACACAGACAACCCCACAAATACACAACTCCCACATACACACAACCACACACACACACAACCCCACACACACAACCCCCCCATACCCCCACACAATCCCCCCCAAACACAACCCCTAACACACAACCCCACACACACCACCCCCACACACACAACCCCACACACCCACACAAACCCACACCCACTCACACACAATCCCCCCCAAACACAATCCCCCCACACACAACTTACCACACACAACCCCCCCACACAACCCCCCACACACAATTACACACACAACCCCACACAACCATACAACCCCACACAACCACACCCAACCCCACAAACACACACAACCACACACAGAACCACACAACCCCCACACACAAACACACAACCACACACACAACCCCCCCACACACAACCACACACACACAACAACAACCACACACACACAACCACAACTCCACACACGCAACCCTCCCACACACACACAGCCACACAAACACACAACCACACACAATCCCACACACACAACCACACACACACAACCCCACATACACACACAACCCCACTTACACAAACAACCCCACAACACACACAACCCCCCCACACACACACCCACACAACCTGACACACAACCACACAACCCCACACATACAACACCATACCGCACAACCCCCGCACACACAACTACAACCAAACACACACACAACCCCCCCACAAACAACCCCACACACACAACCCCCACACACACACAACCACACCACAAAACACAACCCCATAAACACACAACCCCCCACACACACAACCACACACATACCCACACACAATCACACACAACCCCCCACACACACTACCCCACATACAACCCCACACACACAACCACACACACAACCTCACACACCCACCCACACACACAACCACACACACAACCCCACACACACAAACACACACACACACAAACACACAACCGCACACACAACCCCCCCACACACAACCACACACACACATCCACACACACAACCACAACTCCACACACGCAACCCCCCCACACACACAGCCACACAAACATACAACCACACACAATCCCACACACAACCCCACATACACACACAACCCCACATACACACACAACCCCACAACACAAACAACTCCCACACAACCTGACACTTAACCACACAACCCCACACATACAACACCATACGGCACAACCCCCTCCAACACAACCCCCGCGCACACAACCATGCACATACACAACCCCACACACACACAACCCCCCACAACCTGACACACAACCCCACACATACAACACCATACCGCACACACCCCCACACACAACTACAACTGCACACACACAACCCCCCCACAAACAACCCCACACACACAACCCCCCCACACACACAACCACACCACAAAATACAACCCCATAAACACACAACCCCCCCACACACACAACCTCACACACCCATCCACACACGCAACCACACAACCACACACACAACCCCACAAAAAACACAACCACACAACCCCAAACACACAACCCCCACACACAGACAACCACACACATAAACACAACCACCCACACAACCCCACACACACAAACTCCAACACACAACCCTCCATCCACACAACCCCCACACAACCCCCACACAACCCCCCACACACAACCTCACACACAACCCCACACAACCCCACACACAACCCCACATACACACCCACACACTATTTGACACAACCCCACACACAGCCCCACACAACCATACAACCCCACACAACCCCACAACAACACACAACCACACAACCCCACACACACAAACAGAAAACCACACACACAACCACAAACAAACCCACACAACACCCGCCCACACAACCCCCACACAACCCCTCACACACAACCCCACACACACAACCCCCCACACACACCACCCCCACACAACCCCCACACACAACCTCATACAAACAACCCCACACACAACCCCACACACAACCCCACACACATCCCCACACCCCCACACCCCCACACATAACCACACAACCCCACACACAACCACACAAGCAACCCCACATACACACCCACACACTATTTGACACAACCCCGCACACAACCCCACACAACCATACAACCCCACACAACCCCACAAACACACACAACCACACAACCCCACACACACAAACAGAAAACCACACACACAACCACAAACAAACCCACACAACACCCGCCCACACAACCCCCACACAACTCCTCACACACAACCCCACACACACAACCCCCCACACACACCACCCCCACACAACCCCCCACACACAACCTCATACACACAACCCCACACACAACCCCACACACAACCCCACACACATCCCCACACCCCCACACCTAACCACACAACCCCACACACAACCACACACGCAACCCCACATACACACCCACAAACCCACACACACACAACCACACACAACCCCACAAACACAACCACACACACACAACACCACACACACAAACCCCCAAACACACAATCCCCCACACTCCCACACACAACCCCACACACACAACACCCCCCCCCACACACACACTCCGCACAACCCCCCACACACAACCTCCCACACACACCCACACACAACCCCCCACACTTAACCTCCCCACGCACACAACACCACACACACACAGCCTCACCCACCCAAAACCCCCCACACACATGACCCTCACACAACCCCCACACACAACCCCCAACACACACAACCCCACACACACACACGACACACACAAATCCACTCAACCACACAAACCCACACAACCACACACAACCATACAACCCCACACATCCCCCCACACACACAACCCCCCACACACACCACCCAACACAAACACAACCCCACACACCCACACGACCCCACACCCACCCACACACAACTCCTCCCACACACAACCCCCCCACAAACACAACCCCCCACACAACCACCCACACATAACCCCCTCACAGACAACCTCCCACACACAACCCCACACACACAACCACACACAAACCATACAACCCCACACAACCACACCCAACCCCACAAACACACAACCAAACACACAACCACACAACCCCAAACAAACAACCCCACATCCACACACAACCACACACACAACTACAAACAACCCCACACACACAACCCCCATACCCCCCACACAATCCCCCCACACACAACCCCTAACACACAACCCCACACACACCATCCCCCCCACACACAACCCCACACACCCACACAACCCCACGCCCACTCACACACAATCCCCCCACACACAATCCCCCCACACACAATCCCCGCACACATAACCACCCACACACAACCCCCACAGACAACCCCCCACACACAACCACACAACCCCCCACACACAATTACACACAACCCCACACAACCCCACACAACCACACCCAACCCCACAAATACACACAACCACACACAGAACCACACAACCCCACACACACAAACACACACACACAAACACACAACTGCACACACAACCCCCCACACACAACCACACACACACATCCACACACACAACCACAACTCCACACACGCAACCCTCCCACACACACAGCCACACCCACAACCACACATAATCCCACACACACAACTCCACACACACAACCCCACTGACACAAAACCCCACATACACACACAACACACACAACCCCCACACAACCTGACACTTAACCACACAACCCAACACATACAACACCATACCACAACCCCCCACACACAACTACAACCGCACACACACACAACCCCCCACAAACAACCCCACACACATAACCCCCACACACAACCACACCACAAAACACAACCCCATAAACACACAATCCCCCCACACAGAACCTCACACACCCATCCACACACGCAACCACACAACCACACACACAACCCCCCACACACACAACCCCACAAAAACACACAACCACACAACCCTAAACACACAACCCCCACAGACAACCACACACACAAACACAACCACCCACACAACCCCACACACAGACAACCACAGACACAAACACAACCACCCACACAACCCCACCCAGACACACAAACCCCAACATACAACCCTCCACCCACACAACCCCCACACAACCCCCCACACACAACCTCACACACAACCCCACACAACCCCACACACAACCCCACATACACACCCACACACTACTTGACACAACCCCACACTCAACCCCACATGCACAAACCCCCTCCCCCCAAACACACAGCCCCCCATACACACACAACACCCCCCACACACACACACACAACCACACATACAACCCTGCACAACCACACACACAACTCCCACCACACACAACCCCCCCACACACACACAACCCACAGACACAACTATTCACACACACAACTACACACACAACCCCCGACACACACAACCCCCACACATACACCCACAAACAACCACACACACATAACCCCCCATGCACTCCTACACACACACACAACCCCCCCACACACACACAACCCCACACACACAACCCCACACACACCACAGACACAACCATACACAACCCCCCAAACACAACACCCCACACACATCCCCACACACACAACCCCACATATAACCACACAACCCCAAACAAACCACACACACCCACACACAACCACACAACCACACACACAGCCCCACATACACAACCACAAACCCACACATACACACAACCACACACACAATCCCACAAACACAACCACACCCACACAACACCTTACACACAAACCCCCCCAAACACACACCCACACTCCCACACACCACCCCACACACACAACATACCCCTACACACACCCCACACAACCCCACACACACACACAACCCCCCACACAGCCCCCCCACACACAACCTCCCCATGCACACAACCCCACACACCCGCAGTCCCACACACCCACAACCCCCCACACACACCCCCACACACATCACCCTCACACAACCCCCACACATATGACACACACAAACCCACAAAACCACACAAACCCACACAACCACACAACCCCACACACACAACCCACACACACACAACCCCCAACACACAACCCCACACACACCACCCCAAACAAACACAACCCCACACAGCCCCACACACACCCCACACAACCCCCCCCCACACACACCCCCCCACACAACCCCCCACACACAAACCCCACACACACAACCCCACACACACACAACCCCCACACACACCACCCCCACAACCCCCCACACACAACCCTCAACACAGACAACCCCCCCACACACACGACACACACAAACTCACACAACCACACAAACCCACAGAACCACACACACAACCACACAACCCCACACACATAACACCCCCACCCCCCACACACACAACCCCACACACCCACACAACCCCACACACAACCCCTCCCACACACAATCCCCCCACACACAACCCCTTACACACACAACCCCCAATCACACAACCACCCACACACAACCCCCTCACAGACAAAACCCCCCACACAACAATATGCACATAACCCCACACACAACCACACACACAATCCCCCACAACCATACACCCAGACACAACCACTCACAACCCCACAAACACACACAACCAAACACACAGCCACACAACCCCACACACACAACTCCACAATCCCCCTCACACAAACACACAACCACACACACAACCACAAACGAACCCACACAATCCCACACACACAACCCCACACACAAGCAAACACTTCACAATCCCACACACACAACCCCACTCAAACACACAAACCCACACACAACCCCACACACAACCACTGACATACACACAACCACACACACAAACAACCCCACGCACACAACCACACACCTCACATTCCCACACAGACAACCCCACAAATACACAACCCCCCACATACACACAACCACACACACACAATCACACACACACAATTCTACACAGACAACCTCCCCACACACACAACCCCCCCCACACACACAACCCTACACACAAACCCCCTCACACACACACACCCACACACATACAACCCCCCACACACACAACCCCCCCACACACACACAACCCCACACACATCCACACACACAACCCCACCACACAACCCCCCACACACAATCACACACACAAACACAAACAACACACACAATCCGACACACGCAACCCCCTACACACAACCACATATACAACCCCAAATACACAACCCCACACAAACAACCCTACACACACACAACTGCCCCCCACACACACAACCCCACACACACACAAACCCACACACACAACCCCCCAAACACACAACCACCCCCACACACAACCCCCCACACACACACAACCCCACACACAACCACACACACACACAACCCCACACACACAACCCCCACACAATCACACAACCTGACACACAACCCGACACACAAGCCTACACACAGCCCACACACCAACACCATACCACACAACCCCCCACACACACAACCACAACCACAAACACACAACCACACCACAACACACAACCCCACAAACACAAAACCCCCACACACACAACCACACACAACCCCACACAACTCAACACACCACCCACACACAACCCCACACGCACAACTCCACACATAACCACACAACCCCACACACAACCACACACACAAAACCACACAACCACACACAACCCCCCACACACAATCCAACACACAAACCCACAAACCCACACAACCACACACACAACTCCACAACCCCACACACAACCACGCGCACACAACACAACACACACAACCCCCCACACACACAACCCCCAAACACACAACACACCACACCCCCACACACAAACCCCCCCACACAACACCCCCCACACACACCCCACACAACCCCACACACAACCCCCCCACACACAACCCCCCACACACAACTCCCCCACACACACAACCCCCCACACACAAAGCCCACACACACAACCCCACACACACAACCCCACACACACCCCCCCACACCCCCCCACACACAACCTCAACACACACACCCACCCACACACACACAACCCCCCACACACAACCCCACACACACAACCCAACACACAACCCCCAACCACACACCCCCACACACACCACCCCCCCGCAACCCCCCACACACAACCCTCAACACACACAACCCCCACACACACGACACACACAACCCACCAACCACACAAGCCCACACACACAACCACACAACCCCACACACAACAACCCCCACACCCTCACACAACCCCACACACACACAACCCCTAACCCAAAATCCCCCACACACACCTCCCACAACCACAACCCCCACCACAACCCCTCACACAACCCCTCCCACACACAATCCCCACACACACACCCCCTACACACACACAACCCCAATCACACCACCCACACCACCCCCTCATAGACAATCCCCCACACACAACAACCACACACAACCCCACAACCAACAACACACACAACCCCACAAACACACACAACCACACACACAGCCACACAACCCACACACAACACACAACCCTACACACCAACACACAAACACACACACAGCCTTACACACACCAAACACCCACACAACCCACACACATCACCCCTACACACAACACACACACACAACCACCCACACAACCCCCACACACAACCCCACACACAATCCCCACACACCCACAACCCCACACAACCCCACACACAACCCTACACATGCAACCACACACCACCCACACCCACACAACCATTCCCCTACACACAACCTCCCCCACACACAACCCCACACACACACAACCTCACACACACACACAAAGCCCCCCCCACACACCCCACACACATACCACAACCCCACACCCCCACACCAACCACACACACAACCCGCACACAGAACCCACACCACACAAACCCCCACCACACCAGACACAACCACAAACAACCCCCTTAAACACAACCCCACACACCAACCCCACACAACCCCCCCAACACACAACCACCCCACACACACAACCCCACACATACAAACCCCCCCACACACAACCCCCCCCACACACAACCAACACACACGCAACCCCACACACCACACAACACACCACCCCACCACACCCTCACACCCCCACACACACAACCACCTCACACACAACACCACCCCACACACCAACACAACACACACACCCACCAACCCCACCACACACCATCCCACACACCACACACACATCCCCCAACTCCACAACCCCACACACACACACACACACAACCCCCCCCCACACACAAACCCCCACACACACCACACATACACCAAGCCCACCACACACACCCCACCATACCACACCCACACACACACCACACAACCCCCCCCACACACAACCCCCCACCACACCACCCCACAAAAAACAACCCCACACACCCACACGACCCCACACCCACCCACACACAACTCCTCCACACACAACCCCCACACACAACCCCAAACACACAACCCACACACACACAACCCCCACACACACCACCCCCCGCAACCCCCACACACAACCCTCAACACACACAACCCCCACACACACGACACACACAAACCCACACAACCACACAAGCCACACACACAACCCACACACCCACACACATAACACCCCCACACCCTCACACAACCCCACACACACACAACCCCTAACCCAAATCCCCCACACACCTCCCACATACACACAACCCACACACACCCCCTCACACAACCCTCCCACACACAATTCCCCCACACACACACCCCCTACACACACAACCCCCAATCACAACCACCCACACACCCCCCTCATAGACAATCCCCCACACACAACAACCAAACACAACCCCACACAACCATACAACCACACACAACCCCACAAACACACACAACCACACACACAGCCACACAACCCCACACACACCCCCACAACCCCCACACACAAACACACAAACACACACACAGCCTTACACACAACCAAAACAAACCCCACACACCCCACACACAACACCCTACACACAACCACACACACACAACCACACACACACAACCACCCACACAACCCCACACACACAAAACCCCACACACACATCCCCTCACACACAATCCCCACACAACCCCACACACAACCCTACACATGCAACCACACACACACCCACACAACCATTCCCCTACACACAACCTCCCCACACACACAACCCCACACACACACACCCTCACACACACACACAAAGCCCCCCCCACACACACCCCACACACATACACAACCCCACACCCCCACACACACACCACACACACAACCCCGCACAAGAACCCCACACACACACCACCCCACACACACCCAGACACAACCACCAAACAACCCCCTTAAACACAACCCCACACACACAACCCCACACACAACCCCCCAAACACACAACCCCCCACACACACAACCCCACACATACAAACCCCCCACACACCAAACCCCCCACACACACAACCAAACACACGCAACCCCACACAACCACACAAACACACTCACAACCCCCACACACAACTCCACACCACACCCCCCAACACACAACCACCTCCACACAAACACCCCACACAACCATACACAACACACACACCCACACACACCCCAGACCACACACACATCCCCACACACACCCACATACATCCCCATCTACACAACCCCCCACACACACCACACACACAACCCCCCCCCACACACAAACCCCACACACACAAGCCCACACATACACAAGCCCACACACACAACCCCCCATACAACCCCACACACACACACAACCCCCCCACACACAACCCCCCACACACACCACCCCACACAAGACAACCCCACACACCCACACGACCCCACACCCACCCACACACAACTCCTCCCACACACAATCCCCCCACAAACACAACCCCCGCACAAACAATCACCCACACATAACCCCCTCACAGACAACCCCCACACACAACCCCCCACACACAACCACACACACAACCACACAACCCCACACAACCACACCCAACCCCACAAACACACCCAACCAAACACCACACCACACAACCCCACACAAAACAACCCCACAACCACACAACCACAAACAACCCCACACACACACCCCCCCATACCCCCCACACAATCCCCCCCAAACACAACCCCTAACACACAACCCCCACACACACCACCCCCACACACACAACCCCACACACCCACACACACCCACACCCACCACACACCAACCCCCCCAAACACAATCCCCCCACACACAACCCCCCACACACAACCTACCACACACAACCCCCCACACAACCCCCCACACACAATACACACACAACCCCACACAAACATACAACCCCACACAACCACACCAACCCCACAAATACACACAACCACACACAGAACCACACAACCCCCACACACAAACACACAACCACACACACAACCCCCCACACACAACCACACACACACAACAACAACCACACACACACAACCACAACTCCACACACGCAACCCTCCCACACACACACAGCCACACAAACACACAACCACACACAATCCCACACACACAACCACATACACACACAACCCCACATACACACACAACCCACTTACACAAACAACCCCCACAACACACACAACCCCCCCCCCACACACACACACACACAACTGACACGCAACCACACAACCCCACACATACAACACCATACCGCACAACCCCCGCACACACAACTACAACCAACACACACACAACCCCCCACAAACAACCCCACACACACAACCCCCCCACACACACAACCACACCACAAAACACAACCCCATAAACACACAACCCCCCACACACAACCACACACATACCCACACACAATCACACACAACCCCACACACACACTACCCCACATACAACCCCACACACACAACCACACACACAACCTCACACACCCACCCACACACACAACCACACACACAACCCCACACACACAAACACACACACACAAACACACAACCGCACACACAACCCCCCCACACACAACCACACACACACATCCACACACACAACCACAACTCCACACACACAACCCCCCCCCCCACACACAGCCACACAAACACACAACCACACACAATCCCCACACACAACCCCACATACACACAACCCCACATACACACACAACCCCACAACACAAACAACTCCCACACAACCTGACACTTAACCACACAAACCCCACACATACAACACCATACGGCACAACCCCCCCCAACACAACCCCCGCGCACACAACCATGCACATACACAACCCCACACACACACAACCCCCCACAACCTGACACACAACCCCACACATACAACACCATACCGCACACACCCCCACACACAACTACAACCGCACACACACAACCCCCCCACAAACAACCCCACACACACAACCCCCCCACACACACAACCACACCACAAAATACAACCCCATAAACACACAACCCCCCCACACACACAACCTCACACACACCCATCCACACACGCAACCACACAACCACACACACAACCCCACAAAACACACAACCACACAACCCCAAACACACAACCCCCACACACAGACAACCACACACATAAACACCACAAAACACACAACCACACAACCCCAAACACACAACCCCCACACACAGACAACCACACACATAAACACAACCACCCACACAACCACACACACACACAAACCCCAACACACAACCCTCCATCCACACAACCCCCACACAACCCCCACACAACCCCCCACACACAACCTCACACACAACCCCACACAACCCCACACACAACCCCACATACACACCCACACACTATTTGACACAACCCCACACACAACCCCACACAACCATACAACCCCACACAACCCCACAAAAACACACAACCACACAACCCCACACACACAAACAGACAACCACACACACAAACACAAACAAACCCACACAACACCCGCCCACACAACCCCCACACAACCCCTCACACACAACCCCACACACAAAACCCCCCACACACACCACCCCCACACAACCCCCACACACAACCTCATACAAACAACCCCACACACAACCCCACACACAACCCCACACACATCCCCACACCCCCACACCCCCACACATAACCACACAACCCCACACACAACCACACACACAACCCTACATACACACCCACACACTATTTGACACAACCCCACACACAACCCCACACAACCATACAACCCCACACAACCCCACAAACACACACAACCACACAACCCCACACACACAAACAGAAAATCACACACACAACCACAAACAAACCCACACAACACCCGCCCACACAACCCCCACACAACCCCTCACACACAACCCCACACACACAACCCCCCACACACACCACCCCCACACAACCCCCCACACACAACCTCATACACACAACCCCACACACAACCCCACACACAACCCCACACACATCCCCACACCCCCTCACCCCCACACATAACCACACAACCCCACACACAACCACACACGCAACCCCACATACACACCCACAAACCCACACACACACAACCACACACACAACCCCACAAACACAACCACACACACACAACACCACACACACAAACCCCCCAAACACACAATCCCCCACACTCCCACACACAACCCCACACACACAACACCCCCCCCACACACACACTCCGCACAACCCCCCACACACAACCTCCCACACACACCCACACACAACCCCCCACACTTAACCTCCCCACGCACACAACACCACACACACACAGCCCCACCCACCCAAAACCCCCCACACACATGACCCTCACACAACCCCCACACACAACCCCCAACACACACAACCCCACACACACGCACGACACACACAAATCCACTCAACCACACAAACCCACACAACCACACACAACCATACAACCCCACACATCCCCCCACACACACCACCCAACACAAACACAACCCCACACACCCACACGACCCCACACCCACCCAGACACAACTCCTCCCACACACAACCCCCCCACAAACACAACCCCCCACACAACCACCCGCACATAACCCCCTCACAGACAACCTCCCACACACAACCCCACACACACAACCACACACAAACCATACAACCCCACACAACCACACCCAACCCCACAAACACACAACCAAACACACAACCACACAACCCCAAACAAACAACCCCACATCCACACACAACCACACACACAACTACAAACAACCCCCACACACAACCCCCATACCCCCCACACAATCCCCCCACACACAACCCCTAACACACAACCCCACACACACCACCCCCCCACACACAACCCCACACACCCACACAACCCCATGCCCACTCACACACAATCCCCCCCACACACAATCCCCCCCACACACAATCCCCGCACACATAACCACCCACACACAACCCCCCACAGACAACCCCCCCACACACAAACACACAACCCCCCACACACAATTACACACAACCCCACACAACCCCACACAACCACACCCAACCCCACAAATACACACAACCACACACAGAACCACACAACCCCACACACACAAACACACACACACAAACACACAACCGCACACACAACCCCCCACACACAACCACACACACACATCCACACACACAACCACAACTCCACACACGCAACCCCCCCACACACACAGCCACACACACAACCACACATAATCCCACACACACAACTCCACACACACAACCCCACTTACACAAAACCCCACATACACACACAACACACACAACCCCCACACAACCTGACACTTAACCACACAACCCAACACATACAACACCATACCACAACCCCCCACACACAACTACAACCGCACACACACAACCCCCCACAAACAACCCCACACACACAACCCCCACACACACAACCACACCACAAAACACAACCCCATAAACACACAACCCCCCCACACAGAACCTCACACACCCATCCACACACGCAACCACACAACCACACACATAACCCCCCACACACACAACCCCACAAAAACACACAACCACACAACCCTAAACACACAACCCCCACAGACAGACAACCACACACACAAACACAACCACCCACACAACCCCACACACACAGACAACCACAGACACAAACACAACCACCCACACAACCCCACCCAGACACACAAACCCCAACACACAACCCTCCACCCACACAACCCCCACACAACCCCCCACACACAACCTCACACACAACCCCACACAACCCCACACACAACCCCACATACACACCCACACACTACTTGACACAACCCCACACTCAACCCCACATGCACAAACCCCCCCCCCAAACACACAGCCCCCCATACACACACAACACCCCCCACACACACACACACAACCACACATACAACCCTGCACAACCACACACACAACTCCCACCACACACAACCCCCCCCCACACACACACAACCCACAGACACAACTATACACACACACAACTACACACACAACCCCCGACACACACAACCCCCACACATACACCCACAAACAACCACACACACATAACCCCCCATGCACTCCTACACACACACACAACCCCCCCACACACACACAACCCCACACACACAACCCCACACACACCACACACACAACCATACACAACCCCCCAAACACAACACCCCACACACATCCCCACACACACAACCCCACATATAACCACACAACCCCACACAAACCACACACACCCACACACAACCACACAACCACACACACAGCCCCACATACACAACCACAAACCCACACATACACACAACCACAAACACAATCCCACAAACACAACCACACCCACACAACACCTTACACACAAACCCCCCCAAACACACACCCACACTCCCACACACCACCCCACACACACAACATACCCCTACACACACCCCACACAACCCCCCACACACACACAACCCCCCACACACAACCCCCCCACACACACCCACACACAACTCCCCCACACACAACCTCCCCATGCACACAACCCCACACACCCGCAGTCCCACACACCCACAACCCCCCACACACACCCCCACACACATCACCCTCACACAACCCCCACACATATTACACACACAAACCCACAAAACCACACAAACCCACACAACCACACACAACCACACAACCCCACACACACAACCCACACACACACAACCCCCAACACACAACCCCACACACACCACCCCAAACAAACACAACCCCACACAACCCCACACCCACCCACACACAACTCCTCCCACACACAATCCCCCCACACAACCCCCCACACACACAACCACACACACACAACCACAAACAACCACACACACACAACCACCCACACAACCCCACACACACAACCCCCCATACACACAACCCCCACACAACCCCACACACACAACTCCCCCCCACACACACAACCCCACACACAATCACACATGCACCCCCAACCCCCACACACACAGAACCCCCCACACACAACCCCCCCACACACACACAACCACACACACAACACCCCCACACACACACCCACACACACAGCCACACACACAACCCTCCCACACACAACCCCCCACACACACAGCAACACAAACACACACACAACCACACACAATCCCACACAACCATACACACAACCCCCTACACACACAACCCCACATACACAACCCTACACACACACAACCCCCCACACACACAACCCCACACATACAAACCCCCCACACACAAACCTCCCACACACATAACCACACACACGCAACCCCACACAACCATACAAACACACTCACAACCCCCACACACAACTCCACCCACACACCCCCAAACACACAACCACCTCCACACAAACAACCCCACACAACCATACACAACACACACACCCACACACAACCCCACACACACACACATCCCCACACACACAATCCCCACACACACACACATACATCCCCATCTACACAACCCCACACACACAACCCCACACACACACAAACCCCACACACACACAACCCCCCACACACACAACCCCCCACACACACCACCCCACACAAAGAAAACCCCACACACCCACACGACCCCACACCCACCCACACACAACTCCTCCCACACAATCCCCCCACAAACACAACCCCCACACAAACAATCTCCCACACATAACCCCCTCACAGACAACCCCACACACACAACCACACACAACCATACAACCCCACACAACCACACCCAACCCCACAAACACACACAACCAAACACACAACCACACAACCCCACACAAACAACCCCACAACCACAAACACACAACCACAAACAACCCCACACACACAACCCCCCCATACCCCCACACAATCCCCCCCAAACACAACCCCTAACACACAACCCCACACACACCATCCCCCACACACACAACCCCACACACCCACACAAACCCACACCCACTCACACACAATCCCCCCCAAACACAATCCGCCCCACACACAACCCCCCACACACAACCACCCACACACAACCCCCACACAACCCCCCACACACAATTACACACACAACCCCACACAACCATACAACCCCACACAACCACAACCACACACACACAACCACAACTCCACACACACAACCCTCCCACACACACACAGCCACACAAACACACAACCACACACAATCCCACACACACAACCACACACACACAACCTCACATACACACACAACCCCACTTACACACACAACCCCACAACACACACAACCCCCCACACACCCCCCACACAACCTGACACACAACCACACAACCCCACACATACAACACCATACCGCACAACCCCCGCACACACAACTACAACCAAACACACACACAACCCCCCACACACAACCACACACACAACCCCCACACAACCTGACACACAACCACAACCCCACACGTACAACACCATACTGCACAACCCCCCCACACACAACTACAACCGCACACACACACAACCCCCCACCAACAACCCCACACACACAACCCCCACACACACACAACCACACCACAAAACACAACCCCATAAGCACACAACCCCCCACACACACAACCACACACATACCCACACACAATCACACACAACCCCACACACACAACCCCACATACAACCCCACCCACACAACCACACACACAACCTCACACACACACCCGCACACACAACCACACAACCGCACACACAACCCCACACACACAAACACACACACACAAACACCCAACCGCACACACAACCCCCCCACACACAACCACACACATCCACACACACAACCACAACTCCACACACACAACCCCCCACACACACAGCCACACAAACACACAACCACACACAATCCCACACACACAACCCCACATACACACAACCCCACATACACACACAACTCCACAACACACACAACCCCCACACAACCTGAAACTTAACCACACAACCCCATACATACAACACCATACCGCACAACCCCCCAACAACCCCCTCGCACCCAACCATGCACATACACAACCCCACACACACACAACCCCCCACAGCCTGACACACAACCCCACACATACACCATACCGCACACACCCCCACACACAACTACAACCGCACATACACACAACCCCCCCACAAACAACCCCACACACACAACCCCCCCACACACAACCACACCACAAAATACAATCCCATAAACACACAACCCCCCACACACACAACCTCACACACCCATCCACACACGCAACCACACAACCACACACACAACCCCACACACACACAACCCCACAAAAACACACAACCCCAAACACACAACCCCCACATATAAACAGACAACCACACACACAAACACAACCACCCACAACACCCCACCCAAACAACCCCACACACACAAACCCCAACACACAACCCTCCATCCACACAACCCCCACACAAACCCCCACACACAACCTCACACACAACCCCACACAACCCCACACACAACCCCACATACACACCCACACACTACTTGACACAACCCCACACACAACCCCACATGCACACACCCCTCCCCCCAAACACACAGCCCCCATACACACACAACACCCTGCACAACCACACACACACAACCCCCACCACACACAACCCCCCCACACACACACAACCCACAGACACAACTATACACACACACAACCACACACAACTACACACACAACCCCCCCACACACACGACCCCCACACATACACCCACAAACAACCACACACACATAACCCCCCATGCACTCCTACACACACACACAACCCCCCCACACACACACAACCCCACACACACAACCCCACACACACCACCACACACACCACACACACAACCATACACAACCCCCAAACACACAACCCCACACACATCCCCACACACACAACCCCACATATAACCACACAACCCCACACAAACCACACACACCCACACACAACCACACAACCACACACACAACCCCACATACACAACCACAAACCCACACACACACACAACCACACACAAAATCCCACAACCACACCCACACAACACCACACACACAACCCCCCCACACACACCCACACTCCCACACACAACCCCACACACAGAACATCCCCCCACACACACCCCACACAACCCCACACACACACACACAACCCGACACACAACCCCCCACACACACCCACACACAACCCCCTGCACACAACCTCCCCATGCACACAACCCCACACACCCACAGTCCCACACACCCACAACCCCCCACACACACCCCCACACACATCACCCTCACACAACCCCCACACATATGACACACACAAACCCACAAAACCACACAAACCCACACAACCACACAACCCCACACACACAACCCCCCCACACACACGACCCCCACACATACACCCACAAACAACCACACACACATAACCCCCCATGCACTCCTACACACACACACAACCCCCTCACACACACACAACCACACACAAAATCCCACAACCACACCCACACAACACCACACACACAACCCCCCCACACACACCCACACTCCCACACACAACCCCACACACAGAACATCCCCCCACACACACCCCACACAACCCCACACACACACACACAACCCGACACACAACCCCCCACACACACCCACACACAACCCCCTGCACACAACCTCCCCATGCACACAACCCCACACACCCACAGTCCCACACACCCACAACCCCCCACACACACCCCCACACACATCACCCTCACACAACCCCCACACATATGACACACACAAACCCACAAAACCACACAAACCCACACAACCACACAACCCCACACACACAACCCCCCCACACACACGACCCCCACACATACACCCACAAACAACCACACACACATAACCCCCCATGCACTCCTACACACACACACAACCCCCCCACACACACACACAACCCCACACACACAACCCCACACAACCATACACACAACCCCCTACACACAACCACACACACACAACCCCACATACACACACAACCCCGCACACACAACCCTACACACACACAACCCCCCACACACAACCCCCCCCCACACACAACCCCACACACAACCCCCCAAACACACAACCCCCCACACACACAACCCCACACATACAAACCCCCCACACACAAACCCCCCACACACACAACCACACACACGCAACCCCACACAACCATACAAACACACTCACAACCCCCACACACAACTCCACACACACCCCCCCAAACACACAACGACCTCCACACAAACAACCCCACACAACCATACACAACACACACACCCACACACAACCCCACACACACACACATCCCCACACACACAATCCCCACACACACACACATACATCCCCATCTACACAACCCCACACACACAACCCCACACACGCACAAACCCCCCACACACACCACCCCACACAAAGAAAACCCCACACACCCACACGACCCCACACCCACCCACACACAACTCCTCCCACACAAAATCCCCCCACAAACACAACCCCCACACAATCACCCACACATAACCCCCTCACAGACAACCCCACACACACAATTACACACACAACCATACAAACCCACACACACAACCACACCCAACCCCACAAACACACACAACCAAACACACAACCACACAACCCCACACAAACAACCCCACAACCACAAACACACAACCACAAACAACCCCAGACACACAACCCCCCCATACCCCCACACAATCCCCCCCAAACACAACCCCTAACACACAACCCCACACACACCATCCCCCACACACACAACCCCACACACCCACACAAACCCACACCCACTCACACACAATCCTCCCCAAACACAATCCGCCCAACACAACCCCCCCACACACAACCACCCACACACAACCCCCACACAACCCCCCACACACAATTACACACACAACCCCACACAACCATACAACCCCACACAACCACACCCAACCCCACAAATACACACAACCACACACAGAACCACACACCCCCCACACACAAACACACAACCACACACACAACCCCCCCACACACAACCACAACCACACACACACAACCACAACTCCACACACGCAACCCTCCCACACACACACAGCCACACAAACACACAACCACACACAATCCCACACACACAACCACACACAATCCCACACACACAACCACACACACACAACCCCACATACACACACAACCCCACTTACACACACAACCCCACAACACACACAACCCCCCCCCCACACAACCTGACACACAACCACACAACCCCACACATACAACACCATACCGCACAACCCCCGCACACACAACTACAACCAAACACACACACAACCCCCCACACACAACCACACACACAACCCCCACACAACCTGACACACAACCACAACCCCACACATACAACACCATACCGCACAACCCCCCCACACACAACTACAACCGCACACACACACAACCCCCCACAAACAACCCCACACACACAACCCCCACACACACACAACCACACCACAAAACACAACCCCATAAGCACACAACCCCCCCCCCACACACAACCACACACATACCCACACACAATCACCCACAACCCCACACCGACAACCCCACATACAACCCCACCCACATAACCACACACACAACCTCACACACCCACCCACACACACAACCCCACACACACAAACACACACACACAAACACCCAACCGCACACACAACCCCCCCACACACAACCACACACACACACATCCACACACACAACCACAACTCCACACACACAACCCCGCACACACACAGCCACACAAACACACAACCACACACAATCCCACACACACAACCCCACAACCCCACATACACACAACCCCACATACACACACAACCCCACAACACACACAACCCCCACACAACCTGACACTTAACCACACAACCCCACACATACAACACCATACCGCACAACCCCCCACACAACCCCCGCGCACACAACCATGCACATACACAACCCCACACACACACAACCCCCCACAACCTGACACACAACCCCACACATACACTATACCGCACACACCCCCACACACAACTACAACCGCACATACACACAACCCCCCCACAAACAACCCCACACACACAACCCCCCCACACACACAACCACACCACAAAATACAACCCCATAAACACACAACCCCCCCACACACACAACCTCACACACCCATCCACACACGCAACCACACAACCACACACACAACCCCACACACACACAACCCCACAAAAACACACAACCACACAACCCCAAACACCCAACCCCCACACACAAACAGACAACCACACACACAAACACAACCACCCACACAACCCCACCCACACAACCCCACACACACAAACCAACACACAACCCTCCATCCACACAACCCCCACACAAACCCCCACACACAACCTCACACACAACCCCACACAACCCCACACACAACCCCACATACACACCCACACACTACTTGACACAACCCCACACACAACCCCACATGCACACACACCCTCCCCCCAAACACACAGCCCCCATACACACACAACACCCTGCACAACCACACACACACAACCCCCACCACACACAACCCCCCCACACACACAACCCACGGACACAACTATACACACACACAACCACACACAACTACACACACAACCCCCCCACACACACGACCCCCACACATACACCCACAAACAACCACACACACATAACCCCCCATGCACTCCTACACACACACACAACCCCACACACACCACCCCACACACACCACACACACAACCATACACAACCCCCCAAACACACAACCCCACACACATCCCCACACACACAACCCCACATATAACCACAAAACCCCACACAAACCACACACACCCACACACAACCACACAACCACACACACAACCCCACATACACAACCACAAACCCACAAACACACACAACCACACACAAAATCCCACAACCACACCCACACAACACCACACACACAACCCCCCCACCCACACCCACACTCCCACACACAACCCCACACACAGAACATCCCCCCACACACACCCCACACAACCCCACACACACACACAACCCCGACACACAACCCCCACACACACCCACACACAACCCCCCGCACACAACCTCCCCATGCACACAACCCCACACACCCACAGTCCCACACACCCACAACCCCCCACACACACCCCCACACACATCACCCTCACACAACCCCCACACATATGACACCCACAAAACCACACAAACCCACACAAACACACAACCCCACACACACAACCCCCCACACACACGACCCCCACACATACACCCACAAACAACCACACACATAACCCCCCATGCACTCCTACACACACACACAACCCCCCCCACACACACACAACCCCACACACACAACCCCACACACACCACCACACACACACCACACACACAACCATACACAACCCCCCAAACACACAACCCCACACACATCCCCACACACACAACCCCACATATAACCACACAACCCCACACAAACCACCCACACCCACACACAACCACACAACCACACACACAACCTCACATACACAACCACAAACCGACACACACACACAACCACACACAAAATCCCATAACCACACCCACACAACACCACACACACAAGCCCCCCACACACACCCACACTCCCACACACAACCCAACACACAGAACATCCCCCCCACACACACCCCACACAACCCCCCACACACACACAACCCAGACACACAACCCCCCACACACAACCCCCCGCACACAACCTCCCCATGCACACAACCCCACACACCCACAGTCCCACACACCCACAACCCCCCACACACACCCCCACACACATCACCCTCACACAACCCCCCCACATATGACACACACAAACCCACAAAACAACACAAACCCACACAACCACACAACCCCACACACACAACCCACACACACAACCACAAACAACCACACACACACAACCACACACACAACCCCACACACACAACCCCCCAAAAAAACAACCCCCACACAACCCCACACACACAACCTCATACACACAACTCCCCCCCACACACACAACCCCACACACAACCCCACATGCACCCCCACCCCCCACACACACAGAACCCCCCCACACACAACCACACACACACACACAACCACACACACAACACCCCCACACACACACCCACACACGCAACCACACACACAACCACACACAACCCCACACAACCCCCCCACACACACAGCAACACAAACAAACAAACACACACACAACCACACACAATCCCACACAACCATACACACAACCACACACACACAACCCCACACACACACACAACCCCACACACACAACCCTACACACACACAACCCCCCACACACACAACCCCACACACAACCCCCCAAACACACAACCCCCACACACAACCCCATACATACACCCCCCCCACACACAACCACACACACGCAACCCCACACAACCACACAAACACACTCACAACCCCCACACACAACTCCACACGCACCCCCAAACACACAACCACCTCCAGACAAACAACCCCACACAACCATACACAACACACACACCCACACACAACCCCACACACACACACATCCCCACACAGACAATCCCCACATACACATACATACATCCCCATCTACACAACCCCACACACACAACCCCACACACACACAAACCCCCCACACACACAAACCCCACACACACAAGCCTACACATACACAAGAGCACACACACAACCCCCATACAACCCCCCCCCCACACACACAACCCCCCACACACACCACCCCACACAAAGAAAACCCCACACACCCACACGACCCCACACCCACCCACACACAACTCCTCCCACACACAATCCCCCCACAAACACAACCCCCACACAAACAATCACCCACACATAACCCCCTCACAGACAACCCCACACACACAACCACACACACAACCATACAACCCCACACAACCACACCCAACCCCACAAACACACACAACCAAACACACAACCACACAACCCCACACAAACAACCCCACAACCACAAACACACAAACAACCCCACACACACAACCCCCCATACCCCACACAATCCCCCCCAAACACAACCCCTAACACACAACCCCACACACACCACCCCCCACACACATAACCCCACACACCCACACAAACCCACACCCACTCACACACAATCCCCCCAAACACACACCCCCCCACACACATCCCCCCCACACACAACCACCCACACACAACCCCCCACACAACCCCCCACACACAAATACACACACAACCCCACACAACCATACAACCCCACACAACCACACCCAACCCCACAAATACACACAACCTCACACAGAACCACATAACCCCCACACACAAACACACAACCACACACACAACCCCCCCACACACAACCACACACAACCACAACCACACACACACAACCACAACTCCACACACACAACCCTCCCACACACACACACAGCCACACAAACACACAACCACACACAATCCCACACACACAACCACACACACAACCCCACATACACACACAACCCCACTTACACACACAACCCCACAACACACACAACCCCCCACACACACCCCCCCACACAACCTGACACACAACCACACAACCCCACACATACAACACCATACCGCACAACCCCCGCACACACAACTACAACCAAACACACACACAACCCCCCACACACAACCACACACACAACCCCCACACAACCTGACACACAACCACAACCCCACACATACAACACCATACCGCAAAACCCCCCACACACAACTACAACCGCACACACACACAACCCCCCACAAACAACCCCACACACACAACCCCCCCCCCACACACACAATCACACACAACCCCACACACACAACCCCACATACAACCCCACACACACAAGCACACACACAACCTCACACACCCACCCACACACACAACCACACAACCGCACACACAACCCCCCACACACAAACACACACACACAAACACACAACCGCACACACAACCCCCCCACACACAACCACACACACACACATCCACACACACAACCACAACTCCACACACGCAACCCCCCCACACACACAGCCACACAAACACACAACCACACACAATCCCACACACACAACCCCCCACACACAACCTCACATACACACAACCCCACATACACACACAACCCCACAACACACACAACCCCCACATAACCTGACACTTAACCACACAACCCCACACATACAACACCATACCGCACAACCCCCCCACACAACCCCCGCGCACACAACCATGCACATACACAACCCCACACACACAACCCCCACAACCTGACACACAACCCCACACATACACCATACCTCACACACCCCCACACACAACTACAACCGCACACACACACAACCCCCCCACAAACAACCCCACACACACAACCCCCCCACACACGCAACCACACCACAAAATACAACCCCATAAACACACAACCCCCCCACACACACAACCTCACACACCCATCCACACACGCAACCACACAACCACACACACAACCCCACACACACACACAACCCCCAAAAAACACACAACCACACAACCCCAAACACACAACCCCCACACACAAACAGACAACCACACACACAAACACAACCACCCACACAACCCCACCCACACAACCCCACACACACAAACCCCAACACACAACCCTCCATCCACACAACCCCCACACAACCCCCCACACACAACCTCACACACAACCCCAAACAACCCCACACACAACCCCACATACACACCCACACACTACTTGACACAACCCCACACACAACCCCACATGCACACACCCCCTCCCCCCAAACACACAGCCCCCCATACACACACAACACCCCCACCCCCCCTACACACACACACACACAACCACACAAACAACCCTGCACAACCATACACACAACCCCCACCACACGCAACCCCCCCCCCCCACACACACAACTCACAGACAAAACTATACACACACACAACCACACACAACTACACACACAACCCACCCCCCACACACACGACCCCCACACATACAACCACAAACAACCACACACACATAACCCCCATGCACTCCTACACACACACACAACCCCCCCCACACACACAACCCCACACACACAACCCCACACACACCACACACACACACACAACAATACACAACCCCCCAAACACACAACCCCACACACATCCTCACACACACAACCCCACATATAACCACACAAACACACACACCCACACACAACCACACAACCACTTACACAACCCCACATACACAACCACAAACCCACACACACACACAACCACACACAAAATCCCACAACCACACCCACACAACACCACACACACAACCCCCCCCACACACACTCACACTCCCACACACAACCCCACACACAGAACATCCCCCCCCCCACACAACCCCAACACAACCCCACACACACACAACCCCAACACACAACCCCCCCACACACCCACACACAACCCCCCCACACACAACCTCCCCATGCACACAACCCCACACACCCACAGTCCCACACACCCACAACCCCCCCACACACCCCCACACACATCACCCTCACACAACCCCCACACATATGACACACACAAACCCACAAAACCACACAAACCCACACAACCACACACAACCACACAACCCCCCACACACAACCCCCACACACACAACCCCCAACACACAACCCCACACACACCACCCCATACAAACACAACCCACACAACCCCACACCCACCCACACACAACTCCTCCCACACACAATCCCCCCACACACACAACCCCCCACACACACAACCATCCACACACAACCCCCTCACAGACAACCCCCCACACCCAACCCTACACACACAACCACAAACACAACCCCACACAACCATACAAACCCACACAACCACACCCAACACCACAAACACACACACCCACACACACAACCCCACACAAACAACCCCACACCCAAAAATCACACAACCACAAACAACCCCACCCACACAACCACCCACACAACCCCACACACACAACCCCCATACACACAACCCCCACACAACCTCACACACACAACACCCCCACACATACACCCACACAGACAACCACACAGACAACCACACACAACCCCACACAACACCCCCACACACAACCCCCCCACACACACAGCAACACAAACACACAAACACACACACAACCACACACAATCCCACACAACCATACACACAACCCCCTACACACAACTACACATACACAACCCCACATACACACACAACCCCACACACAACCCTACACACTCACAACCCCCCACATACAACCCCCCCACACACACAACCCCACACACAACCCCCCAAACACACAACCCCCACATACAACCCCCCCACACACACAACCACACACACGCAACCCCACACAACCACACAAACACACTCACAACCCCCACACACAACTCCACACACACCCCCACACACACAACCACCCCCACACAAACAACCCCACACAACCATACACAACACACACACCCACACACAACCCCACACACACACACATCCCCACACATACAACCCCACAAACACACAAACCCCACAAACACACAAACCCCACACACACAAGCCCACACATACACAAGCCCACACACACAACCCCCCATACAACCCCACACACACACACAACCCCCCACACACACACAATCCCCCACACACACCACCCCACACAAACACAACCCCACACACCCACACGACCCCACACCCACCCACACACAACTCCTCCCACACACAATCCCCCCACAAACACAACCCCCACACAATCACCCACACATAACCCCCTCACAGACAACCCCCACACACAACCCCACACACACAACCACACACACAACCATACAACCCCACACAACCACACCCAACCCCACAAACACACACAACCAAACACACAACCACACAACCCCACACAAACAACCCCACACCCACAAACACAAAACCACACACACAACCACAAACAACCCCACACACACAACCCCCATACCCCCACACAATCCCCCAAACACATCCCCTAACACACAACCTCACACACACCCCCCCCACACACACAACCCCACACACCCACACAACCCCACACCCACTCACACACAATTACACACACAACCCCACACAACCATACAACCCCACACAACCACACACAACCCCACAAATACACACAACCACACACAGAACCACACGACCCCACACACACAAACACACAACCACACACACAACCCCCCACACACAACCACACACACACAACCACAATCACACACACACAACCACAACTCCACACACGCAACCCTCCCACACACACACAGCCACACAAACACACAACCACACACAATCCCACACACACAACCACACACACACAACCCCACATACACACACAACCCCACTTACACACACAACCCCACTACACACACAACCCCCCACACACACAACCCCCACACAACCTGGCACACAACCACACAACCCCACACATACAACACCATACCGCTCAACCCCCCGCACACACAACTACAACCAAACACACACACAACCCCCCACACACAATCACACACACAACCCCCTGTTAGACGGACCGGGAGGGTCGGCCGAGATTACGGGGAGAGGTCTCCAGGGAGAGCCGTCTCCAACGACTGTGCAGATAAGTAACTTCCCCCCCACAGACAGACACCACACAGGAGTGAAGGTTAACGAGACTTTATATGCAATTCTTAGGTTACGTTGGTATGATACAAGGAGGTCTGGACTCAGGGGTCCCCTCGATTCGAGTCTTTGGTTGAGGAAAGGGGTAGCGGGACAGTCTTAGTTACCAGTGAGTTCAAAATAGCTCTCAATCCTCGAGCTCGGCGTTCTTGATGATCGGGCCGTGGAGGAGCCAAGCAGGTCCCGAGATGGATGAAGGAAGGACGACGGTCCGCGGCGGAGCCTGCAGGTCCCGGTGAAAGATGACGGTTACAACGGTCCGCGGCCACGCCAGCAGATCCGGACGACGATGAAGGGTGAAGGTTACGACGGCTGTGGCAGCGCCAACAGGCAGGACGATGAAGGTTACGACGGCTGTGGCAGCGCCAACAGGCAGGACGATGGTGCACAGGACAGAGCTACGGCAGCGCCAGTAGTCCGTCCAGGATGAGTTCCTCTTTACGTCTCTCGACTCCAAGATACAACTGCCTTCCTGCTCTGGAGCTGCCCCAGTTATAGGACTGGCGTGCTTTGATGTCCGGACCCTCGCACTTGGAGGTCGGGAGGTCCGGGATGAGGGAGTCCAGACACCCAGTAGGGGGGTGGAGCCAGCGCCCGGGGAGGCGATGGGCGAGCGGCACTTGGTGGGGGAGAGCCATCGACACCTCCTTCTCCCATTGACTTGCCAAGTAGCCCGCTCACCTCCTGGGTGGATGGTGGTGCCGGGATGTCTGAGGCCTGGCCAGGCCCAGGGTTGAGGTCGGCCGGGGGCCAGGCGGCCACGTGGTGAAGTGTCCAAGATGGCGGCCCGGGCTGGGCGCGTGGGCCGGCAGTGGATCGGGCCCACGAGGTCGACATGCTCGAGGGCAGGGGTCCCTGAGGGGACGGAGGACGTACAATGGTGGTGTGGGGTGCTTGTGTGACCGGGCTCGGGCCGGGTCGAGCCGGGGGAGAGTGGCCCTTCGTGTGGCCTGTCCAACATGCGTCCCCCCCAGCTGAAGGCGGGGAGAGTCACCCATCCTCTTGGGGACTCTCTTCGTCGAGGTGGAAAAATCGGGACAGGCCATCCGCGTTGGCGTGGTCGGACCCAGGCCGGTGTTCGACGGTGAAGTCCATACCCTGCAAGGATATGGACCAGCGTAGCAACTTGGGGTTTTCCCCCCGCATGTGCATCAGCCACTGCAGGGGTCGGTGGTCGGTCTGCACCCGAAAGTGGGTGCCGAAAAGGTAGGGCCGGAGCTTCTTGAGGGCCCATACCACAGCGAAGGCTTCCCTCTCTATGGTGCTCCAGCGTTGTTCCCTTGGTAGGAGTCTCCGGCTGATGAAGGCCACCGGTTGATCAAGGCCCTCGGTGTTCACTTGGGACAGGACCGCCCCAATGCCCTGGTCGGAGGCGTCCGTCTGGACGACGAACTCCCGGCTGTAGTCTGGGGCCTGGAGCACAGGAGCGGAACACATGGCGGCCTTCAATTGTTCGAATGCCGCTTGACACTCTGGGGTCCAGTTTACCTTCTTGGGCTGATTTTTTGACGTGAGCTCGGTGAGGGGCCCCACTATGGTACCATAGTCTTTCACGAACCTTCGGTAATAGCCCGTGAGGCCCAGGAAGGCTCGTACCTCGGTTTGGGTGATAGGGGGCTGCCAGTCCTGGATGGCGGCAATTTTCAGTTGTAGAGGGGCCACTAGGCCGCTTCCCACCTGGTGTCCGAGGTAGGTCACAGACCCTTGTCCAATTTGACACTTGCTGGCCTTGATCGTGAGGCCAGCTCGCTGAAGGGCTTGCAGTACTGCTCGGAGGTGGTGGAGGTGCTCGGTCCAATGGTGGCTGTACACAGCGATGTCGTCTAGGTAGGCGGCACTGAACCCTTCGAGCCCCGCCAGGACCTGATTGACGAGCCGTTGGAAAGTCGCTGGGGCATTCTTCATACCGAAGGGCATGACCGTAAAATGGTAATGGCCATCGGGGATGGAGAAGGCAGAACGTTCTTGTGCTCGGGGTGTGAGGCCGATCTGCCAATAACCTGCTGTCAGGTCGAAGATGCTAAGGTAGCGGGCAGCTCCCATTCGGTCGACCAGTTCATCTGCCCGGGGGATGGGATGTGCGTCCGTTCTGGTGACTTCATTCAGGCCCCGGTAGTCGACGCAGAACCGGAGCTCTGGTGTGGTTCCGGGGGCGGCTGCTTTGGGGACCAGTACGACCGGGCTGGCCCATGGACTGTCTGAGGGCTCGATGACCCCGAGCGTGAGCATCTTAGCCACTTCCGCCTGGATGCAGGCCCGTACCCGATCAGGTACGCGGTAGGCCCGGTGGCGGATAGGAGGGCTGTCTCCGGTGTCTACATCGTGCACACACCAGGAAGTGACACCTGGGGTGAGGGAGAACAGATTGGCGAACCGTGACAGGAGGGCTTGGCACTCTTGGCGTTGTTCTCTGGTGAGGGTCTCCGAGAGTCGGACCCCATCTACGGAGCCGTCTTGCTCCTGGGTTCGCAGGAGGTCAGGGAGAGGCTCGGAGTCGTCTTCAACCCCATTGTCCGTGGCCATCAATAGGCTGAGTTCTGTTCGTGCAAAGTGGGGTTTCAGTCTGTTGGTGTGGAGGACTCGGAGGGGGTTCCGGGAGGACTCCATATCGATCAGATAGGTGGCAGGACCCTTGCGCTCGATCACCTTGAAGGGCCCCGTCCATTTGTCTTGGAGAGCGCATGGCTCCGTGGGGGACATGACCCATACCTGTTGTCCCGGTTCGAATTCAATGGATGAGGCGTTCTGGTCATACCATTTTTTTATGTCCTCTTGACTGGCCTCTAGGTTGGCTTTTGCTAGGTCTCTGAACCGCCGGGACTGGTTGCGGAGGGTGAGGAGGTACCGGAAGACATCCGGAGGGTTCTTGGTCGGAGGCATCTCCCAGCCTTCTTTGATCAGGCTGAGCGGCCCCCGCACTGGGTGCCCATAGAGCAGTTCGAATGGGCTGAAGCCTAGGGATTTCTGTGGGACCTCTCGGTAGGCGAAGAGGAGGCACGGCAGCAGCACGTCCCACTGGCGACGGAGGGGCTCTTCCAATCCCCCGATCATTCCTTTCAGCGTGCGGTTGAACCGCTCAACAAGTCCGTTCCCTTGGGGGTGATAGGGGGTCGTGAAGCGGTAGGTGACCCCACACTGTTGCCAGAGAGATTTCATGTATTTAGAGATAAAGTTCGTGCCTCTGTCGCTGACGACTTCTCGGGGGAACCCCACACGGGAGAAGATCCCCATCAGGGCCCGGCCAACCACTGGGGCTGTCACGGTCCGGAGAGGAACAGCCTCAGGGTAGCGGGTGGCGTGGTCCACTAGCACCAGAATGAAGCGATGTCCTTGTTTTGTACGCGGGTCCAGGGGTCCCACAATGTCTATTCCGACCCTCTCAAATGGGGTCGTGACTACTGGAAAAGGTTGCAAGGGGGCTTTTAGTTTGCGGCCGCTCTTCCCACTGGCTTGGCACGTGGGGCAAGATCGGCAATGCTGGTGCACATCGTTCCTCATTTTGGGCCAGAAGAAGTGGGTCACTAGGCGACTGTAAGTTTTATCTTGTCCTAGGTGCCCTGCTAGGGGGACATCGTGGGCCAGGTTTAACAGGAAGTCTCTAAAGCAGAGGGGCACTACTAGTACTCGGTTGGCCCCCAGTTCGGCGATTCGTTGCTCGCTGTATAACAGATCATTGTCCCAGTAGACCCAATGAGTTCCGGAGGTGTCCCCTGCGCTTTGGGCGAGCGCTTGTTGGCGGAGTCCCTCAAGGGAGGGACAGGTCTTCTGTTCCTGGCGAAATTGTTCTTGTGTGGGTCCCCCCTCTTGGGCCCACTGGTCAAGGTTAGCGAGGTCGGAAGGTTGAGCCGGTTCGAGGGGGGTGTCCTGGTCGGGGATTTCGGCTGGGGCGACCGGAGGCGGTGGCGCCGGCCATTCTGGTTCTTCCGGGTGATGGTTGGCACGGGCGGCCATGGACCGGGTGGTGACGCACGCCCAGTCCGGGACGCCCAACATCCCCAAGTGTTCTTTTCGCTCCACAGCGGCCCACGGGGAGCTCTCCAGGTCATTCCCGAGGAGGCAGTCCACGGGGGCGTCGTCTCGGACCGTCACCTTCAACATGCCGGAGACCCCTCCCCACTCAAAAGGGACGCAGGCCATCCGACACAGACTTTCCGAGTTGTCGGCTGAGCGTACAGGGCAGAGAATGTTCGGTAGATATTGTTCTGGGGTCACCAGGTGGCAGCGGACGGCTGTCACACTGGCCCCGGTGTCCCGAAGGGCCTCGGCCCGTTGTCCATTGATGCTCACCCATTGGCTGTACTTCTGGGTGTTAGCGGGTAGGGGGACCCGCGGGACCATGTCTCTTCCCCCTAAGCACGCGAGAGTCATGGCGGCTGGCTCCCACTCTGGATACTCTTGTTCGTCTGTTTCTTGTTCCTCGGAGATCTGTTCTTCCCCTAGTGCTGCGGCGGCCACATGGCGGGGTTTTGGACTCTGATACTGCGGGCAGTTTGGGTCGTTTGCATAGTGGCCGACTCGTTGGCATCGGTGACACGTGACGTTTGCTCTGTACCCTGGTCGCGCCGGGGTGCTGCCCCGGTTGGCCGGGGGGGTGGTGCTGGTAACGGGGGCGGCCGGAGTGTTGTCTCTTCCCCGCCCTGGGCCTCCTCCTCCTCTGGGTCGGTGGTGACCATTGTTGTTCCTGTTTTGCTCGTAGGACCCATTCCGGCCTACTCTGGTGATCTCCCACCGGTCAGCTTCGGCTGCGAGCTGCCGGGGATCGGTTAACTTGCTGTCGAGGAGGTGTTGGCGTAGTTCAATGAAGCAATTGTTGGACAGATGCTCCCATACCATCAGATTGAACAGTTGCTCGTAGGTTGTGACGTTGTTCCCTTTGATCCAGCCTTCGAAAGCTCGGCTAAAGTACGTTACATAGTCCACCCAAGTTGTACCCGGGATGCGTGTGCAGTCTCTGAACCTCTGACGGTACATCTCGGGCGTGAGGCCATAGCGGGTGAGAAGGGCTGCTTTCATATGGTCGTAGGAGGTCATCTGGTGGTCTGGGAGCTGTAACAGGGTATCGCGGCCCTCATTGAGGAATCTGCCCCATAGGCCGGCTCCCCAATCGTTTCTATCGATCCGGTGCGCAGTCATAGCGATTTCATAAGCCTTAAACCATTGCTGGATATCGTCCTCTCGAAAATATTCTCGGACAACATCCTTGGGGATATGTACTTTTTTCTCCGTGGTCCCGGGGGTGTGTGGTCCCTCGGGCACCCCCAACTCTTTATTCTGCTTGCGCAGGTTGATCTCGGCTAGGTTCCGTTCGTGCTCGTACGCTAGTTTCTTTTCCTCGAGCTCCCTTTGTCTCTGTTTCTCCTCTCTTTCTTCTCGGATACGTAGGTGCTCTAAGTTTATCTTTTGTTCGGCCAACTTGAGTTCTGCGTCCATCTTGAGTCGGGCCATTTCTAGCTCGTGTAGTCGGGTTTTTTCTCTTTCTTGGATCTCGTCTGGCGAGAGACCGGTTCTTTGCCCTTCAGGGGCCGTGTTGCTTTTTTTCGCGGTGCTTTGCTCAGGAGCTTCGGTATCCCCGGTCTCTGCCCAAGATTCTAGGGCATGCTTAAAATCGTCCTTGGTGCTTAGTCCGGTGGTAGCGATACCTAGTTCAATGCAGAACTGCTTTAGTTCACGATGGCTGTACTCCTCTAGTTTTTCCATTTGGAACTTCTCAGTTGATCCGCTCTCTTTAGTTGTCATTGTGGTTCGTTGTGGGGTGAGCTACTCTCTGTACGTATGCGGTGATTCGGATCGCGCCGCTGGCCACCAATGTTAGACGGACCGGGAGGGTCGGCCGAGATTACGGGGAGAGGTCTCCAGGGAGAGCCGTCTCCAACGACTGTACAGATAAGTAACTTCCCCCCCACAGACAGACACCACACAGGAGTGAAGGTTAACGAGACTTTATATGCAATTCTTAGGTTACGTTGGTATGATACAAGGAGGTCTGGACTCAGGGGTCCCCTCGATTCGAGTCTTTGGTTGAGGAAAGGGGTAGCGGGACAGTCTTAGTTACCAGTGAGTTCAAAATAGCTCTCAATCCTCGAGCTCGGCGTTCTTGATGATCGGGCCGTGGAGGAGCCAAGCAGGTCCCGAGATGGATGAAGGAAGGACGACGGTCCGCGGCGGAGCCTGCAGGTCCCGGTGAAAGATGACGGTTACAACGGTCCGCGGCCACGCCAGCAGATCCGGACGACGATGAAGGGTGAAGGTTACGACGGCTGTGGCAGCGCCAACAGGCAGGACGATGAAGGTTACGACGGCTGTGGCAGCGCCAACAGGCAGGACGATGGTGCACAGGACAGAGCTACGGCAGCGCCAGTAGTCCGTCCAGGATGAGTTCCTCTTTACGTCTCTCGACTCCAAGATACAACTGCCTTCCTGCTCTGGAGCTGCCCCAGTTATAGGACTGGCGTGCTTTGATGTCCGGACCCTCGCACTTGGAGGTCGGGAGGTCCGGGATGAGGGAGTCCAGACACCCAGTAGGGGGGTGGAGCCAGCGCCCGGGGAGGCGATGGGCGAGCGGCACTTGGTGGGGGAGAGCCATCGACACCTCCTTCTCCCATTGACTTGCCAAGTAGCCCGCTCACCTCCTGGGTGGATGGTGGTGCCGGGATGTCTGAGGCCTGGCCAGGCCCAGGGTTGAGGTCGGCCGGGGGCCAGGCGGCCACGTGGTGAAGTGTCCAAGATGGCGGCCCGGGCTGGGCGCGTGGGCCGGCAGTGGATCGGGCCCACGAGGTCGACATGCTCGAGGGCAGGGGTCCCTGAGGGGACGGAGGACGTACAATGGTGGTGTGGGGTGCTTGTGTGACCGGGCTCGGGCCGGGTCGAGCCGGGGGAGAGTGGCCCTTCGTGTGGCCTGTCCAACACCCCCACACAACCTGACACACAACCACAACCCCACACATACAACACCATACCGCACAACCCCCCACACACAACCCCCCACAAACAACCCCACACACACAACCCCCCCCACACACACAACCACACCACAAAACACAACCCCATAAACACACAATCCCCCCACACACACAACCACACACATACCCACACACAATCACACACAACCCCAGACACACAACCCCACACACACAACTACACACACAACCTCACACACCCACCCACACACACAACCACACAACTGCACACACAACCCCACACACACAACCCCACAAAAACACACAACCACACAACCCCAAACACACAACCCCCCACACACAACCACAAACAAACCCACACAACACCCCACACACACAACCCCCCACACACAACCAAACAAACACACAACCACCCACACAACCCCCCACACACAACCCCACACACTCAACCCCCACACACAACCCCACACACACACAACCCCCAAACAACCCCCCACACACAACCTCGCACACAACCCCACACACAACCCCACATACATACCCACACACTACCTGACACAAACCCACACACAACCCCACATGCACACACCCACTCCCCCCACACACACAACCCCCATACACACACAACACCCCCAACACACATACACACACACACAACCACACAAACATCCCCGCACAACCACACACACAACCCCCCCACACACACAACCCACAGACACAACTATACACACACACAACCCCGCACAAGCACACACAACTACACACACAACCCCCCCACACACACAACCCCCCACACATATACCCACAAACAACCACACACACACAACCCCCCACATACTCCTACACACACACACAACCTCCCAACACACACACACACACACAACCCCACAAACACAACCCCACACACACCACCACACACACAACCGTACACAACCCCCCACACACACAACCTCACACACATCCCCACACACACAACCCCACACATAACCACACAAGCCCACACACAACCACACACACCAACACACGACCACACAACCACACACACAACCCCACATACACACCCACAAACCCAGACACACACAACCACACACACAACCCCACAAACACAACCATACCCACACAACATCACACACACAAAACCCCCCACGCACACAACCCCCACAACCCCCACACACTCCCACACACAACACCCCCACACACAACACCCCCACACACATACACACACAACCCCCCACACACAACTCCCCACACACACCCACACACAACCCCCCCACACACAACCTCCCCACACACACAACCCCACACACCCACAGTCCCACACACCCACAACCCCCTCACACCCACACCCACACATATCACCCTCACACAACCTCCACACACAACCCCCAACACACACAACCCCACACACACGACACACACACACCCACAAAACCACACAAACCCACATAACCACACACAACCACACACACAACCCCCAACACACAGCCCCCACAGACCACCCCATACAAACACAACCCCACACACCAACACAACACCACACCCACCCACACACAACTCCTCCAAAACACAATCCCCCCACACACACAACCATCCACACACAACCCCCTCAGAGACAACCCCCCACACCAAACCCCACACAGACAACCCCCCCACACCAAACCCCACACAACCAACCAAACACACAACGCTACACAACCATACAACCCCACACAACCACACCCAACCCCACAAACACACACAACCACACACACAACTCCACACACACGACACAAACAAACCCACAAAACCACACAAACCCACATAACCACACACAGCCACACAACCCCCACACACACAACCCCCACACACACAACCCCCAACACATAACCCCCCACACACCACCCCATACAAACACAACCCTACACACACCCACACAACCCCACACCCACCCACACACAACTCCTCCCACACACAATCCCCCCACACACACAACCATCCACACACAACCCCCTCACAGACAACCCCCCACACCAAACCCCACACAACCAACCACACACACAACCCTACACACCCACACAACCCCACACCCACCCACACACAACTCCTCCCACACACAACACCCCCCACACACATACACACACACACAACCACACAAACATCCCCGCACAACCACACACACAACCCCCCACACACACAACCCACAGACACAACTATACACACATACAACCCCACACAACCACACACAACTACACACACAACCCCCCCACACACACAACCCCCCACACATACACCCACAAACAACCACACACACACAACCCCCCACATACTCCTACACAAACACACAACCCCACACACACAACCCCACACACACCACCACCACACACAACCATACACAACCCCCCACACACACAACCTCACACACATCCCCACACACACAACCCCACACATAACCACACAACCCCACACACAACCACACACACCAACACACAACCACACAACCACACACACAACTCCACATACACACCCACAAACCCAGACACACACACAACCACACACACAACCCCACAAACACAACCATACCCACACAGCACCACACACACACAACCCCCCCCACACACAACCCCCCACACACAACCCCCCCCCCCCCACACACACACACAACCCCCCCACACACAACCTCCCCACTCACACAACCCCACACACCCACAGTCCCACACACCCACAACTCCCCCACACACACCCCCACACACATCACCCTCACACAACCCCCACACACAACCCCCAACACACACAACCCCACACACATGACACACACAAACCCACAAAACAACACAAACCCACATTACCACACACAACCACACAACCCCCACACACACAACCCACACACACAACCCCCAACACACAACCCCCCACACACCACCCCATACAAACACAACCCCACACAACCCCACACCCACCCACACACAACTCCTCCCATACACAATCCCCCCCACACACAACCATCCACACACAACCCCCTCACAGACAACCCCCCCACGCCAAACCCCACACAATCAACCACACACACAACCCTACACAACCATACAACCCCACACAACCACACACAACCCTACAAACACACACAACCACACACACAACCACAAACAACCCCACACACACAACCACCCACACAACCCCACACACAAAACCCCACACACACAACATCCATACACACAACCCCCACACAACCCCACACACACAACCTCACACACACAACCCCCACACACACACAACCACACACACACACACAACCACACACACAACACCCCCACACACAACCACCCACACACACACAACCACACACACAACACCCCCACACACAACCACCCACACACACCCACACACACAACCACACACACAACCAACCACAACCCCACACAACCACACACAACCCCCACACACAACCCCTCTACACACATAGCAACACACACACACACACTCAACCACACACAATCCCACACAACCATACACACAACCCCCTACACACAACCACACACACACAACCCCACATACACACACAACTCCACACACACAACCCTACACACACACAACCCCCCACACACAACCCCCCACACACACAACCCCACACACACAACCCCCCAAACACACAACCCCCCACACACACAGCCCCACACACACAAACCCCACACACACACAACCACACACACACAACCACACACACAAACCCCCCCACACACAACACTCCACACAACCTGACACACAACTGCACAGCCCCACACATACAACACCATACAGCACAACCCCCCCACACAACCCCAACCGCACATGCACAACCCCTAACACACAACCACACCACAAAACACAACCTCACAAAACACAACCCCCCACACAACCCCCCACGCACACAACCACACACATACCCACACACACACAACCACACACAAACACACTCACAACCCCCCACACACAACTCCACACACACCCCCACACACACAACCACCCCCACACAAACAACCCCACACAACCATACATGACACACACACCCACACACAACCCCACACATCCCCACACACACAATCCCCCCCCACACACACATCCCCATCTACACAACCCCACACACACAACCCCACACACAAAAAACCCCACACACACAAGTTCACACATACACAAGCCCACACCCACACAACCCGCATACAACCTGCACACACACAACCCCCCACACACACCCACACACAACCCCCCCCACACAACTTCCCTGCGCACAAAACCCCACACTCCCACAGTCCCACACACCTACAACCCCCCACACATCCCCACACACATCACCCTCACACAACCCCCCATACAACCCACACACACACAACCCCCCACATACACCCACACACAACCCCCCACACACAACCTCCCTGCGCACAAAACCCAACACACCCACAGTCCCACACACCCACAACCCCCCACACACACCCCCATGAACATCACCCTCACACAACCCCCCACACACAACCCCCAACACACACAACCCCCTACACACAACACACACAATCCCACAAAACCACACAAACCCACACAACCACACACAACCACACAACCCCCCACACACAACCCACACACACAACCCCCAACCCCCAACCCCACATAGACCACCCCACACAAACACAACCCCACACACCCACACAACCCCACACCCACCCACACACAACTCCTCACACACACAATCCCCCCCACAAACAACCCCCCACACACACAACCATCCACACACAACCCCCTAGCAGACAACCCCCCACACCCAACCCCGCACACAACCACACACACAACCCCAAACAACCACACACAACCCCACAAACACACACAACCACACAACCCTACACCCTAAAAACACACAACCACACACACAACCACAAACAACCCCATACACCCAACCACCCACACAACCCCACCCCCACACACAACCCCCATACACACGACCCCCACACAACCCCACACACACAACCTCACACACACAACCCCACACACAACCCCCACACACACAACCCCACATGCACCCCCAGCCTCCCCCCACACACAACCCCACACACACACACACAACCACACACACGACTCCCCCAGACACAACCCCCCCACACACACCCACACACACAACCCCACACAACCACACACAACACCCCCACACCCAACCCCCCTACACACAAAGCAACACAAACACACAACACACACACACAACCACACACAATCCCACACAACCATACACACAACCCCCTATACACAACCACACACACACAACACCACATACACACACAACCCCACACACACAACCCTACACACACACAACCCCCCACACACAACCCCCCCAAACACACAACCCCACACACACACAACCCCACACACACAAACCCCAAACACAACCCCCCACACACACAACCACACACACAACCCCACACACACACAACACTCCACACAACCTGACACACAACCACACAACCCCACACATACAACACCATACAGCGCAACCCCCCACACACAACCCCAACTGCACATGCACAACCCCCCACACCACAAAACACAACCCCACAAACACACAACCCCCCACACAACCCCCCCACACACAACCACACACATACCCACACACACACAACCACACACAACCACACAAACACACTCACAACCCCCCACTCGCAACTCCACACACACCCCAGCACACACAACCACCCCCACACAACCATACACAACGACACACACACCCACACACAACCCCACACACACACACATCCCCACACACACAATCCTCCCACATACACACAATCCTCCCACATACACACATCCCCATCTACACAACCCCACACACACACAAACCCATTCACATAACCCCCCACACACAAACCCCCCCACACACATCCCCACACACACAATCCCCACACACACACACACACACATCCCCATCTACACAACGCCCCACACACAACCCCACACACATACACAAACCCCCCACACACAAGCCCACACATACTCAAGCCCCCACACACACACACACACATAAAACCCCCACACACTCACAACCCCACAATTACAACCCTGCACACACAACCCCCACACACACAACGCCCCACACAGAATCCCCCTGCACAACCACACACACACACACACAACCACACATATTCACAGAACCACACACACAACCACACAACCCCCCACACACACAACCACACACAGCCACACACCCAACTGCAACAACCCCCCACACACACACCCACACACACAACTCCATGCACACATAACCCCCACACACACTAACCCCCCTCACACACAACCCCTCCACAAACACAACCCCACACACAACCCCACACCCACACCTAAAACCCCACACACAACCCGACACACACACAGCCCTTCACACACACACAACCACACACACAACCACACACACTACCACACACACACACACAACCACACACGCACGCAAAGCTGCATCACAGTGATCATTCCTGCTTTTATTGTTTTTTAGGTTTCGCCTGTCGAAAGCTGCGCACCGTGCAGCTTTTCGGCGCAGGCGAAATCTTATATGTATAGTATGTGTGTGTTGTCCTGCCCCTCTGTTCAATTGGCTAGCTCCATAAATGGAGGCTAGCCATTGGAACAGAGATCTGTCCATCATAGCCGGAGCAGATTCGTGGGCATTCCGGCGATTTTTAGGCTTTTCGCAACGTCATGAAGACGTGTCCACTGTGGGCGTGTACTTTTTTTTTTTTCATGGCTGTTTTTCATCATTTGTTCGTTTGTCCTCGTCCCGCAAGTCCATACAATGTAGAGGTGTTCGCGCGCCACGCACTGCTAGATCTGTGCCATTTATTGCTATATAGTTCCACCCCAAATTAAATGCAAATGAATTTCTTTAATTGAAGCCGGCTGGTAATTCATAGCTTGGCGGCTGTTTTTGCAGTGTTGCAGAAGTGAGCGAGACGCACAAGGGGTTGAAATGATTCGCATCACCCTCCGAAAGCTGTGTTTGTTTTGCCCGGAGCCTGGGCCGGCAGCGGCCCCGTGGGGCGCTGAGGGCCTCTCTGGGGAGCCTTTGAAAGCGCCTCTGTCTGCCGAGCTGGGCCCTCGTGCTGTGTGGGGATTGACGGACCCTTTCACCGTCTCAGGCGCCTAATCTGTGGGCCCCAGAGGCGCTAATCTCCCCTCGTCCTCTCCAGTACCCGGCGATATAGGTATCGTACAAGTATAGTGTCAACGCTGGTCACGGCCTGGTTCCTCTTTTTTTTTTTCAGTGTTGCGTGCATGAACCAGCTATGCTTACGTTGTTCGTCCTCAACGGCCATAGAGTACTTTATTGGGTTCATATTTGAATCTTTGAATCTTTTATTTTTTTGGGGGGGGGGGGCGCTAACGGCATTGTAACTGGGGGCCAGGTTCGAGTTCTGATTTCGGCATCTTGTGTCTCAGCAGCTGGACACCAGTGGATGTCGCTTCTGAGTTAATCGACCAAGCCTTAATACCCATGCAGTTGAGACCTTTAGCAATGCAAATCCCAGGGCCTCGGTGAGAATGAAGCTGCACCTGGTGTAAGCATAGGACGGTAGCGTGTAGTCAGCACGAGGCCAGAGGTGATTCAGTTCACGAGTTTCTCTATGCAAGTCCCAGCGCCCCCTCAGCCCCCGACACGATTCTACTTGGATCATTTCTACAGCGCTGGCTGATCCGGAGTCAGTCACTCTGTCTCCAGCGCTGCGATAGTTTCCAGTCTCCTCTCTTCCATCTCCCATCTCAGCCCTCCTTACCCCGCCCCTTCCACCCTCCTTTTCTCCCATGGAATCTCGTGTCTTCATCTTGGCAGGCTGCCCCACCTTCACCTCTGATTCAAGGCGCTCCTCCCCCTCGTTTGTTTTGTCTGCACTTTCAGCTTTTAAGTGTTGTCTGAGACACGGCTGCTTGCACAGAGCTGGGTGAGGGATGGGCCTAGAGCACATGGCGAGGAGCTGCGTATGGAGACGTTGGTGTCCTGATGAGCAGGGTGGTAGTGCTGTGTGCAGGGGTAATGCTGCAGGGAGGAATGTGGTGCTGTGTGAAGCAAACATTTTGTTATCATTTCGGTGGACCAATTACAACAAGTACCAGAGGGTCTTAAGAAAAGTAAAGAGTTCATAGGTAATAGACACCCACCCAACAGTCCACAGCCCTTTAGCTGACTAGAAAGCAGCGTCGTGCGCACAAAACATCTCAAGTGGATAAGGAAAAATACCCATCAGTCACCACTCAGATCCGCCCTTCATCATTTGGGATTTGTCCGGACCACCCGTCTGAGAATGTTTGTATTACAGTCAAAGAGAGACCTGGTGGTTGAGAAGTCTCCTTTGCTCTACCAACTACAGTCTGGTCAATTTCAGTGGGTTCTGCTGGGGGGAACTGTAATGCTGAGGTGAGCACATCCCAGTGCTGTGAGGAGCAGTAATGCTGTTTTGAGGAGAGTGGATAGTGCTGTGTGTAACAGTTATTGTACAGGGAGCACATTGCACCATTGCTGAGCTGGGAGTTCACCGCTCAGTTCTCCCGTAAGTACGGTGTGTAGTGTCCTGTTGAGACTTCATGCTGTAGTTCCAACGGTACATGCTGATGTACAGCACTGCAAGTGGATACGGCAATGCCTGACGAGGGCATCCCATATTATCAAGCAGTATGCTTTCTGGAGGGAGCCTTATTGGGAAAACTGAAATCAAGATGATCGTCAAATGAAGCTTGATCCAAGTTAGTTACTGCCAAGGAGGTCTGTGATGAGAGGGCACAGCATGCAGCCTGCCCAAACAAGGTTTTGTAGTTCACTGCACACAGCCAGAACAGGCTAGGATTGCATGGTAAGATCTCTGCCTATTGTAGAAAGAGTTTACTGTGAGATCACTGTCTGCTGTCAGAACATACTAAAATTGCAGATATAAGGCCCAAACATGTCAACACAAGATTCTGTAGTTAGTTTACTGTGTGCACCCAGAACTTGCAAGTACTGTATGGTTTGGTGGCTGCATGCCGCAAGAATGTGTGAAGATCGCGCTGGCATGATCCAACAGTGCGGCCGACTCTCACAAGAACTCAGTGGTGAGGTTACTGGATTCAGATACAGCATGCCAGTATTGAAGAGCGAGGTTGCTGCAAGCAGCTGTGACAGGTGATGTCTGTTGAGGCGAAGTCCATACACACAAGCGGCCCACACTAGGATTGTATTGGTGGGTTAGTGAATGCAGTCAGCCTACACAAGAAGTGGTTGGGGAATTGATGCAGAAGAACATGTGAAGAGTACAGAGGTGAGGTCCATTTACGCAGCTAGAACATGCAAAGCTTGCAGAAGGAGGGCCCTATATGCATCCAGGACCTGTGAAGGTGGCAGAGGTGAGGTCCCAGCCACCCTCTGACAGATTCTGATTCGGCATCCTCATGAAGTCAGAGTACCTCAATGTTGCATGATAAGTAATTATGCTGCCAGAACACACGAAGCTTGATTAGATGAGGGCGTTGCATGTAGTCAAAATCATGGCAGAGCTGTACTGTGACATACTGTTGGTGGATGCAAACTGAATATGGATTGCTTTGTGGCTATTTCTGTGCTTGCAAGTAGCTGCCTGCACATGCAGTGACTTGATGTTGGTGCTTGTTTAAAGAGAGATGACCCCTCTCACTGCTTGGATGAGTTAGAGTGAGGGATGCGACTCGAGGGCTTCTCACACACACCCTTGTCCAATCTCATTTGTTGGACAGGCCACGTGAAAGGCTTGCTCCCTCCCCGCACGACCAGGCCCGAGCCTGGCTCTTCAGGTGTTACACGCAACAACCACCCGTTTCCCGTCTCATATGGGACCACTGCCCCGGGACATCTCCCCATCATGGGCCCGATTCCCTACCGGCCCTCTCGCCCGGCCTGGGCGCCATCTTGGACACAGCACCACGAGGCCGCGTGGCCTCCGATCGACCCTAACCCTGGGCCTGGCCAGGCCCCGACATCCCGGCACCACCATCCACCCAGGAGGTGAGCGGAGTACTTGGCAGGTCAATGGGAAAAAGAGGTATCAATGGCTCTCCCCCGCCAGGTGCCGATCGCCCCCAGCTCCCTCAGGCGCTGGCTCCACCCCCCTGCTGGGTGTCTGGACTCCCTCATCCCGGACCTCCCGACCTCCAAGTGCGAGGGTCCGGACATCAAAGGGCGCCAGACCTATAACTGGGGCAGCTCCAGAGCAGGAAGGCAGTTGTATCCTGGAATCGAGAGACGCAGTGAAGAACTCATCCTTGACGGACTACTGGCGCTGCCGTAGCCCTTCCTTGCGAACTATCGACCTGCCTGCTGGCGCTGCCGCAACCTTCTGAAACCTTCATCGTCGTCGGGACCTGCTGGCGTGGCCGCGGACCGTTTGTAACCACCACCTTCATCGGGACCTGCTGGCTCCGCCGCGGACCGTCGCTACCTTCGACCATCCCGGGACCTGCTGGCTCCGCCGCGGCCCGATCATCTAGAACGCCGAGCTCGAGGATTGTGAGCTATTTCATCTACCAGATTGGTAACGAGACTGTCCCGCTACCCCTTTCCCAACCAAGAGACTAGAATAGAGGGGACCCCTGAGTCCAGACCTCCTTGTACCATTTCACCGTACTTAAAGAATTGCTTATAAAGTAACGTTGAACCTTATCCTTGTGTGGTGTACATCTGTGGGGGGGAAGTTACTTGTCTGTACGATCGCTGGAGACGGCTCTCCCCGGAGACCTCTCCCCTTGTCCTCGGCCGACCCTCCCGGTCCGTCTAACATCATTCATCTCTCTTCACTGGTTTTCTGTCTTTATTTTTTGTCCCTTGTTTTTGTAGTTGCTTTCCTAAAACGGATCCTTTTAGGTTTGTGAGTTGTGTCGCACATTGCCTAGTTAACTTTGCATAAGTCGTTATCTCTTTATATTAAAGTGTGCTGAGTTTGGAGGATTAGGAGACAGGGGATGTGTGTGGATCTCTGTAGAAAAACTGCTAAGTCATGCACCATTCTGTGATGAGCCTCTCTACTGTTTTTATTATCCATTCCATGAGGGATCCCAGAGGTGGTTCCTAGGGTTATTTAAAATAAGGTTTTGATGTTCCTCATGTGATAAGTCCGTTGTAAGACGCAGTCTCAATCATTTAAAACACTGCCAAAAATTAAGCCTGTTTTGAATTATATGCATTTTTTCTTTACGTTTTTGCACTTATTTTATTTTGACCCTTTTTTGCTCAGTTTTCAAGTACTTAGAAATTACTTTTTTAAGAGGTTATCTGTAATGACATGGCTGGTACTCCTCGACTACATACTCCTATTTGCTTCAAAAGTTGCTAGTGGATGTCTAGCTTGTGCCCCGCCTGGAGAGTTGCCCGAGTGTGAAGGTGAGGTGGTGGCGCTAAGAAAAGGTTCCTGAAATGGCTCTATGTACACACGATATATGTGTCTGCTGGCACTTTGGAGTTAGGAGTGCAGTTGTTCCTTTTAGGTGTGCATATCAGACACGTAGGTTGCAGTTGATGTTTGTCCTGTACCGTGTATCTTTGTGACGGCACACAACAGAGGTGCGCCAGTGCAGATGATGGCCATCCGCCCCCTAGTTCCCCTTTCCCTGGCTGTGCTTGCTCCCCTGCAAACTGGCTGTGCTTGCTTTCCTGGCACCTGGCTGTGCTTGCTTCCCTGCCCCCTCGCTGTGCTTGCTTCCCTGCCCCCTGGCTGTGCTTGCTTCCCTGCCCCCTGGCTGTGCTTGCTCTCCTGAGTGTGTGTGTGGCTCTGGGTGGGTGTGTGTGGCTCTGTGTGTGTGTGTGTGTGTGTGTGTGGCTCTGGGTGTGTGTGTGTGGGCGTGGCTCTGGGTGTGTGTGTGTGTGGCTCTGGGTGTGTGTGTGTGTGGCTCTGGGTGTGTGTGGCTCTGTGTGTGTGTGTGTGTGTGTGTGGCTGGCTCTGGGTGTGTGTGACTGGCTCTGTGTGTGTGTTTGTGGCTCTGGGTGGGTGTGTGTGGCTCTGGGTGTGTGGTAGTAATTGCTGTCTGCTGAGCTCGTCCGTAGGGTATAATATGTCTCACATTTGCGAGAGATTAAGCTAATGGCAATGTAAATGACAATGCCATTTATTTATGGTTTATCAAAACCAACACATAAATACAAATTTTGTCATTTACAATGCCAATAGCTCCAACTTTTCCAAAGGCAAAACCATTGCATTGTAAATGCTTGTTTTTATTCTGTCCTGTGCTGATGTGGGAGTCACAGATCAAAGGTAGGAAGGGCCATGGAACACTGATCTGACCCCCCATGATCCCTCTGCTTCGCCACACTTCTGGCCCATTATCATTCTGTAGGTGATAATCAGCCACATCAGAATGACAATGGGCCTGGTCAAAGACTGAGCGCCGTCGGGCTGCTGCAGCCTCAGAGAATTGCGAGCTGGCTCTGATTGTCCATGGGGAACAACAGCTGGCTGCCATCCCCAAAATTACGGACAAATGGCGTCCGTGAAAGAAATGCTCACAGACAACGGACAAGGGGGCCAAATAACGGGCAGTCCGTGAAATTTACGGACGGTTGGTCACCCTACTTCTCAGCAGGCCGACAGCCACCCAATGACAGAAATGCGCTTTCTTGTCAGAGGTCAGACTCAGACATCCATAGATCGGTGAGCTCCATGGATCGGTGAGCTCTGTACCATAGATAGTGTGGCGATAGTGGCTGTGGTTTAGAGCGCTTAGAATTGACAGAGGTGAGAAATTTAGCACTATGCATACCATAAGCTTCATTTTCATAGGTGCTTCTCTACAACCACAATCCTTTTAAACAATTCCAAAAATAGGCGCAAGGGAGCACTGTAATACACAGAATTACCATATTGTCATGCAATTGGTATCTGAGCTCCACATTCCTGGCAAGAGTCTGGATAATAGCTCTTGAGAAATTTACGAATAATAAATCAGGTAGGGAATGTCTGGTAATTGAAATACAATCTTACGGTTTATGGCCATTGGGTTAAGGACTTGCAAGAGGTATTTGTTCAATCCCAGAATCGCGCAGAACCACTAGAGGTTACATTGCTGGTGGAGGAGTGGGATGGTGGGAAACCTACACCCAGTCATACCGGCAACACAGCACTGGTGAGGACACCTTCCGGTTGCCAGCATAAGCCAAGCAGGATTTCAGCAATGCTGAAGGGGAGATAAGCTATGCATTGCACACTACACTGGTACTGCTGGAGGAGGGCTTAATGTTTTCAGTCTACAGCTAAAGCCTTGGAGTGGTGAAAATGAGCGAAAGTGGGGACAGAACCCTCCAGTGCGGTAACCACAAGGCCATTGTTTTTAAAGGTTTAGAAACAAGGCAAACTAGCATTATAGTGTCACTCAGCGGGGGTAGGCTCCTCCGCTTTGACAAGTCTTGGCTACAAGAGACCTTGGGTTTAGGGCCAGGCAGCCCAGCCAGACACAATGGGTGCTGCCAGGGAGCAAGTATCAAGCTCCAGACATTAGACAGCAGTCTTTCACGAGACTGGCTTAAGTTACCCTGCCCCCCTACGATCTGGGGGGAGTAAGAGCAACCTGGACAGGGGTCGGGTCAACAAATAGTGCACCAGGTTCCAATGGCGGTAGTCTAAGTTAGTCTGGGCGGAATAGACGAGTATGGTGTCACAAGAGAAGACCAGTGACCATGAAACTACCGGTCTGTGAGCAGGATAGTGTACACGGCAGGATAGTGTACACCTGTCAGAGAAGGGCAGGCATGTTTCCTGGAGCAACCTGTGGGGCGCCATGGCTCTAGCAGGTTGCAGAAAAAAGACAAGAGGAATGATGGGGAGCCGGAGGAAGACGTAAGCCTCCCCGATGGTGTGACGGAGAGCTATGGGGATAATGGATGGTATGGAGGCACACCGAAGGGCGGTGTGCCGGAATAGGGCCACTCACCTTCGGATGCCTCACCACTGGGTGAGTTAGCCTAAGGGTGATGTGTAGGACCGCACATGGGATGCCCCACGGCTGGGCGAGTTTGCCTACAAAAAGGCGGTAGCATATGGAGATGGCGCTCGCAGCCCAGCCCCTGCCGGATGGCAGGGCACAAAAGAGTCCAACAAGGGAGCGAGTCAGGGCCTAACTCCGGGGACAGACGCTACCCCTTGTGAAAAGGAGAAATGTCAAAGGTCAGTGAGAGATTTTCACAGCAGGATGGGGGTGTGATATAAGGGTGGCAAGTGGCTAATTTCAAAGGCCTGTTGCAATTTTCTAAGTAAAAGTTTTTTGGGTCCATTCAATAAAAGTGGTTGTTCGTTAGCCAGCGAGATGTTTCTACTGGATGAACCAGTATTACAGTCAAAGAGAGACCTGGTGGTTGAGAAGTCTCCTTTGCTCTACCAACTACAGTCTGGTCAATTTCAGTGGTTTCTGCTGGGGGGAACTGTAATGCTGAGGTGAGCACATCCCAGTGCTGTGAGGAGCAGTAATGCTGTTTTGAGGAGAGTGGATAGTGCTGTGTGTAACAGTTATTGTACAGGGAGCACATTGCACCATTGCTGAGCTGGGAGTTCACCGCTCAGTTCTCCCGTAAGTACGATGTGTAGTGTCCTGTTGAGACTTCATGCTGTAGTTCCAACGGTACATGCTGATGTACAGCACTGCAAGTGGATACGGCAATGCCTGACGAGGGCATCCCATATTATCAAGCAGTATGCTTTCTGGAGGGAGCCTTATTGGGAAAACTGAAATCAAGATGATCGTCAAATGAAGCTTGATCCAAGTTAGTTACTGCCAAGGAGGTCTGTGATGAGAGGGCACAGCATGCAGCCTGCCCAAACAAGGTTTTGTAGTTCACTGCACACAGCCAGAACATGCTAGGATTGCATGGTAAGATCTCTGCCTATTGTAGAAAGAGTTTACTGTGAGATCACTGTCTGCTGTCAGAACATACTAAAATTGCAGATATAAGGCCCAAACATGTCAACACAAGATTCTGTAGTTAGTTTACTGTGTGCACCCAGAACTTGCAAGTACTGTATGGTTTGGTGGCTGCATGCCGCAAGAATGTGTGAAGATCGCGCTGGCATGATCCAACAATGCGGCCGACTCTCACAAGAACTCAGTGGTGAGGTTACTGGATTCAGATACAGCATGCCAGTATTGAAGAGCGAGGTTGCTGCAAGCAGCTGTGACAGGTGATGTCTGTTGAGGCGAAGTCCATACACACAAGCGGCCCACACTAGGATTGTATTGGTGGGTTAGTGAATGCAGTCAGCCTACACAAGAAGTGGTTGGGGAATTGATGCAGAAGAACATGTGAAGAGTACAGAGGTGAGGTCCATTTACGCAGCTAGAACATGCAAAGCTTGCAGAAGGAGGGCCCTATATGCATCCAGGACCTGTGAAGGTGGCAGAGGTGAGGTCCCAGCCACCCTCTGACAGATTCTGATTCGGCATCCTCATGAAGTCAGAGTACCTCAATGTTGCATGATAAGTAATTATGCTGCCAGAACACACGAAGCTTGATTAGATGAGGGCGTTGCATGTAGTCAAAATCATGGCAGAGCTGTACTGTGACATACTGTTGGTGGATGCAAACTGAATATGGATTGCTTTGTGGCTATTTCTGTGCTTGCAAGTAGCTGCCTGCACATGCAGTGACTTGATGTTGGTGCTTGTTTAAAGAGAGATGACCCCTCTCACTGCTTGGATGAGTTAGAGTGAGGGATGCGACTCGAGGGCTTCTCACACACACCCTTGTCCAATCTCATTTGTTGGACAGGCCACGTGAAAGGCTTGCTCCCTTCCCGCACGACCAGGCCCGAGCCTGGCTCTTCAGGTGTTACACGCAACAACCACCCGTTTCCCGTCTCATATGGGACCCCTGCCCCTGGACATCTCCCCATCATGGGCCCGATTCCCTACCGGCCCTCTCGCCCGGCCTGGGCGCCATCTTGGACACAGCACCACGAGGCCGCGTGGCCTCCGATCGACCCTAACCCTGGGCCTGGCCAGGCCCCGACATCCCGGCACCACCATCCACCCAGGAGGTGAGCGGAGTACTTGGCAGGTCAATGGGAGAAAGAGGTGTCGATGGCTCTCCCCCGCCAGGTGCCGATCGCCCCCAGCTCCCTCAGGCGCTGGCTCCACCCCCCTGCTGGGTGTCTGGACTCCCTCATCCCGGACCTCCCGACCTCCAAGTGCGAGGGTCCGGACATCAAAGGGCGCCAGACCTATAACTGGGGCAGCTCCAGAGCAGGAAGGCAGTTGTATCCTGGAATCGAGAGATGCAGTGAAGAACTCATCCTTGACGGACTACTGGCGCTGCCGTAGCCCTGCCTTGCGAACTATCGACCTGCCTGCTGGCGCTGCCGCAACCTTCTGAAACCTTCATCGTCGTCGGGACCTGCTGGCGTGGCCGCGGACCGTTTGTAACCACCACCTTCATCGGGACCTGCTGGCTCCGCCGCGGACCGTCGCTACCTTCGACCATCCCGGGACCTGCTGGCTCCGCCGCGGCCCGATCATCTAGAACGCCGAGCTCGAGGATTGTGAGCTATTTCATCTACCAGATTGGTAACGAGACTGTCCCGCTACCCCTTTCCCAAACAAGAGACTAGAATAGAGGGGACCCCTGAGTCCAGACCTCCTTGTACCATTTCACCGTACTTAAAGAATTGCTTATAAAGTAACGTTGAACCTTATCCTTGTGTGGTGTACATCTGTGGGGGGGAAGTTACTTGTCTGTACGATCGCTGGAGACGGCTCTCCCCGGAGACCTCTCCCCTTGTCCTCGGCCGACCCTCCCGGTCCGTCTAACATCATTCATCTCTCTTCACTGGTTTTCTGTCTTTATTTTTTGTCCCTTGTTTTTGTAGTTGCTTTCCTAAAACGGATCCTTTTAGGTTTGTGAGTTGTGTCGCACATTGCCTAGTTAACTTTGCATAAGTCGTTATCTCTTTATATTAAAGTGTGCTGAGTTTGGAGGATTAGGAGACAGGGGATGTGTGTGGATCTCTGTAGAAAAACTGCTAAGTCATGCACCATTCTGTGATGAGCCTCTCTACTGTTTTTATTATCCATTCCATAAGGGATCCCAGACGTGGTTCCTAGGGTTATTTAAAATAAGGTTTTGATGTTCCTCATGTGATAAGTCCGTTGTAAGACGCAGTCTCAATCATTTAAAACACTGCCAAAAATTAAGCCTGTTTTGAATTATATGCATTTTTTCTTTACGTTTTTGCACTTATTTTATTCTGACCCTTTTTTGCTCAGTTTTCAAGTACTTAGAAATTACTTTTTTAAGAGGTTATCTGTAATGACATGGCTGGTACTCCTCGACTACATACTCCTATTTGCTTCAAAAGTTGCTAGTGGATGTCTAGCTTGTGCCCCGCCTGGAGAGTTGCCCGAGTGTGAAGGTGAGGTGGTGGCGCTAAGAAAAGGTTCCTGAAATGGCTCTATGTACACACGATATATGTGTCTGCTGGCACTTTGGAGTTAGGAGTGCAGTTGTTCCTTTTAGGTGTGCATATCAGACATGTAGGTTGCAGTTGATGTTTGTCCTGTACCGTGTATCTTTGTGACGGCACACAACAGAGGTGCGCCAGTGCAGATGATGGGCATCCGCCCCCTAGTTCCCCTTTCCCTGGCTGTGCTTGCTCCCCTGCAAACTGGCTGTGCTTGCTTTCCTGGCACCTGGCTGTGCTTGCTTCCCTGCCCCCTCGCTGTGCTTGCTTCCCTGCCCCCTCGCTGTGCTTGCTTCCCTGCCCCCTCGCTGTGCTTGCTCTCCTGAGTGTGTGTGTGGCTCTGGGTGGGTGTGTGTGGCTCTGTGTGTGTGTGTGTGTGTGTGTGTGTGGCTCTGGGTGTGTGTGTGTGGGCGTGGCTCTGGGTGTGTGTGTGTGTGGCTCTGGGTGTGTGTGGCTCTGTGTGTGTGTGTGTGTGTGTGTGTGGCTGGCTCTGGGTGTGTGTGACTGGCTCTGGGTGTGTGTGACTGGCTCTGGGTGTGTGTGTGTGGCTCTGGGTGGGTGTGTGTGGCTCTGGGTGTGTGGTAGTAATTGCTGTCTGCTGAGCTCGTCCGTAGGGTATAATATGTCTCACATTTGCGAGAGATTAAGCTAATGGCAATGTAAATGACAATGCCATTTATTTATGGTTTATCAAAACCAACACATAAATACAAATTTTGTCATTTACAATGCCAATAGCTCCAACTTTTCCAAAGGCAAAACCATTGCATTGTAAATGCTTGTTTTTATTCTGTCCTGTGCTGATGTGGGAGTCACAGATCAAAGTTAGGAAGGGCCATGGAACACTGATCTGACCCCCCATGATCCCTCTGCTTCGCCACACTTCTGGCCCATTATCATTCTGTAGGTGATAATCAGCCACATCAGAATGACAATGGGCCTGGTCAAAGACTGAGCGCCGTCGGGCTGCTGCAGCCTCTGATTGTCCATGGGGAACAACAGCTGGCTGCCATCCCCAAAATTACGGACAAATGGCGTCCGTGAAAGAAATGCTCACAGACAACGGACAAGGGGGCCAAATAACGGGCAGTCCGTGAAATTTACGGACGGTTGGTCACCCTACTTCTCAGCAGGCCGACAGTCACCCAATGACAGAAATGCGCTTTCTTGTCAGAGGTCAGACTCAGACATCCATAGATTGGTGAGCTCCATGGATCGGTGAGCTCTGTACCATAGATAGTGTGGCGATAGTGGCTGTGGTTTAGAGCGCTTAGAATTGACAGAGGTGAGAAATTTAGCACTATGCATACCATAAGCTTCATTTTCATAGGTGCTTCTCTACAACCACAATCCTTTTAAACAATTCCAAAAATAGGCGCAAGGGAGCACTGTAATACACAGAATTACCATATTGTCATGCAATTGGTATCTGAGCTCCACATTCCTGGCAAGAGTCTGGATAATAGCTCTTGAGAAATTTACGAATAATAAATCAGGTAGGGAATGTCTGGTAATTGAAATACAATCTTACGGTTTATGGCCATTGGGTTAAGGACTTGCAAGAGGTATTTGTTCAATCCCAGAATCGCGCAGAACCACTAGAGGTTACATTGCTGGTGGAGGAGTGGGATGGTGGGAAACCTACACCCAGTCATACCGGCAACACAGCACTGGTGAGGACACCTTCCGGTTGCCAGCATAAGCCAAGCAGGATTTCAGCAATGCTGAAGGGGAGATAAGCTATGCATTGCACACTACACTGGTACTGCTGGAGGAGGGCTTAATGTTTTCAGTGTACAGCTAAAGCCTTGGAGTGGTGAAAAAGAGCGAAAGTGGGGACAGAACCCTCCAGTGCGGTAACCACAAGGCCATTGTTTTTAAAGGTTTAGAAACAAGGCAAACTAGCATTATAGTGTCACTCAGCGGGGGTAGGCTCCTCCGCTTTGACAAGTCTTGGCTACAAGAGACCTTAGGTTTAGGGCCAGGCAGCCCAGCCAGACACAATGGGTGCTGCCAGGGAGCAAGTATCAAGCTCCAGACATTAGACAGCAGTCTTTCACGAGACTGGCTTAAGTTACCCTGCCCCCCTACGATCTGGGGGGAGTAAGAGCAACCTGGACAGGGGTCGGGTCAACAAATAGTGCACCAGGTTCCAATGGCGGTAGTCTAAGTTAGTCTGGGCGGAACAGACGAGTATGGTGTCACAAGAGAAGACCAGTGACCATGAAACCACCGGTCTGTGAGCAGGATAGTGTACACGGCAGGATAGTGTACACCTGTCAGAGAAGGGCAGGCATGTTTCCTGGAGCAACCTGTGGGGCGCCATGGCTCTAGCAGGTTGCAGAAAAAAGACAAGAGGAATGATGGGGAGCCGGAGGAAGACGTAAGCCTCCCCGATGGTGTGACGGAGAGCTATGGGGATAATGGATGGTATGGAGGCACACCGAAGGGCGGTGTGCCGGAATAGGACCACTCACCTTCGGATGCCTCACCACTGGGTGAGTTAGCCTAAGGGTGATGTGTAGGACCGCACATGGGATGCCCCACGGCTGGGCGAGTTTGCCTACAAAAAGGCGGTAGCATATGGAGATGGCGCTCGCAGCCCAGCCCCTGCCGGATGGCAGGGCACAAAAGAGTCCAACAAGGGAGCGAGTCAGGGCCTAACTCCGGGGACCGACGCTACCCCTTGTGAAAAGAGAGCGCAAATCCAACCGTACAAAGAGATGGCCCAGAAAGCACAAGAAACAAGACATGCATCCAAATGAGCTAACCAATGAACTGTCTGTCCAATTTGTTAATTGGTGATGTACATATGATTTATGACAGATATTGCCTACGACAAATACATATGATTTATTACGCAAACACGACAGCTCTATGACGATGATTTATGTCAAGGGCATGCAAATAATGCCAAAGTATATCCATGTATTCCTAATAAAACTGTGGCTAACAAATGACCACTACAAACACAAATGCATGTTGGCTTGCTCATTCTAAGGAATACAGTGGGGAAATGTAGCATATACTCTTGAGTGGGCACAGTGCGGGGTTATCTGGAGATAGAGGAATGACATAACCATAAAACAAGATATTCAAATGTACACGTCATGCCTGCCTATCCTTATTTAGAAACTTGCTGATCTGTGGTAGCCGTTGAATTGCCCTTATGCAATAACCAATTGCACAGCTCCTGAATCTTTTTATTCCCCCCACCCGTCTTGGGTATACCTCCTCAAACATTTTCGTCTTAAGCATTTCATTGAACCAATCTTGGTATGTTGGAACCCCAGATGTTTTCCACTTCTACAAAATCAATGAGTGAGCAATAAAATAAGCTATCGGTATAAACACCAGTCCGCACTTGCCAATACTGGTACCCTGGCTCTTTCTAATGAGCTCAAAGAGTGCCACGCCAGCCTCTGGATCTATACTGACCATTAGACTAAGACTAGGAGCTGAGAAAACTGTGCTCAGAACTGTCCCAAAATGTGACACGTATAGAAAATGTCTATAAGTAACATACAGAAAAGCCCTTGTGACACATTACATATCAAGTTAATGCTTATTGCGTACCGCCCTACTCGATTTTAAGCCGGGGTAGTTCTAGTATATACCTATGAACCCACCCATTACGTGTGCTTTTTGTAAAACAGGCCAGGTGCATTGTGGTGAAACATATATCAATGAAGAAATGATGTGTGATTATAGGAAGTGCCTCACATAAGCAACCACCAGGGAGTGATTGGAAGGTTCCCGCCAAATTGCTGACTCTTTCATCATCAGCACTTTCCAATTTTAGGGTACGAAACCATCAGCCAAAACATTTGTGGAAGTATCTTAGATGAGTGCAACCTAAACACTATTCTTTGTGTACGGTGTACATCTCAACATAGGAATCCCTGCAAAAGGGAGGTGAGAGGTGAACTTCTTCTTCACAAGCACAAAAAAGTTACAAAAGTGTTGCAGAAAAGCACTCTGCATATGTATGTATTTGTAGTGCCCGCACTCATAAATAAAAACCACACCATGCTTTAGACCATTTTAAGTAGAATGGCTTTTATGTGTCTTTGCCATATCAGTTTCTGGCAAATTCATCAGGGCTAGGGGACCTTCTTCTACCTTAAAAGTGCACCGGTTCATGCGGCAAGAAGGTCCCTGTGCCCTTATGAATTTGCCAAGGTCCCTGTGCCCTTATGAATTTGCCAGAAAGCAATATGGCACTGAAACATGTCAGCAGTTCTACTTAAAATTGTCTAAAGCATGGTATGGAGGAAGTCGTCTGCTGTGTGCTCCCTTAAGGATGACCAGTTGAAAGCTGGTCATGCACCAGTACTGAGTTCTCAACATACTATAGCATCACACTCACTCACATTTCTAGATGCATTTGTAAAAAAAGCTCCTGCAATCCACGCATCATGTGCGGATCCTTTCATGAATACGAGTCCCACGATGGGACTACTAACAAATCTATAGTATTGCAAAGGAGAAATGTCAAAGGTCAGTGAGAGATTTTCACAGCAGGATGGGGGTGTGATATAAGGGTGGCAAGTGGCAAATTTCAAAGGCCTGTTGCAATTTTCTAAGTAAAAGTTTTTTGGGTCCATTCAATAAAAGTGGTTGTTCGTTAGCCAGCTAGATGTTTCTACCGGATGAACCAGTATCTTTATATGCAGTGGTCATCCTTGGTTCGTCAGTGTCCTCTGGGTTAGTTCTTTGAGCATTCCCAGAGTCTATCAGAGGCAGATGTTGTTGGTGAATTGCAGGAGCCTCAGTCCCAGAAGGAGAGCAGCAGTGAGTTCACTGTCCAAATCCAGGAGAAGCCTAGAACGCAAACATCAATAGGGTAATTAAGTAATCAGGTTCACTCATTTACATATCACACATGACAGAAGTGAACTCAGTAGTGAAAGACTACCTTTACTTTTCAGACCTGCCTACACCACTGCCTGGACTTCAGGCTGACAAAGCACTCATGGGCATTGTTGCAAGAAACATCATCACCCACATAGCATGTCCAACAAATGGGAGTAAGCTATCCTCTGCCAGCTTCAATGGCCAATCGCTGGCCTGCATTTCAGAGGAAGTTCATATACCTTTGATTTTCAATATCTGTTCCCAACATAAGTTATAGTCATCCACCTCCCAACATCAGTTATGCATAGTCGAGAGAGTCGTGGGACGCGAGATTGAGGGGAGATAGCATTTGGTGACACACGGGAGAGAGTGCTTCGTGGTGCGAACTGAATGAGCTTTTCTTTTAACTTTGCAAATTGAATGCGCTTTTCTTTTAAAATCTGTTACGTGGTTTCTCACGTTTTTATGCTGTGTGTGCCTCACTAATAATTCATTGAGGAGACATCTAAATGCCCAGTTGTATTTTTGTACATGTAACTTTGCCTATCTGTTGCCTATTCTCCCCGTTCCACCGCGGCTGAGTCGATTGTTGTGGAGGGAGAATACGCCCACATCCGGGTTACATGGGTTAGCGTTAGAGCGGCCTCACCCCATAAACCGGATGTGTATTCGACCGCGCAGCGGACGTGAGATTGAGGGGAGATAGCATTTGGTGACACACGGGAGAGAGTGCTTCGTGGTGCGAACTGAATGAGCTTTTCTTTTAACTTTGCAAATTGAATGCACTTTTCTTTTAAAATCTGTTATGTGGTTTCTCACGTTTTTATGCTGTTTGTGCCTCACTAATAATTCATTGAGGAGACATCTAAACGCCCAGTTGTATTTTTGTACATGTAACTTTGCCTCTCTGTTGCCTATTCTCCCCGTTCCACCGCGACTGAGTCGATTGTTGTGGAGGGAGAATACGCCCACATCCGGGTTACAGGGGTTAGCGTTAGAGCGGCCTCACCCCATAAACCGGATGTGTATTCGACCGCACAGCGGACGCAAGATTGAGGGGAGATAGCATTTGGTGACACACCGGAGAGAGTGCTTCGTGGTGCAAACTGAATGAGCTTTTCTTTTAACTTTGCAAATTGAATGCGCTTTTCTTTTAAAATCTGTGACGTGGTTTCTCACGTTTTTATGCTGTTTGTGCCTCACTAATAATTCATTGAGGAGACATCTAAACGCCCAGTTGTATTTTTGTACATGTAACTTTGCCTATCTGTTGCCTATTCTCCCCGTTCCACCGCTACTGAGTCGATTGTTGTGGTGGGAGAATACGCCCACATCTGGGTTACAGGGGTTAGCGTTAGAGCAGCTTGACCCCATAAAACCGGATGTGTATTCGACGGCGCAGCGGACGCGCGTAGTGGGAGCACCGGCGGCGCGCCAAAGGCACGCCCATCCGCGTCCCAGAGGCGGACAGGGTAGGAATCGCTACCGGCCCTAGTCTAGACCATGACATTTATATCAGGTATGATAGCGCTACACTAAAAAAGTATACTCTCCCCTTAAATGCTATAGCCATGTGGAGTTAGGTTGGGATAACCGTTTCATGCATTGTAACAGGTGCAATTTGTCCGGCTGTTGCTACCCTGCAAAGACACTTGGGCCTCCATCTAGCGCGTTGGAACGTGATAAGAGGAGCCAGGAAAACTTAATATTCACTTGCTCAATGTGAGATCTTTAAACAAAAATGCTCAACATGTCTCCGACTTGATCTCTGAGCTACGACCTGACATATTCTTCCTAACGGAAACCTGGCTTACCGACACCTCCAACCCAACTTTGGCTACAGCAGAACCCCTGGGCTATTCCATTCTTAGGAAAGACCGTATCACTGGGAAGGGTGGGGGCATTGCCATGATCTTTAAAAACGATATTGAGGCCAAATTTCTCCCCATGGATGACATTGTGGGTGCAGAGAGCTTTTGTTTTTATTGTACATTATCCGCCCTCCAATCCCTGGCGGGTGTTCTCTTATACAGACTGCCAGGGCACCCAGGTCCTTTCTTAAAAGCAATTAACGACACCCTAGCACCACTTGCTTTAAAATACAACCAATTTCTGGTTCTACAAGACTTTAACATCCACATGGACAAATTAGAGAGTGCTGAGAACATCACACTAGTTGAGACCTTCAACTCCCTGAATTTGCTTCCCCTCATTGATAGACCTACTCATGAGAAGGGACATACATTAGACCAAATTTTCTCTAACATCCCGTGTCAAACTGAAGTGCCCACTCCTCTTGTCTGAACCGATCATTACCTGCTAAGAATTACGATGGCGAAAATCAGGAAACCTGCATATACCATCACTAAACCCCCCCTTCTCAAAACTAGAGCTCTCCATAAGCTCACTCCGGAGGCCCATAGCTCCGCACTGCAGGCGCACCTTTTTGTCTGCAGTAATAAATTAGCACTGGATGCACCCAACCTGGAGAACTGGATAAAACAGGGTGTGGATACCGTAGGACCGGAGACTCTTAGGTCCCAACGGACCATACATCGTTCTGCACCATGGTTTAATGAAACCTTGCGCAAGTGTAAAAGTGTCTGTAAGCAGTTAGAAAGGACTTGGAGGAAAAACTTCAGTGAGTCCAGTAAATCTCTTTACAAAAAAGAACTAAAAGTTTACCACCAGAAAATCCTGGAAGAAAAGAAACGGTTCTTCGAAACTAAGATTGAGATATCAGCCAATAAAAGTAAGGACATTTTTAAAATTGTAAAACACTTTACCGCACCTCCAGCAGTAACCTCCAACTGTGAAGCTTCTGAAGCCTGGACCCACCAATTAGCAAACTTCTTCCATAGGAAGATAGTCGACATTCAGGCCTCTCTCAACTCTTCATCTAAGACAATCATTTACACATTACCTCCACATGTTAAATCACCACCTACTGCCACCTTCCTTCAATTCCCTGCTATCACGTTAGCTCAATCTCTGAAAATCATGAAGAGCTTAAAATCTGGCTCTCCATTGGACCCCTGCTCAGCTAAAACACTGGCATCAGTGGCTGAGGTGATCAATACCGAGGTCAATACTGTACTGAATCTATCCCTGAGCAGTGGCCAGGTCCCCGTCACCTGGAAACATGCCAAAATCCTGCCACTGCTAAAAAAGCCTACAGCAGACCCTTAAAATAGTGTCTAACTATAGACCCATCTCACTCCTGCCTTCCATTGCTAAGGTCATCGAAAACTATGTGAACTCTGTTACTACCAAATTTATGGAGACGAACAACTGTCTCCACATGAGCCAATCTGGATTCCGTGCCGGTTTCAGCACCGAACCAGCTCTCCTTGAAATATCGGAATCTATCAAAATGACTCTTGACTCTGGTGGGAGAGCGGCTCTGATACTGCTCGATCTTTCTTCCGCTTTCGACACTGTGCCCCATTTGAGACTCCTACAGGGATTGAGAGAATGTGGGGTTAGGGGCACGGTGTTGAAGTGGTTCTCTTCGTTTTTAGAAGAACGCAGGCAGGAAGTTTGGAATCCACCTTTCTCCTCCCGCATGCCTCCTTCAGAGGTGGGTGTCCCTCAGGGCTCTATCCTGAGCCCATTATTATTTAATCTTTACATGGCGCCTCTCGCCCTAATAGCTGAAGCGGCTGGAGCCATGATTATATTTTATGCTGACACCCAGCTTCTGTTCACCTGTAAAAAAAGAGAGGCCATGGATAGTGATAAAATAAGGAACTGTTTAAATCAGGTCTTCTCCTGGTTTAGCCAGAATCAGCTTCAGTGCAACTCGGCTAAATCAGAAGTAATTATTTTCGGAGATTTAGACCAGGATGATTGGAGACAATGGTGGCCGCTTGATATGTCCCCCCCACAGCCTGATATGACCCCCCCTGGGAGTAGCCAAAAACTTTGGGGTCAAACTGGACAACTCATTGAATATGAAGACACAAATTCAATCTGTGGTCGGCACCTGTTACGGAATCCTGAAAATGCTCCGGAAATTTCTTCCACTCCTGTCCCTTTCCCATAGAAGGACCGTGGTCCAGGCCCTTATCACCTCTAGTCTGGACTACGCAAATGCCCTTTACCTGGGACTCCCGGAATGGCTTCTCAGGAAGCTCCAGGTCGTGCAGAATACGGCCCCCAGAGCCATACTTATGCTGGGACAGAGAGTCCATATATCACCACACCTTAGGAAGCTGCATTGGCTACCCATTCGCCACAGGATCAGTTTTAAGGCCTTGTCCATTGCCTTTAAGGTACTCCATGGCTTTGGCGCCACATTTATTAGGAAAAGACTGAGCTACTACATCCCCGGTAGAGCAATTAGGTCAACTCACCAACATCGGCTGAGTGTGCCTAAATTCAATCGTGCCCGTTTGGGCGGACGCTCCTTCCAAGTTCAGGTTGCGCACCTTTGGAATGAACTTCCTTTAACAGTCAGACAAGCTCCAAATATTCTGCACTTTAGGAAATTACTGAAGACATGGCTAGTTCAGCAGTAACTCGGGCCTTACCCCCTTCGCTCACTCCTTTTCTACTATCTTTGTCTCCACTAGCACCGGGACACTCATCTGAGTAGCTGCGTGCTCTATAAATATGTTAAAATAAATATATAGTCCTTGCCCTTCACCTATCATTGAAACTTCTGACCCCTTACACACAATAGCAACCATTATCTCTTCCCTCTTAGATAAACGTCCTCTACTTGTCTATCACGAACATGCCACTCCTCTACACCTATTTGAGGTAACTCTTTGCAAATAAATCTCTTGATATTTCACTCATTAGTTGTGTGTTTGCCACACAAATAACATTAGGAGCGTCTATAAACCTTTTCTAGGTGTCAGTGTCTAATTATTAATCCAGGTGCCATTCGTCACTAACCGTCACAACAACTCATTGACAGATCAGAGAATGACCAGCGGTGAGCTAAACCCACTTATCAGAATTGCCGATGAAGCCTTGACAACTCATTAATAGAGAGTAATAATGCCAAAGAAGTCGACAAAACTTAGTTGATCATTCACAATATTGTCAAAGGAGGCTACTACATTTTACTGACAATTTTAACATATCAGCCATCTTTGTATGGCACAGCAGATATGATCTGCACTGTGCAGGAAATCCAGCTTCGTATGGTATCTTAGCCAGTTTGAGACACCAACTCAACTAAACAAGGACAATGTCTTTCTTTTGTACAGTTTTCTTAATGAGAAAATACAATTTCATTGTTATTATTTATAAAGGTTACATTTTCTGACCAATGTAGAAAATGGAAATTGAAAAACAAAAGGGTACAGTTAAGGCTAGAAGCCCCATTGTAATCATTTTGGTTACCTATGACAAAAATGCATGTTTTCTGAGCCAACCATATATAACCTTTATTATTTATTACACATTTTAAATCATATTTGCCTCATTATACCATTTGCTTGTATATTATCCATCTCATCTTATTGCAGGTGCAAATTTCGAAATCACTAGTATAGTGTTGAAACGCACACCACAATTTTTTACCACAAATGCATTGTTGAATACCACTGTAAAGGGTAGTCTGTCCCAGAAAAACACTTCATTGCAAAAACAAGCAAAATATATTTTGCTATGATGAGAGGAGTTGACCTAACGGCTAGAATGGTCGACCTCAAATCTGGGGAACCAGGTTTGAGTCTGGACAATGACGCTGAACATCCTGTGATTCTGGGCAAATCACTTAATCTCCCCATATCTAAACATCAACAAAAAAAGATTGTGTCCTCATGTAACGCAACTGGTGCTCGTGTAAAGCGCTCCGATATCCGATACCTGAGGGGCAAGTTTGCGATATATAAAACTCCGTAAAAAAACCAAAAAAATAAAACAGTGATGCTTGTGTTTAAAAGAGTTAGTAAGATTTATGCACTTTCAGTGTTGGAGATGAGCCCCATTAGACTTGTTCTTTCATGTAGTATCGGGCTGGTCCACTGTTAAGTATGAAGCATTGAAACCACCACCAGGGGTGGCCAGCCCATACAGCTTAAAGTTTTCTATTGCTTGGTGGGGAATTGTAGCGGAAAGTGCTCACACCGACTCTGCGGAAGCATTTTCTGCAAAACTTCACAGCACCAACCTGCCATGCTGTCACAATGGACTACCTGACATTTTTTTGTTTTCCAAAAACAAAACTCCTAGCAGGGGCATAGCTTCAAGGTGGGGAAGGTGTTTGAAGTGTGACAACACCCAAATACATGCAGTCTTGGCTTGGCAGTTGGGTCTGGGACCCTGAGTTGGGTCTGTTATCTTTGTGTCCTTTTTTTCAAGTAGTGGGCCAAGAATTAAAGACTAAACAGGGACCTATAATGTAAACAGGAGAGAGATATAGATACACATGTGGCTGAATTTCAAAATATGAAACTGGATAACCTGGAATCAACACCAGCTTCCCTGCTTATCCAAATTGTGTGATCCTAGGAACATATTTTATTTCACAGAGCCTCCTTTTTCTTTATTATCACATATGGGTGCACTTTTAAATTCTTGAGTTCAGGATGTGAGCTGCACAAGCACCTCTTATGCTTGTACTTTTGTTGTCTGACCATGTGGCTGGCGCTCATTTTTTGTAGCTTGCTAGTGAGCTTTTGCTATAGGACTGCATGCCTCCTTGCTAAATGTTGTTGTTCTGACCATGTGGCTGGTGGCCATTTTGTGTAGCCAGCCAGAGTGCTTTTACCATAGGCCTGCATGTTTGTGACTAAGGGCCTGATGTAGGTAGACTATTACCGGTCGGTAACGGACGAAATAGGCTGTTACCGACCGGTAATAGACTTTTCCTATGTAGGGGGCACATTTACCGATTCGGTTAATAATGAATCGGTATTTACCGATTCGGTATTTACCGAATCGGTAAATGAAATGTAGGAAGCACTTCAAACAGTGCTTCTGGGCTTAAAGGATTCGTTATTTACCATAATAAATAACGAATTCCTATGTAAATACAAATATGTGCATTTACACCTGTGCCATGTGACAAACATACATGCCCTTAGGGCATGTATGTGTGCTACATGTGCACACCAGCACTAATCAGGGGTGCAACAGGGTGTCAAAGTGCCACCCTGCCACCCTTGACTTTTTCCCTATTTTACCGAATCGGTATTTACCAATTCGGTAATTGCCATTCATTCCTATGGGCCTCCAGTCCCATAGGAATGAATGGCAATTACCGAATCTTAACGATTCAGTAATGTTTACCGAATTTTTTATCTACATAGCAATTACCGATTCGAAAATACTGAATCAGTAAAATTAGGTATTTTCAAATCAGTAATTTACAATTACCTACATCTAGCCCTATGCCTCCTTGCTGGTCGATGTTGTTCCGATCATGTGGCTGGCGGCCATTTTGTGTAGGCAGCTAGTGTGCTTTTGCCATAGGACTGCATGTCTTATTTGTTTGTGGCCATGCCTTCTTGCTGGTTGTTGTTATTGTGACCATGTGGCTGACAGACATTTTGTGTGGCCAGCCAGGGTGCTTTTATCCATAGGCCTGCATGTCTTCTATGACATTGTGACCATTCCCCCTTTCTCAGTGTTAGTTGTTGTTGATAACCTGCTGCACTGGCTGGCAGCCATTTTGTGCCTCTAGCCAGTGTGGACCTTTGCCATAGGATTGCATGGATGCTTGACAATGATAGCAGTTTATTAAATTAATATGCTTGCGGATATTCATCATTTTTCACTTATTTTTTAATTTTAGTTGTTTTAATTTTATTTTTGTAGATAACTTTCCTTTTAATTTATGTTGGGATTTTTTATTAATAATATTTTTTTATTATACAGATTTTTTAATGCACTTTATTTGTTATTTTATTCTTTAGTATTGTCATTGTTTTTCATATTTTTATTTACTTTTTTTATTTTATTTTTTCTATTTTGGTCTAAAATATTTTATTCATTCTCCTAACATCTGGCATCAACCCCATAACTGAAATAAGTGAACTGCACAGCAGCATTCATTGTCTAAGGATTATTCCATTCTCACCTGTACGTCCTGCCACATCTCAACGTGATGCACATAAAGCAAACAGTTGCATTTGTATGTTGTTGTTGCTCTTTGTGATCCATTATGAGTGCAGTGCGCACAATGGAAGTTTGTTGGTGTGGTTGTACAAATAGATAGCTAGACTGTGTTATTGCTAAGTAACCACACTAAATGATATTGTTTGTTTGTACTACTACTTAAACTGCTATAAAGCCACTTTCACAGATGTTTTTCTTGCTTGTTTCCTTTTAGGTGCACAAGAGAAGAGACATCATCCAGAGTACTGCCAGACAGAAGACCTGCGCATGACGGTACACGTGACTGACTACGCAACACATTTATCACTTCCGCTTCTTGTCAAGCTAAGTGCCACTGCCAAGTGACAGCTTCAAGATGGCCCAAAGCAAGGTGTTGATATGAAAGTGGCTACCGGGGATCAGAAGAAGCAGATTACCACCACTGGCATGCCGACCGCAACCTTTTTCCGGAAAGTTGTGCCTGCCTCACAGGCCTATGGCAGGCAGGCTGAGAGCAGCACTCAATCATCAACACTACCCCCCTGTCCCAACATATGCCCAGGACCATGTCTTTCAGTGAGGTAGCCAGTGCAATCATGTCAACGCTGAAGAGTTTTGAAGTTGAATTGGATATGTCCCTTTCACAAAGTAGTACACAATCATTTCAGGAAACACAGCAAAGTAGACAGCAGCCTTAGCCAGCAGTGGTACATTTGTCTGATGTTGAAGCAATATAGGAGGTTGAGCTTTCTTCCAAGCAAGAAGATCAACCCCCCTTGTTAGAATCATTGGCTCCCAGATCACCAGCAGGGAACAGGAAGGTTACTACTGCACCATCTTCTCAAGGCACTACTTCTCATGATGATGATAGGTACATGAAGTGGACTCTGAGAGACCATGAGACAACAGGAGAGGGAAGGGAGAAGAAATGTTCCAAAAAGACTTAGACTTATGAAAGGGGATGAAAAGGAGGAATCTGACATTGCTATTCAACCAGCTCCAGGGGATGTGACACATGTAGCATGGCCAACAGCTCCCATATTTGCAAAGCCCCAGCTGAGACTTGCACCAACCCCCTGCCTCAGGAAAAGCAGAGAGGCAATCAATGACATGCCCACCTACCTCTAATTCTTCTTCAGGCATTGGCCCAGTAAAAAAGCACTCCTCCCCAGTTTGGGACTTTTTTACAGTTAGCAAAGAGGGGGAGCACATTGCATTATGTACCATTTGCCACACGAATGTTCTACGAGATAAGCCTGATACACAATATGGTAATGGAGGCAATGCAACGAAGTGGGAGGTGCACCTTAAATAAATTGCTGAACATGGATGTGGTGGTGGGAAGAGAGCCAGGGAACATCATCTACAAGTCCAATCACGGGGGTAGGTGATGATGATGAGGAAGAAGAGGGTGACATATTCACACAAAGCATCCCTGTCGCCAGCAGTGTGCCAGCATATTCACCAGCCTCAGTGATTTCACAATGGCACAAGAAGACTCAGAGTGAGATGATGGAGGCACCACGGCATAGAGTGACCGCCCCACCACCACAACACCCATTGGGTCTACCACTAGCATCTACTTCTCAAAAGACGCCTGTGTCAGTGCCTCAACAAAAGAAGAAATCCATGCTACTATTGCGGGCATGTTTAGGCAGGAGGGGCCCTACGAGCGAAACTACCCAACTGCACGTTTGTAAAATGGGAAGCTTGCAAAAATGTTAGCCCTGGACCTCATGCTTTTTTCTTTTGTGGAATGGGGGTGAATCTTAGAATTTTTGGCAGCCATCCACCCAAAATAGAAGGTACCAAGTAGGACCTATTTTACCAGAGTGGCTGATCCAGCGCCGCATCACATTGTGCTGTAGTTGGTTGGACATGCTTTGAGCAAAGTGTTGTTCACACCATCCACCTGATGACAGACATGTGGACCAGTTGTCAGGTGACTGATTACATGTGCATCCCTGCACACTGGATCTCTTTGCATGGGTATCTTCAGGTCTTGGCCTGAAGAAAGTTTTAAGAGTGTTTGGCGGTATGCAACAGTGGCCATGTTTTCAATGGAGAAATCACATACAGCTGTAAATATTTTGGACGAATGTAACAGAAAGGTGTACGAATGGCTGAGACCCAGAGGTCTTAGAATTAGATTTGTTGCCACGTACAATGACAGTCACATAGTCAAGGCCATGTCGGATGAAGGCTATTTCATGGTCCTGTATTTGGCCAATTGCATCAACGTGATGGTGCAAGACTTCCACAAAAAGGAAGGCCTAGTCAGCAACATACTGACCACCTGCAGAAGAATCAGCACCCATTTCAGCCATTCTTTTAAAGCAGCGTACAAATAAAGCACCATTTAAAGCCCTGATACAGGAGGCTCCATTAAGTTGGAACTCCCCGTTTACATGCTGCAACGTCTGTTTGAGCTGTACTAACATTTCAGTGACTATTTCAATCAAAGAGGAGGGGATGAAGTTGGGAAAGCTATAACCATGGATGCGGACAAATGGGGTCTAGTCGAATTCTTGACATAGGTGCTACTCCCTTTTGAAGTTTTCATATGGGAAGTTAGCAAGGAGATAGTACAATGGGCCAAGCTATCCCATTGTTGCATCTCCTACAGGACCAGGTAAAGAAGTCATCTGAAAGGTCCACCCCGGCCGGTGTGAATGAAAACACAGAAACATATGCCTTGGTTGAGAACTTAGTCCTGCACTTGGCTTCTAATTTGAGGCTGCAACATGATATCATCGAGTCCAAAGAGTACATATGTGCCACACTTCTTGATCCACTGTACAAAAATATTCGGCGCACTTTCATTCCTTTATTTGAAGAGGATGTTTTAAAATATAAGAGGTGGATGGTAGAGCAAGCCAGAGAACTGGAAGATGAACGGCTGGAATTTCAAGTCTACCCCGCAGTTCTGGGGTGCTACATTCAACTTCCTGAGAGGGCAGTCTTTTCTCATAGCAGCCAACAACACCCTCAACTAGAACACAGTGAACAACATCAAAAGAACGACCGGACAGAACTTCTGCACTGTATTGATTTCAGTAGGCAGGGCTCAAGTCAGGTGCAGTGGTGATGGCAAAACAGGTTGAACAAGTGGCAGCACAAATGACGTTCCACATGATGTTTCAGAAGTTTCTGGATGATCCACAAGAGGTCCTTGTGGATTAAAAAACATTGATGTATTGTTATGGGAAGATGTGCCAATGGCCAGAGCTCAGCAGGCTGGCAATAAAGTATCTGTCCTGTCCTGTCATCAGTGTGTCTGCTTAACATGGTTTCAGTGCAGCTGCTGCGGTCGGCACAGTAAGAAGGACTAGTCTCTCAACTGAAAATGTAGAGAGATTGAATATGATCAAAAAGGAACCACCATTTTATACCACACAATTACAAAGTTCCAGAAACAGCAGCACAGGAGGAGGAACAGGGTCATTGGTCCAAAATGTAATCAAATGTGTAGCTGACCAATGTCTGGGTAAACCACCTGAATTTATGGATGAACTATACTTCCCCGGACTAAGTATACCAGTGCCCCCATTGAACTTTTTTATTTTATCTCTTTGAACTTCGTTTTTTTCTTTGTAAAAAAACAAAAAAAATAGCTAGAGGAATATTATTATTTTTGTGTCAGATTTATACTGCCCCACCTTTTTTATTAGTCACATATATATTGCCGATTGCAGTTGGACCAGGGTGCATTGAAGAAGGCTCCACAATTCCTTCATGGCATTGGGGACAATGACTGTCCCTCTTGCATGCCTATTGCCTAATGCCTATTCCTTTTTGCATTACTTAGCACTAGAAGGGCTGCCCCATAAAATGTGTTATTACCTAAAAGACTGCTTGCCAATAACAAATTCCAATGTGTTGCTTGTATCAAAGATGATTGAATACCTATCTGAACTACCCGTGCTTGGGTTGGATGAGGTAACTTCAACTATTTCAATGGTGAGTGACTGATTGTGTGAGTGATGACTTAAGTTGACTGATGATTCATGTAGTGGCAGACATTGAGGGAGGGTGTGTGTTGAACTGTAATATGGGAAATTCTCTGAGATGAATATTGATTTGCATTGTTTTATGGGTTGAGTGATGGGCAGTCATTGTTTTCCCTGTAGGTGATGATCATCCCATTCACACTTAGCCATATTTAAATAATTGCAGGGTATTCTCCTTTTTTCTGGTTTAACAGAGACCATAACAGTCACTTCAGTTAACAAACAACAACCTATGCAAAATATTGCACTTATGCTTCATTCTCGACTTGTTTTTCAACAGCAGTGCAAAGCACTCCACGTCTATCTTGCTAGGGTCTTTGTGATTCATGATGACGATGAGGACTATTCTAGAACGGTATTACTCAGAGTCAGTACTTGAGGAGTATCGTGGAAGAACTCAGGGTAGGAGCTGCAGTACTACCTCATTAATAGCTAGAAGCAAGAATTTATTGAATATACTATCTACTTCAGTTCAAAGGAAATCCAAACGTTTGAGGCCTAGTATTCAGCTGTGTGGAAAAGAGAGAGGTGCGTTTGTGAAAGACTGCTGTGTGCGTGTGTGTTGGACTTGTGGCAACAGTGATAGTCTGATCCCCCTTTTGTTTTTTTTGTGATGCCTCTGAGTCTTCTTGATACACTCCTCTTGAAGCTGACCATCATTCTGTCCTTCTGCTTGACTATAAAATACAGTTTCTCTTTTACATTCCGCAGGCCTTCTTTTAGTCTCCTTCATGAACGAAAGGTAAAAGCTATCTGAGCTCAACAACACTCCTTCTTACCTACTGGACCAGTACAGTCAGGCTCCAAAGAGTGGACATTCCCGAGGAGAATGCAGAAGGACCACCCAATTTTGCAATACAGTAACATTTTTCTTTTTACAATCATATTAACTAAGAGAAGTGCTGTTTGCCAGTGGCTTGTAAATGAGAGCTAACATATGATACCTTCCTACTCTTTTTTATGTGAGTATGGCTTTTTTGCCCTAGAAAGTTACCTTTTGAATACGATATTATAGTGGAACTGTTTGTATCTATCGCTTTAAACTATAAGCTTCTATTGAGCCTTCCACAAAAGCAGTCACGGTTTTCCTGTTTTTCCCATTATATTTGGAGCCACTCATGCCAATATTGAATTCTTGTTGTTGCTCCTTTTGGACTTAAATGTATGGCCTTTTGAATTTGGTGAGTTTCACCATTTTTTACTGGCATCAATAGGGTGTGCAGGACCTATGTTCTTACTTTCAGACTTTTGCTTCTATGTTTCTTTGCTTTTCACTTTGCATGATTGTTTGAATTTCGTTAATTAATAAACTCTAGAGTTCTTTATTGGAGTATATCTTTATCACTTACACATATGGTTCTTTTCACAATTTTGGTGGTGTTGACACTTGTGGATTGGCATGTAAATCGGTGGCCTGCTTGTGGGTATTATTGTCCCTGTTTTCATATTCACCTTGTTATAGATCTTGGTGTATTGGTTTCTGCTAATTGATTTCTATATTCAATAACTATGTCTTGTTTTATTGTCAAACTTGGTATTTTAGAAATATTGACATGTAGTTTTGGTCACGTCTTTCTCTTAATACCTCAAGCCCTGAAGAAGTCTATGGTTTACCCCAAATAGATGAAACACATGTTGGCTAGAATGGCTAGAATCGTCACCTTGTTGAATTACATTGAATTACATTAAAAGAAAATAAATAACTTAAGAAGACTCTCATGATGACTGCGATTGTGGACTGTTCTCAATAATTCTGGACATTAACTGCTCAGGATACTCATCCATTATTAACTGAGAGAAGTGGGTGGGTGAGTTCACTCCCTAACCTAGAAGACAGAATATTTAGATATATGGTAAATTGGGTCAGAGGAGCAGGAGGACTGTTTGCAATACATGTATCTGTACTCTGTCGTACTCATTTATTTGTCTCCTTCTAACAACAGACTGATGGCGAATGTTGTGCTGCTGCTTATTGCCCACATGAATGTTGACCCTGTGTTGTAGTGTTTGCCTTTATCAAATCTTTCCCCAAAACCCATTACCCATCCAGTCGTCAAACCCCTACCCTCTTCCCCAGACCTGTGTGATTTTTTGTGATGTGGCTTAAATTACACCATCAATGGATCACACACTTGGTGGGGCGGATGTGGTGAAAGCAACACCAATCTACTTCACAATTTTCTAAGCAATAGCCCACACCAGCCTATTACCAAACTGGGCATAAAAAATGATCCATATTTTTTTAGATATAGAATGAAGAACATCAGTTATCAGGATCATCATTCAGGCATTGTGTTGCCTAATTATAAATGCCTAACCTAAGCTTATCAACTCCAGACTTCAGTCCATTTTTTTATAACTTGAGGATTTCCCAAATAATATTGGTATCTCCACATTAGCCAAAACTTACTAGTGTTGCTAGTTTTTCTATTTTAGTACAATCAGGCATTCTAATTATGTCATCACTAGCAGCCCATCCCGACGTTGTCCGGGTATGAATTGCTGCCGGCAGGTAGTATATTGTTTTGTAGGATTTCGTTTTGATAGCATTTCTTATCTGTGACAGGTCTGTGAAACGCTCCGATTCACAGTGCACTGCTGATGCACTTAAGAGTGCGCGTTCAGTAGTGTGTGAACTCGAGTTTCCCTACTTTATTTTTCCTTGCAATATTATATAGCGCGAACTCGACAACATGGCATGAGCACAATTTACATTACAGAAGAACACATTCATTTGTGGTAGGCACAGGAAGACAAAGCAATTTGCCTGGAATCACAGGATGTTGAGCTGATGCCGAGATTCGAACGTAGATCCCCAGCTCTAAAGTTCACAATTCTAGAACTTGTGACGGGAGGTGTGTCTAAAAGTGAATGTCGGTGCTGGCCATCAATGAGGGAGACCTGTGCATTTTTCAAATGGGTGGTGAAAAAATATGAGCATGTTGGAGGTGTGGGCTGCCGTGCCACCAATGTACTTACCGGGGGAGCGTAAACACCCATTATTCCGCAACTTACTTTCCGCATACCAACACTCCACATACTTTCATTACGAAAGCACCATGTCTCCGCAATGCCATTATAACGCATGGCATTACATTTTATATGCTTTTACCACGCATACATTTATAACGAAATTCGTTGTAAATGCATGAATGGTAAAACCATGTTTTTTTTAAATGTTTGGATAAGGTATGGGTATAGGGGTATATGTTTTGAGGTACTGAGGTATGTGTTTTGGGCTGTTTGGGTATTTTAAGGGTTCAGATATAGTTTTGGGTCATGGGGTAGTTTTAGGGTTTAGGGATAGGTATGGGTTTTGGGGTACAGGGGTATTTTAGGGTTCAGGGCTAGGTTAGGGTTTGGGGGTATAAGGGTATTTTTAGGGTTCAGGGGGTAGGTTTGGGTTTTGGCGTACAGGGGTATTTTAAGGGTTCAGGGCTAGGTTTGGGTTTTGGGGTACAGGGGTATTTTAGGGTTCAGGGGTAGGTTTGGGTTTTGGGGTACTGGGTTATTTTTAGGGTTCAGGGCTAGGTTTGAGTTTTGGGGTACAGGGGTATTTTTAGGGTTCATGTGTAGGTTTGGGTTTTGGGGTACAGGGGTATTTTAAGAGTTCAGGGCGAGGTTTGGGTTTTGGGGTACAGTTGTATTAGGGTTCAGGGGTAGGTTTGGGTTTTGGGGTACAGGGTTATTTTTAGGGTTCAGGGCTAGGATTGAGTTTTGGGGTACAGGGGTATTTATAGGGTTCAGGGCTAGGTTTGGGTTTTGGGGTACAGGGGTATTTTTAGGGTTTAGGGATAGGTTTGGGTTTTGGGGTACAGGGTATATTTATAGGGTTAAGATGGGTTAGTGTTTAAGGGCGTTGGGGTATTTTAAGGAGTAAGGGTGGGTTATGTTTATGGGGTGCAGGAGTATTTAAAGGCTGCAGGGTGGGATTAGTTTTTAGGGTGTAAAGGGAAATAAAATAAAATAATAAATAAAAATAATATAAATAATGCAATTTAGAAGAATACATGTTTTAATTAAATTAAAAAATGTGTGTGCATTGCAAAAGTTTTAGAAATGATGTCTTTGCGGAGTAATAGTCCCCCAATATAAAAATTGGGGAGTGATGGTATGCGGGATGTTGGTTTGCGGAATATCATCACATATTCCCGGGGGAAGGATAGTCTCCTTTTTTGCTATTTCCATGGAGGCAGTTCTTGTGTCCGGATGTGCGTGGCGCGAGGCCTGTGCGCAACAGAAGTGGAAAATCTCCAGTGTGCGCTTCAGACGTCACCGGAAGTTAAGACAAGATTACATTTCCTGCACAATGTCCCCTGTTTGCGCTCCTTCCGGCCCTTGGGAATAACGCCATGCCTGACCTCCATACAGTAAAGCAGGTGCACGTCACTTGGAGCGCGGGGCAAGCACACCCGGAGCTGGAATGTACAGAACCTGGGAAGAAAAAACAATGAAATATTGGGCACAACGCGCGCTTTTTTTCCCCTGTAATCCCGCACACCCCCATGCCCCCAGCACACACCAACAGCACGCGATATGAGACATGGCATGAAGGGCGGAACGTAGCACACACCCCCAGCACACGCCCACAAGGGACTACTTTGCTGGCACGGTTCTTTTACCTTTTAAATGTATATAGTGGGCGTCTGCATAGCCTATGTCCTTCTGCTGCAACTGCCCTTTGCAACGCTATATTGGGTGTTGTGATTGGTGTTGTGGTTCCTGAGATTACCCGCCGGTTTGGGCTCTCTCTTTATTATATTAGTATAGATTTAGTACTCAGGTGGTGTCAATTCTTTGTAAATATTTGATAAATATATAACTCCCTTACTCAATCGTTCTACTTCCATTTAATTTCCTATGATGCATAATCTATTAATCATTTAGATCAATCCTACAATTGGAGCTCACCTGGGTGGAACTGGAGGTGAGACCTCACTTGTTAAGTTGTTATGCCTCCCCTGCTATTGTTCCATGTATACACATGCAAGACCACTAGTATGGATGTAATTTAACTTAGTAAGAAATACATTAACTGCTACTGGTTATTATTTTGATAGTTCAGAAATTCAACACAATATAGGTCATCATGCAGTATTACCCATAATGGTCACGATAGTTAGGGAAGTATAAGCCCAAACTCTATGACTAAGTGCTACACTCTCTCTTAAGTTACAATCACATAAATAGGCTGAACGCAGCAGTGCAAAGTAAAAGGAAAAGGAACAGCTTCAGGCAGAAATTTAGATTACAAAAAATAGTTTCCCTCTTTATTTATTTACAAAGCAACCCACACACTCCTCCCAAAAATACCCACCCCTATTTTAAACAAAACTAACCCAAGCACTAAAACTCAAAATGTCCAAGTAAGTCATTCAAGTCCCCGCTCCCTTCCACCCTCTCCACCCAGCCCCAAAAAAACAACAATTTCCTCGCACAAAACCACAATTTTTTCAAATAGGGATAAAAGAGGGCATTATTGACATCGGTCCCGAGCTGGTCTAAGCTCTGTTTCATCGAGGTGAGCCAGCCCTCGATGGTGTCGAGCTGCTGCAGGATGTGGTGCAGCAATGGCCTGTTTGCCATTGTGGTAGTGGGTGGCAGCAGTTGGCTGGCAGCTGCGCCGGCGATGGGATGGCCGAGAGGCTGAAGGGGACCAGCTGCATTGCGGCCAGCTGTTGAGCATTTATTTAATCCTTTTCCTCTCCCAGGACCAACAGCTATTGATATTCCTGCTGGATACACTCCAGCCTATGCCGTCACAGAGGGATTGCTCTCTCCTGCCTGTCGGGCAGGAGAAACTATATTGAGAAAAACAAAAAAGACAAATTGTGAATAATGCTCTGAGCAAACAATTGTTTTCAATAACTCAGTGTCACTGTAGCAGTACATTGCTGGTCCCCTAGGGCCATTGGAATTTATTTGATGTGATTATGATTAGGAGAATCACAAAGCTAATTTTATGATTTATCCACACGTTGCCAAACATAAAAAGCACTGACTGTATGGTAGTAAAGTCACAGGTAGAGAATAACATCATAGGATTAAAGAAATCTGTGATTTCCACCACAACAGTTAATTGTGTTGAAATTAGTTAATACAAATTTATATTCGGAAAAAAAGCAGTGATTTAATTCTTTTTTTCTTCTTAAGGCTTTTCAAGCAAATATAAACAGAGTCAGACACTTCAGACACTTTGAGTTAAAGAATAAGTTACTTCTCATTGATGAGTATGGCATTATGCACTATATGGAGTACAAGTTGTGTATGGTGCTAAAGTAATGAACAACAACAACAACAACAGCCTCTTCCTCCAGTGACTCTAAGACTCCACGATATAATAGACAGATGAGGGGACGTGGTAAATTTAATCATATGCCATCTTCAGTCCCGTGGCTACCACAATCATGGCAGTTTCAGCCACAACCAATCAAATATCTTTTTTAGGCCAGGACAGGGGTCGAAAAGAATGACGAAGAGGCATCAGAGGTTGTTCATCAGACACGCGACCACTACAACAGAAACCCCAAGTACAGTGGGATCCCCTAATGGAACAACGGATCGCGTGGAGCATCCACCAGTGCCACAACGACCTTATAGTTAACTTAAGCTAGAAGATTCTGACCCCTCTAGAAACCACTATTCTTGAAAAGGGATTAGATTTTGTACCTACCTACATGGGGGATGATTTCAAAATACATCAAGAACTTTTTGCCTTTTTTCGCAAAATACGACTATCTTTCATCTTTGAGAACTCGATTGACAATAGGCCTGAAGATTCATGCAATACTGGCCTGAGGAACAAGTCAACATTTCTACCTACATTACAACAACTGCCACCTGTGGTAGCTACTTTTGAAAAAGCTGTTTTACAGTCCATCAACTCCGGAAAAAGTTGAGCCAGAAAGCCATTTTTCAACATGAGTAAAACAGAGACACAGTGCGCACAACAATTGGGATCAGTCCCCATGGTTGTTATCAAACAAAAGCATTTGTAATCTATACCACATGATGTTAAGCGCTCTGATACCCATGGGTCACGTACGCGTTATATAAAACTGTTAATAAATAAATAAATAATAAATAAATAAGCTGATAAAGGGGGAGCAACTATTGTGATGGATGCTACTGCTTATCGTGCAGTGTTTGCGCCAGTTACAAGATACCAAATATTACAAGCCCATTCTGCGTGATCCTACTCCGAGACTTCAGAGTACTATTTGTCGACTTGTGATGAAGGCTGTTGTAGCTGGGTAGACTATTATGAATGGTGCAGAATGTTTGACACCAAAACATCCCACGATTACTGGATTTTACATCTTGCCTAAGATACACAAAATGCAGAGGCCCCCCTCCTGGTCACCCAATTCTTTCTGGTATTGGTTCTTTACTAGAACCATTGTCACAATTTGTTGATTGGTTTCTCTGACCTTTGGTGGCCTCAATGCCATCATATCTCCAGGATACCAAACAGGTTTTGTCCTTTCTTACCACAATCGAGTTTGAACCGACTCTAAATTTTTTGGCCTCATTTGATGTTGAGGCGTTTTACATGAATATTCCTCAAGAGGACACCCTCTGAACCATTGAACTTCTATTGGCAGATAACCCTGGTAGGGATCAGACCCCTACATCGTTCGTCATGGATTGTGCAAATTTAGGCATGCAAGAGAATTTTTTCTCGTTCGAGGACCAACTATACTGGCAGGTTACGGGGACTTCTATGGGCAGCACCCATACCCCCAGTATGGCTAATCTCTACATGCACTGCTTTGAGGAAACCCATATCTATCCAGTGATGAATCCCTTCCACAGTAAATTGCTGCTGTGGAAGCGAGACATTGATGATAGTTTGGTTATTTGGAAAGGCGACCAAGACTCCCTTTTAGAATTTTCCATTTGGCTCAGCTCTCTAAATACCAATTTGAAATTCACCTGTGACTGTAGTAATGAGTCACTACCCTTTCTTAATCTCAGACTGTATCTGAAAGAAGTTCATATCTATACTGTACTATACCAGAAGCCGATGTCTCGAAATGAATAGTTTTCACCGCGGGCCCTCCGGGATAATCTCCCTGTGGGGCAATTCTTATGGTAAAGGAGGACTTGCACTGAACTCAGTGCATTTCACAAACATGTACCATTCTCAGTGATAATCTTCTGAAAAGACAATATCCTCCTCACCTGATAATGGAGAGTCAACAAGAGGGCCCAAAATAACAACCGCCAAGGATTGTTAGAGGCCTATGACAAGACTCCTTCCAATCGTTTGGTGTACGATAGCACCTTTAGGGCCAGATGTAGGAGCCCTAATACCGGTCGGTAATGGCCAAATTCGGCCGTTACCGACCGGTATTAGGGTTTCCAGATGTAGGGAGCCTATATTTTACCGATTCTGTAAAGTTACCGAATCGGTAAATTTACAGAATCGGTAAAATACCGAATCGGTATATTTACCGATTCGGAAAAACCACATGTAGGTGGCACTCCTAAGAGTGCCACAGGCCCTTAAAAATCGGTATATTACCACCCAATCCTATTGGGTGGTAAAATACCGAATTCAGGTGTGGATGCACATCTGTGCATGCACACCTGTGCAATGTGACACACAGACATCCCCTTAGGGCATGTCTGTGTGCCACATTGCACACAAGTCCAGAATTGGGGTGCTGGAAGGTGTCAAAGTGACACCCCCTGCACCCTTGCAGGATTCGGTATTTACCGATTCTGTAAATACTGAATCTGTATTTCACATTGATTCCTATGGGCTTCAAGGCCCATAGGAATCAATGGGAAATACAGATTCGGTATTTACAGAATCGGTAAATACCGACTCTCACAGATTCGGTAATTTTTTACCTACATCTGCCTCCTTCCAATTTACCGACTTTTAAATACCGAATCGGTATGACTCGGTATTTAAAAGTTGGTAAATCGGATTTACCTACATCTGGCCCTAAGTCACCTGAATACCACAATAAAAAAAGCTAATAATCCCAACTGACATATTTTGAATAAAGGCAAGAAGGTGTGTGAGAGATTCCTTTTTGCATTCAAATGCAGCAGCAACCTTGGTAACATGTTGGTGCATTGAAGACCAATTGCTAAGGACACTATGGAGAACATACGGAATTTACCAGTCCAAGGTCATTTTCACTTTCGCTCATGTGTGGTGTGTCACCTCACCACATGAACAACACAACTTGAATTTGGACTTAAAACACCATGGATACTTACAAACCATACTAATTGTAATTCAGATGCAGGCATCTATTTGATCCAATGCCCCTGTGTTAGGTCTGGGGGTCTCTAGTTGGCAATGGTATTCACCTTTGTTCAAATCGGGACCCTTATTTCTAAGTCAGGAAAAGGGGATTACACTCCTTAATAACCCCTCCTCACCCCCTTGGTAGCTTGGCATAAGCAGACAGGCTTATCTCAGAGCCAGTGTGTTAAGCATTTGTGAATATACACAGTAATACAGTGATAACACTACAGATGGACACAACACAGATTTTATAAAAATAAGTATTCTTTATATAGACTTGAAAGTTCTCAACAAAGTACCTGGATGCGTAACGCAAAGTGAACAAAAAGGCTCGCAAAAGGGGAGATGCGTCGGTTCCGTGACCCGGGAGACTGGTTGTGTCCTTCCTCAATGCTTGCGCAGAGCAGGGGACTCGTCATGAGCCTTACCAGTGCGGAGGTGATGCTTAGATTCTCTGACTGCGGGCCCGTTGCGGTGCGCAAGATGGCGCCTTGATGCAATGCGAGGATCCGGTTGCGATACGAGAAGATGGCTCCCTTGATGCAGCGATGCGATGCCGATGCGATGACGCCCTGGCAGCCTTGCGACGACTCTGTACTTTGGAGCCGCGACAGGCCCTGCGACACGCTTCTCCGGTGATGCGACAGCGACTCTCTCGATGGCGTCACGCTCCTCCAGTGATGCAACAGCAGGCAGCTTCGAAGAACACACGCTTCCAGGGAGATGCGGCGAAGGCTTGCTTCTCCGGCGTTGCGATGATTTCAGCTGCGGCAGCGACACGCTTCTTCTCGATGCATCCCGCTTCCAGCTCCCAGCCGCATGCAAGTGACTGGAGTCAGAATTCCCAGCAAGGAAATTCAGGAGTGAGCTGTAGGTGAAGTTGTTTGTCCCTGACACTTCAGCAGGAGGCAAGCACAGTTCAAGCCCTTGGAGAATATTCTGTAGACGAAAGTCCTTACAAAGTTCTTTCTCCTTTCCCTTGGCAATGAAGCAACCATTGCAGGCCAACTCAGCATATAGCACACTGGCAGAGTGGCAGTCCAAACTCCTGCATCTTCCTTGGTTCTTCTCCTTGCAGAAAGGTTTCTTGTTCCAGAAGTGATCTAATTTCTTGGGATCAAGGTCCCAATATTTATACCCCAAAATCCTTTGTTCTCTGAAGGCAGAGAGGCCTCTGCCTAGTTCAAACCAGTTCCTGAGCACTTTGTTTACAAGACTCTCTACTTCCTTTCACTTTGCGGGGTAGAGACATCAGCCGCCCCACAGGAGGTGGACCCAGCACAGGGCAGGGAAGATACAGCTCTGGAGCATTCTGTTGACATGATTCCTCCTCTCCTTTCACGGTGCAGGGCAGAGACATCAGACAAGCCACATTGTAGAGGGAAGGCCCAGCCCTATTCATCCCAGGTGCAACTCCTCCCTCCCATCTAGATGCAGATC